>NC_136417.1:73677723-74983348 GCF_052625555.1 Lactuca saligna
TTGCCTTTCCCTTTGCTAAGGACTTCTTCATCTTCATCTCCTGATGACCACACTTGATGATTCCTTTTCACTTGAGCAACGTAGGCCTTTCCCTTTTCTTTATCTTCCAGTTCTTGAGCCATTCGAAGATAGAAGGCTCCATCTGTTACTACATTTGCCTTGCAATCTTTGGCAAAATGGTTTTCCTTGTTTCATTTGTGACATATGATGACATCACTCTTGTCTTCTATAGAGGTACCGGAGTCAGTTGATCGGGACTGCGGTGGTACTTCTTTTAACTGAGTTTGCTGAGACTGCGGTGGAGGGAGAGGGTTTTTAGTCGAACGAAAGTGATTGTTCTGAAAGTTATGGTTGAAAGGTGGTCGATTGAATTGTTGGTTTTTGTGAAATGAAGGTGGTAAGCGATTGAATTTCTCACTAATAAGAGCAATGGCATTCTGAAACTTTTATTCATCGTCATATTCTGAGTCAGCTTCATATGATAGCGGTGGAGAGTCGTATGAGGTAGGATAGGTTTGAGTGTGAGGTGATTGGGCTACTAATGCGAGTGCTCCTCAAAAGTCTGATCAGTCCTTGAGTATAGTGGACTCTTGAGCTTGCAATTCTCCATAAAGCTTATAGAGAGATAAGGAGTGAATCTTCCTGTTACCTTGTAGAATCATTTTGGCTGTTGTCCAGTGTCTTCCTAATCCATTAAGAAACTGCAGATTTCTTTCATGATTGTTGCGGATGGTACCCGCATTGGACAGTTTTGTGACAATCAAGTTGAACCTTTTAAATGAATCTTCCAAACTTTCACCGGAATGGGCTTTGAAATTATTGAATTCGTTGAGTGTTGTAGTGAGCTTCTTGTCTTGATCCTGCTCTGAACCTTCATACAAGTTTTTGAGAACATCTCAAATCTCCTTTGCTGATTTGCAATTTATGATGATGTCAAAGTTGTCAGGAGCAACTCCACAAGAGATTTCATAAAAGGAAATAACATCACTTTCCATTTTGTCTAGATCATCTTTTGTGGGACGATTCAAGGCTGGTTGACCTCCTCCAAGTCTTGTTGTGGCTCCATCAGTTTGAACAGGGGTAAGGACTAGAACGTGGGGTCCTTCTTCTACAGATCTCCAGACATCTCTACCAAGTCGTTTGAGATATCTCTCCATCCTTTGAGACCAGTGGTGATACTCATTTGCAACTAGTATTGGGGCTCGATTGGAACCACCAACACTGTTGGAAACATTTAATGATAATGATTGTGCCATTTGAAAATTTTTGTTTAGAGATGAGCTTTAGTGGTATAGAGGGCTCTTTGAAAAATCAGAGTTCCGATTTTCAAAAAGCAACCACTCTGGCTCTGATACCAATTGTTGAGAGAAAAACTTTGAGACACACTTGAACAAAAATGATTAGAACAAGTATATAGCGGAATAGTTAATCTCAAAGGATCTGTTAGCTCAACAATAATATTAATAGTTAGAAGTTAGTGAGTTAGACGTGGAAAGTAAAGTAATGTAAATGATAACAATTGTTATATCAAGAATACACGTAAGTTGATTCATAACTTGGAATACATTCAAACCAATGTTAGTAATTGAGATCAAACTTAGTGAACAAGTCACAAGGACTTGCTTCGAAGAGAGATTATGATCAGATATGATAGTGAGAAATGAGAGAGGAGAAGATTTATGAGATAAGTAGTATAGATACTTGAAGATGCGTATTTGATTCAGAATAAGTGAGCTCTATTTATAGAGACACAAACATTACAAAGGATAACTTCTAGAAGTAACCATGCAAGGCATATTGGAAAATAGAAATCATAAAGAAAAGAAAAAATATACTAAGTACAAAAACTTGTTGTCTTCAGACTTCGGATGACTGCGGTAGAGGCTTCATTGCGGTAGCAAGTTGGCTGCGGTTCCAAGTAAGTTCAAGAGGGTCACTTTTAGTGTTCTAACAGAAACTACTCAATAAAACATTATTCCTTAACCCTCGGGGGCATATGATAGTCATAACAAGACTTAATGAGGTTTAGGAACCTTGAATTACAGAGCCAAACACTCAAAAAGGTCTCAAAAGAAGTCTCTCTCAACCTCTTTCACTCAAATCTCTCCCAAATCTCTCAAAGAATGTAGAATCTCTACCAAATATCTCTTCGTATGTGAAATCTCTCCAAGTATGTCAAATCTCTCCTAAATCTCTCCAAGAATGTGGAATCTCTCCCAAATCTCTCCAAGTATGTCAAATCTCTCCCAAATCTCTCTCAAAATCCCTTTTGATTTATTTTAATCATTTGGGGCATCCCGACACTTGACTTGGTGAAAAACCACTCGAAGCGAGAAGATACATTGGAGATTAGCCTCTTAGGGCCAAAGCCTCTCCATAGGGGCCAAACCCTTCTTGAACCGAGGCCACATGAACCGAGTCCGAAGTCCTCTTGTCTAACCGCAACCAGCTAGCCACAGCCAGTGAGCCGCAGCTTCCGAGCCGCAGTCACCAAACCGAAGCCACCGAACCGCATTAGACTTCGCTCCGGACCTTCCTAACTTCGGATTTCCCCATTTTTCACCACGTTTTCGACCACGACTCCGTTTTAAGCCCGTTTTTAATTATTTTAATAGGAGATTTTCACCCAAGCTCATATTTTGACATATAAGGTCCCATATATTCATAAATTCAACATATTTTTAAGGAAATCCTTAATTAAGAATAAAATCCATAAAGTAAGATCTTGTGGTGGAGTGTTGACTTTGCCATAGTGTTAGACACAAGCAACCACCCCCATACCCACTCCATGACTAACCCACACCCCTCCCCACCATACCTGGTCATTCAAGAGTACTTTCCCCACCATTTGACCAGCCACAATCTTAGTTAAAGGCTGAAAACCCACCCTCTCTCCTCATTCTCACTCATTTCTCTCATTTCCACCAAAGATCAAACACATCTTTTCTCTCAAATTCTCTCACACAATTTTGAGATTTCCAAGGAATTTTTCAAGCTTTCTTTCTACATTTGGTAAGTATCATCACCCTTCATATGGTTGCTACACTTCCTTTTACTCAAAATCATAGATTGCTTACACAAATTCCATCACATTAGTGTTAGATTCTTGAATCTTCAAGCAATCCTCCAAGTGTTCTTGAGTTGAACACTTCTCTTCTTCAACATTCCCCCACAGAAATCATATAAGGTGAGTTGATACCCTTATATTTTCATGTTTTGTTAAGTTTTAAAGGGGGGGGATACAAGTTAAAACAACAAGAACAGAACTAAACTCTTCTAACAACTTTCATCAGAAAAGTTGGACTCCATTCACGGATTGTTTTGGGAAACTTAAACATTTTAGTTTTCAAAACTGTATTAGGTGAAAATAGTTCAACTTCTTAGCTTTAAAATTACTACTTTCACATCTCCATAATATTTTTATATAATTTATGGTGATTTTTACAAAACAGCCTATCATTTCAAGAACAAATCCGGACCAGTCTGTGAATATGGACATTTTAACACAAGTTAAAGACTTTCAAAAATCATAATAAAAATTATGGATAAACTAGACACATTTTATGAACTCTCAGAATTTACGGATTCTATTTTTGACTTGGTATGATTTTTCTAAAACAGTGCAGGAATGTTAAAAACTAGTTAACAGCTTATAACTTTCATAACACTTTGTATTATGTTGAGCAAAGTGTATAACAATAAGTTCTAAATATTGAATGTATTTTCTTGTTAGTTTATCATCATAAACTGAAATTCAGTCAATCATGATAAGATTCTGTTGGATTAGTGTCTAAGTCCATAACTATTTTGGTATGTACTTGACCCGATGGTGCATGGTCCTTTTGGGTTGCCTTCACCAAAGCAACTTAATAGAATGAATTATGGAGAAAGAGGATTAATTATGATTTATTAATATATTATGAGAATAATATATTAAAGGTGAAATCATATTGTTTAATTAATATTAATCAATAATTAATTTTGTGGCTAAAAGACATTAATTAAATAAAGGGGACTGGAACTGTCAATTGTGTGATAGTTGAATATTGGGCTAATGGACTCCATAGAGGATGGAGTGGACAAATTCTATGGGGAAACCCATTAGAAATCGTCCAATTCCTCTAAGGAGGGAGTCCATGGGTTGCTTAGGGCCTAAGCAATCAAATTAGGGTTTCCTTGTTAGATAACCCTAATAGCCTCACATATTTAAGGACCCCTAGGGCACCAAAAACGTGGCCAACTGATTCCTTAGGGTTTCAACACGTTTTGGGATGCCTCTACTCTTCTCATTCTTCATCCTCTTGCTCTTGGTGTTTGTGAGCCATTAGAGGAGTGACACTTGTGACTCTAAGCTTTCTAAAGCCACTACAAGGATGATTTAAGATTGTTATTGCTACATAACAATCAAAGGTAATTCTCTAAACCCTAATTCAGTTTATTATATGTTAGATCTAGGGTTTAAAGTCTTGGACGAATGCATGTACAATAGAGAAACCTAGATTCAAGCATTAGGTTTTGCATGAGCACATTGGATGTTCTTATGGCCAAAACCCATCAGTGGTATCAGAGCCATGATTGGTTTCTATTGTATTGATGCCTTGTTTATTTGTTCAAGCTTTAAAATCGTTTTTCATACTTTCTGTCTGATGAACTCGACAAGTTCCAAAGTGGACTCGACGAGTTTAGTTGTCAAACAAACGGATTTTCGGGATTTCTGCGTATTTTGACTTAGGATAATTGCCATAATTGTTTCAAATTAATAAAATACGTTTTTTATTGATTCCTTACGATTATCCTTCTCAAAATAAAAGATTTTTGTCATCTAATTAGATAATTGTTACCTTATTTGATAAATGTTAAATTATTTAAATTATTTGGTCAATTATCTTGCATTAAATTGGATTAGGTCAAAACTATATAATCACCAATTATATGTTTACTTGCCTTATTTGTTTTTTTTTTTATCTAGATAGTTTTGAAAAGTTTCAAAACTTGCCCTCAAGTTTTGGACTTTAAAATTTTGATTAAAAGGTTTGATTTTGAAATATTTAAATTCTAAACCCTAATGATTTGAAATGTTTCAAAACTTGCCCTCAAGTTTTGGAATTTAAATTTTAATTAAAATAGTTTAATTTTTAAAATGTTAAATTCTAAAACCCTAAGTTTTGAAAAAGTTCAAATTGCACCCTTATGGTTTTATTAAATTAATTAAGTGTATAATTAAAAGAGAGTTAATAAATCCATAGTGATATGGTTTACATTTAATTAAATTAAAAGTATAATTTATTAAATTAGACCACCTAGTATTTTAAAAGTGTAAAATACACCCTTAAACTATATATAACATTAAAAGTCTAATATTATATATGTATAACTTAAACTACTAATCTTACTGTTAGTAGGCCTCATTCACGAAGCCGATCTATAAGGGGGTATAAGGTTATGGCCTATAAAATGGTCGTTTAATGGGTGTCCACTCTCACCCACCGCTTCCTTGATTGGTGGAGAGTCGTTAGCCGAACGGGTAAGATAGGGCAAACCCTTTCCATTAAAATTATAATGAAGTATAAAGTAACTAAATGTTTTATACAAAATTCCCAATCTTAGTTACTTTAGGCAAAAGTGAATTTGATGCAATTCCATGAAATTACACTTTGTCCACTTGCGAAGACGTTAGTGGAGCGTGTGTGGTTAACCGGCACACTAAATGGTTCTAAGCAAAGGTAGCAAAGGGTGACTCAATGTTTCTCATAGTTCGGTGGAGCATGTGTGGTTAACCGGCACATCGAATAGGTGACTGTAACATTAGGGGCACCATGTAAGTTTGCATGGTTATTCACACCCTGTTTTGTGATCCTCGGCATCCCAGTCACAAATCGAGGGGCATATCGAGATTTAAACATGTCATTGAAAAGTTCAATGAATCTCAAAGGATCTAGGAGTTTTTCAATACATTTAAAACCTAATCTCTTTTTCATTTTTCATGGTGGAAAATTAGTGAATTGTCATTCACTTACCTTCAAATATTCTGCAATTTGGGTTACGACATCCCTCTCCCAAGTTGTGGAATATTGTGTTGGGTCCTAGCCTTAATATCTCATTTGGGTGATTTATTAAGGACTCAATCAATCAACTAACTTGAATTTTCTCCCGTTTTGTAGATGTCAAAGTATGGCAACTATGGTCTTCCCAAATCCCGTGGAACAAGCTTTCCACATGAAGATTGTATTCCACGATTCTATCGAGGAACACAAGATCATGCTTCACTTCCTCCACCTCCTCCTATTGTTCTCCTTAACCCACAAGTTCAAAGGCTTGAAAAGTTCAAACTCACTCAAGCCCTTTTGGCAAGTAAACATGAAGAAGGAAAGTCAGTGTGTGCACACGTCCTAGAGATGAAGTCACACATTGATAGGTTAAGAATGTTGGGATTCGTTGTCCGTGAGAAGCTGGCTATTGACTGGGTTCTTCAGTCGCTTCCTGACTCATCTAGTGAGTTCGTAAGAGAGTACTATATGATGAACCACGACGTAACCCTCATCGATCTCACCTATATGCTTATTGCTGCTGAATCATCAATGATTTGGCGCATTGGAAAAGAAAAGTTGATTGGTGGATCAGCCTTCCAGACCTCTATGGATATAGGCAATGGCAACGAAAGGCATGCCATGGTCGAAAAGTTTGATCATAAGAGAAAGGCAAAGTCTGAAGTAGTTTCGTGTGCTGTTCCAAAAGAGTCAATTTGCTTTTATTGCCAAGAGAAGGGACATTGGAGACGAAGTTGCCCAATATACCTGAGAGATCTAAGAGATGGCAGAGTCAATACGTATGACTCTACTTTAGGTAAACTCCACTATCTAACTCCATTAAGTTCCTATTCATTGATTCCAAATACATAATGTGATAAGATTGCAAGATCAATGAAAAGAGAGGAAGCTTGATGGAAGAGCAAGATGAGTTTGATCATGAAGAAATGGATCACGATCGCATGGGTTCGAAGATTAGATTTTGTGCTTAGAAAGTTATGATAGAGTTGTTAGGAATATTTGATTACATAATTTTTGAATTGATTTTGCAATGTAAGGACATGTTTTCCGCTACTTTTATGAATAAAATAAATTTTGATTTATCTTATTTATGTATATCCTTGCAATGAAATCGTTGTGAAAAATTGATGTTTGTGTATTTCTATAAGTGTATGTGATTCTTAGTTATGTTATGGTAGTGTCAAAAATTTTCTAAGTAAGGTAAGATTCCCATCACCCAAGTTTCAATTGGACAGAAACTTGGAATCATATGATTTGAATCATGTGATGTATGGAAATCTTGGTACTTAGGAAATTAAGACTAATTCCTTGATCACACAATTATGTGAGTCAAGTAAAGGACTAAAGGAATAGAACACAATGTTGTGCACTAGTCAAGTCCACCACAAATAACAATAAAACTATTTCTCATAATCTACTAAAAGTTTAGTAAATGTGATTATGCTTACAATATTAAGTAGAATTCTGAATCATTGAAAATGTTTCAATGAATGGTAGAATGAATAAGAAGAATCAATTAGGCAGAAAGATAAAAGTTTCTCCAATCTAAGTAGAAGGGAGAGTACTTTTGTATCGGTTTTATGATCATTTTAATGATTAAGAACCATATCACACTTGATCCTCTAAGGACATCTTAGTGCACTGGTATGGCTAAAAAGAGGAATCAGAAATTGTTGAAATGGTTAAATCAAAAGGATGAGTCATACTTCGTTCCAAAATCAAGTCTTAGAATCGTATTCCAAGATTGTGAATTGAGTAACACACACTCATCAAATGTGAAGTAGAAAATTGTTTTTCTTACTCTTGCACATTTGAAATAGGTGTGTAGTTTTGTCTTGATATAGACACACACTAACTCTTGGATATTTGTTTTTGTCAAGAAATGTTTCTTGATAAGAGAATCTAATATGTCAAGAGGTCAGTGAGAGTCTAAATGATCTTGAAAAGTTTCAAGAACTAATCAATAGTAAACCTATTATTAAACACTAGCACACGACTTGGGATTTGTAACCTATCGTGTTGACAAACTTTTATTTCTATTCCAATCCAGCTGAGTGATTATGAATATGAGTTCTACGAGTTCTCAATAGGTTGCATAAGGGCGAACACCTTGTTCAATGAAAGTACATTGACTGGCATAGGTGAACTGCTAGATAACTTGGAAGCAATGGTGGGACCCTTGATGGCAAGAAATTAAGAATGAACAAGTTCTGTCCATAAGAGTTTGAATTTGCCACAAGCATTATCTTTCGATTATGGTAATGGAAAATTCACATGGATAGGAACACATACACCATAAAATCTAGGTATCATAAGGTTTCTCTCCTTCATGAAAATGATTGTGAGGAAATGCTTTCACTAAGAGAGATTTTAAGGAGATAGCAACTATGTAAATTGCATTCTCAAATTCGATTATGATTACGACATCCCTTTTCATAGTTCCAATTGTGAGATTTGGCAATTAGTCTGAACATTTAGGACTTAGTAAGAGAAGTTCTGAATTAGTTTAGACACACATATGATATGTCTAAGGAAAGGTGTGTGATATTGAGAAGCTTAGATAAAGGCTTATCGAAGCATATCGTATTAGAAACAATGAACTTTGCAAGTCAATAAGTATTGATTCCTAGAAGTTTAGTTGGTTCCTAAATACGTGTCAAAGCTAGTGGGAGCATAAGGGTTATGCTGGAATGAATATAATCATCATGTTAGTGGGAGAATGATTATTATTTAAGTATTGCACGTTGGCAATATTAATTATATAAAAACAAAAGTTTCACTTTGCAAGGTTGCAGGGGTTGAAGAGATGTTTTTGCTATAATTAAGGGAGAGAATGTTATACTTCGTTTTCAATCTAAAAGCTTAGATCGAGAAATTTAATTGTATTTAGTCAAGTGTATATCTATTATTTGCATTCTCAAAATACGATTATGATTACAGCATCCCTCTTCATAGTTCGAATTTTTGAGAACACGACAAATAGAAATATTATGACGATATTATAGTAAGAAACTGGTAAAGTATCATGTTTTATTATAAATTGCATCCCATACGCTTTGGGTATAGGATCAATTGCATATGGTATAATATTCGACCATTCTAAAAATTTTCAAATGTCTGGGGCCTTTAGAGGGAAAAAGGAAATAGAAACGGTTTTGACTAAAATAATTAAACAACTGCCAAGGACAATCTAAGGTTCGCCAAGGATTGGTTGCTTGTGGACAGTTGAAAGTATAGTCATGGATGGACCATATTGACATTATTATGAATTGATAAGATTCTATTTAGAATGAGTTGTCATATGGAATATATGGAAATATTTCCATATTGGGAGTTGGATATCGAGAATCAATGTCTAGATTAGAAACTTTTATGCAAGAAGGATGTTCAAAGGAATGTACTTTGAATATGAGACTTCATCACTATGGAATTGTCTTCAATTAGAGTATATTGTAATTTCATTGGCCGAGTCTTGGTGACTTTTGTGCTATGACATTACGAAAATGACTGTTACATGAAATGTTAGAATCTAACATATTCTAGTAGTGGCAAAAATTTTGTATTCTTACACTAATGGATTAGGAATTGTGAAATGAGTGTGATTGAAAATGTTATTCAATTATACTATTTCACAAAGTAAGGACCATAGGTATAGATAGTGTGCATGCTAAGAGCATGGGGCAATTGTTGTTATAATTCAAGTAAGAAGTTGATTACCCGAAACAACAAATAATGAGTAATCAATATGGTGATTAAATAAAATGTTTTATTTATACCCAGAGTTTGGGGCCATATGGGATTAGTATTATTCTTGTGTTTCAGTTTGCATGTTTTGAAATCCTGAATAATTAAATTATTTCAGAATACTCAAATTATTCAAACGGTCCACAGTCGTTCATATGTTGGAAGTAGGTATGAATGAAGACTTTCGTGAATTTGTGTGTGGATTGTCTAAAGTGTATTAGACATAAGCAAATGTTTGCTGCAACGTTCATGAGTGCTTATGAATATGATTTGAGCATTGGATTAAACCCATGCTCACTTGGATCACTTCATGGATTTTATCACGAGTGATTGGTGAGACGATAACATCTTATATTCTTGAAACCGAGATGTGTGAGTTGTATCTTGCGAGTCGGTTACACATTGATAATATGTAAACGCACCAGTAAGTTGGTGTTATAAAACATATTGTTGTGTGTGATTCGGTGAGTGAGTGCAAGCAAGCATTGAATCAAAGTTTATCCGTTCCTTTTATCCAAAGTGGGATGAAAGCGATATCTGTGGGCCCCTCGATGATTTGGTGATGACACCCTAAGCGCTTGGCCTAGCCGGGACTAAGTTGATGTGTTCAATTGTAGTCTGTTGTCAGTCGTCATAAATCGGAAATCGGGAAACAACACATAGACAGAGAGAATGATTTAAATCCATGTCTCAGTCTATACGATATCTAGAATAGAGGAATATATGATCCCTTATCTAAAGGATGCGCTTCTGATAAGATCAGAGTAGACAGCGGCTTTTGAAAGCTACGATTACGGATCAGGATCTGAAGTCATACGCATAATAGTTATTAGACTTATCCAAGTAGGAGACTGTTGGATTAGTGTCTAAGTCCATAACTATTTTGGTATGTACTTGACCCGATGGTGCATGGTCCTTTTGGGTTGCCTTCACCAAAGCAACTTAATAGAATGAATTATGGAGAAAGAGGATTAATTATGATTTATTAATATATTATGAGAATAATATATTAAAGGTGAAATCATATTGTTTAATTAATATTAGTCAATAATTAATTTTGTGGCTAAAAGACATTAATTAAATAAAGGGGACTGGAACTGTCAATTGTGTGATAGTTGAATATTGGGCTAATGGACTCCATAGAGGATGGAGTGGACAAATTCTATGGGGAAACCCATTAGAAATCGTCCAATTCCTCTAAGGAGGGAGTCCATGGGTTGCTTAGGGCCTAAGCAATCAAATTAGGGTTTCCTTGTTAGATAACCCTAATAGCCTCACATATTTAAGGACCCCTAGGGCACCAAAAATGTGGCCAACTGATTCCTTAGGGTTTCAACACGTTTTGGGATGCCTCTACTCTTCTCATTCTTCATCCTCTTGCTCTTGGTGTTTGTGAGCCATTAGAGGAGTGACACTTGTGACTCTAAGCTTTCTAAAGCCATTACAAGGAGGATTTAAGATTGTTATTGCTACATAACAATCAAAGGTAATTCTCTAAACCCTAATTCAGTTTATTATATGTTAGATCTAGGGTTTAAAGTCTTGGACAAATGCATGTACAATAGAGAAACCTAGATTCAAGCATTAGGTTTTGCATGAGCACATTGGATGTTCTTATGGCCAATACCCATCAGATTCTTCATTCATTTAGAACACACATAATAAGCTATAATAAGCATAGTTTATGGATCATAGCACTATTGTATCTTCATAAAAGAGTTCTTTTACACTATAAACATTTTGGATAAACTATAATAGGTACAATTTATGTATCATTTACATTTCAAACTTATTTTCCAAAGGTTTTTAGTTCAGTTCGTGTAAATCTGTTAATGAATAAATTTGTGAGACATTCCCTTCGTGTTACCTTCATGGAAACAAAGTCAAAAGTCTTGTAAATTGTAACCAGAGTCTCTTGTAGGGAGAGCGTGATAGTTGTGTATAGATCTATATTAGGTCTGACAAACCCGCACCTGAGCTGCTTGCAACAGCTAGACCGGCAGGTCTGAGGTGACAAGTGTCATTTAACGTGCGACGCCTGAAGAACGTCGTATTAAGAGGCCGTATGAGTCTTAGCATGGTTATAATAACTCACATGTGGTATTAAAAAATCATAAGATTTACGGGTTCTACTTTTAAACTAGTGAGTTATGTCGATTTAACTCACAGGAATTATTTTAAGTATGGAAAGTACTTGTACACTTTTATATCTAAAAGGGTTTTATGCCGATTTAAAACCACTTTTATATCTTAAAGTATGGCAAATACTCGTTTATTCTCGGTCCTGGGATTTAGGACCACATAACTTTATATGGAAAATATGGGATTTTCTTTGGAATCATATCTCTATTAAAACTATATTTCATCTAGAATTGTTATACTTTAGCTATAAGTGTTACGTGTATATGCTAGAGGTATATAAGAATGTAGTCATAATCAACTTAGAATTGGTGGGCCCGCCTTATCTCCTGTTCCTTGTTTGGTTGTGGACCTAGGGCAGACCCATTATATTCAACGGTTTATTTAACTTAATTTTTTATATAACTTATATTCATTGAGTGATTATAGAAGAAATCTTTGGGTTCTTCTAGAGTTCATTATCGCATAACGTAGAAACATTCATTTCACTCGTGATAAAGAAAATATTGGATTTTCTGGAGACATACTTTGTCGTTTTTTCAAGGAAAACGGTTTTTTTCTCAAACAAAACTCTTATGAACTCACCAACTTAATTGTTGACACTTTTTCAAAACTACTTGTATTCTTAGGAAATCGGTGAAACAGGAAAACAACAACATTTTGAGGATGGGACGTTAAATCGCCAAACATTTCATTTTGTCATCATAATGTAATTGAATTTTGAAACATGTAAACTTACTATGATGTAACATTTTCAATTATATTTATGATGGCTGTATTTACTTTGAGCTCTATTATACTCATTGTTGTGATACTATACATGAAGTCCTCCACCCCCGAACGTTTCCGCCATCCTTGGTTTGGGGGTGTGACAAATCGGTATCAGAGCATTGTTTATAGTGAACTAAGTATATCGAACCACATAAGATATACAAACTATAAATGCAATGGGACTAAGGTCTCTAATTTAACATTTTTCAAATAACTGTACTTTTAGAAATAAATAGTTTCTTGTTAAAAGTATACATGCATGCATACATACTAAGGTCAACATAATTCTAGAACAAAAAAAAGTAATGATTGTTGAATGGCACAAGTAAGCTTGGGGATGTATAGTCAGGTCTAGGAATGACATAGCCTGATCAACTATGTCTGACCCAGAAATGATTAGCATATGCACGGGAATGGTTGTGGCATTGCAACAAGTCTAAAAACTTACCAATTCTCTCTACAAAGAAAAAATTGAGAACATAAGACAAGCATTAAAAATACTATAGGAGTATTTGGTGATACTATAACCAACTTATGTGAAAACTAAAGATCCCTATTAGTAGGTCTATAATGACTGAGTGCATACGCTAAGGTTATACATAATTGAAGATATTATAGACTCAGAATCTATGACTATTGCTCTACTTCCTGTTCCTTGTTTGGTTGTGGACTTAGAGTAGAGTCATTTATTCGAAGGTCTATTCTATCTCAGATTATGTATAACTGGTATGCACTATGTGATTATAGATGTGACTGATAAGGATCACCCCTATAAGTAATTATAGGATTAGACGTCTATTAATTATCTCTTCTACCCCTATTCTCGCACAAACAACATGGCGGGAGCTAAACTATCAGGAGGCCCTATTCTTGTTAACCAGGAAAATGGTGGTTGGAAATGGAGAGAACTTCGAAGAGGATACTGAAGAAATAATAGAGGAAGACGCCGACGAGACTTCCATGGTCCGACACCTTAACGAGCTGTAGATTTACAGAGACGGAGTTAGGAACTAGGTCAACACCCTCCCTAAGGCATGGATGGGGTTTTTTTACAACCTCAACGGCGGAAGAGTAGCAGACAGGATTCTCCTTGTCATAGCATGCCACATCACTCATAAGAGAGTACCAACACAAGCATCGGTAAGCAGAATAATGGAGATCGGCGCTACCACCAAGATCACCACCATACGCCTTCGTCATCCAGATAGAGGCCATGAACGAGATCGGAAACCACGTCAAACCTTTTAGAGGAAAGGAATCGCAGCCCGAGCTGAGACTAAAGGGTATGAGGAACGTCAACAGCGTTGGAGAGAACGTGTGGTAAAGGCAGAGCACCAAATGACAGAGACTAGGGCATGAATTAGGCCAATGCAGATTTTCATGCCTTCATTTTATAGCCCACGAAACCCCACCCACCGCGAGTAGTGTGTGCGCTACTGACGAATCGATAAAGACTCAAACTACTAGAATACATTTAAACACTACCCCTCACATGCATGAATTCAACCCTTCAAATCTAGAGACTACACCATTCAAGAGAGTCGTGTCAGTGTCGAAATTTTCCGTACCATGGTGTAATGTGGACCTTCTATAAGATCAAACTTTCCAAAACTTTATGTACTAAACTATATAAATGAAATCAACATACATTTTATTTCATTGGGAGTTTACCAAATATTTCATAACCGGGTATTACAGACGATTCGATTATGATGCTTCTAAGATTGCTTAATGTATACCCCCAGGTTAGGTGTAATTAAGAGACAATCGACTTAGAAATGGTGAGTCCGCCTTGGTTCATGTTCCTTGTTTGGTTGTGGGCCTAGGGCAGACTCATTAAGTTCAACGGCCTATTGGACCTTAATTATACACAACTGGTATACATCGGGTGATCTTAGGAGTAGATCAGGCATGGAACAAATTATGAGTTTCATTCGAGTCATTACTACTAAATTCATAAGTTTATTTATATAGACCTCTACTATGAATTGATTGCCACTTTCGAACAACAGGGAAATGCTATACTTGAAAACTAATAACCTAGTTTTACGACGCACGACTAATAACCATTACTAAAAGACTTATACTCATTTCGTCTCTGAAATTCTATAACAGAAAGATGCCGCCTTGTGGGTTTGCTAGACGCACTGGAAGAACGCAAACAAATCCGCCACCGCCGCCTCCCCAATATGATCCTATCATGTTCCAAGCTGCGGTCATGGCCGCAGTGGCAGCTGCTATGTCCCAAATCAGCCCTGGTGGTACCAGAAGGACAGGGAGTGGCATTAATAACTCCACTCAAGGAGAAAGCCAAGGGAGCTCGAGAGAGTGTTCCTTTAAGGACTTCACCAATGGCAAACCAGATTCTTTCAATGGAAGCGGAGGAGTCAGCACACTGATGCAATGGTTCAAGAAGACTGAATCGGTCTTTGAAATTTGTGCATGCCCCAAAGCAAGCAAGGTCAAATTTGCAGCTTGCACTTTCTCAGGCCGAGCCCTTACTTGGTGGAACAACCACGTTAAGTCACTAACGCTTGCAGTGGCTAACTCGTTAAGCTGGGAAGACTTAAAGACGATGATGTTGAAAAGTACTTCCCAAGGGGCGAAGTGCAAAAATTGGAGCAAGAACTGTGAACCTCAAGATGACAGAATCTGACCTTGCAACTTACACCGACCGATTCTATGATCTAGCACTCCTTTGTCCCGCGATGGTCACTCCTGAGGAAAAGAAGGTGGAACGATACCTCTGGGGATTGTCTCCCTAAATTCAAAACAACGTGTTGGCCTCAAGACCAACTACCTTTGACAGTGCCAAGCAGTTGGAACAACAACTCATCGACCATAGGGCCAGTCATGACACTGTAACAACCACCCCTGAGCAAGATGGAGGGAGAAGCAACAAAAGGAAGTCCTGGAACAACAAGAAGGACCAACCGGCCCAGGACTCCACCAAGAAGCAACAGACTGTTGTTGTGATGGGTTTTGGTCATAAGAACATCCTATGTGCTCATACAAACCCTAATGCTTGGATCTAGGTTTCTCTATTGTACATGCAATTTATCCAAGACTATAAACCCTAATTCTAGCATACAAGTAATCATATTAACATAAGAATGGGTTGAAGATCATACCTTGATTGTTATGTAGCAATAACAATCACAATTCCTTCTTGTATTGACTTTAGAAAGCTTAGAGTCACAAGTGTCACTCCTCTAATGGTTCACAAACACCAATAGCAAGAGGATGAAGAAGAGAAGAGAAGGAGGCTCTCAAAAACGTGTGGAAACCCTAGAAGGAAGCTTGTCCACATTTTGAGGCATAAGGGTGCTATATATGGTGAGGCTATTAGGGTTATCTAACAAGGAAACCCTAATTTGGATGCTTAAGCCCTAAGCAACCCATGGACTCCTTTCCTTAAGGCCTTGGACGATTTCTAATGGTTTTCCCATAGAATTCGTCCACTCCTTAATATAAGGCAATCCATAGCTCAAATTGCAATTATCTTATAATTACAATTCCAGTCCCTTAAGTTTAATTAATCTCTTTTAGTCACAAAACTAATAACTAATTAATTCTTGACTAATATTAATTAAACAATATGATTTCTCCTTTAATATATTATTCCCATAATATATATTAATAAATCATATTTAATCCTTTCTCTCCATAATTCATCCTATCAAGTTGCTTTGGTGAAGGCAACCCAAAAGGACCATGCACCATCGGGTCAAGTACATACCAAAATAGTTATGGACTTAGACACTAATCCAACATGTTGTTCATGCTGCCACAACTCCTGCCACTCCAGCACCCATAAATCGATACACTGGAACCCTCCTGAAATGAAACAAGTGTAACTTCCATCATACTGGGGTTTTCCGGGAGATGCATTGCAAGAATTGTAACAGGAAGGGGCACACTATCCGTTTCTGTAGAGCACCAACACAACCCATCAAACAGGTCCCCGACATTGGAGCCAACCCAACTTGTTACGAGTGCGGTGAAGCAGGACACTTTAAGAGAGACTGTCCAAATACAAGGAATGTTGGTGACGGCGGAAGGGTGCTTATGATCACTACATGAGAAACTCCCCCGAAATCACCTGTGAATAGCGGTACGTGCTTCTAACCGCCACATGTAGGTTTTAAATCCTTGTTAAGAGTAGTGTCAACTTAGGGTTTATCGACCATAGATCTAGAGAACATGACAAATCCAAGTAAGTCTTATCACGTATATGAAAACACAAGGTTTTTACTAGTGAATCTATGATGGCTAGTGTAAACATTATGGTCATATATCATTAAGATTCGAAGGACTTAGAATGTATAATTCCGCCTTATTTCCTGTTCCTTGTTTGGTTGTGGGCTTAAGGCAGAGTCACCCATTCGACTGCCCTTGCAATCTTAATGATATAAGACTAGTTTACACCAAGCGATTATAAAAGGACTGGTAGGACTCATACTACCGACTTTGTTATAAATTGTCAAAACCCTTTTAGTGCTAATACTCACTAACTACAACTTGAAATATTCATAGTGGTAATATCGAGAATAAAACGGAGAGTATAAAGGCATGCGTAAAATACACTGTCATTCAAAAACAATAACTCCTTTAAATCGACTTAGCTCAAGTTACAATAAGAAATTCCAAGGTCATCATTTAACATAAGGCGGATTGGTCCCCGTCGTACCAATTTCTTATACACCGAAAAGTACCCACATCTCTTCCCGAACTCTTGAATCCCCAATCAAAATGAAAATTTCGGGACGAAATTCTTTCTAACGGGGGGGATGATGTGACAACTGTCAATTTCCAGTCAAGTCAAAGTCAACAAGTCAAACCGGTCAACTCATCTAATCCTTGTATACTAGGGTTTTCATTATGTTTCTTATTAAACAACTTGCACTCTTAATGCAAAGTATCACTTAGAGTTTTCACGTGTTCGGAAACTCTAAACCCTAATCAGGACAAGTGATGAAACTACTCGATAAAACATTATTCCTTAACCCTCGGGGGCATATGACAGTCATAACAAGACTTAACGAGGTTTACGAACCTTGAATTACAGAGCCAAACACTCAAAAAGGTCTCAAAAGAATTCTCTCTCAACCTCTTTCACTCAAATCTCTCCCAAATCTCTCAAAGAATGTGGAATCTCTCCCAAATCTCTCTCCGTATGTGAAATCTCTCCAAGTATGTCAAATCTCTCCCAAATCTCTCCAAGAAGGTGGATCTCTCCCAATTCTCTCCAAGTATGTCAAATCTCTCTCAAAACCCCTTTTGATTTATTTTAATCATTTGGGGCATCCCGACACTTGACTTGGTGAAAAACCATTCGAAGCGGGAAGATACATTGGAGATTAGCCTCTTAGGGCCGAAGCCTCTCTATAGGGGGCAAACCCTTCTTGAACCGAGGCCACATGAACCGAGTCTGAAGTCCTCTTGTCTAACCGCAGCGAGCGAGCCGCAGCTTCCGAGCCGCAGTCACCAAACCGAAGCCACCGAACCGCATAAGACTTCGCTTCGGACCATCCTGACGAACCCGCCTGCGGTACCTCCTCGGACCACAGCTCCTTCCCCTTCGGATCCACTTCAGCATCCAAACCCCCACTTTGGACCTAGGGCTGTTAAGACCGGAATCACCCTCCTGACTTCGGATTTCCCCATTTTTCACCCGGTTTTCGACCACGACTCCGTTTTAAGCCCGTTTTTAATTATTTTAACGGGGGATTTTCACCCAAGCTCATATTTTTACATATAAGGTCCCATATATTCATAAATTCAACATATTTTTAAGGAAATCCTTAATTAAGAATAAAATCCATAAAGTAAGATCTTGTGGTGGAGTGTTGACTTTGCCATAGTGTTAGACACAAGCAACCACCCCCATACCCACTCCATGACTAACCCATACCCCTCCCCACCATACCTGGTCATTCAAGAGTACTTTCCCCACCATTTGACCAGCCACAATCTTAGTCAAAGGCTGAAAACCCACCCTCTCTCCTCATTCTCACTCATTTCTCTCATTTCCACCAAAGATCAAACACATCTTTTCTCTCAAATTCTCTCACACAATTTTGAGATTTCCAAGGCATTTTTCAAGCTTTCTTTCTACATTTGGTAAGTATCATCACCCTTCATATGGTTGCTACACTTCCTTTTACTCAAAATCATAGATTGCTTACACAAATTCCATCACATTAGTGTTAGATTCTCGAATCTTCAAGCAATCCTCCAAGTGTTCTTGAGTTGAACACTTCTCTTCTTCAACATTCCCCCACAGAAATCATATAAGTTGAGTTGATACCCTTATATTTTCATGTTTTGTTAAGTTTTAAAGGGGGGGGGGGATACAAGTTAAAACAACAAGAACAGAACTAAACTCTTCTAACAACTTTCATCAGAAAAGTTGGACTCCATTCACCGACTGTTTTAGGCAGCTTAAACATTTTAGTTTTCAAAACTGTATTAGGTGCAAATAGCTCAACTTCTTAGCTTTAAAATGACTACTTGCACATCTCCATAACAATTTTCTACAATTTAAGGTGATTTTTACAAAACAGCCTATCATTTCAAGAACAAATCCGGACCAGTCTGTGAATATGGACATTTTAACACAAGTTAAAGACTTCCAAAAATCATAATAAAAATTATGGATAAACTAGACACATTTTATGAACTCTCAGAATTTACGGATTCTATTTTCGACTTGGTATGATTTTTCTATGATTTTTCTAAAACAGTGCAGGAATGTTAAAAACTAGTTAACAGCTTATAACTTTCATAACACTTTGTATTATGTTGAGCAAAGTGTATAACAATAAGTTCTAAATATTGAATGTCTTTTCTTGTTAGTTTATCATCATAAACTGAAATTTAGTCAATCATGATAAGATTCTTCATTCATTTAGAACACACATAATAAGCTATAATAAGCATAGTTTATGGATTCATAGCACTAGTGTATCTTCATAAAAGAGTTCTTTTACACTACAAACGTTTTGGATAAACTATAATAGGTATAGTTTATGTATCATTTACATTTCAAACTGATTTTCCAAAGGTTTTCAGTTCAGTTCACGTAAATCTGTTAATGAATAAATTTGTGAGACATTCCCTTCGTGTTACCTTCATGGTAACAAAGTCAAAAGTCCTGTAAATTGTAACCAGAGTCTCTTATAGGGAGAGCGTGATAGTTGTGTATAGATCTATATTGGGTCTGACAAACCCGCACCTGAGCTGCTTACAACAGCTAGACCGGCAGGTCTGAGATGACAAGTTTCATTTAACGTGCGACGCCTGAAGAACGTCGTATTAAGAGGCCGTATGAGTCTTAGCATGGTGATAATAACTCACATGTGGTATTAACAAATCATAAGATTTACGTGTTCTACTTTTAAACTAGCGAGTTATGTCGATTTAACTCACAGGAATTACTTTAAGTATGGAAAATACTTGTACACTTTTATAGCTAAAAGGGTTTTATGCCGATTTAAAACCACTTTTATATCTTAAATTATGGCAAATACTCGTTTATTCTCGGTCCTGGGATTTAGGACCACATAACTTTATAAGGAAAATATGGGATTTTCTTTGGAATCATATATCTATTAGAACTATATTTCATCTAGAATTGTTAGACTTCAGCTATAATTCTTAAGTGTATATGCTAGAGGTATATAATAATTTAGTCATAATCAACTTTGAATTGGTGGGCCCGCCTTATCTCCTGTTCTTTGTTTGGTTGTGGACCTAGGGCAGACCCATTATATTCAATGGTTTATTTAACTTAATTTTTTATATAACTTATATACACTGAGTGATTATAGAAGAAATATGTGGGTTCTTCTAGAGTTCATTATCACATAACATAGAAACATTCATTTCACTCGTGATAAAGAAAATATTGGATTATCTGGAAACATACTTTGTCGTTTTTTCAAGGAAAACGGTTTTTTTCTCAAACAAAACTCTTATGAACTCACCAACTTAATTGTTGAAACTTTTTCAAAACTACTTGTATTCTCAGGAAATCGGTGAAACAGGAAAACAACAACATTTTGAGGATGGGAAGTTAAATCGCCAAACATTTCATTTTGTCATCATAATGTAATTGAATTTTGAAACATGTAAACTTACTATGATGTAACATTTTCAATTATATTTATGATGGCTGTATTTACTTTGAGCTCTATTATACTCATTGTTGTGATACTATACATGAAGTCCTCCACCTCCGGACATTTCTGCCATCCTTGGTTTGGGGGTGTGACAATTTATCAGAGTAAAAACATCTCAGGCTAAAACTTCTTGGTGTGTGTCGTGTGATCATCCTGAGCTCTTCCCCTTGCTACCGATAGTACCTGAAACCAAACTAAAACTGTAAGAACGAAGCTTAGTGAGTCTCCTCAATCTACCACATACCATACACGTAACATATTACAAATAAAACAACTATGGGACACCTCCCAGCTCCATCAAGACGAACCTGGCTTCGGACTCCTGTCCGACATCGGGCTCACCCTGGCATCGGGCTTACCCCGGCACATACACAACATAACATACATCATAAACACATAACGTAATTACATAACCTGCATCAGGCTTGCCCCGATATCGAACCGAAGCCCAGAACATATAACATATAACATACAAACTAGCATACGTCGAGCTTGCCCCGGAACACATAACACAAAACATCTAACATAATCACATATACTGCATCGGGCTTGCCCGACATCGGACCGGAGTCTGGAACATATAGCACATAACATAACATGCATGAATCACAAAGACATCAAGCATTCATAACTACTTTTCGGGATCGCACCGGCATCGGACCGAAGTCCGGAAACAGATAAACTGCATCGGGCTTACCCCAACATACTATAACTACTTAAACGGGCCGGCATTGGTGCCTTAGACCTGTTCCTACTGGAGGAAAACTCACCTCGCACTACTGAAGAAAGGCTGAAACACTTCTGACTGCTAACCGACAACTCCTGACTACTGATCCTTTGGCTCCCCAAACTATCAATATCAGAACAACTCTTAGACCACAATACCCTTAAAAGTCAAACCAGGTCAAAGTCAACGCTCCGAGTTGACTTCAACTCGCTGGGTTGCCTATCAACTTGCCGAGTTCCAGCAATCAGAATCCTGAAATCGCGATCTAACTCATCGAGTCACCCCCTGACTCGCCGAGTTCCCTAGCTTCTCATAGCCGTGGTTCATTAATTCAACTCGTTGAGTCAACCCTCAGACTCGCCGAGTTCTAGCTTGAATAGAAACGGGACAACACACTTCGACTTGTCGAGTCCCTCCTTGGACTTGCAGATTCCCTCAGTCTGATTAGGCAATGTTCATAGATTAAGCCCCTACACTTCGGATTCGAACCCCAAACTTCATCTACATGCTAGAAATGACCTCATGAGGGTAAGGTTTCCAACTTAACCCATTCCTAATCCTTCCTAATGGGTTAGACAAAACCCTAGCCCCTTAATACATAACTCAATGTCCCATAAACCCTCATTACTCCAATCGAAAGCATAACAATATAGATCTAGGCCTTATATACCAGAAGAACACGCAGTCTCTGCCTTTCTCTCATGCATGGCCTTTCGAGGCTTAAACGGCCATAATAACTCCTTAAAGCTTGCATGGGGGGTTCTAATGGCATAATGCTTGCACCTTTATGCCTTAACCACTCTTAGGGACTCCAGATCTGAAAGGATCTTTGCTTGGGACATCCTTGTCCCATAGATCCAGCTCCATGGGCCAAAACTCTCATAAAATGGATATAAAGAGATCTAATAAACTATAAGCCAAGATAAGGACTTTATTACCAGAAAATGATGGAAATGAGATGTTGTTGCTGGATCTACAAACTTCTTCCTGAACCCTCAAACTCCTTCTTCTTCATCTAGACTCCAAGAACACATAAGACACTCAAGAATGGCTCTCACACTCTAAAAACGCTCTAGGGTTTCGTGGGTTAAGTTCTGGACAATGGAGGATGGGAATGGAACCAAGAGGAGGAGAATAAGATGCTTAAATAGGGTACCAAGTCCCGAATTTAGGGTTTCCCTAACCCAGACCAACTCGGTGAGTCAGTCCACCGACTCGTCGAGTAGGTCACTTAACCCATGATGTATGAATTCGCTCCTACTCATCGAGTTCCTCCCTGGAATCGACGAGTAGACCTCTTTACTTGGGGTTTTTCTTTCCTTTCTAGGTCTTCTGAATTCGGGGTGTTACATAATTAATTCCTTATTTATGTGAGAAACACTTTTCTTCCAACTTTTCTTTAAGCCTTGTTGGTTCAGATCTAGTAATTCCTTCCTTTCTTTTAAAGACTCGTTTGCATCCCACTAGCTTTTCTTCTTTCGGTAACGAAAAAATCACATCTTTCATTCACTTTTAATGATTGCATTTCTTCATTCATTGTCAACTAGTTGCCAATGAATATTGTACAGAAACGATGCCAGAAGAATTCACATATCCATCACATCTAATAGGATATTGAATTTTCATTTTATGCCTTTTTTTTGCTATATAATCATCCTCATTTTCTTCTCACTCGGCACTAGTATATCTATACTCTTGCTCCATGGTTTGATCTTGAGATTCATCTCGTCTTGGATGCTGAATGTTGGTTTCCTATTCTTCAGTTATCACAACTTTGTTTGGGGTTTATGTTACAAACCCCACCTTCAGGTTAGCACTCTGATCATGTTTTCAGGTTTCCATATAAGTCACGTACTTTCTCCTCTCTTATTACACATATAAAATTCATCAAAGGTAATGTCTCTGCTAATTATAAAATTTAGAGTCTTTCCTATATTTATACACCACAACCAATAACATTTTACTCCAGTTGAATATGCTAGAGATATGCACTTCAATTTATTGTCATTAATATAAGCGTAAGAAAATCATCCAAATATACGTAAACCAAAATAACCAAAGTGTTTATTAGATCATCGCTCTTGAGGAGTCTTTAAATAAATCGTAGTTGAGGGATACCTATTCATGAGATATTAAGTAACATGTACTATTTCTTCCTAGAATTGCTTTGATAAATCAGAAAAAACCGCATGCATCTTGCATGTTACAATAGTGGTTCAACCATTCATTCACTTTGTTTTGTAGTGTTGTGTACCTTTTATTTTGAATAAGTTGTTAGTGGTGATGCCTCGCTATACCTTTTTTGTTTTGCAGAAGTTGTCAAACATTGCATTGCAAAACTCTAACCCATTATCCATTCTAAATGTCTTGACTTGGTTCCTATCTATTTTTTAAAAGATAGTCTTACTCTCCTTGACCTTTCAAGCACTTCACCTTTTTATTTGGACAATATAACTAAACCATCGTTAAATAGCCATCTATGAATGTCACAAAGCACTTCATATATTTGTTTGCACACTGTCCTTCAAGGACTTCACGGGGAGTGGTGCACCGAATTTCCATTGGGTAAAGGACCCCATCGTGGCCAGGAGATGGATTGCAGACATCAAGTCTGCACAGTTGATGAGCTTATGCCTGAGGGGTCAAAGGTTCGATATGTTTTAGGTTGTTTGAGAGATAGAGTTAGATATTGGTGAAAGTCTGTTGGTGACTCACTGAGGGCCCCAGCCATTGAGGCTATGACTTGGTCGGACTTTGTGACCCAGTTTAGGGCATAGTTTGTGCCGACTATGGAGCTTCAACAGCTGGACAGGGAGTTCCTTGAGATGTGATAGACTACTGAGACGGTGGCGGAGATTATCGCCAAGTTCCGAGAGAGGGCCTTGTTGGTGCCTCAGTATGTAGGAGAAGAGGAGATGCGGAAGACCCACTATCATGACATGTTGAGAGCTAATATTTGGGAGCATGTCAGCTACTCGGCATGCCCGACCCTGGATTCTATGATTGCCAGGGAGAGGGATATTGACTTAGAGCACATCAAAAAGAGGAAGGCAAAGGAGGGGCAGGTGACAGGGGTTTCAGGGAAAAAAAACCCAAGGGATTCGACTCTAGGTCGAAGGGCTAGCAGGGTCGAAGGCACTGTGGGAAATATGGCAGGTCACATAAGGGAGTTTACCGCATTGTGACGGGATCAGGTTGCTACAAGTACGGCAAGACTGAGCACTTTGGCAGGGATTATACTGCCCCTACCCCCACCATTCAGACATCAGACCTGATTTGCTTTCATTGCAATCAGAAGGACCATAAAAAGGCCAACTGCCCTAGATTGACATCAGCAGCAGCGCCAATGGCGGCTCTAGCTCCAGCGACCATGTAGATTACTGATGGCCAGCAAGACAAGTCATAGGCTCCAGTGGTGAGAAGTCGAGCCTTCCAGTCGACTACCGAGGAGGCACGTGTTGCACCCGATGTGGCGGCGGGTATGATTTTGTTGGGTTTCGAGCAATCTAACACTTCCTAAGTGTTCATGCAACCCTAATAAACCTTGGATCTATGTTTGTCTAAATACATGCAAAATAATATTTTTCCAAGTTTCATAACCAATATAACATGGCATGGGGTACTTTTAAACATAAAAGAATTAGATAAGATTACATACCTTTTGATGAGTTTGATTCCTTGGAGTTTGAGAGCCAAGCACCAATAGTGTGAATGCCTCAAATGGAAATCACAAATCACCACAAACACTTGGAAAACTTTGAGAGAGTGTATACACACATAAAAAGTCGGCCCACACACAAACACACACTTCTAGTGGCAATTTCATGCAACACAAGCATGCTTATATAGTGTGCATGGTTAGGGTGACACCCTAATAACCCATGACCTTTCCTTTTCCAAGGATCCATGGGTTAAAAGCTCCATGGATCATCCATGGACTTCCATATAAGCCTAGCCCATTAATAAATGAGTGTTAGCCCACATCATATAAAACCAATAGCCCATAATCTAATTAGTCTTCCTTTTAATCTCTAAATTAATTCATAATTAATTTAAGACTAAGACTAATTAAATACCATGACTTCATATTAATATATTATAACTTACAATATATTAATAAACATATGTGTATAATTCTCATAAAATTATCCATAAATAGTTCGGGTGAAGTGCAACCCAAATGGACCATGCCGGGTCGGGTCAAGTATATACCAAATAAGTTATGGACTTAGACACCTTATCTAATAGTCTCCCACTTGGATAAGTCTAATAACTGTATTTGCGTATGTTACTTCAGGAACCAACCAGCAATCGTAGCTCTCGAAAACTCTGTTGAACTATGAAGCGCCATTTTAAGATAAGTGATCATATAGTCCTCTGTTCTCATGATATCAGCCGGACAAATACATGGAACAACGTCGTACTTATTGTCCAGCAGTTTGTTTCCCGATTTCCAATTTGTTTGACAAAGAACTTAACTGAACACATCAATTTAGTTCTGACCGGGCCCGGTACATAGGTCAACACAAAATCATCGAGGGGCCCAAATATCGCTTCTATTTCTAGAAGGAACAGATGAACTTCGACTCATATGCTTGTTCTACTACTTGTTGAAGTGTACACAAAGGCACATTTTATAACATCAAGTTACTGATGCGTTTACGTGCAATCATTGCACAACCACCTCATAGGTAACAACTCATCTCTAGGTTTGAAGACTTATATGATATTACCATCTCACGATCACTCGAGATAAATTTCATGAAGTGATACAAGTGAGCGTGGGTTTATTCCAATACTCATAACTTATGAGCACTCATGAATGTCGTAGCAATCATTGCTATGTCTAAACCCATTTATCCATCTACAACCTCGATTCATGACAGTCTTAATTCATACCTACTTCCAACATATGAACGACTGTGGAGTGTTTAAATAACTTAGTCATTCGAAAGAATAACCTAGCTATTATGGAAGTCAAAACATGCAAAGTGAAACACAATAATAATCGAATCCAATATGGTCTCAGAACCCTTTTGAATATAAATAAAACCACCTTTTATTTATCACCATATTGATTACACATTATTCACTGTATAATGTTTCAAATAATCAACTTAATACTTGAATAAAACAATAGTTGTCCCATGCTCCTAGCATGTACACTTTGTTTCCTAAACAATAGTTATGCCATACTCCTAGTATGCACACTATGTCTGTCTATGATCTTTACTTTGTGAAATAGATCAATTGAGCATGATTCCAACGATACTCATTTCACAATCCCAAATCCTTATAGTAAATGTATGAATTCCGAATTCCTACCATTTAACAAAATTTTGTTAGATTTTAAACTTATATGCACTGATCCTCTCATAATGATTATGCACAAGGTCACCAAAACCTTGTCATCAGTCATTACAGAGTATTCCAAAGAAGATCAGTTCTATGGAAACGAAGTCTCATATTCAAAGTACATTGCTTTGAACATCCTTCTTGCATTAAAGTTTTCTAATCTTACACAGATTGAATCACTTCCACCTATGGAGACATTTCCATAGTCCCATTTTGACTATCACTTCTGAACAAGAGTTGTCTCTTTTCAGAGAATGTCAATATGGTCCTGCCAAAATTAACACTATACTTCCAAATGTCCCTGAGCAACCAATCTTTGGCAAACCTCAGATTGTCCTCAACAATTGCTTAATCACTTTAGTCATATCCAGTTCTAGACTTTTCCCTTCTAAATGCCCTGAGCATTTGGAAAAATTTAGAAAGGATGAATATTATAGCACATGAAATCGATCCTATATCCGAAGCATATGGGACACGATTCATGATGTCTCACATAAAGACATGATACCAGACCAGTCTCTTACTACAATATTTTTTATTTGCCATGTTCTCAAAATTTAACTATGAAGAGGGATGTCGTAGTCATAATTGAATTTTGAGAACGCAATACATATATGAATTTCCTTAAGTCGAACCATTCAGACATAAAATTCATATATATATATATATATATATATATATATATATATATATATATATATATATATATATATATATATATATATATGTCCTTGACTAAAGATGATTAAAATCTCAATCTAAGCTTCTAGAATTGAAATGAAGTATAATTTCCTCTCCCTTAATTATAGCAAAACGACTTTTTCAACCCCTGCAACTTCACGAATTGAAACTTTTGTTTTTCTATAATTAACATTGCTAGCTTGCAATAATAGTAATCACAATTATCATGCTCCCACTAGCATGATTATTATTATCATAACACTTATGCTCCCACTAGCTTTGACATGTATTCAGAAATCGGTTGGACTTCTAAAATTTAGATTCATACACCTTTCCGTAGATAGCTCACTTGTGTGTCTAAACAATTTCCAGAACTATGAAAAGGGATGTCGTAATCATAGTCTCAATTGATTACTCCTTTGCCATTTCTCACAAGTCCATGTTAGTGTGCCGGT
Organism: Lactuca saligna; assembly: GCF_052625555.1. NCBI lineage: Eukaryota > Viridiplantae > Streptophyta > Magnoliopsida > Asterales > Asteraceae > Lactuca > Lactuca saligna. The sequence goes on from NC_136417.1 coordinate 73,705,826, forward strand.
TAACCACACGCGCTCCACTAACGACTTTTGAAAATCCAAATATCACAATTGCTATCTACTTAAAATCTACTTAGTGAAAGCGTTTCCTCACCATCATTCTCATGAATCGGAGAGAAACCTTATGACACTTAGATTTTATGGTGTATGAGTTCCTATCCATGTGCATTTGTCAAAACCATAATCACAAGACAAGGTTAGTGACAAATTCAAACTCATATGGATTGAACTTGTTCAATCTTAATTTCTTGCCACTTGGTAGCACAAAAGCCCACCATTGCTTCCAAGTTGAACTCTGATAACTCACATGCATATTCAACTTATTTTGAAGTAGGCACAGAAATAAGAATTATGTCAACACGATAGGTTACAAACCTAAGTCGTGTACCAGTGATAAAACTCAGGTTTTACTCTTGATTAAATCTTGAAATCCCTTCAGGATCTTTAAGACTCCCACTGTCCTCTTGACATATAAGTTTCTCTAGTCAAGGACCATTCCTTGACAAAACAAATATTCAAGGGTTAGTGTAGATTCTTATCAAGATAAACACTTCACACAATTGGTCTTAGTCGGTCTTTGTCTTATCCAAGACATCACAACTTACCAAATTCAAATGTACAGGAGTAAAAAACATTTTACACTACAGTTGATAAGTGTTTCAAACCTTACTTTATGTCACTCAATGTAACAATCTTGGAGTATGACTCTAAGAGTTGTTTTGGAACGAAGTATGATTTATCTTCTTGATTTTAACCATTCCAACAATTCATGACCCCTCTTCTTAGTCATAACAATGCACTAAGATGTCCTTAGAGTATGAATTTGTGATATGGTATCTTAATCATCAAGATGATCATAAAACATGATACTAAATACTCTCCCATCTTTTCAGATTTGAGAAACTTCCATCTTTCTGCCTAATTTGATTCTTTCCCATTCGTTCTGTCACTCATTGAAAACTTTTCAATGCTTCAGAATTACACTTAAACTTGTAAGTATAACCATATTTACTAAGCTTTAGCAAATCATGACAAATAGTCTTATCAATCATTGTGGCGGACTTGACCAGTGCACAAGCATGTGTACTCGATCCCTTTAGTCCTATCCTTGTTCACATAAGGAATTAGTCTTAATTTTCCAAAGATGAAAATTCTCATCCATCAAACAATATAGCTTGTATGATTCCAAGTTTCGGTCCAATTGAAACTTGGATGATGAGAACCTTTCCTCATTTGGTAAATTCAGACACTACCACAAATGAGAAAATCAAATTCATATTTCCATTATTGCTAGAAACATACAAACATCATATTTCCATAAAAGCCATTGTAAGGGGATATAATATAAAATAAACTAAACAAAACTTTTATTTCTATATAAAATGCGGAAAAATATTCCTTATAATGAATCTTTAAATGAAAACTATGCTATTACATATTTCCTAGCAATCTATCATAACTTTTAAGTAGTAGCTCAAAAATCCGATCCTCGAACCATGCGATAGAAATCGATCTTCTTGATCAGATTCAGCACACTCCTCTTTTAACCTTCCTTTTGCTTGATCCTGCTAAACATCAAGATGCAATCTAGTCACATCATGTAATAGGAATCAACAATTAGGAACTTTAATAAAGTTAGATAGTGGACTTACCTGAAGCATAGTCAACCATTTTGTCTCTTCTTGCTTTCAAATCTTTCAGGTATTCAGGGCAGTTTCGCTTCCAATGTCCCTTCTCATGACAATAAAAACATACAGACTCTTTGGGAACGGTACACGAGACAATCACAGACTTAGCCTTTCCCTTTACCTTCCGGTCAACCGGGTTGACCAAGGTCGATCCCTTTCCATTGGGAAAAGAAAGCTTTTCTGGACTATCAATGTTACCATTATCCAAGTCCATGGAAGTTTGAGAATTTGATCTTTCGCCAATATTTACTTTCCCAGTGCGCCAAAACATTTCTGATTCAGCAGCAATGAGCAAATAAGAAAGATCAATAAGAGTCAAGTCGTGATCTGTCACATAGTAGTTCTTAATGAACTCACTATATGACTCCGGAAGTGTCTGAAGAGCCCAGTCAGCAACCAACTTCCTTGAGATATCGACACCTAACATTCTCAACCTGTCAATGTGTGACTTCATTTCTAAGACATGAGTACACACAAGGTTTCCATCTTTATGTTTCATTGCCAGTAGGGTTTGAGTGATCTTGAACTTTTCAAGTCTTCGAGCTTGTGGGTCAGGGAGAAAGCTTGTTCAAGAGGAAGTGAAGGAAGTGAAGCATGATGTTGAGGGACATCATCTTCAAGAGGAAAGCTTGTTCCAAGCGATTTGGGAATATCATAGTTATCTGAACTAGACATCTTCAATGGGAGAAAAACAAGTTAGTTGATTCATAATCCTTAATATAACACCCAATATGAAATATTAAGGCTAGGACCCAACACAATATTTTATAACTTGGAAGAGGGATGCCGTAATCCAAGCTATAGAATATTTGAAGGTAGGCGAATGACGATTCACCAATTTCCACCATGAAAACGAAATAATTAATTAGGTTTTAATTGGATTAGAAACTCCTAGATCTTTTGAGATTCATTGAACCTTTCAATGGCATGTTTCAATCTCGAGTGTGCCCTCTCAAATTTTGTGACTGGGATGCCGAGGATCACAAAACAAGGTGTGAATAATCATACTAATTCACTTGGTACCCTTAATATTATCACCTAATAAATGTGCCGGTTAACCACACACGCTCCATTGATCTATGACAAACATTAAGTCACCCTTCGTGATCCTTACTAGTCCAAGTTAGTGTGTCGGTTAACCATACACGCTCCACCAACGACTTGGTAAGGTACAAAGTGTGAATTCCATGGGCTAGCACCATGTTCACATTTTTCCTAAAGTAACTAAGATTGGGAATTAAAAACATTTAGTTACTTTATAATAATCATTATACTTTTAATGAGGATTTAAAGTCATTGTCCTACCCGTTTGGCTAACGACCCTCCACCAATCAAGGAAGCGGTGGGTGAGAGTGGACACCCATTAAGCTGCCATTTTATAGGCAACAACCTTATACCCCCCTTATAGACCGACTTCGTGAATGAGGCCTACTAACGGTAGAACGACTTATTCTTATACATATATATAATAATTAACCATTAATGTTATAAATAGTATAAGTGTTGAATTTTAACAATTAAAACTCTAAGGGTTGGAATTAAAGTTTATAAAAGTGTGTGAAACTTTACAAATTCCAAAACTTGAGGGCAAGTTTTGTAACTATCCAAAATTTTTCATTTCATAACTTATGAATTAAAGGTTCATAAAATGAAGACTCTTCATTTTCATGTAACTTATGTGTTTTAAATGTGTGTTTATAACAAGTGGCCTTTGGATATCCATAACTTGAGGACAAATTATGGACTCCATTAAAACACATAAATGATCAAGAATTAATCCTAAACAATTTAGCAAATAATTCATATCATCTTCTAAATTCATAAGAACATGAACATGATTATCAAAGTTTCAAGAATTATATGAACACATACAAAGCATGAAATTTTGATATATGCTATTGTAAATGGATTAGAACAACAATTACACCAACTAAAACAAGTTTTAAAACACCAAAACAGTTTAGGGTAATGTTTCTAGTCCATTTCCAGCAGCAAAAGTCGAAATTCTGCATTTTGATCATTCTACTCGCCGAGTGCACGAACCTACTGGGCGAGTAGGATGAATTTTGCCTTGAACTCGGCGAGTCCCCCCATGGACTCGGCGAGTCCATCATCCAGACAGCAACAATTTCAACTTTTTTCACTATTTTGCATCAAGTATCAAACAAACAAGCAAGGCTCTGATACCACTGTTGGGTTTTGAGCAATCTAACACTTCCTAAGTGTGCATGCAACCCTAATAAACCTTGGATCTATGTTTGTCTAAATACATGCAAAATAATAATTTTCCAAGGTTCATAACCTATCTAACATGGCATGGGGTACTTTTAAACATAAAAGAATTAGATAAGATTACATACCTTTTGATGAGTTTGATTCCTTGGAGTTTGAGAGCCAAGCACCAATAGTGTGAATGCCTCAAATGGAAATCACAAATCACCACAAACACTTGGAAAACTTTGAGAGAGTGTATACACACATAAAAAGTCGGCCCACACACAAACACACACTTCTAGTGGCAATTTCATGCAACACAAGCATTCTTATATAGTGTGCATGGTTTGGGTGAAACCCTAATAACCCATGACCTTTCCTTTTCCAAGGATCCATGGGTTAAAAGCTCCATGGATCATCCATGGACTTCCATATAAGCCTATCCCATTAACAAATGAGTGTTAGCCCACACCATATAAAACCAATAGCCCATAATCTAATTAGTCTTCCTTTTAATCTCTAAATTAATTCATAATTAATTTAAGACTAAGACTAATTAAATAACATGACTTCATATTAATATATTATAACTTACAATATATTAATAAACATATGTGTATAACTCTCATAAAATTATCCATATATAGTTCGGGTGAAGTGCAACCCAAATGGACCATGCCGGGTCGGGTCAAGTATATACCAAATAAGTTATGGACTTAGACACCTTATCCAACATATTTCTCTTCCCTAGCTTTTATTATATGTTTCTTATAATATTGATGTGCCATGGTATATGTTTTGTTTAGGATCGTTCCATGTGAACGATATCCCAGTTCAGGTGTTGTTCGATTCAGGTGCTACCCGATCATTTTTCTCTCTTGCACTTAGCAAGAGGTTCCCGGAGTCTTCGGGCATGTTGGATTGCCCTTTAGAGGTCGAGATTGCTGATGACTGATCAGTACAAGCATCAAGGTTTTCAGAGGTTACGTATTTAGGCTGTACGAGGAGCACTACTTGGTAGACTTGGTCCCCATACCATTGCGTGGGAACATGGTCATCATCGGTATGGATTGGTTGAGCCCTAGATGGTACGTGTCAGGACCCCAGGTGAGGGAGAGCTGGTGATTCAGGGCGAGTGGACACATCGTGGACCAGCTTTATGCTCAGCAATGAGGGCTAGGCACTACCTTCGACAAGGTTGCGCCGGATATGTCGCTTACATCATGGATACCCGAGAAGAGGGCAAGCCAATTGTGATGGATGTTCCAGTAGTACGAGCGTACCCGGATGTGTTCCCATAGGAATTTCCTAGGATACCTCTGGAGAGACAGGTGGATTTTAGGATCGACCTGGTCCCTGGTGCGGCTCCGATAGTCGGCTCCGATAGTCAAGGCACCATATCGGTTGGCTCCTCCCGAGATGCTGGACTTGTCTACACAGCTGCAGGAGCTGTTAGACAAAGGGTTCATCAGACCGAGCAGTTCACCCTGGGGAGCCCTGATTCTGTTCGTGAAGAAGAAAGATGGGTCGCATCAGATGTGTATAGATTATCGGGAGCTAAACAAGGTAAAGGTGAAAAACCATTACCCACTCCTGAGGATTGATGATCTATTCGACCAGCTACAGGGAACACCTTGGGTTTCCAAGATAGATTTACGTTCAGGCTACCATCAGATGAGGGCAGAGATAACGATGTACAGAAGACTGATTTTCGGACTCGATATGGCTACTATGAGTTCGTGGCGATGCCCTTCGGGCTCACCAACGCTCGTGTCGCATTCATGGACCTCATGAACCGCATATGCAAACCGATGTTGGATTAGTCTGTGATAGTTTTCATTGATGAAATATTGGTTTACTCCAAGACGCACGAGCAGCATGAGGAGCACTTGCGAGAGGTTTTGGATACCCTGAGGAGGGAGGGCTTGTACACCAAATTCTCCAAGTATGAGTTCTGGTTGCAAGAGGTGCAGTTTCTTGGGCACCTTGTCAACCAGAATGGTATTTTGGTCGACCCGGCCAAAGTGGAGGTCGTGATGAAATGCGAGGTTCTGAAGTCTCCATCTGAGATTCAGAGTTTCCTAGGGTTGGTAGGCTACTATTGGAGATTCATTCACGAATTCTTTAAGATAGTCGTACCCTTGACCCGGTTGACGAAGAAAGTTGTGGTCTTCCATTGGGGGCCCGAGCAGCAGGCAGCGTTCGAGACATTAAGGCAGAGGCTATGCGAGGCGCCGATCCTCGCCCTGCCAGAGGGCGTAGAGGATTTTGTGGTATACTGCGATGCGTCCATCTCAAGGTTGGGTGCGGTATTGATGCAGAGAGGGCATGTTATTGCCTACGCCTCGAGTCAGCTAAAGCCTCACGAGGCGAACTACCCGACGCACAATTTGGAATTGGGGACGGTTGTCTTCGCCCTCAAGATTTGGCGACACTACCTCTATGGGGTCCGATTTACCACTTACATGGACCACAAGAGTTTAAGGTACCTCATGGATCAGCCGAATCTGAACATGAGGCAGCGTCGGTGGCTTGATGTGGTGAAGGATTATGATTGTGAGATTATTTACCACCCGGGGAAGGCCAACGTTGTGGTCAATGCGGTTAGTCGCAAGGCAGCCCCGATTAGAGATACTTGCTTGAGGATGACGGTGGTGACTCGAATTTTGGAGCAGATCTGAGAGGCGCATGTGACCTCGTTTGACTATGACAGTCGCGAGTTGCTGACCCTGCACAGGAGGGTCTGGGAGCCGTACTGGCGCGGAGTGCGGCAAATTTTGATGGAAGAGGCCCAAAAATCCAGGTTTTCGATCCATCCTGGGGCGAAGAAGATGTATATAGATCTTCATCTGGATTACTGGTGGCCCTGCATGAAGCTTGACGTAGCCTAGTACGTCAAGAGATGCCTGACCTGCAGGAAGGTCAAGGCCGAGCACTAGAGGCCCAACGGCGAGAGGCAACCATTGGATGTCCCCATGTGGAAATGGGAAGATATTACTATGGATTTCATCATGAAGCTTCCCAGGACCGCACAGGGAGTGGATTCGATTTCGGTCATCGTGGACCGATTGGCCAAGATCGCCCATTTCATTCTAATCCAGGAGAGCATTTCGGCCGAGAAGCTGGCGTACATCTACATTCGAGAGGTAGTAGCACGACACGGAGTACCAGTATCCGTGATTTCTGATAAGGACGTGCGGTTTACTTCTAGATTCTAGAAGAAATTTCATAATGAGTTGGGTACTCGTCTACACTTTAGCACGACTTTTCACCCGCAGACGGATGGTCAGAGTGTGCGGACCATCCAGACCCTGGAGGATATGCTACAGGCATGCGTCTTGGACTTCTATGGTAGATGGGATACCTACCTTCCCTTGGCAGAGTTTTCCTACAATAATAGCTACCACACGAGTATTGACCGTCCTCCCTTTAGATGTTATATGGAGGAAGTGTAGAACCCCGATATGCTGGGGTGAGGTTGGACAAAGGGTCATGGGGAGTGTCGAAGTGGTACTCAAGATGATAGAGATGATATAGCAGGTCAGGAGCAGGCTTTAGACTGCTCAGAGTCGGCAGAAGAGCTACGCCGACAGACGCCAATCAGACTTGGAGTTCCCGATCAAGGATATGGTTCTCCTGAAGGTGTCACCTTCGAAAGGTATCATCTGGTTCAGGAAGTGGGGCAAGTTGAGCCCCATGTACATCGGTCCTTTTAGGGTTGCAACCTGGGTGGGCAAGATGGCGTATATGCTGGATCTGTCAGCCGAGCTTAGCCAGATCCACAATACCTTTCATATCTCCCAGGTGCAGAAATGCCTAGTAGATGACTCTGCAATGGTACCTCTCGGAGATATTCAGGTGGATGACAGCCTAAACTACATCGAGCGACCGATAGCCATTCTAGATATGAAGACGAAGTCCCTGAGGAACAAGGAAGTAGAGCTGGTGAAGGTGTAGTGGCAGCACCGCAAGGGTTCGGAATGGACGTGGGAGCCGAAAGATGAGATGATGGAGCACTACCCCGAGTTATTTTCAGCAGCAGCAACGGACTTCAAGGACGAAGTCTAATTCAAGTGGGGAAGATTTGTAACATCCGGGATTTACCAGGTATTAATATTATTTATCTTATTGAATAATGGGTTGTTTTGGTTTGGTCCAGTATAGTTGGGCTTCAAGAATTGGGCTGAGAAGGGTATTACGCGGGCGTACCATGCCAGGTACACTCAGCGTATTCAAAAGAATTGGGCGGGGAGACCATGCATGTACGCCCAATGTACCAAAGATTACGCGCAGCGTATGCACATAGTCCTAAACCCTAATTTTTAGGGTTTGATCCCTATTTAAAGGACAATATGTCCTTGGACCAGCCTCCCTATCACCCTTAAGCAGCCACCTCAAAAACCCTAACCCACTTGTGTGTATTTTTGCCATTTGAGAGCTTCTTTGTGTGATTTTGGTGTTTTAGAAGAGAAGGAGGTTGAAGAAGGAGCAAGGATTCAAAAGGAGCTTGTAGATCCATAAGATTAGCACCATTTCTGACTCGTTTGATGTATCAAGCTTCAAACTTGATCATTGCATGTTTAGATTTGATGTTGGGGTGTTTTATGCCACTTTTGGACTCCGTTGTTGAGGCTTCTTGCATCTTGATGAATTTAGACCATAAGACCTGTCCTTTTGGGATCTTAGAGGCACTAAGAGTCATAAAAATTGGACCTTGATGGTTAAGCCACAACCATGCAAGTGTTTGAAGGCCATAAAGCTTGTTAAAGGACCAAAATCATGTTTTGACCCCCAAATATGCATGCAAGCACATAAAGTTCGTGACTTTATGGATTAGGAGGTCTTAAAGGACATGGATCTACATTTTGGATGTGAGGACTTAATGGATTAAGTCACAAATGAAGTTTCAAGAAAGTTGGCAAGTACGCTAAGCATACACCCTGGTACGCTACGCGTACTAAGTCAACTTCCCGTTTGCGGTCAACGACAGCATACACTGGGCGTACGCGCCAAGTGCGTCGTGTGTACGCATGCAGAGTGGCTACATTAGGCTTTCGGGCCTTAGGGGACTGGGCCTGGACAATTGGGCCTCGTGGCCCACTGTAGATTATAGTTTTGGGCCTGAGAATCTGGAAGTAGAGCATTGGGCCTATTGGGCCATGTATGGTCTTTTTAAATTATTATATTTGGACTTAGAACTTTTGGACTTGAAATGGGCCCATTTGGAGAAAGCGGCCCAATTTAGAAAATTGGGCAATTAGTGGGCCCTTAGGGCGTCTTTGATGGGCCATAAGTGGGCTGGTTTAATAAGTTCGAATTGGGCCTTATGAATGGTCAAATTAGGCCAAGGGGGGTAAATGGTCATTTTACCCTAAGTAGTGTTATAGATTTTGATTGAGTGTTATTGTGATTATGATAGCCAGGAGTCATCTGAGCAACTGTTAGAGATTACTTTCAGTGAGATTCGACACGCAGCTTTACGAGGTGAGTTACCTTCTAGTGGAGGTGGGTCTAAGGCACCAATAATGGCCCGCCCGTAGGTGATTATGTTTGAGATGATTGTCTTTGTGATAATGATCTGGTTTGCCACTATTTGATATGCTTTATGTGCTAGGATGCTATGATATATGTGTTAGTAGTAGTAGGGGTGAAATAGTCCCCGATTACCGGTTGAAAGATACTGAAGGGGTCGTTAGAACCCATGCATGCCTAGCAGTATGTTTATGATATGTTATTATGTGGTAGTGGTAGGGGGTGAAATAGACCCCGTTTGCCGGTTGAAAGATACCGAAGGGGAGGCTAGCTCCCGATAACCAGTTGAAAGATACCGAAGGGGAGGTTAGCTCCCAATTATCGGTTGGAAGATACCGAAGGGGAGGTTAGCTCCCGGTTACTGGTTGAAAGATACCGAAGGGGGGGATAATTCCCAATACTAGTTTGAAAGATATCGAAAGGGAGTCCAATTCCCAATTAAGCCAGACAAATATCGATTGAAAGATACCGAGAGATAGCCATTATATGGTATGTGGTATGATGGGGGAACTCACTAAGCTTTGTACTTATGGTTTTCAGTTTTGGTTTCAGGTACCTCTTCACGAAGGGGAAGGAGCCGACACGGTAGCAATGCATCGTACACACATGATTTCTGCATTTTGAGATCCATGGGATTATACTCTGACATTATTACTATTTTGATGATATGATTTTTGAGAGATGTGACTATGGTATTATGAATTGAAGTAACTCAATGATGACTTCTTATAAACTGTTTTTATAAATCGTTATGCCAAAAATAAAATTTTTGGTCTTGAAAATTAAGATGTTACAACCTCCTCATGAATCATACTGCAGATCTCCTCGTCACTGGTCCCACTACTCCTGGGGTTGTGGCGCGTACCCATTGTGATGTCTCTGAAACACAACATGCAAATCATCATAGACTAACTCAAGTATACTCACACTCGACTACCCGCCTCTACTTGCTCCATAGCATCCTAAGGATTCCTACTTGGGCTGCTTACAGATCCGGTGCTTTCAGTAGTGCAGGCCCAATACTACCTTCCACACCAACTTGTAGTCACCCCAATTCCTCCTCCTAGGATTCCAATTCACAAGCACTCTATCTCTCACGAACATAAGACTAATCTTTCAGTAGACCCCTTATATACTCATCTAGATATCTCTCCAAGATTATCCCTCGTCTCAGAACTCTTTCTAAGTGATTCCTGGTAGATACCCCTACTCAACACATACTCAAGACAAACAACAGATAGCAGCAACTCCTAGGCTAAGGCATCACAAATCAGGCACCTCTAGCCCTAAAATATGAAATACCTAGCCTATCCTCTAGCGTGCATCCCTAACATCTCATAAATATTTCATAACACAATAAGTAAGGGTATTTTGGGAAATCACCGTTCGGGCTCTGGCTGATTGTACACACTGCTCCAACTCGTTTTCTCTTAAAACTCTTTCTCATTTTTTGAAAAATCATTTCTTTTGAAAATTTTCTCAAATCCTCAGTTTGAGTCCAGACATACCTAAAAGTACATCCGAATCCTTCAAACCAAGGCTCTGATACCAACTTGTAACACAATAAATTTCCAAACAAATTTTCCATTTTCATAACCACATAATTCTCAATATCACGTATCCAAAACCACAATTTTCACATTGTCAAAAAAGCAAATTCATAAATTGTTTTATAACATCCAAGATCCTCCAAAGAAAAACATAAACTCCATCTCATGTGTACAATCATGCCGGCGCCTTCCCTTGATCCTGAGAAGTACCTGAAACACATAACACAACATCGTAAGCACAAAGCTAGCGAGTTCCCCAAAATACCACACATATCACATTAGCCTCTCATGGATATTTCTCGAATAAGACCCTCCGGTAAGTGTGTCTTAGTGGAACCCTTCGGTCCCACACTCGGGTGGACCCTCCGGTCCTAACTCATTAAGCTCAGAATAATACATAGTATAAATCACAAAGACATAATGCAGGATATCACAATACTCAATAATAGCATACAAGACCCTCAGGTCACACAAAATTACCACTCATGGTAAGTATACTGAGAAGACTCACCTCGTAAGCAAGCAAATGAACCTGATACACGAATCACTGGTCTAGCCTCCGCCTAACACATACAATAGTTATCCCTAATTAATAATCGACCTTCAAGGAAGCTAGGATAACCCTCTACTAACTCACAGAAGGATAAAAGACCATTTTACCCTTCCATGGCCTCTATAGTCCAAAAGTTGACCAAACCCTAAAAGTCAACAAAAGTGAACTGCATCGCGTACGTTGGGTGTACAGTCCCTTTACGCTGGGCGTACTGCCTCGCCATGTAGGCATCGGGAATTGCGCGTACTGGGATTACGCTCGGCGTACGTCCCAGACTTGTTCTTTCCACCCTCTTTTTCTTAACCCATTAAGACCATGGCTCTACTATCAGATCTGGACTTCCTAAAGGCTCATACTCCATAAAGTTCGTGACTTTAAGCCTTTGCATGGCTGATAAAGTCCCAAACACCAAAACTCTCACTCTTTACTCTCAAAGTAGCTCATATCTCATGCATGAGGTGGTTTTAACGTCCAAGACTCCATTTTTATGAATCCACTCCATTAAGGACACTCAAAGGGACATATATCAGGCTCTAGAGTTCAACAACTCATAAAGCTACAAGCTTTGGGACCAAAAACCCTAAAATGGATCATTTTATGCACAAATCAAAAAGGATGAGAAAGCTTTGAGCTTTATACCTCCAACCACAGAAAAGCTCAGATCCAAAGCCTCGACTCCAACTCTTTCTTCCTCAATGCTCCTTCCTCACTCCGTGGATACCACAAGAACACTTAGAAGCTCACAAATGGACACTCAAACTTAAGGAACAAAAATTAGGGTTATGAAAGGGTTGAGGAGTGGAAATGGCGGCCCGAAATCAGGCCATCATGTTGCTTAAATAGGGACACATCCCTCAATTAGGGTTTTCACCCTGAGCCTAGTACGCTCAACGTAGGTACGCCCAGTGTACTAGGTGGCTCCGCGTCCAAATCACGCACATGAGTACGCTGAGCGTACACACGCGTACGCCCTGCATACTCATTTACCATGTTTTCTCAAATGAAGGGCCAAACTTGACAATTACAAAAGAACAAGGGTTAATGAGGCATACCTGGTCTTGGGATGTGACAAAAATGCAAGAGTCACCAAGACAGCTAGCATCTTGCATAGTATACTGAGAAGACTCACCTGTCTCACGAAGTCAGATAAACCACAACTAACTGTTAGGCAACCAGTGCGACAACGCACCTATCAATCAAACAAGGTCCAACCTAAGTCTATAATCTAGAACTAACACTTTGACCAAAAGTCAACCCATGTCAAAAATTCAATGGTCAAAGTCAATTTCCCAAGTTAACATCATAGCGTCGCCACATCATGACCTCTTATTGGCCACGTCATCGCAAGATGTGAAAAAATAGTTGCACCCCTGGTCGCCACGTCATGACAACCAAGACGTCACGTCGTGAAATCTGGGTCTCAACAACTTAATGGATTAAGCCATTTTCCATCCATCTCAAGAGCTTAAAGCTCAAGTCTGATTCTTCCTAAGGTCTTGATGGATAAATTTTACAAATTTATCCATTAAGACAACCTAATAAGCAAAGATCTTTAACTCTAGGTCCTTAACAGCAACATAAGGAATGGGGTCAACCATTAAGCACTCAATCCTTAAAGTCTCAATTCCAAAACTTCTAGAAGGGTTTTGGGGACCCTAATGACCCCTAAAAATGCAAGCTTTATGGACATGCATGCCTCGTGCATGTCCTTTCCCAAATCTAGGTCAAAAGATGAAATATGAACTAGAGTTTCATGCAATGCTCCTAAATCACAACCACATCCTAGATCTATGAGATATAATGTTCTTGGGACTCAGTGAAATCATAAAATTGCAAACTTTATCTCCTCTACTCATTTTATCTTTAAAAATGAGGCAGCATATGGCATAAAATCTAGATCCAAGAAGCATACAACAAAAAGGTGAAAGTTTGAGGACTTACAAGAAGTCCAGAAGCTGAACACAAGGATGATGAGGAATTTCTTGGAGAAACTAAGCACCAAAACTTTTTCTTCTTCCTTCGAAACCACCAGAAGCTTGCGAAAGTGAGCTCAAAAGCTTTAAGAGGGCTAGGGTATGGCTAAAGGATCATTTGGAGGTGATAAGGTCTGAGGGTGAAGGAAACCCTAGTCCCTCATGTCCTGCGAATAGGTTCCAAGTTCGAAATTAGGGATTTGCATCTGATCAGGTGTCACTTCGTGACCTATATAGTGTCATGTCATGAAACACAAATGATCCATCCCAATAAACGCGGCCATGTCACGACGTGGCGGTGTTTCCCTCACGTTGTGACCCTCCCAAAACTCATATTTTACTTCACATTTTCATACCTCAAGGATACAGATGTTAAACAAGAAAAAAATCAAATCTTTGGTACATTTGCCATGGAGACTATCACAAAACCATAAAGAGATTTCTTCAGCAAACATACATGATCTTTATTTGAATCAATGAACCCTTCTGGTTGGTTCATGCAAATCTTCTCAAAGCTCATCTAGACAATGATGCATAAATGTTTTCTTTGACACCAATGTGATTAAACTGCATATTAATTGCACTCACCATGGCTAATAATATCCAAATCATTTTATGTTTCACGACAAGTGAGAAAACCCCATGATAATTAATTCCTTATTTATGTGAGAACCCCTTTGCTTCCAATTGTTTTTAAACCTTGTTGGTTAAAATCTAGTAATTCCTTCCTTTCTTTTAAAGACTCGTTTGCATCCTACTAGCTTTTATTCTTTCGGTAACGGAAAAATCAAATCTTTCATTCACTTTTAATGATTGCATTTCTTCATTCATTGTCAACTAGTTGCCAGTGAATATTTGACAGAAACGATGCCACAAGAATTCACACATCCATCACATTTAATAGGAATTTGAAATTTCATTTTATGCCTTCTTTTTGCTATAGAATCATCCTCATTTTCTTCTCACTCGACACTAGTATCTCTATACTCTTGTTGCATGGTTTAATCTTGAGGTTCATCTCGTCTAGGATGTTAAATGTTGGTTTCCTATTCTTCAGTTATCACAACTTTGTTTGGGGTTTATGTTACAAACCCCACCTTGAGGTTAGCAATCTGATCATGTTTTCAGGTTTCCATATAAGTCACGTACTTTCTCCTCTCTTATTACACATAGAAAATTCATCAAAGGTAACGTCTCTGCTAATTATAAAATTTATAGTCTTTCCTATATTTATACACCACAACCGATAAGATTTTACTCCAGTTGCATATGCTAGAGATATGCACTTCAATTTATTGTCATTAATATAAGCGTAAGAAAATCATCCAAATATACGTAAACCAAAATAACCAAAGTGTTTATTAGATCATCGCTCTTGAGGAGTCTTTAAATAAATCGTAGTTGAGGGATACCTATTCACGAGATATTAAGTAACATGTACTATTTCTTCCTAGAATTGCTTCGATTAATCAGAAAAAAACCGCATGCATCTTGCATGTTACGTCAATGGTTCATCCATTCTTTCACTTTGTTTTGCATAGGTGTGTACCTTTTATTTTGTAGAAGTTGTTAGTGGTGATGCCTCGCTATACCTTCTGTTTTGCAGAAGTTGTCAAACAGTGCATTACAAAACTCTAACCTATTATCCATTCTAAATGTCTTGACTTGGTTCCTATCTATTTTTTTAAACATAGTCTCACTCTCCTTGAATTTTTAAGCACTTCGTCTATTGTCTTCAGACAATATAACTAAACCTTCGTTGAATAGTCATCTATGAAAGTCACAAAGCATGATCATCCAACATAAGATTTCACTAGAGAGGAACCCCAAAAATTCGAGTGAATATATTCAAGGATTTTCTTGCTTTTGTGTTGACCGAAATTGAACTTCATAATGTGTTGCTTTCCTTTTACATAGCTTCTTATAATTTGACTTTTCGAGTTACTTCTCCACAAAAAAACCCTGTTTACTCAAGATTGACATGCTATAAAGTGAAATTCGTTCTAACCATTGAATTTCTCCAACTCAAATTTATGGGACGACATCTCTTTAATCAATAGTGAAGCTTGTAGCTCTAATACCACTTGTCATTAGGAAACAAGAATAAATTATACACACATAAAAAAACAATATTTATGTGGTTTGGTCAAGGCCCACATCCACAAGAAAGAGCGATTATTCTTATTCACAAGCTTGAAAACAATATTACAGTGCTACACAACGACGACTTACTAACAATAGGCAATAGCTATCACTCTTTACATATATAGGCAAAGTAAAATGTAAATCCTAGTTAAAACTAGACAGCACTAGTACAAAAATGGGTTATGGTCACACCAAAAAACTGTGACCGTATGCTTATAGCCTCACTTTTTTTTTTCATCGGAAGTGTCACCGAAGGTCGTGCCATTTTAGGCACCATACGACCACTTTAAAATTTAGTGGCTATATCATATGAAAGCATGTGGCCGTAGTATAAAAGTGTGGCTATTGCGTACCAATATTTTTGGTGTAATCAAGCATTTCGTCCATTAAGTGTGACTAGAAACGCTTTATAGACACACAAACGTTTTTTGATAGTGACTATTGCTCATGCAACAGCTACATGAGTTTATTGTTAGTGTGACATTGGCTATTATTTAGTCACAAAAATGACAGTTTATTGAGACTTTAGTCACACTGATTTAGGAAAACCGTGGCAAAAGTGTTGTTGTAATCAAACATTTTGCCCAATAAACGTGGATATAAATTCCTTCTAGACACACATGCGTTTTTTTATAGTAACTATTGTTAATCCAACAACCACATTAATTTATTGTTAATATGACATTTTCTATTATTTAGTCACAAAAATGATTGTTTGTTGAGTCTACAGTCACATCGATTTAAGAATATTGTGGCAAACGTATTGTTCTAGTCAAACATTTTGTGTCATAACTGTGGCTATAAACTTTTTCTAGACACACAAGAGTTTTTTAATAATGACTATTTTCCATCCGATGGTCATACTAATATTTTTTCATTGTGTCATTAGCTATTATTTAGTCACAAAAATGTTTGTTTTGTGCGAGTTTAGTCACATCGGTTTAGGGAAAGCATGGTCAAAAGTGTTTTATAGCCACACAATTGTTTTTTTCAAATAATGATCATTGCCATCATTCAAACATACATGTATGTGTAAGTGTGACTATTGTATATCATTTCGACAAAGAAAATCAATCAAACGATGACTTTAATTGTTTTATAGATACACAAATGTTGTCACTATGGCTACTGTTTAATGGGTTTTTTGTTATATCATGACAATTAGGGTTTTTTGTTATATCATGACAATTAGTAACATTTAGTCACATATAAGAAATTAAACTGTGACCATAAAATGTTTATATATGTATGTTTTTCTTTTACTATAACTATAATTTATTTTTAGTCACACACTAGAAATTAAAATGTAACCATAAAATACTTATATTCAAAATGTTTATTTGTTTATCATGACCATTGTTTTACATTTAATCACACTTAATAAATTAAACAATATCAGTAAATTGCTTATAGTCACATTAATTTATTTTAGCATGACTATTGCTACTTGTAGTTACACAAAAAAAATTGTGACCATTAAATACTTATAATCACTGTTTTTTTCTTTTATCATTACTATTTTTATTTTTAGTCACATATTTATATTTTAAAATGAAAATATACAATACAATGTAATTGAAACAAATTTTTATTAATAATAATTCAAAATTCTTACATCAAAACAAATCCGAAATTATCAAAAACAAAAAAAGTATAAGCAAACATTAAACCTAAAAAAATAACTTTTATATTGTTTTCTTCATAACATTGCTCCTTAGCTTGCTTTATCCCATGTAGTGTTGCATAACTTATCTTTTCCTTCTAATATTTTTTCATTTTATTCGCTTTAGCTCCTGTGTTCCCATAAGTGCTATATATATATTATAAAAAATAGTGTCCAAAACCAATCAGATCCTGCAATTAATGAAATGGACAGAAACTAAGAGTTTATCATGCAGTTGTTATTAAACTAAATAAGCTTCAATTAATAGAAAACACAAGCATGGGATTATTACAATAGTTTCATACCTTCTTAATCCATTGGGACCTTTGCAAAGAAGGACTTGTGGAGATAATCACGAACATCACCAAGTAATAAACTACTTTGTCAACCTAAAACCTGTGAAGTTTGAAGAGATCATGAGATGGGCAAATGTTTATCAAGGGATGTAGGCAACGTTTTCTATAATCAAAAGAAAAAACAGAAACCATGGCTTAGTATAACCAAAATAAAGGAAATACATGTCAAGCTAGAACCCAAAACCTAAATAACATCACTATTTCATTCAAGACCTTATCCATTTTCATCTAGCTCTAAATACCCTTTTTCAAACCATGCAGAACACATATCAAAGAGATTGTTAAAAATCATATATGATTTGTCGTAGTATTTATATGTTTTTTTTCCTTAAACAAAGTTACCGGTTGTGGCTTCTCAACAGTCAACATCACCAACTCTTCATCTTAAATTCAATGGCTAAGTTCAATTTGAGATCAGAAGAATAACTTGCACCATCTATTCCAATTTCTGCATTTCACACAAAGCAAAACTTTAAATCAGACTTCAAAGAAAATAATAACAATTTAATCAAAAACCTTTCTCTTTTAACCGGAACTTTGTTTGGAAAATATAATAACTTGAGAACTAGAGGTATATTGAGATTTCCTGCCCATTTAGCCATTAGATCAAAGAAAAAATGGTTTTCACACAAATCGTGTACTTTAATAATACCTGAGAAGTTTTTTAAAAACAAAAGAATAAACAACATTTGAACAGAGCAACCGATCCCATGTCATGTTATGGAAGAAAAAACAAAACTGAAGAATAGGGGAGTCGTGGGTTTGCTTGGCTACCTGATGAACAGAGGTGATGTGGTGCCCAAGAACTTCGAAAAAAATACTTTAGCAATCGATTGCTAGTAATCCCAGGTCTTTTGGTTTTCTCACATCCAGATTACTCTTCAACAACACATATAATGGGGTTTGAGTTTGCATTTACAGAAACGGGATGGAAGGGGCACACACAATAAATGATATCTTCAATATCCAGACTTGATTTCCACGGTAAAAAATGTTTTCAAATATGATAGATAGTTAAGAAAGAGTGTGTGTGATAGTGAGCAAACAGTCGGGCGGTGGCCGGCGTGGAAGTAGGGAAGTAGTGTAGCAGCAGATGAACGGATGGGCAAACAAGTGAAACCGGGGACCGCCGTTTTAGGTTTCGTGGTGTTTACGAACATTCTGAGAACCGATAATAGTGATTTATCTCCATTCTCCAGTACAACTCACACAGATTGAGAAGGTGTTGGATTTTTACCATTAACAACGATTCCAACGATTTAAGCAATCCGATGTGAAAATAATGACGATTCCGATTGTAGGAGTCGGCAGGCGGTGACGATTCGAGTAAGTTACCGTGAAGATGACGATAATTTGGACGAGGGTGTTGATCGATAGGGTCGTCAAGACGGAAGAACAGGGAATATGACCAAGAAAGAAAATGAAGAATTTGATGCGTGGGTGTGGGTGCTGAGTAGTGTTAGGGTAAAATGTCCAATGGATTAAAAGCAATGATGAGGCCCATTTCAATTTGCCTTTGGATTTTATTTGCAAAAATATATTTAAGCCTATAAAAATATATTTTACTATAAGTTATTTAATAAAAATCATAATATATATATATATATATATATATATATATAAGCAAGGGATGAGGCCCATTTCAATTTGCCTTTGGATTTTATTTGCAAAAATATATTTAAGCCAATAAAAGTATATTTTACTATAAGTTATTTAATAAAAATCATAATATATATATATATATATATATATAATAACGTGCTCTAGCAAGCACAAAAGAACCGTGCCCCGTGGAGACAGAACGCACGAGGGCTTAGCGCGCTCGACAAGACAGACCCAGCGGAGCTCAACGCCCCTAAGACCAGGGCACCTGCAGAAAGGTTCGCGCCCGCTTAGGGCACAATTCACCTGCCTCTCATGCTGATAAGCCACGACAAGTAACGAAGGAAGACGACCCCAATTGACTTCGTCGTAATACGACATCCCGCAAAGCATAACATAATTATGGGAAGGATAGCCCTACTCAAGCTTGGAGCAGTTCCGTTAACAATGCACAAGATCATAAAATTCAGCACCACTGAAGGGTGAGGCACAGTCCTCGCGACCCCACCAAGGGAACCGCAATGTTTCAAAGTCATGTGATCGGAAGAAATAGCACAATAAAGCAAAAAGGCACGGGTTGAATTAACAAACGGGAAAGAAATCATCCACGAAGAATACCCAGATCAGCCGGTCAACGTCGGCAGCAACCTCCCTGAACCAGTTAGGCGCGCGTTGATCAACCTTTTGAAACAATACAAAACATGTGTTCGCATGCATCGCCACCGACATGGTAGGGGTCGAAAGGGAAGTTATACAGAACAGGCTGATGATCAAGCCGAGCACAAAGGAAGTTAAGCAGAGTAAGAGGGTTCAAGGGGGAGACCGCAATAGAGCTATTAATGCCGAGGTAACCAAGCTAACAAAGGATAAGAAGAAGAGGAACTCTTGAGGGGATTGCTTGAAGAGTGTTTGTTGGTGGTTTGTGAATGATAAGAAGAAGAGGAACTCTTGAGGGGATTGCTTGAACTTTAGGATCCACGATCATCTCCATATTTGCAAGCTTTTTGAGGTAAAAAGATTACATCTTCATGCTCTTATATGTTATATCTAGTTCAAGGAGCATTTTGTGCACTTTTTGAGTCCTTTGTGTTAAATGAGAGCTTTTGATCTACTCTAGAGGCAATGGGTGTTAGATTTTAGCTCCATCAATCCATATGCTCATAAAATGTCAACTTTATGGAGTATTTGGACCCATGCATGTATTAATACATTTGTTAAGCACTTTTTGAGCTATTAAGCCCCATTAAGCCATGTATGTATGTGATGTTGTGAACTTTACGTGATAAGTCACCTTTAGGGATCAACCATGTGAGTTTGGAGGAAAAGCATACCGAGTAGAGTAGTTGTGTGTGGTATTCGAGTATGCCGAGTATACCAAGGGGTACACGGGGCGTACTCCCTTCAGCCATGAAACCCTAAATAATGATCTTTGACCCTATTTAAATATGAGCCTTTTGGTTTCATTTCGGGTTTGGGCTATCGTTCAGGACTGGATTGGTTAGGACTTTGTCGAGAAAGTTGTGGACAAGTGTGCAACGCCTGTACGATCAGGGCTAGTCAATTTAGTATATGTTACAAGGATTCTGTACATAAAAAGAACGCCAAAATCTGAGTTATAACGAAGAAGTTATGACCTGTCGAAGTTTCGTGACAGAACCGGCACGACGTTGAAGAATGTAAAAAGTGAATTTACGTTAGAGCGATATTTAGCCTTAGCGATCTAAACGAAAGTCGTAGAGTTCGTTAAACCATGAGCGTGCATAAAAAGAACGTCTAAATCTGACTTCGTATGTGATTTATGTATGTTATTATGTGGTAGTGGTAGGGATGAAATATACCTCGTGTCCAGTTGAAATAGACTAGAGGGTAGGTCGGGCACCCAGATATGCCCGATAACATAGGTTGGGCACCCAGATATGT
Source organism: Lactuca saligna (assembly GCF_052625555.1). Lineage (NCBI taxonomy): Eukaryota > Viridiplantae > Streptophyta > Magnoliopsida > Asterales > Asteraceae > Lactuca > Lactuca saligna. The sequence continues at coordinate 73,727,019 of NC_136417.1, forward strand.
CCGACAGGGTAGGTCGAGCACCCATATATGCTCGGCAGGGTAGGTCAGACACCCAGATATGCCCGACAGGGTATGTCGATCACCCATATATGCTCGACGATATGTTTGCTTTGTATGTGGTATGTTAGGGGAACTCACTAAGCTTTATGATTACGGTTTTCAGTTTGTGTTTCAAGTACTACAATTTATAACTTACTCTGATTTGAAACAATACTCATACACTTATTTTGTTAAACTTGTATGGATAATGTTTGGAGCACTGTTTTTATTTGATTAAAAATGAAATTTTATGGTCCTATTTTTGGGACGTTACATCGTGGTCCTATTTTTGGGACGTTACCAGCTAATTGTCATTTAGTTAATGGGCAGTCAACCACACGTCCACAAACTAATATGGCTCGTCACTTGTTGGTTCTCCAGCTGGTGCTAAGTCATCAATGCTCTAAAATACTCAAGTCACATGTAAAGGTTGTTGCTAATCCCGACTAGTAAAACGGATATACCCAAGGGATTCTACCCTTAGACAAGGCTTACATTGTAGAAGTCCATCATGTTTACTCCAATAAGTGTGAACTCGTAACGAGACCCCACATGCCTCTGCCAAGGTGGGAGGGATGCCCATGGAATTTGACTGGGGAAGCCAGAGGTGGGTAGACAGGTAGTGGAGGAATGTGGACGCCAGAACAAAGACCCACTTGCATTGACGTCACTGATTGATTGAAATTAAACCAATATGAGAGTTAGTTGTGAAAAGTGATTAGAGGTCCATCCTTAATTTATTTATTTATTTAGAATAGAAAAATATTATGTACTTTTACCTTTTCTGACAACTTAACTAATATTAAAATACAGTTATTTGGGAAGTAGTTTTTCAAAATACCATAACTTTGAAAAAGCCTATGAACATAATCGTTTTATGTATATTCCGTAAGAATGATAGTTTCCTTTTATCAAAGAAGTCTATGTAATGACAAGACCTGACAAATAAATTCCCTTTTGTATTCTATTTCTTAATGTAATTTTCATTATAGTTCTCATTTCCAAGCAATCCTTGCGAGGTTATAGATCTTATTTTTGTTACATCCTAGCTAGACCAATATCAAGAACTTTGATGATAACATAGCTGGTTGTGTGTGCATGTTCTTCATTTGATGATCAAAAAGGTCTGGTGTGTAAAAAATAAAAATATACCTCACGTGAATGACAAGCATGTCGCCTGTCAGACTTCCTTTTGCATGAAGCTCTACAAAACACTTGCTCTTCTGATCATGAAAACAGATAAAAAGTAATACATTATTTTACTACAATCACATAGATCCACTTGAACAAAGTAGTTGTAGCTATCTTAGTGAGTTGGGTTTTAATTTCTATATGATCTGACATGCTTATGTGATCCAGCATATCAAAAAGCCTTATCTGTTGATCCAGCAAATCCACTCGTTTATAAGTGGATTAATACTTGGATCGATCCATTTAAAAGTTAGAAGTAGTTTTTATATTTTATAAAATTAAACTTTTATGGTGGAGGTCAATAAAGTCAATAAATTCTTGGCTCACATGATACTAGATAACAAGTAAAACAGAGAACACATAGAGAACATGTCAAAATGTTTGATGAGAATGATACATGCCTTTTATAGGTGGTGCCACCTGCAATGTCGCTGCGAAGTATTTCAAGCCTAGGAAGGTTTCTCACACAATCAGGCAGGAAAACGATAGGATTGCCATCTAAATATAATTCCTCCAACATGGATAAGCAACTTAAGTCCATGGGAATAGATTCTGTTGACAAATTATTATTTTTAAGTGACAGCCTTACTAAAGATCCCGGTAAAGAAATTGTAAAATCAGTTGGTATAGGCTTCATAACAGTGATGCCAGTGTGGTTAGGCTTGAGCTTTTCTGGATAATCCGTATCCCTAATCTCAAGCCTAGATTGGCCGAGATTACATCCATCTAGGAATAGTTCTTCAACCTTTTTTAACATGCCTATTGTTTGTGGAAGTTTATCAAGCTTGTTGCAATAACTGAGATCGACGAAGAGAAGTTCATCACATTGCTCGATTGATTCACAAACCTCAAGCAAACCACTACAGTTTGTAGCTATTAACCTCTCAAGTGATGGTAGTCCATCAAAGCCACAGATACTATGAAGCTCTTTACAGAAACTTAAATTAAGAATCTTTAGTGATCCAAGCAATATTTTGTCTTTTGAGCACGATCCATTCAACTGCAAAATGGAGATAAGATAGAATAGTAGAAATTCATCAAGTCAATATGGATGAATACTTGATGGAGAGATAAGTTACCTTTTGCCTCTTCAAGGGTCGTTCTTTATAACATATGCCAAATGATTTAATTTTGCTATCTGACATGTCAAGAGCAACCAAATTCTGCATTGGTAGGTCTGAAGGTATAGACTTTAAAGGAAACCCATGCATACACAACCATCTTAATTCTTCTGGAAAGTTCTCGTAAGACCCATTGAATTTCACATAATTCAGTTGTAGTAGCATTAAACTATCCATAGTACTCAATGCATCTAGTTCCAACTCAAAAGTTTTACGTAACCTTTTATTCTTAAGCATTCTCGTATCAAGGGTGAGTCCTCGAGTATTTTCTGTACCCTGACAAGAAAAGTGGATGTAGAAAAAGTTTATGAATGTTATCAACATATATATATATATATATATATATATATATATATATATATATATATATATATATATATAGTATACATGGTCTCTTACCTTTTTTTGCTTCAACACTCTGGATGAATCCTCATGACACCACAATCGACTTTGCTCTGATGGCTTGTCAAGTGATTCTTCACGTACGATGAATCTTCCCATCTCTTGAAGCAACTGATGCATCACCAATTTGTTATTCCATCCAATACTAAGAAGGCATCTGTCAATGAGATTCGTGATTCCAGAACTTGTCTTTATATCACAAGCCTTTAATATTGTGTCGCAAAAATCTCTATCCATTCCAACAAAAAAACAAGCAATATGCTTGAACAATTCCTTATCATTTCTAGATGGCAAAGAGTCATAGCTCATCTTCAATACATCCATTATACGGGAATCGTTTTCTTTCCCTAGCCCTTCTATGCGCTCTTCCCAATAAGCTGCATCTCGTTTATGTAAAGACTTGCCCAAAACTTCAAGAGTTAATGGATGTCCTCTACAATACTTCATAAACTTCTCCGAAACAATTTCATAGCCTGGCTTGGGATCCTTCGACTTAAGTGCATGAAAACACAAAAGTTGTAGTGAATGAGCCTTATCTAAGCCTTGAAGCCAGTGCTCTGCATGCCTGGGAACAACTTCCTTTTTGAATAATGCACAACTCTTTGTTAGCCATGCGTTCCTTGATGTTATTATTATCTTGCTTTGGGGATGAAAACCTTTGTTTCCAAGTAATGCATCCAACTGGTCGAGACTATTGATATCATCAAGAACTAGAAACACCTTTTTCTTGGCTAATACATTTTCTATCTTTGAGGTGTATACAGAAACATCATAAACTTGGATCGGGCTTCTTTTTGAAATGTCATCACAGAGCTGCTTAGTTAGATCAAGCAACCCGTTATATTTTCCAGCACATCTCCTACCGATATCTTCAATATAGCTTCTAGTGTCAAATTCACGAAAATGTAACCCATAGACATATTTGGCTAAAGATGTCTTTCCGATCCCGCCCATACCCAAAATAGTGAGTATGTCTCCTGTGTTTGAAGATCCATCTCGCAACCATGAAGTGACAAAGTCAATGGACTCTTCCATCCCAATAAGTGGCTGAGCACTCCGTGCAGGTACATGTAATTTACGGTAGATGTCCTCGACAATTTCTGCAATGAACTTCGTCTCCCGCCTGAAATTTTGAGTTTAATTAGTAAGTGCTACAAAACACTATACGCAAAACTAACAAACTAGATTGGGGATTTAATTTATCAAAAGGTCCAAATAGAAAATGTATCATTAGATTTTTCTCATCAAAGCTATATCATATTTGCACTTCTAACAATGTAAGGGTCGGATTTAAAGAGAATGGGGGGATGCCCCCAATTAATGAGGTATAAATTTCTACATGGAATAAATTAAAAATCTTATCAACTTTTTTTGTACGTGTGGCCCTCAACCATGTTAAAAGGCAGTGTTGCAATGTCTTCATCATTTAGGCTAAGGGCATGTTTGATTTCGTTTTGTGTTGGTCAGTCGTTTTTGTTTAACTCGGTCTGGTCAGTGTGTTTGATTTGGGTAGCAAAATATCCGACTCAGTCACATTCCTCCCGTCGTCGCATCCCTTCGACGACGCCAACGCCCAACTCACCAGCCTCCCCGTCGTCTTCCTTAGGAACCTCCTTTTTTTGTTCCTTCTCTGAATAGATGCAGAAACATCATTGTGTGTCTTGTTCCGCCAAGAAATACCTCAACATGACTTCTTTTTATTAAATTCTTCTTGATTTTGATTTTTTTTTTCCTGCCATTAACCCAATTTAATTGTTCCAACTACAAGAATCTATATACATAAATTTGTTCCTACTCGGCTACTCTAAATATATTTGGCTGATTTTATTTGTTTGGTTAATTTGGCTGATTGGTGTAAAAGCTACATGAAGTATTAAACATTGTTCATTTGTGTTAGGGATATTAGAAAAGAACTTGATTTTGTTTTGGTTGATTTGTTGAAAATAACAGTACTTGAAAACTAATTGGTTTTGTCCAAGACATGACAAAAAAGAGACCATGAGTTAGTTGGAAGTTGGAATGTGTGGACAAAACTTTTCTTGAAGCATGCATATGCAAAATAACAACTACCGGTTGGGAGGGTAGTGGCTTAAAAGGAAGCTCACAGAAAGTAGTAGCCGAGAAAATAAAAAACGATTATAATTTTATTGTTGACCAAAAACAAATGAAAAATCAATATAACTAATTCAAAGGGTTGCATATTAATTAGTTTAAAAATTGACTAATTGGAATATTCCATAACCATTAAAGGATAAAATGAATTTCGAAATCTCCATTCCACATGGGATGGGATATAAAACCTGGAAAGGGATTTAAGGCTATAAATAGGGTGCTAAGGGTTCACACCTTGGCTTGATATTTTCGCCAACTTCTGCCTTTTCTCTCTGTGGGACGAATTTCTTAACCTTCCAAGGGTTTGGAGAAGTTTGACCCTCTCTTTCCTAGTTTTCTTTTGGTTCTTTCTTTCGAGTCTTAGGTGTGATTCCATTAGAGGGATTCTACTTTGGGTCCTCTCATCCAAGCAACATGGTGGGATCAAGAAGGTTCAAGAAGATCAAGGTTAAGATACACAAGAGGTATTCCATTCTTTATTTTGTTCAAACCTAGATCTTAGGGTTCATGTACATTTAGGTAAATCTTTTATTGTTTTTGCTACCTTAATATAATGTATTAATGCATATAAAACCCAACACAATAGTCTAGTCACTCATTAGTGACCGTGGAAGATTACATGGCAAACACTTTTCCCAGAATGAACCAAGTTTAAATCTTATCTAAGACACATTAGAGTTGGCCTACATGTAGGGGTGCAACATGTTTCTAAACGGGTCATTTAGCTCGATCGTCAAAGGTGATCTCATCCTCTCCCATAAACTAGAAATACGGGAAAAGTCGTTATAATCGGTGGACAAACTGTATTACTATGAATTCTTATTAACAAAACAATTTGAAAGCTTATAATTCGTAAATATAATTTGCAAAACTTTTGTCTCCTTTTATTTTTAATCAAGTATTAAAATTATCCCTTTGTACCGTAAATATAAAATATAACCAAAACGAAAAATAATCAAAATTTCTACATCTACTCACTAGCTATTAGTATTTTTATTATGTTTGTAATGAAAATTAAATAAATAATGTTGTGTTTATTACTAGGATGCAATAGAACTACTTATTTTTTTATTATACTTCATACATATATAAGTTGGATTTTTTATAAGTTTAAATAAGTTTATGAAGTTATGAAAGATAAATAAGAAATAAACAAAACTAATATGCCAACATACAAAGTTAACAAAGTGTGTGCGATTGTGGAAATATAAAAAGACACGGGTTCGAATGGGTTTCCATTTGGATTTATAAAAAAAAATATTAGGATAAGGCAAATACCATAAAAGTTCCAAGTTTTTCACGCGTAGTTGGGAAAAGCCCTAACATTTTTTTATGGTTGGCCCTGGCCACAACTTTTATGCAGAGGTATCATTTTAGCCTACTCAACCAGTTTCATAGAGTTATATAGTTAACTATGTCACCTTTCTTGCAAAACTAGTCCTAAAATTGGGTTTAAAGTCCAAATTTTGTCCCTGTAGTTTGCAAAAAATTACACATGTCCAAAACTCGGTTTAATGTTTTTAAACTTCTTTGTTTTCATTTATTTTTTATTGTTTTTTCAAAACTAAACCTGGTTTTATTTTATTTAATTTTTTTGTTTTTTTTTCATATTTTTTTACGTTTTGTTTTTCATCAATTTGATAACTTCTTTTGACCTTTTTTCAAAAAGTGTAAAGTGTATGAATATATTAGACTACATTTCATTTTTGATGTTTGAGTTTTTCTTGTTTTCTATTTTTTTTTTAATTTGGGTAATTTATGGTTTTTCTATCTTTTTTATTTTTTTATTTTGATTCAATGTGTAATATTTACGATTTATAATTATTAAAATAGGAAAACTAGCTAAACTTATTAAATTGTAACTTGCAAATTAAATCATATTTCTATATATGATATTAATAATTTAAATTCAAGATAATATTTTTCAATCTGATAGTAAAGTAGAATAAAGAATAAAATAAATAATAAGAGTCAGACTCTATCAAAATACATTGTACAATATTTTAAATTGATTTTTTTCATTTACTTGAATCAAAATAAATAAAAAAAATATTAGAAAAATCATATATAACTAAAATTAAAAAAATATAGAAAAAAAAGTTATCAAATTGATGAAAAATAAGAAAAAAACAAAAAAGTAAAAAAAATACAAAAAATAAAAAATAAAATACCGAAAAATATAAAACCAAGTTTTGTTTTGACTTAAAAATAAAAATAAATAAAAATAAAAAAGTTAAAAAAACATAAAATCGAGTTTTAGACATGTGTAAGTAATTTTTTGCAAACTACAATGATCAAATTTGGACTTTAAACCCAATTTTATGACTGATTTTGCAAAAAAGATAACAAAGTTAACCATGAAACTGGTTGAATGAGCTAGAGTGATAACTCTGTGTAAAAGTTGTGGCCAGAGCCAACCAAAAAAATGTAAAGGCTTTTCCCAACTATTAGGTTATTAATCCCGACATCAATGCTTGTTTCGTCACTCTTGTGCCAAAAGTGAACGAACTGCTCAATCTTATGGATTATAGACCTATCTCATCGGGTGGTCAACAAAATCATTTCTAAGTTATTTGCTAAAAGATTAAATATGTGGTGACCACGGTGGTATGCAAGGAGCAATCGGCCTATGTTAATGATCATAACATATTGGATGGTCCATTGGTGGTTAACGAGGTCATCACATGGTCTAAGAAACAAAGAAAAAAATTGCTCATTTTTAAGGTGAACTTTAACAAGGCCTTTGATTCACTTGATTGGAGTTTTTTTGTACGACGTAGTGAACCAAATGGGTTTCGGTCAACAAAAGTTTCGGGCGATTTTGGTTACAAAAAAAGTTCCGGTTCTAGTGAACGGACCACCAATTGAACAATTCTCCTTGGAAAGAGGGCTGCAATAACAAGGGGATCTTTTCTCTTCATTCTTATTTATTTTAGCGATGGAAGGATTTAACTGTAAATCTATGAATCTTGATGAACTTATTGATATGAGGAGCCCTCTATATATACAGCAGGAATAGGAGAGATTACATGGATATACAAAGAGATATTCTAGGAAATTGCTAATCACAATCAATTTACAATAAATACAAATATATATGGAGATATGTTCTACTAATAGTCCCCCGCAGTTGAAACTATAGCTGGTCGGATGGAGAGACTAGATCGAAAGCGAGTGAAAAGTTGACGAGGTAATCCCTTTGTGAAGATATCAGCATATTGGTAATCTGCCGGAACATGGAGAACTTGAAGAGAACCCATGCGAACTTTTTCTCGGACAAAGTGAATATCAATTTCAACATGTTTTATGCGTTGGTGTTGAACGGGGTTTTGTGTGAGATAAACGGCTGAGAGATTGTCACAATAAATAATTGTGGCTTGTTGGCTTGGCGTACTGGAAGGTGTAACTCGAGAAGCAAGTTTCGTAGCCAAGTTGTTTCAGCTGCAGTGTTTCCAACCCCTTTGTATTCTGCCTCAGCACTAAAACGAGAGATTGTGGGTTGACGTTTAGATGACCAAGAGACCAGGTTATCACCGAGGAAGACACAGTAGCCAGAAGTGGAGCGTCGGGAATCCGGGCACCCTCCCCAATCTGCATCAGAATACGCAGTAAGTTTGGCAGATTTAGAAGGAGTGATGTGTAGACCGTGGTTGCTGGTTCCTTTGAGATACCGCAGAATGCGTTTGAGAAAATTGAAGTGTGGTTCACGTGGATTATGCATGAAGAGACACACTTGTTGGACATCATATGCGATATCTGGTCGTGTGAAAGTGAGATATTGGAGAGCACCAGCTAAGCTGCGGTAGAGAGAGGGGTCGGACATTGGTTGGCAAGCAGTGAGGCTAAGCTTGGAGCCCGTGTCGGCAGGAGTGATACTTGGTTTGCAGTTTTTCATGTTGGCACGTGTTAAGATGTCGTTGATGTATTGAGCTTGAGAGAGAAAGAGACCACCATTTTGATGTTGAACTTGGATGCCGAGGAAGTGATGAAGTTGGCCGAGGTCAGTCATAGTGAATTCTTTAGACAATAGGCCAATGAAACGCCGAAGAAGGGATTTACTTGAGGCAGTGAGGACGATGTCATCTACATACAGTAAAAGATATGCCATTTGGTGTCCATGCTTGTAGACAAAAAGGGAGCTGTCACTGGTGGTGCTTTTAAATCCACATGTTTGGATGAATGTTGCAAATATTTGGTACCAAGCTCGTGGGCCTGTTTAAGACCGTATAATGATTTCCGTAAGCGGCAAACCTGTGTTGGGTTTTTGGTATTGACAAACCCGGGGGGCTGGAACATATAGATAGTTTCATTTAAGTCCCCATGCAGGAATGCATTCTTTACATCTAGCTGGTGAATAGGCCAAGATCGTGACACAGCAAGGCTAAGAACTGTTCGTATCGTGGTGGGTTTTACCACAGGACTAAAGGTCTCAGCACAGTCGACGCCTACTTGTTGGCTTTTCCCATTGATGACTAGGTGTGCTTTGTATCTTTCAAGAGTCCCATCGGCATGAAACGTGTGCCGAAATAGCCACATACAGCGTATAACATGAGCATCATTTGTCGAGGCACTAGATCCCATGTGTGATTGTCTATTAAAGCCTTGTATTCGTTGGTAATAGCTGAGTGCCAGTTAGGATCAGATATTGCGATTTTATAGGATTTGGGTAGGGGCGAAATAGGTGGGTCAGTGGAAGTGGTGTGAAGGTTGAATGGGGTTTTAGGTTTTGTGATTCCGGCTTTGGAGCGTGTGGTCATGGTGTGGGTGGAGGTAGGAGGAGAGGGTTTGATGGGGGATGTGGTGGCCGTCTGGAATATATGATGGGGAAGGATGTGGCGTTTGTTGTGGATGGAGATATGGGATTTACTGGGGTTGTTTCAGGAGAATGATTTTCGTTTGGTTGAGTGGTTGTTGGATCTTCAGTGTCGGGGCTGGGGTTGGGGTCGTGTGAAGGTGAATAGGTATGTTGAGTAGGGGATTGAGGAGTTTGATATATAATGGGTGGGGGATCGGTGTCTAGGAAGGAATAATTAGGTTGCGGGTTTGGAGTAGAGAAAGGGAATGATGTTTCATCAAATGTGACGTGACGAGAAAGGAGGATCTTGCCGGTGGATAAGTCAAGGCATCGATAACCCCGATAGTTGGTCGGGTATCCGAGGAACACACAGGCGGTGGATTTTGGGAAGAGTTTATGTGGGCGGGTGGCAGTGAGGTTGGGGTAGCATGCACAGCCAAAGACCCGTAGGTGGTCATATGTAGGGTGTTTTTGGTAGAGTGCGGAAGTTGGAGTGTGGAAGTTGAGTAGTTTGGTGGGTAAGATGTTGTGAAGGTAGGTAGCTATATGGAGGGCGTCAACCCAAAATGTAGGTGGGAGGGAAGCATGGTTAAGAAGAGTGAGCATGAGTTCGTTGATAAGACGAATCATGCGTTCAACTTTCCCATTTTGTTGGGAGGTGTGTGGGCAAGAGAAGCGAATATGAAGGCCGGTGGTTGAGGTGAATTGGTTGAAGTGGTGGTTGTCAAATTCGCCTCCTTTGTCACATTGGAAAGTTTTTATATGTTTGTGGAATTGTGTTTTGGATGAATTTGTGAAAGTGTTTGAATTTGTCATAGGTTTCAGATTTAAATTTTAAAGGAAAGACCCATGTATAGTGTGTGGTCATCAATAATTAGAAGATAATATTTACAGCCACTTTTGCTTGGTAAGGGAGAGGTCCATAAGTCAGCATGGATGAGATCAAATGGTTGAAGTGTGGTTGATGTGGAGTCAGTGAATGGGAGTCTTTTGTGTTTGGCTAGTTGACATGAGTTACATACAAATGAATGATCAAGTTTATTGCAAGAAATAATTTTATTAGAACTAAGGAAGTCCATTACATAATGGCCCGGATGTCCGAGTCTATTATGCCAAAACAAGGAATTAGAGTAAACAAAAAATGATAAATTTGTTGGAGCATTGATTGGGTAAAGATCCCCGGAGCTATTGTGCCTCAGCATTAGTTTCCCACTCTTGTAGTCCTTCACAGATAAACCATAAGGGTCAAATTCGACAGATACGAGATTATCTCAGGTGAATTTACGAACGGAAACGAGGTTTTTAATTATATCGGGTGTGTGTAAAATGTCTTTAAGGTGGATAGGTTTAGTGGGGTAGGGTAAGGTCGAATGACCTGATCCTAATACCGGCACTCGATTTCCATTCCCAACAAAAACAGATTTAATAGATGACACAGAAGGGGTAGAAATTTTACCTGCATCGGCAGTAAGGTGAGTGGTGGCACCTGTATCCATGTACCACTGATTGTTATTTGGCTCCAAGGTCATGGTGTTAAAAGCCGCTCCAAGTTCTGTTGGTTCAAGAGGATTGATATCAGTAAGATGAGCCTGCTGTGCATTGCTAGTCTAGTTATTGGGTTGGCGATTTTGTAGGCTGTTCCATGGAGAAGCCCATCCGGGCATAGTTGGATAAGGACAAGGAAGTGTAGTCCACCAGGGGCAGCAGCCCAATAAGGTATTTGTGAGGGATTGGGCCATTGAGATCTGGGTGGATTAGGTTAAGATCCACGCCGATTAGAAGAAGAGGCGTGTCGTTGATTTGAGGTTGGGTTGCCAGGTCAATGAGTAGAAGGACATCGCTGTGGTTGTCGGCGATTTGGGGCAGAAGTATCACGCCGATTGGGATAATTGGGAGGGGGATTTAAAGGCTCGTGGGTGACAGCAGTAGCGACATCGGCAGGGGATAGAGAATCTCGAGCATGTTGACGTTGGTGCTCAAGCTGGAGCATAGAGCACGCAGTCTCCCATGGGGGCAGAGTTTGATTGACATACGCACCGACCGGGTCGTATTCAGTGGGAAGGCCTCGAACAAGCTGAAGTACGAGGCGTTTTTCATTAACTGGACAATCAACATCGTTGAGTTGATCAGCGAGTTCTTTCAATCTTCGACAAGAATCTTCAAGAGAGGGCATCACACGAAGAGTCAAGTTGTTGAATTCGTGTTCAAGAGCAGCAGCCCTACAAACTTTGTTATTGAGAAAAATATTTTGTATTCTGGTCCAAGCTTCGTAAGCTGTTGAATCCGGTTCAAGAACACGGGTGAGGAGATCGTCTGAGAGTGTCCCGTAGATCCATTGAAGAATAATGGCGTCAATCTCAGACCAAGACTCATAGTCTTTATCTGTTTTGGCTGGGGGTGTGGTTCCATCAATGTGGGAGAGGACCTTGTATCCACGAGCATGAAGTTTGAAAAGCTTAACCCAAGAGGAGTAGGTTACCTTCTTTCCATCCAGGATTCTAACTTTGTTTTGAATGTTTGCAACAGTGTAAACGGGATGGATGATTTTGGTGGTGTTAGGATCGGTTTTGTCACCCATAGGGAAAGGGTAGTGACTTGTAGGGAGAGAAGGGTGGAGACTACACAGCTGTAGCTGTTGCAGAAGGTTAAGAAACGGTACTTGCCTCTTAGCTCTGATACCATGTAAATCTATGAATCTTGATGATCTTATTGATATGAGGAGCCCTCTATATATACAGCAGGAATAGGAGAGATTACAGGGATATACAAAGAGATATTCTAGGAAATTGCTAATCACAATCAATTTACAATAAATACAAATATATATATGGAGATATGTTCTACTAATATTAACATGCCAATGTCTAAAGCTTTGGAAAATGGTCTTTATCATGGGGTGGGATTGCCTGATATATATAGGGCGTATGGTTTCACTTTTTCAATATGCCGATGATCTCATCTTCTTAGGGGAGTGGTTGAAGGATAATACTACGAATCTAATGAGAATCTTGAGATGTTTCCACCTTGCTTCGGGTCTCAAGGTACATGTGAGGAAGAACACAGAAAAGAAACTGGGAAGAAAACAGGAAGAATAAAAGAGGAATAGGGGACAGTTTTTCCGGGAAAAATTGCTTGTTCACCAAGCTTTACTAATAAACAGGAATGGAAAACCCAAATCAAACACCTCTAATTAACCCCTTATATATACTAAAGGAACTAGACTCATAAACTAACTCAAAAAACCTTTAAAAGGAAAGAATTCCCAAAATAACCCTGGTACAAAATACACACCTTTTTAGGAGTGTTCTACTGGGTGGGAGGTTAGCGCGAAGATCCATTCCTGGTGGTTGTGTGTCCCTCATTCAGCGGACTCCTCGGAAGACTGATGCTGGGGTTGTGCAAAGTTCTGAATTTTTGTTTAATGAAGTAAAACTCCTGGATTTTTATGGGTTTAAATGTAGATCTAAACATGATAGGGTTTTTTTTTGAGTCCCGGAGTTTGAATAAGTTTGTAATGCTTTGATCACTTGTTTCCCTTTTCCTAGCAAATGGCTAGTGGATATAAAATTTTTTGCCACTAGCACAGAACCTATTTTTTTGGTGCGATTGGGTTTATGACTTTTCATGTATTAATTAAGCAAATTCGAATTACTGTGGAAATATGGGCGAAAAAGTGTTTACCTTCCTTTTGCGTGCATCCCTTTTAAATTAGCAACTTCAGTAAGTGCTTTAATCCATCGGTCAATCTTTTGAGCCAACTGACGTTTTTTAGATGCATTTTTTTCTGCCTCCATCTTCTCTTTGTGCTCAGCCATTGAAAGTGCAAAGTTACTTTCTTGCTTCCTAATATCGCTGGGCTCAACATGAAAAAAAATGGGGATAACAATTTGGTTGGATGTCATACGTTGCTCAAGGATGAGTACCAATTCATCAAGGCACCATGATGAATTCGCATAATTCTTGGACAAAATGATAATAGAAGCTCTAGATTCTTTAATGGCACTCTCCAATTCCGGTTTGAGATCTCCTCCGGCTTCAATTTCATCATCATCCAAAAAGGTAGAGATATTGGCATCCAGGAGGGCTTTATGGAGATGATCTGTGAAATTGTTACGAGTATCAACACCTCGAAAACTTAAAAATACGTCATGTTTATGACGATTAGTAGATGAAGGAGATGAAGATCCTTCTGCAAATTTAGAGAGAACAGTCATTGCAAGTTATGGTAAGGTACGACTAGTTTGAGACTAGATTTACAATCAAAATAAGAGCAAGCAGTGTTTTTCTACTCGAAGGAAAGTCAAGTCAACGACTACTTTTCATGAAAGATACCTTTTGTCGAAATTTCTTGGAAACTTATCAGAAATTGAAAAAGCTGATTGAAATGGGTCCAGTACATCAATCAACTAAATGTAAAACTTTTGTAATTATCAAATCTTATTATTTTATAATAAATTAGAGAAATAGTCCTACTAAATTCATTTTTTTACCCAAATGTTTTAACATGATTTTATCCACATAAATAAACTTCCTTTTGCGATGCATGAACTATATTATCATTTTTATAAGTAAGAAAACCCTAAATAAAACGCAACATATTATTTTTCGGTGTTTAAAAAAACCATTATGTTATTTTTGTTTACGATCAAACCATTTTATTTGTAGATCATGCATGTAATAATGTTTTGTAAACGACAAACTTTTGAAAACCGATATGCAAGCATTCACTACAAACTAAATGATATTTAGTGTATATTTTTTTGTGCCACTATATGATGCATGCAGTGGCACATTCTAAATGTTATTATAAAAATTAATGGTTTTAATTACATTTAATTTTTTATACCACTAAAAGTCATGTTTATTAGTGGCGTAATAATTTATAGCGACACTATATGTTTTTTTCTTTTTAATTTAATTACTTTTTTTTATGACATTGAAGCTATTGAGCTATTATTTTTGTTTCCATCGTTTTCCCACCGGTTACTTTTCATTTTCATGTTCCCTCCTTACAATTTCAGTAAGTTAGGGCAGAAGAGGCACAATGCCCTCATAACTTGTATTGCTCTGATTTTGGAACTCGTAATGCTCTAAACTCCATCTATGCTCTAACGTCCATCATTGCTCCGCCAAGATGCTCATGTCGTTGTTGTCGGTTATTCCTCGTCATCTTTGCCCACCTGTGTCCCATATGTTTTTTAATTACGTAATCCATCACCATCACGCCAATTCTTCAATTTTGTTGTAATTTCATCATGTTTAGAATTTTGGTTGAATTTTGTTTATTTGTCGCTTCTAGTTTGCTACATGAACAATCAAGTTTAGCATTAAATTTGTGGGAATGAGTCAATATATCCATTTCCATTAATAAAGATATAATCAAACACTTCAATGGTGTGTGGTGATTCATTACAAGTTGCTAGTATTTAATCATACATAAATCTTAGATTGAATCATAAAATTCAGATTTTACTCCCAAGCTAGGGTTTGTGACTCTATAGAGTTCATTAATCCAAAACAACCAATAAAATGGAGATTTGATCTTAGATTAATGAACTAGTGAGTAGATAAAGATAGAAAATTAAATTAAACTACTCATTTTAAACAAAATTATTCGAATTCATTTTGGAAACCAAACCCTAGATCGGCTCAATAACTTAAAAGAGAGATTTATATCTCATAAAACATCAATGATCTTTTACAAGCTTCAACTCTTCAATCTCCTTCCAAATCACATATTGATCTTCACAATCTTCAAACATAGTCATTCAAACCCTTCTCATTCCTATCACTTAATCTAAATCTATCTTTTCTCTTTGAGGAGCTAATGAAAGCTTATTTCTAAACTTTGGGGTTTTGGCAACTTAAACCCTCATAAAGCTTATTTCTTCGAATTAACCATTAATTTGACAAACCTTTTATTTTAACTTTACAAAACTATGAACAAAGTCTCTTGTTATAATTATTTTTCATTTTAGTCCATTGATTAAGTTAAGACTCGACATTACAAGTTGGCTAATTGGTCACTTCTAGCCCCTACCTCCAAAAATTATTATTTAAAGTCCTAATAATATTTAATAATTATCAACCTTCTTAACGTTTTTAATAAATATTATCTAATAATTATAAACACTTCTAATATTATATATATTTAAAAATAAAATGCTAAAATTACCTAAAAATATTACATTATAAATAAACTTCGTACTCTAAAACACTATTGTACAACTTCTTCACTAACTAGGGTTCAAATTCCCCATTTCCATGAATAGAGATGATATCAAACACTTAAATGATGAAGAGGAGGTTTATTAGTGACTCATTCAAGTTTGTAGCATCTAATCATATACAAAACCTATATTAAATCATAAAATTTGGATTCCTTCTTAAGTTAGAGTTTATGACTCCATAAACTTCATGAATCCAAAACAACCAATAGAATGGATTCGAGCTTATATTCATGAACTAGTAAGTATATAAAGTTAGAAATCAAATTAAACTCTTCATTCTAGAAAAAATGGATAGGTTTTGGAAAACAAATACTAGATTGATCCAATAGCTTAAATGAGATAGATTTATACCTCACAAAGCTTCAATGATCCTTTCCATACTTTAATTCTGCAATGATCCTTTCCAAGCTTAAATTCTTCAATGTCTTTCCAAATCACCCACTAGTCTTCGCACTCTCTCAAGTATCTCCACCGAAACCCTTCTTATCCCCTTTACTCTATCAATTTCTTATGTCCGAGGAGAAAATGAAAGCTTAGTTCTCAACTATAATGTGCCATTTTTGAAACAAAATTTTCATATTTAAATAAGGATAAATCATTGATTTTCCAAAAACTAAGTCAAAGAACATAGGTATCATCACAAAATATCAGAGTATCAAAATATGTGGAATCACGTAAACTGTAGGTGGATGTGTACAATCAAGCCATTACCTTTCCGTGATCATCTGAAGTACCTAAAACACAATATATCAACAACCGTAAGCACAAAGCATAGTGAGTTCCCCTAAAATACCACATACAACATATATAACATGTAGTTGTATCGGGTCCGTAACAACCCCGAGTTCGTACCAACCTCAAGTCCATATTGACTCCGACCCCAGATCGGTTCCATCGGGTCCGTATCAACCTGAGTCCGTAGAGACTTAGAGCCCGGGTCGACTCCATGCATACAAGATACAATCATACCAACAGTAGTCACAAAGACACATGCACAAATGACACCAAGTGTCCTATAGTATAGTAAGAGGACACACCTCGTAGATAGTAGCTAAGACACAATAACTCTCACACGAAGAAGAACAGTAATATGAAATACATATTCATCAATAAGGAAGTACCCACTCAATCTACACTCTATAATCCCCAAATTGACTAAAAAGTCAACAGTCAAAGTCAACTTTGACAGGTTTCCATGTTGTGGCCACCCGTAGCTACGTCGTGGGCACTCGAAGACAAATGAGTCATGTGAAAACCAGCCGCCATGCCATGGATACTGGGCACCAACAAATTAATGGATTAAGCTGTTATTCCTGAATCCCAAAACCTATAAAACTCAAATATGATTACCCTTAAGGTCTTGATGGATAAAGTTTCCAACTTTATCCATTACGACTTCTTATTAAGAAAAAATCTCAATTTCTAAGTTCTTAATGACAACACCAAGGCATGGACTCACCCAATAAGCCATGTAAGTCATCTTTCCAACCAACCCCAAGGTTAAGAAGCAGGTAATGCACTCAAAGGTTTCGGAGTTCACTCAAACTCCAAGAACAAGAAGATTTGGGACCAAAAGCTCATAAAATTACCTAGAATTAGTTCTAGATAATTAATGAGCAAGGTAGAGAATTTTTACCTTTAATTAATCAGAAATGAGATGAAGATGATGGATCTAAGCTGAAACCACACTCCCAAGCAACACCAAAGGACTCCTTCTTCCTTAAACCTTCACAAGAATGGAGCTCAAAATCTCAAAACACACAAATAGAGGCTAGGGTTTGGATGGGGTTCGTTCTTAGAGGGTAGAGGCTACCAAAGGAGGCAACCCTAGGAGTTAGTGCCCTTAAATAGGGTACCAATCCTGAAATTAGGGTCTTAGGCCCAAAACGGTTGACACGCCGTGGCAGATATAATGTCATGTCATGGCTCTTCGTGGATGTACGTTTTTTAATTAATGAGTGCCACACCGTGGCACTACCAATGTTATGTTGTGGCCTAAGCTAAAATGATAAAAATAAATAGTTAAATTTAGAAATGAATATCAGGAAAGAGGATATTACAATTCTCTCCACTTGAATAAGATTTTTCCTCTGAAATCCTCTACATTAAGATTAGTAGGTATGCATCTCTTCCTCGGGTTCCCAAGTCCACTCAGAACCCTTCTGGTGTTGTCACGGCACCTTTACTAAGGTGTTGTTTGTTTTTTTTCTAAAAAACCACTTCTAACCACTTATTGTTGTGCCGCACAGCACACGCGCATCACTTGGCCCTTCGCAGCTGTTTGTTTTTTTAGAAGACTTCTGAGTTAAAAATTGTTGCGTGTGTTCTGTCTGGCGCAGCACTAGACCCTCTGCTTCAAATCTCATCACACCTTACTTTAAGGTCTGATCACTTTTCCCGAGTGTCTGTGGATGATAAGCAGTACTAAAATATAATTGAATACCTAAATCCTCATGGAACTTCTTCCAACATCTAGAAGTAAAAAGGACATCTCGATCTGAAACCATAGAACTGGGTACACTGTGACAAGCAACCACCTATTGAACATGAATCTCAGCCAGCCTCTTAGCAGAAGAGTTGTCACGAATAGCCAGAAAGTGAGCATTCTTTGTCAAATGATCCACAATCACCCAAATGGCATCATAACCCTTTTTCGTCTTCGGTAGCTTCGTAATGAAATCCATGGTGATATGTTCCTATTTCCAAAATGGAACCTCCAGAGGCTGCAACTTGTCGTGGGTGGGACTGATGTTCAGCATTGACATTCCGACAGGTCAAGCACCATTTGTAACGCTTAGTTCCGGTATGAATTTATTTCTTCAAATTGTTGATTTTTCCTGTTGAACTCGGTGAGTTGAAAGCTTCAACTCGACGTATTGAGTGGAATTTGGCCGTGGGAATTAATGGACCAACTCGACGAGTTGGGGTGCCTCGACTCGACGAGTTGGCGACTGGGAAGGAAACCCTTATTGTTAGGGTGTTGCACCCTATTTAAGGGCCTTAAGTCTCTTGGTTGGCCTCCATACCATCCTCATCTGTCCAAAAAACCCTAAAAGAGTGTATCATCATCCTTGAGAGTGTGTGAGCTTGTGGAGGACCTTAAGAGTTGATATTTTGCACATTTTTGGAGGATCCTTAAAGTTGAAGGTGCATAGCTTGGAGGGAAGACCTAGATCTAGAATCTTCCAACCAATTTCAGTCATGTGGAGCTATAAAGTTTATACCTTGCTTTGTTATCTTCTAGATCTCTTTGTTTGAAGTTTTCTCTTGATTTTTGGATTATATATGGATTGTCGAAGAATTTGAGGGGTCCAGGGGTTATTATGTTAGATATGTCCCTTTCATGACCTCTCTTAGCTTAAAGTGGCAAGCTTTACTAGGTTCTAGGTCCCATTCATGTAATAAGTCCTTTATTAAGCCTATGTTGAGCCCTAGAGCTTCTTTCTAGCATGCATGGACGTAAAGTTGGAAACTTTATGTGATTTCCTAGCCTTTGGATGTCAGATCTATGTTTTGGGACTATGTTTTGAGAGTTTAAGGGCTTAATGTGGTAAACCTCACTCTTTTGGGTCTAGGGTTCGGGTTTGGGCTCATTGTGGTGGTTCCTAAGGGTGAAGTTGGAAACTTGACCCTTCTAGACATCATTTTGGAGAAGATCTGAGATTTGGAGTTCCTAGATTCGATGGAAACAACTTAATGAATTAAGTTGTTGGATTTCTAGCCAACTTGGCGAGTTCATTAGTGAACTCGACGAGTTGATAGGATTTTTCCCGATCTGTACAGTGAATGGAGAAACTCGACGTGTTGAGGGACAACTCGGTGAGTTGGGTCAACTCAGGCTGTTGACTTTGACTTTTGACCAAGTTTAACCCGTAAGGGGGTTTTAGGGAATTATGAGTTGAATTTAAGGAATTGTTTCTATTTAGGGGTTGACCCTAAGTCAAATTGGTCAAAAAGTCAGTGGTTAATCTTGTTGGATTAGGTGTCTAAGCAATAACTAAATTGGTATATACTTGAATTAAAAAACAGAGTCCATTTAGGTTGCCTTCAAACCTAGTAGTTGAATAGAAAGACTTTTGGAGAGAGAGACTGATTTATTGATTTATTTATATGATTAATAAATAGCAATAAATGATTTATTAATATATTATGAGAATAATATATTAACTATAAATAGTATTATTTAATTCAGAGAATTAGTGTTAATTTTGGGATTAATTTGATTAATTAAAAGTGCAAGGACTAAAAAGTTGTAATTATTCAATAGCTGAGCAAAAGAGGAATTCTAGAATTTTCCTAGGTTGGTCGAATTTTTGAGAGGCTACTAGGGTTTCTGGAATATTCCATATAAATAATATGGATAATAAGAAGCTAGATACTTATAAGATTGGATAATTACCGAATTTGAAATAATAGTATCATGTTCAAATTAGGGTTATCTAGGATTTTCTTGTCAACAATAAACAGGGGTCCTAGCATTATGATTATTGGCCATCACTTCTCCTAAGCGAATATCTGAAAATTTACCCCTCATCTCCTCTCTCTTCAAGTTTCCTAGTTGCTAGGGTTTGGGTGTGAACCATCAGAAGCACGAGATTTCTGGTGCTTGCTTCCAAGAGCTATTGAAGAAGGAATTCATTTTTTTTATTTATAAGCATAATCAAAAGGCATTTCTGAAAATCAACGTACAGGTGCCTTGATTTATAATCCTAAAATTGAAAAAGCAGGAATACGTTTGGCGAAGGAAAAGAGAATAGAATGTGTTCAAACTTCAAACCCTCATGGGGATCCGGAGGTTGACACCGCTTCATCAATTGACACGGAACCTGATTCTAGTCCCGACCCTCGCCAAGAAATTCCCGAAACACCACCTCTACAACAAAATCCACCCATTATTGAACCAATCGCAATGACGAACGGGGGAGAAGCTCCCGAGCAAACTTTGAGGCAAATGATGGAAACCAATGTTACACAAACTACAACCAGTATCAATTACCCGGTTTTGGAAGGAGGCTCGGAGTTGAAGTCAAGTTTAGTCCATTACCTTCCAACTTTTCATAGATTAGAGAATGAAGACCCTCATAAGCACTTGAAGATGTTCCACATTATTTGCACTAGTATGAAGCCACAAGGGTCAACCGATGACTAAATCAAGCTAAGGGCATTCCCTATTCATTGGACGATAGAGAAAAAGATTGGTTATTTTATCTTCCACTGGGGTCAATCAACTCATGGACCGACATAGCAAGAGCTTTTCTTGATAAGTTCTATCCTGCTTCAAGAGTCTCAAGTCTTAGAAATGAGATTTGTGGAATCCACCAAGGTCAAAACGAGACTTTTCTTTTCTTGATTATTGGGAGAGGTTCAACAACTTGTGCTATAGTTGCCCACAACACCAAATTCCGGGAACAACTCCTCATTCAACACTTCTATGAGGGATTGTTTCCGATGGAAAGAAGACTAGTTGATGCCTCAAGCGGTGGTGATGTCTTTAGTAAAACTCCACAACAAACAAGACAATTCTTCAACACCATAGCCGCAAACTTCCAACATTTTGGCCCACACCAAGATATGAAGAGAGAGACACAACACAATGTTAATGAATTGGGAACATCAAACCTAGAGTCTCAAATCAAAGATCTAACATCCGTTGTCCGAAAGCTAGCCATGGGACAAACTCCACAAGTGATGGTTTGTGGAATATATGCAATAGTGGGACATCCTACGGATATGTGTCCCATTCTTCAAGAAGATGCGGAACATGTAAACACCACGGGAGAGCTCCAAAATTACCACAACAAGCCATCCGGTTATCAAAATGCTTACAATTCAAGTTAGAAGCCCGCTCCCAACCTGAGCTACAACCCAAGACCATTGCCTCAAAATGCATTGGTTAGACTTTCCTATCCAACACCACAACCCCAATACCAGCATCCACAACCACACTATCAACCCAAACCGCACCCTCCACATCATCACCAACAACCTCCGTAATCCCAACCGAGTAGCTCCGGAATGTCCCTTGATGACATTGTCAAATCCTTAGCCACTAGTACCCAACAATTCCAAAAAAAGATAAGGACTAGTATCTCCAACCTTGAAGCACAAATGGGAGATATAGTTACATCTATAAGCAAGTTGGAATCCCGTGGTAAACTCCCTTCTCAAACTGAAAAGAACCCAAATGTCAATGTGGTGACCTTGAGAAGTGGCAAACAACCTTGGACTCAACTTTCCTTGTTTCCCAAATCTTATAAGTCCTTTCCACGGCGAGACTTTAAGTAAAACCGAATCTCCAACTTCAAAGGTTATCAGTTGTCTTTTCTTGTCAGCATAACTCTTTTGTCGAACTTGAGCAGCTAACATCCTTTCCCTTATCACTTTCAACTTTTCGGCAGTCTGACTATTTCAAGTCCCATAAACTGCTTTTCTCCAGCTTCAAGCCAACATGATGGCGTTCGACACTTTTCCCCATACAAAGCGTGATAAGGTGTCATCTTAATGATTGAGTGGAAACTATTATTATAGGAGAATTCCACTAGAGGTAAGTGTTCATCCTAGTTACCTTGGAATTCTAGGTTACATGCTCTCAGCATATCCTCCAATGTTTGAATCGTTCGTTCGCTCTGACCATCGGTTTGCGGATGGTAAGCTGTACTCAAACACAACTTAGTACCTAGTTCCTCTTGTAGACTCCTCCAAAACCTTGAGGTAAAACGGCTATCACGATCGGATACAATCATTAGCGGAACACCGTGAAGCCTCATAATTTCCTTCACGTAAGAATTCGCAAGTTTATCCATAGACCATTTCTCTTTGGCTGCTATGAAATGCGCACTCTTAGTGAAGCGATCAACGACCACCCAAATCATGTCGTGACCGTTCCTTGTTCTGGGCAGTTTAGTCACAAAATCCATGGTGACGTCTTCCCATTTACCCATGGGTACGGGTAAAGGTTCTAAACTCCCATACGGTTTCTGATGTTGTGCCTTAACCCTAGTACAAGTTACACACTCGGCCACATATTTAGCAACATCGAGCTTCATCGTCGGCCACCAATAATAGGGTTTTAAATCCCTATACATTTTTGTACTGCCGGGATGAATCGAGTACATGGTCTTGTGAGCTTCTTCCATCAGAAAATCTCTTACTCCGCCCGTCTTAGGTACCCAAATCCTATCTTGGAATACCTTCAACCCTTGGTTGTTTGAACCGAACACTAACGTTTTGCCCAAACGTTCTTCCTTTCGGCCATTTTTCTCTAAAGCTTCCTCTTGAGCTTTCTTTATACTTTCCACAATTGTCGAGACAACTTCAATTCTCAACGCTCTTGGCCTTTTCTTTTCAAGTTTTACCTTCCGACTGAGAGCATCAGCAACCATATTTGCTTTACCAGGGTGGTAAAGTATTTCACAGTCGTAGTCCTTAAGTAACTCTAGACAACGTCGTTGCCTCATGTTCAATTCCTTCTGATTAAAGAGATATTGGAGACTCTTATGATCAGTGAAAAGTTTACACTTTGTGCCATAAAGATAATGCCTCCATATCTTTAAGGCAAATACTACCGCTGCCAACTCCAGATCATGAGTGGGGTGGTTCTTTTCATGTTCCTTCAATTGCCTCGATGCATACGCGATCACTTTATCCCTTTGGGTCAGAACACAACCTAACCTAACTCCAGATGCATCGCTATAAACTACGAAGTCATCAACTCCTTCAGGTAATGAAAGAATCGGTGCTTCACACAATCTCTTCTTCAACTTCTCAAAGGCTTCCTTATGCTTCTCATTCCAAGCATAAGTGGCTCCTTTGTGGGTCAAAGCTGTTAATGGAGTAGCAATCGAAGAAAAGCCTTGGATAAACCTTCGGTAATATCCAGGTAATCCTAAAAAGCTTCGAATCTCTATAGGACTTTTTGGTAGTTCCCACTTCATTACAACTTCAATCTTTGTTGGGTCAACTATTATTCCTTCTTGGTTAACCACATGACCTAAAAATTGGACTTCTTGAATCCAAAATTCACATTTGGAGAACTTTGCATACAACTTCTCCTTTTTCAGGACTTCTAGCACTTCACGCAGATGTTTTTCATGCTCCTGCTTGCTTTTCGAATAAATCAAGATATCGTCTATGAATACTATCACGGATTTATCTAGGAATGGTTTACAAACCCTATTCATCAAATCCATGAAAGCTGCTGGGGCATTGGTTATTCCGAACGACATAACCAAAAATTTATAGTGTCCATATCTCGTTCTAAACGCAGTCTTTTCGATATCCTGCTCTCTCGCCTTTAGTTGATGGTATCCCGACCTAAGATCGATCTTCGAGAAATAGCTCGAACCCTGCAACTGGTCGAACAAGTCATCGATCCTTGGCAACGGGTACTTGTTCTTTATCGTCACTTTGTTCAGCTCTCTGTAATGGATGCACATTCTCATGCTTCCGTCTTTCTTATTTACAAATAACACAGGGGCTCCCTAGGGTGATGAACTTGGTCGAATGAAACCTTTGTCCAATAACTCCTAAAGTTGTGTCATAAGTTCTTTCATTTCGGTTGGCGTTAATCGATAAGGTGCTTTTGCTATCGGCGTCGTTCCTGGTAACAAGTCGATACGAAATTCTACTTGTCGATCAGGGGGCAATCCGGGAAGATCTTCAGGAAAGACTTCCGGATACTCACACACCACCGGAATATTCTACACCTCCTTCTTTTCCATCTTAGCATCGATCACAAACGCTAGATATGATGTACATCCCTTGGCCAAACACTTTCTGGCTTTCATTAGGGAAATGATTCCAGAATTTACTCTGCGTTTGTCTCCATACACCATAAACGACTCTTTCCCTGGCGGGTTTACTTTTACTATCTTCTTTCTACATAATATTTCTGCATCGTTGGCGCTAAGCCAATCTATTCCTAAAACTATGTCGAATCCATTTAACTCGATAGGCAATAATTCATCTTGGAACTTATTCCCATCCAAGTCAATGAGGATGTTTTTCATACGATGGCTAACAGGTACAAACTTGCCACTAGCAATCTCAACTATTATAGCATTAACTAGCATATCTACAGGCAAAGCTAGCTTTCTACCAAATTCATGCGATATAAAGGAGTAATTGGCTCCAGAATCAAACAAAATTTGGGTAGGCAATTCGTTTACGAGAAAGGTACCTGAAGCAACATCGGCTTCTTCTTTCGCATCTTCGAGTGTCATCTGAAAGGCTCTCGCCTTCGGCTTTGGTGGTAGATTGGGTTTTGCTGTGTCCTTCTTCTTCGGGCAATCCCTCAAAATATGCCCTTCTTCATTGCACCCAAAACATACGTTCTTATTGAAGGTGCATTCATTGGCATAATGCCCTGGCTTTCCACATTTATAACAAGTGACTTCCACGCTGCACTTCCCAGCATGTTTCTTCTTACACTTGTCACACCACTTGGCTTCGGCTCCTCCTCCAAACTTTCTCGAACCAGTCTTCGAGAAATTGTTCTTTTTATTGGAACCTGAAGTTCCTTCAAACTTTCTCTTTTCGCCAACTTCAACCTTGCTGGCGGCTCTCCCTTTTATCATATCTTCAACAAACTTGGCAGCCCAGATAGCTGCCTCCAAAGTAAGTGCCTGACGTACTGGCACCGCATACTCCCATGGAAGTCCCTTTGCGTACCTGTCAATTTTTGCCAACTCATCTGGGACAATACGCAAAGCAAACTCCATTTTGTCTGTGAAGTTATTTGTATATTCGTCAACGGTCATACTCCCCTTCTGCAACGTTAGAAATTGATTTTCTAACTCAAGTACGTTTTGGGCCGAGCAGTACTTGCGCTTGAAGTGCACTAAGAACTCTGCCCAAGTTAATTTCAGTGGCTCATTAGGGCTTAGGGTTTGCCCCAAAGTGCTCCACCAACGAGCAACACTACCCCTAAATTGACGTACTGCAAAGGTAGTTTGTAACTTGCCTTGGCAATCACAAGTCATGAAAGCCAACTCCATTTCCGAGATCCAGTCCATTACTCCGACAGGATCTTCTTTTCCATTGAAGGTCGATGGCTTGCAAGTCATAAAGTCCTTATACTTGCACCCATTTCTCTCCATCCTACCCTCGTGGTTATTTCTCCCAACCACAAGCGGTTCACTATGACCAACCGATCTACTGTTGTTCCCTTCTTCAGATCGATCGTCATTTAGTTCACGTTGTTCTACAGGAACTGAAGGTTCATCCCTGTTGTTCAGCAACATTTTCCTTAATTCCTCCCTCTGTTCAGCCAACATGGTCTGAATCATAGTTCGTACTCCAACCATGGTGATGGGTTCTGGTGCAGCTCCTACTATAGGCACCTGTTCCACCACTTGAGGTTGAGGTTGTTGGTTTCTGTTTGCATTTCCAACTCCACTCCGAGTTCTTGCCATTTCAATCTATATACCGAATAAGGTGAATTTAGGTCTTTATTCTTGTTAGACATGTCAATTCCCTTATCACTCCGAAACGTTTACATGTTAGTTCTAATCTCGTAATCATACGCTTGGAATCCTACACACATAAAGTTTCCAGATCCGGTCGGCAACAGACCATAGATCCGAACAAATAATGGCACACATGGAAAACACATAACATTTAGCACATAAGGGCATTTTAGGCATCTTCCCTAAAATAAACTAGTGCTCGTGTCTAAAATATGGTAGACACTCATCTCACAATCATCACTTAGCATTCTTAGTTCAAGTCTAGAAATTCTACAATTTCTTAGTTCGCTTAAACTAATGCTCTGATACCAACTGTGACATCCCCTAATTTCTCAGCCAGAAAAGACCGATTTAATTTATGCTTTTTAAAATAAAATCAGAGAAATCTTTTTAGAAGATGTTGCGGAATTTGTTCCCAAAACAAAACATGATAAAAGTTTATCAAAACCTTCTTTAGGAAATGTATAGTTTCATTTCATATCAAAACCTCGGGATGTCATGTTCCGATACAGATCAAAAGCATAAACAAGACATTATAAGCCTTTCAACAGTTATTTACAACTACTGGCCTATAATCCAAAAATCTCTCATCGTCCTCCAACTATGCTCGGGGTCCACTACCTGTAATCATAAAACTGAGTGGGTCAGGCTTGGGAGCCTGGTGAGCATATAGGGTTTTCAACCCACATTAATAATATACTTATTAAGTTCACCAATCAACAATAACCCTGATTACCCATTCCCGTTGTCCTCACTTTACGTCCCTAAACACCTATCACAAGGGACCTAGCCTAAGGAATATCATCGGGATGGACACTACTGCTAAGGGGTTTCCTCAGCCATACATGTCCTTAAGGCAACCATGAGGGGGATGGAGTACGCCAATGAACATTTAATTAATCAACACCTACAAGTTGCGAACCTGCTAGTGTTCCACTGGACTGTCTAGAGAAGTCTGTGGTCGTCATCTATACTCCGCTAGATGACTACAACAACAACAACAACAAAAACATCGAGGCCTCTCAACTTTTTAACACACATCAACTATTTCATCTACCCATGTTCCAACATATTATGTAGATAAAAGCATATATAGTTTAAAACTTGTATAAAACATCAATTCAACAGTCACCTCGAATAAACAATTAACATATTTACACATAACACGTATTTCAAGGTAAATACTTCATATCTATGTATAAATTGAAAGTAACTACACACTCACATGATTTGATGATAATCGGGCAGCAATTCGTTTCCTAAAACGACCGTTTCTAATAAAACCGGGAGTTTTATTGAGAAACCGGGCTTTGTAAAAGTCGGGTTTCGAAACCAAAAAGATAAATTTTCTAGGCTTCTCGGGCACTTCGTGGAGTATTTTGGGCTTTACAATCGATACCGGGGCTTCGCGGAAGGTTAAGGTGAAGAAAATATGAAGAAAGGGGCTAAATATGGCAATTTCTTAAAAATATCCGAGAAGGCTCGCAGCCTTCCATTTATAGGGTGAAGCTTCTGATCTAAGGGCTGAGAATCTTCTGATCCGACGGCTGAGAGGCTTCACAGGGGGGTGGCTTGCACGAGGCTACGCATGGCTCGCACATGGGTCGCACCTGCGAGGGCTCGCTGGCAGCTTCTGATTGGACCGCGGCCTACTGGTGCACATGTGAGGTTCGGAGCTAGGCTATGCGAGGCTCGGAACACGCGGCAGCAGGGCGAAGCTTCGGCCGGAGAGCTGGCTGCTTCGGATTGGGCCTCCTCCTCGGTCGAATCAGGATCCGACACGTGGCTTCGCATGACTCAGCAGCTTCGGTGACTCAGCAGCCTGGTGACTCAGCAGGACACGTGGCACTTTTTCAGCGAGGGTGACGTGGCAACTCGTGACTATGCGAATTTTCTCGATTTTCGCGCCAAAACTTCTAAAATCCATAACTTTCGCATATGAGCTCCGTTTTTGACGTTCTTTATATGCACGCGTAGCTAAAATTACGCTCTACAACTTTTGTTTAGACATCGTCAGCTAATTTTGAATTTAAATTTTATATTATTATTTTTAACAGACCGGGACAGGAAATCCGTTAAAAATTCATAACTTCTTCATCCGACGTCCGTTTTCGTCAGACTTTTTACCGTTGTGCTCCTAATGACGAGACCTTCAATTCTCGTTTAGGTTGTGTCGGCTAAAAATTGTTCGGTCTAAAATTCGAGTTTTTAGCTGTCTACTACTAAGCTGGAACTTCGAAAAATCATAACTTCCTCATACAAAGTCAGATTTGGGCGTTCTTTTTATCGAACTTCTCGTTTTAACGAATACTACGACTTTCGTTTAGATTACTAAGGCTAAAAAGTAGTTTATCAAAAACTCACTTTTTACGACATTCAGCACCGTGCCGGTTTTGTCGCGAAACTTCGACATGTCATAACTTTTTCGTTATAACTCGGATTTTGGTATTCTTTATATCCACGAAATCCTTGTTTCGGCCACTACAACTTTATGTAAAGATATCGGGCTTATCTCACACTTTAATTTTGACGCTTATTTTTATTCTTAATTAATTAAGCCCTAATAATTAAGCATAAAACACATAATTCACATAATATTCACATAATTCCTTTTCATTTCTTCAAAATGAGTTACAAATGTTAACCTAGACTATCAACTCAATATAAATGCCTAGGCTAGAAACACGAGTGTTACAAAATTAGCCGATGGAGTCTAAACGAAAGTTGTAGAGTATGTCTCCACCTACGCGTGGATATAAATAACGTCAAAAACGGAGTTCGTATGAACGAGTTACAAATTATAATAGCATATTTACGTATTAAAGTAAAGTATAAATTATATATACGTACACATATATATACATATGTATATATCATTATAAAGGTATCAATGATGCAGTCATTATAAGACTAATGTTGAGTTCTTTCGACATTAGTTTAGTACAAATATCATTAAATCCATTTAAAATAGTATTATAGAGGGGTTTTTAGTTGTTTATATTACTAAAAGGTCATTAAGTAACTATGGAGGGTAGTTTTTTGAAAATTCAATTAGTATAAATAAAAGCCTTGGGCTCTCATATTTCTTGCATCATTCTCTTGATTCAAGAGTCTTTCTATCCTTATCCCCCGAGCATTTCGGTCCCCCGTGATTCGACTTCTCTTTCTGTAGTTTTTAGTATAGTAAGGTGAGCGCTGAAGCGCTACACAAATCTTTCTTAGAAAGATTCAGCGATGAAGTTCTACCCCTGCAGAGCCCGACTCCTAGCTAAAATCCCCTTGTAAGTAAGTTATGCTTACCCTATTTTAATATAGCTTATATTTAAAATTAATATTGTTATTATGAACTTATAATAAATATTTGAGTTATTATTATGACTTATATAAGTATCGTTATAATATCTTTTTAACTACTCGCGGTACGGGGAATCTGGTTTAAAGGGCCGCATAGGGTTGTTGGATTTCAGAAGTGCTATACACCAAAATGGTCCTGCCCTCCGGTGTTTTATGTCTTTCCCCTGTCTGTACATAGTGGTTGGAAAGTATTGTTTAAACGCTTATATAATAATAATAATAAGACTAATAATTAGTCACGGTAAATATTAGACTAAAATCTAGTGGTAATAATACTAGGTTTCGTCGAAGGAAATTAATTTAAAGTAAACGAAGCGTTGTCCGAGTACCGAGTCACCACCTTCTCAAGTGAGTGCATAGGTACTTTCATCTTACACATAGATATGAAGTATTTTATATAAATTACGTGCTATGTGTGCATATTATCTGAATACTTGTTGTCTATGCTGGATGAACGATTTTATACATGTTTTAAATGATTTAAACTGTATATGTATTTTATATCTACGATAATGTTGGGGTAAAACATGGGTAGATGTGATAGATGAAATATGAGTTTGATGATGAGCTGAGAGGTGTTATAATAGACCATGAGGTGAGGGTGAGAGGTGGACGATGTGAGAAGCCTTTTCCCAAACGATGGCCCCGTCATTTAGCAGAGTATGGATGACAACCACGGACTATTCTAGACAATCCAGTGGAACACTAGCAGGCTCACAACCTGTAGGTGTTCTAAACGATGTGTTCACCCGGTGTACTCTAAACCTTGGTGACCATGCAGACTTGGTGCCTAAACCTTGGCGATCATGTAGACTTGATGCCTAAACCCTGGCGACTATGTAGACTTAGTGCTCATTGTGTAAACCTTGGCGATCATGCGAACTTGATGCCTAACCCCTGACGACTATGCAGACTTAGTGCCTGTTGTGTAAACCGTGGTAACGATGGACTTCGTGCCGATTCATTAGGATGATCCTTAGGAATAAATGAATGAGGAATAGCTGATTCTTAGGGTAGATCCTTAAGAATAAAGAAGATAATGGGGATGGGTAATTGGGTTGATTGCTTAATTGTTTAAACATAATAATTATATTATTGTGGGTTGAAAACCCTATGTACTCTCCAGGTTTCCCAACCTAACCCACTCAATTTACTTATATCACAGGTGTTGTTATGAAGTCACATTACACTAAGAGATTAAGGAGATATAAATCACTAGTGATAATGAATGTAAGTTCTGTTTATGCTTATGTTTCTGTATTGACGATGACATCCCAAATGTTTTAAAATGAATAAAAATACTTTTCTTCATAAATGCTTTGATAACGTATTTATCATGTTTTACTGGGAACAAATTCTGCAACATTTTTATTAAAAGAGGTACTCTGGTTTTCATAAAGCATAAACAATATCTGTCTTTTCTGGCCGTGAAAATGGGGATGTCACATTTGATGTCAAGCAAATTGAGTTGCCCCCAACGCACACAAAGTTGTCACCATCCCTTATTCAACCACCCAAATTGGTATTGAAGGTCCTCCCCCAACACTTAAAGTATGCTTATTTAGGAAAGAATGAGACCCTTCTGGTTATTATTTCAACTCACTTAACCGATTGTGAAGAAGGGAAACTCCTTAAGGTGTTGAAGGAACATAAAGAAACAATGGGCTGGACGATCGCGGATATCAAGGGATTGAGTCCCTCCACTTGCATGCACAAAATTTTAATGGAGGATGAATGCAAGCCAAGTCGGGACGCACAATGGAGGTTGAACCCACCAATGATGGAAGTGTTCAAGAAAGAGATTTTGAAGCTCCTTGATGCGGGAATGATCTATCCAATCTCGGATAGCAAGTGGGTGAGCCCGGTGCAAGTTGTTCTAAAGAAGACGAGAATCACGGTGGTCGAGAACAGCAAAGGTATGATGGTCCCAACCCGTGTGTAAAACGGGTGGAGAGTATGTATTGACTACCGCAAACTCAATGCAAACACACGAAAAGATCATTTTCCATTGCCTTTCATTGACCAAATGTTAGAAAGGTTGGCCAGAAAATCTCACTATTTTTGTCTTGATGGGTACTTCGGTTTTCATCAAATACCGGTGGCATCGGAAGACCAAGAAAAGACAACCTTTACATGTCCATTTGGCACTTTTGCATACCGGAGAATGCCATTCAGATTGTGTAACGCCCCGACCACTTTCCAATGTTGTATGGTTAGTATCTTTTCGGAATATGTTGAAAATATAATTGAATTTTTCATGGACAATTTTACGGTATATGGCAACTCCTTTCAAGAGTGTTTGACCAATCTCACCAAAATTTTGAAAAGATGCATTGAAACAAATTTGGTTTTAAACTTTGAAAAATGCCATTTTATGGTGAGTCAAGGTCTTATTTTGGGTCACATTGTGTCAAAGAAAGGAATTGAGGTAGATAAGGCCAAAATTGATGTTATTCAAAGCTTACCTTACCCAACTTGTGTTCGGGAAGTTCGTTCTTTTTGGGCCATGCAGGTTTCTACCGAAGATTCATCAAGGACTTTTTGAAGATAACAAGACTAATGTGCCAAATCTTGCAAAAGGAGGTCGAATTCGAGTTCAATGACGTGTGCAAAGAAGCTTTCGACAAGCTCAAGGAATTGCTTACATTCGCCCCCATCATACAAGCACCAAATTGGGATCTCACCTTCGAGATCATGTGTGATGCAAGCAATTATGCTATTGGCGCCGTTTTGGGTCAAAAGAATGGAAGAGCCTCCCATGTGATCTATTGTGCATCAAGGACACTAGACAATGCTCAAGGAAACTACTCTACCACTAAGAATGAGCTATTGGCCATAGTGTTCGCTTTGGAGAAGTTTAGGCAATACCTACTTGGTACCAAAGTCATAGTGTATTCGGATCATGCGGCTCTCAAGTACTTGATGACAAAGAAAGATGCAAAGCCAAGACTCATCCGGTGGATCTTATTGTTACAAGAATTTGACTTGGAGATTCGGGACAAGAGTGGATGCAAGAACCTTGTTGTCAACCACCTAAGCCAGATCATTTCAAATGGCACTCCTCTTCCATTGGGGGACAATTTTCCGATGAGAATCTATTTTCCCTTATTCAATATACTCCTTGGTATGCTGATATCGTTAACTTTTTGGTCACAAAAAGGTACCCCCACACATTCTAACAGCTCAAAAAGACAAATTAAAAAGTGATGCAAAGTATTATGTGTGGGATGAACCTTATTTGTGGAAACATTGTCCCGATCAAATCATTAGGCGGTGCGTGCCCCAACAAGAGCATCAATCCATTTTGTAATTTTATCATGAATTTGCTTGTGGGGGACACTTCGGGCCTAGCCGAACTTTGAGAAAAGTTCTTGAGTGTGGACTATTTTGGCCAACCATGTCACGCGATTGTTACGTATTTTGTAAATGTTTTGAACGATGCCAAAGAACGGGAAACATTTCACAAAAGAACCAAATGCCCCAAAATCCAATCCTTGTTTGTGAAATTTTTGACGTATGGGGGATTGATTTTATGGGCTCATTTCCCGTCTCATTTGGCAACGTTTACATATTGCTCGCAGTTGACTATGTCTCTAAATGGGTTGTGGCCAAAGCCACAAGATCGGATGATGCCAAAATGGTTATTGACTTTTTAAAATCCAATGTCTTTGTGAGATTTGGTGTGCCTAGGGCTTTGATTAGTGATAGAGGGACCTATTTTTGCAATAAGATGATGGAGGCCTTGCTAAAAAAGTACAACTTGACCCATCGTGTTTCTACCGCCTACCACCCTCAAACAAACGGTCAATTAGAGGTTTCGAATCGTGAAGTGAAGAGCATTCTTGAGAAAAGAGTGAATCTGACGAGAAAAGATTGGAGTTTGAGGCAGATGATGCCTTATGGGCCTATCGGACCGCTTACAAGACCCCGATAGGAATGTCCCCATTTAGGTTGGTTTTTGGAAAGCCATGTCATCTACCCGTCAAATTAGAGCAGTGTGCATTTTGGGCGGTCAAGCAATGTAATTACAATATTGATGAGGCGGGGAGGCATAGGAAGCTTCAACTCCAAGAGCTAGAAGAATTAAGAAACGACTCCTATGAAAACTCAAGAATTTACAATGAGAAAACGAAGCTTTTCCACGACAAGTCCATCACCCGGAAGCATTTTGAACCGGGGCATAGGGTCTTACTTTACCATTCACGATTGAAGTTATTTTCGGGCAAGCTAAGGTCAAGATGGATTGGACCTTTTGTTGTGATAAAGACCTTTCACCATGGGGTGGTGGAAGTTCAAAGTGAAAAGACGGGAAAAATTTCCAAAGTCAATGGGCACTGTTTGAAGCCATTCTATGAAGGTTTCAATGCTAATGCTCTTGAAATCATCCATTTTGATGTCCCGATGTATTGAAGCAAGCAAGGAAGACGTGTCGCCAAAGACATTAAATAAGGGCATTTTTAGAAATCTATGCTTTAATCCTTTTCCAAATCCAAATAAATCATTTTAAAACAGTGTTTTCGAGATTTTGAAAGGTTTCACCCTTCATTCTAACTTTTGTCGAAAATTTTGAAACCGGGCCTTACGGGGATCGTTTTGAGCTAAAAATCAAGTTTAGTGGAAAATCTCATTTTTCTTAAATGCAGGAAGGGCTCGCGGCCCGTGTGAGAAACATGAAGAATGGCCTGCGGCCCGTGTGGATCAAAGTTACAATTATCGTTCAGCAAATGCGGCGAGCACGCGGCCAGAGCTATATATGCGTGAAGGATCAGACTCATTCCAAGCAACTCGACGCAGCCAGCATGCGGCCCGTGCCCAGCCCGCATGGGTGTTTCCAACACTTAGTTTTTCTCCAATCGCCTCAGTTCCCGCAACCTCCGTGCGGCCCGAGCAGTGCCCACGTAGTGGTTCAGAACATTTTGACAAAAGTTGATGCGGCCAGCACGCGGCCCGCGCCTTGCCCGCGTATTACACATTGATTGCGATTCTTGGACTATTGACTCATTTGACTATCTTGGATCAGGAGGTTTAATGAGTTGACCAAACATTGACTGGGTTTGACCTCTATTAACCAAAGATTAAACATCCCTTTCACTCTTCTTCTTTATTCTAACCCTCCACAACCTCGCCATTCTCTCTCAAACTGTCAAGAACACCGAAACCCACTTCTCACAAAAATCCAATTTCCCGGAGTTCTACCGGTCGTAATATCGTCAAACCAGCGACATTCTCTCCCATTTTCCAAGCTCTACAAACCCCACCCAAAATCCGGTCCTATCTGTGGCCTGCATGCTGGGCACCACCACCACCCACCACCGCGTTCTTTTGCATTTTCCGGCCAACTCCAGCCACCATTGGAGATTTCGAGCATGGAGATTTCAAGCACGGGGTTTTGTTTCTCTCACCACTATGGACACCGAGGACATTTTCATTGGCAGCTTGATTACCCTCATTGCATCTAGACCCCCACTTCAGCTCCTTCTCTCCACCCTTCCATTTGAAAAGTTGTCCGGACCCTTTAGTCTTCACATCCTTACACTACGGCAGATGCAAATCATCTGCGAATCAGTTGATGGTCACATTTGGAACCTCGATAATCAGCCATACCTAATTCTTCCTCACGATTATATAGGGTGTTTCGAACCAACCGACCCCAAACAATGGGTCATTCCATCCGACTACCCTCCTACTGTGGATGATGAAGCTGACCAGTTTCAGCCTCCACAACATTTTGCCCAGCCTCAATATCAGCCACAGCAACAGGGGGGACACGAGACCCCACCATATTTCCCCCTAACTTCTTCGACCAATTCGCCACGATGTTCTCCACGGTTCAACGCATCAATACTCAGACACAGGAGAACACTCGAACTATCCAGTCTGTGGCGACCTGTGTTGATCAGCTGGAGCAGTCCTTCTAACCCACTTCTCGCCAAGTCTAGGATATGTGGGATTACCACAATCGCCACAGACTTTTCCCGCCGCCCGACCCTCCGATTTAGGTCATTTTCGCCCTTTCCTTAAGTATTGAGGACAATGCTTGTTCTTAAGCTTGGGGTTGGGCATTTCCCTTTTGCTTTTACTTTTTCATGCATTTTTTTAGTTAGGTTTCATTTCATTTTAGTTTTAAGCTAATTTGCATTCAATTTTTTTATTATTTTTTTTAATTCCAAAAAGATTTTATTTTCTTTTTTTCTACTTTCTATTTTTGCATAACATTTAGCTTAGGGCATTAGCATTCATGCATTTTTGTTATCTGTTTATTCTCACCCCCCTTGGATCCCATGGAACAGGTTCACAGTTATTGTATCATTATTGGTCCAGTATCTTGTTGCTATCTCACCCATGGAACCGGAACCACTAGCTGCAGTTTCGGACTTCATACTTGGGGTTAGATGGTGGAAGCTTAAAGGGGTAAGTGATCATGGCCAGGTAGTTTCATGAAGAATTATGCATGTAATACTAACAACTGTAGGATATACTATAGCAATAGATGTTCTTAGCCTTGCGGTCACTACCGCCGAGAGGATCACACTTGCTCATGTTTGAACCATTAGGATGAAGCACATGTACTTGTCCCCGAGTAAAATCCATATTCAGTCTTTTTACATCACCATATTCTTTTTGCGATTTACTTAGGATTTTAGAGAGTCTTATCCCACATTTGGGCATTTTTGTTACTTTCGAAAAATCGCAAGTTTGAAAAGGAGCTTACATCTTTACGCTCCACACATGGTCATTTTCACATTTAGACCATTCAGATTATATTATTACACCCCCCCCCCCGGGTTCCACTTACATACTCTTGGGAACCAAATTTTGAGTCAAAAAGTTTTCTTGATAAAAAGCAAAAATCCAATATGTTTGTGAATTACCTTCAAGTTTACTACTTATATTTGTGTTTTAACAAAAAAAAATTCAAGTTGCAATTATCTTAAATAGATGACCGGTTCAATTATTGAACAATTTTTCCTACATTTTGGTCACCTGATGTTCGATATTCATTTATATAGGTTTGTCTTATTTTATATAGATTGAGTTGTTTCTTTTCGCAAATTGGTGATGTTAGAGAGACTGTTGAGTCGTATACTACGAGATTTTTGGGCCAACACTAAGTGAACTGATTCCTACAATGGTGCCCGAGCGATGAAACCCAATCACATTTGAGGGTGGCCAATAGACGTGAGATCACGCAACTTTCATGATAAGAATGTGCACTTAAAGAAGAGCTCCTCACGAGCCCATCCAGCTGCTTTCTCCCTACTACAAATGTTCTTCATTGTATACATGTTCCATTGGGGCTGCGATTGACCATCCCTCCTTACTCACCTAAAGGAGTTGTCCTAGCTGTGGTTTATGGTCCCATTGTCATCGGATGAAAAAGTAATGAGATAATAGCAAGATCAATTCTGACCATGTTGACTAACGGTGATTAGGTTCCGCGGTTCTATCCATTCTTTTTATTTTTCTTAGGATAGTTCATCCCGATTTCATTATAGTCTTGTCTTACTTAAGGATAAGTTAGGTTTAAGCTTGGGGTGATTTGATAACTTCATTTTATTTACTTCTTTTTATAGTTTATTTTAGCACATTTCATTTGCATTTTAATTAATTTCCATACATATTTTCCTTTTTATTATTTTATGACAATTTCGGGCACTCTCTAGTTTCTTGAGCATTATTGTAGATTTTCTGAGACTAGCAACGGAATTTTTGGGTTGCGATTAGACTTGAAGGACAATGAGGATTTTGGGCTTGATGGCTATGGAGGTGCGGGAGAATTTTTGAGAGTGCGGAGATTGATGATCGGGCGATTATGAGAGCTTTGGAGGATTTGGAAAAGTCAAATTGCGCTCAAATTGAAGAGGACTTGAAGAAAAATGGGCTAGAAGTTGATTAGACTCGACCTGGGCCAATTGAATAGCTGTGGGGGCCCAAAACTTGAAAAGCCCAAAAACTCCGTCATAGTCACACGGCCCGTGTAAGAATCCACGCGGCCCGCGTGGGTTCCTGCAGGGGCAATTTCGGGATTTCATTTAGAGTTCTATATTGGGAAGGTTGGTGTGCCTCTTCAGCCTTATCTTTTACATCCGATTTGGAGGCATTGTCTCTGGAGTTTTGGAGCATTTTGAAGGTCAAGAACCCTCAAGAACTTCACCATTTCATCTCTTAATTCTTGCTAAATGTTTGGTATAATATTCACTAACTTTGTTTTCTTGAGTTTAGTCATGCTTGGCTAAACAAATCTTGGTTGACTTTTGTTGAATCATTTGAACTTTTGTTGAATATTGAAGAATCCATGAATTTGTGTTTGAATCTTTATGAAAATGTTTTGTGTTTAAACATCTTATCATTGCTTGTATGTTTTTATTCATGAATTTAAATGTGCTTGTGGTGATTAGTTGGCTAATTTCTTGATTAAGTAAAGGATCTTCAAATTAGCAAGAACAAGTGATTCTTGTGTTAGTTTTACTTCACACAATCATAAAAATATTTTCTCCAACATGGTAGTGGAAGCTTTTGACCCCTCTTGGATTTGATGACTTTTTGGTTCTTAATGCTAGTTGACTTTCACTAATTACATGCTTATTGGAATTAGTGACTTCGATTAAGGAAATTGTTATGAGCTTCTCTTACCATTTCAACAACTAAGAAAAGTCTAGGTAATCTCAAGCTTGTTGGATTACAATATCCAAATTGAGGATTTAAAACAAGTATTCAACCATTGGATTCTAATGATACGTTCATCAAAAGTCAAAGTGAGGAAACCTTAAGTCAACCATCATTCTCTTATTGATTTTACATCAAACTATTATTTTTGTTGAAATTGTCTATTCAAATCTTAGTTTAATTCTAGTTTATTTCACATATTTCAAAAGACCAACCCCCCCCCCCCCCCATTTTTAATTTATTGTCATTTTACAAGTATTTTACAAAGAGATTTTTCGTAGAGTTATAAAATTGAACCAATCTCCGTGGATTCGATCCCTTTACCGCCATACACTAATTTAGTGTGTAATATTTAGGGTTATTAATTTTGTTGGCCTCGACAACCACCAAAGCTCTTTGATTAATCCTTACCTTACCAGTCTTATCTAAACAAGCTCTTAGAGTTTGGTTGAAAGATTTCATTAAACTTTATGTGAATGTTCCCAACAACATTTAATACTCCTCACAAGCTCGGGAGCATAAGAATGTGTGAATAAGATTTACACAAAATTCATTTAATAGAAATCAATTTAGTGCTTGTTACCTAGTCCAATTTACAAAACATTTACAGATTTTTCAATTAGATAACTTGAATGACATAACCGTAATTCAATTGGCCAATAAGAATCACAATTAGAATCAAGCATTCGATTGAAAAAAATCAAATTCACTAGATAGAAGTTGAAAGCAAACATCAAATCACATGATTGAAATCACAACTAAGAAGTCAAGACATAGAGTTGGAGAAACTAGGGTTCTAGCCACCCATGACTAGAACAAGATCACAAATCTTGAAAATGAAATTAAAGTTCTTACAAAATGAATCAAATGTTCCCAAGTGTTAATCAACTCCAAAATCCTCAGGACAATCACCTTCTCTACTCCAAAAATCGACAGCCCAAAGTAAAAAATCGGTTCCCCCTTTTAAGACAGATAAAAAACTACTTTAAAACCCACGTTTACGTTTACAAAGCCCGTGTAAATTAACAATGTCGTTTATGCGGACCGCGTAAACACAAAAAGTAGAACGCTTAAACTGTATTTGTAGATTCAAATCTGCGGCCCGCATAAACTCATGCCTTACGTTTACACTACCTTGTAAATCCTTGAATTGCCAAAATCTCCAATTATTCAATATCTTCATCCCCAGTGCTCCGCAACTCCCGAAATTTTGTCCACATCTCTTATTTACCTCCTCAAGCAAGGTCCTACCCCCAAAAGTCCCTGAAATATCACAAAAGTGTGTGAATGAAATAGCCTAATGAAAAATCCCTAAAAATATGAAAAAAGCATGAGTTTAAGCCTATATGCAATGCACTTTTATGAAATAAAGCTATAAAATGGGTGCATGAAATGCACCTAACAAATATCCCCAAGCTTGAACCTTTCTTGTCCCTAAGAAAGAACAAGAAAAATTTAGACCAGAGAAAATAAAAGAAAAGAATAAAAAAAAAATCCAAACTTTTGAAACTTAATGCAATAACTAAAACAAACATGAAAGGGATCCAACCCAACTAACCTCATTTTTGTAGCATAGTTGAGAATGTATCTGTCGTGCCTTGAGTCAACTTGGAATTAGTCCCACAATATTATATACAAGACTTTTGGCCATTCCCTAATGCAACTCAACAGAATCAAAAGTCACAACACTTGTTCCCTCTTATTAGTACCGAGTCAACTCATGGAAAAAAATCATGGTCTTACTCTCGTGAAAATTTATGTGACAAAGATATGCTCAATTATATTTGTTTTACAAAATATGACAATGACTGACTCCAGCTATTTGTTGATTAACAACAATCCTTTTCTAAAAAATCTTTTCTAGAAATTCCCTAAAATCTCAATGTTATAAGTTCAAGTCCAAGTCTAAATGAATCTTTTGGAAGCCAAGCATTTTTCCTAAACATATTATTCAATTAAATATAAACATAAATATATACAAACTATCTAATTATGTTTTCCTACAAATAAAGCTCATGACATTCTTTGAAATCCATGTAACGAGCTTCCAACCAACACATCCAGACCAGATGACCTTAGTGTGCTATATTTAAAGAAATACCTCGAGTTTACTTACCCGAACCTCAAAGGCCATAGATTAGCTTTATTTGGATACCTATACATACCTATATTTTTGTGTTATTATTATTAAGGTCATGACTTTATATGGAACTCGTGTAGTGAACTTTCAACCCAATCAGCCCAAACAATTCAGCTTTAGGCAATTAGGAGTAGAACACCCCTCAAAGTTTTCTCATTCAAGTCCCAAACGTCATAGATTAACTTAATAATAATTTTTTTTAATAATAAACAAAAGCTAAGACAACAATAATACTCTTGTCAATTTATTTGCTAGGCTTATTTCTTTATATTTTCGTCCTTGACTTTTCTAGTGTGAGTCGTCTCACAGTCTATTACCGTGAGAGATTCTAAGACATTTTTCAGGGGACTGAAGTCAACACGCAAAGACTCGTAAGTATAGTTGGAGACTATGTCCCAAAGCAGGGTATTTAAAAGGGAATAGGCAGAAAGGAATTTTTCGAGCGCTGGGATGCCCGGGTCACTAAAATTTTATATTATTTTTTATGATTTTTTGAATTTGACATTTTGGGTTCAATTGAGCACGTACTACTCATAAGACCGATCACGTGTCCCAAAGATTGAATCATACCTGTCATTATGCTCCGGTGTTGGCAACCTTTTCATTTTCTGTTTTGCATGAGTAGCTTCGGGAGGTGTGTTCATGTGTGATTAACTTGCTTTGAGATTTTCAATAAAAAGAGCAAGTCTAACCTCAAGACATACGACTCACTTACCAACTCAATTGTTTTAAGAAGATTCGGTTGCTTGGGATTGGATCAAAATAAACATAAAATAATTTTTTTTTGAATTTTTTATTGAAATGAATGCAATTCAAAAAAATTGAGATGCAAGATGCAAGAATATTAAAGATAGAGCAAAAAGAAAATATTTTTGATTTTTTTTTTAAAATTGAGACGTAGAAAACGAGAGAAGAAAAATAAAATGAAAAGGTCAAAATTTTGAAATATTTACAAAAGCTACAACCTACATGCAACGGGATCTATTTGCACGGATGGATGCCACTCCTCAAGCTTAAAATGTAGCTTCGTCCTCGATGCTTGAAAAAGGATTAACCTTCTAATTATCAGGGATTGTTAGATGATGGTAGTCGGGTTGCGAATGGTAGGGGTGGGGAAAACTGGATACCCGAAAATTCGGATATTCGAAATTTTTTATATAAGATTTTGGTATCCGAATCCGGATATGGATTCGGATACCAAAATCATTTATCTGAATTTTTTTTTCTAATCTACTAAAAATTCAAGAAACTCAGTAAAGTAAAGATTAATCAAAAACTAATAAGCCATGCAACTTTAATATTACAAATCACAACAAATATTAGTTTTTAACTAGTTCTTACCATTAATTCAAAAGTTCAAACTAGATCAAAAATTACAAACCACATAACTTAAATATTAAAAGTTCAAACTATCATATTCTTAACAAAAAAAACCAACAAATAACCAAAAAGGAGTTTAATTGCAACATCCAAAATTAGAAGTCGCCAAAAAACACTTAAATTGCAGCATCCAAAAGTCCATTGTTTTATTCCTGATTAACCAGTAGCATCACTTCATCAATCATCATTTAAATGCTTGTAGGCTGCATTTTGAAAGGATAACTATTAATAACAACTTTATACCAATCAAACACACCAGGAGCTTTGAAATATAGCACATATGAAACCAAAGCAGCAACATAAATATACACATAATTATATAAATTTCGAAAAATAGAAACATACCTATAAGCCTTAATAAGCCTTAATACTTTACTTACTCCTCTATTATATCACTTTCATCCTCACTTGCATCAATGATAATGATTGGTTGCTCCAATGTTAATTCCTTCAAACCTATTAGACATAAAAATTAGGACATTAAAACTATATACGATTAGAATTTAAATAATAATATTCACTAGTTACAACTAACCATTTTCTTCCAACTTCTCTATCTCAAGCAAGGCATCGTCGATCACAATCGGCTTACGCGAAGAACGTAACCAATCATGTGCAAAAACGAGGGCTTCCACCATTCTTGGAGTTAAGGAAGTACGAAAAGAATCAAGCACTCGGCCCCCGGTGCTAAATGTCGACTCTGAGGCAACCATAGAAACTGGGATAACAAGAAATCTTGGGCCATCTTAGAAAGAACCGGGTATCTACATTGTTGAATTTTCCACCACAACAAAATGTCGAAATTGGTGTCCATTGGTTCACGTTCTTCCTCTAAATATTTATCTAATTTTTTATTCTTCGACTAAGTGTCCGAACTTCCCATTGCCATTTCAAATTTTTTTGTCATGATAACCTCAATAACCATTACCATATCACCCCCATGCTGAATTAGGATCAGAAGGAGAGTATGTAGATGACACCTCAACATCCTTCTCTTTTTAAGGCATAGAAGACTAATAAAAATCAAACAAAGTGCACATGTTGTAATCTAAGTTGAAAATGAAACGATTAAGACTATCTTTGTGACAACCCGAAACTTTTCCCGTTATCCTTACCCAGTTTCCGTTAATAAAATTTGGGTTTTTATTTAATTCCGTCAAATTTCTTAATTTGGGAAGGACCTTAAGTTTTAAATAAATAATATGTATTTTATACGATTCAGAATAAACCGGGAATCACGCAAAAAACTTGAAACTTCCTCGAAAATCATCGAGTTCACGGTCAGGACGAGTTTATGACCGTAAACTCGTGTAGACCGTAACAGGTGGACCCCTTTTTGACCGAGAACTCTACCCTATATATAGAGTATTTGGCCTTCATTTCACACTTTAAACACTTAAAAGGCTTTTTCTCTCCACTCCCTCTCTACCTTCATCGAGAATCCTCAAGAACACGGTTGTGTTTTGGACTGAAAACACCTTCTTTGCCTTCAAAAAAACCGTAAGTATCATCTTCCCGTTCATGAATCGAGTTAAAACCCTTAATTTTGGACTTAAGATCATCACTCTTTGCTTGAACAAAAGAGTTTACGGTCCTATGAATCTTCATAGACCGTAAACCCTTCTAAAGGGTGTTCTTATAGCCTTTACCCTTCCTAAGGCTAAGCATGATCCCTAGAATCCGATGGCTTTGAATGAAGCCCTTGAAAACCATCATTTGTGCAAGATTGATGAGCTTACGGTCTAGTGTATCTCCTTAGACCGTACACCCTTCAATGACAGTATATTCATGGTCTGTAAACCCATGGACCGTAAACCTTATGACCGTAAGGTCATTAGACCGTGAACTCCATGACCGTAAGGTCATTGGACCGTAAACACTAAGACCGTGAACACTTGGACCGTGAACTCCAATGGTCATACCTCTTTGACCGTAAACTCTATAGGGTGGCCATATACCCTAGTTATGCAATCATATGTGATTGTATCCCATAAATCTTAGAGTTTCCTAGCCATTAAGGGTGTCCCTTCTTATTTAGTCATCTAT
This sequence comes from Lactuca saligna, assembly GCF_052625555.1. NCBI lineage: Eukaryota > Viridiplantae > Streptophyta > Magnoliopsida > Asterales > Asteraceae > Lactuca > Lactuca saligna. Next base: position 73,770,962 of record NC_136417.1, read on the forward strand.
ACGCTAAATTCATACACATACATGTCTATATGTGTCTATTAGGATTGTTGTGTGCTCAAGGTTACACCTGACACTCTGCACTCCTCTTCCAACCACACGTCAGAACCACTCACTACAGGTGAGTTCATACCCCTATGCTTTTTCCGAGTTTTTCATGTTTTCAGGGGGGAATACAAGCAAAAGTACAAGGAAACTTGTGCTCAAAATATATTATTTTGTTTAAGATAATTATATTTCTAGTATGCTTTTAACATGGAAAATAGTTTTTACCAAACGATTAAGAAATCAACTCGTAGAAACAGTTTTCAAAACTAGAGAAATGAACTTATGAATCACATAGTAAAATGTATCATATAAAGAATTCATGTTAACCATAAAAGGATTTTTGTTTATATTATTACTTGTAAATCTGTTAGTCTAAGTTGGAGACACGTCCTTGGTAACACTCCCACAGAATCAGAGTATAGGACTAGCACTTGTAACCAGAGTCTCTTGTAGGGGGAGTGTGACTGTTGTGTATAGATCTATATGGGACTGACAATCCCGCACCTTGCTGCTAACTACAGTCGGACCGGCTGGTCTACGGGTGACAAAGTGATTAAGGATATCGGCCGTTGCGGGCCATATCCAGTCAGTTATGGTCATGAAACTTACAATGTAGATAACAGGGATTTACTTTTGTAACAAAGAATCAAGTTAACTAACCTCAAAGTAATAACCGATTTAATTACTGGAGGGTATTAATAATAATATCTTCTGGACTTAGTTCATCACTGTTTTCTTTTATTTAGTTTATAAAGCTAATGTACCTCTCTGGGTGTAACCAGGGTTTTTAAAAGAAAACTATTTTTTATTAATATGAGTATGGCAGATACTTGAATACCTCAGTTTAAAACGAATAACCAACCATCAACCTTTAGAGAAAATATAGGATTTTCTTGGAATAAAACCGGTTATTCTAAACGGATTTGTTTATCATGTAATCAACGGATATTCATATTCATTCCACGACACCTTGGATTGTACATATCTTGGTACGAATCTGGAAGTCATGGAAGGAATGGGTTTTCAAACATGCTTTTTATAAGAAAATATAGGATTTTCTTGAGAAACACTCTTCAAAAGAATCAAAGAACATTTTCCACCAAAACTAATTGCTTATGAACTCACCAGCTTTATGCTGATATTCTTTCAAACTACTTGTATTCTCAGGAAATCAATAGACAGGTACTCCTTGGAGTTAGAGAAGCCGGAGCAATAATAGTCTTGTTTTTATACTTTTGATATAAACGAAATTATGTATTAAGACAAATGTAAACCTTTTTCATATATGTATTCAATGTTTGGTTGTGTTTAATATGCTTGCTATGATACAATTGTTGTGATACTACAAATGACGTCAACCACCCCTGAACGTTTCCGCCGTTCCGGTTTAGGGGTGTGGCAATCTTTCTCAAAGTTTTCTTTAACAACCCATAGGATATATTTCCATTTACGCCTTGGGTCGAGAACTCCACCAATAAACATAAATTAATTAATCTTTGTAACATCCCCGCAATACTTGTATTTCTATTTCATTTTTTTTTTGCCATTTCCATGATGGACTTGTCGGGATGCATCGTGAAAAAAATATCTTCAAAAACGGCAACAAACTTTGCACATTCATCCAATCCATGTCGCCAATCAACCCACCATCAATCTTTTTTAGCTCCTTGACACAACTTGAATCTTTCAAAAGCAAGTTTGAGAATGCTTTCCTAAATTTAATTGCGCTCTCAAGCATCAGGTAAGTCGAATTCCATCGTGTTTCAACATCCATGGAAACCAAACTCTTGCTTTCTATTTTTTCCTGTTGAATTCACTTTTTAAATCTTTGAAGCCTTGAAGGAGAAGACCTCACATATTTCAAAAGTGCACGAATTTTATTTATAGATAAACTAGTATCATTTAAACCATCCCTAACAACTAAATTTAGTGCACGAGCAGCACATCTCATATGTAGAAAAGATCCTATCAACACATCGCTTTACCAATGGTTAAACACCTTTTTCAAATGGTTAATTGCTACATCATTTGAGCTAGCATTATCAACCGTTACAGTCAAGATGTTTTTCAATCCCCATTTAATCAAGTATTGCTCAACAGATCTGCCAATTAGTACCCCTGTATGACTAATGATTGGACAAAAATTGATAATTCTTTTACGTAAATGCCAATCGTTATCAATGAAATGTGCGGTCAAACACATATAACAAAAATTTTTCCCTGAAGTCCAAGTGGTTAGGCAAACTCTGGAAGACAAATTTTTTAAAAATATCTATTAACCTTATCCTTTCATCAATAAAACAAGTGTAGATATCATTGGTAGAGGTCGAACATGAAGGAACAAGAAAATGGGGATTAACTACCTTCATAAATTCACGAAAACCCTCACGTTCCACAAAAGAAAATGGCAAATAATCAACGATTAGCATTTTAGCTAAGGCTTTCCTAATTATTTCTTGGTTGAACTCCCACAGCTTAGGTATTGTTACAGTTTCAACTGAACCATCACCACTTGCATGTGATTTGGACTCGAGATCGATAAGCTTTTGTTTCTTATCAACATTTGGTTGGTATTTTTTGAAACTCAAGACATGATTTTTCAGAGGGGAAGTACCATATACAGTTGCACAACCGATCCTACGTTGACAATGTATACACTCTGCAAGATCCAGAATGCCTTTATCTTGAAAGTGACTCCACCAAATAGATTTTCTTTTCCTCACATGTATAGAAGGGGATTCACTGGCATAAGGAGCACGAGGTGGTTTTTTTTAACCTTTTTCGGGTTTGAGGTCTTTTTCTTTTGTTTCTTTTTCCCTTTGTCATTAGTCGTCACATCGTTTTTAGATACAAATTCGCATTCTGAGTTAACTTCATCAACAATTTCCATTGCGAAAAATATGAAATAATACATGTTATTGAAATTGAAAACACAAATAATAAATATGGTCTAAAATGGCAACTCTTGAAAAATGAAAACTATTATGACTTTTTGGAATCTGTTGTTTAATAGTTGAAAGTAATACATGTGAAATTGTTAATATGTTGTGATAGCCTGATATGTTATTAGAAAGTATCTCTAAATAATATAATGTGGGAATTGAAAGTGGAGAATCACAAATGTAAGTGTAATACTATCTAGAATCACAAATTGAAAGTGGTAATTGAAAGTAATACGTGTGATAAATAGATACACATTCCATACCACTCAAGTATAATATTATATAGAGTTTCTTTCCAATACACATTCTATAATTCTCGACAAGGCACAAATCCAAGAAACAAAGTGAAATCATTACAGTTGATGATGTAATCGAGACCAATAGACAACATCATACTTACTAATTAGTGATTAGTAATTACCTTTAGGGTTTACCGGTTGGCACTCGGAGTCAACATTAATTAGGAACGATGACATGAAATCCTGAGGGAGTGAATGGTGAACTTAACAGTTAACGGTGGCTGTTGGACTTGGGTGGACTTGGGTGAATGTCGTCAGCCGGTGCTCGAGCCTTGAATCAATTGAGCAACTTTAGAGTTAAGAAGTACAAGAACTAGATATCAGAATAGTGGATAGTGCAGACTAAATCCTAAGACGTCGATAACTTAAACTGCTTTTTGTAGAACGCTCAAATTGCCTTTGTAGATTCAAATACGCGCCGCGTAAACTCATTCCTTATGTTTACACTGCCGAGTAAATCCCTGAATTTCTAAAATCTTCAAATCTTCAATATCCTCATTCCCGGTGCTCCGTAAGTCCCGAAATTTCGTCCACATCTCTTATTTACCTCCTTAAGCAAGATCCTACCCCTAAAAGTCCCTGAAATATCATAAAAGTGTGTGAATGAAATAGCCTCATGAAAAATCCTGAAAAACATGCCAAATGCATGAGTTTAAGCCAATCTGAAATGCACTTTTATAAAATAAAGCTACAAAATGGGTGCATGAAATGCACCTAATACTCGCCATAGCTGCTTTTCATGATTATGAAATATGGAAGATGGATGTCAAAACTACTTTCCTTAATGGAAGTTGGCTGAGGATATTTACATGAGTTAGCAGAGAGTTTTGTAGATGCAAAGTTTCCCAATAGAGTGTGTAAGCTTGAGAAATCCATTTATCAATTAAAACAAGCATCTCATAGTTGGAATCTTTGCTTCCATGAGAGAGTCAAAGAATTTGGTTTCTTTAGGAGTGAAGATGAGTCTTGTGTGTATGTCAAGGCTAGTGGAATTATAGTAACTTTCATGGTGATGTATGTTGATCACATACTCCTTATGGGAAATGACATTCCAACCTTACAAGAAGTGAATTCTTAGCTTGGGAAGTGTTTCTCCATGAAGGATCTAGGGGTAACAACCTATATTCTTGGGATAATAGTTTTAAGGGATAGAAAGAAAAAACTGATTGGTCTTAGTTAAAGTACATACTTGGATAAGGTACTAAAACGTTTTAGTATGGGAAATTCCAAGAAAGGAGAGCTACCTCTTCAAAGTAATGCCAAATTGAGAAAGACTCAAATCCCTAGTATATATGAGTTGACATGAGTCGAGTCCCATATGATTTGGCTGTAGGATCGATCATGTACGCTATGACATGTACTTGTGCTAATATGTCTTTTTCTTTAAGCATGGTTAGTCGATTTCAGGGAAATCCAGGCAGAGCTCATTGGATAGTAGTGAAGAAAATTATCAAGTACCTACGAAGGAAAAAGGACATGATTCTAGCCCTTGGTGGTAATGATACGTTAAGAGTGACTGGGTATAGGGACACCAAATTCCAAACAGATCGAGACAACGTTTTACTCTCAGTCGGGCTGGGTGTTTGTCATAAACGGAGGAGCAGTAACTTGGAAAAGTTCCAAGCAGGATACGATGGCGGATTCTATTTGTGAATCAGAGTACATCGCAGCGAGTGCAACATCAAAGGAAGCGTCCTGGTTGAAGAATTTCATCGGAGATCTCGATGTATTCCTGACAATTTAGGAGCCATTGGAACTTTACTGTGATAAGGAAGGCGCGATTGCTTTGACCAAAGAGCCCAAGGATCATGGTAGATCCAAGCATATTGACAGAAAGTACCATTACATTAGACATAGAGCTGAAGAAGGCCATCTTATAGTTAAGAGAGTATCATCAGAAAATAATCCTACAAATCCTTCCACTAAGGCTCTGAGTAGGGTTTAGCATAATCAACATGCTATGAACATTGGTTTGAGAGATTATATTAGTTTTAGTAGTTAATTGATTAGTTTGAAACTTGTAACAAAATAAATGTAATTGTTCTTGGTGAATTAATAATAGATATTATTTATAATTTTGTTTACCGCCTTTGTCAATTATTTATTCTTGTGTTTCGATTTGCAGGTATTATTTCCCGAATGACTTAATTATTCGAAATTCCACCATCACTCATACTTTAGGAAAGACTATCATGAATTGGTTTGTAGATTGTCTAAGGAGATTAGACATAGAAATTGTGTTATTGCAACATTCATGAGTACTTAGAAAAGTGGAGATTTTGAGTATTGGATAAACCTACATTCAGAGAATTACTTCATGGATTCTATCATGAGTAATTATGAGAAGATAATATCTTATTTTCTTAAAACAGAGATATATGAATTGTAATTTACAAGTCGGTTGTACGTTAGTATTGCGAAACCACATCAGTAACATGATGTTATAAAACATAATATCATGTATGATTTGGTGAGTAAATGATACAAGCATATAAGTCAATGTTTATTTTTTCATTTTACCCTAAAGGGAAAAACGATATATTTGGCCCCTCGGTGATTTGGTGTTGACTTATAGTGTTGGGCCTAGCCTATTGATGTGTTCAATTAAAAGTCTTATGAGGTCATCACAAATATGGAGATCGGGAAAACAAAATTTTGGAAAAGACAAGAGATTGATTTTAATCAATGTCTCATGTCCAACGATATCTTGTAGAATGAAGGGATATTTGATCACTTATCTTAAGACTGATGTCTGGTCAGATAAAATACTGGAGCTGCTTTGGGATGTATAGCCCCAATTCTAAGGTATTGATTAAATAAAAGATTCTTTGGTTTTAAGTCCTACTCGACGAGTTGGTTGCCCTACTCGTTGAGTAGCAGCGGGGTGGGATCGTGTGTTTAGTGACCTACTCGCAAAGTCCAAGAAGGGACTCGACGAGTAGGAGCTGGAAGATGAAACCCTAAATCCTGGGGTGTTGCACCCTTTTAAGGAAGCCTCAGCCTCCTTTGGCCTCCTTATAGTCTTTGAGAGCTCATTGAAACCCTAATTCGTGTGGTACTCCTTGTGGTGTGTTTTAGACCTTGGAAAGAAGATTTGCTTGGAGGGAAGATGTTGGGTCAAAAATATGGTTTATACTTTGCTTTTCTAGTTGATTGTAATTTTCTGTAATATTTTATGAGTTTACGGTCAGGAAGTATGTTTACGACCGTAAACCCAGTTTGCGGCCCAAGTGTATATATATAGGGGTGAGGGTGTGAGGAAAAGAATGATGAACACTAGAGAAGCTTAAGTGTGTGCATTTGAAGGTGTTCTAGAGAGAGAGAAAAGAGAGTGTGTGTTAGTGTGTGTGAATCTTGTATCCGGATCTTCATTCTAATCATATCATACAAGATTCATCATATTATTCTTCTTCTTATTCTCTTCTTATTGTGATCTGACATCATCCATTTGATTGAGATTTCGCACCATCAAACGGATCTGATTGATACACAGGCATTTTCTTAAGCTGATTCGCTTTAAAGACTAATTTTTGTTTTAGGATAGTTTAAATTTGCGCATTTACTTTCGTTTCTCTCCTATGCACAAATTTAGGGGGAGAAATAAAAACAAAACAAAAATTTGAAAATTTTAATTTAAAAAAAAAATCCAAAAACATTAGAAAATCAGAAAATCAAAAATATGTTGGTTATGAAATGTGCTTGAGGGAGATGTTTTGGGAAGTGATATTATCAAGTGATAACAGGCAACCTGAGTCTGCGTAACGTACCTAAAGTTGAAGGGTCTTTGCTCTGGTTTGATGCGTCGGTAGGCACGAAAGATTCTAAATGGACTTCACTAGGCATAGTTGAACTTAAGGAATTCAGAGACTTGACAAATCTTGACCTAGTTAGATCCGTTTAGCTTGACAATACGACGCTTGGATAGGTTGAGCAGGGAGATATATATGGGAATCTACTTGTCACTTTAAAAGAACCCGTATCTGGAACCATGGTTTAACTTTTCCTCGATGTGCGGATTCTGTCCTTAATTCCGGTATTGATGGGGCGACTGGTAAATTCCGATAAATTAGGTTTCGTTAGAAGGTTATATTCTTTCTTTCTATCTATCATTCATATGTTGCCTCCTCTGCGTGATCGAAAAATCCGACCTGGAATGTAACATATGCAACTCTATTTCTCTGTATCTTCTATCTATGCAATTCTTTCTATCTGTTAGCCATATACTGTCTCCTTTGCGTGACTCACAATCCGACCTGGTACACAGTATATGCACCATTCTACTTCTCAATCCCTCTAAAACCTCAGTTAGTCATATGTTTCACCCTCTGTGTGATTGGAAGAGATCTGACCTGGGTGTACAACATATGCATTCTAAATCTATCTTCTCTCTTAATGATTGTCTGCTCACCCGATGTATGGAGTACTCTGGAAGTACTTGATTACTAGGGCATATCAGGAAACGGGAAACATGTTCCAGTACAATTAAAATTAAACACTCAAAGATTGTCTATAGATCTCACTGCTCAATTTAGGTGGACAACAATATCCGTGGTCGTCGTCAGTTGAATGGTCCTTAAGATATAGTATCTAAGAACTTAGGATCAGATATAATATCTAGGAACTTAGGATCACTTTGTCTTACAATTATTAGTATGTCCTAAAATTGTCACAATTTTTCGTGTTTAAGTGGACAACAATACCGGCGATCGACCAGACAAAGACGTGAAGATAGAAGGTACCGACAAGCGGATAAAGGCTGTCTAAAAACTTTGGTCCCAAATCATTCTTAAAGTTAGATATCATTTTATTTTTGTTAAATTTGTTCATAGTTTCTTCTAATTTAAATATTAGGGGAGAATTAAAAATTTTAAAAACCAAACAAAAATCAGAAAATTAAAAAAAATCCAAAAATAGTGTTATTTATGTTTTATTTCTTATTCAAGAAAATCAAAAAATCCAAAAATATTTTTGTTTCTGTGCTAAGTTTTCTTTTAGTTTTGTTTTGTCTTGAAAAGTGATTTTAGGTACAGATAAGACTCATGGAGTTTGTGTTGAAGATTTCTAAGCCAATGCTTCGTCCGTGAGCATCGAAAAATTCACATTCAAAGGACCAAGAAATGAAGATTATTCTTTCGACATTCCATCCTTCAACCCCAGAAGCAAGGTGAAGCTGAAATTGAAGAATATGTGACAGATTGCATTGAATCCTCCACAACCAGTTTGCTGCTATCTTTGTGTCTGCTGAAGTGATCCAGAAGATTTGTTCTCTCTGATGTTCTCTCTATAGATTCTCAAGCTGAAAGCGCTATCTTTCAAGAATCAATACATCAAGCCTCCTCACCCGACGTGCGTTCAAAGCCAAATTCTGAAGAAAAGCCCAACCGCTCAATATGAAGTCATTCATTGAAGATTCATCAAGTTCATCTTGAAGCTGTGAAGAATTTGAAGATTAATGTTGAAGCCAAGTTCCTAATGAAGATTAACAAGAAAAGCCAGCTACTTTTTAGGGGGAGCTTGTTGGGTCATTTAAGAAAAGAAAACAAAGCTATAAACCAAGGGGGAGATTGTTGGGTCAAAAATATGGTTTATACTTTTCTTTTCTAGTTGATTGTAATTTTCTGTAATATTTTATGAGTTTACAGTCAGGAAGTGTGTTTACAACCGTAAACAGAGTTTACGGCCGTAAACATGTTTACGACCATAAACCCAGTGTTTACGACCGTAAACCCAGTTTGCGACCCAAGTGTATATATATAGGGGTGAGGGTGTGAGGAAAAGAATGATGAACACTAGAGGAGCTTAAGTGTGTGCATTTGAAGGTGTTCTAGAGAGAGAGAAAAGAGAGTGCGTGTTAGTGTGTGTGAATCTTGTATCCGGATCTTCATTCTAATCATATCATACAAGATTCATCATATTATTCTTCTTCTTATTATGATCTGACATCATCCGTTTGATTGGGATTCCGCACCATCAAACGGATCTGATTGATACACAGACATTTTTAGGGACTTACAGAAGAGCTTGAAGAGCAAAGGAGTTGAGGCAAGGAAGGTTTGGGAAACATAACTTACCTCATCTAGCATCTTTTGGAGGTATCAAGTTGCGAACTTTACTCCCCTTTTCTTCTAGATCTCTTTGTGGTTGACTTTTAGGGTTTTATGGATTTTTGGGAGTTATATTGGTGAGCTATGGGCTAGACCTGAAGTTGTAACTTCAGATATGGACCCTTCTCAAGTTCTAGAATCACAAATTTTCTGTTTTGGTCGTGGTTGAGGCCCTCATTGTGCATGAAACCCCATTAAGAGCTTAGATTACCCATTAAGAGCCTTTTTAGTCATGCATGCATGTAAAGTTTGCAACTTCACGTGAAAAGATGTCCTAGAAGCTTAGATCTGTAAATTGGAGCCATTAAATGGCTTAAATAAGTCTGTATGGCTTAAGGACTGAAGGAACTCGGCGAGTCGCAAGGTTGACTCGGCAAGTCTTATGAATATGGCCTTTGAACTCGACGAGTTGATGAACAACTCGGCGAGTCCGATGAAGATTGCCTTAGACTCGACGAGTTGTACGAACAACTCGGCGAGTCGGATGAGTTTTTCCCCGAGTTATGAATGCGTGTGTAGCCGACGTGTTGCAAGAAGGAAACTCGACGCGTGGACTTAGGGTTTCAATCGAAAATCATGAGAACTTGACGAGTCACCCGATGACTCGGCGAGTGGGAAAGAACTTCAAAGAACTCGGCGAGTAGCCGAGGGTACTCGGCGAGTTAAGGTCAACAGGGACTGTTGACCTTGACTGAGGACTTTGACTTTGACTGGAGTTGACTGGATGGTTTATGGAGTACTTGTGAGGTTGAGGATTTATTAGCATGCTCGTACTATGGTAATAGGTGGAGGAGTCTTTCGCGAGTGATCCGGGAGTTGGGATTTATCTACCGAGTCGACATCTACGAGGTGAGTTATCCTCACTATATCAAAAGGGTCTAAGGCACCAAGTCCGGCCCTTTTGTTGTTATCATTATGATATATATATATATATATATATATATATATATATATATATATATATATATATATATGGTTATGATCTGATAGATTGGAATCAGGATAGACAGTATGTTATGCTTTTATGATCCTTAGGGATCGGGATGTTAGTAGCCTGCTAGCTCTGTATTCTAGTCATGAGAGATTGCTAGGATTGTTGATAAGTGAGTTAGCTATGTTTGATGCTTATATATGCCAATATATGTTAGTTTTGCACACATGACTGTTTGCTCATTGATTTGGGTTGAGGAGGTCCTGCTTTGTGCTGAAGGCCAACATACCTCATGAGTGGTACGGGAAGACTGTAGGCCCACGTGGCGGTCCAGTCATGCCGAAGGCTCGGTGAAGATTCAGTAGACTGTAGGCCCTGTAGGGCGGTCCAGTCAGGCCAACGGCCTAGTATGCATGTTGATGATTTATGGTTACAGATTTGGTATTTCATTGTGGTATTGGTATTTTGGGGGTAACTCACTAAGCCCTCGGGCTTACAGTTTGCAGTTTATTGTTTCAGGTACTTCAGGAGGAGATCATAGCAAGGCAAAGGCGTGACCGTACTGCTCCTCATCCTTATGATCTTATTTTGTGACACTCTGATGGATATTGATATAAATTGTTTTGTAAACAGTTACTCGTTGGTATTTAAATTATGATTGAAAATTTTAAATTTTGGCGTAAAATTTTATGGGTCTTACAAGTTGGTATCAAAGCCTTGGTTTGAGTGAATTGAAGGAGGACTCATGTGAATCCAGTCTCAAATCAAGGAGATTTTCGGAAAGTAAAATTTTAAAATAGTTTTTTTTAAATAAAGGATGGAGGATGCAGAGGGTACGATCAGCCGGAGCCTGTAAGTGAACCCCAAAATACCATACAGTTATTTGATATTTTGATATATTAGAACAACATGGTAGTGGTAGGTTAGGGATCTTCAGGAATCGCATGATAGATCAGCATGATTATATGATACCTATTACCCTAGGGCCTCTTGTATATGGAATTGACATCATAACTATATATGTTTAGTGTATGCATCACGACTATACAAAATTAAGATCTTATGGCCTGAGAATGTTGATTCGGCCTTTGAGTAGGATTGGATATCCGAAAGTCAATTGGGTCTAGCGTTATGTGCAGCTAGCATGCACTACCGCTATAGGGGATGATGAAAGTTTCATGGATGTGTGAGTTGTGAGAAGTGGCGATACTAGATGCGAGATAGTTGATATTCCTCTAGAAATAAGGGTTGAGCGCATTTCTATGTTGATAATATTGTTAGGGCATTGTGGTGATACTTGAGACAAATATGGGTAGGTGTGGAAGGTAGTATGGGCCTGTACTACTGAAAGCACATGACCCATACGCGTAGCAAGGAAATCACAACCCCTAGGGTTTGTGGGAATTGGTCTCTCGATATTATGATTGCTTATCTGACGTCTTCGGTATATTTTCAGTATGGTGGTGACGAGATGTTTTGATGCTGGAACCGGGTCAGGATCGGGGTCGGGAGAGGGAGAGGGAGGGTCGGAGGTGCCGGTAGCACATGAGCCCGTGGTTCAGATTGGGACAGAGGAGTTGGATGTTAGGATCCAGGAGATCCTGCACGACGAGATTGATGCAGCGTTCCGAGCGCAGCTACCAGAGATGTTTAGGTCGATTAAGACCACGATGGTTGAGTACTTTGATGAGCGATACGCAGCTCTGGCAGAGACAGTGGTCGCTGCAGCCACATCGGCTGTAACCGCGACAGGGGTTGGAGGAGGAGCCGACAGGGCTTTCCTGTAATGATACATCGATAACATGAAGCCCCCGACGTTTGATGGTACACAGGATGTGATTAGGGCTATGAGGTGGTTGTCTGACGTGGAGGGTTGTTTCTTCACGTGCTCGTGCCTGGCTGACCAGAAGGTCATGTGTGCCCTGAACCTGCTAAGGCTCGGGGCAAAGGACTGGTGGAGATTGATGACAAGGTCGTATACTGATGATCAACGAGCTGCTATTACTTGGGAGCAGTTCCGGGATATGTTATGCACCCGCTACGTTCCACGTGTGGAGCGGGAGCGGCTTGCTCAGAAGTTCTTGACTTTGAGGCAGGATGGGGAGTCTGTGATGGAGATTACCCGTATGTTCATGGAGAGGGCTATGTTTTGTCCGCAGTTTGCTTCAGAGCCGTCTCAGATGATCGTTATCTGAGTATGCTCAAGACTGATATTCGGCAGTTCGTGTCTACACAGTGTTGTGATACCCTCTTGGATCTTCAGGAAGCCGCGAGACGGCGTGAGTTGGAGTTAGAGTTGTAGTTGAAGTAGCAGCTTCAGGCACCGACACAGTCTCAGCCGGCGCCTAAGCGGTCTAAGACCTCTAATACTCGGGTTGGAAGTCAGTAGAGCCGCACGTGTGGAAAGTGTGGCAGGGGTCATTCTGGGGTTTTTCGAACAAAAGGTGGGTGCCAAAAATGTGGCAAAGAGGGGCATTATGCCAGGGACTGTCGTCAGTCCGCCCCTCCAGCAGATATGAGGATTTGTTACCATTGTCATCAGGTTGGTCATGTGAAGACCAACTGTTCGCAGCTCGCCGCCAAGCCGGCGCAGGGTCCCGCGCCAGCTACTGTGAGGATTGGAAATGGGAGGCCAGTCAAGGTGGAGTCTCCGAAGGCTCAGGGTTGCGCCTTCCAGCTCACGGCCGAGGAGGCCAAGGCAGCACCGGATGTGTTTGATGGTACATTTCTGTTCTCGGTCTCAGTTATTGTATTTGTGATACGCTTATTGGTTGTACCTGTGATTAGGTACGTTTTTAGTGAATTCTTTTTCCTGCTTTGGTTTTATTTGACTCGGGGGCGAGTCGGTCGTTCGTATCTCATACTTTTAGTAGAGGGTTTAGTGTGTCGGTAGATGAGCTTGAGTGCCCGTTGCGAGTTTCGATCGCCAACAAGCACAGGGTTTCTACTTCTTCGGTCTACCGGGGATGCGAGTTGTAGATTTTCGGGGTGCCCTTCCTGATAGATTTGATTCCTATTCCCATGGGGGAAGTGTGTGTGATTGTAAGGATGGATTGGCTCAGTCGATTTGGCGCCATGATCGACTGTGAGGGGCAGCGAGTGGTAGTTCAAACCCCAAGTGGGGGAGAACTGGTGGTATATGGTGAGGGCACCAGGATGGGATCAGGGTTTTGTTCGGCGGCCGGGGCTCAACAGTATATACAACATGGGTGTGCCGGTTATTTAGCGTACATGGTGGATACGTGGGTTAGGGATCAACCCTCAGTTTCAGAGGTCCTTGTAGTTAGAGAGTTTGTCGACGTGTTTTTGGAGTAGTTACCTGGGGTGCCTCCGGAGAGGCAGGTTGAGTTCAGGATTGATCTAGTGTCGGGTGTGGCCCCTATCGCTAGGGCGCCATACCGTCTGGCACCGCCTGAGATGCAGGAGCTATCATCTCAGTAGCAGGAGCTGCTAGGTAAGCAGTATATTCGTCCGAGTAGTTCACCATGGGGAGCACCGATCCTTTTCGTCAGGAAGAAGGACGGTTCGCACAGGATGTGCATTGACTATAGGGAGCTAAACAAGTTAACGGTGAAGAACCGTTATCCACTCCTGAGGATATATGATCTTTTCGATCAGCTGCAGGGTACATCTTGGTTTTCCAAGATTGATTTGAGGTCCGGATATCACCAGGTCAGGGTGACGGAGGAAGACGTAGAGAAGACCGCTTTTCGGACTCGTTATGGTCATTACGAGTTCATGGTGATGCCGTTTGGGCTCACCAATGCGCCAGCAGTGTTCATGGATTTGATGAACCGAGTCTGCAGACCGATGCTCGATCGCTCAGTCATTGTGTTCATAGATGATATCTTGGTGTATTCCAAGACCCGAGAGCAGCACGAGGAGCATCTCAGGGAGCTGTTGGAGGTCCTACGGCGAGAACGGCAGTATGCCAAGTTCTCGAAGTGTGAGTTTTGGTTACGAGAGGTTTAGTTCCTCGGACATCTTGTTAACCAGGAGGGGATTTTGGTCGATCCAGCCAAGGTGGAGGCGGTTATGCAGTGGGAGACTCCGAAATCTCCCTCAGACATCAGGAGTTTCTTGGGCTTAGCAGGGTACTACCGGAGATTTATTCGAGACTTCTCCAAGATCGCAGTACCCCTCACTCATCTTACGAGGAAGGGGGTGGATTTCCTGTGGGGCCCTGAGCAGCAGAGGGCGTTTGAGACCCTCCGGCAGTCTTTATGTGAGGTGCCAATGTTGACACTCCCCAAGGGAGTCGAGGACTTTGTAGTGATTTGTGATGCATCCATCACGGGCTTGGAGGCAGTCCTTATGCAGAGAGGATGGGTGGTAGCCTATGCATTGCGGCAGCTGAAGCCGCATGAGACGAGATACCCTACGCACGATCTGGAGTTGGGAGCGGTGGTTTTCGCTCTCAAGATTTGGAGGCATTATCTGTATGGTTTCCGTTGCACTATATATACGGATCACAAGAGTTTGAGACACATCATGGATTAGCCGAACCTGAATATGAGGCAGTGCAAGTGGCTGGATGTGGTCGAGGACTATGATTGTGAGATCTTTTACCATCCTGGTAAAGCGAATGTGGTTGCAGATGCTTTGAGTCGCAAGTCAGCTGGGTTTTCTACCCCATCAAGGTGTATGAGGATAGTGGTGGATTCCCCGCTTGTGAGCTTGATTAAGGATGCTCAGGTTGAGGGTATGGGACCGTAGAACTGGAAGTTGGAGAGATTTAAGGGCGAGAGCACCGGGTTTTTTAGGATAGTCATGGGTTATTGACCCGATACGGTCGGTTATGGGTTCCGATGTCTGGAGGGGTTCGGTAGACAGTGATGGAGGAGGCTCATAAGTCTCATTTTTCTATTCATCTGGCGCCACCAAGATGTATCGTGATTTGAGTTTGAGTTATTGGTGGCCCGGAATGAAGTGAGAAATCGTTGGGTATGTTGAGAGGTGCTTGACCTGTAGGATGGTCAAGGCCGAGCATCAGAGGCCACATAGCAAGCTACAACCTCTAGAGATTCCCATGTGGAAATAGGAGCAGATCATGATGGATTTCATTACAAAGTTGCCGAGGACGGCGAAGGGGTTTGATGCTATTTGGGTCATCGTGGATCGGTTGACCAAGAGTACCCATTTCTTGGCCATACGGGAGAGTTCGTCGGCAGAGAAATTGGCCGACATGTATGTGAGATTGTCTCTCGCCATGGGGTTCCAGTTTCTATCATTTCCGATCGGGATGTCAGGTTTACTTCTCTATTTTGGTAGAAGTTCCACGAGGAACTGGGTACGGGGTTGCATTTAAGTACAAATTTCCATCTGCAGACAGATGGGCAGAGTGAGCGGACCATCCAGACCCTCGAGGATATGTTGAGGGCGTGCGTTATTGATTTTGGTGTGAGTTGGGATTCCCACCCACCGCTTGCAGAGTTCTCCTACTACAACAGCTATCATTCCAGTATTGGCGCCCCGCTTTTCGAGTTGTTGTATGGTTGGAAGTGTAGAACTCCAGTCTGCTGGGGTGAGATTGGGCACAGGGTAGTGGGGCGGACAGAGGTAGTTCTGCAGACTACTGAAAGGATACAACAGATTGGATAGCGTTTGCAGACCGCTCAGTCGGTAGAAAAGTTATGCCGATAGAAGTCGATCTGAGTTGGAATTTCAGGTGGGTGACATGGTACTTCTGAAAGTCTCACCCTATAAGGGTGTGATCCATTTCAGGAAGGGGGGACAATTGGATCCCCGCTTCATTGGGCTGTTCAGGATCATTGCCAAGGTTGGCAAGGTGGCTTACAGGTTTGGAGCTCCCGGAGGAGCTTAGCCGGATCCATAGCACGTTCCATGTTTCGCAATTGCAGAAATGTATTATGGACCAGGAGGCAGTGGTATCACTGGATGATATTTAGGTCGATGAGCGCCTGAACTATGTGGAGAGGCCTGTGACCATCTTGGAAAAGAAGAAGAAGATTCTGCGGAACAAAGAAATACCTTTGGTGAAAGTGCAGTGGTAACATCGGAAAGGATCCGAGTGGACATGGGAGTCAGAGGCGAAGATGCGCGAGCATTACCCGACATTGTTTATCCCAGCGGACTTCGAGGGCGAAGTCTAGTTCAAGTGGGGGAGAATTGTAACACCCCGATTCTAAGGTATTGATTAAATAAAAGGTTCTTTGGCTTTAAGTCCTACTCGACGAGTTGGTTGCCCTACTCGTCGAGTAGCAGCGGGGTGGGATCGCGTGTTTAGTGACCTACTCGCTGAGTCCAAGAAGGGACTCGACGAGTAGGAGCTAGCAGATGAAACCCTAAATCCCAGTGTGTTACACCCTATTTAAGGAAGCCTCAGCCTCCTTTGGCCTCCTTACAGTCCTTGAGAGCTCATTGAAACCCTAATTCGTGTGGTACTCCTTGTGGTGTGTTTTCGACCTTGGAAAGAAGATTTGCTTTGAGGGAAGAGCTTGAAGAGTAAACGAGTTGAGGAAAGGAAGGTGTGGGAAACAGAACTTACCTCATCTAGCATCTTTTGGAGGTATCAAGTTGCAATATTTACTCCCCTTTTCTTCTAGATCTCTTTGTGGTTGAGTTTTAGGGTTTTATGGATTTTTGGGAGTCATATTGGTGAGCTATGGGCTAGACCTGAAGTTGTAACTTCAGATATGGACCCTTCTCAAGTTCTAGAATCACAAATTTTCTGTTTTGGTCGTGGTTGAGGCCCTCATTGTGCATGAAACCCCATTAAGAGCTTAGATTACCCATTAAGAGCCTTTTTAGTCATGTATGCATGTAAAGTTTGCAACTTCACGTGAAAAGATGTCCTAGAAGCTTAGATCTGTAAATTGGAGCCATTAAATGGCTTAAATAAGTCTGTATGGCTTAAGGACTGAAGGAACTCGGCGAGTCGCAAGGTTGACTCGGCAAGTCTTATGAATATGGCCTTTGAACTCGACGAGTTGATGAACAACTCGGCGAGTCCGATGAAGATTGCCTTAGACTCGACGAGTTGTACGAACAACTCGGCGAGTCGGATGAGTTTTTCCCCGAGTTATGAATGCGTGTGTAGCCGACGTGTTGAAAGAAGGAAACTCGACGCGTGGACTTATGGTTTCAATCGAAAATCATGAGAACTTGACGAGTCACCCGATGACTCGGCAAGTGGGAAAGAACTTCAAAGAACTCGGCGAGTAGCCGAGGGTACTCGGCGAGTTAAGGTCAACAGGGACTGTTGACCTTGACTGAGGACTTTGACTTTGACTGGAGTTGACTGGTTGGTTTATGGAGTACTTGTGAGGTTGAGGATTTATTAGCATGCTCGTACTATGGTAATAGGTGGAGGAGTCTTTCGCGAGTGATCCGGGAGTTGGGATTTATCTACTGAGTCGACATCTGCGAGGTGAGTTATCCTCACTATATCAAAAGGGTCTAAGGCACCAAGTCCGACCCTCATCCTTATGATCTTATTTTGGTACTTCAGGAGGAGATCATGGCAAGGCAAAGGTGTGACAGTACCGCTCCTCATCCTTATGATCTTATTTTGGGGCACTCTGATGGATATTGATAGAAAATGTTTTGTAAACAGTTACTCGTTGGTTTTTAAATTATGATTGAAAAGTTTTAAATTTTGGCATAAAAATTTATGGGTGTTACATGGGAAGCACCTCTTTGCCGTTTAGTTTAGAAGTTATACTTGTAATTGTAGTTATAGACTTATCCAAGTGGAAGACTGTTGGATTAGGTGCCTAAGCGATAACTAATTTGGTATATACTTCAATTAAAAGCAATGTCCTTTTGGATTGCCCTCAAACCTAGTAAATGAATATGAATACTTTTGGAGAGAGAAATTGATTAATTATATGTATAATAAATAACAATAAATAATTTAGTAATGTATTATGAGAATAATATACTAATTAGAAATAGTATTATTGCTTTAAGAATTAATCCGAAATAAATTAGAATTAATTTTGGGATTAATTGGATTAATTAATAGTGTTGAGACAAAAAAGTTGTAATTGTTCAATAGTTTAGCGAAAAACTGAATTCTAGAATTTTCCTAGGCTGGCTGAAATTTTGAGAGGCTACTAAGGTTTCTGGAATATTCCATATTAATAATATGGATAATAAGGAATCTGGATAATTTTAAGATTAGATAATTACCTAATTTGAAATATTAGTATTGTAATCAAATTAGGGTTATATAGGGTTTTCCTATCAACTATAAATATGGGCAATAACATTATAATTATTAGCCATCACTTCTCCCAAGAGAATAGCCGAAAATTTACCTCCAATCTCATCTCTCTTCAAGTTTCCTAGTTGCTAGGGGTTGTGTGTGAACCATCAGAGGCACGAGATTTCTAGTGCTTGCTTTCAAGAGCTATTGAAAAAATAATTCATTGGTTAATTAGAAGAATAATCAAAAGGTATATAAATCCTAACCTTTTGTTAATTTAGAAAATACTAGGGTTTCCATAGAATTATTTGATGTTTATATTTTATAGCATTAAATAGTGAACACATAGATCCAATTAGGTTGCATGTGAACATAATAGTTAAGTTATTTTCCGCCACATGATTTGTGTAACCTATGAAACCTATCAAATATTTGTTAAAGGAAGTGCCATGTCGTAGCCCTCCTTGGCCATGTTGTGGGAATGCAAGGTCAAAGATTCAAACAAAAGGCAAATTGCAGTCGTGATTTCTGACTTCGCCATGATGTGGCCATTGGCAAAATGCCATATATCTCATTAAGGGATTAATTCTTTCAAATAAAATGTAACACCCTATTTTTGGTACGCAATTAATCTAATTAAGTATTTATTTTCTTAGAGCTACTCGACGAATTGGTAGCCCTAACTCGTCAAGTAGATGCCAGATTGGATGCGGGATTTAAATGGACTACTCGACGAGTCCATGCCTGGACTCGACGAGTAGGTCTGTCAGGTGGAAACCCTATTTTCGGGGTTTTGCACCCTATTTAAGCACCATATTCAGCCTCCACTCCAGTCTTTATTACATCCCAACCCCACTCTTGAAACCCTAATAGACCTTGTGCATTCTTGAGCCAATTCCTTGCATTTTGTGTGGTTTGAAGCTAGGAGAAGGAAGGGAAGAAGTGAAGACACAAGACGGGGGCAAAAGATCTAGAGTTTTTCTGGCATCTCAGACTTGTTAAAGGTATAAAGCTTATACATTGGCTTCTATCCACTTAGATCTTCATGTAGGCTTGGTTATTGTCACTTTTTGTGTCATTTCCAAGGTCATTCCAGGATTTGAACCTTGGGGGATGAAAGGACTTCAGATCTGGGCATTTCTGATCTCTAGGAGCTCAAAGTTGTCACCTTTATTCAACATAGCCTCATGTCATGGCTTAGACCTCCGTTTTAGTTTGTAATAAGTGTTTTAGCCTTGCATCATCATGCATACACGTAAAGTTAGCAACTCTATGTGTTATGCTAGCCTAAGGAGCCCAGATCTGTGATTTGGAAGCACTAAAATCGATTGGAATCGACTGTTTGGTTTTGGAATGCAAGGGACTTGGCGAATCGTTCTTGTGACTCGGAAAATTGAGCCGTGATCCTTTAACCTTTTCTGGTTATGAGTGGCACCACTGAGCCTGGGAGGTGGCTCAGTGAGTTGGACGAGATTAGGACTCGAAAAATGAAGAACTCGACGAGCCCAAGGACGGACTCGACGAGTTAAGACACCATGTCCAGATTTTGTTCGAGGCAAAACTCGACAAGTCTCTATAGGGACTCGACGGTTAGTCAATGCATGAATGTTTCCTGCTTTGTGCTTATAGGAGTTCTAGTTATCTTCAATTAACTAGTAAAACGATTACATCAAAGTTACATATTATGAGGACTAAATAATATGAGAAGGCTAGGTTTTGATGCTATTGTGCAGCGTTGTCGTATGAGACCTCTCATTCAAAGAATTATCTAGTCTGATTGATATGTAATTGTATTAGCGAGCTAGTTAGGGAAAGGTAGTAGGAACTTCTTATGCAGCTGATGGCGGAGAGTAGGTCGGAGATTTCTCTAGGGGCAAGCCTACGAAGAGAGTAGCGTGTAAAGTAGTAGTAGTGGAAGGGACCGGTAGAGTCAAGGCAATTCTTGAGGAAAGTACGGATAAATGTGGAAGGTAGTATGGGCCCGTACTACTGAAAGCAGAGGATCCCTACTCGAATCAAGGAAAGCTGAGATGGATCCGGTAACCTTATTGCATGTTGGATCCCTCGAGTATTATGAGTTTTGACGATTTGTGTTTTGTTTCAGTATGGTGGTTCTACGCACTAGACCAGCAGTAGGCAGTTCAGGTGCCGGTGAGGGATCAGGCTCGGGCTCTGGAGCCGAGCAGCTAGATGACCAGATGAGGGAGTGCATATCCTCAGAGATCACGCGCAACATCATCGATAAGAATCCTGTGATCTTCGACATGGTCAATGAGGGGATCCTAGAGTTATTGGATGAGTGATTGAGTGCTTTCCGCAATGAGGTGGAGGCCATGATGGGGTCGCGCACCTTGACTTTTAGGGAGTTTAGGGCATGTAGAGCTCCTGACTATCATGGGGTTCGGGATCCCATAGCTAGAAGCAGGTGGTTGGCTGATGTCGCAAATGCATTTTGTACCAACAGATGTCCTTAGGGGGACAAGGTCCGAATTGCGTCCTGTCTCTTGAAGGACAGGGCACGTGAGTTGGACAAGATTAGGACTCGAAAAAATAAGAACTCGACGAGTCCAAGGAGGGACTTGGCGAGTTAAGACGCCATGTCCCGATTCTGTTCGAGGCAGAACTCGACGAGTCTGTATAGGGACTCGACGAGTTGACTTAGCTTATCACGGGACTGAATAGCTTAGAACTCGGCGAGTCCAAGGAGGGACTCGACGAACTGGGTTGACTGGGAGTTGACCTTGATTGTATGTTGACTTTAACCAGGGGTAAAGTAGTAATTCTACCCTGGGAAGGATTTCCAAATTCTGATTAGATGTTTTATGTAGTTGATAGCCAGGGAGTCGCCGGAGCAGTAGCCAGATGTAACAACCAAAATTTTAAGCCAGTTTAAAACTTTTAAAAACATTTCAAACCATTAAAAATCATCACAACTTTGTTTTCAAAATGTATGGTATCAGAGTTTTCCCAGAAACATAAATAAAACATGATGAGTTGTACGATCACGCCTTCGCCTTGCCGCGATCCCCTGATGTACCAAAAACAATAAACTAAAACTGTAAGCCTGAGAGCTTAGTGAGTTCCCCAAAAAT
The DNA here is from genome assembly GCF_052625555.1 of Lactuca saligna. Classification (NCBI taxonomy): domain Eukaryota; kingdom Viridiplantae; phylum Streptophyta; class Magnoliopsida; order Asterales; family Asteraceae; genus Lactuca; species Lactuca saligna. Next base: position 73,792,545 of record NC_136417.1, read on the forward strand.
ACACATACCCATAACAATACACATATAATCATAAACAACATACTGTGGGTCCAGTCAACCATCAGGTTGGAATACCCCAGGCCCTCAACCGTCTGGTTGAAATGCTAACATACTATGGGTCCAATCATCCTCGGGATGGAGTACCCCAGGACCACAACCAACAGGTTGGAATGCTCACATACTATGAGTCCAGTCATCCTCGGGATGGAATACTCATAGCCCACAACCAACAAGTTGGAATGCCCAAGTCTATTGGCTTTCGGACAAAGCATATAAGCCTCAACCGCCAAACAAACATGTGCACATATAACAAATAATCACATAACAGTCTATTGACAATACTTGATCTAACGGATTATATCACATAGCACATAACACCATCCTGTCTACCAGGATGCCGATCTAACAGATCATACAAACATATCATATAATATTATCCTACCCTCTAGGATACCGATCCAACAGATCATACTAGCATAACATAACCTCATAACAATCCAAAGGGTCGTCCTTGGTGCCTTAGACCCTTGAGTATAGTGAGGATAAGTCACCTCGCAAGTAGCTCGGAAGGTAGTGTCAAAATCTTCCAAAAGTAGCTCCAACTCCCACACCTATATTCACCAATGTCCTTTGCTATCAATATTCAATTTACCAAAATACCCTTAGAAGTCAACTTTCGTGACTTGCGAAAGTTAGACACTACTATAATTCATGGGGCTCTCTCACATAACTAATCTATCTTCCCCTTTCCAAAACTGGCGATAACCCGAGTAACTTGCAATATTGGAAACTCATCCTGTCCCCTTCCTGAATCTAGTCCCTTTCCGTGCTGAAAAGATGATGCATCCTTCAGCTTCTGGGCAACTCCCATGAACAACCAGCTATATCACATAAACACTCATACCTTGCACAATCAGCCTCGGGCTAGAATACTAGGTATGCCTACGACGGGTGCAGTCATCCCTAGGATGGTATTGCCTCGTATCCTCACGCCTATTTGGCCCAATCAACCCTCGGGTTGGAATACCAAACACATCAGGTCCAATCAATCATAAGCTCTGGTCATCCTCATGATGGAATACCCTAGATTGGAATACCACTACATACATAACCCATGTCTACAACCATACTTGGAATCCAAGGATCTATCCTTGCGTCTCATCCAAAATCCTCTGATTCGTCACAACCGAGTGCAACTCCCCCGAATCTCACCACACATCCAATTCGAGCGCGCTCCTACCAGAGAGATAACCAACATAAGCCCTCCGCCCACATCTTTGGACTAGAATACCTTACTCAGTCCTCAACATAGGTCTTGATTACCTATGAGCCCACAACATAAGTTTGGTATGCCCTCTCCAGCCCTCAGCTCATGACTGGAATGCTCCCGATAACCTATCGACATCGATGTCGTCGCTACGAATGTCCAACCCTCCATCATGGAGGTACTAACCTCCGCTATTTCCCAAGAAGGCCTAATCAATGTCCTTCACAACACCAACAAGTGTCACAATGTTGAACCTCACCCTACACTTGTAGGGTTTTGAGCATTCTAACACTCCTAAGTGTACATGCAACCCTAAATACCTTGGATCTATGTTTTCTCTATTATACATGCAAATAAGAATTTCCAAGGTATTATCCTAATCTAGCATACAAAACAATGAATGTAACAAGATAGAATACATACCTCTTTGATGTAGAAAGTCTTCATGAAGCTTGAGTGCCTAGTGCCCCAAGTGTGACACCTCAAATGGTTCACACAACACCAAATACAAATGGAATGACTTGAGAGAATTCTACACTTCATGAAAATCGGCTAGCCCTTTCTTACTCTCTCTAGTGGCCAATTTTTCCCAAGAATGTGATCTTTATATAGTGTTACAATTAGGGTAAACCCTAATTGTCATGACTTTCCATTTCCTTGGATCCATGGGTTCAAATACACCATGGACCATCCATGGACCATCCTATGGGTTTTAGCCCAACTTGATTATCCATGGAGCATTAGCCCACTATACAAGTTTGGATGATTTACATAATCAACCCATATATTTAATTAGTCTTCTTTTGATCACTTAATTAATCCTAGATTAATTCTTGATCAATACTAATTAAATAATCTCATTATTCTTATTATTAATATACTAGAACTTATAATATATTAATAACCATAAGTGTCTTATTTCTCTCATTATAGTCTATCCAAATGCATGATGTCATGCAACCCAAATGGACCATGCCGGGTCGGGTCAAGTCTTACTAATTATAGTTATGGACTTAGACATTAATCCAACAGTCTCCCACTTGGATAAGTCTAAAACTATTATTGCATATGACTTCAGGAACCGACTGGCAATCGTAGCTCTCAAAAGCTTCTGTCGAACTCTGACCTTGTCGATAAACTCTGACCTTTGTCAATGACTCGTCCATTAGATAAGGGATCATATATTCCTCCATTCTAGATATCATATGGACTGAGACATGGATTATAATCATTCTCTCTGTCCATTTGTTGTTTCCCGATTTCCGATTTATGACGACTGACTAATTGAACAAATCAAATCAGTCCTAGCCCGGCCGAGCACTTCCATTTGTCATCATCAAATCATCGGGGGGCCCACAGATATTGCTTTTATCCCGAAGGTAAAAGGAATGGATAAACTTCGACTCATATGGCTTGTTCTACTACTTGTTGAATCATACACAAAGACACGTTTTATAGCACCGAGTTACCAAATGCGTTTTCGTGCAATCAATGTACAACCAACTCATAGTAACAACTCATATCTCTAGGTTTGAAGAATATAAGATATTATCGTCTCATGATCACTCGTGATAAAATCCATGAAGTGATTCCAATGAGCGCGGGTTGAATCCAATACTTAGAACTTATGAGCACTCATGAGTGTTGTAGCCCTTTGTCCAACACCTTAGACCTCTACAAGCCAACCCATGACAGTCTTAATTCATATCTACTTCCAACATATGACCGACTGTGGATGGTTTGAATAACTTAGTCATTCCGGAAGAATAACCTAGTTTATTCGGGAAGTCAAAACATGCAAAATGAAACACAATAATAATCGAATCCAATATGGTCTCAGAACTTATGAATATAAATAAAACACCTTTTATTTATCACCATATGATTACACATTATTCATTGTATACTGTTTCAGCTATCAACTTTATTCTTGAATTTAAAACAATAGTTTTCCCATGCTCCAAGCATGTACACTATGTTTTCTGAACACTAGTCATGCCATACACCAAGTATGCATACTATGTTTGTCTATGATCTTCACTTTGTGAACTAGATCAATTGAACATAACTTCAATGATTCTCTTTTCACACTCCCAAATCCTTACTGCAAATGCAAGAATTCAAAATTCATGCCATTTACTGAAATCTGTTAGATTCTAAACTTATATGCATTGATCCTCTTGTAATGATTATGCACAAAGTCACAAGGACTCGACACAAACATTACGAAGTATTCCAAAGGAGATCATCTCCTTAGAAAAATCCTTCTTGCATTAAGTTTCCTTAATCTTACACAGATTGAAAATTCTAACTTTGAAACATTTCCAGATTCCATTTTGACTATCACTTCTGAACAAGAGTTGCCTCCTTACAGACTATGTCAATATGGTCCTTCCAGAATTATCACTATACTTCCAACTGTCCTTGAGCAACCAATCTTTGGTAAACCTTAGATTGTCCTCGACAATTGTTTAATCCTTTTAGTTATATCCAGTTCTAAACCTTTTCCCTTCTTAATGCCCCAGACATTTGGAAAATTTTAGAAAGGATGAATATAGCACATGTAATCGATCCTATATCCGAAGCCTATGGGACACGATTCATGATGTCTCACATAAAGACTAAACCAGTCTTTTGCTATAACATTTCCATTTCAATTTGCCAAGTTCTCATAATTCAGATTATGAAAAGGGATGTCGTAATCAAAATCGAATTTTAGAACGCAAATAATGGACCCATATACAGAATTTCCTTATGTTGAGCCGTTCCAACATGAAATTCATATATATATCCTTGACTAAATGATTAAAACCTCACGATCTAAGCTTATAGATTTGAGATGAAGTATAATTTCCTCTCCCTTAATTATAGCAAAACAACCTTTTCCCAATTGAAACCTTTTGTTTTCTATAATTAACATTGCTAACTTGCAATACTTATCATAATTATCATGCTCCCACTCACATAATGATTATTAGCATAACACTTATGCTCCCACTAGCTTTGACATGTACTCAGAAATCAGCTGACTTTCTTACCAAAGTTCAGATTTCTGATATTCGATTGTTTTGATAAAACTTTATCAAAATCATACACCTTCCCTTAGATAGCACACTTGTGTGTCTAAACAATTATGAAGAGGGATACCGTAATCATAATGGTTAGACCTTTTTTCCACTTCTCACAAGTCCAGGTTAGTGTGCCGATAAACCACACACGCTCCACTAATGACTTTGAGAATGCAAATATCACAATTTCTATCTAGCTAAAATCTACTTAGTGGAAGTGTTTCCCCACCATCATTTTCATGAATCGGAGAGAAACCTTATGACACTTAGATTTAATGGTGTATGTGTTCTTATCCATGTGAATTATCAAAACCATAGTCACAAGACAAGGATAATGACAAATCCAAACTCATATGGACTGAACTCAATCTTAATTTCTTGCCACCTGGCAGCTCAAGGGCCTACCATTGCTTCCAAGTTGTTGTGCAACAAATTGAGAAGTCTAAGAACTCATATGCAAAGCCAACTTTAACTGGAATGGGCACAAAATATGTCAACACGATAGGTTATAAACCTCAAGTCGTGTGCTAGTGAAGAACTTCAGGTTCTATTCTTGATTAGTTCTTCAGACTTTCAAGACCTTTAAGACTCCCACTGTCCTCTTGACCTATAAGACTCCCTTGTCAAACATCCAAGAGATAGTGTGGATTCTAATCAAGACAAACACTTCACACAATTGGCCTAAGTTGGTCTTTGTTTTATCCAAAACATCACAACTTACCAATTTCAAATGTACAAGAGTAGAAAACTTTTACTCTTACATTTGAAAAGTGTTTTAAACCTTCTTTAAGACATGTCACTCAAGTTACAATCTTGGAGTATGACTCTAAGACTTGTATTGGAACGAAGTATGACTCATCTTCTTGATTTAACCATTTCAACAATTCAAGATCCCTCTTCTTAGTCATAAGAATGCACTAAGATTTCCTTAGAGAACTAATTGTGCTATGGTTTCTTAATCATTAAGATGATCACAAAAATTGATACTAAAGTACTCTCCCATCTTTTCAGATTTGAGAAACTTTTATCCTTCTGCCTAATTTGATTCTTCTTATTCGCTCTGCTTTACATTGGAACCTTTTTCCAATGTCTCAGAGTTACACTTGAGCTTGTAAGTATAATCATATTTACTGAGCTTTAGTAAACTATGACGAATAGTCTTAGCGATCCTTTGTGGTCGACTTGACCAGTGCACAAGAATGTGTACTCGATCCCTTAGTCCTTTACTTGACTCACACATCCATGTGAACGAGTAATTAGTCTTAATTTTCCAATACTTGAAAGTTCTCATTCATCATGCTATACACCTTGCATGATTCCAAGTCCTGGTCCAATTGAAACTTGGGTGACGAGAATCTTTCCTTATTTGGTAAATTTAGACATTACCACAAATGAAAGAATCAATTTCATATTTCCACTCTTGCTCTTAATGGAATCATATAAGCAACAATTTTTCCTTAAATGCCATTGTAAGGATATTTTAAAATAAATAAAATCAAAAAAAATTCTTTTATTTTAAAATTTTGCGGAAAAACTTATCCTTACAATCCATATGAAAACTTGTTGTTATCTATTCCTAAGCAATATCTCATAACTCCTAAGAAGTAGCTCAAGAATCCGATCTTCAAACTACGCGATAGAAATCCAACTATGCGATCAGACTCAGCATATTCTTTCTTTAAGTTCCTTTACTTTTCTTTGATTCTTAAAACATCACCATGTGACCCAGTCACATCATGTATCAAGAATCTCATAATAGAAACTTAACAGAGTTAGATTGTGGACTTTACCTGAAGTAGAGTCAAACTTATTGACTTTAACATCCTTAGGTAAATTTGGCAGCTTCGCAACCAATGCCCCTTCCTTTGGCAATATAAACATAATGACCCTTTGATAATGGTACACGAGACTATCACAGACTTAGCTTTTCTCTTTACCATTTGGTCAACCGAGTTGACTATGGCCGATCCCTTTCCACTGGGAAGAGAGAGCTTTACTAGATATCCACTGTCATCATTGTCAATGTCCATAAAGTTTTAGGAAGTTGATCTTAGCAAATAGATAAGATCATTAAGGGTCTTGTCATAGTCTGTTTCATAGGTGTACCAAAAGAACTCACTATGTGACTTAGAAAGTAGTTGAACCACCAACTTTCTCAAGACTTTGACACCCAACTCTCTCGGCTTGTCAATATGTGACTACATCTCCAAGATGTGATCACACCTAGACCTTGCCTTGCCAATAGGGCTTGAGTGACCTTAAACTTTTTCAAGAACTTGTGGGTTAGGGAGAATAATTGGAGGAGGAGAAAGAAGTATGATTTCCAAAGAACATCATCTTCATTTAGGAAAGCTTGTTTCAAGAGATTTGGGAAGATCATAAATGTCTAAACCAGACATCTTTTTGGGAGATATTCAAGATAGTTGATCTTAAGTCCTTAATATGACACCCAATATGAAATATTAAGGCTAGGACCCAACAAACTAGTTTATAACTTAGAAGAGGTATGCTGTAATCCAAGCTATAAAATATTTGAAGGTAGGTGAATGACGATTCACCAATTTCCACCAAGATAAACGAAATGTATTATTATGTTTTAATTGGTTTTGAAACTCCTAGATCTTTGAGATTCATTGAACTGTTCAATGGCATGTTTCAATCTCGAGTGTGCCCTTCAGGTTTTGTGACTGGGATGCCGAGGATCACAAAACAAGGTGTGAAGTAACCATGCAAATTACTTGGTAGCCTTAAGTGTTTACCCCTCAATCGATGTGCCGGTTAACCACACACGCTCCATCGATACTATGATAAACATTAAGGTGCCCTTTGCCTACCTTGTTAAATACGAGTTAGTGTGCCGGTTAACCACACACGCTCCACTAACCGACTTAAACAAAGTGCAAAGTGTAATTTCATGGATTAGCACCTTATTCACATTTTTCCTAAGTAACTAAGATTGGGAATTATTAAGAGTTTAGTTACTTAGTATTTATCATTAATACTTTTAAGGAAGGGAGAATTATAGTCCTGTCAAACCCGTTCGGCTAACGACCCTCCACCAGTCAAGCAAGCGGTGGGTGAGAGTGGACACCCATTAAGTTGCCATTTTATAGGCAATAACCTTATACCCACCTTATACACTGGCTTCGTGAATGAGGCGTACTAGCGGTAAGACTGACTTTACTCTTATACATATATATTATTAACTTATAATATTATAAAGTATAAGGGTTGAATTTTAACTTTTAAAATTCTAAGGGCTAACTTGGAATTAAAGTATTCATAAGTGAAAACTTTTCAAATTCCAAAACTTGAGGGCTAGTTTTGAAACTATTCAAAACTAATTAATTCCATAACTTATGTGTTTAAAGTAGTTTTAATCCAAAAACTCTTCAAGTTCCATAACTTGAGGACAAGTTATGGAAGACTTTAAACTAATAAAAGAATTAACTTTTCTTTATTTTATAACTTATGGATTTAATTATGGTTACATATTTTATTACTTAACGAAGTGACTATTGAACCTCCATAACATAAGAACAAGACTCTTCATCTTTTGTAACCATTGCCAACTTTTATGAGTTTTATGAAACTTAAATGTGACTTTTCATATAACTTGAGGACAAGTTACAAAAACACATTTTAGAATCAACTCTTAGATTAATTTGGATTGAAAACACATAATCAATTAACTTTTCTATTAATCTAAGCAACTCATAAGAACAAGATAATTCAAATCAAACTTTTTCATGTAATTAGCCTAATCACTAAACTAATTCAAAACATGAATCTATTGACAATTATCTTTGAAATTGGATTAGCATGAACATTACCACATCAAAAAACAAGTTTATAAGTTCAAAACCAGCTTAGGGTAATGTTCCTAGTCCATTTCTAACCAAAAACCTCGAAAATATGCTGTCTGGGGGTCCAACTCGTCGAGTGCATGAACCAACTCGGCGAGTTGGATCGATTTGATCACTTTTTAGGCATGGACTCGCCGAGTCTCCAGATGGACTCGCCGAGTCTGATGATCAGACAGCAACAATTTCGATTTTTTAAGCAGTTTTGCAAGTATAACAAGAAAACAAAACCAGTCTCTGATACCACTGTAGGGTTTTGAGCATTCTAACACTCCTAAGTGTACATGCAACCCTAAATACCTTGGATTTATGTTTTCTCTATTATACATGCAAATAAGAACTTCCAAGGTATTATCCTAATCTAGCATACAAAACAATGAATGTAACAAGATAGAATACATACCTCTTTGATGTAGAAAGTCTTCATGAAGCTTGAGTGCCTAGTGCCCCAAGTGTGACACCTCAAATGGTTCACACAACACCAAATACAAATGGAATGACTTGAGAGAATTCTACACTTCATGAAAATCGGCTAGCGCTTTCTTACTCTCTCTAGTGGCCAATTTTTCCCAAGAATGTGATCTTTATATAGTGTTACAATTAGGGTAAACCCTAATTGTCATGACTTTCCATTTCCTTGGATCCATGGGTTCAAATACACCATGGAGCATCCATGGACCATCCTATGGGTTTTAGCCCAACTTGATTATCCATGGAGCATTAGCCCACTATACAAGTATGGATGATTTACATAATCAACCCATATATTTAATTAGTCTTCTTTTGATCACTTAATTAATCCTAGATTAATTCTTGATCAATACTAATTAAATAATCTCATTATTCTTATTATTAATATACTAGAACTTATAATATATTAATAACCATAAGTGTCTTATTTCTCTCATTATAGTCTATCCAAATGCATGATGCCATGCAACCCAAACGGACCATGTCGGGTCGGGTCAAGTCTTACCAATTATAGTTATGGACTTAGACATTAATCCAACAACACTATCTACTTGCAGAACAAATTGCTAGCTCGTAATACATATATACTCAAAACCTGATCATGTAACTAACAAGGCCCATGTAAATTCTTTAGCATACTCCATCAGCATGTTCAATACTTGGGGACAAACCTACCGATTGCTATAGCATAGCAACATACTCAATACCCACACATAGATCTACAAACACATACAGAGTCTTCAACATGACTGGACCGCCTCACCAGACCCTCAGTCCACCTGGACCACTCTCGTAATCTTCAGCATGTCTGGACCACCACTCTGGGCCTTCAGCCCGTCTGGACTGTTCCTCGAGCCTTCGGCCTGACTGGTACGCCCCACCGGCCTTCAGTCTATCTGGACCGCTCTAACCTGTTAAGCATCTCCCTATAACACCCATCCTGATGATCTCTCTCATGCAAACTGTTCTCACCCACTTGGGGTTCCGAACTCCTGATCCTTTCTCTGGACTCTAACCCCAACCTAACCCTAGGCCTAATGTCAATCGTCCACCCTATCGGAAATTCATGGTCTGTTCCCTGACCCGCGCGTCTACTTCATACGCTAAATAACCCGCACTCCCATGCTGAATGCACTTCCAAGCCCTGGCAGCTAACAAAACCCTCAATTTATTAATCCAAAAACCTTCAGAGTCGAGCACACCCTTGTATGAATACTCGAACTGAACTCAATTCCCGACTAGAACTCCAACCTGGTTCCCTAACTTCTGTTAGCAAGCACTTAACAAGACGTGTTTCTAATGCTGGGAAGTTTTTACCGAACCCTAAACCAACACAACCCTCAAACCAAGCAGCCACTAGGGCCTCCGTTCTTCCCGTTAGGTTGTGAAACTTATCCTCGTTTCAAAACCTCTCCCGCTCTGCATCCCGGGGTAATTCTCCCCCACTTAGATTCGACTAAGCCTTCATAATACATGAAAATTGGAGGATTCTCAATCCTTCTCACTTCCCAACGATCTACCCGATGACAATTAACTCCTTCTCGTTAGTGCTCCATTACTAGCCAATCCCAGTTGATCACACACTTCTAAGAACCAGATGAACACTTCCTGAATCCCAGTGAGACTGACTGTCGCTAATGCTTGGATGACCTCACACTCAACTCTTGAAGACCATGAGATATATGCTCTAACTAATACCTTGACGACGAGCTACTTCCCTTGGTGCTTTGGTCCGCCAACCCATGACGGTTACTAAAATCACTGAATCCTGACAATGCTGAATAACCATTCTATGGGATCCTGTCCGCAGACCTCCCACCTAATGCCCTCTGTTTCCAAAGGTGTTCCAAACATGTTTATCGCTCAAACGTTCATAGCTAAACTGCAATAGCTGAAGCAACTTCTTCCCTAAACCGGGCTGCAAATATTCCCAAGACATAGTTTATAATCCCAAAGTTGCAATAGTTCGCACTATCAATCCTTACCACCTGATACAAGAAATCCAAGGTAAACCGGACCTCACAAAATATTTATGTCACATTGATCCATCTGCACTGAATTAATATCGCCAATCCCTGCAACCAACTGACCCCGAGCTGGAATACAACCCGATCTTGGGGTCACAATCCTGCTCACTCTTTTGAGCTTGAAAAACTGAAAGGGCACAGCCCTTGCCATAGATGAAAAAAAAAGAATTCTAATCAACCACTCTACTTCCCATCCTCTAATGAATCCCTGAACTCTAATCACCTACAATCCTTTGATAATAAATTCTTCCTAACACCTCCAATGGCCTAACAACTCATGAAACTCCGCAACACATAGTTCAGACAGAATAGGCAACTAACCCGAAATTACTACTTATCCATAATCAACAATATTCCAAGACAGAATAAACACCGATCATGGATGACTTGACCACAATGTTATTATAGAATGGGGTTTTTTTCCAGTTACATACCAGAGACTTCTTGCGGCTCGACCTTGACCTCCTGAGGAACGATGATCGCTGGAATCTGAATTCCTTCCGTCCTCAACGCAGGATAGCTGGACCTGAAATGACCTGGCTGGTGATAGTGAAAGCATATATGATCCTTCTTGCAATCTTGTTGCACATGCCCTCTCTCCCGCACTTGTAGCACCTGAATTTGTGACAAGAAAATCTGTGGGTTCCCCCACACTTGCCACACACCTCGTGATCCTCCTGATTTCCAGTACTTAAGTTAGCTGTCTCCAACTCTTCGTCCTTTGCTGAACAATCCCTCCTCCTCTTTCTTAGTTGTGACCCAACCACCGACACTCCCCCAGTAGTAATCCCGATAGTAACATCTCTCACAGATTGCAACGCTACAACTTGCTCCTCGAACTTGGCGATCACCCTGGCGGTGACCCGGTGAACGACACCGAATAATTCTTCACGCAAAATTTGAGAAACCTCCACGGAAATCATCTCCCATATCTGATCGACAGTCAACATTGGTCTATCCTGGCCACTTGTTCCCGATCCTGATCCGGATCCCCCCTCAAATCGATTTGCCATCACTATACTGAACATTTACCAGAAAGATATCAGATAATTTTCATACATAACGGGGAACCTACTCCCACCACACCCTAGGGGTTGTGACTTCCTTGACACGCATATGGTTCATGTGCTTTCAATAGTACGGGCCCATACTACCTTCCATACCTACCCATATTTGTCTCAAGTATCACCACAAAACCCTACCATATACATATACATAGCGACCATTAAATCCTCACTTCTAGAGGAATGATAAATATCTCATAACTAGCCTTTCGGTTCTCACTACCCACCCATCCACCAAATGCCACACAACCCTCCTTTGGTGCCAATTAATTATTGCATGAATACAATCACATACCGTACGGCTTAAACAATTTTAGACTAAAAAATTTAATCCCACACCGGTTGGACTCAGACAAGAGCTGCGCAACAGGGCCAAATCCCTTACCTTAAGAACATTTAATCCATGTAGCATGTGGCTTAGAATATTCACCCAATAGTTAGTTCACACATGAAAGGGTCACAAACAACCAATGAGGTACTCTACATAGGATAAGGCATCAAAGATAAGGCAATTCTATCATACGATTCCTGAGGATTCCTATATTATTACTAGCATGCTGTTCTAACATATCACATAATATCAAATATCTCGTATGGTATTTTTGGGGTCTACTTACTAGCTCCGACTAATCGTACACTTCGCATCCTCCTTTCTCATTTTGAAAACCCCTTAAATCATTTTGAAAATATTTTCCTTAGTTTGAGACTAGATTCATGCGAGTGTTCCTCCAATTCAGTCAAACCAAGGCTCTGATACCAACTTGTAACACCCAAAAATTTAAGCCTATTTAAAACTTTTAAAAACATTTCAAACCATTAAAAATCATTACAACTTTGTTTTCAAAATGTATAATATCAGAGTTTTCCCAGAAACATAAATAAAACATGAGGAGCTGTACGATCATGCCTTCGCCTTGCCGTGGTCCCCTGATGTACCTGAAACAGTAAACTGAAACTGTAAGCCTGAGAGCTTAGTGAGTTCCCCCAAAATACCCATACCCACAACAATACACATATAATCATAAACAACATACTATGGATCTAGTCAACCATCAGGTTGGAATACCCCAGGCCCTCAACCGTCCAGTTGGAATGCCAACATACTATGGGTCCAATCTGTTGGATTAAGTGTCTAAGCCCATAACTATAATTGGTATGTACTTGAATTGATGGTAGCAATGTCCTTTTGGGTTGCCTTCAAACCTGGCAATGAAATAGGATAATTGTTGGAGAGAGAAGAATGATTTATTAATTTATTACTTGGTTAATAAATTAATTTGAAATCAAGATAAATGATTTATTAATGTATTATGGATATAATATATTCATTAGAAATCATATTGTTTAATTAATATTTAATCAGAAATTAATTTGGAATTAATTTTAAGATTAAAGGAATTAATTGAAACTGTAGGGACTAAAGGTGACAATATTTAAAAGTTGAGCATTGAAGCATTCTAGAACCTCCCTTAGAGGTGGGGAACGAAATCTAGAGTGTCCTAGGGTTTCCTTGGTCTCTCCATAGTAATCCTTGGTTGCTAGGTTTGTTTGTGAGTCATTAGAGGCGCGACACTTGTGGCGCTTGCTACCAAAGTTCAAGATCTTCAAGGATTTGATTGTTATTACAATATAACAATCAAGGTATGTATCCTAACCCTAATTATATGTTAATTTCGAAAATTACATGTGCTTCCTAGGGTTTTCTAGTTTTTTGTGTTCAATGCTTGTATGTCTAATAGTGAAAAACATAGATCCTCAAATTAGGGTTGCATGCACACATAGGATTGTTTGTTATGTATAAAACCCATCAGTCCTATCAGAGCCTTAGTTTTTTGTTTTCAATTAGATTTGATACATATTTATGAATATGACAATTAGGGTTTATGGCTAATAAACCCTGGAGGCTTGATTTTCGAAATTAGGGTTTCTAAACCCTAGATTTTGAAATTTTGGTAGGGTTTTCTAAACCCTTTCCTTTGGCCCTAAGATTTCGATTTTAGGGTTGTCTAACCCTAGAATTTCGAAATTTGCCTTGTCCCCTAGATAGTATTCCCAAATTTTAGGGATTTGGATAATGCCATATCTTGTAATTATCATTGATTCCTTAAATAGATAATTAAATATCTTATGAATTATCCCATTCCATAAATTTTCAAATGTTAGGGGATATGGGATTAGATTATATTAATTGTTTAATTTAATAGATAATCCTACAAGATTTAATAATTTAAATTAATTGTTTAATTTTGGATAATTATTAAATCAATATTTTAATATTTAAGAGTTTAAAATTAAAAAGTTTTAATTTTTGAAAAAGTTAAATATGATTAAAACCCTAGTATTTTAAAAGTATAAAATACACCCTTATAATATATGTAACATTAAAAGTCTAATATTATATATATATATATATATATATATATATATATATATATATATATATATATATATATATATATATGTATGAGTAAAAGAGTCAGTGTTACTGTTAGTAGGCCTCATTCATGAAGTTGTTCTATAAGGGGTGTTTAAGGAAATTGCCTATAAAATGGCGATTGAATGGGTATCCACTCTTACCCACCGCACTCTTGACTAGTGAAGGGTCGTTAGCTGAATAGGTAGGATAGGACACAACCTTCCATTATAAGTATAATGAAGAACAAATTAACTAAATGCTTTTACGAATTCCCAAATCATAGTTACTTTAGGCAAAATGTGAATTGTATGCTAATCCATGGAATTACACTTCGTACCCTTGTCAAACGTTAGTGGAGCGTGCGTGGTTAACCGGCACACTAATTTGGGATTGACATTGGTAGCGAAGGGTGGCTCAATGTTTATCATAGATCAATGGAGTGTGTGTGGCTAACCGGCACATTGATTAGGTGATAGTAGCATTGAGTGCACCATGTTGATTCGCATGGTTATTCACACCTTGTTTGTGATCTTCGGCATCCCAGTCGCACACTTGAAGGGGATAATCTAGATTAAATATGCCATTGAAAATTTCAATGAATCTCAAAGGATCTAGGAGTTTTCAATACATTTAAAACTTAAATATCTTTTTCGTTTTTCATGGTGGAAATTGGTAAATCGCCATTTACCTACCTTCAAATATTCTGCAACTAGATTACAGCATCCCTCTTCTAGGTTGTAGAGTATTGTGTTGGATCCTAGCCTTGATGTTTCATTTGGGTGTTACATCAAGGATTCTTATCAACTGACTTGAATTTTCTCCCGTTTTGTAGATGTCTAAATCTAAAAATGGTCTTCCCAAATCCCTTGGAACAAGTTTTCCAAATGAAGATGACGCTCCACGATACGATCAAGGAAATGAGAGTCATGCTTCATTTCTTCCACCTCCTCCTATTCTTCTCCCTAACCCACATGAACGAAGGCTTGAAAAGTTCAAGCTCACTGAAGCCCTAATGGCAATGAAACATGAAGACGGACAACCTGTGTGTACATACGTCTTAAAGATGAAGTCACACATTGACAGGTTGAGGATGTTGGGTGTCGATTTCTCAAAGATGTTGGCTGTAGACTAGGTTCTTCAGTCACTTCCTGACACATATAGTGAGTTCGTAAGAGAGTACTGTATGATGGGGCACGACGTGACCCTCATGGATTTGACCTATTTGCTAATTGTGGCCGAATCAGCGATGATTTGGCGCACTGGTAAAGAAAACTTGAATGGTCAATAGAACTCCCAAACTTCATTGGACATTGGCAACATTGGAAGTCCAGAAAAGGCTGAGATTGTCCCATATGCTAAGCCAAAGAAGTCCATTTGCTTTTATTGCAAAAAGAATGGGCATTGGAGACGAAGCTGCCCTATTTACCTGAGAGATTTAAGAGATGGGAGAGTCAAGACATATGGCTCTACTTCAGGTAAAATCCATTATCTAACTCTTTTAAGTTCCTATTCTAGATTCTTAATACATGATGTGATAAGATTACATTTTGATGTTTTGTAGGATCGAAGAAAAGAGAGGAAGCTTAAGGGAAGAAGTGAGCTGAATCTAATCGTGAATATATGGATTTCGATCGCATTGCTTGGAGATTAGATTCTTGAGCTACTACTTGGAGTTAGAATAGATTGCTAAGAAATATGTAATAACATAGTTTTTCAATTGAATTGCAATGTAAGGACATATTTTTCCGCAATAAAATAAAATTTGATTCTATCTTATTTATTTATCCTTGCAATGGCGTGTATGAAAAAATTGATGTTTGAAGGTTTCTATTATTAGCAATAATGGATTTGATTCTTAATTATGTTATTTGTGGAAATGTCAAGAATTTGCCAAATAAGGAGATTTTCTCATCGCCCAAGTTTCAATTGGACAGAAACTTGGAATCATACAACTTGGTTGTGTGATGAATGAGAAACTTTATAATTGGAAATTCAAGACTAATTATTTTTTCCTATGTTTTTTCCTGTGAAAATTATTTTTCCTTCTCCTTTGTATATGATTTGTGAAATCAGAAATCAGAAATTGGTTTTGAAATCAAAATTTATTCTTGGTCTAATGTTATGCAATCAGAAATTCATCTTGTAATGTTATGAAATTTGAAATTATGTGTTTAGATGCTATGAAATTAGAATTATTCTTTGCTCTAATTTATGAAATCTGAAAATTGGTTATGTAAGCTGTGAAATCATGCATGTATTGGCAATATTGTGATTTTTTTTGTTATTAGGCTGTGAAATCTTAAAGTCATGATGACAATGTTGGTTTGGAACAAAATCTGAAATTCTTTCTTGTATATAGGCTGTGAAATCATGTGTCTATTGGCAATGTTGTGATATTTTTTTGTTTATAAGCTATGAAGTCTTATAAACATGTTGTATTTTTTTGTGTGTATAGGCTGTGAAATCTTTTAAACATCATGTGTATAGGCTGTGAAATCTTTTAAACATCATGTGTGAAATGGCAATGCAGTGATTTTTTTTGTTTATAAGTTGTGAAATCATGCTGTGAAATCTTTTTTTGTTTATAAGCTGTGATTTTTTTTTTGTTTATGATGGCAATGTTGGTTTGGAACAAAATCTGAAATCTTTTCTTGTGTATAAGCTGTGAAATCATGTGTATATTGGCAATGATGTGAATCTTTTTTTGTGTATAGGCTTTGTTGACAATGTTGTGAATTTTTTTTGTTTATAAGCTATGATGTTGATTCATTGGTAGAAAATTATTTTAATGTTTTAGGACGTTGGTTTGGAACGAAAGTGGGGACAAAACTTTTCTTGATGCATGTATCCATGAAATAAACACTAATGGTCGTGAGGGTTCTAGGCTTAAGGCTAGTTCATGGAAGACAATACGCGAAAAACTGATAACGAACACGGTAAAGAGGTTGATCAAAAGCAAATGAGAAACCACTTTGACTACTACAAATCAAAGTATGTTGCTTGGGTGAAACTGAAAAACAAAACCGGCAATATATATGATCCTATAAAAAATAAATTTAATCTGACCGATGAACAATGGAAGGAAGAGGGGAAGGTAATATTTTTATAACAAATACTATTATGATTATTTTTATAAAAAAAACTAATAATTATAAAAATTGCAAATAGTTGAACAAGTACGTGTTGTCATTGAAAAGTAGACCCCTGCTGTTTCCAGATCTTTGCACCCAACTATTTGAAGGGTCGACCTCAACCGACTTTCAAAGTTGCGGGCCATCTTCTACACTCCCTCGTCCTTTAGAAGAGATTAGTGCCCATGATTTTAATGAAGATGTTCCAATGGAAACCTCAACACAACATGTAGGTGCAAGTGAAGAATCTTCGGGGCGTTCAAAAAATACAGAAGTTGGTGGAAACAAAAGAGTTGGTGGGAAATAAAGAGATGCAAGGGCATTAGAAGTTGAAGAGGAGATTGTCAAGCTTGCAAGGTCGTTAGTGGAAAAAAATGAAAGAATGGAAAAAAGTGAAATGGATAAGGATGTTGATGCGTGTATGGAGAAATTGAACAAAATGGAATGGGGAGAAGAAGATGAAAGACACAAGACCGCTCTTTTGCTACTTGGTGAAAGTGATGATGTTCGAAAAGTTTGGTTACGACTTTCGCATACTAGTTGTGAGTCGTGGGTGATGAGTGCGGGTAGGAAGTATGGTTACCTTTGATCGGTGCGGGTAGAAAAGTTTGGTTACTAGTTTTTTGCTTACTTTGGATCCTATGTTTGATGACTTTTTTGGATGATGTTTTCTAGTTTTTTTGGTTACTTTGGATCCTATGTTTGATGACTTTCGCATCTTATGTTATATGACTTTTGTTAGTTTAGATGATATGTTATTGGATATTGAATATGACTTTTGTTATTTACTAGTTTTATGTTATATGACTTTGGTGCATGATTTTTTTTTTTACTTTAACATGTTACCTAATTGTTTGTAACAGGTCAAGTATGGTTTCTGATGGTGAAGTTGTGGCTTTTCTTCTACTTGTGTTTTATTGGTTGAGGTCAAACCGGCGCAGACTAATCAGAATTCATAGAATTAGAGAAAACGATTCAAGCGGGTATGCGTATACGGAAGATTTGATGTACGGAGACCCTACACAATGTTTTGATATCATGCGTCTTACACAAGAGGCATTTGCACTATTATGCAACCATTTTACCGAAAAAAAATTGGTTGCAAGCTAGTATGACAACAAGCATTGAAGAGAAGATGGCTATCTTCTTACATGTTATAGGACATAATGTACGTTTTCGCATGGTTAAGGGAAGATTTCATCACTCCACACAAATGATTCATCAATGTTTTCATGAGGTCCTAACAGCAATGATGTGTTTTGCAAAAGAAATTATAGTACCAACAACTCCTAATCCAACAAGACATAACTCGGAACGGCATAGACGGTTAAAAAATATTTTTTCCGGAGCAATAGGTGCATTAGATGGAACTCTTGTACATGCGGTTGTACCCGTTGATCAACAAACCCATTATAGAGGAAGAGGAAAAGGAGAATGTTTTCAAGTAGGAATTTGTGATTTTGATATGATATTCACCTTTGTTTGGGTTGGATGGGAGGGTATAGCACATGATTCAAGAGTTTTGAAAGAAGTTGCATTCAATTCGACTTCTAGATTTCCATTTCCTCCACCAGGTTTGTAATCTTTATATAATTTTTATTATCTATCTTCTTTATATAATATGTGTCATTATATAATATGTCACATTCGCTTGCAGATAAATATTACCTTTGTGATGCTGCATATACAAACACTCGTGGGTTTATGGCTCCATACCGCAATACTAGGTATTGGTTAGCCGATTTTCGAAGAGGCAGACCTTTAACTAGAGAAGAAAGGTTCAATTATGCTCATGCACAACTTAGAAATGTTATTGAGTGTGCTTATGGTGTATTGAAGGCGAGATTCCCAATCTTAAAACAAATGGCTCCTTATCCTTTTACAGTGCAAAAAGACATAGTCATTGCTTGTGTTGCGGTCCATAATTTTATAAGGAAATACAATATAAAAGATGAATTGTTTAGAAATTTTGAGGAGGACACTATGGTTACTCCTGATGTCCAAGGTGGGGGAATTGATAGAGAAAACATACAAGGCATAGAATGGGGTCCAGAAGTCGTTGAATATATGCGTGCTTTGCGTGATCAGATTGCAAATCGACTACTTTCACCTACTTTACATTAAATTATTATGTTATTTTAAATTTCATTATGTTTTTATTTGGATATTAAATGATTTATGTTTAATTTACATTTTGTATGACATTTTTTATTTATGTGTAATTTACATTTTGTATGACAATATGTATGTTTTTATAATTATTCAGCAACTTAATACACCACTATATATAACAGAAGGGTAAAACGGTCATTTTTCATCACTTAGCACATTCAGTCAGATGTACAATCAAACAACAGGATTTCTTACTCAGTCAGGATTTCTTACCTAGTCAGCACTTTCTCAGTCAGCAACTATCAAACGGGGCCTTAGTGCATTTGTATGTCGAAGAAGAGGAATCGAGAATTGTGGAAATGGTTAAATCAAGAAGTCAATCATACTTCATTCCAATATCAAGTATTAGAGTTACACTCCAAGATTGTGAATTGAGTGACACGTCTTTAGTAGGTTTATAACACTCAACAAATGTGGAATTGGAAAAAGTCTTATTATTCCTGCACGTTTGAAATTGGTAAGTTGTCCTGCCTTGGATAAGACAAAGACCAACTAGGACCAATTATGTGAAGTGTTTTGTCTTGATAAGAACTACACTAACTCTTTAATATTTGTTTTGTCTAAGAAAGTTTCCTGACAAGAGAATCGTATATGTCAAGAGGTCAGTGAGAGTTTTAATGGTCTTGGAAAGGTTTCAAGAACAAATCAAGAATAAACCTTATCGATCATCACTAGCACACGACTTGAGGTTTACCACCTATCGTGTTGACATTATTTTGTTTCTGTGACATTCCAGTTGAGTTAATTATGTATGTTGGTTCTATGAGTTCTCATTTGAATGCATAAAGACAAAGCACCTTGATCGATGGAAAGTACATTGATATGAAAGGATAAGTTGCTAAGCTACTTGGAAGACATGGTAGGCACTCGTGTTACCGTAAGGAAAGAAATACGGATTAAGAAAGTTCAGTCCATATGAGATTGGATTTGTCGCAAACTTTGGTTTTGGCAAATTCACATGCATAGGAACTCATACACCATAAAATCTAAGTGTCATAAGATTCCCTCCTTCATGAAAATGACTGTGAGGAAATTCTTTCACTAAGAGAGATTTTAAGAAGATAGCAATTGTGAAACTTATATTCTCAAATTCGATTATGGTTACGACATCCCTTTCCATAGTTCGAATTGTGAGATTTGACAATTAGTCTAACATTTTGGACTTATTGATATAAGTTCTAAATTGTTTAGACACACATACGAGCTATCTAAGGCAAAGGTGTATAAGTTTAAGAAGCTTAGATAAAGGCTTATCGAAGCATCTGGTATTAGAAATATGAACTTCAGAAATTCAATAGGCATTATTTTTTGGAAGTTCAGCTGTTTTCTGAATACATGTCAAAGCTAGTGGGAGCATAAGTGTTATGCTTATATGATAATAATCATCATGATAGTGAGAGCATAAGCGTTATGCTTGTATGATTATTATGGCAAGTATTGCAAGTTAGCAATATTAATTATAGAAAACAAAGATTCACTTTGCAAAGTCACAAAGGTTGAAAAGTTGTTTTGCTATAATTAAGGGAGATAATATTATAATTCGTTTCAAATTAAAAATCTTAGATTGAGAAATTTTAATAAATATAGTCAAAGGATACATAGTGTGTTATCAAATTTCGCTTATGATTATGGCATCCCTCTTCATAGTTCGAATTGTGAGAACGTGACACATAAAATATTATGGCAAAAGGTTAATAAAGTATCATGTCTTTATAGGATCGATTGTATATGCTATAATATATAACCATTCTAAAATTTTCCAAATGCCTAGGGCGTTAAGAGGGAAAAGGGACTAGAATCGGTTTTGACTAAAATAATTAAACAACTATCAAAGGACGATCCAAAGTTCGTTGAGGATTGGTCGCTTGTAAGTAGTTTGAAGTATAGTATTGGATGAACCATATCGACATTATAGATAAGATTCTATTTAGGATAAGTTGTCATATGGAAAATATGGAAATGTTTCCATAATTGGGAGTTGGAAATTAAGAATTTATATCTAGATTAGAAAATTTTATGCAAAATGGATGTTCAAAGCAATATGCTTTGAGTGAGAGACATCACATCTAAAGAATTTTTTTGTAACAATTTCTGAAAGAATACTTTGTAATTTCATTGGCCAAGTCTTGGTGACTTTGTGTTGTGACATTAAGAAAGGATCATTGCAAAAAATGTTAGAATCTGACATATTCTAAAAATGGCAAGAATTTGGTATTCTTACACTAATGATGAGGATTAGGGATTGTAAAATGAGTTTCATTGGAAAAGTTTTTCAATTGATCTATTTCATAAAGTATGGACCATAGGAAACCAAAGTGTGCATGCTTGGAGCATGGGACAATTGTGGTTATAATTCAAGTATAAAGCTGAGTATCTGAAACATTAAACAATGAATAGTGAGTAATCAATATGGTGATTAAATAAAGGTGTTTTATTTATACTCACAAGTTTGGGGTCATATATGATTAAGTATTATCATTATGTTTCTGTTTGCATGTTTTGACTTCAGGAATAACCGGGTTATTCGAACCTCCACAGTCGGTCATACGTTGGAAGTAGGTATGAAGGAAGACTGTCATGAATCTGTCTGTAGATTATCTAAAGTGTTTAGGCATAGTGCAAGTTTGCTGCAGAGTTCATGAGTGCTTTGATAAGATTAGAGTATTGGATTAAACCCAAGCTCACTTGAATCACTTCATGGATTTATCACGGGTGATTAGTGAGACGATAATATTGTATGTTCTTGAAACCGAGATGTGTGAGTTGTTATTTTCTGGTCGGTTGCACATTGATGATAAGTAAACACACCAGTAACTTGGTGTTATAAAACTTATTGTTGTGTGTGATTCGATGAGTGAGTACAGGCGAGCATTTGAGTTGAAATTTATCCATTCCTTTTACCCAAAGTGGGATAAAAGTGATATATGTGGGCCCTTCGATGATTTAGTGATGACACCCTAAAGTGCTTAGCCAAGCCAGGACTGATTTGATTTGTTCAATCAGTCATGGTCGTCATAATGAGAATAATCAAAATCCATGTCTCATGTCTATACGATATCTAGAATGGAGGAATACATGATCCCTTATCTAAAGGACACGTCACTAATAAGATTAGAGTTCGACAACGGCTTTTGGTTTGAAGTTATACTTGCAGCTATAGTTATTAGGCTTATCCAAGTGGGAGACTGTTGTATTAGGTGTCTAAGCCCATAACTATAATTGGTATGTACTTGAATTGATGGTAGCAATGTCCTTTTGGGTTGCCTTCAAACCTGGCAATGAAATAGGATAATGGTTGGAGAGAGAAGAATGATTTATTAATTTATTACTTGGTTAATAAATTAATTTGAAATCAAGATAAATGATTTGTTAATGTATTATGGATATAATATATTAATTAGAAATCATATTGTTTAATTAATATTTAATCAGAAATTAATTTGGAATTAATTTTAGGATTAAAGGAATTAATTGAAACTGTAGGGACTAAAGGTGACAATGTTCAAAAGTTGAGCATTGAAGCATTCTAGAACCTCCCTTAGAGGTGGGGAACGAAATCTAGAGTGTCCTAGGGTTTCCTTGGTCTCTAAGGGTGCCTTAGAAGCCTTAGGGAGGAAGTTAAGGGATTAGGGTTATCTAAGATACACCTGCCTTATCTTGAACCTTCCGTATCACCTATATAAACCCCTATAGGGTTGGATTTCGGCTAAGGCACTCCAAGAGAGGCTTAGAGCCGAATTTTCCACTTCCCTTCTCTCTCCATAGTAATCCTTGGTTGCTAGGTTTGTTTGTGAGCCATTAGAGGCGCGACACTTGTGGCGCTTGCTACCAAAGTTCAAGATCTTCAAGGATTTGATTGTTATTACAATATAACAATCAAGGTATGTATCCTAACCCTAATTATATGTTAATTTCGAAAATTACATGTGCCTCCTAGGGTTTTCGAGTTTTTTGTGTTCAATGCTTGTATATCTAATAGTGAAAAGCATAGATCCTCAAATTAGGGTTGCATGCACACATAGGATTGTTTTCTATGTATAAAACCCATCACAATCATCCTCGGGATGGAATACCCCAGGACCACAACCAACAGGTTGGAATGCTCACATACTATGAGTCTAGTCATCCTCAGGATGGAATACTCATAGCCCACAACCAACAGGTTGGAATGCCCAATTCTATTGGCTTTCGGACAAAGCAGATAAGCCTCAACCGCCAAACAAACATGTGCACATATAACAAATAATCACATAACAGTCTATTGACAATACTTGATCTAACGAATTATATCACATAGCACATAACACCATCCTGTCTACCAGGATGCCGATCTAACAGATCATACAAACATATCATATAATATTATCCTACCCTCTAGGATACCGATCCAACAGATCATACTAGCATAACATAACCTCGTAACAATCCAAAGGGTCGTCCTTGGTGCCTTAGACCCTTGAGTATAGTGAGGATAAGTCACCTCGCAAGTAGCTCGGAAGGTAGTGTCAAAATCTTCCAAAAGTAGCTCCAACTCCCACACCTATATTCACCAATGTCCTTTGCTATCAATATTCAATTTACCAAAATACCCTTAGAAGTCAACTAGTCAACCCTTGGTCAAAGTCAAACTCCACAGTCAAATTCAATAGTCCATGTTGACTCGACTCGTCGAGTGCAGTTCACCGACTCGTCGAGTCCTTCCTGAACTCGAGATGTCGTGAAATCCTTGGTTGACTTTTCGAGTTTCTTCGCAACTCGCCTAGTTCACGTGTATCAAAGGGTAGGGGAAAAACCCTAGCCGACTCGCCGAGTCATACATCTGACTCGTCGAGCCCAAGGTCGTCTTCATCGGAATCGCCGAGTTGTTCATCCAACTCGTCGAGTACATGACTATCTTCATATGACTCGCCGAGTCAAACTTGCAACTCGCCAAGTCCCTTCAATCCTTTAACCATACAGATGCTTTTTAAGTCATGAAAAGGCTCCATATTGCAGATTTAGGCTCCCAAGGCATATTTATCACGTAAAGTTGCAACCTTTACATGCATGCAGCGCTCTAAAGGCGTAGAATGTCAATCTCAAGCTTACAATGGGGTTTATATCAACATGGAGGGTTCATGCTTGCTAAAGCTGGACACTTTATGACTTTAAAGTCCAAGATGAGCTTAGATCTAAAGTTGTAACTTTAGATCCTAGCCCATACCCAAAAATGAATATCACCCATGCTATAAAAGCCCTAATCTTTAACATGAAGAGATCTAGAAAGAACAAGGTCAAGGTAACAACTTCTTACCTTCAAACTGATGCCATTGAACAGAGAGATCGAATTCACCAGCTCCTCTATGATCAAATCTTCTTAAACTCCAAGCCTTCTTCTTGAAAATACTTCAAAACACACTTTCCCTCCTTCACACACTCAAAATGGGGGTTTGGATTAGTTAGGGCTGCTTCTGGACGTCAAGGGGTGATAAGGGGGCTGAGGTAAGGACTTAAGGTCCTTTAAATAGGGTGCAAACCCTAAAATTAGGGTTTTCTCTTCCCAGCACCAACTCATCGAGTCCATTCGCCGACTCAGCGAGTTGGTCACTTAACACGTGGTCAAAACCCGCTCTGACTCGACGAGTAGGCATACCTACTCGCCGAGTAGGCTCCTAAAATTACACATAAGCCCCTAAATCGTACTTTTGAAGTTTGGGATGTTACACCAGAGATTTCTCATTTGAGTTTCAGCAGTTAGCCTTATGAGGTGAGTTTCCTTTCAGTAGAATCGGGTTTAAGGCACCAAGGTCAGCCCGTAGTATGATATGTTAGCAGTCGAGTGTGGGCGGGGATCATATCTTGTAGTTTAGTTTGATTAGGGATATATGTCTGATTGATAGAAGTTGTTATACTTGTTGTCTGTGTGATACTTGTATGTTTGTTCAGTAGCTGAGTGTGGGCGGGGCCCGTATCTCATAACAGCCGAGTGTGGGCGGGGCCCATATCTCGAAGTAGCTGAGTATGGGTGGGGCCCATATCTCAGAGCCATCAGAGTATGGGCGGGGCCCATATCTCCCAGTTAGCAGAGTATGGGTGGGGCATGTATCTCCATGAGTATGGGCGGGGCCCGTATTTCATAGTTGCATGTTATATGTGTATGGTATGTGGTAGATTGGGGAACTCACTAAGCTTCGTGCTTATAGTTTTCAGTTTTGTTTCAGGTACCTCTTCCAGCAAGGGGAAGGGCTCGGGATGATCGCATGGCACACACCGCATTCTGACATGGGATGTCTATTACTCTGATATTTTCTTACTTGATATTGTTGTAGCTTTGTATATGATGTTTTGAGACACCAGACACATGATTTTCTTTATAACTATGGATGTTTTACGGTTTTAATATCAAGTTAAAAATGAAATTTTTTGGATCATATTTTGGGGATGTTTCATAAAAGCTCATACTTCCATATCTACTCTTCCATACTGACTCAATGGATAAAGTTTCCAACTTTATCCATTAGGACTTCATTTTAAGGCTAGATCTGATATTCAAGGTCCATTAAGTCCTTAATGAGGCCATAACTTGAACATGAACACAAAATACACCA
The DNA here is from genome assembly GCF_052625555.1 of Lactuca saligna. Classification (NCBI taxonomy): domain Eukaryota; kingdom Viridiplantae; phylum Streptophyta; class Magnoliopsida; order Asterales; family Asteraceae; genus Lactuca; species Lactuca saligna. The sequence continues at coordinate 73,818,611 of NC_136417.1, forward strand.
AGCATGGTCCTTTTTCTTAATCATCAGAATTCCAAAAATATAGGAAAGCCACCACATGCTCTGGAGTTCTTCAAAATCCAAGAACATCCAAGGAAGAGACAAAACCACTAAAATATGACCTAAAACTTGAATCTAGAAGAAAAGGTGTGAACATATGAACTTTATGCCTTCAACAACTCAGAAAACTGAAGATAATGCTGGATCCCAACTTGCTTATTGTTCCCTTGCTTCCTTGTGAACTTCCCTCTCGCAAATCTCTACCAGAATCCCAATAACAAGGCTCAAAATTGATGAAATGAATTATCAATAATGCATGGAGGTGACATTTTCGAGATGGGGAAATAGAGGCTGAAAAGGATACCCTATGTCAAGAGGTAAGGTCCTTAAATACGAAGAAACCCTAAAATTCTTGGCTTGGGCTGCAAACATCCCCACGACATGACCATTCCCTTGTCACGTCGTGACGAGTCCTCATGGATTCACATTTCATCTTCAACTTGGGACGCTGGAATAAACCCACCCGCGTTTCGCATCAGAACTCCCTATTCGCATCGGGACACCCCATTCGCATCAAGTCACCTCATTCGCATCAAGACAACCCATTCGTGTCAAGACATCCCATTCACATTAGACACCTCATTCTAGAAACTAGGTGTTACATATGATGATGCGATTCTTAACATTATGAGCAAGAATATGTAGAAACATGTCAACTTGTTCATCAATATCTATATTCCTACTTCGTTTTAGTCCTCCAAATGTTTCAAGCATATGCCATAACTTTTTAAAGCACGTTCGAGACATCATAATTTGTGATATAGACATGGTGTCACTCTCATAAACTATTTCATGTCGTATTGGGTATCGATCTATATTTGAAGAAATTTGCTTAATACGTCGTTTATCTATATGCTTTTTGAACATCATTAACAGGAGGAGTACAACAATATGCAGTACCACGTTCGAGAAATGAAAAGAAAATCATATTTTGTGTTCCCGAGTTGGAAAGAATGAAAAAAAAATTATATATATATATATATATATATATATATATATATATATTTTCATTTGAAAGGAAAGTTTTCTTTCCATTTCATTCCATTTCTTTCTACTGTTTCCTTTAACAAAACTAGGAAACACGATTTTTTTTTTCACTTCCATCAATTTTCTTCTTTTCTCTAGATAAATTAAACACAAGAGAACAAGGTATTAAGTTGTAGTAACTAAAAAAATAATAAATACACATAAATAATTTTGAAATTACAATAAGAGTTTCAAATTAATTTAAATTTATTTATTTGTCACTGATAACAAAAGAAAAAATTCTTCGATCAATAAAGAAAAAAAGAAAAAAAATGAAAAAACTCACATTTGAAGATGTTGTTATTCTCATCTGCAGACCATGGGCTAGCCGCTAGCAGGAACATATTCACTATTACTCTCATAATAATCTTGATTTTCTCTCTAACAACCCTATCATCTTCTAGTCAACGACACCAAAACCACATCCGATGTCTACATCTCTGTCGCTCACTTCCTTCGTCGATACTCCCCAATTATATCACAAATTTGCATTAATGTTCGAGTGTCACCCTGTCGTCGGAGGTCGTACGACAACCGTCACTGTCCCTGGCGAAAGATTCGAAGCTGGTGCCTCGAGTCTTCATTTCAAGAACTTTCGGTTTCCTTGTGCCAGAAGTTGTGGAGCTACTCAATAGAGTCCAACGGGTCATGCATTGTAATGTTATGACTCCAAGATCTCTAGATGTTGTTTTTAAAAGAATTAGTTTTGCCATCCAAAAAGGGGGTTGCGGCACAACTTGTTGCTCGTTTACCCGCTACTTCTATGTAATTTTCAAGTAAAAACATTACAATGGATATTTCAAGAACTACCCACCTTAAACTTCACCCATAGGTTGAATCTCGAAGTAAAGAGGCCTTCTGCCATGGAAACCTGTTTCATGCTCGACATTTAGGACAGTCAAAAAGTTCTTATTCAAAGTAATTACTTCAAGTCAATTAGTTTGCTGGTTCTATACTTCATCTCCCTCGTTGATTTGATACCATTGTTCTTCCGCTATGGCATTGCTCTCATCAGATGACCAATTTTGTCGAGGTACGACTCTTCTTATCTCTCTGCAAGTTTATTAAATGAAGCCAGCTGATGATCCACTTGGTTTGTTTTGAAATGCAAATCAACTCATTTTAGTTTTGAAACCCTATTAATTTGCTAATGCTATAGTTAGTTAACCTTGAAGGGCATTGCAAATTGGAAAGTAATAGTTGTTTAGTAACGGATCAATATATTTCCTGATTTGTAGCATATAATTTTAGTAATATACATCTAAATCCTCATGGGATTGATTCTAATTAGGTTTTCACTAATTGTGTAACCTATCAGGTAAGGGATTGTTGGCTTTCTCTAACTCCTCGTAACATTATGGTCATTTGGTCAAACTTTGGCCATAATTATTACTTAACTTCACATTTTTACTTTATTCACAGGTGTGACATCCCCATTTTTACGGCCAGAAAAGACCGATTTTGTTTATGCTTTGTAAAAATCAGAGTACTTCTTTTCATAAAAATGTTGTGGAATTTGTTCCCAGAAAAACACGATAAATACGTTATCAAAACATTTTCGAAGAAACGTATTTTATTCATTTTAAAACGTTTAGGATGTCATCGTCAATACAGAAACATAAGCATAAACGGAACTTACATCTATTTACACTAGTGATCTACATCTCTTTAATCTCTCAGTGTAATGTGACTTCATATCAACACCTGTGATATAAATAAACTGAGTGGGTCAGGTTGGGAAACATGGTGAGTACATAGGGTTTTCAACCCACAATAATATAATTATTATGTTTAAACAATCAAAAAATCAACCCAATTACCCATCCCCATTATCTTCTTTACTCTTAAGGATCTATCCTAAGATTCATCTATCCTGCATTCGTTTATTCAGAAGTCCCTTGTTTCCAGGGTTATAGGACTGACACTAAATCCATAGCTGTCAATGCTCGTTCGTAAAGCACTAATTCCATAGCTGCTATAGTTTATTCATCGGGTACTAAATCCATAGCTACCAGTGTTTATCAAATAGGTACTAAGTCCATAGTTATCAATTTCTAACAGGTACTAAGTCCATAGCTACCAGTGTTTGTCCAATAGGCACTAAGTCCATAGTTGCCGATGTTATTCGTTAGGCACTAAGTCTATAGCTGCCAATATTTACTCACATCTTTATCTTTCATCATTCATCTACCCATGTCATGCCCAACATATTTGTATATATATAAAATACGTATACAGTTTAAATCATGTATAAAAACGTTCATCCAGCATAGACAACAAGTATTCAGATAATGTGCACACATAGCACGTAGTTTATATAAAATACTTCATATCTATGTGTAAGATGAAAGTAACTATGCACTCACCTGAGAAGGTGGTGACACGGTACTCAGACAGCGCTTCGTTTACTTTAAAATAATTTCCTTCAACGAAACGTAGTATTATTACCACTAGATTTTAGTCTAATATTTACCGTGACTAATTATTAGTCTTATTATTATTATTATTATTATTATTATTATTATTATTATATAAACGTTTAAACAATACTTTCCAACCACTATGTACAGACAGGGGCAGACATAAAACACCGGAGGGCAGGACCATTTTGGCGTATAGCACTTCTGAAATCCAACAACCCTATGCAACCCTTTAAACCAGATTCCGCGTACCGCAAGTAGTTAAAAAGATATTATAACGACACTTATATAAGTCATAATAATAACTCAAATATTTATTATAAATTTATAATAACAATACTAATTTTAAATGTAAACTATATTTAAAATAAGGTAAGCATAACTTACTTACAAGGGGAGTTTAACTAGGAGTCGGGCTCTGCAGGGGCAGAACTTCGTCGCTGAATCTTTCTAAGAAAGATTCGCGCAGCGCTTCAGCGCTCACCTTACTATACTAAAACTACAGAAAGAGAAGTTGAATCACGAGGGACCGAAATGCTCGGGGGATAAGGAGAGAAGGACTCTTAAATCAAGAGAATGGTGCAAGAAATATGAGAGCCCAACACTCTTATTTATACTAATTAAATTTTCAAAAACCACCCTCCATAATTACTTAATGACCTTTTAGTTATATAAACAAATAAACACCCCTTTATAATACTATTTTAAATAGATTTAACGTTATTTGTACTAAACTAATGTCGAAAGAACTCAACATTAGTCTCATAATGACCGCATCGTCGATACCTTTCTAATGATATATACATATGTATATATATGTGTACGTATATATGATTTATACATTATTTTAATACGTAAATATGCTATTATAATTTGTAACTTGTTCATACAAACTCCGTTTTTGACGTTACTTATATCCACACGTAGGTGGAGACGTACTTTACAACTTTCGTTTAGACTCCGTCGGCTAATTTTGACTTTATTTTTAAAGTTATATTTTTAACAGGCCGGGACAGGATTGGTCCGTTAAAATCTCATAACTTCTTCATCCGATGTCCATCTTCGTCTGTCTTTTTATCGTTACGCTACTAATAACGAGATCTTCAATTCTCGTTTAGGTTGTGTCGGCTAAAAACCGCTCAATCTAATATTTGAACTTCGGATTGTACACTGCTAAGTCGAAACTTCGAAAAATCATAACTTCCTCATACGAAATCAGATTTGGGCGTTCTTTTTATGGACGTTCTCAGGTTAATATATTCTACGACTTTCATTTAGATTACTAAGGCTAAAAGTCGCGCTATCATAAATTCACTATTTATGTCTTCACGGTGTCGTGCCGGTTCTATCGCTAAACTTTGACGGATCATAACTTCTTCGTTATAACTCGGATTTCAGCGCTCTTTATATGTACGGAACCCTTGAGAAATATTCTACAACTTGGTTAAGATTATTTATTCTAAATAATCTTTTGTCGAAAAGTGTTTTTCGACCCCTATTATCTCTATATTGACTAGTCCAGATCTACAGGCGTTACAACAGGTTACTATGGATGTTTTCTTGAAGTATCATGAAAGGAAGGAGTCAATTAAAGCCAATTCCAAATTTACTAGTTTGGGTTAATATACTTGTGTAGATTATTTAAAACAATTCTCATTGATAATCCAAGTTGTGAAGGTTTAATTGGAGTTTTGTGGTTTAGAGTCGAAGCCTTTGGAGTTTGGGCCTTTTGGTTTTTCTTTGGTTTGTTATGTTCTAATAATTTAGGCATGTGTATTGTCATTCGGATCTTTGACTCATCTTCTTATTCAAGTCAATGTCATCACACTTTGAAGGAGAAGAAAGTAGGAACTCAGAGAGTACTTATGACTCTTTAACACCATGAGCCTTTTTCTCATCACACTTTGAAGGAGGCATTTTGTGTCATCATGCACATCAGGAAATTAGTTTGAAATTAATGCATTAGACTGACTTAGACATTCAAAGCATCACAATATACAACAACTAAGTTAAGTTGCTTCTAATTAAATACGTCGAATGCATTTATGTTGAAATCATTCATTTGTTCAGATGGCACAAGCTGTATACACGAAGAGGCAGTTTTAAAGTGCTTCTCTCATAGTGTGAGGGGAAAAAGGGTTAAAGGTGTTCACGAGTCACAAGTTGGTATTGGTTGAGTTCCTTCTTCTTTTGATACAAAAGATTGTAGGAAAAGGTGTAATGATGGAATTGACATGAACAAAAAGCCGAGTGAAAGACTCCAAATGAAAAAACACATACATAAATCATTAGATCATAACAAAGGCTCAAGCTCCACATGCTTCGACCCCGAGACATAACCTCCAAACAATGTATCAACTCATGTATATATACAGCTAGGGTTAAATGAATGTGTGAATGATGAATTAGTTGTTCACAATGACCTTATCGCTGTAAGTTCCTTCTATCCATAAGTTTGAATATGTGCATTTAATACTTATTTGAGTTATTGTGATACCATTACTCTTCCATACGGTGTTATCTGGGTTGGTTTTCTTTGGATTAGGGTGTGAGTTTGGTGTGGTTCATTTAGATGGATGTTGTTGGAATTTTTTTAATGAGAATGTTGATGGATTTTAGTGTGAAAAATGAAAGGCACCTCAATTTGACACCCTTTTGAGTAGAGTCGGTGTAGAATTTGGATGTAAATTTAATTTTAGCTCTTGATTGGAAAATTTTACCCCTGAAGGAGAGAATTTGAGACAATAGCGCACGTGGTCATGGTTTCTTTAATTGAATGGAGTGTAAAACGGATAATAGATAAGTCTCATATTTGAATGTTTAGATAGAGTTGTTGTAAATATTAGATCCATAGTTTTAGGATCTGATTGTTTATCTTGCTATTGTAATGTGTTCCTATATAATGAGATTATACCCCTCAGGGCTATTTACGCCAAAATCTATTTTCTTCACTTGGTATCAGAGCCAAGATCCCCTCCTAAACCTAAAAAAAAACCCTTCCTGCTTCTTGTTCTTCTTTCAACGAGCATCTCTACAATGACTACACCAGTCAAATCCTCCACCATAGCCACTACCATATCGTGCAAATTGACACGTACAAATTTCTTGCTGTGCCCATTCTTCGAGGAGTGCAACTCTTTGGGCACCTCGATGGGACCACACCGGCACCAGAGGCTACAATATCCAGTGAAATTAGTCCTGCTGATAAAGAATCCCCATCTGTGATTAAGAAAACACCCAATCCAGAGTATCAAACCTAGATGATTCAAGATCAGGCGGTAATTGGAGGATTGCTATCCTCCATGACTGAAGAGGTTCTCCCTCAATTGATTTGAAATAGCAATATTGCTCATGAATTGTGGACCAGGCTTCACACTATGTTTTCTGCCCAACATCGGGGCAACTCGATTCAGATACGAACACAATTGTCAACTACCAAGAACGGAGACATGAGTATAGCTGAGTACTATCAGAAGATGACAGGGTTTGCCGATACAATGGCAAATATTGGACAACCCATGAATGATGAGGAAGTAATCGGGTACATTTTGGCCGGATTAGGACCCGGTCACAGTGACATTTTCACAGCTATTACAGTTCTGAGCGACAAACGAAAGGTAACATTGCCTGAGTTCTACTCCTACTTGATTTCTCATGAAGCCTAATCTGTAGCTATGGGAAATACAGTCGAGTTCACTTCATCAACAAACAGTGTGACTCGCCCAGAACCCAGTTCACCGCATCAAAATTTTAACAGCAATAACAGCAGTAATAATGAAGGATATCACGCATCCAACAACTATCACAGAGGCAACTACAGAGGCAGTGGCGGTAGAGGACGTGGCCACGGCCATGGAAGAAACAATGGTGGGCCACGATGTCAAGTTTGTGGAATACAAGGTCATAAAACTTTAACTTGCAGAAACAGGTTTAATCACTCCTATCAGGCTGATGATTTTTGCAGTGGAAATAGTGTGACTACATGAGGCTATCATCCTGATAGTGGCTGGTTTATGGACTGTGGAGTGACAGATCATGTTACTAATGATTTGGATCGGCTAACAACTCAAGAAAGATACACTGGAAAGGATCAAGTTCAGGTGGCAAATGGATCAGGTCTGTCTATTTCTCATATTGGTCATTCATTAATTCCCGGTATTGATAGACCCCTTGTTCTCAAGAACGTTCTTCATGTGCCTCATATTACCAAAAATGTTTTATCTGCTCATAGACTTGTCACAGATAACAATGTGTTTATTGAACTCTATCCTAATGTTTTTTTTGTCAAGGACATTGCCACGAAGAAAACAATCCTCCTCGGTAGAAGTAAAGGGGGACTCTATCCAGTACCGATCAGTCGTAGTCATCCTCAAGCTTTTTCCAGTGTCAAAGTCTCAAGATCTCAATGGCATAGGCGTTTCGGTCATCCAAATTCCACAGTAGTCAAGTCTATTTTGAAGTCAAATAAAATAGGTTGTTCTTTTTCTAGAGAGTCATTTGTTTGTGATGCTTGCCTACGAGCTAAGAGTCACCAATTACCTTATCATAGTTCAGGTTGTGTCACTTCATCTCTTCTTGAGCTGGTTCATACTGATGTTTGGGGACCAACTCAGACGTCTAGTGGAGGTTTTAGATATTATGTCAGTTTTTTGGATGATTACAGTCGTTTTACTTGGATCTATCTTATTAAAAATAAATAAGATGTTGAGCAAGTGTTTTATACTTTTCAAACTCATGTGGAACGCCTATTAAATGTCAAAATAAAAAGCATACAGTCTGATTGGGGTGGTGAATACCAAAAACTTCATAAATATTTTCAAAAATCTGGAATTGCCCATCGTGTCTCATGCCCACATACTTCATCTCAAAATGGTGTGGCGGAGCGCAAGCATTGTCATATTGTTGAGACTGGATTAGCACTTCTTGTGCACTCTTCAATTCTTCTTAGATTTTGGGATGAAGTTTTCTTAACTTCATGTTATCTTATCAATTGTATGCTCACTAGAAATCTTAACAATCTTACAGCTATTACACGTCTTCTTAAAATCAAACCTGACTATTCTTTTCTTCGAGTGTTTAGGTGTGCTTGCTGGCCGAATCTTAGGAAATACAATACTCAAAAACTCAATTTTCGATCCAAGCAATGTGTCTTTCTGGGATATAGTTCTCTTCATAAAGGGTATAAGTGCTTGGATAGAACTACGGGTCGTATCTATATCTCTCGCGATGTTATCTTTGATGAGTCTCAATTTCCTTTTGCTAATAGTAATTGCTCATCATCACCATCTAATCACTCTACCTCAGCCTCATATCCTCAGAAAGAACTGACAATTATTAATGATCATATGAGAAACTATGACTTATCACTGTTATATTCTAATGATTCTCATGTAGTTGCAGTACCACCTCGTGCACATGTGTCGTCATCGCTTCCTCCGGTACCCATGCCTACCACATATGACAAATCACAGTCACTTCCACCTGAACATATCACATTAGAACTACCCAAATCAAAATCTGTTTCTCCGGAACCTGAAACACCAACTGACAATATGCCAACTGTCACTCCGTTGCCATCTCCTACAACAAATTCGTCATCTGTTGCTTCCTCATCTGATTCGTAGCAGTCAAGCCCGACTATCCAAATTAATAGTCCTGTGTCACCTCCAGCAGCTCACACTAGACTTCGTGCGGGAAAGTTATTTCCTCGAATGTTTACAGATGGTACAATACGTTATGACTCAACTAAACGTGCTTTCTTTTCTGAGGCACCCACTTCTCATCATGTGGCCTTAACTGATCCGGCGTGGAAGCAAGCAATGCAACAAGAATTTGATGCCCTTAAGCAAAATAAAACGTGGACATTGGTTCCCCGACATCTTGGTACAAATATTGTGGGGTGCAAATGGATTTACAAGGTCAAACAATTGCCGAATGGATCTATTGACAAACTCAAAGCACGATTGGTAGCTCGTGGTTTCACACAACAATATGGTCTAGATTATCATGATACGTTTAACCCTGTGGTAAAACCTGCCACTATTAGATTGGTCCTCGCTTTAGCTGTGTCTCGTGGCTGGCATCTTCGTCAAATTGATGTCAATAATGCATTTTTACATGGGTTCTTAGCCGAAGATGTGTACATGCAACAACCTCCTGGTTTTGAGGACTCATATCATCCTACTCATGTATGCAAACTACACAAAGCGATTATGGTTTGAAGCAATCTCCACGAGCATGGTTCTCTCGCTTAAGTGACAAACTGTACTACCTTGGTTTTTCCTCCTCGCGAGCTGACACCTCTCTTTTCTTGTTTCGTGAAGGTTCTGTCACTATATACATGCTCGTGTATGTAGATGATATTATTATTGTCGGTTCTTGTTCTATAGTTGTTGATAAACTTGTTGCTGCCTTGTCATTGGAATTTCCAATTAAAGATTTGGGCGTCTCACTTATTTTCTAGGAATTGAAGTGCTTCACAGTTCAGGGGGAATTACTCTTCATCAGCATAAATATGCCACTGATCTTCTACGTCGTGCAAACATGTTGAATTGTAAAAGCGTTTCAACTCCCATGCTAGTAACAGACAAGCTTGCTTTGGATGTTGGTACACCTCTAAATGAAGCGGACACTTTTAAATACAAAAGTATGGTAGGTGGATTACAATACCTTACTCTCACACGACCTGATATCTCGTTTCCTGTCAATAAAGTGTGCCAATACCTCTCTAGACCCACTAATGCTCATTGGGAGGCTGTCAAGCGAATTTTTAGATATATCAAAGGAACTTCAACTATGGGATTAAATTTTTGAAAGTCATCCTCAACCTTGTTGAGTGTCTTCACAGATGCAGATTGGGCAGGTTGTTTAGATGCAGATTGACCATGTTGTTTAGATTACAGGAGGTCCACTGGTAGTTTTGCTATATTTTTAGGTCCTAACCTGATTGCTTGGAGTTCTAGAAAGCAACCTATAGTATCTCGTTCTAGTACTGAAGCTGAGTACAAGGCACTAGCAAATGGTAAAGCTGAAGCAACTTGGATACAATCACTACTTAAGGAATTGGGAGTTGTTCAAACAAGAGCACCAGTTTTGTGGTGTGATAATTTGGGAGCCACGTATTTAACAACTAATCCGGTGTTTCATGCTAGGACAAAACACATAGAGGTTGATTTTCATTTTGTTAGAGAAAAGGTGACAATGGGAGCTTTGGATGTGCGTTTTATATTATCTAATGATCAATTAACAGATGGTCTCACAAAGCCAACTACAAGGAATATGCTGGAACATTTGTGTAGCAATCTTAACCTTGCTCCAGTTAAGATTGAGGGGGAATGTAAAACGGATAATAGATAAGTCTCATATTTGAATGTTTAGATGGAGTTGTTGTAAATACTAGATCCATAGTTTTAGGATCTGATTGTTTATCTTGTTATTGTAATGTGTTCCTATAATGAGATTATACCCCTTAGGGCTATTTACGCCAAAATCTATTTTCTTCACTTGGAGGTGGAAATTGTAATGACTGGAGTTGGTGTGGGATGTGGACTTGGTATCAATTTTCATTCATGGTTGGACAATTTTAACCCTGAAAGAGAAGTTTTGTGATAATAATGCAACTGGCATTGTATTGTAATTGTAATTGTAATTGTAAATATTAACATTTGTGAAAATGTTAAAACACTGTATATAAGAGCAAATCAAACTACAGTGATTCTTACTGTAGTTTCAAAGACTTTGTTCCTGTCTCCGGTGCTTTTCACTGTGGCTTGAAGACTTTGTTACACCAGTTCTTTGCATTGTGCTTGACAGCTTTCTCCCGTACTTCCCCTTCCCCACCATCCCTTCAAAAATCCTCACACGCTTCATAAAAAAATATGTTTGTTCTAATTCAAAGAACCCTGATCGTCACCCCACAACCACCATTAACGTCGTCGCCCGTCGGTCTGGCGAATGCAGGCATCGGAAGTCATCAGAGCGGGAAACTAAGCCCAAGGTCTTCAGATATTTGTGAATATGACAAATTCTTACCAATCACTAGCATATGATGAAGGAGTTCCCGGTTAATAAGTAAGGTCTCTCTCTTTCTCTCTCTACATGCTCGCTTAGGGTTTTGGGTAAAGAGATGAAAAAAATCATCTCCCTTCTCTCTCAGTCGACATCAAGAGCCTTTCAGCAGGCCATCCTTGCAACTGTCCATGGTCTTCAACGGCCATAAAAGAAGCAGCTGACAGGACGGTGGTTGAAATAGAGCTCCCAAGACAGCAAGCCAAAGGTAACAATTCCTCATTTTAGTTCATTATTCACATATTCATTGAATTTTAGTTCTTATTAACCATCAACTAATCACACCGCCCTCTTCCCCCAATGCTTTCTCCTTCTTTTTCATCTAATTCATTTCTATAAAAACCCAACACGATTTCATTTTCAAAGAACCGTACTACAACATGTCGATATGGGTTTGTCTAAAGTTTTGGTTAATCGATTTGTTATTTAGGAGAAATATTTAATTTTGATTCGTGGAAGTTGAAATGTTTTGCAACCTCTGAAAGAAGAACATTTGACAAAAAACGCACTCAAGCAGGTTCTCTAGCTTTCCCCTGTTCTATCTTATTATTCTTTTTATTTTATTTTAAATTTTTTGTTGTAGAGGTGTTGTGTGTAGCAGCAAAAGGATGAACATGAATAATCTTTTGTTACTTTTAGGTTGCCTGAATACAACATTGAAAATGACTTATTTCCGAGACGGATTTATGAAATATGTTGAAAAAAGGGTATTTTCATATTGGGGATTTGTAGCTTCAGGTACTACTTCATTCCCTTCTACAACTTTCCATTTTCCTTTTCTAAGTATGGTTTACATATATTATTTGGACAGGGCTTGATCGTCAGTTTTGATTTTAGGGTCACACAAAAGATATGGTGGAAACCATGGGTCTTTAAATCGGAGATAAATGTTATTATATCCTATTATTTCATATTGCTTATACTGCCATTTTCTATGTTGAATAATATGTGTTCGATTTTAATATTACACTTTTAATGAATGAAATGAATTTCTCAAATTGAAATGAAAGATTACAGATCGTTTATATACAAGAGGAAAGAGAGTCAAACTAACTAACTCTCAATATATACAAACAGGTCCTTCATCTTTCAATAAGTACAATTATAACCTCTATTATTAAATGCCCCAAATGGTTTCCAAATATGGCTTTTGAAAGATACTATGAATATTGATTACTGATGTTGCTATCTCAAAAGCATCTTTCCGGTAAACTTGGGTATTGTTGGTAACATTTTCCCCAATCTTAATACATTTTTGGGTTTCTCCTCCCAAGTTATTCGCTTTATGGTCAACAGAGATGGGATTTCCATGGTTGAGGGTGAAGGCCTTTCTGTTGAGGTACAAATAAAGTTTGTTTCATCATATTCTCATGGATTATTTATGTAATAAACTAATTGTTTCAGGATCTTGGAGATGAGTTTGAGAAATATTTCCGGGCATAATATGACCAGACTGAAGTTGGAGATCGTTTTAACTTTTTTGGTTTTACTTTCTCTAAATCCTCTACCCTGGTTCATGGTAATATTTCACTATCTGAATATAAATTTGATCATTGATTGAGTGCTTTAAAAAATCAACCAGTTGACATGATCTAATTACGAGGAAGCATAAGAAATGTAGAGACTTCATTATCTAAATGCAGGGTTCTAAATAACGCGCCATGGCGGTGCCAAGGTGTGCCATGGCGCCGAGGCGGGGGGTAGCCGTCCCGAAAACGACCAAGGCGCCATTGTAAAGCTTGGCGGAAAAATAACGTAGTAAGGCGCGCCATTTCGCGTTTTTTTTTCGTAACGCGTTATCGGCCTGTTGACTTTGCTGACTTTGGGCTAAAGTAAATACTGGGCTAAAGTAAATACTAAATAACTAAAAAAGTAAAAATCAAGTCCATTACATCAAAAGGGGAAATCGGGACAGTAAAAACCAAAATATACAACTTACAATTCAACACCATGCTCTCTCGATTGAACTCTCTACACTGATCTCATCACTCGATCGAACTCTCTTCAGTTTTTCACTTACAAAACCGGTCTCATCACTTGATCTTCACCTGTTGCGCTGCTTCGGTTCTTTACTCAATGTAATCGACTATAGTTCTTCACTGATTGAAATATTTACAACCTGCTTTTGTTCTTCAATTTCACCTACGTGCATCGAGAGGTAACCACTAAGCCTAAGAAAATTTTTGCTTCTGTTGGATTATGTTATACATTCAATGATTCATTCAATCTTCATCTACACCACCATTTCTATGCCTTCCTCGGTTTTATACGTTCTATGTTTTTATCTCACAACCCTTGCATACATGTTAAGACTTTTAATTATAAATCGGTAATTCCTAGTTTTATATGTTATATCTCTCTAGTGTGTTGATTTCAACCATAAAACTCATTCTCCAATCATACAAAACTTGAAGTGGTTAGTTTCATATGTTATAAGTATTCTCCATTTGAACAGGGGATCAAGAAGTAATCTGCATCCCTTTTGAGATTTTGTTTTCTCTTTCACTGGTATAAGTTGCGGTTAATTTTCTCTTAGAGGTTTTGTTTTCACTTTTCAATGAGCTCATTGTTTTCTGCATCCCTTTTGATCTAGAAACTTATATATAGCATGTTTTTAAGCTACTAATTTGTTTTCAACTTTTTTTTTCAAACAGGATATATTATAATTTTATTCAAGAATGGCTAATGTTGATCAAGATTCTAATTTGGATGGTGCAACAGAAGGTAGTTCTAATGCAAATGCACCCTTGAAAAGAAACTCGGATGATCCAGGATGGAATTGTGGCACACTGTGTGATCCTCTAAATAAAGATGCAATCAAATGCAAGCTTTGTGGATTTATATGTAAAGCTGGAATCACTAGGCTAAAGTACCATGTTTCAGGACTAAAAGGAAATGGTGTAGCCATATGTAAGAATGCAAGCAAAGAAGATAAAGCTGTGTGTGTTGCTTTACTTGAGAACCCAAAAGAGGATAAGATAGCAAAAAGAAAACGAGAAGAAGAAATGAGGGCAGAGGTTGAAATTGAAGTAGAAGATAATGAGTTTTATGCAGGGTCCAAGAAAAAAAGGCGAAGCAATTTGCGTCCGTTGGACAAGTTTACAAATCCTATCAACCCCGAAGGTCCATTTCTCAATATGCGTCAACAAAATCTTTTAGATGCACTTTCCAAAGAACGGACACATAGTGTACATCAGTTCTGTGCACGATGGATGTATGAATCAGGTGTTCCTTTTCATTCGATTGATAACGATGCTTTTGAGAAGTTTGTTGAAGCAGTTGGGCAATATGGTCGAGGTTATTGTCCTCCAAGTCAATATCTACTTAGGGAGCCATTATTGAAGGAAGAAGTTGAGAGAACTAAAGGTCTTCTCAAGAAACAAGAAGAAGAGTCGGCATGTAATGGTTGTTCAGTTATGATAGATGGTTGGACTGATCGAAAACGAAGAAGCATAATGAATTTTTGTGTGAACTCAAAAGAAGGAACAACTTTTCATTCTTCTATTGAATGTTCCACAGATTCACACACAGGGCAGTTCATATTTGATTATGTTGACAAGTGTATTGAAGATGTTGGGGCACAAAATGTGATACAGGTTGTGACAGACAATGCTGCCAATAATTTGGCGGCTGCCAAATTGTTGATAGAGAAGAGGCCAAACATGTTTTGGACTTCTTGTGCTGCTTACACAATCGATCTTATGCTTGAAGCAATTGGTAAAGAAGGTAAATTCAAAGAATGGATTGCTAAGGCAAAAAATTTAACTATTTTCATTTATGCACATCATTGGACGTTGGCATTAATGCGGAAGTTTACAAAGTGTAAGGACATTGTGAGGCCGGGAGTTACTAGGTTTGCTACAACATTTCTTACGTTGCAAAGTTTGATGGAGAAGCAAGAAAAGTTAAAAACATATGTTTACTAGTCATGAATGGACACAATCAAAATGGTCTAGAAAAAAATGGATTAGGAGCTTATGCAATCGTGATAAGCCGATCTTTTTGGAATGGGATAAACTTATGCTTGAAGGTTTTCTCCCTGTTAGTCAAACTCCTTCGACTAGCTGATGGAGATCGAAAGGCATCAATGGGCTTCTTGTATGGAGAGCTTCAATAGGCCAAAGAAGATATAAAAATGGCTTTCAATAATGTGGAGATTAACTACCGTTCTATCATAGAAGTTATTGAGACAAGAGCAAAAGGTCGGCTTGATAGTCCACTACACATGACGGCTTACCTATTAAATCCTTATTATTTATATAAAGATCAAAACATAAAAGATAATGTCATGGTTTCGGATGCAATTTTTATGTGTTGAAAAGTTTTTTCGTGATGACATTGACAAGCAAGATCAGGTGATAAATATGGAGCTCCCAAAGAACAAGGAAAAAGGAGATTTTGGAAGAATATTGGCAGCAAAGGGGTGTTCTGAAAATAGCAGTTCTTATGATCCAGGTATGTTATAAAACTTCTAAAATTGCACAGAAAATACTTGTAAAACAAGACAAAAAAACAGCTTAATGTTTCTTTTTATTTGTTAGGTACTTGGTGGATGACTTATGGAAATTCAACACTGACTTTGCAAAAGATGGCTATAAAGATCCTCTCATTAACCACTAGCTCCTCTGGTTGTGAAAGAAATTGAAGTGCTTTTGAAGGGGTAAGTAATAATTTGTTACTTAATATACACACAAAGAAAAGAAATAGGCTTGATAGTCAATGATTACACAATCTTGTATTTGTTCAGTTTAATTCCGAACTCATCAACAAATGGGAAAGAAATAATAACCAAAATATAGATGTATTGCGTTCTCCTGATGCTAGTAAGGCGCAATCGTGGATTGTTGCTATTAATGATGACGATGATGAAATGGAAGATGGTGAGGGTTTGGAGGTTAGTGGAGAAGCAATTGATAATGCAAACTAAGAGGCTAGAGAAGTCCATGATGATGATTTTGTGTCGGATGAAGAACAAGTGGAATGTGAAGAAGATTTTGAATTTAATTCTGATGAAGAAGGTTTTGTGGATAGAAATGGAGACAGTTACTAATCTAAGGATGTAACATGCTTTTGTAATGCTCACCGACGTTTTGAAAACTGACACTTTTGTAAACTCTTAGTATAATTGTCAATCGGTGACTATATATATGTTAGATAAAATGTATATTGACATGTGAAAACATTGGGGTTTTTTGTTAATATATGGGTTTTTATATTATTTGATGATGGTAAAAATATATACAAATAAATAAAATTTTGCCGCCTTGTCACGCCTTGAAAAACGCCGTGGCCTCGTCATGTCTCTCAAAGCTTGAGGCTCGGGTATGCTGTCAAGTCACGCTTTACGTTATTTAGAACCATGTCTAAATGAGATGCTCCTGGTAAGTTATGCACTCATTTTTCCTTAAATAGGTTTTCAAGTTTTTTTCTTGAATATACCGAGTCCCTTTTTGAAAACTCGCATATCACTTCTCATACCTCTTTGTTTAATTTCATTTCTTTTATAAAGTTTTGTGCAATTCTTTATATCTATGAAAACTTTACCTTTTATCTTCATCTTTTTTATAAATCTACTCAACTACAACATCACACATTCAATTTTTTTGCTTACTAGGGCATGTAAATTTGAAAAAAAAAATACTTATTATAATAATACAATTTTTAATGAAAAATAATTGTGAGTAACATTAGGATTTTGTAATGAAACAGTAATTAAGAGTATGTTGTTATCTTGTGCATTTAGCAACATTTCTTCCAAAATACATTGCATCTATCGAGAAAAAAAAAGTTAAATGTATAGTTTGATTTTTTTTTTGCATAATTATAGGTAATAGGTTCTCAAACTCCATACAGTGCAAGGCTCTTCCAAAATACATTGCATCGACCGGGAAAAACTATGTATAATTTGGAACTTGATTACAAGCCCGTTACTATTATTGTTGATGTTGAAGTTGTTGTTACACCTGATGTATATGTTGGTATGCTTATCATCTTGGCTTCACTAATAAATTATTTAATAAAAGGAACGTAAACAATAAATTCCTTGATGATATATAGATTTTAAAGGGTTAAAACTTAAAAGTATATCCAATTATAGCTATAGCAATATAGTTTTACAAAGTTCAATGTTATTTAATGGATTTACAATACCAAATATGTGGTAGTTAAATTCCAGAAAATGAAATTGCAATGTTATTTATGTGATATTGTTATGAACTCACGTAAAAAGATTAAGAAAATGAGTGGCAGTCAAATGATTGGTATTAAAACTCAGTTCATAACAAGAACAAGAACAATAGGAAGGATATAAATAGCTGTTCGAGATGCTATGGTCTCCTAGATAGAAGAAACTTCTAATTCTTTCTGCTTCTTCCATAAGGATATACCCTGCCTAATATATAGACTGCCATGATAGAGAATGACCCTAATTCCCAAATTGGCCCTGCTGTCCTACCAATCCTGCATCGCTTTCGTGATTGTTTTTGGTCCCCTCCAAAAGTGGAATCTTTTTAGTTCTCTTTCTTTGATAGGTGAATTGCACTGGTGGGTGCACCACATTACTCCTTCCCCAAAGGTTGACATTGTCCTCAAGGTCAAAGTCGGGAAATGTTTGCTGGATAGTTCTGAAGTCTTCCCAGGTGGACTCGAAATGTGGTACATCCTTCCACTTGATCAAAACCTCCATTCTTTGTCCTTCCTTCTCTATTTGGCTTCTCACCCCCAAAACAGATTCTGGTTCCCATTGTAAAACCATTTCCTCCGACAAGTGGGCTGGTAGCGTGGGCCTTGCTACCTGGTCCCCAATGGCTTTTTTTTAATAGTGAAACGTGGAACACAGGGTGAATCTTGGCGGTCTTGGGTAGTTGGAGCTTGTAGGCCACTGACCCCACCTTCTTGATAATCATGAAAGGCTCGTAGTATCGAGCTGCCAGCTTTTGGAATGGTCTATGGGTCACGGATTGTTGTCTATAAGGCTGCAGTTTCAAAAAGACCCATTCTCCCTCATTGAATGAAACTTCCTTGCGGTTTTTATCAGCCTCTCTCTTCATCCTTTGTTGGGCTCGGAGCAGATGTCCCTTGAGATCATCGAGTATGGCATCTCGTTCTAATAATTGTTCCTCCACAGTAGAAACAACTGTTTCCCCTCTTTGTAACTTAAGCACCCGTGGTGGGTCTTGACCATATAAAGCCTTAAAAGGTGTGATCTTTCCGGACGTGTGATAGGCTGTGTTGTGCCAATTTGACCAAGTTCGAGGATTCCCTTGTATGAAACAACGTAAGTAGAGCTCCATAGATTTGTTGATTATCTCCGTTTGGCCATCCGTTTGGGGATGGTAGGCGGTGCTTCTGAGTAAATTAGTACCCTGCAGCTTAAATAACTCACGCCAAAACAAACTCATGAAGACCTTGTCCCTGTCGGAAACTACGGTGCTTGGGAACCCATGGAGTCTTACCACTTCTTTGACAAATGTAGCTGCCAGTGAGACTGCTGTGAAGGGGTGTTTCATTGCTATGAAATGTGAATATTTTGTGAGACGGTCTAACACCAGTAAAATGGCATTGTACCCTTTCGAATTAGGTAGTCCTTCTATGAAATCCATAGAGATGTCATCCCATACATGTTCTGGAATGGATAGAGGCTGAAGGAGTCCGGCTGGATGCGTGTTTAAAGATTTCTGACTTTGACAAACTTGACAACCTTGAACGTGTTTCTGAACCGTTTTTCTCAGTTCCCCAGCATGTCCCCCAATCACAGAATCATGAAATTCTTTGAGTAGAGTAGGTATTAGCCTTGAGTTATGAGGAATTACCTACCTGCCCTTATACAAGAGCCTGTTGTTCACGATTAAGTATCCCACGTGCGCCTTATTACCCTCCGTTATGTCAGAATTCACTTGTTGAATGAATTGGTCATTCTTGATTTCTTCATTCAGGTCTTCTTTGGAACATCTTCTTCCTTCATCCGAATTTGGTGGTAGCCAGACTTTAAATCAAGTTTTGAGAAAATTCGTGACCCGTGCAACTCATCCAACAACTCTTCTATTACAGGAAACGGAAACTTATCCTTAACCGTGACCTTATTAAGACTCCGATAATCTTCACAAAACCTCCAAGACCCATTTTTTTTAACTAATAGAGCTGGACTAGAAAAAGGACTTCGTGAAGGTTGGATGATCCCCGATTTGAGCATATCTCTTAAGAGGAGGAAGCCCACCTTTCCAATTGAACACTCCTGCAAATCTTTGGACCACCTTGGTTAGGTAAGGTAGAGAAGCTGGGAGAGTTGGTGAGGTTGCTTACTTCTCCAAGTGGTTATAATGGACCAAATACCCCCTCCCACTGATCCAATAGTTCTCACCATGGTCTTCAAAGAGATCATGGCTCGTTCCAGGGACGGGTCCCCCCGTAAGGTTACCCATTGACCATTCACTTGGAATTTCATTAGTTGAGTTTTCCAATTAGTGGTAACTGCTCCCAATTTCTCTAACCACTAGATTCCCAGAATTACATCAGAACTTCCAAGTGTGAGCGGAAGGAAGTCTTCCTTGATTCCCAATCCTTGCACTTGTAACAGAATTCCTTGGCACCTCCCTTGACCGGAAACTGTCTTTCCTGTTCCCAATGACATCCCAAACCCTGCGGTGGGTGTGATTGGTATGTGCATTTTTTTTATTACGACTAAGGATATGAAGTTATGCGTGACTCCTGGATCAACAAGAACCACCACATCCGTGTCTGCCAGAGTGCCCCTGAGTTTAAGTGTTTTTGGGCTTGCCTTTCGAAGGACAGAATTCAAACAAATTCCAGATAGTATCGTGGTTTCCTGGACAGGGGTAACGAGCTCCTCTGTTTGGGGTTCTTCTTCTTCTTGCATCAGTAGCACACTCAACTCCTCCTTTTTGCATTTATGCCCCGGATTCCATTTTCATCACATCGGTAACACAACCCTCTCTCCTTCTTGTGTTGTAATTCCTTATCCGTCAACCTTCTTACTTCCCCTGATACTCGATTTCTCACTGATTGGTTCATTGTGGTATGAATGGGAGGCAACGTTGTGCCCTTGGAAGAGTAGAAGGTAGTTTTGATGGGGGTAATCAATGGTGTTCCTGAGATGCTTCTGATGGTGTTTGTTCGCTGGGTGACAGGGGAGGGTTGGGGTTTGCGTTTAAGTTGAGATTGTAATTTTTGTTCGATCTTGATAGCCAGGGTCATCGCGTTTTCAACGGACATGGGACTCAATATCTGGACCTCTGACCTAATTTCATCATTCAGCCCGTTAAGGAATTGGCCCACAATGATGCCATCGGGTATGTTGCTTAGCGGGGCGAGTCGTTCAATAAATGCCCGTTGGTACTCTAAAACCGGCCCGGTCTGAGTTAGTGTGAGCCATTTTTGGTGTAACGTACCTGCATTCGTCGGTCGGAATTGCCTTAAGAGTAGCGATTTCATCTCCTTCCATCGCATTATTGGTCGACGGTTGTGTTCCCACTGAAACCACAGGAGGGCGTCACCTTCGAGGGCTACTACCGCCGCCTCCAGTTTATCAGCCTCTGATAGCTTGTAAAAGTTGAAGTATCGTTCATCCCTCAAGATCCAACCGTCCGGATTTTCACCGTCAAACAAGGGCATATCCAGTTTCCTAAACCTCCAATTGGTTCCATCGCCATGATCGCCTCCCTGTGACCGGGCCCCGCCGTCGCTGCTTCCGCCTGTACCAAAACCACCGCTCCCCGTCGGTCTTGGGCCTCCACTGTTATCCTTCGGGGTTTCCATCGTTGAAACCACAGGTTCGTCGAAGAGTTCTTCCTCTGTTGACTTCCTTCCTTTACCGAGGGCCCTCAACACCTCTTCAAACTTCTGGTCCATCTTTGTCTGTATTGAAGCGATAGAATCAGCTTGTTGTTGGATCTGGTGTCCTTGATTCTCCATTCTGTCGTTCAAATGGCCTAACTCTGCCTCCAAGGATTCCACCCTCTTGAGCTGGGTTCCTCCCCCTTCTTTTCCTCCAACCATGCTCCCAGATGGTTGCTCTTGCTCTGATACCAATTTGTTATGAACTCACGTACAAATATTAAGAAATTGAATGGTAGTCAAATGATTGGTATTAAAACTCAGTTCATAACAAGAACAAGAACAATAGGAAGGATAGAAATAGCTATTCGAGATGCTATGGTCTCTTAGATAGAAGAAACTTCTAATTCTTTCTGCTTCTACCATAAGGATATACCCTGCCTAATATATAGACTGCCATGATAGAGAATGATCCTAATTCCCAAATTTCCCTAGATAGAAGAAACTTCTAATTCTTTCTGCTTCTACCCTAAGGATATACCCTGCCTAATATATAGACTGACATGATAGAGAATGATCCTAATTCCCAAATTGTCCTAGATAGATGAAACTTCTAATTCTTTCTGCTTCTTCCATAAGGATATACCCTGCCTAATATATAGACTGCCATGATAGAGAATGATTCTAATTCCCAAATTGCCCCTGTTGTCCCACCAATCTTGCATCGCCTTCGTGATTGTTTTTGGTCCCCTCCAAAAGTGGAATCTTTTTAGTTCTCTTTCTTTGATAGGTGAATTGCACTGGTGGGTGCACCACAAATTTAAGGAAGTATTTGGAAGCAGGTTGTTGCTTTTAGAACTGAATCTGTTCAGATATCACTGTGCCGGTTCATAAAAGTTGGAACCGACAGTGACCGGTTTTGGTTCTTATTTTTTTAGAATCGGTAACTGTTGGGCACCCGCTAGGGACCGGTTTCGAGACGACGTATCCGTAACTGCTGGATGCCTAGAACCGAACAATTGGGTACCATTATTTCATTAATGAAAATATATATTAATTGTATTACTTAAGTGAATAATGATTCATGCATTAATTAACATTTGCTCCTTCAAGTCAAGTATTTTGATGATTTACTTTAAAGTATTATGTTAAATCTATAAATATTTTGATGGTTTAAGCTTTAGCCGTTGGCAAGTATATTGAATTTTGGATGGTTTAACTGCAATTAACATGTAAAAAACATGGTGAAATACTGAAATGTTAGATTTTTTTATCGGTATACAATGCTAATGAATAAAGGAAAACAGGTTGATGAAATAGAAAAACATTACAGCCGGAAGCATCATCCCTTCAGTTGCTTTTCATTTAAGATTAAGTTATGATTTAACTTTTTCCCCAATTTATAAACTAAAGATCCGTGATTATGGTTATGTCACAAAAACATATTGCTTAAAATTCCGCCGCAACGCGCGGTCTTAAAACCTCGTTAATTCTGTAATTGATTCCGTTGGTGTTTAACCTTTTGTCCAGTTAACCAAGAAGTGAGCCCCAGTCCTGTGTCTTTAACCTTTTGTCCAGTTGAGTCCCTCCAAATTTCCATAAACCAGATGAGACCTTCAACTATTAACAAAGCAAAACTTACATTCGTACAAACCTCAAAAAGTTAGAAAATTTAACCATTAACAAAATCATTGACTTTCCAAACTTAGTTTGATTGTGAAGAACATATTTTTAACATGGTCTCTAA
Source organism: Lactuca saligna (assembly GCF_052625555.1). Lineage (NCBI taxonomy): Eukaryota > Viridiplantae > Streptophyta > Magnoliopsida > Asterales > Asteraceae > Lactuca > Lactuca saligna. Next base: position 73,841,720 of record NC_136417.1, read on the forward strand.
ATGCGTTTAACACTCTAACACATCCAACCTAATGTGTCTCAAATGAAGTGTGAAAGACTAATCACTTTGACCAATCACTTCCAATGCATCTGCACATAAACAAATTCAAATTGTATACAGAATCATACGAGAAAATGTGACAAAAATATGGCGAAGGCATGTAAAGGCCAAAACTGTACTATAAAAGATGTTAATAAGGATTTTTTTCTCACTTTTAGTACACAATCCTGCTATTAAGAAAAGAGAAAGGTCTTGTTGTCAAAAGATATGAATAGCGCGTGTATGTGTATGATAATTAACATATTCCTTTCTATTTGTAAAATATTTGTAGCTAGCTATGTCTATCAATAAATTGAGTTTCGATCTAGATGTAATGTATTATATTTATGTGATTTAACATATAAAACAAACATTATTTATTGATCCAACAAATTGACCCAGTTAAGGAGATCATCCATTTAAATATTGAAAATAGTTTTATATATTTACCTTTGGTAAACAAATACCAGATAATTAAAAAGTAATATTACATAGGACACTGATAAAAGAATGATATGTACCTCTATAGCTGGTGATGTCTCCAATGGACTCATGATCAAGGTTTTGAAAACCGGACCGGACATCGAACCGGCTATCTTACTGGTTCGATGGTTCAACTGGTCCGACCGGTTGGACCGGTCCCAAAAACCGGAAAAACCGGATATATATATATATATATATATATATATATATATATATATATATATATATATATATATATATATATATATAGTGTGTGTGTGTTTTATATATGTATATTAAATATATGTGTATGATTTATATATTTATATTATAATTATGAAGTTCATATATAAAATACGTAGTAATTAAATTGACAGTTTCAAATTGGTGAAAAAAAAAGTAGTAATTCCAAAAATAAAAAGTCTAAATATCTAAATATACATAATACGTATGTTAGTTGTCTAAAAAATAGATAATGCAAATATATTTAATACAGTATGTGTGCAAATTGCTTGTAAAGGAAGTGGTAGTATAAAGTTTGAATATGAAATACATCCCACATCGATAGGTTAATAGAAATAGAGGGCTGTGTTTGCTTATAAAAAGAGTATTCCACAGCATAGGTAATCAAATTGACACCTCAGTGAATAGGATGGCTCCTTTGAGCCGGCTTGTTCTATGTTGTGAGTAAGCCAAATTTTTAAAAAACTGGTTTTGTTTCCGGTTGAACCACTCCGGTTTTTTCTGGTTCTTAAGAAAACCGCCGGTTTTTACCGGTTCGGCTTACAAGCGGTTTTTAGCCCTTAAGAAACCGGTAACCTTGCTGGTTCCTGATTGAATCGGTTGAATTGGCTGGTCTGGTTTTAAAAACACTGCTCATGATACCATGATCCACAAAAATGTTTAGGATGTATTATTCTGTTGTTTGAATCCCGGTAAGATCTCCATCAATGATGTGATTTCATGACTTGTCATCACTCAAAGTGTCTTCTTCATCCGTGTTTCCATCATTAAACAAAAAACTCACACATACTCGTTTGTAACTTCATTACCTCCAAGTTTCTCTACTACATCAATAGCAACACAGCCACCACCTTCCATCTCATTCATCCCAAACATCTAATGGTTCAAAAATATGACATATTCTTCACCCACACCAATATCATCAATGCAATGTTTGTACATCCAGGTCTGGTTCTTTGTAATATAACTAGTTATGATCACTGGCAGATGATGGAACTCACAATCTGGAAATGGTATACAGTGCACAGCAGAAATTCAATCCTTTGAGCTAATTAGGAGATGATGGGATGGTAAATGTTATTTATGGCCCCTTGCTTGTATCCATAATCCAAATCAGCATTTCTTCTCTTCCAGAAATTGTGCTGAATATTCCAAATTCATAAAACATCTGTCAAATACAACCACCTTAATTAATCACCATAATAACAAGAAATACACACATAATCTCAACAGGATAGATGAGTTAACTAAAGCGAACCTTGATTTCAGATTCCTCTGGTCTTGTAGACCCAAAAAGAAGTTTCCACATGCCTTTCCTTAAGAAAGGCCAACTTAGTCCAACCCAAACTATGAAATATCTTATCCTCAACACCTTCCATTGGTTGGATTTCAACCAATCCTTCAAATTTAACTGAAGAAGTCCCTAACAATTTTGACTTTATTTCACTGTTTTTTATACTAAGCGACTCACGCCTAGGAAGGCTTCTCATGCAATTGGGAAGTGAAACGATAGGATTCTCATATAAACATAATTCCCTTAACATGGATAGGCAACTGAAGTCGATGGGAAAGGATTCGGTGGACAATTTACTCTTTGAAAGTGGCAGCCTTACTAAAAACCACAAAAAATAGAATGTAATGTTTAAATCATGTGGTATAGCCTTCAATTGTATTTGACAGTTTCTTATACTAAGCAACTTAAGCCTAGGAAGGCTTCTCATGCAATTGGGCGGTGAAACGATAGGATTCTCATCTAAACATAATTCCTTTAACATGGATAGTTAGGAAACTTAAGTCGATGGGAAAGGATTCGGTGGACAATTTACTCTTTGCAAGTGACAACCTTACTAAAGACCACCAAAAATAGAGTGTAATGAACTTTGAATCATGTGGTATATCCCCCATAATGGCGGAGGAAAAGGTTTTTGTGTTTATGCAAGTATCATAAGCCTTGGACAAAGATCCTAAGGGATTCCACGATTGTATTAATATAGGTGGGTACATTTCTGGATAAAATACAACCTCTTGTAGCAAAGGCTCATATATATAATAGATGCTTAACTCTCCTAGTGTATGCTTAGGATGCTCCACTAGTGCCAACATTATACAGTTTTCCATATCAAGAATCTCAAGACTAAGAAGACTTCTCACATAATTGGGCAAGCAAACGATAATATTTTCATATATACACAATTCCAGCATGGGTAGGCAACCGAAGTCAATGGAAAAGGATTCATTAAAATTATTAACTGACAACCTTAAACACCTCAAAAACTGAAGTGTAATGAAATTCAGATGACGTGGTATACCCCTACTAGGTAAGGTAATTAACTTCCAATCACTTGAAGCCTCTGAATCACACCATATAGACTCCAGAGAGGTGGAGGTTTTTGTGCTTATGAGATTTTTCTTATCCTTGTACAATTTCGGTGAAACGGTATTACTACCATCTAGCAATAGTGTTGTAACCTTCTTTAACGCACTTATAGTTCTTGGAAGTTTTCCAAGCTTGTTGCAGTAGCTTAAATCAATGACCACAAGTTCAACACATTGTCCAATTGATTCAAAAATGTCAACCAAACTGATGCAATTTTTAGCTATCAACCTTTCAAGTGCGGGGAGTTCCTCAAACTTAACCAGGCGCTTAAATCAATGACGAAAAGTTCAACACATTGCCCAATTGATTTAGAAAATGTCAACCAAACTGATGCAATTTTTAGCTATCAACCTTTCAAGTGCGGGGAGTTCTTCAAACTCAACCAAGCTACGAAGCTGATAACAGAAACTTAAGTTAAGAATCTTCAATGATCCAAGCAACTTTTTGTCTTTTGAGCATGAGCCGGTCAACTGCTGAAATGGAGATATGTTAGAATAGTAGTCAACTTCATCAACTCAATATGGAAGAAAGATAAATGTGGATAAGTTACATTTTTCCTCTTCTGAGATTGTTCTGGAATACTATAACAAATGCATAATGCCTCAATATTGCTATATGACATATGACAGGTTGAGAGCAACTAGTTTCTCCGCAGGTAAGTCGAAAGGTATAAACTTCAAAAGAAACCCATGCATACACAACCATCTTAATTTTCTTGGAAAGTTCTTGTAAGACCCATTGATTTGCACATAAGTGAGTTACAATAGCATCATCTTATCCATCTTATTCGATGCATCTGCTTTCAACTCAAATGTTTCACGTAACTTGTCATTCCCAAGCATTCTTGTGTCAAGGGTGAGTCCTAGAACATTTCCAGAACCCTAAGAAGAAAAGAAATGCAAACAAATTTAAAATTGGTATACATACATGTATAATATAGACGGTACAAAATAATTTGAACAAGTATACAAGGCTTCTTAACATTTTATGTTTCAACACTTTGATGACACCATAATCGACTTCGCTTCCATGGCTTCTGAGGTGCTTCTTGACTTACTATGAATCTCCCATCTGTTAAAGCAACCCATGTGTTGGTGATTTTAGTGTCACCATGTCATTTTATGTAATTGGAACTAATATATGAGCTAAGAGGCTTCATAATTTCTATCTAATATATGTATGGTTTTGTGCAGAGTGCACGCATGTATAAGATCGAATCAAAGGGGTAGTGCCCAGCGCCCCTAGCGGGGTACAAGGGGCAGAGGCACCGCTGGCTGCGGTCGTGCTAATGAAACCCTAATCACGTTTTTATATAAACGACACTTCTCTTTGAGATGAGAGATACGAAAAATCATTAGCTCTCGTTTTCATCAAACAAACATAGAATCCTTTGAACAATTTGGCTTACGATTTATATGCCAAGAATCATAAATGTCCTCTTGAATTATCTTAAATCGAATTTCTTGCAACCCAGTCATAGGGTAGAAATATCAATTTGGAAAGTGTTCATACGATCCAAGGGATATCCAGATCTCCGACATAAACCCTATTTTATCCAACATAAAGTTCATAAAGAACACCAAAGGTCAAACAAGACTGTCAACTTTAGCCTCAATCATGGATCCAAAATTCCAAAGTCTTCATTGAGAGCTTGATTATTGAATGTGGATGTTAAGCTTAATATTTTGAAATCATGCATTATTTGGATTCAAATTTAGATTGCTTATGTTCTTTGTTATGCATGCAGTTTTCCTTGTCAACTTTGTTTAATGTCTCATGACTGCTAATCTATCCAGTTAAACAAGTTTGAAGCAATGCACTTTTGGGCATAATATTATTATTTATCTTCAATGATTTATCGAGAAGTAGTTTCCTTTTAAAGCATATGAAATGGCTAAAATGTTGCATGACCAGGTGAAGTTCACCAAGGTGCACTACTAGAAAAAGGTTAATAGAGTACGGTTGAAATTGTGAATATAATACGTACATAGAGGGTGTATTAGTAGACGGGTGTATTAGATTACATGCATAATAGAGTACGGCTATTTGACCGTATTATATTATCCTATCTATTTTACACATACAATCATCTAATACGCCATATATACACATCTAATACACCAATAAACAACCGTACTTGATGTCTCACATCCCCTTTGCATTCCAGAGCCTTATTAAACAGACAATTCCACTCCAATTCCACTCCAGCCTTATTAAACAGTCAATTCCAGTCCATGGATGCTCTGGAACACATGGATCACCATTCCAACTGAAACAAACTTTTCAATTTCTGCAAAGCTACTATATGATTACCATGGATCAATCTCTACAAAATACAAACCTACTATATGATTCCATTCCAACCATAAGAAGTGGGACATCACTGATCATGTTTTCATTTTCAGAAATAGAAAAAAAAAATTACAATGAACTTAGTTCATTAAACAGAAAAAATTTTGTTAATGTCACATCTCTAACCTCTCTTTCCCCTTTGTCACCTCTAACCTCTCTTTCCCCTTTGTGGTTGATTCATTGTATGCCTACAAAAATTAACAAGAAAACTTAGGATTCAAAATCTCAAATAACTTTTAATGAAGAAAACTCAAATTATAAGACCTTGGCCATTAACAACTTCATCTATAGCAATGCAAGGGTGAAAACTTCTCCAGAACATAAAAAATATGAGCAAATACAACATGAAATACAATTTGTGTACCTTACAAAAAGGCTTCACTTTATCACCAAAAGTTCTCATCCATGTTTTAACACGTTCCTCCAATTCCTCACTAGAAAATGTTTTTTTGTCCTTCCAAATGTTCTACAAACAAATTAAGATAAAAAATTTGTTATTTAACAAAGGTGAGCCTTTATTACAATAAACAAAAATGAAAAAAAAAATATATCTAACAATATACTTACTTTCGGAAATCCATGTTGTCGAAAAAGTACAAACTCATTCATCCAGTTCATAACGTAGTAACCACACTCCCAATCGGACAATTGTTGATTACACTAAAACAATTATATATATATATATATATATATATATATATATATATATATATATATATATATATATATATATATATATATATATATATATATATATATATATATATATATATATATATATATATATATATGGGCTGTTACAAGGTTTAAAAAAACAAAAACCAACAAATCATGTTTGTGTCCAATGACTTGGATTTTCCCCAAGGTAATTAATCTTATTAACTAATATATATATATATATATATATATATATATATATATATATATATATATATATATATATATATGAGAGTTTTCTTTTCGGATATATATATATATATATATATATATATATATATATATATATATTAGTTAATAAGATTAATTACCTTGGGGAAAATCCAAGTCATTGGACACAAACATGATTTGTTGGTTTTTGTTTTTTTAAACCTTGTAACAGCCCTAAAACAAAAATAAACAACAATGATTTGTTAAAATTTATAAAAAGATATATCATTTCAAATACTAAAATAATAAATTTCTTACTTATTCACATGTTCAACTATTGTGTAGTCTTTCAATGTCTTTGTCCCTCTGGCAGAATCCAAAATGTAGCTTTTATATTGATGAGGATAAATCACTATCAACATCCAATGTCTCCTAATAAAGATTAAACAAACTAAACATAAACAACTTTTGATTAAAAATATCATAACAGTAAAGACATTTAGAATATCATACCTTTCCCAATATGGTGCAAGAAAAAATTGTTTTTCCTCATGAAAATTCATCACATCAACAAGATCATTGATGACATGATCTGTTTCACCCCTATCATCGTATTCACATCTCGTAGACGTGATACATTGTGGGTTTATAAAACCACATTTGTTATCCATTCTTGATACAAGCATGAGTGAATGTAGCATTCTGAAAACACAATATATATTATAATGGTAAAATAATATGAAACATTAATACCGTAAATGTTAAAGTACTTACATTTGATACCAGAGAATACAACTAATATCAAGTTGTTCTTTTTTCAATATCTCCATAATGGCCACTGAGCTAATCACGGTTTCAACACTCACAGCGTTGAAGATCCCGGGTTCAGACACAATAGGAAACGACTCCAGAATGTTGTGGCTCTTAAACAGTTTCTTTGGCATCATGGGTTCTTGCATCGTTTTGTATAACTTTTCCTTTTGTACCTACATTAAGAAACCAAATGATTATCATGAAAATTGTATTGCTATGAAAATAATAACAATGAGAGAGAGAGAGAGAGAGAGAGAGAGAGAGACGTAGGTTTGTGCCATATACCCTATTTTCTGCTTCATCCCCCATCATCTCTTTAGATGCTTCCAGTTTCCTTCTTTTCTTTCTAGGAAGATTTTTCTGCCACCAAAAAATAGTAAAAAATACAGTATATTTCTGTGGGCTAAATGCTAAAAATAGCATCCAACTTTCATATATTTTCATTGTAACTTTTTATCTTATTAAGGCATGTTAATATATAATATCTTTCAAAGAAATCAAAAGAAGAAAATTATGCACCTCATACTCTTGCTTTTTCTTTGCTTTCTTCTTATGCTCTTTAGCTTCTTCAACATTCACGTTTTCTTTCTCTTTTTCCTGAAGTCCAAATTAAAAGATTATATTTTAATATATGTAGTTTTTTTTATGGGAAATTAACTATAAATGAAAACAATACCTTTCCAAAATTGTAAGTTAGAGTGACTACCTGGTCATGAAGAAGAAGAATAGGAGCAGCTTGGGTCGATATTGGTAATGGTTCAATGAGAGGTCTTTTATCTTTCTGCATAATTGAAATCGAGTTTAGTAAATAGTCAATGATGCATGTGATTAGATATTAATGTGAAATCGAATAGTTATAGAGGAGGATGTGTGATCATTGAGTGGTTTTGAAATATTCTTAATATGAAATCTGCACTCAATGGATGCCCGATTATAGGAACATTAGATGGGGCTAATGTTGAAATCAGGAAGGAAGTTGGAGAGGACAATTTTTTCTTTTTGGAGCAACAGCAGATGAAGTTCAAAACAGAGTCGATGATGCTTTCTAGGGTTATCAACCAGAAATATGAAGTAATATTTCGTACACAGAGAAGACATTGTCATAAACACAACATTAATCAACGAATAAATCAACTACACCCAAAGTCTGAGCGTACCTGTAAACAACGTGAAAGAAGGAGGCAGAAGCGGCTGTAGGCCGGAGTAGGAGACTTCGTCAGTCTCGTCGACTGGAGACCAGAGGTGGAGGCGTCGTCAACCGGAGGCGGAGGCGTCGTTGGCCAGAGGTGGAGGCGTCGTCGACCGAAGGCTAAGGTTTCGTATAAACAACTCTAAGTAATAGAGCGAAAATGGCGATGAATTTGTTTGGTCATATGCCGAAAGCGTCTCAAAGGGAGAAAGCGTCTCAAAGAATGAATTCTGCTGTGGGGCTTAATCAAATGAACTTATTTAATTTTTTATTTCAAGTATTTTTACTCATAAAAATATCCTATTGAATTTAATTGCCTCATGGTATTTTCTTCCCTTGTACTCGACATGGAATAAAAGTTCATTAACTGTATTTAAAAATAATCTATAGAGTACACTGTAAAATATAAACTACAAAAGATTCATCCTTTTTACAATAATAATCTAAAATTTCTTATTCTAATTAAATTGGAAAAGTTATTTTGTTTATGACCTTTGGTTATAACAAGCTTTCATTATGTTTAATACAGAAAATAAAACAAAAATTTTTAAAGAAAAATCATTTGAATGTAATCTGTTCATTCCATTTGACCATTTTTATGGTCCAAACTTTGCATGTAATCTATTGAAACTTGAACCTCATCTGGTTATTGGTTTTTGATGTTTGGTAATTTTTTAAAATAAACCGATAACAAACCTAAAATAATAAAACATAAAAATAAAAAAAGTCACTTGTGTTACCCCACAATTCTTCTTACAAAAAAGGATGAAAATACAGAAAATAAAAACGATAAAATACAGAAAATAGTCAAGTGGCTGAATCAATAAACTGAACAAGAACTGCTACAATTATTATTATTAAAAATTGAGGGGTAATATTGACCTTTTGGCATAGTTAGTCTACAAAACTGCAGCTTTCTGAAGGATGAGGGCCAAATGGGAATTCGATTATTGCTTGAACTGGTTGCCCAAACCTTGGGTCATTCCTAAGCTCTGTCCAAGATCTCCCATTTGTGCTTTCATGGCCTATAAAGGGGCAAAATGGTCAAATTAAAAATATATTACCCCAAGGGTAAAATTGTACTTTTATATCATCATACAAACCTGTACACTTTTTTGATGCACATCTCTATATGCTTCTGTTATGTACCTCTCTTTTCTTTTCTATGACAAGAATGGAATCAGTCATTCCATTCCCCTATCAATTCCATTCCTTTGAGAATAATGGTTTTATATCATCATACAAACCTGTACACTTGATTCAGTAATTGTAGTTTTTCCACTTAATTTGTCTTTAAGGAGTGTCTTCACTTGTTTGAGTGCAAATTCTGTGATTGGTTTTGCTTCTCTAGCTCCTTGGTAGTCAACAGGAGGTTTTCTAGGGACAAATACTTTAATAGTTGAAAACAGGATCAAAGTTGTAGCAGCAAGGATAAAGGCATTAAAGTTGGATTTCTAACTAAAGAGGAAGTTGATCATGTTTATGTATTAGTCGTACTTAATCAAAATGGGGGCGTATTTTTTTAGTTATTTGATTTTGTTTCTAGTACATCTCATTGACCGTATTAGATGCTGCAATTGTGTGTATTATATTTATTTATTCCTTTATAATACGGGTTTTTTTACAACCGTATTAGATGGGGGTGTACTCTATTACCAATTTTCCAGTAGTGGTGCGAGTACCTTCAGTTTAGTTATTTTACAATATTGAAGTCAAAATTACACATTCTGTAAGGCCTTTGATCATAATTTTTCAAGAGGAGGATGTTATACCTCCTCATAGGTGCTCCTGCCAATTAAGTCAAGTTTCCTTCATTCTTTATCACTAGTATTCACAACATTTTTCTTATCTAGCATGTTGATTGTGTGATTTTCGCTATCATGCAGAATACTGATAAATCTATAACTGATCAAGTATCACTTCCGCGCTTCGTGATTTTCAGGTCTAGTTTTAGAAACATTTCATCAACAAAATTGGGAATCCACTCACGAAGCAATGTGAGACTTGAACCAAAACATCCCACTGAGGCACCAACAAACTAGCACCCCGAGGATCTAACCAAACAACCTACCCAAACAGAACCTGAATCTTGGATGAAAGACAAAAGGACTCGTAGCTAGATTAAAAGAAAATCATGCAACACACAGTTAAGACCCACTCAATATCGGCACAGCACATAGTTAAGCCCTCTGTGGCAACTTTCAACTGCTCCATTCGTTCAGCATCAGCAGCCTCCAGCATGACAATCTTTTCTTCCAACTGCTTCTTTTCAGACTCCAACACCTCTAGTCTACTCGCAAGTTCAGATTTGGACTCTTCCAACGAAAAATTCATTACGTGAGCTTCTTCTCTTAGAGCTTCTGAGTGCTCCAATTGACTTTCCAAACTCCAACTCATAATGCTCGGCTTCAATTGTCCTCGTATTATTGAGATACCAAGAGCGTTGTTGCTCACAGGTCCCCTCAGTTACATCAATAGCTTTTACCTTTATCAATACACAGTTCCTTCTCAACATAAGAAGGAAATTCCAATATCTGCTCCAGATCCATAAACTGGCACCTCTGACGGCTTCTAGATCTCAAATTCTGGTTATCTCACATCATTAGCAGTCTTCTTTTTACCCTTTTGAGTTCGTTCCTGAAGAGCTGGGCTACGATGACTTCATGTAATCCACCTCCGCATCATCTTGTTCATCAGAAGAACCAAGCTGGAGAATGTTATCTAAATCCCTCATCTTTTTCAAGGGGAAAGAAAACAGTTGCTCTCCGTCAGGACCTACAAAAAAAATAGAGATTAGAAATAGTAGAACTACCATCGAGTAATAATGACTTTCAGTAGCTAGCATGACTAGTTGACTACTTTGTACATGAATTTCCACCATTAGTAGGATATACCTTCGAGTAAACAATCCAGATATTGAAGAACACTAAGATTGAACGGAGGTAAGTTATCCTTGCACCCATGACTATTTTCTTCCTTGCCAATAGAACCTTCATCATCAGATTTGAATGAGATACCACTGCTGTTGTCCCCAACGATGGTATTCTTCCCTTCTTTCACAAAGCCATTGTCTTGTTCCTGCTCCAGTGTTAAAGAAATAATGGTATATTTAATCTTTTTGACTTAGGAAATGATATTATGTATATTATATCTATTAAAAAGTTAAACCTACTTGCAAAAACTGATTAATCTTTATCAAGAAATCCCCTCGAAGATAAGGTACAAAATATGAGAAAGTGTTCGGTTCTAAAACCCCCGGTCAAAAAAAATACAGATAGGTACAGAGAATCTTCCCCCAATCGACAAGATTTTGGGACAAATTTCCTTTAAGCCCATCTATGATGGCCTCCAATTATACATCATAAGGGCATCCACAATGCATTGAAATCCATAGAGTTTAATGGATTGCCACATCATCATTCTTAAATTCATATAACTCTATTATTGTTTTCTCTGCAATGCATTGAACTCTACAAAGTTTAATAGAATGTTACAAAATATAATTTATAGTAAATATTTAAGGATTAAAACTTTTCTTTTTCCCGTTGAAGAGTTCAATGACCATTGAACTCCAAATCCATTGAATGCCTTATGCCAAGGTGGCATCTCACAATGGTTGAGTTTCATCCATTGAATGACACATGGACTTGCCACCTCATTCAACTCTCCCATTGAACTCACCATTGTGGATACTCTAAACAAGTACACAACAACAAAGCAGATAAGCAGCCACTTTACCCAGGGGTCAAATCCATGGTAATGGGTTTTACCCATGGATTTCCTTTGATTCAAATCATTGGTAAAATTAATGTTAGCTGGTTTTTTTCTTTTTCTTTTTGTCAATTTCCAAGCATATATTTCAAGGTTATAACTCCTTTTATTTTGTTACATCACTAATCAATATTTAAGAAGTTTGTTTGATAACATATTGAATTGGTTGTGCATGTGTGCCTTTTTATTCAAGTTGTAAAAACGTTTGGGTATATACAGAAATATACCTCAAGTGTGTGACCATCTATGTCGGACTTCTTTTGGGGGAAAGCTCTAAACCACATTTGCTTTTCTGATAAAAGAGATAAAAAGTAATATGTTAATTATAATGCGCATACATCCACTAGTAGCTAGGCCTCACAATGATGACTTTGAACCTGATCTAATCCGATCCAATATATTTATGTGATCCAACATATTAAAAAACTTGTCAACAAATCATCCTATTTAGGCAGATCAAAACATAGTGTCTATTCATTATCCACCAGGGTCGATCCATTTAAAAAGTAAAGGAGAACTCTAAGTTTCTATATTCGATAAAAATGAACTTATATTTTAAAAATTGATAAAACCAATAATAAAAGTCTTTGTTTGGATCAATGATCCATTTATTTAAAATAATTAGGTTTTTAAATAACTCATGGATGTTGTTGGATATATAGTATTGTGGGTTGCCTCATTTCCAATTTTCCACTATGTTCTTGGTGCATAAAAAATAGATAAAAAGTAATACGTACGCAAGGCACAAGAAAAAGTAATTTTAATAGTAACGACATCTACCTTTATAGACTGCACCATTTCCAACAAATTCATATAAAGAATTGTCAATTGCAATGTCGTCCCGCTCATATCCTCCAAAGTCTAAGATATATTCTCCTGTTGTTAACTGAAATCCGGAGAGATCTCCACCAATGATATGATTCCATGACTTGTAATCACCCAAAACATCTTCTTCTTCATCCTTTTTTTTTATCATCATACACAAAACTCACCCCACACTCCTTCCTAGATCCAATGTCCACTTTTCCAGTTATAGTAACATGATCACCAGGTTCCATCTCATTTATCCCGAACATCCAATGGCTTAGCAATATAAGACACTCTCCATCTACTTGGAATTCATTAAGAGAAGTCGTGTATATCCAGGTGAGGTTCTTTGTTGTATTATTAATTTTAATCGTTGGCGAAGTACAAACCACTGACACATCTGGAGAAAACAGATCCTGCAGCATCTCTACAAAGCACAAATTCAATCCCCTGAGATTGAAAGGAGGTGATGGGATGGTAAATGATATTGATGGCCCCTTGCTTCGTTTTGTAATCCAATTCGGTTGCTCTTTCCCCATATAATGCGTGGTGAATATTCCGAATTCATAACACATCTGTCATATATATATATATATATATATATGTATATATATATATATATATATATATATATATATATATATATATATATATATATATATATATATATATATATATATGTATGTATACACACACACTAGGTTATAAAATGAGCAAAAATCATATAACTATATTCACACAAATGAAGATATATAGTTAATTAGAACAAACCTTATTTTTAGATTCTTCTGGTTTTTTATCTGCAAAAAAAGTTTCCATGCACTTCTCGTAAGGAAAGTCTGGATTAGTCCAGCCCAAACTGTCTAATAACTTTTCCTCAACAGCTGTCATTCGTTCAATTTTGACTATGCCTTGGATATCACATGGAATTACTATTTGTTGTCCAAGCATTCCCAACCTAAGTGGGGACATTTCTGGATCAAATACAACTTTTTGTAGCCAGCCATCAATAGAAAGGAGGTTCAAATATCTTAGTGTAGGTGGAGGATACTCGACTGACGTCAGCATGCTACAGCCAGCCATATGAAGTAGCTCAAGTCTAGGAAGGCTTCTCACACAATTGGGCATGGAACTGATAGGATTGTCATCTAAACATAACTCTTTTAACACGGATAGGCAACTGAAGTCCATGGGAAAGGATTTTGTGGTCAAATTATTATTTCCAAGCCACAATTTTACTAAAGATAATGGTAAATTCGTAAAGAACTTGGAATCTGTTGGTATGGAGTTCATAATTGCGGAGAAAAATGTTTCTGCGTTTATACCAATTTTGTTTACCAATGAATCCATGTCCATAACCTCGATTTGAGGACCGATTCTACAGCCCTCTAGCAATAATGTTTTAACCTTCTTTAACATGCATATGGTTCTTGGAAGTTTTCCAAGCTTGATGCAGTAGCTCAAATTAATATGGACAAGTTCAACACATTGCTGAATTGATTCAGAAATCTCCAACAAACCAACGCAATTTGTAACTATTAACCACTCAAGTGCAGGGAGCCCGTCAAAACAGTCCAGACTACAAAGCTTTTCACAGAAACTTAAATTAAGAAATTTTAATGATCTTAGCAACCTTATCTCTTTTGAATGTGATCCAATCAACTGCTGACATGAAGATAAGTTAGAATAGTATTGAATTTGATCAACTCAACATGGAATAATAATAAAGACAGATGTGTTACCTTTTGCCTCTTCCGAGGTCGTTTTGGATTACTACAATAAATGTCAAATGACTCAAACTTGCTATATGACAAGTCCAGAGCCACTAGATTATCCATCGGTAAGTCTGAAGGTATCGACTTCAAAGGAAACCCATGTATACACAACCATCTTATTTTTTCAGGAAATTTCTTGTAAGTCCCTTTCATTTGCACATCATTAAGTTGTAGCAGTATTAGATTAACCATGTTACTCAAGGCATCCGTTTTCAACTCAATTGATCCACATGACTTCTCTTTCTTGAGCAATCTCATGTCTAGGCCTAGGCCTAAAACATTTTCGGTACCCTAAGAATAAAAGGAATGCAAAAGAATTAAAAAATGCCATCACCATGTATATATAGACGATACAAAAATACTCTGAACAAGTATACATGGCCTCTTACCTTTTGTTGTTTCAACACTTCGAATGACTCTTCATGACACCATAATCGACTTCGCATCCATGGCTTGTTTGGTGATTCTTCACGTACTACGTATCTTCCCATCTCTTGAAGCAACTGATGCATCATCAATATGTTATTCTCTTCAATGCTAAGAAGGCATCTGTCAAAGAGATTTGTGAACCCAAAACTTGTATTTATATTACATGCTTTTAAAATTGCTTCAGTAAAATATTTATCCACTCCAACAAAAAAACAAGCAATATGCTTAAACAAGTCCTTATCATTTTCGGACAGCAAAGAGTCGAAGCTTATTCTTAGTATATTATTTACAGGGGAACCATTTTCCTTCTTTAATGTTTCCAAGTGGCCCTCCCAGTAAGCTACATCTCTTTTATGCAGTGACCTGCCCAAAATTTCAAGAGCCAATGGATGTCCATCACAATACATCACAAGTTTTTCTAACACCTCTTCATAACCTGTCATGGGATCATTGGACATGAATGCATGAAAACACAGAAGTCGTCGTGATTCATTCGTATTTAAGCCTTGAAGAAAGTGCTTTGTATTCTTGGGTTTAACAGACCTTTTGAATAGTTCACAACTCTTTGTCAACCATTTGTTCTTTGTTGTTATGATGATTTTACTCCCTGCTTGAAAACCTTTGCTTCCAAGTAATGCATTCAATTGGTCGAGGTTATCAATATCATCAAGAACAAGAAACACCTTTTTACTGGCTAATGCATTTTCTATCATTGGGATGTATAGAGAAACCTCGTGAACTTGAATTGAATTTGGTTTAAAAATGTCATCAAAAAGTTGTTTTTGTAAATCAAGCAAACCATTAAAACTATTGCATCTCCTACTAATATCTCCAATGAAGCTGCTTGTGTCGAATTCATGAGAGTGTAACCAATAGACGTATTTGGCTAAAGACGTCTTCCCGATCCCAGCAATACCCCAAATAGTGTAAATGTCTGCTGTATGCGAGGATTCATCATTCAACCATGAAGTCAGAGAATTAATGGAATCGTCAATCCCAAAAAGTTGTGGCACAGGAATCCTTGAGGAAATACATAATCTACTGTAGATATCCTTGACAATTTCTTTAATAAACTCCGCCTCTGGCCTGAAACACGAGTTTAATAAGAACCGCAAAGAACAATCCAAATAAACTGAAATACCATATTTATAGATTTAATCTATGTAAAGAACTAAATCAAATTTATATCATATTATAAAGCTATCATGTTTAGTTAAGTTTTTCACATCAAACTTATATCATATTTGCAGTTCTTACCATATGCACCTGCTATATAAGGTCATAATTTTAATGTATAATAAGACCAGAGCCATGAATGTAATATAAGATATATATCTTTAGTGGGAAACCAAATTTTATTATGTTTCTAGAGTTTCATCAAGCTAAAATCTTGATGTGGCTAAGCATTTCTATAAACAACATGCCAGGTTATACTATACTGCTAGAAGTAGAAGTGTTTTTTCATAGTATTTAAAATACTTGTGATACAGTAATCGATGGTATGGTATTGAAACGGTAAGAATTATAATAGACTAAACTGAAAAAATTGTCCATGTGGATTATCGATTTCTTTAGTTTCGGTAGTCAAATACAGTTATTTCCATAAACGGTCCTTTTTCTCAATTTGATTATGTTCAAGGTCCCTCCGGTTAACACCATAAAATGAAATCTGTAAGAGTTGTAACAATTGACCATTTTTCCCTCATTGACGGTTGTGGTTTGTAATTTTCTTTGTTAGTATTTTTTTGGGACCAATTACCCACCCCTCATCTACATCACCTTGTCTTCTGCACGGCCTCACACCTTATTATTTGCTTATTGACTTATTCTTGATTGTGAGTTGATGTTTTATATGATGGAGATAATCTAGTGTGGAATCGTGTATTATTGTTATGATGGGGCGATCAATGGAAGTAGTCTCCCTAACCGCTAGTAGAATTAAGTTACCTACATCTAACCTCATCTTAACCCATTAAGTGGATATTGTTATTGTTATTGGTGTACTAATTAGACGTTAGGCTATTAACTTACAAACAGGAATTGCCTCAGGGCCGGCCCAATACATGGGCTACTTGGGCTTAGGCCCAAGGCATCAGAAATTTTGGGGCATCAAATAAGTCCAGCAATATCCATTATATATATAAGAATTTCCCATAAACTTAACCCACATATTATCTATTAACGAACCAGAAAGAAATCAGGGGAAGAAGAGGCATGAAACAATCAATCGATTAGTTCCCAACATAGAGAAATGAAACGTCGTGCCTAGAAACTCGTTGCTCGTTAGCGCTATTATCGATAGAGAAATCAATGTCTAGAATCGTCTTTGATACTAAAAGTAAGAACTGGTTTTTTATTTTCCACTTTCACTCTTTCAGTCAATCGATATTAGCTCTTTCTTGTATCTTGGTTTTTGATTTGTAGAATCGATATTAGCTCTCGAATTTCACTTTCAATCAATCGATATTAGTCAATCGATTCTTAATTTCCTATTTAGTGATTTTGTTGTGATTGTATCTTGGTGGTTGTTTTAGTTTTTCAGAAATCAAACCAGATTTCTCATCTATTTGTGCTAGATATTGTTGTTTCAGAAATCATATTTAAGTAAGTTTAATCTCGAAATCTGCTTTATTTGTTATCTATTTTATTTCTTCTACATCTGATTACAGTAAAAAAATGTACAAAGTCTCAAAGACATTGGATGGCATGATGAAGCCACACACAGTAACTGGAGGAGTCTTGTGTTAGTTCAACGAAATTTGATTGATTAAAGTCGTGTGGCTGTCTTATCGCAGAGCTTGAAAGAATCGTTCTCAACAAATCAAATGTAAGTTCTTATGTCTCGTGAAAACTGCCATCAATCATCTTTTAATCTGATTTTTGTGGTTTGTTTCAAGAGTTACGTATTAGATATTTCGATTTCTGATTTCTCTTCGACAGTTCTATTGTTTGGGTGAGTTTAATTTTTAATAATGTGACTTTAATCAGAATTTTGTGGTTTGTTTTAGAGTTTGGTTTCTGAATTCAATTTGGTCTTTTTATTTCTTACAGTTTTTGTGTAATTTTTTATGTAATTTCTTTTATACATGTGGTTTTCATTTCATGTGGGGTATTAGATATGGGCTTTTGTGTTGTCTTTTTACTGTTGATTTGTTGTTTGTGACCAGTCATTACAGGTAGTCCTTAAAGCATAGTGAAAAGTTGAAGCGTGGTGCTGTCACAAAGTATTTTTAATGTGTTATTCTTTGTTTTCTAGCTTTTGAAAATCCAATGATAGTTCGTTTATTGTTTGGAGCTCTTTTTTGAGGAGGTGTTCTTTTTTGCTATATATTTAGAACTTTGGGTAACCGGGGTGTTGGATAATATTGATAAAATGAAAGCAATTAGAACAAAACCTAGATAGTATTGCTTGTATAAATTTAATAAAACGAAAGCAACTACAAATACTCGTTAATGAGTATCATTTGTATAGATTTAACAAATTTAAAACAACTGCATCAACTTTTTACATATATAAACTTCACCCTAAACACTACAGACTCATTCAACGCAAATAGACTTGTGTGGTCTTGTCGAGGGCATTATTTTGAGGGCATTATTTTCTTGCCCTGGGCATGGAAAATCAATGGACCGGTCCTGGGAATTGGATAAGAGAAATTCACATGGGAGAGCCTTTTTTTTTTTTTTTATCAAATCTTGCCTAAAATTGCCAACCACTTCTTCTTTCTCTAAATGAAAGTGTTAATTCATCGATGTTTCCTTTTTTTTAAATTGTATCTCTCAACGTGTCGGTATCTACAAGCTTTAGTTATTAAGGTTTCACAAAAAATAAATAAATAAATAAATAAAAAACTTTGACACCAAAAAAATAAAGGGTGCAGCATTTTCTGCACCCTTTCTCTCCAACCCAACACCATGTTGTTGTAAACGAATATAATAACACCAAAATTTGGTGTTATACTACTCCCTTACACCCAAATAGCGTCAAACTTTCAAGTGGCAATTTATATCCCTCGGGTTATAGGTTTATACATTTATAGTTTATTTAATTAACTAGTTATACTTTAGATGTAATAATTATAAGTTGTAATATCCCTTATAAATTATATTGAAATTAGTTAATCATAAATATAAAATTTGACTTTTATGTTTCAAAACTGTTTGAAAGTTTTAATATTTTTTGTAAAATCAAATACTTAGTGATGAAATATTTTGTGCTAATCATTGTGTTTTGAATTTATTTAACAATTTAAAAACTCTGTGATAATATATGTTTTCTAAACCTATTGAAACAAAAAGGATGTCATACAAATTGACGAAAAGCTAATAATTAAATTGAAGGGGTGTTTATTTATTTTTTTTTTGGACAATTTGTGTAAGTTAAAAGGGTAATTATACTAGGAAAGTAGGAATATATTTTTTTGTGTAAAAAATGGTGTAATAGGTCGGAGATGAATTATTGTTTGCACCATTCTAGCGCTGAAAATGGCATGGGTTGTAGACTATCTCTAGAAATCTGGCGAGTAAACCAAGAGGTGGGAACAAAAAGAGTAGCAGCAGCCCACTGGCCACTTGGGTTCACATTAATTAGCAATTTATCCAATTTTAAAGTCCAATGCATTAATTTATCATATCATATATAAATAAAAATTAGATGAAAGATATTGGTCCAATTTAGCTATATTAGATAATATGTGTATTTTTCTGAAGTTTAAGAAACATGCATTCAGAAAATACGGCATTCAAATTTTATGGTTAATCAAACAAAGTTGAAGCAGTTAAGAAAGTGTTTACCTTCCCTTTACGTCCACCCCTTTTAAATCTGCAACTGCTTCAAGCGCTTTAATCCATCTATCCATCTTTTCAGCCAACTGACGTCTTTTCTCTGCATCTGGCTCAGCCCCAATGTTCTGTTGGTGTACAGCCATTGCATCTCCATAGGTATCTTGTTGCTTCCTGACATGGGTGGGCTCAACATAGTAAAAGACTGGGATAACAATTTGGTTGGATGTTATTCGTTGCTCAAGGATCAGTATCAATTCATTGAGACACCATGATGAACTAGCATAAGTCTTGGACAGCACGACGATTGAAACCCTAGATGATTTAATCGCACTCTCCAAGTCTGGCTTTAGGTCTCCTCCCGTTTCCATATCTTCATCATCAAAAAAGGTAGAGATATTGACATTCTGGAGGGCTTTATGGAGTTCATGTGTGAAACCATAACGAGTATCAGCACCCCGAAAACTTAAAAACACATCATATTTATGATCATTGGTAGATGAAGAAGATGATCCTTTTCTAACCATCATGAGTGATGGGAAGGTATGACAAATTTGAGACTAGATTTACAATCAAAATGAAAGTATGTAGTCTTTTTTTTTTATAGAGGAACTCCAAGAAACAACGGCTATTGATAAATAAACATGCATTATCTTTTCGAATTTTCCTAGAGATTTATAAGAAACTGAAAAAACAGTTTCCTAAAAAAATTGGGGTCCAAATTCTTGACTTTTACAATTTCAACATACCTATAGACATGAGCATCTATGAAGTTTAGGATATGTTTGGCAAAACTAGTTGGTAAGGGGTACGTCAACGTTGTAGCTTTTATTTGTGTAGAAATGTTTGGAAAAAGTAGTTGTAAGTTTTTAAAGGTGTAAAATTACATAAAAACTATAAGCTAGTTCATGAGGCATTTTGGATTAGAACTTTTTTGTTCTACAGTAAAAGCGTCAAACTTGTATTCCCAAACAAAGTTTTGTATTTAAATTTGAACTTTTTTTTAAGAGCTAAAAGCTAATAGCTCTCGCATTGAAAATATTACATATTCCTTGGATATGAAAATATAATAAGTTACTGTATTATTGTTTTGAATCTTCCTTAATGTCCATTAATCGATCTCAACCAAGTATTTTAATAAAGGCTAAATTACAATAATCGTCCACCGGGTTTATCACTTTTCATTAACATGGGGTAATACTTTTATTTTCTGCATATTTCATCCCTAAAACAATGTTCGATCACGTCTTTAGTCCCTACGTTGTTTAACTTAATGGACAGTCCAACTTTTGATCCATTTAGTAAGGTGCTGTTTGTTTTTCTAAAGCCAAAATGTCTGCAGTCTGCGGACCATATCTGCAAGCCTCTGCAGCAAAAGAGGTGGACCAAACGTCTGCAATCTGCAATAAGATGACTGTTTGTTTTTATACGTCTGCAGGCTGTTAAAATCAAATAAAGTTTAAATAAACCAATTTTTTTGAACTTAAAAAAGTTTTTAAACTTTAAAATTTAAATAATTTTATAATATTGAAATATAATTCATACAACCAAAACAACATTTTTTTAAAATTTTTTTTACAACATAAAACTATCATGTTTAACCTCATATAAATTTGTAAGCTAATGATGTTAAAGATAAAGTTTATAAAGTTTGATCAACAATCAAAGGGTGATTAAAATTGAAGTAAAATCACACTTTTGTTACAATTACATTGATTACAACTTTCAAAACACCAAAAATTGGGACTGTTTTACATGTAAACTAAACACAAAAGATGAATAGAAAAGAATCTTTGGTAGCATTTAAGAGTCTTAGCATTCCTTGGGAGAGATCATTGAGTCCAAGAAAAAAGATAACACCAAGTTAGATGTTCTTGATCGTATAACCAATGCAACTTGCAACAGGTGCTTGAAATGACTAGAAATAAATAACTTTGAAATAACTAGAAATAAAAAGTCTAGCATATTTGAAGACTTTAATCAAACACTTGGCGTGCTGTGATTATCAACTAATTTCTGCTCCATTTAGATCAATTCAACCATACATAATTTATCAAAATTGAGACCAAATATCATACTAAGCAGCGTAACAACAATCAAAACAATTTCAACAACCATATAACAAGAAAAAAAAAATCTGGTTTCATAATATATTTACCCAACAAAATTTGATTTCACAAGCCTTATTATTATTATTATTATTATTATTATTATTATTATAAATTAGAAACAAGAGGTGCAAGCCTTTCTTTTGTTTTCAGTGTATTAGAGAGTTTTTCCAACAACATTAATCCTCAATTTCATGTTTGAAGTGAAAAAAAAAACGATTACAAACCTGTTCGTTTGGTGGTCGTCGGGACGCCTGGGATCGGAGAAGAGTGCAGCGATCGGAGTGGAGGGCGGCCTTGGCTGGTGCTGATCGGAGGTGATCGATGGTAGACGAGCGGTGCTAGATCGAAGATGGAGCGAGGTGTCGACAGTGGGAAGTCTGGAAGATGGAGGCGGAAAAAAATGAACGCGTCTTTTTTTTTAAGGTTAAAACACTTAGCAGACTTTAGAAGTGGTTGGCCCATGTCTGTGTGGTGAAATGTTTGTGTGGTGAAGACCTCGCGCGGACCTTTTTATGTCTGCGGACTTTAGAAAAACAAACGCACTAGGGCGTTTGTTTTTTCTCCGCAGATCTGCGTGATCTCTTCTGTCTGCGCGGCGCAGACGCAGATATAAAGGTGAAACCGCTGCTACCAATAAAAAGAACTCTCTAGAAATCTTCTACTTAACCAAAATGATATGAAAAGTGAAACCGCTGCTACCGGTTAAGCTATGAGATTTCTCGATTCCCATGAATAAAATAAGTTAAGACTTCCATATCTTCAAATATAATCCCAAAAGACGAAAGTGCATAACACTAATTATAGTGTATTTCTATATCTACCACCTTCCAAACCCTAGATCCAAATAACAATATCAAACCCAAACCTTGAAACATAATAAAATAACCAAATGATAAAGACCACCAAGAAAAACAAATCCTTAATCGAAACTCATTATTAGAATTAAAAATCAAAGTTCCCATACTGACCTCTGCGATAAAGAATGCTTGCCTCATTGTTTTGGAATTACATCAGTCGGATAATGAGAAAAACAGATGAGGGCGATGGTTGAAAAGCTAATGCACACTCAGTGGAAAAGGCGATGGAGAAGGAGGAGGGCGATGGGGTTAGTGGTGGACGGTGTCCGGTGGTCAATGTGTGGGCAGCAGAGGATGACATTGACGAAGAGTTGCAAAAGGGGGAGGACTAAAAGCATGAGCTAACGCTCATTTAGGACGAAAATGGCAAATTTTTAAAACTTCAGGATAAAAGGCAAACATATTAAATTATTAAAAGTGTGAATTACTTTTTTTTGTTCTTCACAGATTCTAAAACTCACTGTCCCACAAAAACAATATCACATTCTAACGATTAAATGCTTGGAATTTACGAGGAAGAGTCTTGGACCTCGTCTTCAATATGACTTTTCAGTTTTCACAAATTATATCGCCCACAAACAATGTAAAATTCTAACGTGTTTAGATTTTTTTCTCAATAGATGTATAGAACTTTACCAAATGGCTTCTAGCCTAACGGTATCAGGTGGTCGTCGGGACGCCTGGGATCGGAGAAGAGTGCAGCGATCGGAGTGGAGGGCGGCCTTGGCTGGTGCTGATCGGAGGTGATCGATGGTAGACGAGCGGTGCTAGATCGAAGATGGAGCGAGGTGTCGACAGTGGGAAGTCTGGAAGATGGAGGCGGAAAAAAATGAACGCGTCTTTTTTTTTTTTAAGGTTAAAACACATAGCAGACTTTAGAAGTGGTTGGCCCATGTCCGTGTGGTGAAATGTTTGTGTGGTGAAGACCTCGCGCGGACCTTTTTATGTCTGCGGACTTTAGAAAAACAAACGCACTAGGGCGTTTGTTTTTTCTCCGCAGATCTGCGTGATCTCTTCTGTCTGCGCGGCGCAGACGCAGATATAAAGGTGAAACCGCTGCTACCAATAAAAAGAACTCTCTAGAAATCTTCTACTTAACCAAAATGATATGAAAAGTGAAACCGCTGCTACCGGTTAAGCTATGAGATTTCTCGATTCCCATGAATAAAATAAGTTAAGACTTCCATATCTTCAAATATAATCCCAAAAGACGAAAGTGCATAACACTAATTATAGTGTATTTCTATATCTGCCACCTTCCAAACCCTAGATCCAAATAACAATATCAAACCCAAACCTTGAAGCATAAAGACCACCAAGAAAAACAAATCCTTAATCGAAACTCATTATTAGAATTAAAAATCAAAGTTCCGATACTGACCTCTGCGATAAAGAATGCTTGCCTCATTGTTTTGGAATTACATCAGTCGGATAATGAGAAAAACAGATGAGGGCGATGGTTGAAAAGCTAATGCACACTCAGTGGAAAAGGCGATGGAGAAGGAGGAGGGCGATGGGGTTAGTGGTGGACGGTGTCCGGTGGTCAATGTGTGGGCAGCAGAGGATGACATTGACGAAGAGTTGCAAAAGGGGGAGGACTAAAAGCATGAGCTAACGCTCATTTAGGACGAAAATGGCAAATTTTTAAAACTTCAGGATAAAAGGCAAACATATTAAATTATTAAAAGTGTGAATTACTTTTTTTTGTTCTTCACATATTCTAAAACTCACTGTCCCACAAAAACAATATCACATTCTAACGATTAAATGCTTTGAATTTACGAGGAAGAGTCTTGGACCTCGTCTTCAATATGACTTTTCAGTTTTCACAAATTATATCGCCCACAAACAATGTAAAATTCTAACGCGTTTAGATTTTTTTCTCAATAGATGTATAGAACTTTACCAAATGGCTTCTAGCCTAACGATATCAGGTGGTGCCCTCCCTCTTTGAGATCGAGGGTTCAAGTCCTGTGGTGGACATAGGTGAAATTAGATGTGTTAGTTTAGGAATAGATTATAATATTTGTATTTGCCGGTTAAAAAAAATATGTATAGACTTTGGGAAAATGTTGAAATGATCAAAATACTATTTATTTTTCCATTTTTAATCATTGACCTTATTTTATTTTTATCTTTGGGTAATATACTTTTCAAAATAGAACAACAGTCCGATAATGAGAAAAATATAGAGGAGGGTGATGGTGGAAAACCTATGCTCTCAGTGGGAAATGCAATGGAACAGTAGGAGAGCGATACGGTTAGCGGTGGACTGTTGTCTTGTGGTCAATGTGTGGGCCACAGAGCAGGGGCGGATCCAAGGAGATACCCCTCAAAAAAATTTCGGTAGTGTAAATTTTTCAGAAAAAAAAATCGTTTTATCTAGTGTATATATACGCATCCCTTCACTTATAAGCACAAACAAATAGTTTGTTTATTGGTTAAGGTGTTGGCTTAATGAAATAAATGTCTTAGGATCAATTCTTGCTCCTTACAAATTATTTGTTTACATATCTTTTATTTTTCCAACTATTCTATTCTTTTATTTTCCCAACTATTCTATCCCACATCGCCAAACACATGTAAACTTAGTTATTTTCATATATTATATAAACTTGTTATCCTCATGCTTTATTTGATATCTACTTTAAGTCCAAATCGATTGAAGTATCAAAAGATACTTCAACTTCATGTTTATATAACAATACTTGAAGTTAGCTAACGATTCGATTAAGGTTTGAGTTTAAAACCAAAACCAAACCGGGATACCCAAGTACAAATTGAAAACCGAAAAACCAAATCAATGGTATTGGGTTCGGTTTGGTTTAAAATTTTCAAAACTGAGGCTGTTGGTTTTGGGTTCGGTTTTAGGAAAAACTAACCCGAGCCGCCCCATGCTCAGTTGTTGCGGTGATACCCAGGAAAAAAAATTAGGATACCCCTTTGCTTTGAGCCTGGCTCCGCTTCTGCCACATAGAACGACGGTATGAGTTGCAAAAGTGGGAGAATTGATATCGTGAAAAAAATGTTAAATTAAGATGAAAATGTCAAAAAGATAAAATATTTGGATAGAAGGCAAAATTTTAAAATTATAAAAAGTATGATTTTTCATATTTTAAAAAAAATAACAATATCACATTCCAACGATTAAATGCTTGAAATTTTCGAGGGAGAGTAGTTAGACCTCGTCGTCATATGACTTTTAGTTTTAACAAATTATAACACCATACTAACAATGTCCCATTGCGTGTAGAGTTCTTTCTCAATTAATGCTTAGAATTTTGAGGAAATGTTTGAAATAATCAAATAAACTATTTCATTTGTTTTTTAGTATTAAATTTATTTTTGTCTATTTCGATGATGAACATTTCAAAATCATCTCATTTTGGTTTTTTTAACCGGATATCGTAGGTAATGTCACTTAAAATTTAGAGAAAATGTTATAAATAACCAATGAGCAGTTATGTTTATCCATTTTCAGTTACTCTGTTTATTTTTTCACTTGAAGGTAATAAACTTTTCAAAATCGTCTTGTTTTAGTCCGTTAACCAACTATAGCCCTTAGCCGGCTTACGTGACATTTTTTAAGGATATGTATGAAAACGTACATAAAGTGTTAGAACACAATGTTTCTAGAAGGTGAAGACAACATATTCAATTCGATTTCCCACCAAGATCGATTGAATTTGTTCTTCTAAGAACTAAAATGTCAAGTCATCTTTATAAATGCCACGGCATCTTAATTTTAATAAAGTATTAATCGAAATTATTAAAAATGTAACATATGCAGGTTACACTACTAGAAAACAACCATTTAATGACACTAATAATGATATGCACTGATTTATGATACATATTTTTTGTATGTCCTAAAAATAATGTCCGTTTTCCAAAATTTGAAGGATAAAGGATTAGCAGTTGTGCATGCCCTAAAATTAATTAGCAACAAAAAAAATTACAAATACGGAAGGCACTTAAATTAAACGGGAGTCGTGTAAAGATATCGATTTATAAATTTTTAATAGTCACAATCCTGCTATGGTGGAAACCAAATCCCCCAAAATTTTGAAATACCCCGTCTTCTTCTACCTCTACGCTCTCTCCTCTAGGTCTCACGATTGGTCCGAGTTTTGAGCTCTCACCATGTGAACTAATGCATACCTAAGATTCTATCTCTTCATCTCCATCGTCTTCACCTTTGATCTTTTCTTATGAAAGCAACAACGAATCAACACCGGTGGAGAAACGAAAGGAGTTCAAGAAGAGAGAAAAAAAAAGAGGAGAGAGAAGCAGAAGATAGAGGAAAGAGATAAAAGTGATAAAGATAGAAGGAAATGGAGCTCTTACGCCCTTATTGCACGAACTGGTATTAATGTTACAATCCATTTTCATCAACAAAAGTTCCCTTGCTTTTGTTAAAAAAAAAAAAAAAACAAACAAAAAAACTTGTGCCACTGCTCCCTTGTTCATCTCATGCGTCTCTGATCTCTCTTCTCTTTAGCTATCTTCTTATTCACAACCATCGTCCACGATTTTGTATCTTGTTTATATCTCCGTAAGAGAAACTTTTGGAGATTAAACGCTTTGTTTTTATACCCAACCATTTTGGTCATAAAATGGAGAAGAAAGTTGTTCTTTACATCTTTGTTGGGTATGATCAAGAAAAAAAGAGTGGCATTGTTATGAACCCAACAATAGAATTGTTGTGTCGAGAAACGTGGTATTTGATGAGACATCTTCATGGTGGTCATCTAATATGAAACTATTCCTTATTCTGATGTATTTAAAGAAGGGTTGGAATCTTCAAGAAGTCACTTGAACATTGATGAAGGTGACACTGTCGTTAAAGAATAGGTAACCAAAGTTCAAGAGTCTCAACCATGGCAAATGGTATTTCACTCACCAAAACCTAATGACAATGATAATGATGATCCAATAAACCTCAAGAGGTCGACTAGGGTCAGGAGACCCAATTCTAGGTATGCAAACGCAGCTATTGTTGAATCCAACATTTGTGAACCTGAGTCTTTTAAGCGGGCAAGTACAAAACAAGAATGAGTTCAAGCAATAGAAGAGGAAATGTCAGCTTTAAATCACAATCAGACATGGGAGTTAGTTCCAAAACCTAATGGGGTGAAGCCCATTTCATGCAAATAGGTATACAAGGTGAAAAGAAAAGCTGATGGGTCGATTGAAAGGTTCAAATCCCATTTAGTATCCTGTGGTATTCACAAAAACTTGGGCTCGATTATGAGGACACGTTCAGTCCGGTGGTTAAATTGACCACAATTCGAGTTCTCTTAGCCCTAGCTGCAAGTAAGGGTGCAAGTAAGGGTTCGACGCTTTGGCAAATGGATGTGAGCAACGTGTTTCTGTATGGAGATCTCGACCATGTCGTTCATATGGAGCAGCCAATGAGGTTTGAAAGCACGAAACACTCCAACTATGTGTTTAAGCTAAAGAAGGCTCTATATGGTATGGGCTGAAGCAATCGCCGAGAGCGTGGTTTGGAAACATTTTTCGTGTTCTTTGAAGACAAAGTAGCGATTGTCCTAGTGTATGTAGATGATCTGATGATCATCACCGGTGACCTTGTTAAAAGTTATTACTCAAATGAAAGAAAACTTGTGTACCCGATTTCTCATGAAAGACCTTGGAAAACTTAGACATTTTCTTGGTTTGGAAGTGAGATATGAGAAAGGAGATATTATGTTGCACCAACAAAGTATTCTATTGATTTGTTAAATTGGTTTGGTATGCTTGATTGCAAACCTTTTGTCAAGTAGACACGAATGTAAAATTATGTTCTAATTTTGGAAGGAAGTTGGAGGATACTACCATGTACAGGAAAATTGTTGGAAGCCTTATTTATCTCATGTTAATAAGACCAGATCTTGCTTTTGCTTTTGTGGTGGGCCTATTAAGTCGTTTCATGCGGACACCAAGGAAACCACACCTTGATGCCATTTGTAAAGTCGTCCTCAGGTACATTAAGATAACAATAAACTATGGCATAATGTTTAAGAGGCAGCCAGTGTGTAAGTTATCTAGATTTTGTGATGTTGATTATGCTGGTGATCTGAATAAACATCGCTCAACAACCGGATATGTCTTTATGTTAGGATCTTGTCACACCGCCGAACTAGACGGCGGAAACTTCCGGGGGATTGCGTGACTAACAATTGAATTATCATTACAATGAATATAAATGAAACAGAACATCATCATCACCATGCATAATTTAATACAACTGCCATTGTTCACCTCAAGTATAATCTTTTAAGTACATGACCAAAACATTCACTTGATGATTTTTAACAGTACACAAAACAAAATCCCATATTCTTGATGATTCTTCTGCCTAACGGGTCCCTGAGAATACAAGTTATTTTGAAAACGTCAACATATATTATGTTGGTGAGTTCATAAGAATGTTTGATTGAAAAGTTTTGTATAGTTCGTAAAGCACCAGAAAATCTGATATTTTCTGTAATGTGGTTTGAAAATGATGTGTCAAATCAAGTATTAATGCATGTGTGTCTACTGCTTTTGAAATGTATAAATAAACAAAAATGTAATCCAGATAGAAACCCTGTATTTTCTGTTGTAAGTGGAAGGTGATGTATAAATGTATTTATCCTAGAAAATCCGATATTTTCTGCATATAAAAGTATCGTAATCATAAAATTTCCAAGACCGTGTATCGATGTATGTATGTTTTTAGTATCGTCTAGATTTGTATAGATATACCGAAATCCTTGATGAAGTTAGTCTCTAAGTGAGCCGTTACAACCATGCTTGATAATGACTAATTCGCCCGTCTTGGCGTTTTCAGGCGCCGGTTTTGACATAGGTAAGGTTTGTCGCCCTAGACTGGCCTAGTCTAGCTCTAGCAAACAACTAAGGCGTGGGGGTCACCCCGTATAGATCTATACACAAACTCCCGCTCTCCTTCCAGGAAACTCTGGTTATAACTATAGGCTACGATTGTACGCTCAAAGGTGCCAACCGTCAAGTCTCACTAGAATCTCAACCTCTAATACCGTGTTTAATGTATACGTGTATGTTGTATGTTATCAAATCCAAAGGTACATATAATAGTATATGAAGTTCAATAATTATGTAAAGATATAGTTACGATCTACTAAGCATGTGAATTTTTGTCCAAGCCCAATTAGCATGTAAATGGATCACAAAGGCCCAATAACATGTAAGTGGGTAATTTGAGCCCAATAGGCATGTAAATGGACCACAAAGGCCCAACAAACATGTGACCCATAACTCAGACCCAAATTAACATGTAAATGGGTCGTAGAGCCCAATAAACATGTCATGGAAAATATTGGGCTCAACATACACTTAAAGGGGCCCTTAGGGCCCATAATGTGAATGTTAGGCCCAATAAATTTCTTATCGTTGTATTACGTCCATTTGTTATTATTTTGTTATTTGTTTTAGTTCTAAATTTACTGAATTGAATATAAAATGTCCTCTTTTGAGAAAACGTTGTTCTTGATCGATAAGTTTCAAAATTTTCAATTAAGGCCCAAAGTTTTGTAAAATGACACTTTAGTCCATAATATATAAAAATTTGTAATTTTGTCCCAAATGTCTAGAAATTCATGGTTTTAGCCCAAAAAGTTATATTTTCACATTTAGAACCCTGTTTTGTAGAAAAGCGCATTTTTAGCCCCTTGTTTGTAAAAATTTACTCTTTCGGCCCAATTTTGGAAAATTTTACATTTTTGGTCCAATTTGAAAATAAATATTATTTTCACCCCTAAATTTGGTTTATTTACTTTTATGACTCATACTTTGGCGAAATAACATTTTTAACCCCAAAACTTCATTTTTTCGCAAATTGAGCCCAAAACTGTGAGGCCCGAAAGTTTTGACCCATTAAGCTTAAATTTGCATTTTTGGCCCTTTTTAAAGTATGTTTATCATAAAAATCCATTTTTATACAAGTAGGACCTCTTTGATCCTTATAAAAACATAAATGTCGTTTTTTACCCTTATCTTTTGTTTTCTTGAAAATTTTGACCCTTAACAAGGTTTTTGTTTTCACTTTTATTCTTAAACATGTAATCACTTTTGGATGAATAGTATGGTGTATATAGTGTCTTAGTTCATGGATCTTTACTCCATGTCACTTAGAATGTCGAGATTTGTTTAGATCTAACACATTTTTATAAAATATACTAAGATGTCACACAAGACATGCATATAACACATAGATCTACACATTCTTACTTGTATTCTCCCCCAAAATTCATATGAAAACCGAAAACAAGGGGGGTATGAACTCACATTTTCTTTGATGTTTCGGTTTTGAAGAAGAGATGAAGAGGTTTTTGTTCCTAGCAACACCTTGATGTGGATTTCGAGTTTAAGAAATTTCTAAGGAGTATGATCACCAAAAAGCTTGTTTACAAGGAGTAATCTAACATGAGAATGAAGTTATATAACTTGGATATGTAGAGACTTACCAAGAATGAGGATTTTTGGTGGTGGAAACCTTCTTGAAGTTGCTCAAGATCTCGAAAATTAGGGAGGAAGGAAAGAGTGTTCTTGTGAATGTTTGAGACAATTTTTTGCAATGGAGTGTGTGTGAATGTATCTTCGGCCGTAAGTAGAAGAGAGAGGGTGAGAAGAGTGTTCATGGATATATGGACCTTGCATAGATGTATGTGATGCATTAAGCTTGGTTATCCTTTAAATAAAAGTGATGTGTCATGCTGTGGATTAATTAGCCATTTCCTTTTTTTTTTATTTAAATGGGCCGAGAATTGGATTTGGAAGGAGGAGGTGAATTGGTTTGGGATCAATCTTAGTCTTCACTCAAAATTATAAAGCCCATAGGAAGGTTATCGGCCCATTGGGCTCATTAAATGGTTCACGACCCAAATAGAATAAAAGAATGGATATATGGCTCGCTAAGGTTAATTGGATTAGTTATGGCCCAATAAGGCCCATTAGGGTTAGAATGAATCATTATAGGCCCAATTGGTCCAAAATGTTATAGATTTGTGAATTGGGTCCATTTAGAATCCAAATAGGGTTTCCAAGCCCAAAATAGTTGAATTGAATGCTTATTGGTCCATTAGACCCAATAAGGAAGTCCTAGTCCAATATGGACTTAAACCAAGGTTCTTAGGGTTTCAGACTCTTTGATGAACATGAGAGGTGCATTTAAATGAGCACCGGATAATATTCACTTAGGGTATATGTTTTACAATAGTCAAATGATTACATGAGAGTAGAATTTCCTAGCAAAAATGCTAGTTGTGACAGATCTAGTGTTTTATCATAGAGTAGTAAAAGACAACCTGACTGTGTCCCTTTCCACAACTGAGGCTGAGTATCAAGCAGCAGCCATGGCAACTGAAGAAAGCGTGTGGTTGATCCAACTCTTAAAGAATTTCAACCATTAAGGTAGACTACAAAATTCCAATCTTCTGTAACAACCTATCATCAATTCAACTTGCAAAGAACCCAACGTTTCATGCTTGAACAAAACATGTGGAGGTTCATTATCATTTTATTCGCGAAAAGGTGCTGAAAGGAGAAATTGATTTCCCATATGTGAAGACGTGTGTAGATTCATTCACGTACTAAAGGCTTATCAAGAATGAAGATGGCTCAATTCTGTGAGCAAATGAGAATGATCGAGATAGGTCTTGAGAGGGAGTGTTCAGGTACAACACCTTATCTATCTCAAGTCACATGCTATGCACATGTGTTCCTTTACTTTATTTTATTTTATGTTCTTTGGCTTTGTTTTTTTGGGTAGTGGATGGTTCCTTACTTTTAGAAGTCATGTATGTGGTAGTGCTTTAGTTTCTTCAAGTATTTGTTTTGCTTTCTTCTTGTAAGCCATATATGGCAGTTTCATATATTAGAAAATTGCACTTTGTATAAGTGCAGAAAATCTCTTTCATCCTTTGTGAGTTACCTGAGTTACCTAATGTGTTGTGTACAAGTACAAACTTCACCAATGTTATCAGTTAATTCACTCATTTACTAAAATAATTAGTTAGAACTTAGATATAGTGTAGCTACTTACAAATTGATTATATTGTCAATTACAAATTACTTGAAAAATTAAATGTAATAAAAATGAAAAGTTACCTTATGAATTAGCATAGTCGTAGTGAAAGCAAGAAATTGATCTTCAAAGCGAGTAGCAAAAAGCAAGAAATTGTTCTTAAAAGTCGAACTCATCATTTAATTGAAAAAGGGTAATGCCATATGTGTCTTTGTGGGTAGGTTTAATAATTAATCTTGAATTCCAAACACTGTGTATTCGATTATGACAATTAAATTAAAGTGCAATGTTACTTGGGCTTTTAACCTAGGTGGTTTTAGTTTAACAGACTCGCAAATATAAAAGAATTAAAGGGGCTAATCGACATACACTTTATATTATATATGGCATTTATATATATATCAAAGAAAAATTATTAAATTAATCGACATACACTTTCTGTTCTTAGCAATATTACAACCTTTTTTATATTACTTCCCTTAACGGTCTCAGTTCCTACGTTCCATTATTTGCGATTCATGTGTTTGATTGCTCCAATTTCTGGCCGAGTTATTTGTGATTTATGTCCTTAACTTTTTCATAATAACCAATATGCTATGAAATTCTTATAAATTTCTTTTTATATAACAAGAATGGGCTTGAATTGGTTCCATAACAAGAAATAGAGAATGTTAAGACAATTGCCATCTACTATCATATGATTCTGGTTTGTATATATGTTTGTTTAATTGAGCTCTGTTCTTAGTAGTCATAGATTTGATGCATTATTGTTGCTGCAGGTGTAGGATTTGATTGGAGCTATTGATAAAATATCCATCATTTAGGGTTTAGGATAATTTATGCATTTAAAAATTAAGAGGCCTCATTTGCAAAGTGATTAATGTAATAAGGAAGAGGAGCCATCTGTCTGTTAATACTTTGTAATTCCTTCTTCTTAAGGTTCTAACTTCCCAACTTCAAGAACCTGACTCGGACATATTGGCATAAGGTACATATTTTACGTACCTTTTAATAATTCTTTTGAGGTTCCAAATTCAATCTCTGTCTTTTATTACAAATACATAGTAGTTGCTTGAGTGCCATTGTTAAACCATATGGTGCTCTGTTTCTTTTTTCCTTCCATTCTGAATTAAGTGTAAACTTAATAACCTTATATGGCAAATTTGTTTGTTAAACCATATGGTGCTCAGTTTCTCTTTTCTCTCACAATACAAAGGGTCCTGTAGAATATTTATATATACTCAATCTGTTTGTGTAATTGCACAAGTGGCTATTGAAATGTTTGATATACAAACAAATTAATATGTGCACAATCTGTTTGTATAAATGGCACGCTAACAAAAATTTTCTTCCATCAAAACAGTTTAATTGTCTACTCTAGTTAGGTATGGTTGTGATTCTCTAAGGAGACCAACCATCATCGTTATATATTAGTCAACATGGGAAAACCATAGGAACTTTGTGAGATCTCTTTTCACAAAAAAGTTCACTTCTAAGAGTGTTCTCACTGATCCAGGAGGGCAGATGGATGTTGTAATTTGAATACAGAAGAATTAATGTAACAATTTTTTAATCATTAACTATTCTTCAAAACAAAAATAACAAGGTACATCATCATTTGGGGCCGCTACAGACATAAATTTGATTGTGATGCAACCATTTATAAATTTGAATTCTTTGAAGGTATATATTTATAAATTTCTGCTCCAGAAATATTAATCAAACGTTTGGATGCAATGAATGTGAGCCCCTCAAAGTATGGATATATTAAGTATGTACAAACGTAATTCAGGCAAGAAAGACACAAGGTATTGATAAGACTTCCAAGCTATGAGCATAAAGAGTATAAATGGGTGTTGAGACACCACAAACAGAGGCTCTGTGTGGTTTTAGTGTTGTGTTCCAGCCTCCCTTTGAATCTTTTCGGTACAATTCCTTCCATATTTTCCATGATCCTTCTAACATATCCGTGGAGCATACCCGTACGTTTTAATGATGCGATCTCCAAGAATCCATTGCAAGATTATAACTCTTGCTTTCTTACATCCTAGACCAATTAAAAATTTCAATGATAGCATATTTGGTTGTGTGTGCCTTTTATTCATGTGACAAAAAGAAAGGTTTGGGTGTCAAAGAGGATACCTCAGGTGTGACCAAGCATGTCTGAATTCCTTTTTGATAAAGCTCTAAAGGGTACTAGATCTTCATTATGAAAAAAAGTACTTGGTTAATTATCATTCACATACTTGCTCTTCGATAAAGTAGTTGTAGCTACATCTCTCAACGAGTTGTGTCTTCATCTAGATTCGATCTAATATATATATATATATATATATATATATATATATATATATATATATATATATATATATATATATATATATATATATTATTTTGGATATATTAAATAACAAAAATAATATTTAAAAAAAGAATTTTCAGATTTTTTTACTTTTATTTTGCATTTTTAAATTTTTTTATATTTTTTTTTATCTTCAAGATGAGTGTCTAAGATCGCGTCCACCTGTCTCACAAAATTAACATGGTCTCAAATGAATCTCTCTCTCTCTCTCTCTATATATATATATATATGTGTGTGTGTGTGTGTGTGTGTGTGTGTGTGTGTGTGAAAACTTGATCGATTGACCCAACAAATTAATCGACCGATTTAGACGTATTAATACTTGGGTCAATCCATTGTCCATCTGGTTGGATACATTTTCAAAATAATTTTTTAATTTATAAAAGAAACTCTTGATATAGAGGTCAATAAAATCTATAAATCCACCACAAACATCATTGTTTGAATGATATGTACCTGTATTGTATAGCAGATGTGGGATCCAAATTGTCTAGTAAAAGATGCATGGAAAGGCAACAAAATACGCCATTTCTCTAGGGTGTATTCTCCTGTTGTTGTTTGAAATCCTGTGAGATCTCCACCAATGATGTGATTCCATGACTTGTAATAGCCCAACACATCTTCTTCATCTCCATCATCATACACAAAACTCACCCCACACTCCTTTGTAACATGATTTGGCCAATCTAGAATAGTAATAGTAACCTGGTCACCAGCTTCCATCTTATTCATCCCAAACATCCAATGGCTTAAAAATATTACACACTCTTCACGTACAATGACTTTATTATCCCAATGACGGTACATCTAGGTATGATTCTTCGTTATATTAATAATGACAGTCTCCGGAATATGAATAGAGTGGGATCGAGAATTCAGAAGTTCACACATCCACACACAACAGACATTCAATCCTCTGAGGTGGTTAAGAGATGAGGGGATGGTAAATGATATGGATGGCCCCTTGCTTCTACGCATAATCCTATGTGGCATTTTTTTCCCAAATAAATTGTGCTGAATATTCCAAATTCATAATACATCTACAAAACAAAAGCTTAATTCATGAGCATAAATTATATTCACACAAATATATATAGTTAGCTAGAGAAAACCTGAATCTGAAATTCCTCTATTCCCATGCCCTTTTTCTTTAGGATGAACATCTTATTCCAGCCCAATCTGTGTAATACATTCTCCTCTACATCTTCCATTGGTTGGATTTTGATCATGCCTTGAATTTCAAATGATGAAACTACCTAGGGGTGAGCATTTGGACCGAACTGGACCGGACCGGACTGGCTCTTGGACCGGACCGGTTATGGATAATATTGTGGACCGTGGACCGGACCGGATGAGTCGTGTCCGTGTCCGTGTCCGGGTCTGGGTCCAGGTCCGGGTTTTCCGGTTCTTGGACCCGTTTGGACTGGTACAACTTTAATTGCATAGAGTACAAGTCGTTAAAATATGTTTTTGGGTTTGATAGAACTCATTAAAACGAATATGTTATTAGGTTTGATACGATATAACTTGTAAAAATGATTACGTTTCCGTTTCATGCATAGAGTACAACTGGTTAGAATATGTTTTTGGGTTTGATAGAACTCGTTAAAATGAATATGTTATTGGGTTTGATACGATATAACTTGTAAAAATGATTACGTTTCCGTTTCATGCATAACTAATCTACCTTAATGTTAGAATATTATAACTTGCAAAATTAATTTTCCAAATAAAAACAACTAACATATAAATCAAGTTCACCATGATCCCTTTCATATGATTTATCTTTCAAAGATACATAAAATTCATAATTATAGTCTAAAATAATAGTTAAAAAGTTGAAATATTTCAATCTTGATAACTTAACTTTGAAGGATTGTAACTCGCTGAATATAATACCAAAATCAACAAAATTATAGTCTAAATTCATCTACAAATTGTAAACTAAATGTTGGAAAAAAGCGCAGGTCAATCCGACTTAAAACGAATGAGTTATGATTGTTTAAAAAGTTTCATAGATTACAAAGTTTTAAAAATGTTGCTGAAAAGCTGAAATTTTTCAGCTTTGATAGCTCAACTTTGAAAGACTGTAACTCATTGAATATAATACCAAAATCAACAAAATTATAGTCTAAATTCATCTACAAATTGTAAATTAAACATTGGAAAAAACCGCGTGTCAATCCAACTTAAAACGAATGTGTTATGGTTGTTTAAAAAAATTCACAAATTACAAATTTTTTTAAACCGGGTCCAACCGGTTCTAAACCCGGTAAAAACCGGACCGGACCGGGAAAAAAACCGGACCGGACCGGGATGGATTCCTAGAACCGAGAACCGGCCCGGGGGTCCAAAAAAACGGTCCGGTCCGGTCCGGTTCACCGGGCCGGTCCGGTCCACCGGTCCAAATGCTCACCCCTAAAACTACCGGTTCCCATGGTACTACGAGTTATCTGAGTGGGCCCATTCCTGGATCAAATAAAACTTTTTGTAGTGAAGAGCCATCAGAGAGGAGTAATTGCGTTAGCGTATGTGGAGGATGCTCGACTGACGTCAACATTTTACAGTTTCTCATAGTAAGTATCTCAAGCCTAGGAAGACTTCTCACACAGTTGGGTAGAGATTTTATAGGATTGTCATCTAAACATAATTATATTCCTTTAACATTGATAGCTCACTGAAGTCCATGGGAAAGGATTTGGTGGACAAATTATTATTTGCAAGTGACACACTTACTAAAGAGCTTGGTAAAGAAATATTAAAGAACTTTAAATCATTTGGTATAGCTTCCAGAGCAGTAGAAGAAGAGGCTTTTTTATTAGCTTTGAGCATTCGAGATTCACCGAGATCACAACCATCTAGCAATAGTGTTTTAGTCTTCTTTAACATGCCTATGATTCTTGGAAGTTTTTTAAGCTTGTTGCAGTAGCTCAGATCAACAAGGACAAGTTCAACACATTGCCCAATTGATTCGGAAACCTCAAGCAAACCACTGCAACTTTGAACTATTAAACTCTCAAGTGCAGGAAGTCTGTCAAAGCCAAGCCACCCAGCTTCGTGAGCCGATCACAGAAACTTAGATTAAGAAACTTCAGTGATTCAAGCAAGCTTTTGTCTTTTGACAACGATCCAAACAACTTCTGAAACAAAGAAACGTTAGAACAATAATGAAATTCATCAACTCAACATGGAATAATAATAAAGGGAGATAAGTTACCTTGAGCCTATTATGAGGTCGTTGTGAAAACCGATAACAAACATCAAATGATTTAATCTTGCTATATGACATGTCCAGCGAAACAAGATTATCCATCAGTAAGTTTGAAGGTATAGATTCCAAAAGAAACCCATGCATACACAACCATCTAAGTTTTTCTGGAAACTTCTTATAAGTCCCTTTTATTTTCACATAATTGAGTTGTAGTAGCATCATATTATCCATGTTACTCAGTGCATCTGTTTTGAATTCAATTGATCCACATAACTTATCTTTCTCAAGCATTCTCATGTCAAGGGTGAAGCCTAGAACATTTTCTGTACCCTAAGAAGAAAGGTAATGCAAATGAATTAAAAAATGTCATCACCATTTATACATATAAAAAAAACCTTTGAACAAGTATACATGGCCTCTTACTTTTTTTCGTTTCAACACTTCGAATGACTCTTCATGACACCATAATTGACTTCGCTTCCATGGCTTGTTTGGTGATTCTTCACGTACTATGGTTTTTCCCATCTCTTGGAGCAACTGATGCATCATTAAGTCGTTATTCCCTCCAATACTAAGAAGACATCTGTCAATGAGATTCGTGAATGCAACACTTGTGTTTATATTACATGCCTTTAATATTGCTTCAGTAACATCTCTATCTGTTCCAACAAAAAAACAAGCAATATGCTTAAACAAGTCCTTATCATTTTCGGATGGCAAAGAGTCGAAGCTTATTCTTAAGTCATTATTTATAGGGAACCGTTTTCTTTCTCTAGCGTTTCTATGAGCCCCTCCCAATAAGCTACGTCACGGTTATGCAGAGACTCGCCCAAAAGTTTAAGAGCCAATGGATGCCCTTCACAATAATTCACAAGCTTCTCTAACACCTCTTCATAGCCAGCCTTGGGATCATTAGACATGAATGCGTGAAAGCACAAGAGTTGTCGTGATTCAGTCTCATACAAGCCTTTAAGCAAATGGTTTGCATGCTTGGGTTTAACATCTGTTTTGAAAAGTGCGCAACTCTTTATCAACCATTCGTTCTTTGTTGTTATGAGAATTTTGCTCCCTGCATGAAAACCTTTACTTCCAATTAATGCATTCAACTGGTCGAGGCTATCAATATCATCAAGAACGAGAAACACCTTTTTACTAGCCAATGCATTCTCTATCATTGAGGTGTATAGAGAAACATCACGAACTTGAAAAGAACTTGGTTTTATAATGTCATCACATAGTTTCTTTTGTAAATCAAGCAACCCGTCGAATTTTTCACAACTCCTACTGATATCTCCAATGAAGCTGCTTCTGTCGAATTCATGGGAATGTAAGACATAGACAAATTTGGCTAAAGACGTCTTCCCGATCCCACCCATACCCAAAATAGTAAGAACGTCTGCTGTGTGTGAGGATTCATCTTTCAACCATGAGGTGACAGAATTAATGGAATCGTCCCTCCCAAAAAGTTGTGGCAGAGGAATCCTTGAGTATATACGTAATCTACGGTAGACATCCTTGACAATTTTTTCAATAAACTCCATCTCTGGCCTGAAATTTGAGTTTAATAAGAACCACAAACAATAAAACTAAAATACCATATTTGGAGATTTACTCTATCGAAAGATCTAAAGCAAATTTATATCATATTAAGCTAATCTGTTTGGTTATGTTTTTCACATCATAGTTATGACATATCTGCACTTCTAACCATATATGCATCTAATATATAAGGTCATAATTTTAGTGTAAAATAAGACCAGATCCATAAATTTAATACATGATATCTCTAGTGGGCCAGCAAATTTCATTATGTTTCTAGAGTTCCATTAAACTAAAATCTTGATGTGGTTTTGCATGAATCCAAACACCATGCCAGGTTATACTATGATCAATGGTATGATTTACAGTTAGTATGAATTACAATAGAATGGTTGACTTATTCCCTGAGGCTGCTGAGGACATTTTTGCGGTTATGTTTTTGTTTTGTGTATTTAAATCAGGGGCATTCTTTTTCGAGGTGTTTGTCTTCGTGGTGTGTGTAATTTCCTTCTATGTAAAATTATATATGGTTGACAATGCTTAGCAGATTTTGGTGACCCTATAGATCAAAATGAAAGACTTGGAAGTCATACAAAGAAGTGGGGTGTTCTGCATCTGCAGTGTCTTTGGCTTGCACTCTACTACACATACATAAAACATTGCTATTCTGAGCTACTGTTTGGTATAGTTGGTACCAAACGAAGATCTATACAAGCTGAGGAGATCCGCTTTTTAAAGTGAAGCTCAATATGGTTAGAAGTTCTTCTGGATTTCAAAATTTTATTCCCTGAGGCTAATGCTGACATCATTTTTTTTATTGAAAGAGAATGCTGACATCATTTATGCATTTTAGTGAACTGAAGTTTGGATTCGGGAGTCTTGGAGCTTACAGGAAAAGGGTTGCAAGATTATCATTAAAATGGAAGTGAATTATCTAGGTATAATATTCTAATAGAAGATATTTAGTAAGGGATACTAAACTGGTGCAGAGTCCCATTTGTCTCTCCGCAGTCCTCAAATATAGGATTATGAGGATAGTACAATAGAAAGTTACTGCTCTGTTTCAATTGTATTATGTGCCTCCTTTCTATCGAATTATGCCCAAAATTTCCACAAAAAATGCTTCATATTGTAAATGAAATTTTTTAGTTCATCAATGCTTTCTTTTTTAGAATTTTTTTCCGCATACAGGTATTGTGAGTTTCAGTTATTGACGTTTCACAAACATACAAAAAAGACTTGCTTTTGGGTATACATAGGGCATCTCCAACCCAACAAAAAATCCAATATTCTGCACCACTTCTCTCCAACGCAACATCATTTTGTTGTAAACCAATACTATAACATCAAATTTGGAGCTATATTATTCCTTTACATCAGAGTGGTATCAAACTTTCATGTGACAATTTTGGGCCCTCATATTTTTGGTTTATATATTTATGGTTTTTTAGAGGGTGTTTGGGATTTCATTTTGAAGTTAAAAATGACTTTTTTCTAAAAGGACTTATTGACTTATTAATTTGGGAAAATGAGATTTTAAAAAAGTGTTTTGATTAGATTTTTAGTGACAAAAGTAAATAAGTTAAAAAGTGTTTGGTTAACTTATTGACTTTTGCTTGTTTTTTATTTTAATAAGTCATAAGTCATTCTAAAACATCACAAATTGTATCTTCTTCAAAACCTTTTTCAAATATTAAACCAAAAGTTGTTTTAAAAGTCTTTATTAAATATCCAAACATTTTTTTTAACTTACTGACTTTTCAAAAAGTCAATAAGTTAAAAAATAGTTTTTAGATGAAATCTCAAACACCCTCTTAACTGACTTGTTATATTTTAGATGTAATAATTATTAGTTACATTTGTATTAGTTGATCATAAATATAAAATTTAATCTTTATGTTCAAAAGTTGCTTCAAATTTGTTACTTTTTATAAAATTAAATATTTTGAGATAATAAATTTGTGATAATCATTATGTTTTGAATTTATTTAACAATTTAAATACTTTATGATAATATATCTTATAAATCTTTTATAACGAAAAACATGTAATACAAATTTGTAAAAAGCTAAAAAATTGAGAGGTTACTCTTTTGACAATCTACCTATATCTACTCTAATAAATAGATCTTTTGCCACATTTCACACTTTCATTTATTTTGTCACATGTCATTTTATAGTTATTTTAAATTACATTTTATAAATTTTCTATCTTATTAAATTCTATATAACATTTATATATAATAACTACAATAAATATAATAATAAATATATATCAATTTCATTAACAGATTTACCTTTTAATTTCTAAAATTTTAAATTAAAGTCTCATTACTTTTCTTTGTTTATTTATTTAAATTATATGTTGAAATCTAAAAGAGAAAAAAAACACTTGAATTTTAATAACTCAATATTTTTCTCATTTTTCTTATAAATTTAAAATTTTCTCAAATATATAGTCATTCATATTTTTTTTTTTTAAATAAACCAATGTAATATATGAGTTTCAAAATAAGTTAAAAAAAAGGGAAAATGACTCTTGAGGGTAATTAACTTTTGCATTTGTACTCATTTAGTCTCCTTCCTTTTTTTGTATTCAATATACCATTAAACTTATTATTTGTGTTTACCATAACCCTTTTGACCGGCTTTTTTGACCTGTGATAGCCGATCAAAGGGTTATGGTGAACATAAACAACAAGTTCGATGGTATATTGAGTACAAAAAAAGGAAAGTGACCAAATGAGAACAACTCAACAGTTGGTTACCCTCCTGAGTCATTTTCCCCGAAAAGTTAAATGAAATTAAAGTTGCAAAATTATCAAAGACTGCAACCTTTATTGGCTATAACTTATATGAAGAGCGTTTCAGAGGGGTAACTTCGTTAAAACATGGTCTATGCTATGCTTATTGTGGTTAGCTGATGTGTGTAAAACCAACTAGTTTTAATCCTACTAACTTAGACACAAAATAAACACACGAAAGGCAATGTACCTATCGATTAGTAATATAGTTCAAGCAAGTAGGGTATCGAACACAGGGAACGGTAAACAATTAAAATAAATGCTAATATTATCTAAATAAAACAAATAACAAAAAGGGGGTTTTCTCTAGTTTTACAAGACTAGAAACTTAATTAGAATAACCAACACACAAATTAACTAACTAGCAACTAAAACAATTAATTAC
Source organism: Lactuca saligna (assembly GCF_052625555.1). Taxonomy (NCBI): domain Eukaryota; kingdom Viridiplantae; phylum Streptophyta; class Magnoliopsida; order Asterales; family Asteraceae; genus Lactuca; species Lactuca saligna. The sequence goes on from NC_136417.1 coordinate 73,884,942, forward strand.
CAACTAAATTCAATAGTAAAGAGGACTTCTGTTTAGGTACGACTCATTTGTTCCCATGGATGATTTTAATGTATCGGATTAATTCTTCATTGGCTACCGATTAAGATAATTAGGTTCATGTTTGCTATTCCTAATTCTTAGAAAACAAATTAACTCAAGCAATGGCCAGTTGTCTAAATTAACGGGTTTCCTAGATTATTGATTCGGGTTAAGTAAGACTTGTAATGGTTAATTAAATTGACCCTTCAATTAACCTATTGCTGATGTTCATCAAACAATCTCACACATTAACTTACCTATCTTCTAGTTAATTCTAGTTTCACATTCGTTATTCCTAGACATACAACTATGTGTTCACAATAAATCATATGAAATTAATAACTAAGAGATGTTCATACAACTTAATTACTAATTTATTAACAGAAGAATAGTTATTGTCAACACATAAGGTTCTTTAACAAGCTTAACTAAACATAATTAGCAATTAAAATTAATCCTACTCAAATAATCAATCCATGTTCACAAAATTGTCTACCCTAACAGAAGAATAAGTTTTTAGCTCATGATTGCAGTAAACATAAAATCAAAAACGAAATCAAAGTATGTAAACATGATTCAAATCAAAAAGTTACTAAGAATAAACCAAAATTGTCTTGATTCTCTTCCCAATTGAATGTAGGGTTGATTCTTCAGTTCCTCACGACCTAGCAGCACTTCCAATCGTTTCTCAGCCTCCTAGGGTTTCTCTCCATGCTAGGGTATTGATCTGAAAGTCCCTTTATATAGATTTTCACAAAACAGAGGCTACTCGGCGAGTCCAGTGACCTACTCGGCGAGTCCGTCACTTAAAACCCGTGTACGGCAAGTCAGCGCGTCTAGAATCGCGAAAGTTCGATACAACTCACCGAGTAATCGACCCTACTCGCCGAGTACGTTTGGAATCAGCATTTTCTCAAAACACGAAAGTCGTCTGAAATTGTGTCTAGTTTTCAGAACATTTTGAATCTCGTCAATCGGAGTTATGGTTTATGAGATATGGCCAAAACACTGACGAGGGGTCAAACTGTCCAGCAACGTCCTTCTTTCTTCAAAATCCAAGATCCAAGCGTCCAATCGCCAATTCCGCTTCATTTTCCTTTCGAGCATGTCTTTGTTGCTGAAAATGAAATATTTAAGCTAATTAAGCACCTTTTGTTCATTAAATGAGACAAAAACAACATAAAGTATTAAGATAATGCATGAATTTTATAACTAAATATGCCCATATCATTAGCTGTCAACACCTCTCTTCAAAAGGATATGATTGTGTATGAGAGGTATATTTATCAGCATAAACGTTTACCTCAAGGTATATTATGGTGATGTGTCTGCAAAAGCAGCATGATATTGTACATATTGATGTTGTATCTCATTCCATGAATTCGATCTCAAAGCTAAGTAAACTCAAAAATCAAAGCACTTGTGATTTCACTCGTTTGTAGACTTGTCTAGAATCCATGATATGATAAATCATTCGATTGGAAATGTAAATACAGTCATGAAATGCGCCTGCTTAATCAAGATTCCCCTAATAAATATTCAAGTGCATTACAAAGTTGTACATGTATGAATAGTGTTCTTTCGTGGGTTATGTTTTAAAGATATAGAAGCAAGAATGAATCTCATAAAGTCATTAATATCAGTAGGAGATGACGTGTGACTCAGGAGGGTAATCAACTATTGAGTTTGTTCTTATTTGGTCTCTTTCCTTTTTTTGTACTCAATATATCATCGAACTTGTTGTTTGTGTTCACCATAACCATTTGACCGGCTATCGCAGGTCAAAAGCCGGTCAAAAGGGTTATAGAGAACACAAACAACAAGTTCGATGGTATATTGAATACAAAAAAAGGAAAGGGACCAAATAAGTACAAACGCAAAAGTTAATTACCCTTAAGAGTCATTTTCCCTAAAAAAAAATATGGATATTAATTTATATTGTGGTTGGAATGACCCAATAAAAAAGCATTAAAAAAGATTTATTTACTATTTTTATTTAATTTTGATTTTCTTTAATTAAATCTATTTTGAAAAAGAAAAAAGAAACATAAAATAAAGACAAAACTTCAAAAATGATCCCTGTGGTTTTCGAAAATATCAAGTTTAATCCCTAAGTTCAAAAAACCTCACGGATCGTCCCTGTGGTTTCAAAACTTTTAACAAATGGTCATTTTCGTTAACTCCATTAGCTTTTGGCCGTTAAGTGAAGGGCATTTTCGGTCATTTCACTACTACAGGGACCATTTATGAAGTTTTGCCTTATTTAAAAAAAAAGAAAAATATATATAATTATTTAATATAAAGGGGACCCACCCACCCACCCACCCATCTCTCTCTCTCTCTCTCTCTCTCTCTCTCTGTCTCTCTCTCTCTCCACCCTAAAAGTCCATTTATTCTTTCATTCCTTCACCATCTTTAGTGGCTTCTTCCCCAAAAATTATGTCAACAAACACATGTGAAATCAACAAAATTGAATAAACCCATAAAAATCTGCAATGAAATAAAAAACTAGATGAACAATTGTTCCTCCTAAAGTTCATTGACTTAAGCAAGAATCACAGATGGAATATCAACCATCGTTACTCCAAATTTTTGTGGTTTGTGAAGAAAATCAAAACTCCACATCTAAATTGATGATGAAGAAGGAACCGCAGGTCTGCATCTGATTTTTGATTTCTGAGGACTACAAATGACTGCATCTAATTTTTTCCATCTTGATCTGAACTAGTTGTTCATATGTCGGAAAACACATTTGGAGCTCATCGGAACCAATATGTACTTAGGTGTTCATCTTCTCTGCAATACCAGGATTCTATTTCTTTGTTCTATTCTTATATCCAGCATCCAATCTTTACAATGACTTTTTATAACCATTTTATTTATTTTAAGTGATTATATTGAAATGGGTGTTCATGATTTCAATGTTTCTCTTCATATTTACTTGATGTTTGTTTTATGTGTTCCAATCAACATCCGTTGCTTCAATCTATGGATGGGTTTCTTTACTTTTTCTCAATTTGGTGGCTTGATTTAGGATCAGGGAGGTTGACGCGCCTTACAACAGGTGCGTATCGTTTGGGTATCACCTGGGGTTTTATTGCTTTAATCTAGGTTCCATCAAGCTTGTAGGCGGAGGGTGGATCTGGTCTTCTTCTTTCTTTGGAGTTGGATCTAGCATCGATGTTGTATCACAAGAGAGGAGGACTAGTTGGTAATTGCTTCAAGAAAGAAAACATGAAACACACACCAGCAGACACATAGTTACACACATCCCTACCCATGTTATTTGTTTCTTGTTTACCACGAAAATCGGTTTTTTTTCTCTGGTGCGATAGCCTTATGCTTTTTGATTATCATTGATCATTCAATATAATCCTGAATTTGGTTAGCCGGTGAGATACGTATGAGAGGGAAATAGCAGTGGGTGGATATTTGATTTTGTTGTGATGTTCGTGAGACGGAGAAGAAAACGAGAGAGAGAGAGAGAGAGAGAGAAGTGGGTGGGCCCCCTTTATATTAAATAATTATATATATTTTTCTTTTTTTTAAATAAGGCAAAACTTCATAAATGGTCTCTGTAGTAGTGAAATGACCGAAATGTCCTTCACTTAACGGCCAAAAGCTAACGGAGTTAACAAAAAGGACCATTTGTTAAAAGTTTTGAAACCACAAGGATGATCCGTGGGGTATAAATTTTAGATAAATAATAAATAAATCAAAGTAAGTCAAAGGTAGAAAATGTAATAGTTTTAAAGAGAAAGGTGTTGGTTGTTCAAACATTTAAATTATATTGACCACTCAATATATATATATATATATATATATATATATATATATATATATATATATATATATATATAGAGAGAGAGAGAGAGAGAGAGAGAGAGAGTTGTCAATAAAAATAAGCAAATAAATCCTACACTCCAATGATATTTACTTATTTTGACCATTTAAGTAAATAGTGGGGGATTTTAAACACACCCAATAAAAAGTCAAAACAACCTACACAAAACCATTGATAGTAAATTCAATTAAAATAGGCATCATTTATTCCTACCCCTTTTATACTTATCACTACCCTTAATGATTATTTTTTAATAATTAGGTTATCATGACATATCTCTTACTAGTTAATTAATATTATTTTTAATAATTAAGTTATAATTACATACTTTTACTAGCATATTTATAATTGATTATTCATAATTTCTATTTACTAAGATATTAGTTATTTTATTTATTAAATAGACAATTTATAATACTATTTTTATAAAAGATATATAAATATTTTTATTCATTTAAAAAAAAAGTTAAAACACGACACAACTATAATAAAATAATATTTTTACATAACAAATAAGAACACGAAACAATAATACTAAAATAAAAGATATGTAAATCTTTTTATTCATTTAAAAAAAAAGATAAAACCCGACACAACGTAACAAATAATAAAAAAAAGTTCAAATATAAAATAATATTTTGAGAAGTACGAGACCTAAGTTGATTGTATAAATCAAAACGCGGCAAATATATAGTTTGTCATATAGATGCAGACAAACTTTTACAGACATTCCAATATACTGTGGTAGGAGGCATTGGATAATTTCCTTTCAAAAATACCGACATATAATGAAATACCGTTTACAAGTGCCAACGTAATGAATATCGATTTCTTAATAGAAATATCTTTATCTCGAGCAAATACGTTGATTCCAAATAATTTAAACATCTCTATATACAAAAAATAAAAACAAACAATTTAATATTTTTAAAATTTAAAAAACATGTATTAACAAAAATTAAAGATGTACAATTTTTAAAGTTTGTGTAATCTATTAAAAAACATCAAAAATTAATTATGTACAATTTTTAAAGTTTATGTAATCTATTAAAAAAACACCAAAAATTAATTATGTACAATTTTTAAAGTTTAAGTGACCTATTAAAAAAACACCAAAAATTAATTATGTACAATTTTTAAAGTGTACGTAATTTTATCATAAAAAAAGTGTGACGTTCTTTTGTTAAAATAAATAAACATATATGCAGAAATTTAATAAATATAAATATAAGGGTAAACAATGTCATTTCTTAAAAATAGAGAGGTTATTAATGTAAATGTAAAAAAAGAAAAAGAAAAAACTGTTCGCATAGTTTGAGAAGCTTGTCTTGAGGATTTGTTTTTCTAACAAAAGCAAATTGATTTTTCCGTGACATTTATTCAAAAGCTGCAATACCACCTAAAAAATAATGATTAAAGGCTTGGGATTATTCAAAATAGGGTAGGAATAACAATACCCTTAAAATAATATAAGCAAATAAATCCTACACTCCAATGATATTTACTTATTATATGTCTCCTTTTCAAAACTATTTTCATGTTCTCTTTTAAGTAAATTACAGAAGTGGTCCTTCTGTTTTGATTTGATTTATAGTTTTAGTTCCTAAATTTATAAATAAATATGTTATATTCCTATAGTTTCTAGATATTACGGTTTTAGTCCTTTGTTTCATATAAAAGAATAACTTATTATTTCTTTTTCTTTTTTCTTTTAACAATTTATTATTATTATTATTATTATTATTATTATTATTATTTGTATAGATTTTTTATAAAATTGTTTTTTTATTTTTTTTAAATTAATTATATAAATTACATATATCATATTGTTATTTATTCATATTTGTTTGTGTAGTTTAAAAATCTTTTAATATTTTTGACATCTTAATCGAATATACGATTTAATTTTTTTTACGTCTTGTTCGGTCACAATATACAATTTTTATTTTTAATTTTTTTTATCCTTTCCTCTAATAAACAAATTAAAATAGAACTCCGAATAACTATTAAATATAAAATATAATTATTTAATGTTATTTTATGTGTTTTCCGTTTACATCATTTGTTTATATTCTTTACTTTTTTTATTCAGCTTTAAGAGATTTTATTGTTACCTTTTAAACAAATAATCTTAAATATAAGAAATAACAACTTCATAAAAACTACTATTAATATCGTCTATTAAAATAAAGAAAAAATAAAATTGTTTTATTATAATAATAATAATAATAATAATAAATAAAAAAAAGAAAATAAAAAAAAGAATGATAAGTTAGTCTTTTTATCATATTAATATTTTGTTTTAAAAAAAAGAAAATTAATATTTCCGTTCTAAAAAAAAACTAATATTTCCGTTCTAAAAAAGACTTAAAACTATTTAATAAGTTATTTTTTATATACTTATTTAAAACTAATTACAAAAAATACCATATTTCATTTCTTTAAACTCAAAAGAAAAAAAAAATTAAATAAGATATAATTTATATATATATATATATATATATATATATATATATATATATATATATATATATATAAAAGAAAAAAGAAAATGTGATAAAAGATTATGTATACAAATAATATATAAAATAAAGTTTAGTATTATAATATTGTTTAAATGTCATTTCAATTTGGGTTTCAAATAGAATGGTTATATTGACTTTTAGAATAGTCGTGTTGACCCAATATTTAGATGCCAATAACAACACCCGTATTTGACAGGTCGACGATTATAAACGAAGACGATAACAACACCCGTATGATCATTATAAACAAAGACGATAAAAATAGATCTATGATATGAGATGTCTTGCGGGCCATGCCAAAGCGGAAAACAGGTGGACGAACCTTGTTTGTCTAAAAAATAGACGATTACACCATACTTATTAGCAATGAGGAATTCAATATCCGACATAATAAACCAATCTTCACTTTGTGCAGAACCCAATCACGTGAAACTCAACGAGTGATGTACGTTGTTTATATCATCCTGAAAAATCATTGCATATCGTCTCCGATTTTCTAATAACTCGTTGTATAATTATGAGCGGATTTGATGTCAATAATTTTGACTATACCCAAGGGAGACAACTATTGTCCGAAATCCACAATTTTCATCTCCCTCCACATCTTCAATGTTTGTAACGTATGGATGAACTTCATTTGGAATTTCACTCATAAGTGAATTTGAATAAAATGTTGAAGGTTGTTGAAACGAAAATGTATTGTGCCTGTCTGGTTTTTGGTTTAAATCAAACTGATTAGACCCATTATAATCTGACATAGACGTCACACATGGTAGCCCATGACTATATGAAGTTGACATCTACAAATTTGATTTGATCGTAGTGATATTCATTTAGAAAAACACTAAAATAAAAATAGGATATTTATTTTAAATGTAGGGTAAGTTAAAGGACCATAAATATAAATATAATTATATTATTTTGTATTTTCTTTTGGTTTGATCATATATATATATATATATATATATATATATATATATATATATATATATATATATATATATATATATAGTTATATTTTATTTTATTATAAATATGCTTATATATAAAAAGAATAAAAACCTTTTAATAAGTTATTTTGTATACTTATTTAAAACTCAACGGTTTTGCCTAGTATAGTTACGTAGTCTTGGAAAATACTTTTGAAAAAATAAAAATTAAAGAAAAAAGAAAAGAAAACTTAAATAGTATATATATATATATATATATATATATATATATATATATATATATATATATATATATATATATATATATATATATAAAAGATCCTATCAAACAGTGAATTAATCAAACATTAAACAATTTTAGAACTTTGCCCCTTCTATTTAAAACGTAGTTTCAATTTATATTCTTTTGTATTTTAAAAACTTATTTTGAGTCCTTATTACTTTAGTTTAATATATATATATATATATATATATATATATATATATATATATATATATATATATATATATATATATATATATATATATATTAAACTAAAGTAATAAGGACTCAAAATAAGTTTTTAAAATACAAAAGAATATAAATTGAAACTACGTTTTAAATAGAAGGGGCAAAGTTCTAAAATTGTTTAATGTTTGATTAATTCACTGTTTGATAGGATCTCGATCATCCGATTCAAATAACAATAATGTAAATAATAATAAGTGTCCTTTCAATTTGGGTTTGTAACCGAAGGAATGGTTTTGACTCGAATTTTAGGTGCGAATAGTGACACCCGTAAATAGTATCAAGCTATCAAAAACTACGGAGATGCTTTCATATAAAGGATGTAAAGGGTTTGGACTTGTTTTTAGCAAAAAAAAAAAAAAAAAAAAAAAAAAAAACAATTAGTGTCTTTTATTTTTATAAGGGTGTTTTACACAAGTAAATGAAAATATTTAAAATAAGTAAAATTACATAATAGAGCATATGATATAAACTAAAATTGGAATATAGTTAAGACAAATTAATTTTTCTAAACTATAATTATCAAAAGTTAAAAAATCATCAAAAACATAATATCAAGTGCATCGATTAGGATTCTCTATTCGTACAATATTTTTTTTATACATATTTCAAATAAATTTAATAGCTTTTTTAAAAATCATCAAATATACCCATAACTAATTATAGAAATATATACTTTTAAATGTATTTTAATATCATTTTATATATTTCAACTAACTTATCAATTAGTTTTATCAAACATCATTTTTATCAGCTAGTTTATAAGCTAACAACTAACTTTTTAGTATTTTTGAATTGCCTTCAAACCTAACAATTGAATATGATAACTTTAAGAGAGAGAATGATGAATTTATTATTTGATTAATAAATTGAAATAAATGATTTATTAATATATTATGAAAATAATATATTAATTAGAAATCATATTATTTAATTAATATTTAATTAGAAAATAATTTGGAATTAATTTTGGGATTGAAGGAATTAATTAAAAGTGCAAGGACTAAAGTGACAATGTTCAATAGTTGAACATTGGGCAACTATAGAAACTTCCTAAAGAGGGGAAAAGGGGGGAGGGGGGGGGGGGGGAACCAAATCTAGAGTGTCTCTAGGGTTTCCTTGGGCTCTAAGGGTGCCTTGGATAAATTAGGGAGGAAGTGAAGGGATTAGGGATATCTTAGAGATATCTGTCTTATCCAATATCTTTCTAACACCTATATAAACTCTCCTTAGGGTTGAATTTCATCCATGCCTTCTTTCTAAGTGTCTTGCACGAAATCTTGGTTCCTTCCCTCCCTCTCTCTCTCTCTCCATATATATATATATATATATATATATATATATATATATATATATATATATAGTTTTCCTTAGTTGCTAGGGTTTGTTTGTGAGCCATTAGAGGCACGATACTTGTGGCGCTTGCTACCAAAGGTTTTTAAGCTTGGATTAAGATTGTTATTACTACATAATAATCAAAGGTATGTTTACTAACAATATATGTTATTTTCGAAAATAATATAGGCATCCTAGGGTTTCCCAATTGATGTTCAGATACTTGTATGTTCAATTAGAGAAAAAATAGATCGCGATAATTAAGGTTGCATGCACACATATGATTGTTTGTTTTGCTCAAAATCCATTAGCGGTATCAGTGCTTAAGATTTGTTTTCTATTGAATTTGATACAATTAGTTGAACTTGATCAAATTAGGATTGATGGCAATTAAACCCTTTTGGGGACATAGAATTTTCAATTCTAGGGTTCTTGAACCCTAGATTTCGAAATGTATGGAAAGGATTCTAATCCTTTCTCTTGTCCCTCAAATTTCGAATTAAGGGTTCCTTTACCGTCAAGGATTTCAAAATATGGCAAAGATTTGAAATCCTTTCCTTCCTCCGCAAGATTTGCCAAATTTTGGAAATTAGGGTTTTGGTGAGATTTCATATTTCTTATTTTTGGTAATTATCTTCTTACTTGTTTATTAAGATAATTGCAAGATTTTGTAAGATCCCTCCCATAATTTCGAAATTGGGAGAGTGGATTAGGTTAAATTAATTGATTAATTTAATTGGCTAATCTTTATTTGATTTAATAAATTAATTAAAGGTTTAATTAATAGATAATTATTAAATCAATTTCTTTTAAATTTAAATTAAAATGTTTTAATTTTCGAAATTTAAAAGATTATCTAAAACCTTAGTATTTTTAAAAGTTTAAAGTACATCATTATGGATTTATTTATTAATTTAAATAAGTGGTTAATTAAAATATAATTAATAAATCCATAAATTGGTTTAAGTTTAATTAAATTAAAAGTTTAATTTATTAATGGATTAAACCCTATTATTTTAAGATGTTTAAAATACACCTTATACTATGTATATAATTAAAAGTTTAAAATATATTATTAGTATAAGAAAAGTCATTCAAACTGTTAGTACGCCTCATTCACAAAGCCATACTATAAGAGGAGTTTAAGGAATCAGCCTATAAAATGACCGCCATTGGGTATCTATTCTTACCCACCGCTCTCTTGTATGGTGGAGGGTCGTTAGTCGAACGAGTTTGATAGGACATAATCTCATTAAAAGTATAATGATATTAAGTAACTAAACTATTTTCTAAATCCCACTCTTGGTTACTTTAGGAAAAATATGAATTGGATGCTAATCAATGAAATTGTACATTGTACCTTATTGGTCGTTAGTGGAGTGTGTGTGGTTAACCGTCACATTAATTAGATGATAAATGATATCAAGAGTACCAAGATAATTTGCATGGTTATTCACATCTCGTTCGTGATCCTCAACATCTTAATCACAAAGTGAGAGCATAATCGAGATTAAACATGCCATTGAATAGTTCAATGAATCTCAAAGATCTAGGAGTTTCATTAGATTGAAACTGGTAAATGCTTACCTACCTAAAATAGATTCGAATTTGATTACGGCATCCCTCTTCAGAATTCAAATCGAAAATATGGATCCTAGCCTTAATTTAAAATTTGGGTTAATAATTAAGGATTAAAATCAACTAACTTGAATTCTCTTTTCTCCCATCAAAGATGTTGAGTTCAGACATAAATGATCTTCCTTGTCCTTTTGAAAATGTTTTTCCTTCTCTATCTGAAGATGATCTTCCACATGTTGATCAACGTGAAAGAATGTTCCCTTCTTCACGCATTAGTGGAACTAGAAACCATGCTTCTCAAACTCTTCCTCCAGTGACTCTCCCTAAGTCATGTCTTCTTCATGCTAAAAAATACGAAGTCACCCAAGCCCTATTGGCATGTAAAATTCAAGATGGAAATCGTACATTGACAGATTGGGGATGTTGGGTGTTGTTTTCCCAAGGGAGCTGGTCATTGACTTTGTTTTACTTTCGCTTCCTGAATCATATAGTCAGTTCATCAAAGACTACTATATGAGGGACCACGACATGAACCTAATTGATGTAACATATATGTTGATTGGTGCTGAAGCAGAAATGCTTAAGAGCACAAGTCAAGCAAAAATTTTTAATGGATCTATCTCCAAAATTTCCATGGACGTTGACAATGGCAATATTGTTAGTCCAAAAAAGGTTTCTCTTCCCAATGGAAAGGGATCGGCCAAGGTCAAATCGTTTGATCAGATGGTAAAGAGAAAGGCTAATTCTGAGATAGTCCCATGTGCTATTCCTGAAAGGTCCATATGTTTCTATTGCTTATTGAAGGGCATTGGATGCGAAGCTGCCCAGACTACCTGCAAGATTTTATAGATAATAAAGTCAAGTTGTGTGACTCTATTTCATGTATATCCACTATCTAACTCCATTAAGTTCTTATTCATAGATTCTTAATAGATGATGTGATAGTCATATTGTGAATTTTTGTTGGATCTAAGAGAAGGAAGGAAGATTAAGACGAGCGAGCTAAATCTGATCGTGAGAGATGGATTTCGGTCGCATGGTTCGATGATCAAATTTTGGAAGCTGCTCTTAGGAGTTATAATATATTAATAGATTGCTTAGGAAATTTATAGAAACATAGTTTTCATATATTTGCATTGTAAGGACAAATTTTTTTTTTTGCTTATTAATAAAAATGAATTCTTTATTTCATATTTCCTTACAATGGCATTTATGAAAGTTGGTCGTTACTTTTATATTATGATCAATGTTAAAAGTGGATTTGATTCTTAATTATTTTGTTTGTGGAAATGTCATAATCAAGCAAGTGAAAAGGAATTGTCATCACCCAATTTCAGTTGGATAGAAACTTGGAGTCATGCAATTCAAATTGTCTGATGTATGAGAATCTATATCTTTGGAAGATTATGACTAATTCCTTGATCACATGTTTATGTGAGTCAAGTGAAGGACTAAATGATCTAGTACACATTGGTGTGGACTATTTAGATACACTAGAAAGGACGATAAGTCTATTCCTAATGATTTACTGATGGTTCAGTAAATATGGTTGTGTTTATAAAATTAAGCATAATTCCAGCACTTTGAAAAGTTTCAAAGAGTAGTGGAATGAATATGAAGAATATATTAGGCAGAAAGATAAAGGTTTCTCCAATATGAAAGGATAGGAGAGTACTTTTGTATCGTGATTTATGATCATTTTAATGATCGTGGAACTATCTCTCAATTGATCCTCGAAGAACATCTTAGTGCAATTGTTTGACTAAGAAGAGGAATCAAACATTGTTGAAATTGTTTAATCGAGAGAGGAGTGATACTTCATTTCCAAACAAATTTTGGAGTCATACTCTAGTAACTACAAAACGTACCTTAAAGCTTATTCTAAACTAAGTAGGTTTATAATACCTCATTAAATATGGAGAAGTAATATTTTCTTACTGTGGCACCTTTGGAATTGGTAGTTTTAATGTTTTTGGTTAAAAACAAAGGATGAACTAAGACCAATTCAATGAAGTGTTTTCTTGACAAGAATCCACACTAACCACTACTAGAAAAACAGCCTTTCACGACGCGCAATCAATGACACGCGCTGATAGAGGACGGGAATTTGTGCGTGCCCTAAAAATTGATGTCAGTTTTCCAATATATGAAGCATAGAGGGCACACATTTTTGCGTGCCCTTAAATTAGTGTCTAATAAAAATAAAAAAAGCACGGAGGGCACCTTAAATAAAATGTGCGTCGTCTAAACATGTCGTTTTATAAATTTTAATGAAACGCACGTTTCATCTCTCATGGGGGGAAATGAAATCCAAAAAATTAAAAACCCCGCTTTGTTTCCACCGGCTGAAAACCCTAGCTCGTCCATGTCGAAAACCCGCTTTCTTTCTTTCTTCGCTCTTGATTCTCAAACATCCACCGCTTCACTTCTCCACATCGTGCTCAAAGTAGCCGCTCACGTACCCGACAGTGGTCCATGTGTCACATACATCGGCGAAGGCGGTTCCGACAATTTCGTCAAAATGGTCCACAACGGAATCGATTATGGTGACATGTAGCTGATTTCCAAAGCATACAACATGTTGAATCCATTGGGAAACTCTTGAACAAGGAACTACACAAAGTGTTCTCGGAATGGATTCTAGGGGGATCTTCAAAGCTTCTTGATTGAAATCATCGCAGACATCTTCGAAATCAAGGACGACAAGGGAGACGAATATCTAGTCGACAAAGTGTTGGATAAAACAGGCATGGAAGAGACCGGAAAATGGACCGTCCAACAAGCGGCGGATCTATCAATCGTTGCCCCCACAATCACGGTGTCTCTGGATTCGTGATTCCTGAGCGGATTAAAAGAAGAACGTGTTGAAGCTGCTAAGATCTTTAAATACGGTGGGTTCGGTGATATTTTGGACACTCAAAATGTGGATAAACGATAAACCGGTTCTTTCACGCCGTCAACAAACATTCTATCGGGTTCGTAATTCCTTTCTAAATCTTGGGTTTTAATCTTTAAATCTCAATCTTCAATTCGGAATTACGAAATTGAAATTGTGCATATTCTTTTTATGCAGGGACATGACTACTTCAAAATTGACCTAGATATACATCGATTCAGCCACATCTCACGAAAAGTACTTGATGCATTCCAGGGACGATTGAAACATGGGATTCTTGGCATTGGTTTAACGATTCAGGTAAATTGGGTTTCTGGTTTTTGAATATGAAATTGGATTTTGTGTTGTGATTCATAAGTTGAATATATGTATTTGATTGGATTCTCAATTTTTAGGCACAACATCCTAAAGAACTACCCGAGCAAGTTTTATGCTGTGTTAGGCTTAACAAGATCGACTTTTCTGATCATGGTCAAATCCCAAGAATTTTAATACCAAAGTAGGAAAGGTGCAGCCCTGATGGATATATTAGCAGAAATGCCAAAGTTCCCTGAACGTGAGGCATATTTAGTTTAGGGTTTTAATTGATCTATTGGTTTAATAGTTGACCACATCTTTGATAATTGATGTTGACTTTGATTATCTATTTGAAGTCCTCATTGATTAAGAAAGCAGAAGACGCTGAAGTTGATACGGCAGAGCTAAGCTGATATTGTAGAGCTAAGTCCTCATTAATACTCCACAACTTGGTATGGTTAAAATCCCCACCGTTGACCATAATTTTGTGAGTGTCTTGGAAAAGGACTATTATACCCTTTTTGCAGGTAGGAAGCTAATCATTTTGCAGATCTTATGTTATGGTGCCCTGGATTCTGCAGAACTAAGGGCAGAAATAGACAATCGTGAAGAAGTTGAAGTGGGACCAGATCCAGATGCAGTTCTTGCATTCACTGAACCTGTAAAAGACACACCTATAAAAAGACAAGGCCGCCCTCCTAAAACCCCTTTACCCAAAGATCAAGAACCTGTAAAAGATATTCCTATTCCTAGTATTTAAAACCAGAACCTCTACTCATTCAGCTAGGATCACGCAAAACCTAGTAACACAAAACCAAAAAAGGTTATCTTTTTTTTTTTTATGATTTTCCCAAAATACCCTTTAATTAATTAACTAATTAATGATGTTAAATTCGGAAGCTAACCTTGCAGAAAGGGATATTAGCACAGATGATGCTTAAGCATGCTGCTCGACTAGGTAAAACTTTTTTTGAATCAATAGTGTTAAAAATCATATACCCAATTCTTTTTTTTTTCATTTCTGATGTTAGATGTATGAGAAATAGAAGAGTTCACAGTTTTAGCAATTTGCGTATCTGAAATTCTTGAAGTTTGTTGCGATTTCAATCTAGATTCTTGTAATGAGGTCATCTGATTTATTCTTTCCTGTTTTTCTTCTCTTCTATTTGTTCTTGAAGTATTTAAATGCACTTCTTGTTTTTCATTTCTGATGTTAGATTGCATATGTGAAACATAAGAGTTCTTAATTTTAGCAATTTGGGTATCTGAAATTCTTGAAATTTGTTGTGATTTTACTCTAGATTCTTGTAATGAGGTCATCTGATTGATGGTTTCACTGGCACTGCATGTCCACTTGGAGCTAAAGGCATATTAAGTTCCTCATTTAGATCGGGCTCATTATCAGGTTGAGTATATGAAGGTACCCCTTCACCTTCAGTTTCTTGACCCATGTCTGCCTCCAAAGCATCAAGTTCTGAAACATTTCCATGAAGTGAAGATAACATTTTAAAAAAGAAAAATAATAATAATGAATTTGTGCTTACGACCCATGATATCATCTTCATCAATATCATCTGGCACACTAAACTTCTACCAAGAGATTCTTGTATCTCACTGCTTATATCCATCATGTCCATCATTTCATCTTGCAAATTCTAAACATAAAAACAAGATTAAATGGTCTGTAATTACAAAGTATCAAAAGAAAGAGATTCATAATATTATACTAACATCAATGTCTTGTATCTTCACAGTTTTCATCAATCCTTTCAGCTCTTTGTTTGATCCCATTTGTAGCAAATGCTTGATAATTGTGACACATACTGTTTGCTGAGCATCTTTAATACCTTCTGAAGCGAATGCAACTTGATCCAGGTTGAATGTTTGATTGTACAACATATCACGTTGTCCTTCATACCTGCTCAAGTATAACTTACTTTCATTATCAACTCTACAGTAGATCCAAAAATTCGAGGAGGTTATCTTGCCTTCACTTCTCAGGTAGGTTTTTTAATTCATACCCATGTTCAAAATTCAAACATATGTGATCCTTTTTTATTAAACATTTAAAATGCTATAAAGTTTATATGTTATTGTGTTGAAGGACTCGCCTGGTGTACTTCATTTGAAAAAATTATCAGATGCTGGCCTCACACATAATTTGGAAGTCTGTAGGTAAGAAAAACTCTTCATTTCCTTCTTTCTTATTATTCAGATTTTACAGTGTATGATTCTATGATTTGGATTGCAATGAAAAAGTTTAGATACGGAGATGCTTAAATCTCTGCCACCAGATTCACCTGAGCAACAGGAGTACATCACAGTCATCCAAAATGAGGATGGATATAACTGGGGGTAATTCTAATTCATGCTCTTTAATTCTTGATTCTAAAATTTGATTTGTTCTAAAAATTGAAAATTTACTCTTTTTTTTTTTCAATAAGAAGTTATAATCCTGTGTTATGGGGAGTCCCTAAAGGAAGCTATTCAACTAACCCTAATGGTTCATGTCGTATAATAGAGCCTCGCCTTATTGTTCATATTAACTTTTGTTTTCAATAAAAAATTAAATCAAACATGGTTCTGTAACTTTTGATCATATTAACTTTCTTTTTAACTATGATTACAACATGGATGCACTATGTGGTCCTGATGGTGAACTTCCAGAGAAGTTAAGGAATTTAGAGCCACGCCTTATTGAGCACATTAGTAATGAGCCTCGTCTTATTCAGAAGCCTTATGCTATAATTATTTTACAAGAGCAATGGCCATTTATGTAATTTTATCAGTGCCTAAATCTTGTATCAAAATGCAGATTGTACAATTGACAGCATCCGGAAAATTTGAGGAAGCTTTGGCATTGTTTAAGCTACTTGCACCAGAAGATTCAAACCTTCGAGCCTCAAAGTAGCAGTCAGTTCATATCAGGTAATATTTGTGGACCTGAGAAGTTTTTTGGATATGAGTGGTAAAGTTTACTTATCAAGAGCTTCATCTGGTATGTCAGATGACATGGACACTTCTTCACCTTCTCATACAGTGAAGAGGTTATATCAGATGCTGTTGGACACACCCATGAAAGCAATCGATCCAAAAGATCAAACAAGGTAACAGTTTAACATTATTTAGAGTGAAGAGTATTAAAAATTTTGATATTTTTTTTTAATTTTCAGGGGAGAGTCAACATGCCCCTTGACTCAGGTGCTGGAGAGATGGCATTAATATTAGAGAGATGGGATCTCTGGGAATCTTCAAAAGGAAATGGTATGTTACTCTTTGATAATGTCAACATCATTCATCAATTATGTTGTGGGGTGAGTAGACTGCATATAATGATGTTCGAACTTTTATAAAGATTCCTAAATCATATTTGAAGTTTCTTTTGTTTACTCTTCATGAAGGGGGTTCTAGAAGCAATTCGTATAAGCTGTACAGGGTACGCTACCAACAAGGCTTTTGTTGATTTTGTTAAGCAATTTGGTCTTCTAGTTCCCGAAGTTTTAAGATCAAAGTAAGTAAAATTGATTAAATCCTAATGGATTTGTTTACTTATCACTTGCTAAGCAATTTGATCTATATATTTCTTGCAGTTCAATCGTCACCAATGATCCAAGTCGACCTCGATCTACATTAAGGTCACCGTGGGTTGTTAGTTTTATAGGAATGCATAACCCATGTTAGAAATGTATTATTTTTGTTTAACATTTGAATGATCGTTTGTATGACATATTATAATTTATGCAATTTATTATTTTTTTTTGTATGAGATTTTATTTTATATTATGAGACATTAAATGTGTCATGTAATTTGAAAATTAGTAAATTTATGTAAATCTATAAATAATTTTTTTTTTTTTAAAAAAATAAAAGTTACGATACGCAAAAATGTGTGTCATCTTCATTTATGACATGACCTTTCTTGACAGCGGCTTTAATGATACGCATTGCGTGTCATAAATGCGCATCGTAAATGCGCGTCGTCTCTAGACGACGCGCAAAAGTGTGTCGTCTCTCGTTATTACAGGGCCTTCCTTGACGTGCATTTGCGCGTCGTCTGAGCGTTTTACGATGCGCAATGAGCGTCGTAAAATGCTGTTTTTCTAGTAGTGAACTTTTGAATATTTGTTTTTGGTTGTTGAGGAATGTTTCTTAATAGAAAAACGTATATGTCAAGAAGTTAGTGGAAGTCTTATTAATCTTGAAAATTTTCAGGAGTCAATCAAGAATAAACTTTTTAGTTATCACTAGCACACGACCTGAGGTTGATAACCTATCGTGTTAAGTTGATAAATTATTGTTTCTGTGCATCTTCCAGTTGAATTGGAAATGCTTATGAGTGTTATGGTTCTCATTTGACTACAAAAGGCAAAGCACGTCGGTCAGTGATAATACATTGATCAATATGGAAGTGAGCTGCTCAAACTGTTGGATTAGGTGTCTAAGTTCATAACTATTTATGGTATGTACTTGACCTGGTTGGCATGGTCCATTTCAGTTGCATGGCATCATGACACTTGGATAGACAAAATGAGAAAAGGACACTTATGGTTTATTAATATATTATAAGTTCAAATATATTAATAATATTATTTAATTAGTATTGATCAAGAATTAATTTGGTGATCAAAAAGAGACTAATTAAATATATGGGGTTGATTGTGTAAATCATCCATTCTTATATAGTGGGCTAATGATCCATGGTTTATTGGATTGGGCTAAATCCATAGGGTGCTCCATGGAGGCTAAAACCCATGCATCATGGAGGAAATGAAAAGCCATGTCAATTAGGGTTTACATGGTGTAATCCTACTTGTGACACACTATATAAAGACCCCATGGACTACCAAAATCGGCACTAAGTGAAGAACAAGAGGGCTAGCCAATTTTGAGTGTTTGTGTACTTCTCTCAAAGTTATTCCAAGAGTTGTGGTGTTGTGTGAAACACTTGAGGCATCACATTTGGGGTGCTAGGCTCACAAAGTTCTTAAGGAATCCAAGCAACAAGAAAGGTAAGTTCTTCTACTAGTATTTATGTTTCAAACTCCCCATGCTAGTTAGGTTAAGAACCTTGGAAAAATCAAATTTGCATGTATCTTAGTAAAACATAGATCCAAGGTTTATAGGGTTGCATGTACACTTTAGGAGTGTTAGAATGCTCAAAACCCTTCAGTGGTATCAGAGCCTATTCTTATTTTCTTGATACTTGATGCAAATTGTTGAAGAAAGTCGAAATTTCTGCATTCTGCAGAGTGAACTCACCGAGTCCATGCATATATTCATCCTACTCGTCGAGTAGGTTCATGCACTCGATGAGTAGGAGGCCCAGAGTGCAATTTTTCGAGTTTTGCTGCTGGAAATGGACTAAAATCATTACCCTAAACTGTTTTGGACTTATAAAACCTGTTTTTGATGTGGTAATGATTAAGCTAATCCATTTACAATGGTTATTATCAAAGTTTCAAGTTTTATATGTGTTTATATGATTCTTGAAATTATTGATATGAATGTTCATACACTTATGAGTTTCGTAGATCATAAGAATTATTTGCAAAATTGTTTGTTAGTTTAATTCTTGATCTAAATGTTTTTAATAGAATCCATAATTTGTCGTCAAGTTTTGGATTACCAAAAGTCTTTCTTTTAAAGTCCATTAAAGAACACATAGGTTACATAAAATGAAGAGTCTTCATTTTAATAAACTGTTAACTCATAAGTTATGAAGTTGAAAAGTTTTGAATTGTTACAAAAATTTCCCTCAAGTTTTGGAACATGTAAAGTCACTTTAGAAAACTTTAGTTCCAACCCCTAGAATTTTAAAAGTTAAAATTCAACCCTTATACTTTATAATATTATAAGTTAATTATATATATATATATATATATATATATATATATATATATATATGTATGTATGTATAAGAACAAGTCGTTTTACCGTTAGTAGGCCTCATTCATGAAGCCGGTCTATAAGGGGGGTATAAGGTTGTTGCCTATAAAATGGCAGCTTAATGGGTGTCCACTCTCACCCACCGCTTCCTTGACTGGTGGAGGGTCATTAGCCAAACGGGTAGGACAATGGCTTTAATTCTCATTACAAGTATAATGATTATAAAGTAACTAAATGTTTTATAAATTTCCAATCTTAGTTACTTTAGGAAAATGTGAATTTGGTGCTAACCCATGAAATTACACTTTGAACCTTGCTTAAGTCGTTAGTGGAGCGTGTGTGGTTAACCGACACATTAACTTGGATTTAAAAAGGTTGGAAAAGGGTGGTTTAAGGTTTATCATAGATCGGTGGAGCGCGTATGGTTAACCAGCACATCGATTAGTTGATAAACATTAAGAGTACCAAGTAAATTTGCATGGTTATTCACACATTGTTTTGTGATCCTCGACATCCCAGTCACAAAACTTGAAGGACACAATCGAGATTGAAACACGCCATTGAAAAGTTCAATGAATCTCAAAAGAATCTAGGAGTTTCAAAAACCAATTAAAACCTAATAATACATTTTGTTTTTCATGGTGGAAATTAGTGAATCATCATTCACATACCTTCAAATACCTTATAGCTTGGATTATGACATCCCTCTTCTAAGTTATAAAATATTGTGTTGGGTCCTAACCTTAATATTATATTTGGGTGTCTTATTAAGGACTATTTTAATATCTAATCTAAACTTGTCTTTCTTCCTTTTCAAATGTCTTCCAACAATGCTGCTTCTGGCTCAAACCCTACCGACTCCTTCTCTCTCATGAACCTTTGTGGGAAAGTCATCTTTGATTAATGATTGGATTAGGAACATAAGGATGGTCACTCGCTATGAGGACAAGGAATATGTCCTCGACAAGGAGCCGAAGGAACTTGATGAGTCTTCTGCTACTCCAGAGGAGATCGCTGACTTTAGGACTCATGAGAGAGATGCCACTAAAGTGGCATGTATCATGCTGACCACGATGACAGCCGAGCTCCAAAAGTCCTATGAGGAATTTTATCCTTTTAAGATGCACCAGGATCTGATGGAAAGATACCATCAGAGTGCTCATCAAGAGTAATATGAAATAATCTTCTCCATGATAACAACCCGAATGAAGGATGGTGAACCCATCACGGGCCACATGCAGAAAATGCAAAGGTTTATGGACTGCCTGATGAAGTTGAATGTGAACTTCCCTTGAGGAGTTGGGAATTGACATCATATTGCACTCCTTACCTCCTTGTTATGATCAATTCTGAATGACCTATCATATGAATAAGGAGGAGGTCACACTTAGCAAAATTCAAGGACTTCTGAAGACCACCGAAAGTGGTGTTAAAGGTAAATCGGTTGTTACTACTTCTACTCCTACCACCGCCCCTGTTCTGGCTATCGGGTAAGGTAAAGGGAAGAAGAGGAAGAGCCCTTCGAAGGGCACCAAGGGAAAGTCTCTTGATGGCTCCTCTTCAAGTAAACCCAAAAGTGGTTCTGTCACTCCTTCTGCTAACCTTAAAGAGGTTGAATGCTTCCATTGCCATGAAAAGGCGCACTGGAAGCGAAACTGCCCAAAGTACTTGCAATATGTTGAGGATGGGAAAGTGAAACCCAACCATACAAGTATTTACACTATATTGTCTAATAACTCACCATATTCTAATTCTTGGGTCCTTGATACAGGTTGTGGTATTCACATATGTTCTGATTTGCAGGGACTAAGAAGAAGTGAGAATGTGGAGCATGGGAAGATAAACTTGATCATAGGGAATAGGAAAGTTACACCTGTCACCAAGATTGGAGTTTATTCTTTGTTTCTAATTAGTGGGTTAGTGTTAGATTTGAATAAATGTTGTTACTCGTCTAAAATAGCGAGAAATATTATTTCCTTTCACGGTTTTTACAAACAAGGATTTACTTTTTCATTTGATAACGAATTTGGTGGTATTAATGCTTTTTATGATAATGTTCTTTATTTTAAAGCATTACCTTTTGATGGTGTATATGAAACTGTGTCGGTTGTAGATAACCTAGGATATAATGTGTTGTGTATTGATTCTTCCACTAGTTTGGATAAAGCATCATTATGGCATTGTCGTCTTGGACATGTTAGCAAGAAACGCATAGGCCAACTCCAAAAGGATGGAGTCTTGGAGTCACTTGAGTTAAAGTCAGATGATAGTTGTGAATCTTGTTTACTTGGAAAAATAACAAAGTCACCCTTCACTGGTACCTGTGCTAGGGGTGAAGGTTTTTTGGATATCATTTACACAAATGTGTGTTAACCCTTCTAAACCGCCACAAGGGATGCTAACCGCTCCTATGTGACTTTTGATGATGATTACAGTAGATATGGTCATGTCTACTTAATCAAGCATAACTCAGTAACCTTTGAAAATTTCAAAGAGTTTAAACAGGAAGTGGAGATTCAACTGGGCAGGAACATTAAGATGCTTCAATCCGATCGAGGTGGTGAGTATCTTAGTACAGAGTTCCTTGACTATCTTAAGGAATGTGGGACTGTCTCTCAATTGACACCTCCCAGAACACCACAACTTAATGGTGTGGCTGAGAGGCGTAATCGAACCTTGTTGGACATGGTTCGTTCCATGATGAGTCGAGCTTTGCTACCAATCTCATTTTGGGGTACGCCTTAAAGACTGCCGCCCATATTCTTAATCTAGTTCACGAGATGTGGCATGGGAAAGTTCCCAATTGGACCACATCAAGATTTGGGGCTGCGAGGCTTTCGTGAGGCGCGAGACTTACGATAAGCTCGAACCTCGGAGTGAGCGGTGTATTTTCATCAGCTACCCGCATAAATCCTTTGGTTACCTCTTTTAGAGACCCAGTGATAATGTGGTCTTTGTGGAAAGGAGAGGACTCTTTTGTGAGAGAGAGTTCATAAGCCAAGGAGACATTGGGAGGCAAATTGACCCTGAAGAAATTCAAGAGTCAAGTGACGAAGGAACCTCAAACCCTAGCAATCAACCTAAGGAGGAAACTCCTGTTGATCCAACTGACGGTCTGTACCTCTGAGGCGCTCCATGCGAGTTAGGAATACACCTAAGCATTACTATGGTTTCCATATTACTGCGGAAGGTGATACACTTATTAGTGATAATACACTTCTAATTTTGGATGAACCTAACAGCTACACGGACGCCATGGCATGCCACGAGTCTGCTAAATGGAAATAGGCAATAGACCGCAAGATACAGTCCATGTATGACAATCACGTTTGGAACTTGGTTGACAATGTACCAAGTCGTAAGACAGTCGATTTCCCCCCTTGTTTGCTTATTCCGATGATATTTCAATTGCAGGGACTCTAGGGCTTAGATCTGAAACCTAAAGGTGTCTAGAAGGATAAATTTTCCAACTTTATCGTCTAGAACCATTCTGAATGCTCTAAAGCCCTTAGAAAAGGTTGGAAAGCTCAAAAGCTTAGCCATATGGTTCAAGACTCTAGGGATCTAGAATCCCTCCTTTCCATAAGAGTTTCTGTTCCTCAAAATGTTCAAATATGGAGGCTTTATGGACATGTATGTCCAATGCATGTCTTGAAGTCAAAATGGCCAAAAAGGGAAAATATACTCTAAAATCCATGTATGGCATCCTTGCTTGACCAAAAGCTAGATCTAGCTCACCATGGGACCATTTTGCCCTGGAGATTCATAAAGTTGCAAACTTTATGAACCCCACGCATGCAATCGACAAGAATGATGGGAAATGAAGAGTAAACTCAAGATATAGTCATATTCTAAGATAAAAATCTAATCTTGAATGCTTAAAATAGTCCACAAGATGGTCAAGCTCAAGAGTAAGGGTTTTGTTTGCTGGATCTCCTCCTTCTTCTCACTATTCTCTTCTTCTTAAGCTCCAAAAGTCACTCTAGCTCACAATATGAGAGAAAATGGAGATTAGGGTTTAGCACTGACGTTCTTAGGGTTTATAGGCTGATGGAAGGCCAACCTCAAGGTCTTTAAGGAGATTATATAGGATGCAAACCCTAAAATTTAGGATTTTCCTTCACAACGCCTACTCGTCGAGTTGGGCCTTCCAACTCGTCGACTAGGTCCTAAATCCCGCATCCTAGTATGATCTCTACTCGACGAGTTAGAGCTCCCCAACTCATTGAGTTCTAGTCTAGAACCCTAAAATTCAGAAAAAGATTAGATACCTGAAATGAGCGTTACGAGACGAGTGCCCATCTCATCATGAAACCGTTTCCAAAATCTGGAAGTGAAGCGAACATCTAGGTCTGACACAACCAAAACTGACACTCTGTGACGTGCCACCACCTCACGTACATAGATCTCGGCTAGCTTCTCAGCCGATATACTCTTCGGGATCGGGATGAAATGCACACTCTTGGTCAACCGATTCACGATGACCCAAATCGAATTCACTCCACGTGCAGTCTTGGGAAGTTTTGTGATGAAACCATGGTGATGTCTTCCCATTTCCACATGGGAATCTCCAAGAGCTGCATCTTTCCGTGAGGTCGCTGGTGCTCGGCCTTGACTTTCCTGCAAGTCAAGAACCACTCCACATACCATGCTATATCCCTCTTCATGCAGGGAAACCAATAATCAGGGCAAAGATCCCGATACATATTTATCGCCCCGGGATGGATGGAGAACCTAAATTTGTGGGCCTCCTCCATTAGCACCTGGCGTAAACTGCCCCAGTAAGGAACCCAGACCCTACGATGTGGGGTCAACAATCCACGACTATCGTACTCGAAGGAAGCCACCTGACTTGTAATTCGCTCACACTTCCAACGCTCTTCCTTCATACCCTCGACCAGAGCCTCCCGAATCCATTCCAGCAACAGAGTAATCACTCTCATCCTCAAGCATATATCCCTAATCAGATTCGTGACCGCCTTGCGGATGAGAGCATCGGCCACCACATTGGCCTTCCCTGGGTGATTAAGTATCTCACAGTCGTAATCCTTCACCACATCCAACAAACGACGCTGCCTCTTGTTTAGATTTAACTGGTCCATCAGATACCTCAAGCTCTTGTGGTCCATGTAAATGGTACAACGAGCCTCATAGAGGTAGTGTCGCCAAATCTTGAGGGAGAAAACAACGGTCCCCAACTCCAGATCATGCGTCAGATAATTTGCCTCATGAGGATTTAGCTGCCTCGAAGAGTACGCAATCACACGACCCCGCTGCATCAGAATTGCACCTATACCTATGATCCAAGTGTCATAGTAAACCGTGAAATCATCGATACCCTCCGGAAAGTTCAGAATCGGCACCTCGCACAACGGCTGTCTGAGAGTCTCGAAGGGTGACTATTGCTCATGCCCCCAACAGAATGTCGCCGACTTCTTGGTTAGTTGGGTCAATCGAACAAAAATCTTGGAGAAATCTTGGATGAATCTCCGATAATAACCCGCCAAACCAAGAAAACTCCGAATCTCATATGGAAACCTCAGAACCTCCCACTACATCACGACTTCTACATTGGCTGGATCGACCAGAATACCCTTCTGGTTGACAAGGTGCCCTAGAAACTACACCTTGCGCAACTAGAACTCGCACTTTGAGAAATTTGCAAAAAGTCTCTCCCTCCTAAATGTCTCCAGCACCTCTCTCAGGTGCTCCTCATGCTGCTCCTGAGTCATGGAATAAGCCAATATATCATCGATGACGACTATTATAGACTGGTCTAGTATCGATCTGCACACGCGGTTCATGAGATCCATGAACACGACAGGAGCATTGGTGAGCCCAAATGGCATCAACACGAACTCGTAATTACCATAACGAGTTTGAAAGGCTGTCTTCAGCACATCGTCGTCCCTGGCTCGGATTTGGTGATAAACCGATCGCAGATCAATCTTGGAGAACCAAGATGCACCCTGAAGCTGGTCAAATAGGTCGTCAATCCTTGGGAGGGGATAACGGTTCTTCATCGTTAACTTTTTCAACTCCTGGTAATCTAAACACATCTGATGCGATCTGTCCTTCTTCTTCACAAACATAATCGGGGCTCCCCATGGCGAACTGCTCGGCCTGATAAATCCCTTGTCTAACAGCTCCTGCAGCTACATAGAAAACTCGTGCATCTCTGGAGGAGGAAACCGATACGGTGCCCTGGCTATCGGAGCCGCACCCGGAACGATGTCAATCCTGAACTCTACTTGCCTCTGGGGAGGTACCCCAGGAAAATCCCCTAGGAACACATCCGGATACTCCCGTACAATTGGTACATCATGCACGGTCACCTTACCTTATCTCGGGTATCCATAACATAAGCTGTGCAACCTTGATAAAGATAGCGCCTAGCCCTCGCTGCTGAACATAAAGTCGCCCCACACTGCGGTCTATCTCCCTAAATCACCAACCCTCCCCAACTTGGGGTCCAAACCTGCACTAGCTGCCACTCGCATTTGATCACTGCCCCATTGGGGCTCAACCAGTCCATGCCCACGATAACCTTATTCCCCCGCAGGGGAATAAGGACCAATTTTATGGAGTACTGCTCATCGAACAGCTGCAACGTACATCCCCGGTAAACCATCGCAACCCTAATAGCCCTATCATCCACAATCTCTACATTAAGATGACAGTCCAGCTCCCCTGGAGCTCCACCAAATCACTTGCTAAGCGCGAGCAATACGAAGGACGGGTAGCCCTCGAATCAAATAATACCATGGCAGATATACCGTTCATAAGGAACGATCTCGTCACCACATCGGGAACTGTACGCGCCTCATCTGCTGTTAGATGAAAGGCCCAGCTCTTTGCCAATGGCATGTCGGCCCGGTCCTGACAGTCGTCTGTAATCCTCAAGGTCGCAAGAGCAGGTGTGGACACTTGTCCCACTGTAGCCAAAATCAAACATTGGGCCCTTTTATGGCCCCTCTGATTGCACTGAAAGCAAATCAGATGAGATACCGAGGTGATGGTTGTGGTAGCAGTACAATCCCTAGTGACATGACCAGTCTGACCAAACTTGAAGCATCCAAAACCACCCACCCTGCACGCTCCCTCACGCATCCTATCACACTTGCTACATTGGCCTCGCCCCTGCTGGCCCTTCCCTTGGGAATCCACCTTGGGCCTCTTGCCCGAACCCTCAACACTAGACGCTGCATCTGGCTTCCCCTTCCTCTCCATCTCTAAATCAATCTCCCTATCCTGAGCCATCACTATCATGTCCTCCAGCATCTTGCAGCTGGATCAGTTCCCAAACTGGCGAATGTCGTTCCTCAGCATCTCATGGTACCGGGCCTTTTTCATCTCCTCGTCTGCCACATACTGCGGAATGAGAAGGGCCCTCTTCCTAAACATGGCGGTGATCTCCGTCACCGTCTCAGTCATCTGCTGGAGATCCTCTGCACAAGCTGTTGCACCTCAATCACAGGTGCAAACTCACCCCTAAACCTAGTCATGAAATCACTCCAGGTCACAGTATCAAAGGCCTCATCACCAACCGCATGCCTAATCTCCTCCCACCAATAACGTGCCCTGCCCTTCAGGATACAGGAAGCAAGTCAAACCTTGTCCCCCTCGGGACAATGAATAGTACGGAAGGGGTTGGCGACATCGGCCAACCACCTACTGCTATCAATGGGGTCCCTAGCCCCTAGATAGTCTGGAGCTCCGCAGGCTCAGAACTCTCGGAATGTCAACGTGCACGCCCCTATCATGGTCGCCATCTCAGTATGAAATGCGCCTAGCCTCTAATCAAGAATTTCCAAAATGTCCTCCTTGACTGTACCGGAGATCACAGGGGTCTGGTAAATGATATTGCGCGTGAGCTCAGATTAAATGAACTCTCTCATCTGGTCGTGAAGCTGCTCACCTCCAGAGCCCGAGCCTTATCCCTCACCGACACTAGAACTGCGAACTGGTCTACCACGTAGCGTTACTATACTGAAAATACACCATAAAAATTGTCAAAATACTCGTCATATATCGAGGGATCGCACACACTACAAGTTCCTTAGTTTTATATCAGCTCTCCTTGACTTAAGTACGAATCCTCTGCTTTCAGTAGTACCACTACCTTCCACATCTATTTGTACTTTCCTCAAGGATTTCCTTGACTTCACAAAGTCCCTTTCTCTACTACTTCTCTCTACACTAGTCTCATCCTAGGCTTACCCTAGGGAAATCTCCAACCCACTCTCTGCCATCAGCTGCATAAGAAGTCCCTGCTAGCTCCCCCCTAACTAGCTCGCGGATACCATTACATATTACTAAGACCAAATCATTCTTGGAATGAGAGGTCCTACCCTACAACGGTTGGACTCAAACAAGAGCTGTGCAATAGGGTTAAACCTAACCTTCTGAAATTATTTAGTCCTCGTAATATGTAACTTAGTGTATTCATGTACTAGTTAGTTAAAGATAACTAGAACTCCTAAAAGCACAAAGCAAGCAATATTCAAGCATTGAGTAACCAAGGCAGGCATATCCTAATCAGGCCATCATATCACTGACTAATCAGTACTAGCATGCAGTTCAATAAGTTCATTCAGTAGGCATACAAGGCATCCTTCCTAGATCCTTAGCCCAAATCTGGCATGAACTTCACATATTTATAATTCATATCACAACATAACATGTATGGGTAATTTGGGAGAACTTACTTGAGCTTGGCTGACTGCATGCACCACACCCTTTTCACTTTTAAAATCCTTATTATAAAGATAGTTTTTTTATAAAAAAATTTCATACCAAGTCCTCAGTTTGAGTTCAGACACACCCAAGAGTGTACCTGTATCCCTCAAACCAAGGCTCTGATAGCAACTTGTAACATCCACAAAATATGGTGCCAAAAATTTCATTTTTAATTATTAAAAAAAATTGTAGTTATCAAAACATCCTGTCAAAACATAAGTCAAGCATCCAAAACAATACAATCAGAGTAAACATCATAGCCTAAACATCATGGTGTGTGCAACGCAGTCATCCCGAGCTCTTCCCTTTGCTACCAGAAGTACCTGAAACCAAAACTGAAAACTGTAAGCACGAAGCTTAGTGAATTTCCCCCAAACTACCACATACCAGACATATCATGCAAATAGGAGATACGGACCCCGCCCACACTCAAGGAGTTACCGGGCCCACCCACACTTTGATAACGGCCCCCGCCCTATCAGATACGGGCCCCACCCACACTTGGATAACGGCCCCCATCCTATGAGGTACGGGCCCCGTCCACACTCAGTGAGATATGGGCCATGCCCACACTCAGCTAACTAAGAGATATAGGCCTTGCCTACACTCAACTAATAGTGAGATACGGACCCCACCCACACTCAACTAACTAAGAAACACATGCAAGTATCACACAGAAAAGAAGTATAACCAAACCTAACAATCCATTTCATATCCATACTCAAGTAATGCTAAGATACGGTCCCTTCCTACACTTAGCTACTAATCAAGCATATACAATATACACGGGCCGACAATGGTGCCTTCGACCCATTCAATCCAGGAGGGAACTCACCTCAAGTGTCGGGTGAATAGATGAAATGTCTCTGCTCCGCGACCGGATCTAGTCAAACCCCTGAACAGAACAGCCCTTGATACCATTTCATACCCATAAACCCATAAGGGTCAATTTTTTTTAATGTCTGAGTCAAGGTCAAACTCAACATCAAAGTCAAAGTCAAATTCATCGCTCGGATTTGACTCAACTCGTCGAGCTATCCTTCAACCCACCGATTTTCCATAAACCTTAGGATTGTGATATTTCGAATCAACTCGTCGAGTTCTTCCTTTTCAACAGAATTGGGAAAAATCGATCCAGCTCACCGAGTTCACCTATGAATTCGCTGAGTTCTTTAGGAAACACACCTCTTAGTCCATTAAGCCACCATTTATTAAATTACAAGGTCCAACACTCAGATCTGGTCTAAAATATCGACTAGAAGGGTAAAGTTTCCAACTTTACCCTTAAGTACCATCTTCCTGGATAAAGAACCCAAACCCTAAGCTCAAAAGGTTATGACTTAACCAATAAGCACTTATTCACCAAAATGAAGCCCCTCAATGCAGATCTGAACCTAAGAGGTTGCAAGCACACGTAAAGTTTCCAACTTTACTCTCAAATATGCTTGGAGGGGACTCAAATGTACAAAAGGAGCCATAAAATGCACTTAATGCATGCATGGAGTCCCTAAGGTCATAAAGTTGGTACCTTTATGCCAAAAGCGCCTAAGAAGACAATGTATCTGGAATGATAGCTTTAGGGACGGACTACAATCCCTCCAATCACTAAAACAATGCATTATCTAATTTTAAGGGTTCTTGATTTTCATTCCACTTCACAACATACGATGATACGATAGTGAATTGGTCATATATTTTTGGATATGTCGTATTTTTTTTTTGTAATGTTGGTTTTGTCGTATTTTATATTTGTAAGTTTGTTGAATTTGTCGTTTTGTAATGTTGGATATTTAATTTTTTTAGTTGTTAAAAACTAGATTTTAGGCTTTTTAAAGTTATGAAAAATAGTTTTTTAGCCCAAAATGTAACAATTTTATTTAGCAAAAAAATGAATTTTAAGCCTATAAAACGGGGGAACGAGGGCAGGATCGGGGGTGATAAAGGTATTCGGGGGTGGGATCGGTGGCTATGTAAACTGGGTATTTGAGGTCGGGGAGAGGCAATAACTAATTTCGGGGGTGGGGTCGCGGGTAGCTATTTCTGCTCCCGTTTGGCCCCGTTGACATCCCTAATCCTACAAACAAAATCCAGTCGGCCGGTATTGGTGCCTTCAACCCACGAATATAGTGAAGAGACTCACCTTGATCGGCTATCAAAGTGAAAACACAAGCTAGACCGGCTGACTCTCGAACTCCTTACACTATCAATTCAGCACAAAATCCATAAGTTAAAACCAAGGTACAAAGTTCACCCGACCAGTCCTTAGACTAAGACTAACTCTTCTAAGAGCGAAATACAATTTTACCTTCCCGAGACCAACCCTAACAGTTGACCAAAAGTCAATGGGTAAAAAAGTCAAGGACAATTTTCGTTGACCTACGTGTTGTATACTCCACCTCTACGCATGGCATAAAGTCTTATTTCGGAATACGGGGTCCAACTAGGCTACGTGTTGCGTAACCTTTAGTATGCCCTACATACACCTCTTGATCCAACACTTCATTTTAATCACTTAATACATTAAGACCTTTTACTCAAAGCTCAAATATAATTCCTACTAGCTCCATAATGGATAAAGTTTCCAACTTTATCCATTAGGATGGTCCAAACAACCAAGATCTAGTCTTTAAGTCTCAAAGGGACCATAAATGCGTTTTCTCAACTTAATCCATTAACTATAAGTCTCCAACCTTTAGATTTGAATCGGTATGATGTCTAGATGGATAAAGTTCTCAACTTTATCCATAACAAAGTCACACACTTTCAAGATCCAAACTTTATACACTAAAATGACAAAAAAGTGGCAAATGTGACAAATGACTAGATCTAAGAAACCAATAAGTAAGTTAGAAGCTTTTTACTCACAATGGTCCAAGAATGATGTAATCTTGCTGGAGCTATACTTGAACTCTTCTTCAATACTCTTTGCCACCACCTTGCTATTCAAGATTCAACCTTCCAATGGAGAAATAAGATCATAAATGATGCCAAGGCTAAAAAAACAAGTGAGAGGAGGCTAGGGTTTCTCACTTAGGTGATGGAGGCTGGTAATGAGAGGGTTTCCCAAAAGTTAGAGCCCTTAAATAGGGATCGAAACCGAAGATTTAGGGTTTTGATCTGCCTAGATTATGCCCAACATAACTTAAATTATGGCCAACGTAATTCATTAAAACCCGTTACGCCCGGCGTAGCTTTTAGTTACGTCCAATGTAACCTAAAAGCTCCCAATTTTTCCTTCAACTTTAAACAGCCATAACTTCTTCGTTTCAACTCCATTTTCGATGTTCTTTATATGTACAAAAAGGTATTGA
The DNA here is from genome assembly GCF_052625555.1 of Lactuca saligna. Taxonomy (NCBI): domain Eukaryota; kingdom Viridiplantae; phylum Streptophyta; class Magnoliopsida; order Asterales; family Asteraceae; genus Lactuca; species Lactuca saligna. The sequence goes on from NC_136417.1 coordinate 73,916,850, forward strand.
AGAGACTCACAATCATATCTAATTACTTTTTAGCTAAAACATACTGAACTAAAATCCTTATTCCATGAAAGTAGCCTGAAATATCACTTTTCCAATTTTACCCTTTGACTCCAAAACACAACCAAGGGTTTGGATCTCATAATCAATATTATCAACACACAATATGGTCTAAACCATATTCCCTTGAAGCCCAAGTCCTTTACTTGATCCATTTATTGTCCACGATCCCGAAATAAGAAATTTCTCGAAACAAGATGTTACAATTAAGAAGCTTCTTAATAACTTCCACGGTAACTGGCAGGGGATCCCCCTAGGCATGGAAGTATTTTTGTCCCATTGTGCATCTACTCCGTTTCTAGTAGAACCATTCTGTAATCATAAACCACTTAAACCACTTAATAAGAATATGCTGATTTATTCTATTTAACAATTAAAATTCATAAAAGTATTCAAGGAAAAGACACTAAAACACTCTGATTCTTCCTTTTTTCTCGCATAGTTTAAGGCTAGGTAAGGACAAGCCAACCTAATTCGCTTAAACGATGGCTCTTATACCAATTGTAATGACCCATAATTTTCATAAACATTTTCCATTACATTTATGGGAAAATATCAGAGTTTACATGCATCATACCAAAGTCCATAGTTTAAAAAAAAATCTTTTAAAAGTAATCCCAAATACAACAACTAGTTTTACCAATTCATATCTTAATCATAAGTGAAGAAAACAAGGATAAACATTGAAAAAAAAGCCCAGTCCTGTGTCTTTGTTGCTACTAAGTCCTCACACTCTATGTCTTGCTACCAAAATCTATAAACACATGGAAACAATATTTGTCCGACTATAAGTCTGGTGAGTTATAACATAACATAAATGCAACATAATCATACAAAACTTATCTGGCTTGTCACATAACTAACCAAGCATCTACACATATACCAAGTGATAAACAACCAGTCATCATCATCTTTGTTTCAATGCAAAACTCTAGTCATAATTTTTCCTAAGGATCCCTTACTCTAACTCTTTGCATGCATGTGCATACACATAATAAAACATACCACAAGTTATTTATCATAACGAAATCTAACAATGATGTAATCAACAATTACATCTATACATTCACATGCTTGCACATGCTGTATATCACATATTTATACTCTAAAGGGAAAGTATAACCCACCTATTGTTATGGAATAGAAAACTACTTCCAACTTCTCGAAAGCTTCTCTTGAGAGGTTCCAAATCCTTCCTTGATACGACCTATAACATTCGCATACATTAAGCCTCTTACATATGTCTTAATCCATTAAGACATTACAAGTGATTTTAGACAAAAACATATTTTGGATAAAACCCCTAACTTGACTATCTTTTGTCAAAATGCTTTTCAAACTACTCCAATCAAACAACTAAACACTTAACCTAATTAGATTATAACATATAAACACCTTCTTCATCATCTCCATTCCTAGGGTTTCAAACCCTAAATTAAATCATGGAATACAACCATTAAAACTTCATATAAACCAATGGTTAAGCTCTAAAACACTAAATCAAGCATTAATACCAAGTTATCATGATGAAATCTAGCATAATAACCACAAACTCGAAATCTACCATTAAAGCTACAAAAAGCTTAAAAATGGAGAAAACAACTTCCATAAGAGTTTGAGATGAACTTTCCTAGTCCAAATAAAGTTAAGTCGACCTTTGATGTCTTTTAGAACTCAAGAGATTCGGACCTCATCTCTCAAGGGTTTGGTGAGGAATTTTCAACAAATGAGCTCTAACTCGGAATTTATCACTACTCGAAACCGCGTCGTAACGAATACCTCATCGCGCCACAGTGGGTTAAATGATACCATGGTATTCCTTTTGCTACGTTGTGGCGACTATTCTTCATAGCAACCTATTTTTCCCCCCACGTTGTGCCACCCATATACTACACCGCATAGCCAAAGTACGTTGCCTACGACTTACGACAAAGAAAGTCCCAAATCACAGCCTCTCTCACCTCGTCGTGTAAGCGTCTCACCGCACTGTGATGAGGCTGGAAACAACATTTTCATTCCTTTTTCAATTCCTTTCAAACCCAAACTCATATCTTTCAGTTCTGTTCCATTCTTAAACCAATATAAGACATTCTTATAACTTCAAAACACAAGGCAAATGCATAGAACATATCAAAAGTATTTCACAGATCTAAATATCATCAAAAGGAGCAAAATGCCCATGACATCAAAACGAAAATCCACATCATAATTATCCCAATAATCCGGTTCTAACATATCTTCACCGACGGGAATGAATAGTAGCTCATGAAGAAGCGCATATCCATTTTTCCGCTTTTAAGCAATGTCAGGACCTCCTATAGCTCCGGGGCCGATTCTCATATCAAAACCTTCGTCAAATGAACTGTTGTTGCTCCGCCCCCCACTCCTTTTACTTTTTTTTAATGAGTTATTAGATTTGTAAAACAACCAATGTCTTCGGTTATGATAATGAATTTTGAACAATTTTCATAAGCAACTTTTGGAAGTCTTAGTTTGCGTTTACATATGTTGAATCAAGCTTGTAAAAGATGGGATTTCGGTTTCCAACCATGATCTCTAGCCGATCTTTGTTAGGGGGTTGTGCTCTCGCATAACAACATTGGGAAAGAGTTGGTGATGATCGGAGCATGAAACATGGTTGGGGTAAGTCGGTGTATATGTGGATGTGTGTTTATGTGTCCCCTTCTACAGTTTGAGTTCTTCAATTTTGACTATTGTAAATAACATTGTGAGCCACATCATCTTCAATTGATTGTTTGGCACATAGAACCGATTATTTCAAGTTAAGAGGAACAAATAAACATGTCGACATAACTTTATACTCCTATAAAGCAAAAAAACAAAAACAAAAACAAAAAAAAAACAAAAACATGAGTGACCATTTAACCATTTCGAGAAAGTTTGTTGGGCATCAGTGACATTATCCTTAAATTTTAAGCATAAGACGAGATTATTAGCACAAAAACATGTCACAGTATCATCTCATGTGTAATATGCTGTGTTTTTGGCAAAAGAGATCAATATGTCTTGGTAAAAATAGATCCAACCCACTATTGGATAAATTTCAAACACAAATGTTTCGAATAACTTTTCAGGTCAACAAAACACGAAGACAAAAGGCACCTTCATTTCCATTAGAAAACATAAAAAGCAACTGAAAACAAGACTGCTTAGAATCACAGAGCTGTAGAGATGACCAAAGGCCGGATGAGCCACAATGGTACTTCCTACTAATTTACTATAATGATTTTAACCTGACTTTGGAGACAACTTGAGACGAACATATGTTTTTATGAATTATGACTGAAAATTAGTTTATTCTCAAATATGCAAATTCCAGATAATCTCTTTTTATCTTAAGTAGAAGACACAAGAACAGTAACAATCAAAAGGGCATACCTTTATATGTCTTTTTTCTTTTTAAAAACTCAGTCTCATTCATATATCTCGCTAGCATAATCATCCTCCTCAGAAATGCTAGGAGTTGTCAGAACTTATATTGTCCCTTACGCTCACATTAATTATTGATAGCTAAGATTTCTTAAGTGTGCTAATGCTTCAATTTCTTCTAATTTGGATATGATACATTCTTTTAAATTGGCCCCAAGGTGGTTCTGAAATATTGTAACTCTTTGTATTTCATTCCATCGATGAAAACATTTTGCAGACAAGCTTGAAACAATTAAGTTTTGCTGTTATTTATTTATGTGATGAGAAAAGGACATGATCTCAATGATACAAAAATATCTTAGGGGCCTTCAGGTACACCAGATAGTCTATGAGATAATGCTCTAAAGTGAACTTGGTCATCTCATGAGAGAAAAAAAAACTAAATATTTGACAATGATTTCACATAATCAAAACATGAATTATTTATCATAATAACACTATCAAAACAAGTTATGGATGCAGTGTATGGGGATTTTAGCATATCAGTTTAGTTACTCTTAAACTGCAAATTGGTTGTGATGATATCTGTTGGGTACAAAAAGCATCATATAAAATATTTATCGAAAGAGGCATATAACTTTATAGCGAGCATCTTTGTCATTTAGATTGAAGATGTTATCTTCCCAAAAGAAATCGCTGTATAGGGAGCATTTTATTATATTATTAGCTTTAAACCAGAGACATCTCCACTAGTGACTTCCATGATTTGTAATTAACTCAAGGCATCTTCTCCCATTTTTTCATCATCTTACACCTCTTGATTTTTTTCAAACTCCATAATTCTCCACCAATACCTCTTTCGGAACTTGATCATCCCATCTATTTCTGGGTTGGATAGATGTGGTGATCCCACACCTCCTTTTCAACAATATGATTATCAGCTTCAGAACAGTTGAGATTAAAATCTTCAACGATCCAAGCAACCATATGTTTCTTGACCATGACCATGACCATGACCAATTCAGCTGTTGAAATATAGATAATCAAAACAAAACATGTTACATACAAGCAGTACAAATATTTCAGCGAGTTGCCTTAACGCAATATAGAAGAAGAAAAAAGACTGAAGTATAATTAGCTTTAAAGTTCACCTTTTGGCTCTTCCAAACTTTTTGCAGGTTCCTGTAACAAATATCAAGAGTTTTCAACTTTAATGATTAAAGTGTGTGACCAAGTATATAGAAAGTTCTAGGTGTGAAAAAGTATACCTCACATGTGTGATCACATATGTCGGACTATCTTTGGGATAAAGCTCTAAAGCAACCTTTCTTTTCTGATGATTGATGAAAACAGATAAGAATTAATACATTAACTACTATTCACATAAATCCACTTAGACAAAGCAGTTGTATTGGGTCTTGTTCTAGATCCGATCAGGTATATTTATGTGATTCGGTATATCATAAAACTTGATTAAGGGAACCAACCAATCGATCCATTTAGACAGATCCGTCCGGTCGATTCGTTGAACATAAACTTTGAATTTTATTTTTCATATCCTACAAAAAGAAACTTTTTTTTTTTGGAATTCAATAAACTAATAATAAACAGGTAGACTTTGGTCATGATCAATATATTAAAAATAATTAGGTTAATGATCAATCTATTTAATAGTTCAGATCATTTTGGTACTAGATCCAGTTCAACCGAATTCATGGACAACCTATTCGTAGCATATATATATTGGTAGTGGATATTGCTGTTATGTAAGGAGAAAAGTATTCCTCCTTGAATAAAATCCAGGTCTGATATTAGTAAACAATGTTGGTTGTATAATGTTCTTGGTTACAAATACTACTATACTAGATAATAAGTAATACATAAGAGACAACAAAATACTATCTAATAAGAATATATAATATTTACCTTTATATCTGGGGCTGTCTTTTTTTACAACATCACGATAAAATGGAACCATTCCAGTGCCACCATGCCACAGATGTCGCCTGCTGCTTAGGTAGTATTCTCCTGTTGTTGCTTGAAAAGAAGAGAGATCTCCACCAATGATGTGATTCCATGACTTATAATAACCCAACACATCTTCTTCTTCTTCTTCATCCTTATTTCCATCATCAAACACAAAACTCACCCCACACTCCTCTGTAAGTTGTTCTACTTCTTCTGTTACAGTAGTAATAGTAACCTGATCTCCACCTTCCATTTCATTCATCCCAAACATCCAGTGGCTTAACAATATCACACACCCTTCACCTACATTGACTCTGTAAGCATAATGATTGTATATCCAGGTGCAGTTCTTCGTTAGATTACTAATTGTGATCATTGGCAAAAGTATGAACTGGTCATATGGAAATGGAAACGTGTACACGTAGCAGAAGTTCAATCCTCTAAGATTGTTAGGAGATGATGGGATAGTAAATGACAGTGATGGCCCCTTGCTTCTACAACTAATCCAATTCGGCATCTCTTTTCCCCCATAAATGGTGCTGAATATTCCAAATTCATAATACATCTGCAAAACACAACCACCTTAATTAGTCACTATAATATATATACAAAAGCACACACACACACACACACACATAGCTAACAAGATCCAAACCTGGATTTCAGATTCCTCTGATCCTCTACCCCGAAAATAAGTTCCTACACGCATTATGTTAAGGAAATCTAGATTAGTCCAGCCCAAACTACATAATACCTTTTCTTCAACACCAACCATTGGTTGGATTTTAACCATGCCTTGAATTTCAATTGACGAAAGTGCTAAATGATCTGAAAGCATCGACAACTTGAGTGGTAACATTTTTAAATCAAAAACAACTTTTCTTAGCAAAGTTTTAGAGCTAAAACCGAGGTCCAACTCTTTTATTGTATATGGAGGATGCTCCACTGATGTTAACAATTTGCACTCACTCATACTAAGCATCTCAAGTCTAGGAAGACTTCTCACACAATTAGGAAGGGAAACTATAGGATTGCCATCTAAATTTAAATCCTTCAACATAAATAGCCAACTGAAGTCCAGGGGAAAGGATTCAGTGGAAAAATTATTATTTGCAAGTGACAACCTTACTAAAGAGCTCGGTAGAGAAACCGCAAAGAACTTCAAATCACTTGGTATAGCTTCCACAACGGAGGAGGAAGAGGATTTAGCCTTGACTATTTCTCGTGAATCCATATCCATAATCTCCATTTGAGATTCACCGAGATTACAACCCTATAGCAATAGTGTTGTAACCTTCTTTAGCATATTTATCGTTTTTGGAAGTTTTTCAAGGTTGTTGCAGTAGCTGAGATCAATGAGGAAGAGTTCAACACATGCTTCGATTGATTCACAAACCTCAAGCAAACCAATGCAATTTGTAACTATTAACCTCTCAAGTGCCGGGAGTTCCTCAAAGCCTCCCAAACTACGAAGCTCTTCACAAAAACTTAAATTAAGAATCTTTAATGATCCAAGCAACCTTTTGTCTTTTAAGCATGATTCAGTCAACTGCTGAAATGGGAATAAGTTAGAGTATTAGTACATTTATCAACTTGGCATTGAAAAATAATAGATGCTGATAAGTTACCTTTTGCCTCTTCTCGGCTCTTTGTGGATTACTATCATAAATGCCAAATGATTCAATATTGCTATATGACATGTCGAGAACAACCAGATTTTCCATCGGGTAGTCTAAAGGCAAAGAATTTAAAGGGAACCCATGCATGCACAACCATCTCAGTTCTTCTGGAAAATTCTCGTAAGACCCACTGATATTCAGATAATTGAGTTGGAGTAGCCTCAAGTTATCCATGTTACTCAATGCATCTGTTTTCAGCACAAACGATGCACGCAACGTCTCTTTCTCAAGCATTCTCATGTCAAGTGCAAGGCCTAGAAGATTTCCCTTATCCTAAGATAAAAAAAATGTCAAAAGAAAAATTAAAATGCTAGACAAGGCGTCTTAAAAATACTTTAAAAAATAAAAAATACTTTAAACATGCATACAGGGCCTCTTACCTTTTTTTGTTTCAACACTTTGAATGACTCCTCATGACACCACAATCGACTTCGCTTCCATGGCTTGTCAGGCGATTCTTGATGTACTATGAATCTTCCTGTCTCTTGAAGCAACTGATGCATCTTGAATTCATTATTCCATCCGATACTAAGAAGGCATCTATCAATGAGATTCGGGATCCCAGATCTTGTGTTCATACGACATGCCGTTAATATTGTTTCAGTAATATCTCTATCCATCCCAACAAAAAAACATGCAATATGCTTAAACAAATCCCGATCATTTTTGGATGGCAAAGAGTCAAAGCTCATTCTCAATACATTTCTTATACGAGAACTGATTTCTTTCTTTAGCCCTTCTATGCACCCTTCCCAATAAGCTACATCCCAATTATGTAGTAACTTACCCAAAACTTCAAGAGCCAACGGATGTCCTTCACAATACTTCACAAGCTTTTCTAACACCTCTTCATAACCAACCTTGGGATCGTTGCACATGAATGCATGAAAACACAAAAGATTTTGTGATTCATTCTCACATAAGCCTTCAAGCAAGTGCTTTGCATGCATGGGCTTACCAACTGTTTTGAATAGTGCACAACTCTCTGTTACCCAAGCGTCTTTGGTTGTTATTATGATTTTGCTTCCTGGATGAAAAGGTTTGCTTCCAAGTAATGCGTCCAACTGGTCGAGACTATCAATATCATCAAGTACTATAAAAAACCTTTTTACGAGCGACTGCATTCTCTATCTTTAAGGTGTATATAGGAACATCATGAACTTGAATCGAACTTTTCTTTGAAATGCCATCATAGAGTTGTTTTTGTAAATCAAGCAATCCATTAAATTTTTCACCACACCTCCTACTGATATCTTCAATAAAGCTACTTGTGTCGAATTCATGAGAATGTAACGCATAAACATATTTGGCTAAAGACGTCTTCCCGATCCCACCCATACCTAAAATAGTGAGAACGTATGTCGTATGTAAGGATGCATCTTTCAACCATGAAGTGACGAATTTGATGGAAGTGTCCATCCCAAAAAGTTGTTGCAAAGGAATCCTTGAGGATATACATAATCTACGGTAGATGTCTTTAACAATTTCTTCAATGAACTCAGTCTCTGGCCTGAAACATTATTTTAATAAGAACTACAAAACTAACAAACCGGATTCAGAGATTCAATTTACCCAAAGACCCACGTAAAAATTATATTATATTAAGCTATTATGTTTAACTAATTTTTTTCGCATCAAAAGTATATTATATTTTCAGTTCTAACCATGTAACCATCTAATGAATGAGGTCATAATTTGTATGTATAATAAGACCAGAGCAAACAATGTAGAAAATAGTAAGTACATTGCTACTGTGGGTAAACACTGAAGTACATTGCCAGTAAATCCCCCATATTGGTAAAAACAGGAAAAGTATGTTGCTATATCCCAAAATTTGCCCAATATAACTGCAAAAAGTTATCAGGATGTATAATCTTATGTATACGGATTAATTGGATCACATTATTGTAAAGTTCGATCTAAATTTAGGCGTCTTCTTTATCCAACTTAAACATATTTAGTTTATGTTTTTTTGATGATTCTAAAGAAGCTTATTGAAATACACAAAGAAAAGATAATATTGATTTTTCATTATGCTAATCAAACAAAATTGGAGTATGGAAATATAGGCAAGAAAGTGGTTACCTGCCATTTGCATTCTCCCCTTTTAAATTAGAAACTTCAGTAAGTGCTTTAATCCATCGTCAATCTTTTGAGCCAAATGACTTCTTTTATTTTCATTTATCTCTGCCTCCATCTTCACTTTGTGTTCAGCCATTGAAAGTCCAAAGGTACTTTCTTGTTTTCTAATATGGGTGGGCTCCACATGATAGAAGATAGGGATAACAATTTGGTTGGATGTCATTCGTTGCTCAAGGATGAGCACCAATTCATCAAGGCACCATGAAGAATTAGCATAATTCTGGGACAACACAATAATAGAAGCCCTAGATGCTTTAATTGCACTCTCCAATTCCGGTTTCAGATCTCCTCCGGTTTCAATCTCTTCATCATCTAAAAAGGTGGAGATATTGGCATCAAGGAGGGCCTTATGGAGATGATCAGTGAAACCATATCGAGTATCAACACCCCGAAAACTTAAGAATACATCATATTTATGATCTTTAGAAGATGAAGAAGATGATAGTTCGATATATTCAGAAAGAACAACCATTATGGGTGATGGGAAGGGATGAGCAACTTGAGACGAGACTACAATCACGTTAAGTAAGTAGTCGCTTATATATAGGAATCCAAAGTCAACTACTTTTGATAAAAGTCATATCTTTGCTGACTTTTCTTGTAAACAAAAGAGTCATACATTGTGGACTTTTCTTCTAATTATAATAACTATTTTTTTCAGACCCGAATATGTAAAAAGATAATGCTTGAATCTTTATTCCTGTCCACAGATTTCGATCAAGTACTTTAATAAGTATAAAACTACAAAAATCGGGAGTGTGGATGTCACTTTTTATGGATAAGGTGCACTAGTTTCATTTTTAGCATTATCATCCCTAAAACATAGTTTCAGTTTGTTTAGTACCTATAACAATCAAAACTGATGTGCTTGATATCATTCATATTTTCTTTAACAACTCATCAATGGATATTAAAGCTCAAAGAAAGGAGAAGATTGAAGTTTGAACAACATACAAAAAAACTCTGAATAAATATTTCATAAGTAAAATGATATGAAAAGTAAGGGTCCTGTTATGAAGCTTATGGGATTTGGATCGTGAAATTCAATTGGGAAAGAGCGAAGAAACAAACCCAAAGCGATTATAAAATATTTACTCTGAGTTTTTTTGAATCGCAACATAACATACCAAAAACCTAATCGCTAAAAAGAAATTCAGAATCCGATTGTGAAATTGGATGGGAAGACAAGAAACAAACCGAAAGCGATTATGGTGTCAACCCATCTAGTTCTGGTACGAAGCCCTCTATCTCTATGTCACTGGAAACCGATTGCATTGTCTCTTCCATGACAAATCAAAGCTCTGATACTTGTTTTTTGTTAATAATTAATAAAGAATGTTTGTTTTACTGTTTTGGGACAACGACAGTCAGATGGAGAGGATAGTAACCTAGTAGCAAAACAAAGGAGGGCGATGGTGGAGAAGTCATGTTGGAAAGCAACGGAGGAGGAGGGCGCTGGGGCTTGCGGTGGTCAACGAGGAGTGAAACAGTGGACCAGTGGTAGGAGTTGCAGAAGTGGAGGGATTAAAACGCGATTAAAATTGTTTTAGGAATGGAGACAAAAAGTTAAAATTGTTGGATTATTCATAAAGGTATTCAACTTAAGGGAGGATTTTTGTAATTTATTTTTGGATAAATGAATTATTGTTTAAATATCATTGTTAATAAAACAAAACCAAGTCCAAAAAAAAACACAAAGTAATAAAAGACGATATTTTTTTATGCATTGCATGAAAATAAATTTTGAATATGCTTGCAATGAATAAAGTAAATTGGTTTGGAAAATGGTTTGAGCGTCCTTATTTTGTAGCGAATAATCTCATATCTTGGACAATCTATCAATGAAAGATTTTCATTGTCTAACAGGGTTTGGTTTGAACAGATATATTGGATAGGGTATTTTTATAAGTTTGGAGATTCTATGTGGTGCAAATGTGCAATCTTGGTGTGTATTGAAGCTATATCAGTTTAGTGTCTATTATGATTATGTTCAATTGTAAGGGTTTTTTTGTTAAAGTTTGCATAGGTTTATATGGGGTTGTTTAGTTCGGTTTGTGTTAGGTCGGATCATTAAGCGTTTGTGTATTAGGTGCTATTTGTTTAATCGAAGCAAAAATTCTTGAAGTATGTGGACCATATCTACAACCCTCAGCAACAGATGATGTGGACCAAACGATTGCAGCCTGTTTGTTTTTTAACATCTACAGGTTGTTGTAAAAAATGAAATTTAAATAAACTGATTTGACAAACTTAAATGTAAATCAAATTTTATACTCCAAAGTCAAAGCATCAACAATTAAGGTCTTTTTTCATCTCCTCGTGAACAATAACATACAAAGTAACAATAATAAGTTTACATATAATTAAACATCAAGCCACATATCATTCATTACTAACAATCTACTTTCAACTAACAATGACCAAGGTTTAACCTAATTAAACATCAAACAATACCATTAGATTAATAGCAACATACTTTCAACTTGAATTAAAAAACTAGCAATAATAAGCAAAAAAAACGAGGCTGCTTAGATTCATGTATCATTCTAATTAATTAGAATAATGTAAAATCCTAGCAACAAATGCACATATAGACAAATTACTGATCCGGGCCCTATTGCAATAATTCGTTTGATGGTGTTTCGCAAAACTATTTCTAAAACCGAAATCACCTAACCATCTCCAAGTATCATCAAATTATTGTGTGATTAACTGATTTTGATTCAGAAGTAGGAATAATCAGATTATTAATTATGATAATTTTATCCTAAAAGTAAAATTACCTAATGTATTTGACCAAAACGATTATGCCACAAAATGGCATTGGAAGTGAGATTAGAACTTGTTAGAAAAGAATGAGAGTCATTAAAAGACTTGAATACAAATACACTATATAACAAATTACTACTAAACTCAATAGGATCAAGGGCATAAAGATCATTTATTCTTTTGCCAATCATTCCAAAAGCAAGATTATGCTTTTGCGAAGGGTCCTGCAAAAGACATGTGTCATCAGTGAAAAGAGTGAAGGTTTGCAAATGAGATGATAATTTGGAAACTGAAATCAAATTATACTTTCAAATCTTCAACATATAGAACTCCATGTAAAATGAGAGAATCATGTAATTTGACATCACCAAAGAATGAAACTGAAATGTGATGACCATTAGGCATGCCAATCGAATAAGTGATATAGTTGAAGTTTAGAAGAGGATTCATAGACTTTGACAACAAAATTCTTAAATGAAAAGAATTGCCATCAGGATTCATTGATTTTTCACAAATGGAAGAATTGGCTTGGCTGGTGTTTGGTTGCATGGAGTGATTGTTGAGCATTTGCATAGTTGTTGAAACTTCTCTTCACTGATAGACCCAGAAGTATTTGTGATCACATCTTGAGTACGGGATTTGGTTCTTCTTTTCTTTTCTTTGTGAATTTGAAGGTGGATGGAAATTGCAAGTTTTCTTATAGTGAGCACATGTAAGAGATTTATTTGAAGAATGAAATTTTGAGTCTGTAATAGCACCCATAGCAATTACATCATTGTTGATTGCACGCGAAGTATGAATATCTCGTTGTCTTTCTTCTTGGATGATCAATGAATAAGTAGTGGACAAACATGGCAAAGGCTTCATCATCAAGATTTGACCTCTTGTAATTTTGTAAGATTCATTCAATCCCATAAGTAATCGAATGAGTCTTTGATCTTCGAGATATTTTTGGATTTTACTAGAAGCACCACAAGAACAAGTACGAATCTCTTAAACAACATGTAATTCATCCCAAATTTTTGTTAATTTGGTAAAGTAGGTTGAGAATTCATCAGAATTTTGAGAAATCGAATACAACTGTTGTTTGATAAATGAGAGCACTGTTTGATTGTTCATACCTCTATGTAACTCGGACCAAATTTCTTTCGCAGTTTGGAGAAATAGAACACTCTCTGCGATTTCCTCGTGAAGAGAGTTGAGAAGCCAGCTAATCACCATAGAATTAACACGAGACCACTTTGGAAACATAGGGGAGTTTTCTGATGGTGGAGGAAGAGATCCATCAACAAATTGAAGCTTGTTCTTTGCTGATAGAGACAAAACCATAGATCGTTTCCAAGTAGAAAATCTAACTCCAGTGAAAACGATAGAAACAAGAACTACACTAGAGAGAGAGAGAGAGATAGAGATAGAGAGAGAGAGAGGGAGGGAGGGAGGGAGGGAGGGAGGGGGAGAGAGAGAGAGAGAGAGAGAGACCATATTTACTATTAATAAATCATTAAATTAATAGAAAAAAATATATAAAAAAAGTATCAGAAAGGCATGTTAGTCTTTTCAGTTTATTGAATGACCAAAACCACAATCAAAGGTTCTCAAAAGAACTACCAATCCAAAAAAATCATGGTTTGGATTAAAACCCGGAAAAATGCATACCATGAGGAATACTTTTGCAGTTTTGTCTAAATTAAATTATATTGTTTAGATTTTTATAAAGCGACTGCTAATTTGGTAATAAACCAATTATGAAAATTTATTTTTGCTGCAAAATTGTTTTTTTAACATCTTCATCAAAAAATTTATGAAATCCAATATTGTGAAATTGTTCATAACAAAAATTATATCTTTTGTTACAAAAAAAATTATTTGTTGTAGGTACCTTCAAAAAACAATTTAATGTTAAAAAAGAAAAAGTCAATTCATTGATCTACTTAACATTTTTTGAAAATAATGATGTCTAAAATAGTGTCTACGGGTCAATTTCATTCGGAAAGTTCAAATCTCACCGTGGACCCACTACAAGATTGGTCATATGAAAGTCATTTTGTTAAAAATACGTACTCCCCCATTTTAACTATGTGTTTTTTTTTTGCATATAAACAGCAGGATAACATTAGACAAATTTAATACTCAATCATATCATATGCAAGGACCATCTTAAATGTTGTAATTTTTAAGCATCTATTGCCAGGTTGTATCTCCTTTATAAAGAATGGTTTGGATGTCAAAAAGTATACCTCACACATGTCACCAAGTGTGTGGGACTTTCTTCGGGATAAAGCTCTAAAATAGAGGTCCTATTTACGTTTACACTAGGACAATTAATTTTATTAATTCAATTTAGATCTCATCAGATATATTCATGTGATCCAACTTACCCGGCATATCGACCCATTTAGACAGATCAATGATTGGCTCAATCATTATATATCTCCACTATGTTTTTTGCACACAAAAAATAGATGAAAAGTAGTACACAAGAAAACAATAAAAAAAAAAACAAAAGAAAATAGTCAATGAAGATACGTTGATGCTGTCACAAAGGAGAAAGATCTCCACACACTCAATCCACATTCTTTTGGTAACTTGTATGCCTAATCCAATTTGGAAAGAAACTTTGAATATGTCAAATACACCACTAATCTACTTAAAAATAAACTTTGAATTTTAGAAATATCTAGCCTTAATTTAATGTATTTTGTCATAATTAAAAGATATCTTTTACGATTTCACCAAACTACTCGAAAGAAATTTGCACTTTTGGGAAAATAGAAATCTTTTCATTTTTATGAAGAGTACCAAACTCATTGGAATCAAAATAAATAGAAACATATGAATTCAATTGGACTCAAAATCTTTTGTAATTATGGAGGATTCTTAGACATAATTGCAAATCACTCGTATCATTTGAACACTAAATTGCACTTAATTCTGATAATTTTTGTATAAATATCTTCACCACCAACTCTTCAAATGGCCTTCCGTGTGACAATGTTCATGAATATGCAATTTCTACTAATGCTCTTTGTTCTTAGCCTTCTAGTCATCTGTGAGTTACTCTATTAATACTTTGAGTATTTGAATATATATTTAAGTAACCCGGTCCCGGTTTGAAGACTTAATATAAATTCAGTCCAAAAAGAAAATATACTCTGAAAAAGATTTATATAGGTGTTATATCACCTATTAGTCGTCTTCTATATTCTTTGTAAAATTTATAAATTGTTGACCATGACTCTTTTAAATCATAATTTTTGGAAATGCATTATACAAACATTGTATTTTTTGTAACGAGTTCATGTATGCAGTTATTGATGGGAGCAACGATGGCAAGAGCACCTTTGAAGTTGCAATGATGAAGACTGATTCTGGTAAATTAATCCCACCACCATCTACTTTAGAGTCTCATAACCAATTTAATGATAACAAGTTGAGAGGTGTTTGTATACCAAGTCCATCATCAACATGCCGTGACACAAAAGCAGCAGGTTGTTATTGTTGTATTGGGCCAGCGGTAGATATATGCATACCAGGCTTAGATTTATGTCAAGCTATATGTTCTTAGAAGACGTGTTATAAATTTCATTATATGAGCATTTTGTCTTTGTATCCAGCATTATATATATTTAAATGAGCATTTTTACTTTGTGTCCTTGGACTCCTTTATCTTTTCTTTAACAACTCATGAATAAAACTTAAAACATAATGCAAGCAGAATATCAAGCAACATAAAGAGAACTCCCAAAAAAATGATGTTAAAATTGAGAGACCCATATTAGGAACCTTTGAGATCAAAATTTTCCCATAGACAAAATCAGCAAGAATTCTCCAAATTTCAGTCATAAACCATTAGTCAATCATATATCCAAAGTATCATAATCAAACCCATCTCTGAGCCTGTAAATATTTCCATATCTTGAAATATGAGATTTAAGAATACGAAAATTGCATAAAAAACCAAAACTAGTGTTTATTGTATTATCGTACCACTGACTGTAACCAGGCTCCAAGAAATAACTCAACGACTAAATCCACACCCCCATATTGGTTCCTGCACCAGATACCAAAAATCGCTAAAAAGAATTTAGCAAAAAAAAAAAAAAAAAACAAAAAAAACAGATGACAGAACAAACAAAATCAAAAACCAAACCCGAGACAGATTGAGAAAAAGTCAATTGATGCATGGAAGTACCAAAACAAAATAGGACCCATGATTAGAATTAAAAATCAAATTTGTGATACTGATTTATAGTGTTAAAGAATGCTTGCCTGATGCCTCATTGTATTGGGTGATTGTAGAAACGCCATGCTCTCGGTGGGGCAAACAAGGAGGAGGGGGCGATGGAGACATGGAGTCATCGGCTGTAAACGAAGAGGGCCACAAAGAAGGGCAGGGGTCAACGTGGAGGCCACAGAATGGATCGAATAACGATGGATTTGCTGAAGTGGGGGGCTAAAACGTGACTAAAAGTAGTCTAAAGGATGGAAAAGACATAAATTTAAAACTAATGGACCATAATCATAAAAAGGTAATAGCTACATAGACAATTAGACTGTTGGGTATTTTTTAGTACAATGAAGACAAAACTACAAAAACGGTAAATGTGGTATTCATTTTTATTTTTTTGTTTTAGTTTAATCACAATTTTTTTGGATTATTTGTGCTTTTGAGCAACTTTGATTATGGTATTCGCCCCACTAAATTGAAAAGACTAAAAATACCATTTTGATACTTTTTTTATATATTTTTTCTGTTTAATTTAAAGATTTAGTAATAATAAATGTGCTCTCTCTCTCTCTCTCTCTCTCTCTCTCTCAACCAACATCGTATAGCCACCTTTCTTTCCTCTTTCTTATTCATGTAAAAACAACATTAAAACCCTAGAAAACCATTATTGTTGACAACATGATTTCTTGACCCCAACTCAATCCTTTTCCCCTTTTCCTGATGTCGTCGATTTTTGAGTGTAAAGGGTAAGCACAAACAAGTTGAGGGACCAATGAGATGATGGGTGCAGCCAATTGAATCAAAGTCTAAATCTTAATCCAAACCTCGTCTTCATCTCCAATTTGCCCCAAATGAAGATGGATTAACCATATGAAGATGGTTTGGATCAATTTATGTTTTTTCATGACTCTTTTTTCTTTTCTGAAACTGCTAAAATATATTAGTTTCCCCTAAAGAAGATGGATTCATCATTGAAAAATCCATCGATTTTGGAGCTTCACCGGAATGAAAATGGATTCACCTGAATCGGAGCTTCACTGGACATGATCACCATCCCGCTTCCACTTCTCGCCAAGGGCATCAACACTTGGATTCTTCTTCAATTTATGAAGGGCATCAACACTTCGATTCTTCTTCAGGTTCTTCGACTGAACCCACTATGCTGCTTTTATGTTTAATCTCTAATTCTTACAAAAACTATAATCCGACCTCTATGGTAATTGAAAATTGATTTTGGTGATCGTAATTTGGCTTGGAGATTCACTTACATGTGAGTGATTGTTCTTCCTTGAAGTGATTGTTCTTCCTTGGAGATTTATTTAAAATCCGTACTCATGATCGATTGTTATTCCTTAGCGATGAATATATATCCACAAATCAGTTTCTAGAAACAAAAACCACACATACAAATTGATTCCATACTTGTTTTATGGTTTTTTTAGTTCACAAATAAATGATGAAGAACAAACGGTATCATATTTATTTTCTGTTTTTTTTGGTGTTCTAGATTTAGTTTCGTTATTATATATAGTTGCATAAATGGTTTCTATAAGGATTAGGCCCCACAAAATACACAGGAAAAAAGAATAACCAATAGGAGATTAAGAACAAGGATTTACTGCTACAAAACTTAATTCTAAAATTGATTAAACAAAGCAATCGAAATACCCTTACTTATACTAATTCTAAAAGAGACATACTCAAACTCTAAAACTATAAAATAAAACTTAAATATGGAACTTTCCTAAAATACCCTTGGTTTAATATCCGATTAACTCAACAATCACCCCCTTAATCGGATTTGTCATAAGTGTCACTCGTCGTTCAAAACAATGTCGATTCCTCTTCGATTAGACGTGCATCTTCTTTTTCCCATTTAGGACACTCATTTTTATAGTGACCAAGCTCACCACATTTGTAACATCTAACGTGAATTTTATCACGGACACGTTCATTACCATCTCGACTTCTCCCAGACTCCCGACCACTTCCTCGACTACGTCCAAAGTCATTCCGATTTGAACGTCCATTGTCACAATGCTTATAAACATGTGACTTTTCCTGACTAGCCAACAACAACCCACCTTGAATATCCTCCATTTTCTTGGTTCCTCTTATACGCTCCTCGTATGCCTTCAATCTACCAACTGCTTCATCGAATAACATCGAATCCAACTCGAAACATTGCACTATTGAAGCCACGATTTGAAGAAACGACTTAGGAATCGAATCAAATAACCTTTTCACCAAATCAACTTCTTCAAGCTCGTAACCAAGACTCCTTACGTTTTACGTTAAACGGGATAATTTTGTTACAAAATCATCAACAGTTTCACCTTCCTTCATACGTAAACTTTCAAGGTCCCTTTTTAAGGTTGCATGTCGAGCCGTTCTCACCTGAACCACTCCCAAATACCGTGTTTTTAGCCCATCCCACACTTGCTTTAGGTCGGTATAACTCGCCTTTTGCAACAACATATCTTCGGGTATCGCTTGAAACAAAAAGGCAAGAGCTTGTTTTGACTTCTTTTGATCCGATGCTTCACCTGACGCCTTTGGTTCGACCGTCTCCTATATGTCGTTTACATCCATAATCGACTTGACTTTGACTGCCCACACCGTATAATTCATTGGAGTCAAAACCAAAACTTGATATGTCATCGAACCTCCTTATTTAACCAACAACATCCTTTTCTAATCATGCTTGTTCCGAGAGTACTCTTCTACCGGACAACAAGACAAGGTCACAGCCACCTTTACTGTCTTCCGTCACCCGCAAAACGAACCGAATCAAAGCTATCCGTTTTGACGTTTTCTCGTCTGTTTATTTCGCGCCTCCGGTTAGTCTCTCACAAGCCCGATTAAAAGAAATCGGGTGTTGTATAAGATTTACAGAATTCACCTTGAAGATATCTTGTATTTCACATTCTTTATTTATACATAGATATACAATAAAGTAACAAACTCATACTAAAATACAGGAGATAACAACTATCATGTATTATCTCAATTATCTCTAAGACCCCCCCCCCCCCCCCCCCCCTTCAAGCGCAGAGGTGGTGGCCCAACACGGAGCTTGTCTCTGAATGATTCAAATAAAAGGCGTGGAAGACTTTTGGTGAAGATATCAGCAAGTTGTAAGGATGTAGGAACAAAGCGGGTGTATAGTTGTCCAGAAGCCACTAATTCACGAACAAAATGGGAATCAATATCAATGTGTTTTGCCCTTTTGTGTGAGATAGAATTTTGACTGAGAAACAAAGTACTTTTGTTGTCACACAAAAGTGTTGGTCAATTAGGAGGTAACGCATTAAGTTCACGCAATAGATGAGTGATCCACACAATTTCAACTGCAGTGTTTGCTATGGCCCGATATTTCAATTCACAACTTGATCTCGACATTGTTGGTTGCTTTTTGGTACTCCAGGAAACTAAATTACCACCAAGAAAAATAGAATAACCATAGGTAGAACAACGAGTCTCAATGCAACGTGCCCAATCCGCATCAGAGTAACTAATAAGTGAGGGTGAGTGTGGACAATTGAAATCCAAGCCATAAGAGAGAGTGCCCTTGACATATCATAAAATACGTTTAACTGCCTGAAAGTGATCAATTGTGGATGCATGAAGAAATTGACTGACTTGGTTCACGGCATAGGACAAGTCCGGACGAGTAATAGTCAAGTATTGCAACGCACCAACTAATGAACGATATGTTGATGGATCCAAGCATAAAGAACCGGTGGAGATGAAAGAATCTGTTGTGGATAAAGAAGTAGAGGCAGGTTTAGATTCTAAGAGGCCAGCACGTTGAAGAATGTCATATGCATATTTGGCTTGATTGAGAAACAAACCATTATCTGTGTAGGAAACCTCAAGACCTAGAAAATAGTTTAATTTCCCAAGGTCTTTAACAGCGAATTTAGCATGGATTTTGGAGATAAATTTGGTAATATGAAAAGAGTTATTTCCCGTCAGAATGATGTCATCTACGTATACCAGTAAATATAGAATTTGAGAATCACGTTTGAACATAAATAGGGATGTATCAACTCTACTACATATGAATCCAAGACTGCTAAGAAACAAGCTTAGTCGTTGAAACCATGTGTGGGGTGCCTGTTTGATACCATATAGTGCTTTCTTTAGTCGGCAAACATGATGAGGAAAATGTGGATCAGCGAAACCTGGAGGTTGTTCTATAAAGACTGTATCAGTTAGCTGTCCATTTAGGAAGGCATTATTTACATCTAATTGGTGTAAGGGCCATCTGTGCATCACAGCTAAAGATAGAACTATACGAACACTAGCAGCTTTGACTACAGGGCTGAAAGTGTGAGTGTAGTCAATCCCAGGAAGTTGATTGAAACCTTGTGCAACCAAGCGAGCTTTGAGACGTTGTACTGTTCCGTCTGAGTTGTATTTGGTACGATAAACCCATTTGGAACCAACAATGTTTGAGGTACTTGGGCGAGGGACCAAGTCCCAAGTATTATTGGAGCGTAAAGCTTGCATTTCGTCTTCCATGGCGGATAACCAAGCGAGATTCTTAGCAGCAGATTTAAACCCACATGGTTCTTTAGTATCAAATAAAGCTTGATGCAATGGAGATTTTTCAAGAGAAGCTAGATCAAGCAGATGCCTTGGTTTAAAAATTCCTACTTTGGACCGGGTGATCATAGGATGAACTGATGAAGAGGGCTGAGTTGATGCACCCGTGAATGTAGGTGAAGCAGGAGAAACCGGAGACTGCGAAGCTGTTGGAGAAGGCTGTGCAGCAGCATCTGCTGTTGGCGAGGGCTGCTCAACAGCATTCGTTGACAAGGATTGATCAATATCAACCGATGACGATGGCTGAACAGGAGGAACAGTAGTGGAAATTTCAGGTGCGTGACATAAAGAACATGGAGAGACAGTTGCTGATGTTGAAGAAGTGGATAAGGCATCCGATGTTTGGTGTGGAGGAGATAAGGATGCCAAGTCTTCAAATTTTGAAAAAACCAATGTTGCCAGATCAGATTTAGATGTGATGTCACTGAAAGGAAAATTTTGCTCATCAAAAACAGTATGACAAGTGGTGTAAATGCGAGTTGATGATGGGTCTAAGCAACGATATCCCTTGTACTGAGAACTATCCGATAAAAACGCATGAGATGCTTCGAGGTGCCAACTTGTTGGTAGAGTAGTTGCGTAAGTAAGGGAAAACTCGACACCCAAATGCCTTGAAAACATTATAATTTGGTGTGGAATGATAAAGCAACTCAAAAGGACTCTTGTAATCAAGAATCTTGGAAGGAAGGCGGTTGATAATGTTGGTTGCTGAGCTAAAGGCATCAACCCAGAGAGAAGCAGGTGCACTTGCATTAAAAAGCATAGCAATACCTGTTTCAATGATGTGTCTGTGTTTCCGTTCCGCCCGACCGTTTTGTTGCGGGGTGTGAGCACATGATAAACGATTATGTGTGCCATTTTTGGTTAAAAGAGTGCTAACATGTTGATTAACAAACTCGGTCCCCCCATCACTTTGAAAGGTTTTCATCTTGCAAGAAAAACTGTGTCCGAACAAATGCTAGAAAAGCATTAAGAACAATGATGAATTCGGACTTTAACTTTAATGAATAAAACCATGTAAAGTGCGAAAAATCATCAATAAATATACAATAATATCTTTATCCGTCTTTAGAAGTGACGGGTGCCGGACCCCAAAGATCACAATGAATTAAGTCAAGGACATGTAAAGATCTTTTAGTGTTAGGTTGAAAGGGAAATTTCTTGCTTTTAGATAGCTGACACGAAGAGCAAACATGTGGTTTTGGTAATAAAGAAGTAACAGATAAAACAACCAGTTTATTCAATAGCTTTATAGTATCAAATGCAACATGCCCTAATCTATTGTGCCATAACTCATAAGATGCACGTAATGAAGAAGAATGTAGACTAGAAAGAAACACTTGATGTCCTTGCTTAAGCACGTATAGCCCGTTCTCACATTTGCCTCTTGCTATGATTTCCTTTGTTGCTCGATTCTGAATGGCAAAGAATGGTTTAGAAAATAAAACATCAACAGGAGAATCATTAGTTAATTTGCTAATGGAGAGGAGATTTTTGGTGATATTAGGGACAACAAGAACATTTGAGAGATTAAGATCTTTGGAAAAGGATTTATTACCAATATGTGAAATGGGAGAAGTATTACCATTTCCAAACACAACATGATCATGTACGGTGTAAGATGTGGTTGAATCCAAAGATGTGGGAGATGAAGTCATGTGGGTTGTTGCACCTGAATCAACATACCAGTAAGGTGAGTCATTAGTGACATGACATTGGGCATGAAAGGCTTGAGCCAAATTTGCATTGGCAACAGGACCTTGGCGGGCATATGATGCCAAATCTGGACATGAGCTTGCGTAATGGCCATTGGTCCTACAAAGTTGACAATGCGGTGGACGACGTCCACGACCTCGATCACTAGTATTAGAGCCACGTCCACGACCATAGGAACGGCCAGAAGAGGTGTTTCCACGAGAATGAAAGGCTAATGAGGGTTGCCGATTTGCAGTGAAGGCAACAGCAGGAGTAGATGAGCCGTGAATGGAGGTGAGGAACAACTCGTGTGATTCTGCTTGTGAGACCAGATCACAAAAAGGAGTAGGTTTAATTGCTCGATAAGTGGTGGAGAATGTTTCAAACGATGCTCCAAGTCCACAGAGAAACCAATAACATTTGTCAAGTTCATTCACAGGATGACTAATTGCAGAAAGTTCATCACAAAGGCCCTTGAACTTGGCACCAAACTCAGAAACAGTGGACGAACCTTTTTGAAGTTGTCTAAGAGTATCCTTGAGTGTTTGCATCCTTTCTTGAGAATCCTGTCGATAGGCTCGTTGGAGAGAGTTCCATACGTCATGAGCAGTTGTTAGCCCTAATGTTTCAGCCATAGCAACTTCAGCTAAGGAAGCTTGAATAATAAGAAAAGATTTTTGATCTGCTTCAAGCCAAGCTACATAATCAGGATTTGGAGCAGAAACGCCAGCAGCATCAGGTGCTTTTGTTGGAGGAGGTGCAGATAAGGAACCATCCATATGACCCGACAATTTCTGATAAGCAAGAAGGTTTTGGATCTGATTTCGCCAAAGCAAGTAATTGGTGGGAGAAAGCTTGACGGTAATCATCTGAAGAATAGTAGCAAGAGACAGAGGAGAGTCTGAAGAAGAAGAAGAAGAGTCGGCGGTGGTCATGATGTAAGTTGGGAAGGAGAATCGTAGCCTTAATCTGATACCATATAAGATTTACAGAATTCACCTTGAAGATATCGTGTATTTCACATTCTTTATATAATATATAGATATACAATAAAGTAACAAACTAATACTAAAATACAGGAGATAACAACTATCCTATATTATATCAATTATCTCTAATAGGTTGCTTCTAATCAACCTCGAATCATGCTGCCTTCAACGAAACCGCTCTGTTACCAAGTGTAAGGACTAGGCCCCACAAAATACACAGGAATAAAGAATAACCAATAGGAGATTAAGAACAAGGATTTACTGCTATAAAACTTGGTTCTAAATATGATTAAACAAAGAAATCGAAATAACCTTACTTATACTAATGACAAAATTGCAAGAATGGTCCTGTGGTATGTCCAAAATTGCCACTTTGGGCCAAACAAGTTTGGGCTAGCACTAATGGTCCAAAAGTTTCCATTTTGTTGCTATTTTGGTCCATTTTATGTTGATTTT
The DNA here is from genome assembly GCF_052625555.1 of Lactuca saligna. Taxonomy (NCBI): domain Eukaryota; kingdom Viridiplantae; phylum Streptophyta; class Magnoliopsida; order Asterales; family Asteraceae; genus Lactuca; species Lactuca saligna. Next base: position 73,940,834 of record NC_136417.1, read on the forward strand.
TTGTTATAAAATGTCGATTTTGCCCTTTTCTTTCTGTTTTTTGCTTTTCTTTCTATTATTTAATTATTTCCCTAACTAAAAAATAAAAATAAAAGAAAATAAAAGAATCTCTCTCTCTCTCTCTCTCTCTCTCTCTCTCTCTCTCTCTCTCTCTCTCTCTCTCTCTCTCTCTCTCTCTCTCTGTGTGTGTGTGTGTGTGTGTGAGAGAGAGAACGTCACCACCCTTACTCCCTCCCCCAAGCATCACTCACGCCGGAAATCCTGAAAACCACCGGCAGAAAAGATGAAGACCACCAAGTCGAAGCTCTACCAGCGAAACCCCAACCCTAAAAGACGAAGCTTGTGGATTCTCAGGAGGAGCAGATCTAAAACACTCGTTATCCACGAACTCCGGCGGAGTTAAGGCTTGTGTTCTGTTCATCTTGAAACCGCCATCATCTTCATCGATTTCGATTTCCACCTACCCACAACGTCGTCATCTTCATCGATTTGGATTTCAACCTAAAAGGGGCGAAAGGATTTCTCTTCATCTTTGTCAGCAAACCCAAGCTCGTCGCCGCCTTCGTTTCTCTCCATCTCTTACGTTTCATCATTAACAGGAGTTCAGATTTGCTTGTTGGGCTTTAGACCTGGTAAGCTCACTTTCGTCAAACATCAGACCTCGTGGCCCCCTAATGAACATGATTTTGGATTGCTTGTTTGGTTTCAACCTAAAAGGGGCGAAAGGATTTATCACCCAATTTTCAATTTCGGTTGTCTAAAACACATTTTTGCCCTTCTGTTGGTTTGATTATAGAGTAGGTAGTCGATTTTGGGTCTTCAAAATAATTATACCACTCTCTTCATCCCTAAATTTCAGATCTTCAGAATAATCAATTTTAGGTTTGATTGAGTTTGATTGCAGATGAGGTAATCGTATATCAGTGCTTAACTAAAATACCTCTTTTTGGATTCAATCGTTTTTTGTGTGTTTGGATTTAATTTGTATGTTTTTCTTGAGATAAAATTGCAAGAATGCTTAACTGGATTCGTCAGATCTTATCAGACCTTGAAGACGGAGAAGGAGAGACTTCATGTGTCTAGGTGGCAATTTGTGTATATCTCAGATTCCATACTAAACCATGAACTCGATCTCTTCATGGTTACAAGTTTAGGATTTAGGACATTCTTATTTTGTATGTGTCTTGTATGTTAGATTTATTGTTTTTGTGTTCATCTGGGTAGAGAAGGTGTGTATATTAGAAGAGAGAGAGAGAGAGAGAGAGAGAGAGAGAGAGAGAGATTCTCTTTTTTATTTTTCTTTTAATTATAAAACAATATAAATAAATTAAAAAAACTGAAAAAAGTAAAAACAAAGGGCAAAATGGTCATTACAAAAAAATTTAAAGTAAATTGAACCAAACTGACAAGAAATTGAAAACCTTTGGACCAAACTTACAGTTTTGTCTGTACTAATTCTAAAAGAGACCTACTCAAATTCTAAAACAATAAAATAAAACTTAAATATGGAACTTTCCTAAAATGCCCTTGGTTTAATATCCGATTAACCTAACAGTTTCAAATTTATGAGTGTTTTTTTTTGTGGTTGTATGTATGTGTTCTTCGTGCCATGGAGAGAGAGAGAGAGAGAGAGAGAGACCATATTTATTATAACTAAATCTTTAAATTTAATAGAAAAAATATATAAAAGGAAGTACTAGAAGTATTTTCAGGTTAATAAGAGACTAAAACCACAGTCAAAGTTTTTGAATAGGATATTATTCCCCCCAAGCTAAGGTCGGGTAACAACCTACAGCTTTGGACCGTAAATCAGTAAATCGTTGAGAAGATTAAGCTTTGTAAAGATGTCTGCAATCTGATCACGTATGGAAATAAATTGTATGGAAAGTTTCCCCGCATCTACCTTTTCTCTACCAAAATGAAAAATCAACTTCAACGTGTTTTGTACGAGCATAAAAGACAGGAATTGATAAGTATGTGGCACCCAAGTTGTCACATCACAATCTCTAAGAAGAGCTTCAAGCCAGGTGAGTTCTGAGTTCAGCTACAGTGCCAAAAGAGAAGAACCCAAAAAGGAAGGTTGTGGTTCAGCTACAGTGTCAAAAGAGAAGAACCAAAAAGGAAGGTTGTTCTCCCTTTGCTTCTAGCTTATTTCCATTTTCTTTTGGTGATATAAACAGACCTGAAAGACCCCGCTTCCCTTTGATTTTGCTGCTGCCATCGAAGAGTAAAACAGTCCCAAAAGAGAGGTCCATGGTACCTGTCAAACAATCAAACCCAAACACCCACCAAATTCTTCTTCTTCCTATGTGAAAATCAAAGCCAATCACACACCAGAACCCCATTGATTTCAATCAAACAAAGAAGAGAGAAAAAAAAAAATCTGTGATTATCGAGCAAAACCACCGGAGCCCCTTGTCACCACCTTCGTCGCTCCCCTGCTCCCTTCTTCGTGTTCCACTGCTGAAGACGATAGATGAATCCAAGAGGAGCTCGCCGGAATTCGGCTGTCCCTCTCCCCTCCTCACGATCCCACAACCACCACCGAGCCACCCACATGCTTTCGTTTTCCTTCTTCTTTATCCGAACAAGGCAATCAAGTGGTGCACTCCAAGGGATTGGCGACTGCTTCTGCTTTCGTTCATGCCTCTCCTTCCGACCAGATGAAGATTAAACCAAAAGGGTCGCCGAAGATCGGCTTCCCCCTTCCTCCTTCCGTTTCACGGTGAATCAGCCACCACTGAGACTGACGGCAACCCCGCTGCTTCCGTTCACCATCGTCGATCCAGTCAAGCACCGGAGGCGCTCCTCCCTTCTGACGACAGATTTGCCAATCACCGGACCAACTTCGTTTCTTTACCTACTTTCGTTCGTATTTCCTTCCGTTTCCCGATCTGCAAATCGTGTTTGCGGGAAGAGGTCAAAATTATTTAAACTTTGATTCAAAATAGTTAAATTAAACCCTTAACTTTCAGACTTGTATGCCTTTGCCGCTTCCCTTGATTTGAATCAATTATTTTAACCCGCATATGAAAATAGGTTACAAATCTGGTTCTAAACCTCCAAATTGGGTTTAAAATGTGCACTATTAGCCCTTTCCTGGGAAATAAATTTAGAGATCAATCCCTAGTTGAATGATTTTAGCAAAATAAATCCCTAGAAAATATTTGTGTTGACAAAGACCACCCTACACTTAATAATTAATACCAAAACTACCCTTTTGGTTATATTAGGTAATTTAAATTTACCCAATGGTTCGCCTTAAGAACGAGGAATGTAACGTAACAAATTTCACGAGAAGCATCACACCTTGAGCCTCGTTCACGCTACGAAAGTGAGTTTCTACGACCCCTCTTTTACTGCTTTAATATTTGGGGGAGAGTACATGCGTGTCTATTAAGTTTTGATGATTTACATATTTTTATACATTAAAATAGCATCGTACTTTATATATGGTCGAAAGCTTATGAATTAGTAAATTAATTGCTTAAATCACATAAATTAAAGTATGCTTCTATAGTGGATATAAGTACACCTTGTTGTAATATATTAATTAATATTAATAAAAATCACAAGATTTTGATTGGTGTTGTAAATCACAACCATGCCGATTTTATATGTATAAGATAAAGTATATCTCATGGAAGCATGAGACGATATAATAATGACCAAAAATATTATCCGCGTATAAAATGAAAGTACATTGTTATAAATTGTGGAAATACTAAACTTATGAAATTATATAATTATTAGTTAAAATTATAAGAATTTCAGTTATTGTTTTCCTAAACGGTGAAGAATTTTACATATCTAGTGAATTTAGAATGGAAGATATAGGTTTATTATACCTATTCCATGTAGGTTCATCATACGTACTCCATGTATTCTGTATAGGTTCATCATACCTATTCCATGTAGGTTCATCATACCTACTTCATGTATTCTGTATAGGTTCATCATACCTATTCCATGTAGGTTCATCATACCTACTCCATATATTCCATATAGGTTCATCATACCTATTCCGAATACCATATCCAATACGTTTGAGTTTCCATTATAAATTGTTCTGGGTTTCACGAAAGCTAAGATCGTAATACTTAGTAGAAACTCTCCAATATATAACTGTTAATCCTCAAGGGAAAGACTAATGTCGGGTGTAAGTGTCATATTATTGATCTTATACGGTTCGACCGCCCACCTGGAGTTGCTAGCTACAACTACATCTGACGAGATGAATTTTGGCGCTAACGTTAGCATTATCGAACATTACCACGTGTTACAACGGGGTGAATGACTTTCGCACACACTATTATGGTACCGGAGCAATAATAAAGTATAGTGTCACGACTGCGGTTATAATTTCATTATAAAATCTCAGTTTTGTTTCATTACCGTATAGAATTGATATTGGATTTATATTGGGTTTATGTTCACTCATTCTAGTTGAAAGAAATTGTATTCAGTGGGATAGCTTGTGACTCAAAGCGGTAAGTGTCAATATCAAAAATTAAGTCATATAACACTTAATTAATATCATGACACGACTGAACAAGGTCTATTAACTTACATAAAACAAGTTATTTATATAAACCCTTTTGTTCTTGTATGAAAACACAATATGTATGTGGGAGAAATTTGCCCCACTGTTTAAGTGTCGGTTTCCAAATTAAGTAAAATAATATTTAATTATTGTCACGACACGAATTTTACAAAGTTTATAAATTTGAAAACTTACGAATTTTTACATATAAACTATACAAGCGTTTGTACAATATGTCTATAGTAAAGTTCCCCATTTTATGTTTTCACAAGATGGGATATGAATTTATTTTATGTAAATTGACACTCAAAATCCTTTTATAAAATACATTTTGGTCAAGGGAACCGTATAAATTTTGATATAAGTTTTCGCTTAGTCATATATATTTTTCCAACTCTTTTGCATTTGGATTTGAACAAATGGTACTTATGATCAAGTCCAAACACATTTTATAAATCAATTATTTTATACTTTTGACAGGAAAGTAAATATTTATAAAAGTTGTCCACCCAACTAAATTTTATAAAACACTTTTTGTTATAAAATACCTTGTGTCAAAACCTGTAGAACTCACCAACAATTTTGTTGAAGTATTTTAATGCATGTATTCTCAAGTTATTTAGCAGGTCGCAAGTGTTCGCTCTGAAGACTCTCCATTAGTTATATTATATTTTTGTTAATGCCGGATTGTTAGATGTGTGTCACGATTTAGTAATAGTCATTGTCAATGTAATTTCTACTTTGGTCATAATAGAAGATTATATTTGTACTGTTTAATGTATGATTAATAACTGTGATTACTGATTTACATCGTGCACCTCGGCGTTTCCGCCGGCGGCCGAGGGTGTGACAATGTGGATCTCCTCCTTCTCTTGTTTAATTGGCGTTACAGTAGATTATGACCCACGTTAAACGCGGGGAACATATAAAAAAAAGATAAAATAACATAAAAAGATTTTGTGTTATTGATTATTATAATGTGAAAAAAAATAAAAAGAAATGTTTGATTATCTATAATTGTTGAAGGACGTCTTTGTAGAGAACATTTTTTAATTTAGAAGGGTGATGAATGATGGATGATAGAAGTCGGCAGCAGAACGTTGACACACTGGTTGAAGAAAGATTTTATTCTTGTGTGTTCTGTATCGTATATTATATAGGGTTAATAAGGATAAAACTCATACCCTATTAATATAGGGATTTTTCAAAGTAAATTAGGTAGGAAGCATATATTTTGAATAATTAAATGAATGGAAATGATTAAAAAATCGATCCAAAAATAATCAGAATCATACCAAAGTTAATAAGATATTTAGAAGATTTTTCATTTAAATAAATAAAGATCATATAATACCAAATTCAATTAGAGTCTTCAAATTTTTTCAAATTATAATTATAATCTTAGAATATTTGCGAATTATAATTAAAAGTTTAAAATAAATTAAAAAATCGATTCAAAAATAATCAGAATCATACCAAAGTTAATAATTTATTTAGAAGATTTTTCATTTAAATAAATAAAAAGCATATAATACCAAATTTAATTAGAGTCTTCAAATTTTTTCGATTTATAATTATAATCTTAGAATATTTTCAAATTACAATTAAAAGCTTAAAGTATTTTTTAATTATAACTAATTTTAATAAGATTTAAGAAAATTTTAACTAAAAGTTCAAAAGATTTATAATTACCTGCCAACCAACACCATGACTTAAAATAGATGGAGGCAAGGGGGTGGCACTTTCATACCGTGAAACCGCAATGAATCCGGATCAAATAATTGAAACACGTAAGTATATTAAACGTAAATCATCTACGCAGTTTATCTCGGGATACTAATTACTCAACTATAATATGCTATGAATACTTCTGTTAAACATCTCATTAATTCCTTGTAAAAATACGCACATTCGCGAATCATTTCGAATTGGGATTAGGTATTCGATCAATTTGTTTCTTTCTGTTATGAATCGTCTAACTTATGATTAGACTATCCAAGTTCCAAAGAATGACTCGTGCGCCTACCTTTCGTCAGTTATGAGACTTTTTGAAGGAAAATAAAGCAGACTCGATAAAAACATGAAACATAAAAATTGTTAGAAATCTTGCCTAGTTTCCAAAATATCTTGATTCAAATGAATCAAAACTCCAAAACTTGAGGTAGTACCAAAACATCGAGTAGAAGTGAAGTCTCTTTTTAACATCTTCTTCTTCGTGAATTTGTACTAATTGTCCAAATACTTGGGGGTTTCTTCTTTCTCGTTCCAAGTGTAAAATTTCACCATTGTTAGTGCTGTAAAAGTTTGCTACATCTAATACTCATAGTAGAGTTAATCTCGGGCAAACCCACGTCAACTTTACACGTTTGGCACAATTGTAATATTATCGTCTATATTTACTATCATATTTTCACGCTACTTTTTCTCCTTGAACCAATTGTAATGAGACAAAGATATGACTCACAAAAGACCAGTCAGTGATCGTCCAACACCGGCATAATCTCTTGTTGTAGCTACGATTAAGTTAATGATTGAACGACTGGTAGCTAATAGTTTGGTCACTTACAAAACCAGCGGCAACAACGCAATGAGCAAAGTAGAATTGGAAGCAACAACCATGGAAGTTATAGTGACATACTGAGGGCACACGAAGAACTCATGAACTACAAACCCATATCCTTCTACGATAATGAAGGAGTTATAAGGTCAACACTCTGGAGTGAAAAGATAAAGTCAATATTCCATGATCGTTCCTATATAGAAAATTGTTGTGTTTAGGCTTGCCACCTACACCTTTAAGGACACCGACTTTACCGGGTAGAACTACTATACGAAAATTCGTAAGCTTCGACTCTGCTTATGCCACGACTTAAGAATAACTATAGAAGATGCTCAAGGAAGTGAGATACAAAAATGAGAACATGCACCAAGTTGAAGAAAAACTTGTTATGAAGATTGCAAAACTGCCCAAGATTGAAGAACCAAGAGGTGACAGCTCGAGTAAGAAGAATTGTGATCAGAACAAGGAATGAAATCCAAGAACTATCAGTAGTAACTGGTACGTTACTCAATAACGACATGTATGATGGAGTGTTTGTGTTTTAGGTGTGTGGCAAAATACTCGTGAACCTTAAGTTTAAACATATGCTAAGTCATGGAATCTAGTAGTTTGGAGAAAACCTGGAGAGCATAGACAACTGGTGAACTGATGAAAATCTATTCGTGAAATTTTAATAAATTTCATCCTAGCACTTACCAAATCATGTTTGTCATATCAATCTCATGCGCATGTCACCTAAAGTCTGATATCGTTGTTTATATGACACGGTTTTGTTTGTGTCACATCAAGTCGTTATACGACCCTCCCTTTTTAAACGATAAAATAATCATGAACGATCGATCTTTACTTATTGACATTATACCAATTATGAGCGGAAGCTTAGACATTATCATAGGTAGGAATCGACTACCGCTCCTTCGTATCTAGATATGTACTACAAGAAAGTGGTGCGACTGAAATCTACCCACAAGAAAATCATGGTCATTTATAATGACAAGTCGGAGAAAAACCTAAAGTCTCCTTCCTACCCTAAGAATCAAACAATGGATTGTTGCAAATTTCTCTGCATATCGTGATTAAATCAAATGTGAAGGATTTAATTAAATGTGAAAGATTTAATTAAATGTGAAGGATTTAAATCAAATGTGAAGGATTTAATCAAATGTGAAGAATTTGATCAAATGTGGAAGTTTAAGTGAAGACTTTTTCTCAAGAAATGAACACTATATTTTTTACAACAAAAGAATTTATGTTGTCTACTACCAGTGATCCATCAGGAACTTCTTTATGTAACCTAATTGCCAACTATGTTAACACAAAATGGAAACGAAGTCTACCCGGAAAGATAAGCAAGGAATTGTATTCCGAAAGTTGAAACAACTATGGTGTAATGCACCAGTCCTACCTTTTTGAAAGAACATAGTGTCACACCCCAAAACCGGAACGGCGGAAACGTTCTAGGGTGGATGACGTCATGTCAAGTATCACAACATATGCAGTACAGTAATCAAAGTACAACAACCATTGCATTAATAGTAATAGTTTTATATGGTTTACATTGTACAGAATCATCAAAGTAATACAAGTAATAATGTAAGTGCAGATCGGTACTAAACAATCTTCACCAAAAGCGCCTGATATGTACCTGTCTATTTCTGACATGAGAATACAAGTTATTTTGAAAGCGAGTATCAACATTTTTATAAATGCTGGTGAGTTCATAAGTCTTTAGTGTCATTTGTGTAAGTTCAAAATAACTTTATAAAAGTGGTAGTTTTAGAGTCTACAGTGTGTTAGAGTCCTTTCCAGAAAATCCTATATTTTCTTAATTAAAAGCAGTCTTCTACCAAGACTTGACAGAGTTATGTTTGTAAAAGTGATTTTCCCTTAAACATTATCATTATCAAAATACGGTATTTGATTTTAAAGAAAGTAGGAGAATATCAGGGAAAATAACATATGCCTCAGTAGTGAGGACTGCTGACTAAGGCGAAAGAGATCATAGACTCCAGGAGAGTATCGAACGAACGACACGCCTTGCTCAGTCTGACAAGAGGAGATACAGACCCCAGACGATATCAAATGAATGATACGTCTGGTAAGGTCTAAAACAGGGAGACACAGACCCAGACAGGATTAAATGAATGATACGTCTAGCAAGGTCTAAAAACAAAGAGACACAGACCCCAAACATGATCAAATGAATGATACGTCTAGCAAGGTCTAAAACAGTGGATACAGACCCCAGACAGTATCAATTGAATGATACATCTAGCAAGGTCTAAAAACAGTGGATACAGACCCCAGACAGTATCAATTGAATGATACATCTAGCAAGGTCTAAAAACAGTGTAATTCTAGGTGTGTATATTCGAGGTGTGTATCTTCTAGGTGTGTATTTTCTAGGTGTGTATTTCCAGCATACTGTGTTAAGCGTCGTTACCTTAAGGCCATGAATTATAAGGTAACCCCGAGATACTCGTAACCATACTGATAGACACTAGAGAACTCGGCGCCCTGCAAGCGTCAAAATAAAGATGTGACATTTGTCACCCCTTGGCTTGGTAGGTCGTGGACTGTAGCTAGCAGTCAGGGTGCGGGGGTGTCAATCCTGTCTAGATCTATACATACAATGTCCGCTCTCCCTACAAGAGACTCTGGTTACCAACTAGACAACGGAGAATGTCGTGTCCTGAAGATGTATCCCGAATAGTGGATTCTGGTGTAAGTGTTGGACTAGCAGTAGAGACTCATAACTGAACCGACCGATGTAAACCCATATGTCTATACATGTATACATGATATATAATTAATGATCAAACGAACTTCGGATGGATATCCGATCCCACCATACCACATCTCAAAGAAGAAAAGGAAATAGGGCGAACTAGCCTTCCTAAGTCCTTTAATCATTATTTATATAACCATACAAGTACAAGCATACATTTAACTAAGTGGAAGCGTTAACAAGTATAAGTCAAGTAGAAGCGTATCGTGAAGTAGGTGCGTATCATGAAGTAGAAGCGTATCGTGAAGTAGGAGCGTATCGTGAAGTAGAAGCACATCGTGAAGTAGGAGCGTTGATAAGTAGAAGTGTATCGTGAAGTAGGAGCGTTGATAAGTAGAAGTGTATCGTGAAGTAGAAGCGTTAATAAGTAAAAGTATATCGTGAAGTAGAAGCGTTAATAAGTAAAAGTATATCGTGAAGTAGAAGCGTTAATAAGTAGGAGCATATCACTAAGTAGAAGTGTTTCACAAGTAAAAGTGAATCACGAAGTAGGAGCATTAACTAAGTATAAGTGAAGCAGTAGTATCTTAACCAAGTAAGAGTATAAAAAAAATGGAAGAAAACTTTGAAAAAACTTTATACTTAAGAAAATCACGACTTGGTATTCTTTTGTAAAATAAGTTTGAAAACCTTTTGAAAACCTTTCATAAACGAGTTTTAATGAAACTTTGATAAACATTCAGCACGAGAGTCAATTTGAGGAAAGCTTTGAACAAGTAAAGACATTTTAGAAAACCATTTACAATATCATACTTGGTAAAACAGTTGACAGTGTAATAAATCCTTGTGCATGCGGCTTATCAATCACATGTGATTGATATGATAACTGACATGGTTAACTTGTATTCCCCCCCCATAAAACATGTAAAAATAGTTGAAAAGTTTCATTAAGGGGTATGAACTCACCTGTTGTAAGTGGATCCGACGGAGGTGCCGGTATAAGATGCTAAGTGTCAAGTGAGGACTTGACCACACACGCGAATCCTATTTAACATGTAATGATACATTTAAGTATCTAATTAGCAATTTAACAACTAATTAAGCAAGTAAGGATGTCTTACGGCATAAAAGCACTTTGCTACAAGTGCTAGAAGTATCAAGGGTTGCATAGAAGGTGTGTATGGACTCACAAATGAGTTTACTCCTCAAATGAAGGCCCTTATGGGTGTTTACGGTTTCAAGACCCTTTCCCCCATGAGTTTACGGCCGTAAACTCATGTTAGTAGTGTCATGGGATGTTTAAAGGTCTTAACTCACTCATGGAGTCATGTTAGAGTTGAATCAAGGGCTAAGGAAGTGATTGGGGCTCAAAATGGGCACAATATGGAGTTTACGGTCCATAGTTTACTCCTTGAGGAGTTTACGGCCGTAAACACATGATTTTACGGTCGTAAACTCATGTTTGGCCATTTCCTTTGTTGTTTGGTGGTTATACTCATGCATGTAAGGTTCTAGTGGCTTTTAGAGGCATAGGAAGGTGTTTAGGGCACTTAAACACCTTGGAAAGGTGTTTACGGTCTAAGGAGATACACTTGGGGAGTTTACTACCTTAAACACATGAGTTTACGGCAGTAAACTCATGTTAGCCCATGAATCATGTTTTTGGTGCATCAAACGAAGGATTACAAGGCTCTAGGCACTCGTGGAAGCTTTTGGAAGTGTTTGAGGGGTAGTTTAACACTTAGACAAGTGTTTATGGTCCATGAATATGGGTTTACGGTCTAAGAACATCCTTAGACCGTAAACTCATGTTTACTCCGCATTTTGTCCGATTTTGGTGTTCTAAGTCTTTTCGGGTAAGCCTCTAAGCCATTTCAAAGCATAAGAAGTGTTTTGGAAGGGTTTTTAAGCTTTAAAACCCCTTTATGAGTGTTTACGGTCCATGAAGGTGTTCATGGGCCGTAAAATCATGTTCTTGGGGTTTTCGGATGATTAAGCCCCGAATTTGAAAGATAGATAAGTTAGATAACAAGCTAGGAAGGTTTACTTACCGATTTAGAGCTTGAATGGGTGATTTTTGACCAAAACCCGTTTGTAGAGAGAGAAAGTAGAGAGGGAGAGAGTCTAAGGTGGTAAAAGGTTTCTAAGGAGTGTCCACCCACCCTTATATAGGGCTTGGGTGTTGTACCCGGTATACGACTACCCGATACTTATGTTTAACGGGGTTTAAAATTTTACCCGGTTAAATGGCCGTAAATAAAAATAAACTTTTACCAAATACATGGAAAGATTATTTACGTGATTTTATTTTCGCTTGACCAATATTAATTAAAATATTCCAACAGGTTTAAATTCGGTCAAAAATATTTTTGGGATAATTTGACTAATTTTTGACGTAACTAATTTCGACGTTAATTTTTGACGTTAACTTCGACGTTAATTTTTGACGTTAACTTCGACGTTAAAACTAACGGAAATCTTTGGGTTGTCACACATAGAACATGTTTGTATATCAAACGCATACATAAAGGATTGAGGTGCACATGGATGAATTAACTAGGGTATTGATAAAGAAATACCTAAGTAAAAGTGGGAACCAACATCAATGGACTTTATACCAAAACTGCCCAAGAAACCTTATGGTTTTGATTCTATTCGGGTAGTGGTCCACATAATGACTAAATCCACCTACTTCCTACTAATAAAAAGAACGAATAAAACGAAAAACATGACCAAGAATTAACAAAGTAATCGTCAGACTGCATGAGGTACTAGTCTCTGTCATCTCTCATCATGATGATGGATTCACCTAGTAATCATGACAGTCATTGAAATTCTTGAATATATGTCCGAGAATAAGCACATCTTACCATTCACAATGGTCAAGAATGTCTAGACCTTATGGGAAATGCTCCGACCCTATATGATAAATATTGGATAATGCATGGAATACTCGTTGTCATTGACTGAGGGGCATTATGATGGTAATTTAGACCTTCTGGTTCAAGGGTATAATTCTGACTAGGGGCATTATCATGGTACTTTACACACATAAGAGACAAAGAATGTGTCCCAATCCCATCTTTCCAACATCTGTCACGGACAAAAATGAGAATTTTTAGCAAGGGCATTATGGTAGTTCTATACCATCTTGTTTAAAGGTCTGGCTTTGAACTAAGGGTCTTTGTCCAATCTTCTTTTTCTAATTCTTCGTTGTTTTAATGGTTGGAGGTCATGCTCCCACTAACATTTGTAGTAGTGGTGTCTTAGGTGCTTTAATTTTACTTAGAGTATCTTTCTTAGATTAATGAATATCTAAAGAGACATATTTAGACGGTGCTTATATTTTACTTGAAAATGCTTGCACATATGGAATACATTTTTAATAGAGACAACACTTTTTGTAAGACCCTAAAACTACATTCACCAAGTATATACAAGGGTGTGTAGTAAGATGTGGCTTCCATTTAAGAACAACCTTCTAGAAAATAATAAAAAAGAAACAATCAACAAAAATACTAAAGAAAAAAAAAGAAATTAATTTAAAAAATATCCAAAATACAGGCTCATTCATTTGACACAACAGTTAAAGTCCTGCATTCTGATTGGCTCTTTTCATTGTCTGCAAATGAAATTATTGGAATTTGGGAACATGAGGTGTGCTTTTCATCGCAGGTAATGTTGGAGCTTCGAGTATCTGTTGAAACAACATTTTTTTTAACAAAAACAAAAATCCATTTTTGATTTCTAGATTTAAATTTTAGAATGATATTTATTTATTAACTTTATTGTTCACCGGACGAGCGTTGAATTTTGTGATTTTGGCCATTAGTTCTTCTTTGAGCTCGGCTGAACTTTTGAGTTTAATTGCTTGAATGTGTTGTGATGTTTCAAGCGCTGTTCTTTTGGTCTTTTCAGTGTTAGTTTTGACTTTCTTTGCGCGGGTTCTTTTCATCGCAGGTAATGTTGGAGCTTTGAGTATCTGTTAAAACAACATTCTTTTTAACAAAAAGAAAAATCCATTTTTGATTTCTTGTTTTAAATTTTAGAATGATATTTATTTATTAACTTTTTTGTTGACTGGAAGAGCCTTGAATTTTGTGATTTTGGCTTATCGTTTAAGGTAAAAATTCAACAAATTGCAACATACTTTCACGTAAAGTACATATGTGTGTACAAATATTCGGTTGATTTTTCAATGTAACAAACTTATTTAGGGTTTAATACCAACATACTTTCATTGAAAACTAAAAACTCGGTATTTAAGGTTAAAAGAAATTAGAAGAAAAAAAATGTAAGGTTAAAAAACATCATTGAAAGTATTGTTCTAGAATTTGGTAGAGTATTCAAGGTAACAAACTTATTTAGGGTTAAAAAACCTGTTGGAATAATTTATAAAATAGCAGCATATTTTCACTGAAAAGGTACAATGCTAAGAAATAACAACATACTTTAAGTACAATGCTATAATAAGAAAAAGAAAAAAAGGTTACATGTGAGACTAAAGGAGCACGAGGAGGCAGATTTAGATCCCTTGTGCTGATTGAAATTTCCTCATCATTTCAGGCACAAAAACCAATGGAGTCTTAAGGAAGAAATTTATGTCTTTTACACAAAAAGTTAATGTCATCAACTTTGTTATTATATACAAATAAGATTATATTGGCATTATGTGAAATGACCACCGTACCCTTCATTGAGAAGTCATTTTTAGATTGTACAATATTAAATAAATAACGGGTTAAACCGGTTACATAATAATATGACAATTTATATTATGTTAAATTACATTTAAAGTCCCTCAGTTTTAGTGAAAGTTACTATCCTATCAAAAACTATTTTTTCACTCGAACCTTTTTCTGTAAGTATTATTGTCACTTATTAGTGATATACATTTATAATCATTCCCTTATTTGTTGTTTTTTTTAAAATACAAACTATATTTGAAATTTATTTCATAAAACATAAATGATTATCGTCTAATAAAATATTAAATTCAACACCTTTTTCATTTTCGAATTCAGCTCCTTTGAATTCATCCTCATCCACATGCTCTTATCTCGTTACACCGGAACCACCTTGTAACAACCCGAAATTCATATCCCTAAATGTAACCCTTCTCGCGACTCGTTCTGATCATCCAATCGCCGTTTCCGATTTCGTTTCCGATTTCAGCATTTTATTAAGTCATTATTGAATATTTTATTTTATGAATTAATGAGTGCCCAAATACCCTTAGAACTCATTCTAACGCCTCATATTAATGATCGTAACATTTTTAGAAACAACCATATCGAGTTACGGCAAATTGGCCGGGTGCGACCAAAAGCCCCGTCTAACGCCGGTATCGGGTAGAATTCTACCGTGTCCCGAACTTGGACACTATTTAAAGTGATCCCAGTCTTCATTTTGAAGCTTTTGCTTCATTTTACAACAATCACTCCAACCTCTCTCCTCAAACTAGATTTAAGGGTCAAAATCTCAAGTTTAAGGCTTCAAATCTTCAAGGTACCTTCCTATACTCATTGTGTATCATATTGGAACTTCAAATTCGAGATTTATTCATGATTTAGAGCCTTGTATATGAGTTTACGGCCCAGGAAGGTGCTTAGGCCGTAAACCCATATTTAAAGGGTTGTTAAGCCCTTAAACCCTTCCATGACTCAAACTAGACCTAGATATGACTTTTAGAAATTTGGTAATGGACTTAGAACACTTCAAACATGAATTTTGAGGGATTTGTATGAGTTTACGGCCAAGGCATGTGCTTGGGCCGTAAACCCCTCAAACATGGGTGTAAACTCATTTCCAATGTGTTAGAAAGCCATCCAACACCACCAAAAGCCTTGGAATAAATCATAGAACCAACCAAAAATAGTTTAGGGACCTTAAACATAACAAAACCTCACATATGAGAGTTTACGGCCATAGAACATGCTCCAGGGCCATAAACTCCTAAAAGTATGTCAAATTGTGCCCTAAATTCATTTCAAGGCTTGTAGGAATTCTTAGAATCACATGTGATTAACTTTGGGACATTAAAATCACTTATTCAAGGGAGTATGAGAGTTTACGGCCGTAAGCTCGATGCTAGGGCCGTAAACTCCCTTAAGTGTTGTTATTGGTGATTTAAATTCATTCCAAGCCTTAGGTAAAATTGTTCCAACTCTTCCCAAGTGATATTGGCCATTTAAGCTCCATAACCCTTGTCAACATGAGTTCACGGCCGTGAACTCATGTGTGGATAGTGTATAAGGCCGTAAACTCATTAGGAAGTTTACTCTTGGGGAGTAAACTCAAATCCCAAGTCCCTCGCTTCATTTCAAGTCTGTAGATGTCACCCGGATCACTCCAAACACCCGTTTTGAGGTGTTTTCGTTTGTTGGAGTGTAACTTCATATCTAATTAGAGTTTGTAAATCTAATTAGATATATTTGTATGCCATTTCATGTTACATAGGAACCTCGCGTGTTATCAAGCCTCGATTCGACGTATAGCATCCCATTCAACACATTTCCGCGTCCGGTGAGTTCATACCCCTACTCTTTTTCAATGGTTTTTTAATGTTTTCAGGGGGGGAATACAAGCAAAAGTACAAGAATATCTTGTACTTAAACACATGATTTCAGTTAAATGGTTTCATAATTGTACATTTTTAAGAATTGAAAACCTTTTAACAAACTGTTTTAACTTGCAGAGTTATTTGTTTTAACCCGATTTTAAATTCTTATCATACATTGATGTATTGTATACTTTATATTTGATTGTTCACATTTAAATTGATAGAACACATAAACCATTGTAATGTCTGTAATAAAACACTAAGGTTCGAGTGTAAAAGACAGACACCATCAGAAAACATAAAACATCTGTATGTCCTTAACAATACACCTAGGCTCGAGTGTGATAGATAAATACCATCATAATACACAAATCAATTGTAATGTCCTTAATAAAACACCTAGGCTCGAGTGTAAAGGACAGGCACATTAGAACTTAGTTAGTCGTAGATACTACTTCCCTAGGTGAGAAGTGATGAGTAATCTTAAATATTGGAGACACATTGGTGGTTGTCGAGGCCAACACAAATAATAACCCTAAATATTACACACTAAAATAGTGTATAGTGGTAAAGGGATCGAATCCACGGAGATTGGTTCAATTTATAACTCTATGAAATATCTCTTTGTAAAAATACTTGTAAAATGACAATAAAAATAAAATGGGGGGTTTTGGTGTTTTGAAATACTTGAAACAAACTAGAATTAACTATGATTTAAATAGACAAATCCAACAAAAATTAGAGTTTGATGTAAAATCAATAAGGGAGAGATGGTTGACTTAAAGTTTCCTCACTTTGACTTTTGATGAACATATCATTAGAATCCAATGGTGCAATACTTTGATTTAAATCCTTAATTTGGCTATAGTAATCCAAGGAGCTTGAGATTACCTAGACTTTTCTTAATTGTTGAAATGGCTAGAGAAGCTCATAACAATTTCCTTAGTCAAAGTCACTAATTCCAAATAGCATGTAATTAGTGAAAGTCAACTAGCATTAAGAACCAAAAAGTCACCAAATCCAAGAGGGGTCAAATGCTTTCACCACCATGTTGGAGGAAATGTTTTTATGATTGTGTGAAGCAAAAACAACACAAAAATCATTTGTTGCTTGCTAATTTGAGGATCCTTTACTTAATCAAGAAATTAGCCAACTAATCACCACAAACACATTTAAACTCATGAACTAAAACATACAAGTAGTGATAAGATGTTAAAACACAAAACATTCCCATAAAGATTTAAGAACATGTTCATGGATTCTTCAACATTCAACAAAAGTTCAAAGGATTAACCAAAAGTCAACCAAGATTAGTTTAGCCAAGCATGGCTAAACTCAAAGAAACAAAGTTAGAGAAAATTGTACCAAACATTAAGCAAGAATCAAGAGGTAAAAATATGATGTTCTTCAAGTGTTCTTGGCCTTCAAAAGTCTTCAAAACTCCAGAGAGAATCTCCAAAAATCGGATGTCCAAGAGTCTGCAAAAGATGGGCACCAACCTTCCTCAAATAGCTCAAAAGAAGGATTTCCGAAATTGCCCCTGCAGGGCCTTGCGCGACCCGCGTGCTGCTGCGCGGGTGGGTTGCGCGGGTGGTACCTGACATGGGCTCCTTTGAGATTTTGGGCCTCTAAAGCATATCCCACTAGCCCAGATCGAATCCAATCACCTCCTAGCCCATTTTCTTCAAGTTTTTCTTCATTTAAAGCCCAATTTGACCTCTCTAAATCCTCCAAAGCTCGTGAACTCGCCCGATTAATAATTTTCATACGCTTGAATGTTCCCCCGCATCTTTCAAATTTAAAGCTCAATTCTTCCAAGCCTTCAAGCAATTGACAAGTCCACCCCATGAATCACCTTCATAGCCATCAAGCATGAAATCTCCAATTCCCTTCAAGCCCAATCGCCTCGCAAGAGTGCCGCCCCGCTAGTTTCCAAGAAAATCTGCAATAATGCTCAAGAAACTAGAAAGTACCCCGAAATGGTCATAAAAATAACAAAAGGGAAAATATGCATGAAAGTTAACTAAAATGCGAATGAAATGTACTAAAATAAACTATAAAAATAAGTAAATAAAACGAAGCTATCAAATCACCCCAAGCTTAAACCTTACTTGTCCTCAAGTGAGACAAGACTAAATGAACTTGGGATGAACTACCCTAGAAATAAAAAGAATGGATAGAACCATGGAACCTGTTCGACGTTAGTCAACATGGTCAGAATTGATTTCGCTGCTATCTCACAACTTTTTCATCCGATGACAATGGAACCATAAACCACAGCCAGGACAACTCCTTTAGGTGAGTAAGGAGGGATGAACAGTCGCAGCCTCAATGGAACATGTATACAATGAAGAACATCTGTAGTAGGGAGAAAGCAACTGGATGGGCTCGGGTGGAGCTCTTCTTTAAGTGTACACTCTGATCTCACGTTTGCCGGTTTCTCTCATGTGTAACTAGGTTTAATTGCTCGGGCACCGTTGTAGGAATCGGATCACTTGGTGTTGGCCCAAACCTCCCGTAGTATCTGACTCGACAGTCTCCCTAACATCACCAATTTGCAAAAAAACAACTCGATCTATATACAATAAAACATACCTAAATAAATGAATATCAAACATTGGGTGACCAAAATATTGGAAAATTTGTTCAATAATTGAACCGGTCGCCCATCTAAGATAATCGTCGCTTGGATTTTTATTTTATTTTTTTGTATTTTTTTTTTTTTTTTTTTTTTTTTTTTTTTTTGAGGTATCAATATGATAACACATACTTGAAGGTAATATACTAACAATCGGAATTTTTAACAAGAAAACCCTTTGACTCAAATTTTGGTTCCTAAAGTGTGTGAGTGGAACCGAAAGGGTAGTAATATAATCCGAATGGTCTCAGCGAGAAAATGACCATGTGTGGAGCATAAAGATATAATGTAAGCTCCTCTTCAAATTTGTGAATTTTTTTTTTCAAAAATAATGAAAATGTCCACATGCGGACTAAAAGACTTCTCCAAAATCCTAAGAAAATCGCAAAAAGATATGGTGATGTAAAGAGACCGGATATGGATTCTACTCGGGGACAAGCACTAGTGCTTCATCCTAACGGTTCAAACATGATCAAGTGTGATCCTCTCGGCGGTAGTGACCGCAAGGCTAAGACATCCATTGCTATAGTATATCCTACAGTCATTAGTATTGTATGCATAATTCTTCATGAAAACTACCTGTTCATGATCACTTACCCCTTTAAGCTACCAGCATCTGATCCCAAGTATGAGATCCCAAACTGCAGCTAATGGTCCCCGTTCGATGGGTGAGATAACAACAAGATCCTGGACCAATAATGATACAATAACTGTGAACCTATTCCATGGCATCCAGGGGGTGAGAATAAACGGACAACAAAAATGCATGAATGTTAATGCCTAAGCTAAATGTTATGCAAAAAGATAAAAGGTGAAAGAGAAGAAAATAAAATCTTTTTGGAATTTTAAATAAATAAAAAAAATGAATGAAAATTAGCTTAAAACTAAAATGTTATGCAACCTAGTTAAAATGCATGAAAAAAATAGAAATAAAATAAAAGATAAGGGATATGCCCCACCCCAAGCTTAAGAACAAGCATTGTCCTCAATGCTTAAGGAAAGGGCGGAAAGGACCTAAATCGGGGGGTCGGGCGGCGGGAAATGCCCGTGGCGATGGTGGTAGTCCCACATATCCTGGAGCTGGCGGGAAGTGTGAGAGGAGGACTGCTCCAATCGATCAACACGGCTTGCCACATCTAGGATGGCTCTCGAATTCTCTTGCGTTTAGGCATCGATACGCTGCACCGTGGAGAACATTGTGGCAAATTGGTCAAAGAACGTGGGGGGGAAATATGGTGGGACTTCGTGTCCCTCCTGCTGATGCGGCTGGTCAAAATGATGTGGAGGGGCCTGGAATTGATTATGCTGAAACATCGGCTGCTGCATCGAAGGCTGGTCAAAATGGTCCTCAGCTTCGGGCATCTCATCGTCCTCTTCTTCATCTTCTTCCTCTTGTTCATCTGCATCGTCACCCTCATCATCACCGAATTCTGGGAATACACCTGCTTGGGTCAACTGATCTGGAGGAAGCCAAGTGTCGGGGTCGTCTGTATCGAATGAAGAACCGATCCAACTTGGCAGGATGTAAACCGGGGCTTTGTCAGAGTCTAACCAATTGTACGTGCATGTTCCCCGATCGAGCAACATCTCCATCCGGATGAGAGTATCACAATCTAGCAGGAAGTTCGGTGGGGTGTCGACAGGTATGTATTCGGGGGCCGGGAAGTCTAGGCCGACGGCTCGACCTATGATCGTGATGAGTCCCCCGATGAAAATTTCCCCTGAGGAACGTTGACGTATGGAGTCACATTTGTCTAAAAAGAAGCCTGAAAAACTGAGGGAGAGTGCATGCCTCATGCTTCGGAGGAAAAATAGCTCACATCTGTTGATTTGACCGGGCTCGAGACGCCCGAAGATACTCGTCGTAAGGACTCGGTGAGCAATTCGCCAACAGGGGTGAACGATGTGCTTGGCTCGCTGTCGGCTTGGGTTGAAGGTTGGGAGACCGGAAATTTGCATCCAGAAGTTTGCGTCAGGGCAACGCAGAAAATCTTGGTACTCTTGACTTTGGGGGCTGATGCGGAACGGATCGTCTATACCCATGATAGAATCAAGCTCTGCGTATGTGAGTCTATGATGCTCCCCTTTCAACTGGAATGTGAGGACTTCCGTGTCATCATCTCGTGCATATGTGCTAAGAAATTCCATTGTGGGTTCCTCGTAAGTTCTGTCACAAAGTCGAAGAAAACCACGCCAACCGAGTTTTATGAACAAATGGTATACACCATCATGCACCCCAAGCTTTTTCATGGACTTTTTATGGTAGAATTTTGTCGGCCGGATTGCGCGACCCCGAAGATTGGAGCGATAGGTTTTGATCTCGGCATTTGTAAGGGAAGGATCGCTTCCCTCGTCTCCTCTTTTTTTCCGTTTACCGGCTGCTTTGCGTGATGGACCGGCGGTATCCTTTTGCGGGTTAGGATCGATCGATGATCCATGGGTGCGTGTCCGAGCCGTGGTTTTGCCCATTTTCGAAACCTACAATATCAAAAACAACTTCACCAAAGTAATCCCTCACCTCACCACTCTCAAATCAATGCAACTATCTTTAAACCGAACACAAAAAATTCCAAGAAATAATGACACCCAACTTTTGACAATGTAAAATTGTTTCAACAACAACACTCGGTTAATTTGATAATCCCAACAAAAATTCGGCAGCAATACGAGACAAAATGAGGAAATCCCAACCAAAGTTTAAACAATTTTTTGAACAAATTTCCAAACAAATTAACCAATCTCAACCTTTCTCAAATCAATGTTTCCAAATAAACCGGGCAACAACTAACGATCTTAGGCAATTTCCAAAGCATAATTGAATGCAATTACTGAATTGAAACAATGCAATGTAATAAAAACCAAGGAAAGAGAATACCCGTTTTATCCCAAAATTGAACTTGAACCCGGAATCCGCTACCGTGCACCCCAAGCTTTGGTTATTCGTGGGTGCCTAAATGCAAGACTTGTTCATTGAACGGATATTTTCAACTTGATTTGTGTGAAAAATCCGGCGGCGGCTCGTGGTGGCTCAAAAATTATGGGAAATTTTTTGTGAGATTTTGAGGTTTTGTTTGGTTAGATGTAAAGATCCCCGAAAAAGAAACACTTTGGTGGTGTCGGAATTGCGAGAGGTGGTGGGAGTTGGCCGGAAAATGGCCGGAAAGCGGCGAGTTGGGTGGTGGTGGCGCCCCTAGACCCGGCGATGGATCGGAGTAAACTTCAGGTGGGGTTTGTAGAGCACGGAAAATGGTGAAGAATGGTGGTGGTCTTGTCGGATTCCGACCGGTGGAACTCCGGGAAATCGATTTTTAGTGAAAAGTGGGTTTATGTGTTCTTGAAAGTTTAAGAGAGAATGAGAGGGTTTTGAGAGAATGAAATGAAGAAGGAGAGTTGCTGGAGGTTTTCAATCCATATTCAAGTGTGGTCAACACCCGGTCAATGTTGGTCAACTCATTAAACCACTTGGTCAACGAAAGTCAAAGCTGGTCAACAAATTATGGGATGATCGTCAAGGCAGCACGCGGGTCGCGCAGAGGGGGCGCGCGGGTCGCGCACATGTTGCAGTTTGGATTTGATCTTTGTTGCATGTTGGAGACCGGCCGCGCACACCAGCCGCGCACCTGTGCGCGGGTCGCGCACATGTTGCAGTTTGGAGTCCGATCTTTGTCGCGAGTTGAAGACCGGCCGCGCACACCAGCCGCGCACCTGTGCGCGGGTCGCGCAGAGTTCTGGTCCCGGTTTGCGATTTTTTTTCGTTTTCTTCACTAGTTCTTGATTCGGAAGGCCCCAAACACCTAGAAACTCTTGGCTTCTTCAAAAAATGACTTCAAAAGTTGCATCAAAACATTTTCAAAACTTCTTTATTCGAACGTAGAAATATGAAAGCATAAAGCTTTCCAAAAATGCCCCTCTTTAACGTCTTAGGCGAGACGTCCTTCTAGCTTGGTTCAACACACCGGGACATCCAAGTGGATGATTTCAATAACACTTGCATTAAAACCTTCATAGAATGGCTTTAATCGGTGCCCATTGACTTTGAAAATTTGTCCCGTTTCTTCACTTTGGATTTCCACCGCTCCATGGTCAAAAATCTTTATTACAACAAATGGGCCAATCCACCTTGATCTTAATTTGCCCGGGAATAACTTCAACCGTGAATGGTAAAGTAAGACCCTATGTCCCGGTTCAAAATTCTTCCGGGTGATGGACTTGTCGTGGAAGAGCTTCGTTTTCTCCTTATAAATCCTTGCGTTTTCATAGGATTCGTTTCTCAATTCTTCTAGCTCTTGGAGTTGAAGTTTCCTATGCCTTCCAGCCTCGTCAATGTCGAAGTTGCATTTCTTGACCGCCCAAAATGCTCGGTGTTCTAACTCGACGGGAAGATGACAAGGTTTTCCGAAAACTAATCTGAAGGGCGACATTCCAATCGGGGTCTTATAAGCGGTCCGATATGCCCATAAGGCATCGTCGAGTCTCAAACTCCAGTCCTTCTTTGTCGGGTTCACCGTTTTCTCTAGAATAGACTTCACTTCACGATTCGACACCTCC
The DNA here is from genome assembly GCF_052625555.1 of Lactuca saligna. Taxonomy (NCBI): domain Eukaryota; kingdom Viridiplantae; phylum Streptophyta; class Magnoliopsida; order Asterales; family Asteraceae; genus Lactuca; species Lactuca saligna. The sequence continues at coordinate 73,964,413 of NC_136417.1, forward strand.
GCTTGACCATTCGTTTGAGGGTGATAGGCAGTAGAGACACGATGAGTCACGTGATACTTCTTCAATAGAGCCTCCATCATTTTGTTGCAGAAGTGCGTCCCTCTATCACTAATCAAAGCCCTAGGCACACCAAATCTCGCAAAAACATTAGACTTTAAAAACTCGATAACCGTTTTGGCATCGTCCGATCTTGTGGCTTTGGCTTCAACCCATTTAGAAACATAGTCAACCGCGAGTAAAATATAAACGTTGCCAAATGACACGGGAAATGGGCCCATAAAATCAATCCCCCATACGTCAAAAATTTCACAAACAAGGATTGGATTTTGGGGCATTTGGTTCTTTTGTGAAATGTTTCCCGTTCTTTGGCACCGCTCACAACTTTTGCAAAACATATAACAATCGCGTGACATGGTTGGCCAAAATAATCCACATTCAAGGACTTTTCTCAAAGTCCGGCTAGGTCCGAAGTGTCCCCCACAAGCAAATTCATGACAAAATTGCAAAATGGATTGGTGCTCTTGTTGGGGCACACATCGCCTAATGATTTGATCGGGACAATGTTTCCACAAATAAGGTTCATCCCACACATAGTATTTTGCATCACTTTTCAACTTGTCTTTTTGAGAACGCGTGAATGTGTCGGGATACCTTTTTGTGACCAAAAAGTTAACGATATCGGCATACCAAGGAATAGATTGGGTAAGGGAAAAGAGATGCTCATCCGGAAACTCGTCCCGCAATGGGAGAGGAGTTTCATTTGAAGTGATCCGACTTAGATGATCGGCAACGAGGTTCTCGCATCCGCTCTTATCCTGGATTTCCAAGTCAAATTCTTGTAACAGTAGGATCCACCGGATGAGTCTCGGCTTTGCATCTTTCTTCGTCATCAAGTACTTAAGTGCTGCGTGATCCGAATACACTATGACCTTGGTACCAAGTAGGTATTGTCTAAATTTCTCCAAGGCGAACACTATGGCCAATAGCTCCTTCTCCGTGGTAGAGTAGTTGCTTTGAGCATTGTCTAGTGTCCTTGATGCATAATAGATCACGTGGGAGGCCCTCCCATTCTTTTGACCCAAAACGGCGCCAATCGCATAGTTGCTTGCATCGCACATGATCTCAAAAGGGAGATCCCAATTTGGTGCTTGCATGATGGGAGCGGATGTAAGCAACTCTTTGAGCTTGTCAAAAGCTTCTTTGCACGCCTCATTGAACTCGAAATCGACCTCCTTTTGCAAGAGTTGGCACATTGGTCTTGTTATCTTTGAAAAATCCTTGATGAATCTTCGGTAGAAACCTGCATGGCCCAGAAAAGAACGAACTTCCCGAACACAAGTCGGGTAAGGTAAGCTTTGAATAACATCAATTTTTGCCTTATCTACCTCAATTCCTTTTTTAGACACAATGTGACCCAAAATGAGACCTTGACTCACCATGAAATGACATTTCTCAAAATTCAAAACCAAGTTTGTTTCAATGCATCTTTTTAAAATTTTTGTGAGATTAGTCAAACATTCTTGAAAGGAGTTGCCATAGACCGTGAAGTCATCCATAAAAACCTCAATTATGTTTTCAACGTATTCCGAAAAGATACTAACCATACAACGTTGGAAAGTGGCCGGGGCGTTACACAATCCAAATGGCATTCTCCGGTAGGCAAAAGTACCAAATGGACATGTAAATGTCGTCTTTTCTTGGTCTTCCGGTGCCACCGGGATTTGGTGAAAACCGGAATACCCATCGAGATAACAATAATGAGATTTCCCGGCCAACCTTTCTAACATTTGGTCAATGAAAGGCAATGGGAAATGATCTTTTCTTGTGCTTGCATTGAGTTTGCGGTAGTCAATACATACTCTCCACCCGTTTTGCACACGGGTGGGGACCATCATACCTTTGTTGTTCTCGACCACCGTGATTCCCGCCTTCTTTGGAACGACTTGCACCGGGCTCACCCACTTGCTATCCGAGATTGGATAGATCATCCCCGCGTCAAGAAGCTTTAATATCTCTTTCTTCACAACTTCCATCATTGGCGGATTTAACCTTCTTTGCGCGTCTCTATTTGGCTTGCATTCATCCTCCATTAAGATCTTGTGCATACAAGTGGAGGGGCTCAAACCCTTGATATCCGCAATCGACCAACCCATGGCTTCTTTATGCTCCTTCAACACCTTGAGGAGTTGCTCTTCTTCGAATTCGGTTAAATGAGTTGAAATGATAACTGGAAGGGTTTCATTCTTTCCCAAGTAAGCATACTTCAAATGTTGAGGTAAGACCTTCAATTCCAATTCGGGTGGTTGAACAAGGGATGGCGGCAATTTTGTGTGAGTTGGGGGCAATTCAATTTTCTTGACATCTAATCTTGTGAATTTTTTCATCTCCATTTTACTTACCAACTTCTCAACTTCCGGATCCAAAGAATAAAGCTTTAATTGTTCGGCTAGCTTCCCGCAATCGAATCCTTTGCTCAAGATCATTTCCAACATATCACCGTTAGACAACTCAAACAATTCTTGAGTAATTGGCTCAACAACATCAACAAAGTACAAAGATGAGACGTCACTAGGATATCTCATGGCATCATAAATATTAAAACTTATTGTTTCGCCATCAAACTCCATTGTCAAACTTCCCGCATACACATCGATCTTTGTCCTAGCCGTCTTCAAAAACGGTCTCCCAAGCAAGATTAGAGCCGATTTGGAGGACACTTGCTCATCTAGATCAATCACATAGAAATCCGCCGGGAAGACTAATTGGTTCACTTGCACTAGGACATCTTCTAAAACGCCTCTAGGAAAGACACTCGATTTATCCGCAAGAGAGATTATGACACCGGTTTCACTTAAGGGTCCGACATTTAATGATTCATATACCGAATAGGGCATGACATTGATAGAAGCACCAAGATCAAGCATAGCACTACTAAAAGTGACATCCCCAATCTTGCAAGGAACCGTGAACATTCCGGGATCTTTGCATTTGGGTGGAAGTTTCCTTTGTAAAACCGCGGATGCGTTTTCATTCATCAAAATTTTCTCATTTCCTTTCAACTTCCTCTTGTTGGTACAAAGTTCTTTCAAGAACTTTGCATATCTCGGGATTTGCTTGATTGCGTCAAGTAGAGGGATGTTTACTTCCACCTTTCGGAAGGTGTCCAAAATCTCTTTCTCCTCCATATTCTTCTTTGAAGTTGAAAGTCGGGAGGGGAACGGTGGTTGAGTGGATATTGGTGTTACTAGAGGGGCAGTCTTCTTTGGAACTCCGGCTTGTGCATCATTCTTGATTATAGGTACTTCAACGGGAATAACTTCTATCTCTTCCTCTTCTTCCCTCGGCTTCTTCTTTGAACTACTTTCTCCGGCTTGTTTGCCACTTCTCAATGTCACCACATTGACATTTGGGTTCTTTTCGGTTTGCGAAGGGAGTTTACCACGGGATTCCAACTTGCTTATGGATGTAACTATATCTCCCATTTGTGCTTCAAGGTTGGAGATACTAGTCCTTGTTTCTTTTTGGAATTGTTGGGTACTAGTGGCTAGAGATTTGACAATGTCTTCAAGAGACATTCCGGAGCTACTTGGTTGGGATTGAGGAGGTTGTTGATGATGATGATGAGGGTGCGGTTTGGGTTGATAGTGTGGTTGTTGATGTTGGTAATGAGGTTGTGGTGGTGGATAGGATGGTCTAACCAATGCATTTTGAGGCAATGGTCTTGGGTTGTAGCTCATGTTGGGATTTGGCTTCCAACTTGAGTTATATGCATTTTGGTAACCGGATGGTTTGTTGTGGTAGTTTTGGAACTCTCCCGTGGCATTCACATTCTCCGCATCTTCTTGAAGGATGGGACACATATCCGTAGGATGTCCCATTGTTGCACATATTCCACAAACCATCACTTGTGGAGTTTGTCCCATGGCTAGCTTTTGGACAACGGAGGTTAGATCTTTGATTTGAGACTCGAGATTTGATGTTCCCACTTCATTGACTTTGTGTTGTGTGTCTCTTTTCATATCTTGGCGAGGGCCAAAATGTTGTGAATTCGCGGCTATGGTGTTGAAAAGTTGTCTTGTTTGTTGTGGGGTTTTACTAAAGACATCTCCACCACTTGAGGCATCAACTAGTCTTCTCTCCATTGGCAACAATCCCTCGTAGAAGTGTTGAATGAGGAGTTGTTCCGGAATTTGATGTTGTGGGCAACTATAGCACAAGTTGTTGAACCTCTCCCAATAATCATGGAAAGTCTCATTTTGACCTTGGCGGATTCCGCAAATCTCATTTCGAAGACTTGAGACTCTTGAGGCGGGATAGAACTTATCAAGGAAAGCTCTTGCCATGTCGGTCCATGAGTTGATCGACCCCGGTGGAAGATAGAATAACCAATCTTTTGCTCTATCGGCCAATGAAAAGGGGAATGCTCTTAGCTTGATTTGGTCATCGGTTGACCCTTGTGGCTTCATGCTAGTGCAAATAATGTGGAACATCTTCAAGTGCTTATGAGGGTCTTCGTTCTCCAATCCATGAAAAGTTGGTAGGTGGTGGACTAAACTTGACTTCAATTCCGAACCTCCTTCCAAAACCGGGTAATTGATACCGGTTGGAGTTTGTGTAACATCGGTCTCCATCATTTGCCTCAAGGTTCTCTCGGGAACTTCTCCTCCGTCCGCCATTACAATTGGTTCAATAATGGGTGGATTTTGTTGTAGGGGTGGTGTTTCGGGAATTTCTTGGCGAGGGTCGGGACTAGAATCGGGTTCTATATCACTTAATGAAGCGGTTTCAACCTCCAAATCCCCATGGGGGTTAGAAGTTTGACCACGTTCAATTCGCTTTTCCTTTGCTAAACGCCTTGTTTCTTTTTCGATTTCTGGATTGTAAATCAAGTCACCTGTACGCTGAGATCTGGGCATAGAGAAACAAATTGATTAAAAATAAACCAATCCCCGGCAACGGCGCCAAAAATTTGGTGGTTGTCGAGGCCAACACAAATAATAACCCTAAATATTACACACTAAAATAGTGTATAGTGGTAAAGGGATCGAATCCACGGAGATTGGTTCAATTTATAACTCTATGAAATATCTCTTTGTAAAAATACTTGTAAAATGACAATAAAAATAAAATGGGGGGTTTTGGTGTTTTGAAATACTTGAAACAAACTAGAATTAACTATGATTTAAATAGACAAATCCAACAAAAATTAGAGTTTGATGTAAAATCAATAAGGGAGAGATGGTTGACTTAAAGTTTCCTCACTTTGACTTTTGATGAACATATCATTAGAATCCAATGGTGCAATACTTTGATTTAAATCCTTAATTTGGCTATAGTAATCCAAGGAGCTTGAGATTACCTAGACTTTTCTTAATTGTTGAAATGGCTAGAGAAGCTCATAACAATTTCCTTAGTCAAAGTCACTAATTCCAAATAGCATGTAATTAGTGAAAGTCAACTAGCATTAAGAACCAAAAAGTCACCAAATCCAAGAGGGGTCAAATGCTTTCACCACCATGTTGGAGGAAATGTTTTTATGATTGTGTGAAGCAAAAACAACACAAAAATCATTTGTTGCTTGCTAATTTGAGGATCCTTTACTTAATCAAGAAATTAGCCAACTAATCACCACAAACACATTTAAACTCATGAACTAAAACATACAAGTAGTGATAAGATGTTAAAACACAAAACATTCCCATAAAGATTTAAGAACATGTTCATGGATTCTTCAACATTCAACAAAAGTTCAAAGGATTAACCAAAAGTCAACCAAGATTAGTTTAGCCAAGCATGGCTAAACTCAAAGAAACAAAGTTAGAGAAAATTGTACCAAACATTAAGCAAGAATCAAGAGGTAAAAATATGATGTTCTTCAAGTGTTCTTGGCCTTCAAAAGTCTTCAAAACTCCAGAGAGAATCTCCAAAAATCGGATGTCCAAGAGTCTGCAAAAGATGGGCACCAACCTTCCTCAAATAGCTCAAAAGAAGGATTTCCGAAATTGCCCCTGCAGGGCCTTGCGCGACCCGCGTGCTGCTGCGCGGGTGGGTTGCGCGGGTGGTACCTGACATGGGCTCCTTTGAGATTTTGGGCCTCTAAAGCATATCCCACTAGCCCAGATCGAATCCAATCACCTCCTAGCCCATTTTCTTCAAGTTTTTCTTCATTTAAAGCCCAATTTGACCTCTCTAAATCCTCCAAAGCTCGTGAACTCGCCCGATTAATAATTTTCATACGCTTGAATGTTCCCCCGCATCTTTCAAATTTAAAGCTCAATTCTTCCAAGCCTTCAAGCAATTGACAAGTCCACCCCATGAATCACCTTCATAGCCATCAAGCATGAAATCTCCAATTCCCTTCAAGCCCAATCGCCTCGCAAGAGTGCCGCCCCGCTAGTTTCCAAGAAAATCTGCAATAATGCTCAAGAAACTAGAAAGTACCCCGAAATGGTCATAAAAATAACAAAAGGGAAAATATGCATGAAAGTTAACTAAAATGCGAATGAAATGTACTAAAATAAACTATAAAAATAAGTAAATAAAACGAAGCTATCACACATCCTTTGTAACACATCCCGTGGCACGAGAGTGGAGGACTACACCTGTAACCAGAATCTCCGAACGTAGGAGAGCATGACTTGAGTGTATAGATCTATACGGGACTGACAATCCCGCACCTGGCTGCTAGCTACAGCCAAACCGAAAGGTTCAAGGGTGACGAAAGTCATAAAAAGGATATTGGCCACGACTCGAGTCATATCTAGTCTGAAGTATGGTTAAGGACTCGCAATCAAGATTATTAACGTTTTACACTTATTTATTAGTTTTATGTACGTAATAAAACTAATGTACATCTAAGGATAATCGGACTTTCAGGAGACACACACACATTCAGGAAAACATGGGGTTTTCCTGGGGATAACTGTTGGAATAGTGTCTAAGGCTGCAACTATATTAGGCAAGTATTTGACCCGGTTGTGCATGGTCCTTTTGGGTTGCCTTCACCATAGTAGCTTGATAGGATGATTTATTAAGAGAGAGTAAATATTATTAATATATTATGGGAATAATACAAAGAATAATATATTGTTATTTGATTAATATATGTCATAGAATTAATTGGAATTAATTTGGTGACTTAAAGAGGTTAATTAAATAAAGGGGTATAAACTGTCAATTGTTTGATAGTTAAGCTTTAGACTATAAATCCTTATAGATATATAGTGGACGGATTCTAGAAGCTAGGATAGCTTCAAAATCGTCCAATGAATTATCTAAGGAAAGGATTTGGATAGCCTTAAGAGAAGATTATCCAATTAGGGTTTAGGTTGTAACCCTTAAGGAATCTACAAGTATAAATAGACCCCATGGGCAAGGGAAATCGGCACCTCACCTAAAGTAAGAGAACCCTGGCCGATTTCCTCCCCTCTCCTCTCTCCTAAATCATCTTCCTTGCTATTGGTGTTTGTAAGCCATTAGAGGAGTGACAATTGTGACTCTAGAAGCCCCAAGACAACAAGATCAACAAGTAATTCAGAGGTATGGTTCTAGATCTGTTTCAATGTTGGTATTTAACCTAATTAGCCATTAGAAGTATTGGATTCAAAGCATGTTTAATTAGAAAGCCTAGATCCAAGCATTAGGGTTTTGCATGCGCACATAGGAAAGTTCTTATGGCTAAAACCCATCAGTGGTATCAGAGCCTAGCTTGCTTTTCTTTAAATTGTTGCTTGATTAACTGAAACAAACCTGCAAAATTCGATTTTTTGGTTTCTGAGTCATGGACTCGGTGAGTTCCAAAGTGGACTCGGCGAGTAGGCCTGACTCGGCGAGTCCAGGCGTCAGGAATGGCCAGATTCGGGATTTTTTCATAATTATCTTATGGAAACTTACCTTAATCATAATAGATCAATATAAATCCGATTTTTGACTATTATCTTGATCTAGTTGAAGGTATTTATCAAATAATAAAATATTTAATTTCCTTATATGATAATTAATTAATTATTTTAATTATTTTGCTAATTATCTTTCAAAGAAATCTTGAATAAAATCAAATATAGATAATTAGGATATTAATTGTTAATTGGAACTATTTGTTATTTGATCCTCTATGTTTTAAATGTTTTAAAACTTGCCCTCAAGTTTTGAAATTTATATTTGTGATTAAAAAGTTTAATTTAGACAACTTAAATTTCAAACCCTAGATTTTAAAAGGTTTAAAATACAACCCTATACTAATATGATATTACTAGAATAATATATATATATATATATATATATATATATATATATATATATATATATATATATATATATATATATATATATATATATAAACTAAATGCTAGTCTTACCGTTAGTAGGCCTCATTCACGAAGCCGATCTATAAGGTGGGTATAAGGTTGCGGCCTATAAAATGGCGCTTAATGGGTGTACACTCACACCCACCGTTTGCTTGATTGGTGGAGGGTCGTTAGCCGAACGGGTAGGATAGGGCAACCTCATCCTCTCATTAAAAGTATAATAAGTAATACAAAGTAACTACACATTTTTAAAAAAATTTCCAATCTTAGTTACTTTAGGAAAAGTGAATTGATGCAATCCCATGAAATTACACTTTGCACCCTTGCTAAGAAGTTAGTGGAGCGTGTGTGGTTTACCGGCACACTAATTGGTTCTAAGCAAAGGTGGCAAATGGTGATTCATTGTTTATCATAGTTCGATGGAGCGTGTGTGGTTTACCGGCACATCGAATAGGTGATCGTTACAATGAAGGCACCATGTGAATTTGCATGGTAATTCACACCCGCTTTATGATCCTCGGTATCCCAGTCACAAATAAGAGGGGCATATCGAGATTTAAACATGCCATTGAATAGTTTCAATGAATCTCATTCGAATCTAGGAATTCTCAATACACTTAGGACTAATAGTTAAGTTTTGTGATGGAGAATTAGTGAATCGTCATTCACTTACCTTCAATTTATTTGCATGTTAGATTACGGCATCCCTTTTCTAGTATGTAAATGTTATTGTTGGATCCTAGCCCTAATTTTGTTATTGGGTGATAATGAGGGATTCTTATTCTAATCTATCTTTGTCATTTTTCTTTTGTAGATGTCGAACGCAAACAACGTTGCTGCTAGTTCTTTCACGTTGATGAGCCTTTGCCAAAAGGTCACCTTCGATGGAACGAACTTTAGCGAATGGATAAGGTACATTCACACCATTGCTCGCTATGAGGATAAGGAGTATGTCCTCGATGAGAAGCTCGAGAAAATCAACCCCGAAATCGCTACTCCGGCCGAAATCACCGCTTTTGAAACTCATGAGCGAGATCCAACGAAGGTACATTGCATCATGATTGCCACCATGAACTCCGAATTCCAAAAGTCCTACGAGGACATGTACCCGTACGAGATGCACCAAGACTTATTGGAGAGATACCACCAAAACGCGAGACAAGAGCGTTATGAGATTTTCACTAACATGATTTCCACTAAGATGGGTCATGGAGAATCTCTTACCATGCACTTGAAAAAGATGCAAAGGTATGTCGACCGCCTTCGTAAGTTAAATGTTGACTTTAGAGAAAACTTGGCGATCGACATGGTGCCTCACTCTTTGCCTCCGATGTATAACCAATTTAGGATGACCTACCACATGAACAAAGAAGAGGTCACCCTAAGCAAACTCCAAGGTCTCTTGAGGGTTGCTGAGAGCAAGTTCAAAGACAAGTCTGTTGCTCCGACTCCCAATCCACCTGCTGCTCCTGTCTTGGCTATTGGTCAAGGAAAGGGAAAGAAGAGGAAGGCTTCATCAAAGAACTATCGTAAGGTCAAAGCCCGAGATGGTGCCTTTTCTAGTGGGACCAAAGTGGATCCCGCTAAGCCCTGTCCTAACCCGAAGGAGGCAGAGTGCCACCATTGCCACAAGATAGGACATTGGAAGAGAAGCTGCCCAGAGTACCTACAAGCAATCAAAGAAGGAAAGATCAAGCCATCTTTCGCAGGTATATACACAATTAAATCTAACGATTCTAATCATGCTATTTCTTGGGTTCTTGATACCGGTTGTGGTTACCACATTTGTTCTAATGTGCAGGGACTGAGAAGAAGTAGGGATGTGGAGCAAGGAAGGATCAATCTAATCATAGGGAACAGAAGATCGTCGCCTGTGACCAAGATTGGAGTGTATTCTTTAGTGCTTAGGAATAATTTGTGTTTAGATTTGAACAATTGTTGCTATTCGCCAGAAATGGCTAGAAACATCATTTCATTTCATGGTTTATATAGACAAGGATTTAGATTTTCTTTTAATAATGAGAATGGTTCTATTTTGGCTTATCTAAATGGTGTCTTTTACTTTGAAGCTATACCATGTAATGGAATATATGAAACTGTTATGATTGTTGATAACTTAGGAAATGATGCTTTGAATATAGATTCTTCCACTAGTATGGATAAAGCATCCTTGTGGCATTGTCGTCTTGGACATGTCAACAAGAAACGCATAGCCCAACTCCAAAAGGATGGAGTGTTGGAGTCATTCGACCTTAGGGAAGATGACACATGCGAGTCTTGTTTACTTGGAAAGATGACAAAGTCACCCTTCACAAGTACATGTGAAAGGGGTGAAGGTCTATTGGACCTAATACATACCGATGTATGTGGACCGTTTAGATCAACCACGAAGGATGGGAACCGCTTCTACATGACTTTTACCGATGATTATAGTAGATATGGGTATATCTATTTAATCAAGCAAAAGTCAGAAACCTTTGAAAAGTTCAAAGAGTTCAAGAATGAAGTGGAGAATCAATTGGGCAGGAAAATCAAGATGCTTCGATCCGATCGAGGAGGAGAGTACCTAAGTCTTGAATTCCACGAATATCTCAAGGAGTGTGGAATAGTTTCGCAATTGACGCCTCGTAGGACACAGTAGTTGAATGGTGTGGCAGAAAGGCTTAATCGAACCTTATTGGATATGGTTCGCTTTATGATGAGTCGTGCTTCACTACCTATCTCTTTTTGGGGGTATGCCTTAGAGACTGCCGCCCATATCCTTAACCGAGTCCCTACTAAGAAGGTTGCCAAAACACCTCACGAGATGTGGACAGGGAAAGCTCCCTCGTTGGCAGATATCAAGGTTTGGGGTTGCAAGGCTTTCGTAAGACGAGATACTTATGACAAGCTTGAACCTCGAAGTGAGCGATGTATTTTCATCGGCTACCCACAGACATCCTTTGGATATCTCTTCTGTAGACCGAAGGACAATGTTGTCTTCGTTGCGAGGAGAGGAGTTTTCCGAGAGCGAGAACTCATAAGCCAAGGAGACAGTGGGAGGCAAATTGAACTTGAAGAGATTCAAGAGTCGATAGATGTAGGAACCTCTACCGCTGGCACTCAACCCGAGGAGGAAACTCCGGTTGAACCGATTGACGAATCCTTACCTCTTAGACGTTCCGATAGAGTTAGAGTTCATCCCCAGTTTTATGGTTTTCATATTACTACCGAAGGGGACACGTATATTAGTGATGGTGCACTAATAAATCTTGATGAACCTAATAGCTATAAGGAAGCCATGGCAGGCCCGGAGTCTGCGAAGTGGAAGGAGGCAATGGATAGCGAGATCCAATCCATGTATGATAACCAAGTTTGGAATTTGGTTGATTATGTGCCCGGATGTAAGACCGTTGGGTGCAAATGGATCTTCAAGAAGAAGACCGACGTGGATGGGAACGTACACACATATAAAGCGCGATTGGTTGCGAAGGGCTTTACTCAAACTCCCGGAGTTGACTATGATGATACCTTCTCACCAGTTGCGAAGATTAAATCTATTAGAGTGATGCTAGAAATTGCCGCATTTCATGATTATGAGATTTGGCAAATGGATGTCAAGACCGCTTTTCTTAACGGAAAGTTGGCTGAGGATGTTTACATGGCTCAGCCAGAGGGGTTTGTGGATCCGAAACATCCGAATAGAGTGTGTAAGTTTGAGAAGTCCATTTATGGACCTAAGCAAGCATCTTGCAGAAGGAATCTTTTCTTCGATGAGAAAGTCAAAGAGTTTGGATTTGTACGAAGCGAAGATGAATATCCTTAAGTACATTCGGAGGACGAAGGAATGGTTCTTAGTCCTCGGAGGGAGTGATGACTTGAAGGTGCGGGGGTATAGTGACGCCAGTTTTCAGACCGACAAGGACAACTACCATTCGCAGTCGGGCTGGGTCTTTACCCTAAATGGAGGAGCAGTGACATGGAAGAGTACCAAGCAGGAGACCGTAGCTGATTCAACGTGCGAATCAGATTACATTGCAGCGAGCGAAGCGTCGAAGGAGGCAATATGGCTAAAGAACTTCATCGGTGATCTTGGAGTCGTACCTGCCATAAAGGAGCCCATGGAGATTTTCTGTGATAACGAAGGAGCGGTTGCCTTGACCAAGGAACCGAGGGATCATGGTAGATCAAGACATATCGACAGAAAATATTTAGACATCGTGTAGAAGAAGGACAACTCGTAGTGAAGAGGATATCATCAGAAGATAACCCAGCAGATCCGCTTACGAAGGGACTGAGTAGGGTTAAGCACTTGCAGCATGCTAGGAGTATTGGGCTGAAGGATGATATTAGCATAGATTAGATAGTATTAGAAACGTGTAATAGATAAATGTAATTAACATTTGATGATTAAATAAAGGAGTTTTATTTATGAGTAATGTTACTGTCTTATGTTAATTGTTTAACTATTGTTTCACTTTGCATGTTTTGACTTCCAGAATAATTGAGTTTATTAGGAATAATCGAATTGTTCAAATTATCCACAATCGTTCATATGTTGGAAGTAGATATGAATGAAGATTGTCATGAATTGGTGTGTAGATTATCTAAATGGTTTTAGACATAGCAAAGGGTTGCTGCAACGTTCATGAGTGCTTATGAACTAGTTTTGAGCATTGGAACAAACCCGCGCTTGCTGGGATCACCTTATGGAATATGATATAAAAGGATGATCGCAAGACGATAATATCATATAGTCTTAAAACCTAGATATATGGTTTTTTATTTGTTAATTGATTGTACATTGATAATGCGAAAACGCATTAGTAACTCGGTGTTATAAAACGCATTGTTATGTATAGTTGATTAATGAATAAGTAAATGCATATAAGTTGAAGTTTATCTGTAACTTTTATCTAAGAAGGTAAAAGTGATATCTCGGTCGCTCGATGATTTGATTTGACTTATCTGCCGGGCCCGGTCAGAACTGAATTGATGTGTTCGATTAAGTTCTATGTCGAATAAATCAGAGATCGAGAAACCTAAATGCTTGACTAACCATTCCATAGGATTGTCAGCAAGATATCTAACAGAGGACTGTACGATCCCTTATCTAAAGGACAATATTGATTAGATCAGAGTTTGACAGCGTCTTGGAGAGCAAACCGAATTATACTTGTGTATATAGTTACTAGACTTATCCAAGTGGGAGACTGTTGGAATAGTGTCTAAGGCTACAACTATATTAGGCAAGTATTTGACCCGGTTGTGCGTGGTCCTTTTGGGTTGCCTTCACCATAGCAGCTTGATAGGATGATTTATTAAGAGAGAGTAAATATTATTAATATATTATGGGAATAATATAAAGAATAAAATATTGTTATTTGATTAATATATGTCATAGAATTAATTGGAATTAATTTGGTGACTTAAAGAGGTTAATTAAATAAAGGGGTATAAACTGTCAATTGTTTGATAGTTAAGCTTTAGACTATAAATCCTTATAGATATATAGTGGACGGATTCTAGAAGCTAGGATAGCTTCAAAATCGTCCAATGAGTTATCTAAGGAAAGGATCTGGATAGCCTTAAGAGAAGATTATCCAATTAGGGTTTAGGTTGTAACCCTTAAGGAATCTACAAGTATAAATAGACCCCATGGGCAAGGGAAATCAGCACCTCACCTAAAGTAAGAGAACCCTGGCCGATTTCCTCCCCTCTCCTCTCTCCTAAATCATCTTCCTTGCTATTGGTGTTTGTAAGCCATTAGAGGAGTGACAATTGTGACTCTAGAAGCTCCAAGACAAAAAGATCAACTAGGAATTCAGAGGTATGGTTCTAGATCTGTTTCAATGTTGTTATTTAACCTAATTAGCCATTAGAAGTCTTGGATTCAAAGCATGTTTAATTAGAAATCCTAGATCCAAGCATTAGGGTTTTGCATGCGCACATAGGAAAGTTCTTATGGCTAAAACCCATCAATAACATTTAACATAATCGGAATCGGTAACAGTTAGCACACACAGGATTGGTAACAGTACACACACAAATTCAGGAAAACATGGGGTTTTCCTGGGGACAACATTGAACATAATCGGAACCGGTAACAGTTCGTACACACAGAATCAGTAATAGTTCACACACACATGTAGGAAAATATAGGATTTTCCTGAGTAACAGTAGTATGTAACCAGAAAAGTGTAACAAGTTAGATAACTAAACTTTACAATTCACAAGAACAATCATGTTTTCATTGTACATCGTTTACTTTACTTTTCGGTTTTGGAAACTAACTTTACATAAGAAAACATGGGATTTTTTTTGGATAACCACGTTTTCAGAAAACTAAGGGAACTCGTACATTTTCAAAAAACAAAACCGCTTATGAACTCACTAGCTTTATGCTGATTTTTAAACTGCTTGTATTCTCAGGTTCACATTAGACAGGTACCCGATGATCTCTTTTCGCGAAGACGGAGTGCGTAGAAGATTCGTCTCATTTTGTTCATATAAACTATGTATCTATGAAACTTGTATAACTTATGCTTTTGAAACGAATGTAAAACTTTCATATATGTAATGTAATGGTTGATTTAATTTACTTACTCTGTACATTGGATTTGATACTCAACGTGGAGTCAACCCCGGAAATGTTTCCGCCTTCGGTTTTCGGGGTGTGACACACCTTCCCTCTTCCCTAATATTTCCAGTTCATGATCATCATCATAAACATATTTGATATATCCAAAAGTTTGACTCCATTTAGGTACTTTAAACTCTCTTTATAATGTTTCTTACGATTTACATCCCTCTGGTTTCATTTGTTGAAAAGTAGTAATTTTTTGCTTTTCCTTTTTTCAGATTCACAGCTTTCTACTGTTGCTTCTTTTGCACTTGATTCCCCATCATCACCGGAACCACCTTCCTCAGCCTGTTGCTTCCCTTTTTCCGATTCATCGGATTCCTTCAGCATGACTTCTTCTGCTTCTTTACGTTCAAAATACTCACACCAACAAGGTTCGTTAAACTCATGCCACAATTCCTCTTGTGCTGTAGAAACTTCCGCAGGCTGCATTCATACAACAAATTAAAACCTTAATTTATATTACTATATATATATATAATAATAATAATAATAATAAAAACTTAATTATACATTAAGAACAATGGATTAATCACCTCATATGTTATTACTCGAATTAATTTGATGCCTTTGATGACATTCTCACGTGGACCAAATATGTTGATTATTTCTCATGTGCTCAGAACCACCTGGAGGGACACAGGGACACCTGGTGAAATCTATGAACCTGAACATACACATTCCATTATTTTATAAATATTTAAATTCTACTTATTTAATTATTATGTGAAATATTTGCAAATGAAATACTTCATAACAAATCTTTATCCATGCACCACACTCCATTTTCATCTCAAGATATTAATGTTGTAGGTGCCAAGGACACGAATAACATATATATATATATATATATATATATATATATATATATATATATATATATATATATATATATATATATATATATATATATATATATATAAACAATAATGAATCAGAATGCTAAAAGACCAAAATACCCTTGCCCCAATTACGAGTTTTAGACTTTTAATCTGATTAATAGGCATGTTTGTCATAATGCAACTTCCGGTGATGACGATCAACCGGAATATATGATATACATTCTTCCATTCAAAGTGAAAGTATGAAACTTGTTAAAAACTTAGTTTGATGGAAATAGAACATAGTTTTCACAGGTTGATACAATATGCACTTTCAGCAATGAAAGATTTTGCATTTGACATATATAAACCGAATTACTGGTATCGATTCATTGATAACACATAGGATAGGATCGATTCGATAGGGTTATGTTTTCTTTTATAGATTGAAGGAATGGATTAAGGTTTAGAACAAAAGAGATAAGAGGTACATGAATTAGAAAACTAAGAAGATCATGGCGATGTTGATATATGCTCTTGGCATCTGTTCGACTAACAAAAAAACTCCCAAAAAATTCAAAACCACGTGTATCTATGATCGAAAAACAAAAATAAAGATTAGATGGGATGGTCAGTTACCTTCTTGTAGGTTGTATCAGCAGCATATACTGGCAGTGGTGGTAACAAACGGTTGCCAAAGACTCAAGAGATAAACGAGAGACATAAGAGATATGCTTTGAGAGCCTTTGACGATGGTTGATTGCACAATGGCTGTGTGTAGAAAAAAAAAACCGAGAAATGAAATTAGGTTTGAAACGTAAGAGGTAAGTTACAATATGAAGCGCGTGTATATTTGAGGATGACATTATTAAAATGATCTGAAGGTGGAGATAATAGAAGTGAAATACAATCAAGGGTCCTTAATTCTTCAATTTTTAATTTAAGGTTCTCTTTTAATAATATTTAGAGATGCGATTCTTGTGCCTGCCCTCAACCTAAAAAGAAACGCTCGTGCTCCTCTTTTAACGGCTGCTTCATGCCCGGCGTAAGTAAGACGATATCGACTCTAACGGGAGAAAGCACGAGAGTGATTGAAAGAACCAGAGACGCGTGTGTGGTGTGTTTTCGACAACTTACTGCTACAAACCGATCACTACCTTGTGCCACAACTGTATGTCGTCACCACGGTAAACTTTCTTTACCTTTTGTTTCACACTTGCTATCATCTCTCCTGTACAATTTGATTCGTTTGTTTCCGGTCCTATTCTTCCCGACGTCTTAATTGATGTGTATGTATTCCTCCTCTCATTTCCGTTTCATGAATGTTGCTGCCCAAACTAGTCTAGTTTATCCTTGACATATCAACACATGTGGTATTGAATTGTTGCTGCCATTGGTCCTATTCTAAATATCCCCAAGTATGAGTTAAAAGTTCATGCATATCTAAACCCTATGGTGTCTCAGTATTGTTGTTACAACATACATATTTTGACCTTGAAAAAGAAAAACGATGCATACATGTTAGAGGTAATATACTAGTTATTTAATCTTAATTGTAAAAAATAGCAAAAAAAGAGACAGTAAGAGTAAACATATGGGAGTGTTTACGATTTATTCTTCTGTTTGTTATCATAACATGAAGCTTAATGGACATAAAATTAGTGATAGCTTTATGCCTTTATAATTGTTTTGGAATAAAAGAAACGTAAAACAAATACATCACATTGTCCATAACATTTAAATAGTTTGAAAGCCGATAATACAAATTAAATATTAGATATGATATTGTCTTAATAGTATCATTCAATCCTTTTGTGTGTAAAATTGAGTGACTATAATCCTTTACCTAAAGTCTCAAAGCATATGGTGATTTTTGATGAATGTTGGAATTCTGCACAACAACTTTTCCCCATCTTACGAGAGCTATAACTGCTAATCTGGGCAGAATTGGAAGATGCTCCTCTCTCATGAAGCTCTACGAAATTGAGTCTAGTTTCCTAAAAGTCTGATGTCGTCCCAATTAGATATGTAGATTCGGTTTTATGCTTAACGTACTGAACGGGGGTTGGGTGGGGAATTATAAAAAATATATATATAAAAGTTAGAATAAAGTTGTATTTTTGAAACATATACTTTATTTGTTAATTGCTTGTTATGTGTGGTGTTTAGGTGGGGCCTTGAGAATTTCAAGAAAGTTCAAGACTTGGAATAGAAGGAGGATTTCTTCAAGGCTAAAGGTGAGTTCATAGTTTTAACTCACTAAGGTTGCATGATTAAAACGTGCAATCTGTAGATGGTGATTTAATTCAATTTGGGATGACCATGTCATTAGTTGTGCTTGATGATGATATGATATTTTTGATGCTAATATATGATTTGTGCTAATTCCATGTTATGACCTAATTGTTATGTTGCTTACACTTTGATGAACTTGATGTATGTAGTATGCTAGCTTAAGTTGCTCGAATTATGATTGATATGTGTTGGTTGAAATTTCTTGTGATGGTTGTGCCTAATGAAACCCATATTCATATGTTATGCTTGATTGATGGTATGTCTTTTTGTTACATTGCTTGAATTGGTTGATTATCTAGCATGGTCATTTTGAATTAAAAATGTAATGCATTGGTAGACATATGTCATAACAAGGTGATAATATGATGAATTTTATTATATGTTGCATTGCTTGTTAAGGTCTGTATGAGTAGCATGTCTACGTTGATGTATGATTGTTCGTTTGAGGGGTATAATTGTCTCATGGGTAGAACCTTGCAAGTTTAATCTGTTGAAAGAGCTTAATCCATAACGGTGATTAGTTACACGGTCTTTCTAGACGGTCGTGTGACACATGGTTCACGTGCACCTTGGTGTACGGGAACCGGAATGGTGTTGGCTTTTTGGTGTAGCTGGATCAAACATCATGTGAGAATCGGGAGGTGTATCATTAGAATTCACACTATTTGTACTGTTCCTGAACGACACCGCGAGGTACTTGTACTTTGCGAAGTCCGAGTAGCGAAAGTGGAGTCATGGGGTTGGTGTTTCGGGTGGAAGTCATGAGCCACTTAGAGCATTTGGTTGGCCATGCACACAGGTAGTGAACGGGGTGTTTCTCTTGGGTTGGATAGCACTAAGGGACACATTTCTATGAATCGGTTGCATATATATAATAAAAGGTTGAATAAGTAACAAAAGGTTGGTTACATATTAAAAGGTTGACTATATAACAAAGGTTGGTTGTATATTAAAAGGTTGAATATGTAATAAAAGGTTGGTTATCGATAAAAGGTTGAACAGTTAAAGGTTGCTTATATATGAAAGGTGATTATTTATATGCTATGTGGTTGCTTATGTGGTATTTGGTTGATCATATACGTTATGTGGTAGAATTATGGTTAAACATATATGCATGTATGCGATTGAATATGTGATTAAATAGTTATGATATGCGGTTTTTTTCTAAGTGGTATTTGTCTTCCTTTTTATGCTTCATTGTAAAATGAATGATTGACCCATTTGGGTTTGTATGTTTTCTTTGCAACTTTATGAACTCACTCGGCAGGGGCTGACACTTGTATCTTTTCTCTTTTGTGCCTTATGATTGGTGCAGACAGTTTAGAAGATTGGCATTGGTGAGAGGGGTTCTTATGGGTAGATTTGTATTAACGATACTACTTTTGGACATATTTTTGATTATTTACTTAAAGTACTTTTTGTTTACATTTTAACTAGTTTGGAATTATGTTTGAGTTTTTTAAGTAACGTTTTAAAAAGGAAAAAAAATTATGGTGATAATCATGACGTTATAGATTTAGCCTAATTTCAATTGCTTTTATCAATTTGGTTTAGTCCGATTTAAAATTATTTTTAAGAATGCGGTCCACATATTAAAATTAGAAGAGGATTCAAACACCCCATCGTCAAAATTGAGTCAGGATGCAATATAGTTTGCTTGTTAGTAATAATGATTTTGGTTTAATTAAATAATATTTGGGATAAGGTTGTAACATTCGTTTGCAATATTTCTAAATTTCCTACGATTTGCAAAAAAGTTGTACTAGGTTTTTATTTTGACGTACCAGAAGTAAGCCACCCATAAGATTCCCCTCGATGGGAAACGTCTTATTTTGATTGATAATATCTTCTTTCAGATGCTATTATTGTTGGCCACTTCCGCTCAGTTTGTGTGCCTACATTCATTACTTTGATAGCATTTTCATGCTAATATTGTGATGAGAAGTTTGATTTGTTGAACTTAAAATTCATTATGTTCTATTGGAGTTACAAACCAATGTTGTCACATCATTTTGAAAAGGGAAGATGCAACTAAGATTGACAAGCATATCTATATGTTTGTATATAATGTACATTTAGCTTCCAAGTTTCAATTACAATGCAGTTAAAAAATCAAAATATTTGAAATATCACGACTTTTTACTTTAAAAAAATATCATTAATTAGGAACAATCCCGTCTATGTTAGTCGAGATTTTTTAAATGCATGTGGATACATACTAGATCTTGAGATGCACAAAATCTAATTTGGAAAGATTGTGTGCTTCTTAATTATCGGAAAACTTCTCGTTCATTTTGCAATTTTTGGTCATCGGTGGTAATAGTGGATATTGTAGTTCACACAATGGTATTTGGTGTATATTTGTTCCAAAATTACTTTCATGTGCTTTCGATTGATTTTATTTACGTAATAGCAATGGCGAATCTAGGATTCAAACTCACGTGTGTCGTATTTAAATAAAATGGTAAAATAAATAGGTCGAAAATTTTGGTTATCGGGTCGGTTTGTCGATATACTTTGATGTTGGTGTTTGTTGCACATCGTTTTGTTGTTGGGTATCATAATCAGACAATGAAGAGTTTTTTTTTTTTTTTTTTTTTTTTTTACCATTTTATATAAAATTTTAGCATTATTCCTAAAACAATAAAATAAATAATTACAAATCCATATAAATTATCAAAAACAAATACATCTATACTATAACTATATATTTTTAATATAAATAAAACATCTAAACAAATAATATATAAAAACTAAAATAAAAAAGGATATTAAAGAAATAATCATAATTTTTTGTTATATCTAACAAGATTAATATGTTTTTTTGGCTTCGTTTAAACTTTATTATCTTTTTTATCAGTAGATATTAAATTTATATATTATTTAGTACAATTTTAATAAAGTTATTAGACATAGCAACTAGAGACAACTGTATGTTCACACACGTAATGCTAGTTTTTTTAGTAGGTTTAGACTATGACTTTTAGGTTTGTAGGTAGGCTATGTCTTTTTATTTAATTGCTTTACGGTTCATATCAACCGCTACAAGAAATTTAACCTCAAGTCCTAAGAAAAAAAAAAGAAAGACTTACCCAATAATTTGAATGGAGGAGAAAGCAGCACAATTTTCTGGTTGCAGCGCCGGCAACAGATAGTCTAGTCCAATCGCATGAAGGTGGAGAAAGCAGCATAGTTTTACGTGTTACTATATACACGGGTGTCCAGATTTTTTACCAACATGTGTCCCATGGAATTTATGCTATATCTTGTAAATAAAGTTTGAAATTTAGGGGTGTCCATGGACACCCTTTATAACACTATAGACTCGCCATATGTTTCTATGGGTTAATCCGATCAATATAAAGGTTTTTTAGGTTAACCAAATAAACTGGATTCACATTTTCTTAAAGTGGAACTTAATGTAAAAAGATGTTTTCCGGTTCAAGTAAATATTAATCACTTTATAAATAATTACCATGGCAATGTAGTGGTTTCCACATTAAGCATATTAATTCACATTGCAATGTTTGGAGATCCACGTTTATTGTCTTCCAATGACTAGAATTCAAGGTATTATTATTGAAGTTTAAATTACTTGATCATATTTTAGTTGCACTTGCAAATAGTAAAAAATTTGGATATTATTTAATTAAGATTGAGACCCATTCTGAAAACCATTAATCGATCATATATAAAAAATATATAAAAAAATATCATGATCAAAACCATTTATGAACCTGTAAAATTTTCCATATCTTCAAATAATAAAAATAAGAATATGAAAATTGCATAACATAATCGAAACTTGTCACACCCCGAAAACCGAAGGCGGAAACATTTACGGGGCTGACTCCACGTTGAGTATCAAATCCAATGCAAATGGTAAGCAAAGTAAACACAAAACTTTACATTACATAGATTCATTAACATTTGTTTGAAAACAAAGAGTTACAAGTGTCATACATATATATGATATGAACAAAAGTAAAGACATGTCTTCATCACACTCCGTCTTCACCAAAAGGATTGCTGGGTACCTGTCTAACATGGACCTGAGAATACAAGCAGTTTAAAATCAGCATAAAGCTAGTGAGTTCATAAGATGTTTGTTTTCTGAAAATGTACAAGTTTCCTTTGGTTCTCCGAAAAAGTTTGTTATCCAAGAAAATCCCATATTTTCTTATAAGTATAGTTAAGTTATTCGTTTAGTTACTCGATCTAGTTAAGAACAGTTCAATTATCTCAGGAAAAACCCTTATTTTCCTAAAAGTAAAGTTTAGTTAAAGTTCTGAATTTCTGTTAAATGCAACAGTTTATAGTTTAATACGTAAAACTATATATTTGTCACACCCCAAAACCGGAACGGCGGAAACGTTCTGGGGTGGATGACATCATGTCAAGTATCACAACGCATGCATTATAGTAATCAAAGTACAACAAAACATTGCATTAATAGTAATAGTTTTACATGGTTTACATTACAATATATCAAAGTAATACAAGGAAATAATGTAGGTGCAACTTGGTACTAAACTGTCTTCATTAGAAGCTCCGGGGATGTACCTGTCTAATGCTGACCTGAGAATACAAGTTATTTGAAAAGCGAGTATCAGCATTTTTACAAATGTTGGTGAGTTCATAAGTATTTAGTGTCATTTTATTCAAATAACTTTAATAAAAATGGTAGTTTTAGAGTATCCAATAAATTAGAGTCTTTTCCAGAAAATCCTATATTTTCTTTAATAAATGCAGTCTTCTACCACGACTGGACGGAGTTATGTGGTAAATAGTAGTTTTCCCTTAATCGCTATCATTATCAAAATACAAAATTTGATTATTAAAGAAAGCAAGAGAAATCAGGGAAAATAATATATGCCTCAGTAGTGAAGAGTGCTGACTAAGGCAAAAGGACTCATAGACTCCAGGAGAGTATCGAACAACCGACGCGCCTGGCTCAGTCTAACAAAGGGAGACACAGACCCCAGACGGTACCAAATGAAAGGTACGGCTAGCAAGGTCTAAAAACAGAGACTACAGACCCCAGACAGTATCAATGAAAGACACAGCTAGTAAGGTCTAAAACAAGGAATACAGACCCCAAACAGTATCAAATGAAAGATACAGCTAACAAGGTCTAAAAACAGAGACTACAGACCCCAGACAGTATCAATGAAAGACACAACTAGTAAGGTCTAAAACAAGGAATACAGACCCCAGACAGTATCAAATGAAAGATACAGCTAGCAAGGTCTAAAAACAGTGTGACTCTGAAAGTGGGTTTTCAACATACAGTGTAAAGTACAGTGTAAAATACAGTGTGAAATATCGTTACCTTAAGGCCATGAATTATAAGGTAACCTGGGATAGTCGTAACCATACTAACCGACACTAGAGTACCTGACGCCCTACAAGCGTCAATATAAAACATGACATTTGTCAACCCTTGGCTTGGTAGGCCGTGGACTGTAGCTAGCAGTCAGGGTGCAGGGGTGTCAATCCCGTATAGATCTATACACACAATGTCCGCTCTCCCTACAGGAGACTCTGGTTACCAACTAGACGAAAGAGAAGGCCGTGTCGCGAAGATGCATCCGAAATAGTGGGTAGTGGTTTTCCACTATAAGTGTTAAACTAGAGGTAGAGACTCATAACTGAACTGACTAGAGTGAACCTATATGTCTATGCTCGTATACATAATATATAACTAATGAATCAAACGTCCTTCGGACGACCATTTGATCCCACCAGACCACATCTCAACGAAGAAAAGGAAATAGGGCGAACAAGCCTTCCTAAGTCCTTCACCCATTATTTATATGCATCTATACAAGCATAGGCATACATCCAACTACGCTTGAGTGTGTAACAAGTGAAAACGTATTGTGAAGTATAACCAAATTGTGATGTATAACCGAGTTGTGTGGAATAACCAAATCGTAATGTATAACCGAGTCGTGTGGAATAACCAAATCGTGATGTGTAAACGAACAGTGTGGAATAACCGACTCGTGATGTATAAGCGAATCGTGAAGCAAAAGTGTCATCAAGTATAAGTGTACCCCGAAGTGGAATCGTTAATAGGTATAAGTGAAACGGAAACGAAATCAAGTATAAGTGAAGAATAAGCATATCACTAGGTAAAAGCGTATCACATAGGAGTTTAAACTAAGTAGAAGTGAAGCAGCGGTATCAAACATGTGAGGGTATATAACATGAAAGAAAACCTTGATGAAAAACCTGAGCAAAAAGCTTTATACTTAAGAAAATCGCAGCTTAGTATTCTTTGATAACATAAGTTTGAAAACCTTTAAAAATCCTTTAGGAACCTTTATAAACAAGTTTTAATGAAACTTTGATAAAACAATATAAGTAAGAGTTTTGAACAAGTGAAAACATTTTAGAAAACCATTTATAGTATCCTACTCGGTAAAACAGTTTACAGTGTGGTAAATCCTTGTGCATGTGGGTTATCAATCACATGTGATTGATATGATAACTGGCATGTTTAACTTGTATTCCCCCCCTATAAAACATGTAAAAGTATTTTAAAGTTTCATTCAGGGGTATGAACTCACCTGGTGTAAGTGGATCCGATGAAGTTGCCGGTTGGGTGCTCGGTGTCAAGTAAAGACTTGCACACACTTAGTGACCTATTTAACATATGATAACATATGTTCACATACAATTAGTACATTTAATACTAATTAAACACGTATACGCTTCATAAGTGCAAAAACACTTTTAATTAAGCGTTAGGGGTGTCCCGGGTAACATCTAAGGGTGTGTATGGCTTGAATAAGGAGTTTACTCTCCTAAAACTCACTTTATATGAGTTCACGGTTGGGAGGCCATATTCCCCATGAGTTTACGGCCGTAAACTCATGGGAGGATTGTTTTAGGGTAGTTTCAAGTCCCAAGTGCTTCTAGAATTGGTTTTAAGTAATTATCCGAGGCTATAGGCGTGTTTAGGGTTCCAATAGTGCACTCCCTTGGAGTTTACGGTCCAAATGACCACTCCTTGGGAGTTTACAGCCGCAAGCTCTATGGCTTGGCCGTGAACTCTCATGCACCCCTTTAAACTTTGATTTTAAGCCCTTGTTTCAACCCTAGCATTTTTCTAATGAAGGTATAAGGCCATTTAGGGGACATATACTATCATTTGGCATGGTTTGGGGGTGTTTACGGCCTAAGCATGTGCTTGGGATGTAAACTCCTTTTTACCCCTCATTTCATTGTGTTTAATTTCTCCAAACCCGAAATAGCAAGTCCCTAATTTATGTCATAAGCCTAAGGGTGGTTTGGGAGTGTTTGGAACTTGATTTTACAAGTTTAGAGGGTGTTTACGGCCTAAGCATGTTCTTGGGCCGTAAACCCTCTTTTATGTCCCAAAAATTGTTGTTTTATGTTTCAAACACCCCTAGGCTAAATCCCCAATTAGTTTCCAACTTTAAGGATGAGTTTAAAGGCAAGTTTGGCATCATTTTAGGGGTTTACGGCCCTAGAGTGTTCTTGGGCCGTAAACTCCTTACTCCTTGCCTTCTTGGACGATTTTTGAGCTAATATGACATGCAATGGGTTGTAAAACAAGCTAGGGTACAAGAACTTACGATTTGGAGGCGGAAACTTGCGGTTTTTGGCGCGAAAAATACGTTGTAAAGAGAGAGTTTAGAGAGAGGGTGAAAAGGGTGGAATGAATTCTATTCCCCCTTATATATGGGTTGGAGTTGAAGCTCAGTGGGAATCTACCCGATACGGCCATTACACAGGGCTTTTGGTCGCACCTGATTTAGTGGTCGTAATAAAATTGAACTTTTTCCAAATTAATATGGAAATGTAAAGTAAATGTATTTGTTTCTTTTATCATGACGTTAACGACATATGATATAAATAAATAAAACATTTATTTATTTGGCAACCTCTAATTAACGGAACTTTTATAAAATGAAATATTCCGTTAAAGGTAACGGGGTGATGTAACGGAATGAACTTTGGGTTGTCACATCATCCCCCCGTTAGAGGGAATTTCGTCCCGAAATTCAGGTCTAGGCAAGGTAGTAGGTATGAATGACCATGTATAGGCAGGAGGGTACTTCCTATTTTGTTTGTCCTCGCATTCCCAAGTGAACTCTAGTCTGGGTTTGTCATTCCAACAAACCTTCACCTACGGGATGCGGATTCCGTCTCATGTAGTTAGCGCTTTCCGACTGGTGTATCTACGAGGTTAGGGTTCTCAATGGTCTCTATCAAGATTAGTGGGATACGAAGAGTGACGTCGGGTAAACACATATCAAGTCTAAGAAGTGGATCGATCGGGTGTGAAACTTGTGGAATATCCGAAAGTAGTAGTGGTCTGACGAGGGTTGGACCAAATCTCCATGAGGATTTCTCAGATGGTCCTGAGCTCTTGGAAGGGTAGAGCTTTTTAGTACTTAGAACATAGTGTACTTATATGGCAAGATCATACTGGCGTGATCGCCATTCTGAAGTTCCTAACGTTCTCTCTCATACTGGTAGTGTAGTCCTTTAGGTTGGTTCTTAGGAAGCTCGGGTTGTCCTTGGTTTCGTGTTTTCCTGTCAATTGGCTTGTAGAGGCTTTCTAGGTCATCGAATGGGTTGTGTGACTACGGTTATCTGTTTGCTGTAGAGTGTCTATCTCAAGCTCGTGCAAAATGAACCTGCACTTCTGATGCTTGAGATATTTCTAACGGAAACCCTCAGGGTCGGGGAGATAGGGTTTCACTAGACGAGTGTTGGACTATCTCTGGAGGTGGTTTTACTATTTCTGTGTGAGATAGTATTCGTGGAACACCTAATAGTCCAATGAATCTCTAAGACTTTGTTTTGTTCTAGTGCGGAAAGCGCATGCTCCTGCATAACCCCTCGACTAACACCAAGGCTGGTGTCAAGTCTATAATCTCTTCGGGATCTGGGTCATGAGGCTTAACGCAACTACTTTCGCACTTTTCTCAAGTATTTTTGGATGCGGAGGTTATCCTGTGGTTCTCGTTATTCTAGTGTTTAATTCGGAGAATGAACGATTTCCTCCATGCGAGAGGGTGGAGGGTTATAGGCACTACTTGTCTGTAACAGGGTGGACGAAGTGCCTGAGTAGTGCGAACATCTTCTGCAACTACTTTTCCGAAGTTCCTGAGTGTTTCCCGGTCTAGGTCAAATCTAGTGAGTATAGGGTTCCACTACTCGGAACTTTAATCCCTTTACTAACTGAGGGTTTTAGCTACTATGTGGGCTTAACCGGTATGACAACATATTTCGGATTTGTGGTCATTATAGTAGCTCAACCCGTAGTGGTTCTCTTGACTCCAGCTCCTATTTTATGGAATAGGATGAAGGGCTTTACTATGAGGTTCGTGGTAGAGCTCATACTTGGCTTAACCACTAATACTTGGTGTATGCAGGCCGTATGTAATTGAGGTCGGCAGGATGTTCAGTTGTGCAACTCCACCCCAGACCCACAACCCAACGAGGAACAGGGAGTAGGGAGGAAGCACACATCTTAAATCTTTTTGATCTCAACTATATACCACCTTTATGCATATACCTGGTTATACTGTTCAGTTCCATGAGTTCTATCCTCCGGGTTCACGAACCTGATGTGCGAGGTGCGAAGGGTCTTTCTGGGGAATCTACGAAGTATGCTTCGGATGGTCATTGTCTTCTGGAGTATCTTGCAGTGTCTTTCACTTCGGTTTCCATATGACTAAGAGGGGTCGGTCAACAGCGCGCGGTACCCTTCTCCAGGGTACTTCGGAAGGTTTGAGATAAGAGGGACGACTGACGGATCGCATTAGGTTTAATCATTTGTGTTATGTTTTAGGTTCGGAAGAACCTTTATTTGCCGACATGGCTACCGAGAAAGTTCTTTTTACACAGCACTAGGGATGTACACATGGTTGCACTACGTCAAACCATGATCGATAGAGTCGTCAAAATTTGCATACTTCGACATGACATAAAATGAGGATCGATAGAGTCATGCGCCGATCAGGCACACAACTTCTAGGCGTCTAGAGTTTTGTCTTGTGTATCACTGCCGCGGATACTTGGACCGATAGAGTCGACGCGGAACTATAGAGAGTCCTAAGTGTTTCTGAGTAGAGTACCTTTTCATGAATGGATTCTCACGAGGCATTTCTATAATCGCCTAACATATACTAGTCATGTATAGTTAAGGTGGTGAGGACTGTTGACTGAGCGACTCCGCCCTAAATCCACAACCAAACGAGGAACAGGAAATGAGGCGGCATTCACTCACTCTAGGTCTATCCATCTTAACTATACATGGTCGTAACGTATATGTTTAGCCATTATAGTTTTACCTAATGAATTTTAAATTTTATAACAGTGCTGCAACTTTCGCCTTAATGGGGAAGTATTTACATTTGAATTAGCTTTTTTTTTTAATGTTTTGCGTTTAGTTATCTAAGATCGAGAGACGTACCAAAATCTTCCAGGTTCCTTGATGTTTCTCCTTAAGCAGTAGAGTTAGGCTCCTCCTGTGTCCTTGTCTTTTCCTTCGGTTGGGCAGTCCCTTTTGAAGTGTCCAATCTCACCACATAGACGGCAAACTGGATTAGTCGTCACGTTGGTGATTGATGCAATACGCTCCACCGGAGTTCTGCATACGCGAGCAGTATGCCCCTTCATGTTGCACCTAGCACATAATAGTTCCCGGCATATACCATGATGATGGTAGCTACACTTGCGGCAGTGGGGAAGGTTTCCTAGGTATGGTCTTCTTGGAGTCAGGAGGGAAGGATTGACAGGGTCATTGACTGTCTCAGCTCGTTGCCCTTCGGAAGGTCCTTAAGCCGAGGTACCTCCCTCCTCTATCTTGAGTTTTCTCTTTAGTGGATTTGGTTGAGGTTCTTGGGTGGCTGGGTGTGTAGGTGTTGATTGCCGCTGCCCATGGCTAGGATCGAAATTCCCAATAGGGCCCTTGCTAACATTGGCATTGTTAGTAATCAGGTGAGCCATGACAGCTGCTACGACTGCCGAGACTGCAGCTTGGAACGTAGCTTCATCGAATAAGAGAGTAGGTTTCTTGCTTGTGGACTGGTTACGCTTCTTTGGAGGCATGGCTTTCGTACACGGAAAGGAATACAAGATAATGAGAGACAATGACTAACCCTGGACATATCTGTCCTGACTGTATTAGGCATAAATTTTTCCCGTGCCTTGGGTACTGGTTGTCTGAGTGTCGACCTACATCCCTATGATGTAGTCCTGGTGTACAAGGTAGGAGTGTGTGTGAATCGGAAAAGGCCATAAGATGGGAGTCGTTCCTACTAAGTTACCTTTATACTGGGAAAGGTTTCACTCTCTGGCCTGGAGAGATTTGAGAACAGTTCGGAACGAAACCGTGGAAAGAGAGGCTTCTAAGGACTTATGGCTAAATACTCTCAATAGAGGTGTGGGGGATCCGCTCTAATCGTGTTATTGGCAACGGGAAACGACGATTTACCTAACGCATAGCTTGAGTAATGTAACCACTAACTCACTAAATTGTATTATTTTATGGGTGTATTAGCGTGACGAACACGAGGAAAGGACACTTCTCGGGTTCCATGTATTGGCTCCCTCTGTCTGCCTCGTATCTTTGACTGGAATCAGCGTTGGTTTCCTTCGGGTAGTTACCTAGGGTTCTTTTCACGTGAAGACATATTGAATTTCTACTTCGCCTTACTTCCGAATCCGACTCTAGGTATCATCACTTCATGATGGATGACTGGAAATCTCGGAAATTTAGGCGAATTTCTCACCGATGTCCCTAAAGAGATATAGGCACTAGGTGAATTCAATAGTCTCGATCCAGTTCATTTATTTCCGAACAGGAAATCTCCTCAATGAACCTCCTCTGGGTCTGAATCAACTCTTCTGCTGAGTACTGAAGTGGATATGGTTTTCTACAGGGTTCGTGCGAGAATGGAAATGTCTAAAGAATCCTAAGAGATTATTAACATTTCATTGGATGATCCATATCCAGTCCTGCTACGATTACACAGGGTATACAAATCATATATAGCTTAGATCCGATAGGCCTTCAAATATGTGATACTACTCTATATCCACATCCCAACGAGGAAAAGGAAGTAGAGCGAAACCACACATTCTTAGCCTATGGGATCCTTATTATATAACCTTGGGAGTATACTCTTTGTAGTTGTAGGTATATCAATAAGGATCTTTTTAGTTCTTCACACAAGGTTAGTTATGGATCCTAAAATACCCCTATGGTATTTTTATTTCTTGTTTGTTTCTTATCTTTTGAATAAAATTTTGGGATTAGTGTGAGTCTTTTAGTGTTCTAAAATACTCCTATAGTATTTTAGCTTTATGTTTGGCTCTAACATTCCTAGTTGGTAAGTTTCAGACCTGTTGCACACCACTATCACTCCCAAGCACATGTTCATCACATCTCGAATAAATGTAGTTGATCAGGTTACATTTATTCCAGCTTACGATTACATAACTGCCTAGGTTTGACGGTAATGCTCAACATCCGAAGACTTTTATTATTGTTGTTCTTGTGATACTTTTGTTCGAGTGTTTAGATTCTGAATGTTATTATACTTTGGTAAAATATGGTTATATTTTAAAGTATAATTCTTGGTCAGAGGGTTTTATCCCTTTGTATTTATAGGCTGTATATCTTTTATGATTTGATATACTTAGCTCACTATAAACAATGCTCTGATACCAATCTGTCACACCCCAAAACCGGAATGGCGGAAACGTTCTGGGGTGGATGACTTCATGTCAAGTATCACAACGCATGCATTATAGTAATCAAAGTAAAACAAAACATTGCATTAATAGTAATAGTTTTACATGGTTTACATTACAATATATCAAAGTAATACAAGGAAATAATGTAGGTTCAGCTTGGTACTAAACTGTCTTTGTCAGAAGCTCCGGGGATATACCTGTCTAATGCTGACCTGAGAATACAAGTTATTTGAAAAGCGAGTATCAACATTTTTACAAAAGCTGGTGAGTTCATAAGTATTTAGTGTCATTTTATTCAAATAACTTTAATAAAAGTGGTAGTTTTAAAGTATCCAATAAATTAGAGTCTTTTCCAGAAAATCCTATATGTTCTTTAATAAATGCAGTCTTCTACCAAGACTGGACAGAGTTATGTGGTAAATAGTAGTTTTCCCTTAATCGCTATCATTATCAAAATACAAAATTTGATTATTAAAGAAAGCAAGAGAAATCAGGGAAAATAACATATGCCTCAGCAGTGAAGACTGCTGACTAAGGCAAAAGGACTCATAGACTCCAGGAGAGTATCGAACAACCTACACGCCTGGCTCAGTCTAACAAAGGGAGACATAGACCCCAGACGGTACCAAATGAAAGGAATGACTAGCAAGGTCTAAAAACAGAGACTATAGACCCCATACAGTATCAATGAAAGACACAGCTAGTAAGGTCTAAAACAAGGAATACAGACCCCAGACAATATCAAATGAAAGATACAGCTAGCAAGGTCTAAAAACAGTGTGACTCTGAGAGTGGGTTTTCAGCATACAGTGTAAAGTACAGTGTGGAATCCTGTTACCTTAAGGCCATGAATTATAAGGTAACCTGGGATACTCGTAACCATACTAACCGACACTAGAGTACCTAACGCCCTACAAGCGTCAATATAAAACATGACATTTGTCACCCCTTGGCTTGGTAGGCCGTGGACTGTAGCTAGCAGTCAGGGTGCGGGGGTGTCAATCCCGTATAGATCTGCACACACAATGCCCACTCTCCTTACAAGAGACTCTGGTTACCAACTAGACGACGGAGAAGGCCGTGTCCCGAAGATGCATCCCAAATAGTGGGTAGTGGGTTTCCAATATAAGTGTTGAACTAGAGGTAGAGACTCATAACTGAACTAACTAGAGTGAACCTATATGTCTATGCTTGTATACATAATATATAACTAATGAATCAAACGACCTTCGGACGGCCATCCGATCCCACCAGACCACATCTCAACGAAGAAAAGGAAATAGCGCGAACAAGCCTTCCTAAGTCCTTCACCCATTATTTATATGCATCTATACAAGCATAGGCATACATCCAACTACGCTTGAGTGTGTAACAAGTGAAAACGTATCGTGAAGTATAACCAAATCGTGATGTATAACCGAGTTGTGTGGAATAACCAAATCGTGATGTGTAAACGAACAGTGTGGAATAACCGACTCGTGATGTATAAGCGAATCGTGAAGCAAAAGTGTCATCAAGTATAAGTGTACCCCGAAGTGGAATCGTTAATAGGTATAAGTGAAACGGAAACGAAATCAAGTATAAGTGAAGAATAAGCATATCACTAGGTAAAAGCGTATCACATAGGAGTTTAAACTAAGTAGAAGTGAAGCAGCGGTATCAAACATGTGAGGGTATATAACATGAAAGAAAACCTTGATGAAAAACCTGAGCAAAAAGCTTTATACTTAAGAAAATCGCAGCTTAGTATTCTTTGATTACATAAGTTTGAAAACCTTTAAAAATCCTTTAGGAACCTTTATAAACAAGTTTTAATGAAACTTTGATAAAACAATATAAGTAAGAGTTTTGAACAAGTGAAAACATTTTAGAAAACCATTTATAGTATCCTACTCGGTAAAACAGTTTACAGTGTGGTAAATCCTTGTGCATGCGGGTTATCAATCACATGTGATTGATATGATAACTGACATGTTTAACTTGTATTCCCCCCTATAAAACATGTAAAAGCATTTTAAAGGTTCATTCAGGGGTATGAACTCACCTGGTGTAAGTGGATCCGACGAAGTTGCCGGTTGGGTGCTCGGTGTCAAGTAAAGACTTGGACACACTTAGTGACCTATTTAACATATGATAACATATGTTCACATACAATTAGTACATTTAATACTAATTAAACACGTATACGCTTCATAAGTGCGAAAACACTTTTAATTAAGCGTTAGGGGTGTCCCGGGTAACATCTAAGGGTGTGTATGGCTTGAATAAGGAGTTTACTCTCCTAAAACTCACTTTATATGAGTTCACGGTTGGGAGGCCATATTCCCCATGATTTTACGGCCGTAAACTCATGGGAGGATTGTTTTAGGGTAGTTTCAAGTCCCAAGTGCTTCTAGAATTGGTTTTAAGTAATTATCCGAGGCTATAGGGGTGTTTAGGGTTCCAATAGTGCACTCCCTTGGAGTTTACGGTCCAAATGACCACTCCTTGGGAGTTTACGGCCGCAGGCTCTATGGCTTGGCCGTGAACTCTCATGAACCCCTTTAAACTTTGATTTTAAGCCCTTGTTTCAACCCTAGCATTTTCTAATGAAGGTATAAGGCCATTTAGGGGACATATACTATCATTTGGCATGGTTTGGGGGTGTTTACGGTCTAAGCATGTGCTTGGGATGTAAACTCCTTTTTACCCCTCATTTCATTGTGTTTAATTTCTCCAAACCCGAAATAGCAAGTCCCTAATTTATGTCATAAGCCTAAGGGTGGTTTGGGAGTGTTTGGAACTTGATTTTACAAGTTTAGAGGGTGTTTACGGCCTAAGCATGTGCTTGGTCCGTAAACCCTCTTTTATGTCCTAAAAATTGTTGTTTTATGGTTCAAACACCCCTAGGCTAAATCCCAAATTAGTTTCTAACTTTAAGGATGAGTTTAAAGGCAAGTTTGGCATCATTTTAGGGTTTTACATCCCTAGAGTGTTCTTGGGCCGTAAACTCATTACTCCTTGCCTTCTTGGACGATTTTTGAGCTAATATGACATGCAATGGGTTGTAAAACAAGCTAGGGTATAAGAACTTACGATTTGGAGGCGGAAACTTGCGGTTTTTGGCGCGAAAAATACGTTGTAAAGAGAGAGGGTGAAAAGGGTGGAATGAAGTCCTTTCCCCCTTATATATGGGTTAGAGTTGAAGCTCAGTGGGAATCTACCCGATACTGCCATTACATGGGCTTTTGATCGCACCTGATTTAGTGGTCGTAATAAAATTTAACCTTTTCCAAATTAATATGGAAATGTAAAGTAAGTGTCTTTATTTCTTTTATCACGACGTTAACGACATATAATATAAATAAATAAAACATTTATTTATTTGGCGACCTCTAATTAACGGAACTTTTATAAAATGGAATATCCCGTTAACGGTAACGGGGTGATGTAACGGAATGAACTTT
Organism: Lactuca saligna; assembly: GCF_052625555.1. NCBI lineage: Eukaryota > Viridiplantae > Streptophyta > Magnoliopsida > Asterales > Asteraceae > Lactuca > Lactuca saligna. The sequence goes on from NC_136417.1 coordinate 73,998,650, forward strand.
GGGTTGTCACAATATTGTAATTCATGGGATTACTATCCCATAATAGATATAAGATAGCTTTAATACACGAAAACCATTGATTGAAAGTCATGGGAATACCATCCCGTACTAGATATAAGATAGTTTGATATACGTAAAACTAAAGATAGATATAGATTGAAAACCATGGGACTATCAACCCGTACTAGATATAGATTGAAAACCATGGGAATATCATCCCGTACTAGATATAGATTGAAAACCATGGGAATACCCTCCCGTACTAGATATAGACTGAAAACCATGGGAATATCATCCCGTACTAGATATAGATTGAAAACCATGGGAATACCCTCCCGTACTAGATATAGATTGAAAATCATGGGAATACTCTCTCGTACTAGATATAGATTTAAAACCATGGGACTACCATCCCGTACTAGATATAGATTCAAATCCATGGGACTACCATCTCGTACTAGATATAGATTCAAAACCATGGGACTACCATCCCGTACTACATACAAGAACTATAGATAGAAAATAGATATAGAAATCAAATCCGTAAATAAACTTATATTAATACGTATTGTGAGTCGGGTAACCATGCTGATGCGACACCGAGACCTCCTTGACGTTCATCAGACGTCAGACAATATCCAGAATTTGTCACCCCAGGCGTGCCCGCCTAACTGTAGCTATCAGTTAAGGTGTGGGATTGTCAGTCCCGAATAGATCTATTCACAAATTCCACGCTCTCCCTCCAGGAGACTCTGGTTACACTTCCGGGGAGGATTTATTGATAACCCAAAGGGTAATGAAGAATCTCACAAGCTAGTACTAAATTATTCACGGTGTTCTCGAACGATATCAAACATACTAATCACTTTGGAACATAATACGGTAAAAACAGTTTAATACAATGAAACTATCTGGCATAATACTTTACAATAAACAGAGATAAATTGAATCAGACATAGTTTATCTATTAACATTACTTGAAATCCGAATTCATAAAACGAGAACTGAAGACCCCAAATTATTCCCATAATAATTTGATTAATTTGATTGTTTCCTTTACTGAAATCCATGTAGTTATAATCGTTAAAACATCCGTTATGCTCCACATAATACATAAGGGGTAAAGATATGTAAAAGTTAGCCAGTTAGTTATAGTAATACATCAGTTTTAGGTTTTGAAAACATTTATTGTTTTGCTTGTATTTCCCCCTGAAAACATTGAAAAAAACACGGAAAAAGGTGTAGGGGTATGAACTCACCAGTCGAGGAACATGTCGTCTAGGATGCTAAGCGTCAGTTCGGGGGTTGATAACGCGCGAGGTTCCTATGTAATATGGAATGATATACAAATGTATCTAATTAGACTTTAATTCACTAATTAGATATGATTTTACACCCTAAGACGCGAAAACACTCCAAATTAAGTGTTTGGAGTGACCCGGGTGACATCTACGGACGTATAGGGCTTAGATAACGTGTTTGCTCTTCAAGAGTAGACTCCTTAGGGAGTTTACGGCCCTAAGACCATGTCCATATGAGTTCACGGCCGTGAACTCATGGATGATGGGTTTTAAGGTGCTCAAGGGTCAAATATCACATGGGAAATGTTGCTAGGATTTAATCTAAGGCATAGGAATGGATTTAACCACCAAAGAGACCATCAAAGTGAGTTTACGGCTGTGAACTAGGAGTTTACGTCCGTAAGCTCCGAAGTATCCTTTCTTTTCATGATTTGGTGGCCCTAGATTAATCACATGTGGTTCAAACTAATTTTATAAGCCTTGGAATGGATTTAAGACATCATTTAGCCATGATATTGGAGTTTACGGCCCAAGAACCCATTCTTGGGGGGTTTATGCCCGTGAAATCCTAAAGGGAGGGTTTTCAACATGTTTGAGTCTTCTAAATCGAATGTGGTTGGTTCTAGACTTTAATCCAAGGCTATTGGTGTGTTTAAGTGGCATTTAAACACTTGAAATTGAGTTTACTACCCATGATGATGAGTTCACGGCCCAAGCATGTTCTTGGGCAGTAAACTCATGTTTACTCCCCAAAAATTAAGTTAAAGGTGTTCTAAGTCAAGTCCATTAAGTCCTTAGGTCGAAACCAAGCTCTATAAGTGATTTGGGAGGGTTTTTAGGCTCTAAAACCCAACTTATATGTGTTCACGGCCCAAGAGCATTCCAGGGTCGTAAACACATGTTTATGGTCCTAAATCATAGATTGAACACGGATTTGGAAGCTAGAAAGGTTGTGCAACAAGTTAGGAAGGTTACCTTGATGAAATGGAGCTTGAATTGAGTGATTTTGGACCTAAAGCTTGGATTTGAGGAGAGAGGTTAGAGAGAGAGAGAGAGTAGTGAGAGAGTGTAAAACTTCAAAATCAAGTCTTTTGAGCTTTAAATATGTTCTAAGTTCGGTACACGGTGGAATTCTACCCGATACCGAAGTTAGACGTGGCTTTTGGTCGCACCCGATTAAGTTGTCGTAACCCGATATGGTCGATTCTAAAAATATTTCGATTACTAAAAAGGGGTGTTAATGTGAGTTCTAAATGCGTTAGGACACCCATTAAGTCATAATAGAAGTCCCACATTTATGACTTAATTTAATGACGTAAACGAAAACGAACTTGAAAATGACGAATGTATTAACGGAAAGGGTTACAATTAATGGAACGAACTTCGGGTTGTCACATTATCCCCCCGTTAGAGGGAATTTCGTCCCGAAATTCAAAGATTAGAATACAGTTCATGAATTGGAAAGTGAGATGTGGATGAATCTACTGCTTCGGGTCTTCACGCTCCTAAGTGGGATCGGGTCTCCGCTTGACATTCCAACGAACCCTCGCTACCGAGATACGACTTTGTTTCCTACGTTTAACCTTTCGATATATGATTTCGTTTGGTTCTTCCATAGGGTTCAGACTTTCGTTGATTTCGGTCTCATCAAAGGGATTACTAGGGTTTCGGCGGGTCGGCACTTCTTATGAATAAAGACGTGGAATACCGGATGGATGTTGCTATGTTCTGAAGGTAGTCGGAGTTTGAAGGTTATGGAATCGATCCTAACAAGGATCTCGAAGAGTATAATGTACCACGAGTTAAGTTTTCTATGCTTTCCAAGGCGTACCATGTCCTTCCAGAGTAAGACATCCAATAAGAGGGTATATCCTTCTGTGTCAGAATGGTTAGGGTTTTGGCGATTTAGGAAATATTCTGGATGAACCTGCAATAGTATCCAACAAGACCCAAGAATTGACGGGTTTTCTGTGAGTATTTTTCGGTGCCGACTAATTCTCTATTGCTTTGATCTTAGGAGGATTCCATACGTATGTCTTCATCGTCTACTACAAGACTAAGGAAAATGGTTTGACTAATGGACATCACTACGAACTTATAGTGATCATATCGAGTCCGACATATTGATTAAGGAACATCACTCTCATGGATTTACAGCTGATGGTACATTGACTTAAAGTTTATCTTTGAGAAGTGGCTGGTTCTCTGAAGTGGATCGAAAAGGTCATCTATTCGAGGAAACGGTCTACTCATCAAGCTAACTGGATAACTCCTGCATTTCTGCTAGAGCTAAGCGATACTGAGGTTTGACTACTGAGGGTAGCTCCAGGAATTTGGTCGATGTGAAACTCGACTCAAAACTCGGGAGGAATTCCTGGAAGCTCTTCGAGAAAAGACACCAGGAAAGTTGCAAACTTCGGGGATGCAACCTCCTGTTTCTCGATGGTCACATAGGCTAGGAATTTATGGCACTCTCTTCGGAGAAGCCTTTTGAGCTTCGATGCAGGAAATGATATGAAAATTTGAGCTAAACTTATCGCCATAGATCGTGAGAGTCTGACCAGAGGGAAGGTTGAGACGGATGGGTTTTTCGTAATAAAGGGGTATCCGCATGATTGGAACTCAACCAATCAATGCTGAGGATAACATCAGAGCTCTCTATGGAAACTGGCATTAGGTTGACGGGAAAAGAATGATTGTTCGAGGTAAGGGTACAACCTATGAATCTATCGCTAACATCCTCTTTCTCGTTGTTAGACACCTCGATGGTAGACATTTCGGTTACTAATGGAGGACTAAGGTTAAGACGATGTTTGATTGAATAAATAATAGATTCTTTTTCAACAATATAATCGAAAAGGATTGTAAGTACAAGGGTTGTCGAGGAAGAATATACCTGTGGCAACTGTGGGATCGGCGGTTGTCTCAAATTGTCCTATAGCTAGGACTCTTCCAGTGTTGCCAGTTGCTGCTGCTTTGGGGCAGTTCCTCTTGAAGTGCCCAACTTCACCACAATTATAGCAGGCGTGACCGACACCCGCTCCAGAAGATTGATTTGTTGATTTGGCTGGTTTTCTGTAGTTTCGAGCAAAGTGGCCCTTCTTGCTACAGTTGTTGCAGAGATGTTCGCGACATGGCCCAGGAGTACGGTGATGGTAGCTGCAATTGTTGCACCAAGGAAGGGTACCGGTGTATCCACTGGTAGGACTCTGAGCTATGGATCCGACAACAGAAACAGCAACAGGGGCAGTAGCAGCGTGGACTGCTACTGTTTGCTGTTTCTTAGATGATCCTTGTGATCATTGGGCCTTCCGTTTGGTCCAAAATTTCTTTTTACTTCCACCTCTACTTTCGACTGGCTCAGGAGTGGTGGTGTAACAACCCGAAGTTATCCATCGCCGAAAACCATTTCATCCGTAAGACCCGTTTTTAGCAATTCGTTCCGGTTTCGTTTTTGGGCTAAGTTATTCAAACTTATATGGTTATTATAATTTAATGAGTGTCCAAACCCCTTAGGAACTCATGAAATTGGCTCAAATTATCGATTTGAAAATTTTTAGAATCGTTCCCACCGGATTACGACCACTTAATCGGGTGCGACCAAAAGCCCCGTTTAACGTCGGTATCGGCTAGAATTCCACCGTGTCCCGAGCTTGGACACTATTTTAAGGAATTTAGGCTTCCATTTGAAGCTTTTTCCCTCTCTCACTACTCTCTCTCTAACCTCTCTCCTCAACCAAGATTCAAGATCCAAAACATTGAATTAAGGCTCCAAATCTTTGAGGTAACATCCCTAACTTGTTGTTCAACCTCTTAGGCCTTCAAATTCGTGTTTAAACATTGGAAAAGGACCATCTTTATGAGTTTACGGCCAAGGAGCATGCTTGGGCCATAAACTGAAATAAAATGGGTTTTCAAGCCTTAAAACCCCTCCAAAGCACCTTTGGGACTTAGATATGACTTTATGGCTTACCAATTCGGACTTAGAACACCCTAATCATCATTTTTGAGGAGTAAACATGAGTTTACTGCCCAAGAACATGCTTGGGCCGTAAACTCATCATTCATGGAGAGTAAACTCCAAATCAAGTGTTTAAAAGCCATATTAACACACCATTAGCCTTGGAATAAATCCTAGAACCAACCAAAATTAGTTTGGGAACCTTAAACATGATAAATACCTTCCATTTGAGTGTTTACAGCCAAGACTCCCCAAGAACAAGTTCCAGGGCCGTAAACTCCTTTACATAGGTCAATGGTGCCCAAAATTCATCGCAAGGCTTGGAAAAATTGTTAGAATCACATGTGATTGTCCGAGCATCACCAAATAAATTAAGGAATGGGTATGTGGGAGTTTACGGCTGTAAACTCAATGTTTACTTCCGTAAACTCCAATAAATGGTCCTTAAGTGAATTCAATCCATTCTAAGGCCCTAGAATTAATCCTAGCTAATTTTCCCAAGTGTTAGCATGCAATTTAACACCATAAAACCCTCAACCATGAGTTCACGGCCGTGAACTCATGTGTGTATAGTGTATAGGGCCGTAAACTCCATAAGGAGTTTACTCTTGAAGACTAAACTCATTTCCTAAGTCCCACACGTCCGTAGATGTCACCCGGGTCAATGCAAACACTTGTTTTGAAGTGTTTTCGCTCATTGGAGTGTATTATCATATCTAATTAGTGACTTAAAGTCTAATTAGATATATTTGTATATCATTTCATATTACATAGGAACCTTGCACGTATTCAAGCCTTGATTCGACGTTTAGCATTCTAGTCGACACATTCCGCATCCGGTGAGTTCATACCCGTACCCTTTTTCAACGGTTTTTTAATGTTTTCAGGGGGGCAATACAAGCAAGAGTACAAGAATATCTTGTACTTAAACTCATTATTTCATTTAAATGTTTTCATAATTCGTACACTTATAAGAATTGAAAACCTATTAACAAACTGTTTTGATTTGCAGAGTTGTTGTTCAAACCAATTTCAATTCTTATTATACAGTGTTATACTTGATACTTTGCAATTGATTGTTTACACATTTACTGTTGAAATCATAGAACTTTTGTGTTGTCCTTAATAAAACACCCCCTAGATACGAGTGTGAAGGACATGTATCATTAGAACTTAGTCAGTCATAGATAGTACTCCCCTAGATACGAGAGTAAAGAGTAATCTTAAGATTGGAGACACGTCCTTTGTAACACTTCCTTAGGTACGAAAATGGAGGACTATCACTGTAACCAGAATCTACAGAAGTGAGAGCGTGACTTAAGTGTATAGATCTATATGGGACTGACTATCCCGCACCTGGCTGCTAGCTACAGCCGAACCGAAAGGTTCAAGGGTGACGAAAGTCATAAAGAGATACTGACCCTGACCCGAGTCATATCTAGTCTGTAGTATGGTTATGGAAGTCGCAATCTAGATTATGAACACTTTACACTTAATTATTAGTTTTATATATGTGTTAAAACTAATGTACATTGAAGGGTAATTAGACTTTCAGGAGACTCCACACACACACACTTTAAGTATAGTAGATACTTGTACATTACTTTTGGATTCGGTAACAATTCACGCACATTTAGGAAAATATGGGATTTTCCTGGGATAACATTCGTACATAACCAGAAACGTGTAATAATTTGGATAACTAAAACTTTACCATTCACAAGGGTAAACATGTTTTTCGGTGTACATCTTTTACATTACATTTTGGATTTGATAAACATTACTTTTGAGAAAATATGGGATTTTCTTGGGTGTAACTTTTTCAGAAACAGAAAGGAACTCATACATTTTTCAGAAAACAAACCGCTTATGAACTCACTAGCTTTATGCTGATTTTTAAACTGCTTGTATTCTCAGGTCCGCATTAGACAGGTACCCGATGATCCCTTTTGTCGAAAACGGAGTGCGTTGAAGTCACGTCTTATTTTTGTTCATATATACTATGTATCACACTTGTACAACTTTACTTTTAAAACAAATGTAAACTTTTATATGTAATGTAATGGTTGTTTACTTTGCTTACTATGTGCATTGGATTTGATACTCAACTTTCCTAAGTATCCTTTCTTTTCATGATTTGGTTGCCCTACATTAATCACATGTGATTCAAACTAATTTTATAAGCCTTGGAATGGATTTAAGACATCATTTAGCCATGATATTGGAGTTTACGGCCCTAGAACCCATTCTTGGGGGCTTTACAGCCGTGAACTCCTGAAGGGAGGGTTTTTAACATGTTTGAAGCTTCTAAATTGATTGTGGTTGGTTCTAGACTTTAATCCAAGGCTATTGGTGTGTTTAAGTGGCATTTAAACACTTGAAATTGAGTTTACTACCCATGATGATGAGTTCACGGCCCAAGCATGTTCTTGGGCAGTAAAATCATGTTTACTCCCGAAAAATTAAGTTCAAGGTGTTCTAAGTGAAATCTGTTAAGTCCTTAAGTCGAATCCAAGCTCTATAAGTGATTTGGGAGGGTTTTTAGGCTCTAAAACCCAACTTATATGTGTTCACGGCCCAAGAGCATTCCAGGGCCATAAACACATGTTTATGGTCCTAAATCATAGATTGAACACGGATTTGGAAGCTAGAAAGGTTGTACAACAAGTTAGGAAGGTTACCTTGATGAAATGGAGCTTGAAATGAGTGATTTTGGACTTAAAGCTTGGATTTGAGGAGAGAGGTTAGAGAGAGAGTATGAGAGAGTGTAAAACTTGAAAATGAAGTCTTTTGAGCTTTAAATATGTTCTAAGTTTAGGACAAGGTGGAATTCTACCCGATACCGACGTTAGACGTGGCTTTTTGTCGCACCCGATTAAGTTGCCGTAACCCGATATGGTCGATTCTAAAAATATTTCGATTACTAAAATGGGGTGTTAATATGAGTTCTAAATGCGTTAGGACACCCATTAAGTCATAATAGAAGTCCCACATTTATGACTTAATTTAATGACGTAAACGGAAACGAACTTGAAAATGACGAATGTATTAACGGAAAGGGTTACAATTAATGGAACGAACTTCGGCTTGTCACAAAACTTCAGTTTAATTTTATTTTGGTGCCATTGACAGTAACCAAACCGGCTCCAAGAAATAACTCCAGTATTGAATCCACGCCCCCATCCTGATTCCTGCACGAGATACTTGAAATTGCTAAATACAATTTGGAAAAAATATGATGACGGAAGAATCAAAATCAAAAAGCAAACGCCAAACATAGTGACAAAAAATCATTTCATGGAAGCATCAAAACAAAATAGGACCCATGATTAGATTATAAACCAAAGTTGTGATACTAATTTTTAAAGTTAAAGACTTTTTGTCGGATGTCATTGTAGGAATGCCATGTTCTCGGTGGGGGCAAGAAATGGAAAAGGAGGGCAACGATGGAGTCAGAGGAGGTTAACAAAGATTATTTGAATTTACGAAGGATTTATACTCTCCTAGTTTTATAAAATACACAACTATGTTTCGTATATTTTGTAAATTAATATCACCACTCTGGTCTTAAGGTTTTAAGACCACAACTCTTTATATATACAGAAGGTATAGGATTTTTTGGAAACATGCTCTTTACACATACAAATAAAGGAAAACAAAGAACATACATGCAATTATACACGATTTTTGGAACGAGACTCACAATCTACTTTTATAGAAGATACTGGATTTCTAAAATTTTCAACTTATTACAAACAAATATGCTACAAAGCTATCTTTCAAACACGCTTATAAACTCACCAACATTCTATGTTGACGCTTTTTAAAATGACTAGTATTCTTAGGGACTCAGTGAACAGGTACTCAAGCCTCGCATCTGGATATTTTGTTATCTTTTTGAGACATCGTGCTTTGTGTTATTTTTGTGTAATTGATAAACAAGTTCAATATCCAAGCAATGAATGCTGGTATATTGTAATGTATGACGTTTGGTTGCTAAGTATCATTTATCAACTACTATGATATTACACGATGACGTCATCTGCTCCCGAACATTTCCACCGTCCTGGTTCGGGGGTGACATAAATATTAATCACTTTATAAATAATTACCATGGAAATTTAGTTGTTTCCACATTAAGCATATTAATTCATATTGGAATGTTTGGAGATCCACATGTATGGTCATCTAATGACTAGAATTCAAGGTATTATTATTGAAGTTTAAAGTACTTTATCATACTTTAGTTCCACTTGAAAATATTCAAAAATTTGGATATTATATAGTAGAGATTGAGACCCATATTAGGAACCTATAATATCCATATTTTACCATAAAAAAAATTAGCAATAATTCTCAGAAACCCGGTCTTAAAACCATTATTCGATCATAGATAAAAAATATCATGATCAAACCCATTTTTGAACCTGTAAAAATTTCCATATCTTCAAATAATAAAAATAAGAATAAGAAAATTACATAACATAATCGAAACACGTGTTTATTTTGATCTGGTGCCGTTCATAGGAACCGTACCAGCTCCAAGAAATAACTCCATGACTGAATCCACGCCCCCATCCTAATTCCTGCACGAGATACTCAAAATTGCTAATTACAATTCGGAAAAAAATATGATGATGGAAGAAAAAAAATCAAAAAGCATCCGCCAAACATAGTCACAAAAAATCAATTCATGGAAGCATCAAAACAAAATAAGACCCATGATTAGAATTATAAATCAAAGCTGTGATACTAATTTTTAGTGTTAAAGAGTTTTTGTTGGATGTCATTGTAGGTTAACAAAGAGAACCACTAAAAAGGGCAGGAGCAACCAAGGCGAGCAAATAGAAGATGAATTTGCAGAAGTTGGGGACCAAGTTGTTGATTCCATCTCAATCCTATCAGCTATATTTAAGTGATCCAACTTACCTAGAAAATCGACCTATTTAGACAGAACAATGCCATGGTTCAATTATCATCTATCTCCACTACATTTTTGGCAGACAAAAAAGTAGAGAAAACTAGTACACGCGAAAATGACAAAAACAAAAATAATAATCAATGAAAAGAAACTTTAAAGCCGGCACAGATGAGAGAGATCTCGACAGACACAATCCAAATTCGTTTGGTAACTTGTATCTCTAATCCAATTTGGAAAGAAACTTTGAATATGCCAAATACGCCACTAAATTAGTTCAAAAGAAAATTTGAATTTTAGGAAAAGTTTAGCCTTAAATGTATTTATTTTGTTATAATTAAAAGATATCTTATAGGATTTCACAAAACTACTTGAAAAGAAATTTTCACTTTTGGGAAATTGAAAATCTTTTCATTGTTATTAAGTGTACCAAATTCATTGGAATCAATAGAAATAGAAACATATGAACTCAAGCTCAAAATATTTTGTAATTATGGAGGATTCTTAGAGATAGAGTGCTAATCACTCTCATTATTTGAACACTTAGTTTTAATAATTTTAGTACCAAACTCATTGGAATCAATATAAATAGAAACATATGACTTCAATTGGACTCAAAATCTTTAGTAATTATGGAGGATTCTTAGACATAGAGTGCAAATCGCTCCTATTATTTGAACTCTTAATTATGATAATTTTAGTATAAATATGTTAACCACCAACTCTTGAGATCACCTACCGTGTAAGGATGTTCATGAATATGCAATTTCTACTCATGTTCTTTGTTCTTAGCCTTGTCATCATGTGTGAGTTAATTAGTCTATTAATCCCCTGAGGATTTGAACATGTGTGTGTGTGTGTATATATATATATTTATTTAAAATTTGATAAAATTTATTTAAATTATAGTCCAAAATAAAATATACTCTGAAAAAGATTTATAAAAATGTTATATCACCTTATAATTGTCTTCTATATTTTCTATAAAATTTAAAAATTATAGCCCATCAATATTTTAAATCTTAGTTTTTGGAAAATCTTCGTTTAAGCGTTATATTTCCTCTTACACGTTCGTGTATGCAGCTATTGATGGGAGCAACAATGGCAAAAAAAACATTGAAATTGAAATGATGAAGACCAAATCAAGGAAAGTAAGTCCACCACCATCTACTCTAGATTCTGATGTCACATTTCATGATAACAAGTTGAGGGGTTTTTGTATGCCAAGTCCATCAACAAGATGCCATGGAACAAGAAAAAGTTGTTACTGTTGTATTGGGCCACAAGAAGTAATATGCATAGAAGGCTATGAGATATGTTATGATATATGTAATTAAAATAAATGTTACACATATGATAACATGTAATCTATTTTTCATATAAACAATAGTAAATTACATTAGTGGTCTTTATAGTTTCGAGTATTCTACACTATTGATCCCCAACTCTTGGATCCTCCTTTTCATATATATTTAAAGAAATTAATATTCTCATATATTTTCCTACTATATATCCTCCTACCGATATTAAATGGTGACAAATGTATTAGTATACTTTTAATTACATTTAATTTGACACATGTCAACATTTAACATGGGATAGGAACAAATAATAGGTTGATATTTAATTTTCATATTTTCATTGCAGTTTTGCTCCTAGGTATTCATTAAAGTCATGAAAGAACTGTATTGACTTTATTTATTTTTAAAAAAATTATTTACTATTAACCCATTAAAAAAATTCAACATATTTGGGTTCCACTTTCACCCCTTGCCCATTTATCCATAAGTCATCGTGAACTACTTGTTAAAACAGTTTCATGTTCATGTGTTCTAGGCTTCTAATATTCAATGTATTCTTTTATATAATATTCTTTTATCATAAATAATTTAAATCGTATTTTTGATTAGTAGAAGATGATTAACCTTTCTTCTAATAAGATAGAGAAAAATTTAAGGAAAGTAATTAAATAAATGACCACATCTATTTAAGTAGCTATTAATAAGTAAAATCAAATCAAATTTTAACATAAAACATATACATATAAAGGACCTAGTTAAATATTAAGTTACAAAAGAAAGGCATCGTATTATTTTGTGTGCAGAGACTAATGAATAGTTCAATAGTTCATGCTTGTAGCCTTGTTGTAAGCATGGCGATACACCTAGATTCGAATGCTGGTCCTTGAACTTTTTTTTTTCTCTAAAACTAATTTTCTTAAATTTCTCTCATTAAAAGGTTAATGTTGTCTTTTCAGTTTTTTAGGAGGAAAACCAAGAAAAAATTTTATTTTGGACTTTCCATGTAAGCAAAAACTTTTTAGTCTCTATCTATAGTTTTTTGTAAACCACCAAGACCAATTTTGAAGGTGCTTTCGAAATCTTTTATATGTTATATTAACATATATCCCTATAATGTTTTTCCCTTTTTTTCTTTATATAGATTTTGTAACGACCTGAGAATCCTATCGTAAATGACGTTAGTTTCCGTTACGTGCTAGTTATTTTTTTTTTTTGTAAATGATCTCGGCTTTAAGGTTATAAATCATAATATATTAAATAAAAGTGATGTTATTTAATATTTAAAAGAGTTAGATAATAAATTAAAAGGTGAATAAATAAATTAATTAAATTATAAAAAATATTTAGGATAAATAAAATCCATTAAAAGTAAAAATAAAATCCAAGAGTATAATTGCCATTTTAGAAGGTAATGCATGTAGTTAATTTGGATTATAGGGTTTATGTGCCTTTATGGCTAAACTCTAGGGACCAAAGTTATAAAATTTGAATTAAAACACCTCATTTACCTGAATTGTAAATGTGGGTCTCCTTCTTCTCTTCTTTAATAGGCGTTACACAAGATTATGCCCCGCATTAAAACGTGGGGAACATATAAAAAAATAGATAAAATAACATAAAGAGACTTCGTGTTATTGATTATTATAATGTGTAGAAAAAATAAAATGAAATGTTTGATTATATAGAATTGTTGAAGGACCTCTTTGTAGACAACATTTTTTGTTTTAGAAGGGTGATGAACGATGGATGATGGAAGCCGGCAGCAGAACGTTGACACACCATTTTATTCTTGTATGTCGTGTACATACCTGATATTATGTAGGGTTAATAAGGATAAAACTCATACCCTATTAATATAAGGATTTTTCAAAGTAAATTAGGTAGGAAGCATATATTTTGAATAATTAAATGAATGGAAATGATTAAAAAATCAATCCAAAAATAATCAGAATCGTAACAAAGTTAATAAGATATTTATAAGATTTTTCATTTAAATAAATAAAGATCATATAATACCAAATTCAATTAGAGTCTTCAATTTTTTTCGAATTATAATTATAATCTTAGAATATTTTCGAATTATAATTAAAAGTTTAAAATATATTAAAAAATCGATCAAAAAATAATCAGAATCATATATACCAAAGTTAATAAGATATTTAGAAGATTTCTCATTTAAATAAATAAAGAGCATATAATACCAAATTTAATTAGAGTCTTCAAATTTTTTCGATTTATAATTACAATCTTAGAATATTTTCAAATTACAATTAAAAGCTTAAAGTATTTTCAAATTATAATTAATGTTAATAAGATTTAAAAAAATTATAACTAAAAGTTCAAAGTAATTATAATTACCTGCTAAGCAACACCATGACTTAACATAAATGGAGGCAAGGGGGTGGCACTTTCATACCGTGAGACCGCAATGATCAACTGACTGAATCAAATAATCGAAACATGTAAATAATATTAATTTCGACTTTTTAAAAATATTAGCAAAAAATAAAAAAAAAACACAAAAACGGTCAAACGGTCAAACAAACCTCTACAAGAGTAAAAAAAACAGTCATCATCATGATAAAAGCTTCACCTGCATCAAAAGAAGGTGCACCCCATTGAAACAAATATATAATTCTTATCATTACAAGTATTATAAAAAAATGTTACAAAATTAAATAAAAAAATTAAGTGCAAAAGTAACAGTGTGTGTAATAACTAATACGTAACTATGGTGCGACATCAATTAATCCAGAACGATCGGTACGACAACTTGTTTTTGTTTTTGGTGTTGTATGATTGTAGGTCCAACCAACCCTAAGCAAATGAGCAAAAAAACAAACAATTGCAATCGATGCCACTACTGAAAATTTCTCTAATATCCCTTTCGTGAATGTATCACAAGAGGCGGATACTACAGATAACCAAACAAACCAATTTTAGTATTTAATGAGGAAAGGCCTCATATATAGTTTAGCAGATTAAGTGCATAGTAATGCATTAAAATATGACATTATTACCTGTGCAAAAACAACTACAAAGATGAGTTGAGGAAGTCCGATTTCGAAACATCTTGCAACCTAAAAAAGACAAGACAAGTTTAATTAATGTATTTACCTAAACATGTGATCATGAGAAGAGATCATTTCTTTATTTTTGTTATACTTACCACGCGGAATCCAAATTCAGAGCCCAAAACCAACAAGGGCTACCAAAGGAGCAACAGAAAGAGGACTCAAAAATCTATAATGATGTTAAACGAAGAACACAAGAAAATAGAACAATCACGGTTGTGATAAGGGAAGTTTCACAAAACTACTACATTTTCAACATTATATCCGAAAAACCACTACTTTATTTTTTCTTTACGAAAAACCATTCATATTTCAAAAAGTTCAAAAAATAAAACATTTATATTAAGAATTTTTTTTCAAAAAACATCATTGTTTAAGAATACAATATAGTTGACCATGAAACAAAGCTTGTTAACCATTAGGGGTGAGAATGGTTCGGTCTGCTTTTGGTTTTAGTAAAAAAGTCGAATCATTCTCACCGCGAGTTGTTAACAAAATATATTTCATGGTCAGAAATTTCATTGTATTCGGAAGAAAAAAATGTTTTTAAAATCGTCATGTTTTTATTTTAAGATGTATAAATATGAATGGTATTTCTGAAAGAAGCGTATTCCTATACTTGTTCTTTCAAGTTTGATAATCTGTTTGCAGCAGCACAAAGCAGCAAAAGCGGCATACAAAAGTAAAATCATCCATTTTAATAAAAGTATTTGTAATCTATAATAGTAAAAAATTAAAAAGAATGTATCTCATCCCTTGTGATCCTTCAATATTCATTGCTGTCATCCCGGTATTTAAAATAAATAAATAAATAATCATTAGAATTTGTTTAACAATAAAGAAAATAACATAAATTAATCAATTTCATTATCAGTGCAGTTGATCGTGATTCATCTCATATTCTTATTCAAGCAATACAATGTTTAACTTTAATTAGACACATAAAACAATTTGTAGTGTTTGTTTACGACCTCCAACCATCTTTCCCACATCTTTTACTTTTTTGGCGGGGACAAAAAACGATAATTTTAACCAGGGGCATTATGGTAATTTACACACATAAGAGATCAAGAATGCATGAGAGAGAGATAAAAAATGTGTCCCTATCCCATCTTTCTCACATTTGGCAGGGACAAAAAGTAAGAATTTTGACCAAGGGCATTATGGTAATTTAGACATTCTGGTTCAAGGGCTTAATTCTGACTAGGGACATTATCATGGTAATTTACACACATAAGAGATAAATAATGTGTCCCAATCCCATCTTTCCAACATCAGTCACGGTCAAAATTCAGAATTTTTAGCAGGGGCGTTATGGTAATTCTATACCATCTTGTTTAAAGGTCTGGCTTTAAACTTCGGGTCTTTGTCCAGTTCTTCTTTTTCTAATTCTTTGTTGTTTTAATGGTTGGAGGTCATGCTCCCACTAACATTTGTAGTGGTTGTGTCTTAGGTGCTTATATTTTACTTAGAGTATCTTTCTTAAATTAATGAATATCTAAAGAGACATATTTAGACGGTGCTTATATTTTACTTGAAAATGCTTGCACATATGGAATACATTTTTAATAGAGAAAACACTTTCTGTAAGACCCTAAAACTACATTCACCAAGTATATAAAAGGGTGTGTAGTAAGATGTGGATTCCATTTGTGAACAACCTTCTAGAAAAAAAAACAATCAACCAAAATACTAAAGAAGAAAAAAAAACAAATTTAAAACATATCCAAAATACTAAAAAGTTCACCTGTGGGGCTCATTCATTTGACACAACAGTTAAAGTTTCAGCATTCTTATTGGCTCTTTTCATTGTCAGCAAATGATATTATTGGAATTTGGGAACATGAGATGTAATTCTTTTCATCGCAGGTAATGTTGGAGCTTCGAGTATCTGTTGAAACAACATTTTTTTTAACAAAAAGAAAAATCCGTTTTTGATTTCTTGATTTAAATTTTAGAATGATATTTATTTATTAACTTTTTTTTTGTTGACTGGACGACCATAGAGTTTTGTGATTTTGGCCATCGTTAAAGGTAAAATTGAAGAAATTGCAACATACTTTCACGTAAAGTACATATGTGTGTACAAACATTCGGTTGATTTTTCAATGTAACAAACTTATTTAGGGTTAAATACCAACTTACTTTCATTGAAAACTAAAAATCGGTATTTAAGGTTAAAAGAAGTTAGAAGAAAAAAAATGTAAGGTTAAAAAAACATCATTGAAAGTATTGTTCTTGAATTTGGTAGAGTTTTCAAGGTAACAAACTTATTTGGGTTTAAAAAAGCTGTTGGAATAATTTATAAAATAGCAGCATATTTTCACTGAAAAGGTACAATGCTAAGAAATAACAACATACTTTAAGTGCAATGCTATAATAGGCAAAAAAAGGTTACATGTGAGACTGAAGAAGCACGAGGAGGCAGATTTAGATCCTTTGTGCCTGATTGAAATTTCCTCATCATTTCAGTCACAAAAACAAATGGAGTCTGTGCATGTTCACAAACATACATCTGTTCATTTAAAGAAGAAATTTATGTCTTTTACACAAAAAGTTAATGTCATCAACTTTGTTATTATATACAAATAAGATTATATTGGCATTATGTTAAATGACCACTGTACCCTTCATTGAGAAGTTAATTTTAGATTGTACAATATTAAATAAATAATGGGTTAAACCGGTTACATAATAATATGACAATTTATATTATGTTAAATTACATTTAAAGTCCCTCTGTTTTAGTGAAAGTTACGATCCTATCAACAACTATTTTTTCACTCGAACCTTTTTCTGTAAGTATTATTGTCCCTTATTAGTGATATACATTTATAATCATTCCCTTATTTGTTGTTTTTTTTAAAAAATAAAAACAATATTTGAAATTTACTTCATAAAACATAAAATGATTATCGTCTAATAAAATATTAAATTCATCACCTTTTTCATTTTCGGATTCAGCTTCTTTGAATTCATCCTCATCCACATGCTCTTATCTCGTTACACCGGAACCACCTTCCCCCTTCCCTAATATTTCCAGTTCATGATCATCATCATAAACATATTTGATATATCCAAAAGTCGTAATTTTCTGCTTTTCCATTTTTTTTTCAGATTCACAACTTTCTACTGTTGCTTCTTTTGCACTTGATTCCCCATCATCACAGGAACCACCTTTCTCAGCCTGTTGCTTCCCTTTTTCCAATTCATCGGGTTCCATCAGCATGGCTTCTTCTGCTTCTTTACGTTCAAAATACTCATACCAACAAGGTTGGTTAAACTCCTGCACAAAATTCCTCTTGTGTTGTAGAACATCCGCAGGCTGCATTCATACAACAAATTAAAACCTTAATTTATATATATATATATATATATATATATATATATATATATATATATATATATATTAATTATAAAAACTTAATTATAAATTAAGAACAATGGAGTAATCACCTCATATGTTATTACTCGAATTAATTTGATGCCTTTGATGACATTCTCACGTGGACCAAATATGTTGATTATTTCTCCTGTGCTCAGAACTACCTGGAGGGACACCCGGTGAAATCTATGAACCTGAACATACACATTCCATTATTTTATAAATAATTAATTTCTACTTATTTAATTATTATGTGAAATATTTGTAAATGAAATAATTCATAATAAATCTTTATCCATGCACCACACTCCATTTTCATCTCAAGATATTTATGTTGTAAGTGCCAAGGACACGAATAATATATATATATATATATATATATATATATATATATATATATATATATATATATATATATATAAACAATAATGATTCAGAATACTAAAAGGCCAAAATACCCTTGCCCCAATTACGAGTTTTAGACTTTTAATCTAATTAATAGGCATGTTTGTCATAATGCAACTTCCAGTGATGATGATCAACAGGAATATATCATATACATTCTTCCATTCAAAGAGAAAGTATGAAATTTGTTAAATGATGGAAATAGAACATAGTTTTCACAGGATGATACAATGCGCACTTTCAGCTACGAAAGATTTTGCATTTGACATATATAAGCTGAAACAAGACTATTCTTATATGTCAGGCCATAGATTTCAGATATACCTTTGTTAAATGTCCAAAATACCCCTCTGTTTGATCCCTTTAACACTATAACCTTGTCAAAAATGCAACGTCTATTTGACATAAGGTATGTGCTTGTAGGAAGGAACAAACCCAACTGTCATTAGATCACAGGATTAAAGGAAGAAGCTCTTATATGGAAAAAAGCTAACAATCAGAGATGGTGATATAATAGAGTTAATCCTTGGGTACTAATTATTCAAATATACAGATCTTGATGATGTAAGAAAAAATTCTTCACCAAACAAATAGAAAAGACCTTTAACTAAAGGAGTTTAAGATGAGCCACTTGCACAAAAGAGATTGTGACAAGTTTCTGAAGATGAGGCCCTTGCTAGAAGATTACAGGTAATTTTCTTATAGTACTACAACTTCACTTGTTTAAGTTGTTTTTTTCTTTTCAAATTGATGGACTTAATGGGGACAACACTTAATCTGGACAAATAAACAGTGGTGTTTCTTTGTGATTTGTTATGGCCCGTACAATGGTATTACTAATAGGGAAATTCCTTTTTTTATGATTTATTGATTATGTATGAATTATGTTTATGTATTCATCTTTAACATACCGAATGAGCTTAATGAAGATGCCTAAGATACAAAGAATCCTACTGAGGGAATCTGCAATTTCAAGCCCTCACAAGATAAAATACCACAGACCTTTCGATTTTCGGATTCAGCTTCTTTGAATTCATCCTCATCCACATGCTCTTATCTCGTTACACCGGAACCACCTTCCCCCTTCCTTAATATTTCCGGTTCATGATCATCATCATAAACATATTTGATATATCCAAAAGTTTGACTCCATTTAGGTACTTTAAACTCTCCTTATAATGTTTCTTACGATTTAGATCCCTCTGGTTTCATTTATAGAAAAGTAGTAATTTTCTGCTTTTCCTTTTTTTTTTTTTTTTTTCAGATTCACAGCAGCTTTCTACTGTTGCTTCTTTGCAATTGATTCCCCTTCGTCACCGGAACCACCTTCTTCAGCCTGTGCTTCCCCTTTTCCAATTCATCGGATGTTGGTCAAGGATTGACCTGGTAATTAGGAAAAATAAAAATGTGGGCAGTCATGACCGTTAGAAAATGAATTGGCCCTAGTATTTCTCTTTTCTGTTAAATCTAGTAGTATAAATAGAGTAGTTCAGTGATCATAATTCATCAGTCGAAATTTCATTTGTAAAGCAACTCAATCATTAGGTTGCTAGTAAGTTTCATTCAATAAGAAAATTATTCGGCTGCCAATTCCATTTTTACCCCTGTTACCCTTTTTCTTGTTTATTGTTATATTGCTTGATCTCCAACATTTGGTATCAGAGCGAAAACAGATCCTGATCAATTGTATGCCCAAGTATTCTCGATTCAACAAGATGACAGCCCCATCATCATCCAATCAGCCCAAAGATAATCCTTTTACTCTTCAATGTCCAATGCTAACCTCACTAAATTACAACACCTGGTCAATTAAGATGGAAGCGATCATGGATGCCCATAGGTTATGGGATGCCATTGAGCCACCAATAGGAGTGGTTGTGGATGAGAAGAAGAGCAAGCAGGCTCGAGCTTTCATCTTCCAATCTATACCAGAGGAGATTCTTGCACAAGCTGCCAAGAAGAAGACAACCAAGGAAGTTTGGGACTCTCTAAAGTCACGGTATGTGGGTGCAGAGAGGGTCCAAAAGGCAAGGCTAAGGGTACTCAAGAGTGAGTTTGAAGCACTTCAAATGAAGGAGTCTGAAACCATAGATGATTATGCAGGAATGATACAAGCCATGATTTCAAAGTTTGGGAGTGCAGGGGCAATATTGGAAGATGAAGAATTGGTGAGAAAGTTGTTCGACACAGTTCCGGAGAGGTTTATAAACCTGGTGGCATCAATTGAACAAAGTTGTGATATGGAATCAATGCTATTTGAAGAAGCAATTGGGCATTTGAAGGCTTATGAGGACAGGCTCCGGCTCCGGAAGGCAAGCACATAGGGAGATAATGCCCTACTGCTTACCAAGGCAGAAGGGTCGTCAACCCACTGGAGTCCAAGCAAGCAAAATTCAACATGTGGTCGAGGAAGGGGCGGTAATTATAATTGGGGTGGAAGAGCCAGCACACGAGGGCGAGGCTTATCTCGTGGCAGAGGTGGGTGCTGGGGTGGTGACTCGCGAGAGGAGGCGAACAACACAAACAAAAAGCCACGAGACAAGAGCAACATCAGATGCTATGAATGCCAAGAGCTTGGTCATTATGCATCGGAGTGCAAGGGAAAGAAGCAGCAGGACCAAGAAGTAAACTTGGCTGCTGATGAAGAAGAACCAACCCTATTGCTAGCTGTTTGTGGTGAAGAGAATAGCGAAGTAGTCCTATTGAATGAAGAAAAAGTTCACCCAAACCAATTCAAAGAAAACAATGTAGAGAACATATGGTATCTAGACAATGGAGCTAGTAACCATATGACTGGATGCAAGGCCTTATTCGCTGAACTTGACAAGAAAGTAACGGGGCAGGTTCGATTCGGTGACGGGTCCAGGGTTCCGATCAAAGGAAAAGGTGCTCTCCTATTTAATGTGTATTATATTCCTGCCCTGCATAGTAATATAATAAGTCTGGGACAAATGACCGAAGAGGGGTATAACATAGGGATGAAGAAGGAGTTCCTAAGAATGTATGATGAAGCAGGAAGCTTGGTTATGAAGGTGTAGAGATCCAAGAACAGACTTTATAAAATTAAGCTTACACCTGGGAAGCCTGTGTGCTTAGCCATGAGTATAGACGATGACTCATGGTTATGGCATGCACGCATGGGACACACTAACTTCAGAACACTCGAGGAGATGACACGTAAGAAGATGGTATTAGGCATGCCCTAGGTGACTCATCCATCATAGGTGTGTGAAGGATGTATGCTGGCCAAGAAACCAAGCCAAGCTTTTCCAAAGGAAGCCATGTGGAGAGCTAAAGAGTCACTACAGCTAGTGCACGCAGACTTATGCGGACCCATCACCCCAGCAACTAAAGGAGGGAATCAATATTTCCTCTTAATCGTGGATGACTACTCACGATATATGTGGGTATTCCTGATCAAAACAAAAGATGAAGCGTTGAGCATGTTTTAGAAGTTCAATTTGCAAGTTGAGAAAGAAAGAAACCACAAAGTCAAATTCAATTTTTTTATTTTTTTTATTTTTTTTATTTTTTATTTATTTATTATTTATTTTTTTTTCTTTTCAAAAAAAAAAAAAAAAAGATGATAAGAACTGACTGTGGAGGTGAGTTCAATTCGAATCCATTCCAGTTCTTTTGTGACCAGGCGAGAATCAAGCGACAATTGACAACACCACACACCCCACATCAAAATGGGTTTGTGGAACGTCGAAATAGGACGATTTTGGAGATGACTAGGGCACTACTCAAGGCTATGGGGATACCGGATCAATTTTGGGGAGAGGCCGTGAGACATTCAATGTATTTGTTGAACAGAACAAGCACAAAAGCGCTCAAAGACGTAACCCCATACGAATCACTGAAAGCTTCTAAACCCTCGATCGCATACTTGAAGATCTTCGGTTGCGTATGATTTGTGAAGAAATTGCGAGGCCTGAGCAAACTAAATGATCGAAGCGCACCAATGGTATACCTGGGAACAGAATAAAGAACAAAAGGGGACCGTGTGTTTAACCCCAGCAGTCGACGGATAGTGATAACTCGAGACGTGATCTTTGACGAAGGAAGGCCTTGGGCTTGGAATAATGAAACAATGGGGGAGCCACTTTCAACGCCTTACTGGACCAATGTTATTGTCCATGAAGGAGCCCAATCCCAGGCAGCCTAAGATCCTGATCAGTCAATTAACACTAACGAAGACCCTGTGACGCCGTTAAACGATCTCTACGGAGACATTGGATTGGATGACTCACGACTTGAAGACTCGACATAGTCGTATGTACCTGGTACCAACTCGACACCTCCCAGTCGAGTATCGATGATCCATTCAAAAAGCGGGTCTGTAGCTTCATATGATGACACACCAACAAGGCGCTTTCGCTCAATCAACAACTTATATGAAAATACGACAAGACTGGAGGAGGAGCAGATACGGGATCTGTATAGAAGTAATCAAGAATTAATGTTGGTTGATGATGAACCCACAACCTACAAAGAAGCATCAAGTGAAGAAGGGTGAAAAAGAGCCATGAAAACGGAAGTGATATCAATTGAGAAAAACAATACCTGGACTTTAACCAGGCAACCCCCAAATTTCAAGGCGATAGGGGTAAAGTGATGGGTTTTAGCTCCATAATTCATCCTATCAAGTTGCTTTGGTGAAGGCAACCCAAAAGGATCATGCACCATCGGGTCAAGTACATACCAAATAGTTATGGACTTAGACACTAATCCAACATAAAGTGGGTATTTAAGGCGAAAAAGAATGCAGCTGGGGAAGTAATCAAGCACAAGGCTCGTTTGGTCGCCAAGGGTTACGTTCAGCAAAGGGGTGTCGACTTTGACGACACATTTGCACCGGTGGCCAGGCTGGAGACGATAAGATTGATCCTCTCAGTAGCGACGAAGGAAAATTGGCTTGTACATCACCTGGATATCAAGTCAGCATTCCTACACGGTGATCTTAAGGAGGAAGTCTACGTAAGTCAATCCATTGGATTCACAGTCAAAGGCAAGGAAGACTGGGTATATCGCCTTCACAAGGCCATGTATGGGTTGCGATAGGCACCAAGGGCATGGAATAAAAAACTTGACCAGTCACTCAAGTCACTCAGATTCACCAGATGCGTTCAAGAACAGTTTGTCTACAAGGTACACAAACCCAACTTGACTCTCATAGTTGGAGTATATGTAGATGATCTCATAGTCACTGGGTCAAGTGAGAAGGGAATCCAAGTATTCAAAGATAGAATGAATTGTTTGTTTGATATGAGTGATCTGGGATTGTTATCATATTACCTGGGAATTGATGTAGTACAGGGTAAGGATGGTACAATGCTCACACAGAAGGGGTATGCTGAAAAGATCTTAAAGACTTCAGGAATGGAAGGCTGCAATAGTTCCCAGTACCCAATGGAGCCAAAACTCCAGTTAACCAAAGATGAAAACCCAATGGAGCCAAAACTCCAGTTAACCAAAGATGAAGATGGTGAACCAGTAAATGCAACAATGTACAGGAGGCTTGTTGGGAGTTTGAGATACCTGGTCCACACAAGACCAGACCTCAATTACAGTGTTGGAGTGGTGAGCAAGTTTATGCAAATTCCCAAACAAAGTCACTATGCTGCTATAAAACATATCTTGAGATATGTGAAGGGAACAACCTAGTACGGGCTAAAGTATCATAGGGGAGGCGATGGAAGACTTGTGGGATACAGTGACAG
This sequence comes from Lactuca saligna, assembly GCF_052625555.1. Classification (NCBI taxonomy): domain Eukaryota; kingdom Viridiplantae; phylum Streptophyta; class Magnoliopsida; order Asterales; family Asteraceae; genus Lactuca; species Lactuca saligna. Next base: position 74,022,718 of record NC_136417.1, read on the forward strand.
TAGTTACAACAATGATTGTGAAGATAGAAGGGGAACCATTAGAGTAGCTTTCTACTACTCAGGAAATCTCATAACATGGGCATCGCAGAAACAGAAAACAGTGGCACTTAGCTCATGTGAAGTCGAGTATATGGCTGCAACTGTAGCAGCATGTCAAGGACTGTGGTTAAGAAATATGTTCAGTGAGCAGATGGAAAAGAAAGCACAGAAGGTGAAGCTGCTAATCGACAACCAATCCACCATTCCACTCATAAGAAATCTGGTGTCTCACGGTAGAAGCAAGCACATAGACACAAAGCTCCACTTTATTCGTATGTGTGTTGAAAGGGAACAGATTCAAGAGGAACATGTGAGTGGAGATCAATAGAAGGCTGATGTTCTAACAAAGGCAATGCCAAGGATAAAGTTTGCTGAGATGAGAGCACTAATTGGCATAGAAGATCTGAAGAAGAAAGGTCAACCTTGAGGGGGAGAAATGTTGGTCAAGGATTGACTTGGTAATTAAGAAAAATAAAAATGTGGGCAGTCGTGACCGTTAGAAACTGAACTGGCCCTAGTGTTTCTCTTTTCTGTTAAATCTAGTAGTATAAATAGAGTAGTTCTGTGATCACAATTCATCAGTTGAAATTTCATTTTTAAAGCAAATCAATCATTAGGTTGCTAGTAAGTTTCATTCAATAAGAAAATTATTCGGCTGCCAATTCTAGTTTTACCCCTGTTACCCTTTTTCTTGTTTATTGTTATATTGCTTGATCTCCAACATCAGATTCCTTCAGCATGGCTTCTTCTGCTTCTTTACGTTCAAAATACTCACACCAACAAGGTTCGTTAAACTCCTGCCACAATTCCTCTTGTGCTGTAGAAACTTCCGCAGGCTGCATTCATACAACAAATTAAAACCTTAATTTATATTACTATATATATTATAAAAATTTAATTATAAATTAAGAACAGTGGATTAATCACCTCATATGTTATTGCTCGAATTAATTTCATGACTTTGATGATATTCTCATGTGGACCAAATATGTTGATTCTTTCTCCTGTGCTCAGAGCCACCTAGGGGGACGCCCGGTGAAATCTATCAACCTGAACATACACATTCCCATTATTTTATAAATAATTAATTTCTACTTATTTAATTATTATGTGAAATATTTGTAAATGAAATAATTCATAACAAATCTTTATCCACGCAGCACACTCCATTTTCATCTCAAGATATTTATGTTGTAGGTGCCAAGGACACGAATAACATATATATATATATATATATATATATATATATATATATATATATATATATATATATATATATATATATATATATATATATATATAAACAATGATTCATAATACTAAAAGATCAAAATACCCTTGCCCCAATTACGAGTTTTAGACTTTTAATCTGATTAATAGGCGTGTTTGTCATAATGCAACTTCCAGTGATGACGATCAACCGGAATATATCCTATACATTCTTCCATTCAAAGAGAAAGTATGAAACTTGTTAAAAACTTAGTTTGATGGAAATAGAACATAGTTTTCACAGGATGATATAATATGCACTTTCAGCAATGAAAGATTTTGCACTTGACATATATAAACCGAAACAGTACTATTTTTATATGTCAGACCATAGATTTCAGATATAGCATTGTTAAATAACCAAAATAACCCACTGTTTGATCCCTTTAACACTATAACATTGTCAAAAATGCAACGTCTATTTGACATAAGGTATGTGCTTGTAGGAAGGAACAAACCCAACTGTCATTAGATCATAGGATCAAAGGAAGAAGCTCTTATCTCGAAAAAAGCTAACAATCAGAGATGGTGATAGAATAGAACTAATCCTTGGGTACTACTTATTCAAATATAAAGATATTGATGATGTAAGAAAAAAGTCTTCACCAAACAAATAGAAAAAACCTTTAACTAAAGGAGTTCAAGATGTGGTACTTGCACAAAAGAGATCGTGACAAGTTTCTGATGATGAGGCCCTTTCTAGAAGATTACAGGTACTTTTCTTATTGTACTACAACTTCACTTGTTTAAGTTGTTTTTTTCTTTTCGAATTAATGGACTTAGTGGGGACAACACTTAATCTGCACAAATAAACAGCGGTGTTTCTTTGTGATTTGTTATGGCTCGTACAATGGTATTACTAATAGGGAAATTCCTTTTTTTTATGATTTATTGAATATATATGTATGAATTATGTTTATGTATTCCTCTTTAACATACCGAATGAGCTTAATGAAGATGCCTAAGATACAAAGAATCCTACTGAGCCAATTTGCAATTTCAAGCCCTCACAAGATAAAATACCACAAACCTTTCGACTTATGCGATTCAAAGGAACCATTTTAATAAACATGAATTACCTGCACTATTTCACACATTCGGTATTCTACATCAGGAGCAAGAGCTAATTCAGCATCTGGAGACAAATTATTTATGTCAATGCTCTGTGCTATGACCTCAACTGTCTCCTGTGGTACCGATTTCTGGTATCGATTCAGTGATAACACATTGGATCGATTCAATAGGGTTATGTTTTCTGGTACAGATTGAAGGAATGGATTAAGGTTTAGAACAAAATAGATAGAGGTACATGAATTAGAAAACTAAGAAGATCATGGCGATGTTGATATATGCTCTTGGCATCTGTTCGACTAACAAAAAAACACCGAAAAAATTCAAAACCACAATGTGTATCTATGATAAACAAAAACTAAAATAAAGATTAGATGGGATGGTCGGTTACCTTCTTGTAGGTTGTATTAGCAGCATATATTGACAGTGGTGGTAACAAATGGCTGCCAAAGACTCAAGAGATAAAGGAGAGACATAGGAGATATGCTTTGAGAGCCTTTGACGATGGTTTCTTGCACAATGGCTGTGTGCAGAAAAAAAAAAACCGAGGAATGAAATTAGGTTTGAAACATAAGAGGTATGTTACAATTTGAAGCATGAGTATATTTGAAGATGACGTCATTAAAATGATCTGAAGGTGGAGATAATAGAAGTGAAATACAATCAAGGGTCCTTAATTCTTCAATTTAGAATTTAAGGTTCTCTTTTAATAATATTTAGAGATGCGATTCTTGTGCCTGTCCTCAACCTAAGAAGAAAAGATCGTACTCCTCTGTTGACGGCTGCTTCATGCTCGACGTAAGTAAGACGATATCGACTCCAACGGGAGAAAGCGCGAGAGTGATTGAAAGAAACAAACAGCGACGGGTGTGTGGTGTGTTTCCGACGACTTACTGCTGCAAACCGATCACTACATTGTGCTGCAACTGTATGTCGTCACAACACGGTAAACTTTCTTTACCTTTTGTTTCACACTTGCTATCATCTTTCCTGTAGAATTTGATTCGTTTCTTTCCGGTCCTATTCTTCCTAACGTCTTAATTGATGTGTATGTATTCCTCCTCTCGTTTCCGTTTCATAATTGTTTCTACCCAAACTACTCTAGTTTATCCTTGAAATATCAACACATGTGGTATCGAATTGTTGCTGTCATTGGTCCTATTCTAAAAATCCCCAATTATGAGTTAATAGTTCATGCATATCTAAACCCTATGGTGTCTCAGTAGTGCTGTTGCAACATATATATTTTGACTTTGAAAAGGAAAAATGATGCATACATTTTGGAGGTAATATACTAGCTAATTAATCTTAATTGTAAAAAATAGCAAAAAAAGAAACAGTAAGAGTAAACCTATTGGAGTGTTTACGATTTATTCTTCTGTTTGTTATCATAACATGAAGCTTAATAGACATAAAATTAGTGATGGCTTTATGCCTTTATAATTGTTTTGGAATAAAAGAAACGTAAAACAAATACATCACATTATCCATAACATTTAAATAGTTTGAAAGACAATAGAACAAATTAAATAATAGATATGATATTGTCTTAATAGTATCATTCAATCATTTTGTGTGTAAAATTAAGTGACTGTAATCCTTTACCTAAAGTCTCGAAGCATATGGTGATTTTTGGTGAATGTTGGAATTCTGCACAGCAACTTTTCCCCATCTTGTGAGAGCTATAGCTGCTAATCTGGGTAGAATTGGAAGATGTTGCTCTCTCATGAAGTTCTAGGAAATTGAGTCTAGTTTCCTGAAAGGCTGATGTCGTCCTAATTAGATCTGTACATTCGGTTTTATGCTTAACGTACTGAACGGGGGTTGGGTGGGGAATTATAAAAAATATATATACATAAATGTTAGCATAAAGTTTTATTTTCGAAACATATACTTTATTTGCTAATTGCTTGTTATATGTGTGTTTAGATATGGCCTTGAGAATTTCATGTAAGTTCAAAACTTGGAATAGAAGGAGGATTTCTTCAAGGCTAAAGGTGAGTTCATAGTTTTAACTCACTAAGGTTGCATGATTGAAACGTGCAATCCGTAGATGGTGATTTAATTCAATTTGGGATGACCATGTCATAACTGGTGCTTGATGATGATATGATATGTTTGATGCTAATATATGATTTGTGCATATTCCATGTTATGACCTAATTGTTATGTTGCTTACACTTTGATGAACTCAATGTATGTAGCATGCTAGCTTAAGTTGCTTGAATTATGATTGATATGTGTTGGTTGAAATTGCTTGTGACGATTGTGCCTAATGAAACCCATATTCATATGTTATGCTTGATTGATGGTATGTCTTTTTGTTACATTGCTTGAATTGGTTGATCATCTAGCATGCTCATTTTGAATTAAAGATGTAATGCGTTGGTAGACATATGTCATAACAAGGTGATAAGATGATGAATTTTATTATATGTTGCATTGCTCATTAAGGTATGTATGAGTAGCATGTTTACGTTGATGTATGATTGTTTGTTTTTGGGGTATAATTGTGTCATGGGTAGAACCTTGCAAGTTTAATCGGTTGAAAGAGCTTAAGCCATAACGGTGATCAGTTACACCGTCTATGTAGACGGCCGTGTGACACATGGTTCGCGTGCACCTCGGTGTACGGGAACTGGAGTGGTGTTGGCTTTATGGTGTAGCTGGATCAAACATCACGTGGGAATCGGGAGGTGTATCGGTAGAATTGACACTATTTGTACTGATCCTGAACGACTCCGCGAGGTACTTGTACTTTGCAAAGTCGGAGTAGCGAAAGTGGAGTCACGGGGTTGTTGCTTCGGGTGGAAGTCATGAGCCACTTAGAGCATTCGGTTGGCCGTGCACACAGGTAGTGAACGGGGTGTTTCTCTTGGGTTGGGTAGCACTAAGGGACACTTTTCTATCAATCGGTTGGATATATATAATAAAAGGTTGAATAAGTAACAAAAGGTTGGTCACATATTAAAAGGTGTATTATATAACAAAGGTTGGTTGTATATTAAAAGGTTGAATATGTAATAAAAGGTTGGTTATTGATAAAAGGTTGAACAATTAAAGGTTGCTTATATATGAAAGGTGATTATTCATATGCTATGTGGTTGCTTATGTGGTATTTGGTTAATCATATACGTTATGTGGTAGAATTATGTTTAAACATATATGCATGTATGCGGTTGAATATGTGATTGAATAGTTATGATATGCGGTTGTTTTCTAAGTGGTATTTGTCCGTCATTTTTATGCTTCATTGTAAAATGAATGATTGACCCGTTTGGGGTTTGTATGTTTTGTATACAACTTTGTAAACTCACTCGGCAGGGCTGACACTTGTACCTTCTCTCTTTTGTGCCTTACGCTTCATTGAAAAATGAATGATTGACCCATTTGGGGTTTGTATGTTTTATATACAACTTTATGACCTCACTCAGCAAGGGCTAACACTTATATATTCTATCTTTTGTGCCTTATGATTGGTGCAAGCGGTTTAGAAGATTGGCATTGGTGAGAGGGGTTCTTATGGGTAGATTTGTATTAACGATACTACTCTTGGACATATTTTGATTATTTACTTTAAAGTACTTTTGTTTACATTTTAACTAGTTTGGAATTATGTTTGAGTTTGTGAAGTAACGTTGTGGTTTTGAATTAAAAACTAAGTCTTCCGCTAACGTATTCTGTTAAGTAAACGTTTTAAAATGAAAAAAAATTATGGTGAAAATCACGACGATACAGATTTAGCCTAATTTCAATTGTTTTTATCAATTTGGTATGCCTCTTTTACAATTTTAGCCCGATTTAAAATTATTTTTTAGAATGCAGTCCACATATTAAAACTAGAAGAGGATCCAAACACCCCGTGGTCAAAATTGGGTCAGGATGCAATATAGTTTGCTTGTTAGTAATAATGATATTGGTTTAATTAAATAATATTTTGGATAAGGCTGTAACATTCGTTTGCAATATTTCTAAATTTCCTACGATTCGCAAAAATATTGTATTAGGTTTTTATTTTGATGTACCAGAAGTAAGCCACTCATAAGATTCCCCACAAGGGAAAATGCCTTATTTTGATCGATAATATCTTCTTTCAGATGCTATTATTTTTGGACACTTCCCCTCAATTTGTGTGCCTACATTCATCACTTTGATAGCCTTTTCACGCTAATATTGTAATGAGAAGTTTGATTTATTGAACTTAAAACTAATTATGCTCTAGTGGAGTCATAAACCAATGTTGACACATCATTTTGAAAAAGGAAGATACAACTAAGATTGACAAAGATATCTATATGTTTGTGTATAATGTACATTTAGCTTCCAAGTTTCAAGTACAATGCAGTTGAAAAGTCCAAATATTTGAAATATCACGACTTTTTACTTTAAAAAAATATCATTAATTAGGAACAATCCCGTCTATGTTAGTCGAGATTTTTTATATGCATGCAGATACATACTAGATCTTGAGATACACAAATTCTAATTTGGAAAGATTGTGTGCTTCTTAATTATCAGAAAACTTCTCGTTCATTTTGCAATTTTTGGTCATCGGAGGTAATAGTGGATATTGTAGTTCAAAGAATGGTATTTGGTGTATATTTCCTCCAGAATTACTTTCATGAGCTTTCTATGGATTCTATTTATGTAACAGTACATATGTTTCTATGGGTTAATCCAATCAATATATAGGTTTTTTAGGTTAACCAAATAAACTGGTTTCACATTTTCTTAAAGTGGAACTTAATGTAAAAAGAGGTTTTCCAGTTCAAGTAAATATTAATCACTTTATAAATAATTACCATGGCAATGTAGTTGCTTCCACATTAAGCATATTAATTCACATTGAAATGTTTGGAGATCCACATGTATTGTCTTCTAATGACTAGAATTCAAGGTATTATTATTAAAGTTTAAATTACTTGATCATATTTTAGTTGCACTTGCAAATATTAAATTTTTTGGATATTATATATTTAAGATTGAGACCCATTCTGAAAACCATTAATCGGTCGTATATAAAAAATATATAAAAAAATATCATATATAAAAAATATCATGATCAAAACCATTTCCGAACCTGTAAAAATTTCCATATCTTCAAATAATAAAAATAAGAATATGAAAATTGCATAACATAATCGAAACTTCTGTTTATTTTATTCTGGTGCCAATGAAAGTAACCAAACTGGCTCCAAGAAAAACCGGCTGCAAGAAATAACTGCAGGATTGAATCCACGCCCCCATCCTGATTCCGGCACGAGATACTCGAAATTGCTAAATGCAATTTGGAAAACATATGATGACGGACAAAACGAAATAAAAAAGCAAACGCCAAACATTGTGACAAAAAATTAATTCATGGAAGCATCAAACCAAAATAGGACCCATGATTAGAATTATAAATCAAATTTGTGATACTAATTTTTAATGTTATAGACTTTTTGACGGATGTCATTGTAGGAATGCCATGTTCTCGGTGGGGGTAAGAAATGGAAAAGGAGGGCAGCGATGGAGTTAGAGGAGGTTAACAAATATCATTTGAATTTATGAAGGATTTATACTCTCCTAGTTTTATAAAATACACAACTATGTTTCGTATATTTTGTAAACTATCAGGGTTTTAAGACCACAACTCTTTATATACACAAGATATAGGATTTTTTGGAAACCAACTCTTTACACATACAAATAAAGGAAAGCAAAGACCATACATGCAATTATACATGATTTTTGGAACGAGACTCACAATCTACTTTTATAGAAAATACTAGATTTATGCAATTTTCAACTTATTACAAACAAATATGCTAGAAAGTTTTCTTTCAAACGTGCTTATAAACTCACAAACATTCTATGTTGACGCCTTTTAAAATAACTTGTATTCTCAGGGACTCAGTGAACAAGTACTCGAGCCTCGAATCTAGATATTTTGTTATCTTTTTGAGACATCGTGCTTTGTGTTATTTTTGTGTAATTGATAAACAAGTGCAATATGTAAGCAGTGAATGCCGGTATATTGTAATGTATAATTTTTGGTTGCTAGGTATCATTTATATTCAACTGCTATGATATTAAAAAATGACGTCATCCGCCCCCGGACATTTCCGTCGTCCTGGTTAGGGGTGACATAAATATTAATCACTTTATAAATAATTACCATGGAAATGTAGTTGTTTCCGCATTAAGCATATGAATTCATATTGGAATGATTGGAGATCCACATTTATGGTCTTCTGATGACTAGAATCCGAGGTATTATTATTTAAGTTTGAATTACTTTATCATACTTTAGTTGCACTTGTAAATATTTAAAAGTTTGGATATTATATTGTAGAGATTGAGACTAATAATAGGAACCTATAATGTCCAAATTTTACCATAAAAAAATCAGCAATAATTCTCAAAAACCCGATCTTACAACCATTATTCGAACATATATAAAAAATATCATGATCAAACCCATTTTTGAACCAATAAAAATTTCCGTATCTTCAAATAATAAAAATAAGAATACGAAACTTGCATAACATAATCGAAACTTTCGTTTATTTTATTCTAGTCCCATTGACATGAACCATACCAGCTCTAAGAAATAACTCCACGACTGAATCCACGCCCCCATCCACGAGATACTCGAAAATGCTAATTACAATTCGGAAAAGAAACCGCAAAACATAGTCCCAAAAAATCAATTCATGGAAGCATGAAAACAAAATAAGACCCATGATTAGAATTATAAATCAAAGTTGTGATACTAATTTTTAGTGTTAAAGAGTTTTTGTCGGATGTAATTGTAGGTTAACAAAGAGAACCACCAAAAAGGGAAGGAGCAACCGAGGCGAGCAAATAGAAGACGAATTTGCAGAAGTTGGGGACCAAGTTGCTGGTTCCATCTCGATCCTATCAGCTATATTTATGTGATCCAACTTACCTAGCAAATCGACCTATTTAGATAGATCAATGCCATGGTTCAATTATCATCTATCTCCACTACATTTTTGGCAGACAGAAAAAGTAGAGAAAACTAGTACACATGAAAATGAGAAAAACAAAAATAATAATCAAAGAAAAGAAACTTTGAAGCTGGCGGAGGAAAGAGATCTCGATAAACACAATCCAAATTCGTCTGGTAACTTGTATCTCTAATCCAATTTGGAAAGAAACTTTGAATATGCCAAATACGCCACTAAACTACTTCAAAAGAAAATTTGAATTTTAGGAAAAGTTTAGCCTTAAATATATTTATTTTGTTATAATTAAAAAATATCTTATAGGATTTCACAAAACTACTTGAAAAGAAATTTTCACTTTTGGGAAATTGAAAATCTTTTCATTGTTATGAAGTGTACCAAATTCATTGGAATCAATATAAATAGAAACATATGAACTCAAGCTCAAAATCTTTTGTAATTATAGAGGATTCTTAGAGATAGAGTGTTAATTGCTCTCATTATTTGAACACTTAGTTTTAATAGTTTTAGTACCAAACTTATTGGAATCAATATAAATAGAAACATATGAATTCAGTTGGACTCAAAATCTTTAGTAATTATGGAGGATTCTTAGACATAGAGTGTAAATCGCTCCTATTATTTTAACTCTTAATTATGATGATTTTAGTATAAATATGTTCACCACCAACTCTTGAGATCACCTACCGTGTAAGGATGTTGATGAATACACAATTTCTACTCATTTTCTTTGTTCTTAGCTTTCTCATCATGTGTGAGTTAATTAGTCTGTTAATTCCCTGAGGATTTGAATATGTGTGTGTGTGTGTGTGTGTATATATATATATATATATATAAGTATCCGAGTTTGATAAAATTTATTTAAATTACAGTCTAAAATAAAATATACTCTGAAAAAGATTTACAAAAATGTTATATCACCGTATAATTCTATATTTTCTATAAAATTTAAAAATTATAGCCCATTAATCTTTTAAATCTTAGTTTTTGGAAAATCTTCGTTTAAGCGTTATATTTCCTCTAACATGTTCGTGTATGCAGCTATTGATGGGAGCAACAATGGCAAAAAAAAACATCGAAATTGCAGTGATGAAGACCAAATCAAGTAAAGTAAGTCCACCACCATCTACTCTAGATTCTGATGACACATTTCATGATAACAAGTTGAGGGGTTTTTGTATCCCAAGTACATCACCAAGATGCCATGGAACAAGAAAAAGTTGTTACTGTTGTATTGGGCCACAAGAAGTAATATGCATAGAAGGCTATGAGATATGTTATGATATATGTAATTAAAATAAATCTTACAAATATGATAACATGTAATCTATTTTTTATGTAATTAATGGTCTTTATAGTTTCGGGTATTCTACACTATTGGTCCCCAACTCTTGGATCCTCCTTTTTATATATATTTAAAGAAATTAATATTCTCATACATTTTCCTCCTATATATATACTCCTACCCATATTAAATGGTGACAAGTGCATTAGTATACTTTTAATTACATTTAATTTGACACATGTCAACATTTAACATGGGATAGGAACAAATTATAAGTTGATATTTAATTTTCATATTTTCAGTGAAGTTTTGCTCCTAGGTATTCATTTAAGTCATGAAAGAACTGTATTAACTTTATTTATTTTTTAAAAAGTTAATTACTATTAACCTGTTAAAATTTTTCATCATATTTGGGTTCCACTTTCACCCCTTGCCCATTTATCCACAAGTCATCATGAACTACTTGTTAAAACAATTTCATGTTCATGTGTTCTAGGCTTCTAATATTCAATGTATTTTTTTATATTATATTCTTTTATCATAAATAATTTAAATCATATGTTTGATTAGTAGATGATGGTTATCCTTTCTTCTAATAGGACATAGAAAAATTGAAGGAAAGTAATTTAATAGATAAGCACATCTATTTATGTAGCTATTAATAAGTAAAATAAAATCGAATTTTAACATAAAACATATGCGTATAAAGGAACAAGTTAAATATTAAGTTACAAAAGAAAGACATCGTATTATTCTTGTGCGCAGAGACTAATGAATAGTTCAATGGTTCGTGCTTGTAGCCTTGTTGTAAGCATGGCGACACACCTAGATTCGAATGCTGGTCCTTGAACTTTTTTTTCCTAAAACTAATTTTCTTAAATTTCTCTCATTAAAAGGGTAAAGTTGTCTTTTCTGTTTTTTTAGGAGGAAAACCAAGAAAAAGTTTTATTTTGGACTTTCCATGCAAGAAAAAACTTTTTAGTCTCTATCTATAGTTTTTTGTAAACCACCGAGACCAATTTTGCAGGTGCTTCCGAAATCTTTTTTGTGCTATATTTACATCTATCCCTATAATGTTTTTCCATTTTTTCTTTATATATTTTTTGTAACGACCCGGAAATCCTACCGTAAATGAAGTTAGTTTCCGTTACGTGCTAGTTTTTATTTATTTATTTATTTTTTTTTTTATTTTTTATATTTTTTGTAAATTATCTCCGCTTTAAGGTTATAAATCAAAATATATTAAATAAAAGTGATGTTATTTAATATTTAAAAGAGTTAGATAATAATTAAAAGGTGAATAAATTAATTAATTAAATTATAAAAAATATTTAGGATAAATAAAATCCATTAAAAGTAAAAATAAAATCCAAGAGTCTAATTGCCATTTTAGAAGGTAATGCATGTAGTTAATTTGGATTATAGGGTTTATGTGCCTTTATGGCTAAACTCTAGGGACCAAAGTTATAAAATTGGAATTAAAACACCTCATTTACCTGAATTGTAAATGTGGGTCTCCTCCTTCTCTTCTTTAATAGGCTATGACCCGCGTTAAATGCGGGAAACATATAAAAAAAATAGATAAAATAATATAAACAGACTTCGTGTTATTCATTATTATAATGTGTAAAAAAAATAAAACCAAATGTTTGATTATATATAATTTTTGAAGGACCATTTTGTAAACAACATTTTTTGTTTTAGAAGGGTGATGAACGATGGATGATGGAAGCCGGCAGCAAAACGTTGACACACCACTTTATTCTTGTGTGTCGTGTATCATTCCTAATATTATGTAGGGTTAGTAAGGATAAAACTCATACCCTATTAATATAGGGATTTTTCAAAGTAAATTAGGTAGGAAGCATATATTTTGAATAATTAAATGAATGGAAATGATTAAAAAATCGATCCAAAAATAATCAGAATCGTACCAAAGTTAATAAGATATTTATAAGATTTTTCATTTAAATAAATAAAGATCATATAAAACCAAATTCAATTAGAGTCTTCAATTTTTTTCGAATTATAATTATAATCTTAGAATATTTTCGAATTATAATTAAAAGTTTAAAATATATTAAAAAATCGATCAAAAAATAATCAGAATCATATATACCAAAGTTAATAAGATATTTAGAAGATTTTTCAATTAAATAAATAAAGAGCATATAATACCAAATTTAATTAGAGTCTTCAAATTTTTTCGATTTATAATTACAATCTTAGAATATTTTCAAATTACAATTAAAAGCTTAAAGTATTTTCAAATTATAATTAATGTTAATAAAATTTAAAAAAATTATAACTAAAAGTTCAAAAGAATTATAATTACCTGCCAAGCAACACCATGACTTAAAATAAATGGAGGCAAGGGGGTGGCACTTTCATACCATAAAACCACAATGAATCCACCCGTTGACTTGACATGACTTGACTAAATCAAATAATTGAAACATGTAAATAGTATTAATTTTGACTTTTTTAAAATATTAGCAAAAAATAATAAAAAAACAAAAAAACGGTCAAACGGTCAAACAAACTTCTACAAGAGTAACAAAAACAGTCAACATCATGACAAAAGCTTCACCTGCATCAAAAGAAGGTGCACCCCATTGTAACAGATATATAATTCTTATCCTTACAAGCATTATAAAAAAATGTTACAAAATTAAATAAAAAAATTAACTACGAAATTAACATTGTGTGTAATAACAAATACGTAACTATGGTGCGACATCAATTAATCCAGTACGATCGGTACGACAACTTGTTTTTGTTTTTGGTGTTGTATGATTGTAGGTCCAACCAACCCTAAGCAAATGAGCATAAAACCAAACAATGGCAATCCCGATGCCACAACTGAAAATTTCTCAAAGATCCCTTTCGTGAATGTATCAAATGAGGCAGATACTACACATAACCAAACAAACCAATTTTAGTACTTAATGAGGAAAGGCCTCATATATAGTTTACCAGATTAAGTGCATAGTAATGCATTAAAATATGACATTATTACCCGTGACAAAACAACTACAAAGATGAGTTGAGGAAGCCCGATTTCGAAACATCTTGCAACCTAAAAAAGACAAGACAAGTTTAATTAATGTATTTACCTAAACATGTAATCATGAGAAGAAATCATTTCTTTATTTTTGTTATACTTACCAAGGGGAATCCAAATTCAGAGCCCAAAACCAGCAAGGGCTACCAAAGGAGCAATAGAAAGAGGACTCAAAAATCTTTAATGATGTTAAACAAAGAGCACAAGATGAACAAAAGAAAATAGAACTAAAGAGCACAAGATGAACAAAAGAAAATAGAACTAAAGAGTTATCACAGTTGTGATAAGGGAAGTTTTCACAAAACTACTACATTTTCCGCATTTTATCCGAAAACCACTACTTTATTTATTTCTTTACGAGAAACCATTCATATTTCAAAAAGTTCAAAAAATAAAACATTTATATTGACATTTTTTTAAAAAAACATCATTCTTTAAGAATACAATATACTTGACCATGAAACAAAGTTTGTTAACAAAGTTTGTTAACTATTAGGGGTGAGAATGGTTCGGTCTGCTCTTGGTTTTAGTAAAAAAGTCGAACCATTTTCACCGCAAGTTGTTAACAAAATATATTTCATTATCGAATTCAGCACCTTTGATTCATCCTCATCCACATGCTCTTATCTCGTTACACCGGAACCACCTTCCCCCTTCCCTAATATTTCCAGTTCATGATCATCATCATAAACATATTTGATATATCCAAAAGTTTTAGTCCATTTAGGTCCTTTAAACTCTCCTTATAATGTTTCTTACGATTTAGATCCCTCTAGTTTCATTTGTAGAAAAGTAGTAATTTTCTGCTTTTCCTTTTTTCACAATCACAGCTTTCTACTGTTGTTTCTTTGCACTTGGTTCCCCATCATCACCGGAACCACCTTCCTCAGCCTGTTGCTTCCCTTTTTCCGATTCATCGGATTCCTTGAGCATGGCTTCTTCTGCTTCTTTACGTTCAAAATACTCACACCAACAAGGTTCGTTAAACTCCTGCCACAATTCCTCTTTTGCTGTAGAAACTTCCGCAGGCTGCATTCATACAACAAATTAAAACTTTAGTTTATATTACTATATATATGTATATATATATATATATATATATATATATATATATATATATATATATATATATATATATATTAATTATAAAAACTTAATTATAAATTAAGAACAATGGATTAATCACCTCATATGTTATTGCTCAAATTAATTTGATGCCTTTGATGACATTCTCACGTGGACCAAATATGTTGATTATTTCTCCTGTGCTCAGAACCACCTGGAGGGACACCCGGTGAAATCTATGTACCTGAACATACACATTCCATTATTTTATAAATAATTAAATTCTACTTATTTAATTATTATGTGAAATATTTGTAAATGAAATAATTCATAAAAAATCTTTATCCATGCACCACACTCCATGTTCATCTCAAGATATTTATGTTGTAGGTGCCAAGGACACGAATAACATATATATATATATATATATATATATATATATATATATATATATATATAAACAATAATGATTCAGAATACTAAAAGACCAAAATACCCTTGCCCCAATTACGAGTTTTAGACTTTTAATTTGATTAATAGGCGTGTTTGTCATAATGCAACTTCCAGTGATGACAATCAACCGGAATATATCATATACATTTTTCCATTCAAAGAGAAAGTGTGAAACTTGTTAAAAACTTAGTTTGATGGAGGGATATATACAGTAAAGTCCCAATATTTTCATCGATTTGACAAGAAAGTTCTACACTTTATTTTTTTGATAGTAAAGTCCAAATTACCGGCAGTTTTTGACACTTTTACCCTTTTTTCCCGGTTAGCCGGTAATTAGGATTTTTTTGTCAAAAAATTAAAGTTTTGGACTATCTTGTCAAATCGTCAATTAGGACTTTACTGTCACAAAAATAAAGTTTAGGATTTTTTTGTCAAATCATTGAAAATATTGGGACTTTAGTCTATATATAATTTTTTTTTGTTAGAAATTTAATGGTATGATACTCTTTAAGCATAAGAGTTATTGAAACCTTCTCTAATCAGCTAGATCCTATTGAAATCCTTTACGTTTGCTTCTTGTTAAATCGTTTTTTAATCTCAACAAACCGACATTGAAAAAAATTGAGATAATCAAGAAAGAAAGAAAGGACCAGGGTTTTGTTGGTTTTTTGCAGTCTAAAAAATCGAGAAATTAGAAACCTAAAAAAACGAAATTGCTCTGGCTTTATACAAACACAAACAACACATGCCTAGTTAAAAGCGTTTGAATGTGGAGAAGGGAAAGAAGGGCAATTTCGTTTTTTTCGGTTTCTTATTTCTCCATTTTTTAGACCGGAAAAAGCCAACACAACCCTGGTTCTTTCTTTCTTTTGTTGATTGTCTCAATTTTTTTCAATGTCGTTTTGTTGAGATTAAAAAAACGATTTAACAAGAAGCAAACGTAAAGAATTTCAATAGGATCTAGCTGATTAGAAGATATAGGATTTTTTGGAAACATGCTCTTTACACATACAAATAAAGGAAAACAAATAACATACATGCAATTATACACGATTTTTGGAACGAGACTCACAATCTACTTTTATAGAAGATATTGGATTTCTGAAATTTTCAACTTATTACAAACAAATATGCTACAAAGTTTTCCTTCAAACACGCTTATAAACTCACCAACAATCTATTTTGACGCTTTTTAAAATGACATGGGGACTCAGTGAACAGGTACTCGAGCCTCACATCTGGATATTTTGTTATCTTTTTGAGACATTGTGCTTTGTGTTATTTTTGTGTAATGGATAAACAAGTGCAGTATGTAAGCAATGAATGCTGGTATATTGTAATGTATGATGTTTAGTTGTTGAGTATCATTTATCAACTACTATGATATTACACAATGACGTCATCCGCCCCCGGACATTTCCGACGTCCTGGTTCGGGGGTGACATAAATATTAATCACTTTATAAATAATTACCATGGAAATTTAGTTGTTTCCACATTAAGCATATTAATTCATATTGGAATGTTTGGAGATCCACATGTATAGTCTTCTAATGACTAGAATTCAAGGTATTATTATTGAAGTTTAAAGTACTTTATCATAATTTAGTTTCACTTGAAAATATTCAAAAATTCGGATATTATATAGTAGAGATTGAGACCCATGTTAGGAACCTATAATATCCATATTTTACCATAAAAAAAATCAGTAATAATTCTCAGAAACCCGGTCTTAAAACCATTATTCGATCATAGATAAAAAAAAAATATCATGATCAAACCCATTTCTGAACCTGTAAAAATTTCCGTATCTTCAAATAATAAAAATAAGAATACGAAAATTGCATAACATAATCGAAACTTGTGTTTATTTTATTCTTGTGTCGTTCATAGGAACCATACCAGCTCCAAGAAATAACTCCATGACTGAATTCACGCCCCCATCCTGATTCCAGATACTCGAAATTGCTAATTACAATTCAGAAAAAAAATATGAGGATGGAAGAAACAAAATCAAAAAGCAACCGCCAAACATAGTCACAAAAAATCAATTCATGGAAGCATCAAAACAAAATAAGACCCATGATTAGAATTATAAATCAAAGCTGTGATACTAATTTTTAGTGTTAAAGGGTTTTTGTCGGATGTAATTATAGGTTAACAAAGAAAACCACCAAAAAGGGAAGGAGCAACCGAGGCGAGCAAATAGAAGACGAATTTGCAGAAGTTGGGGACCAAGTTGCTGGTTCCATCTCGATCCTGTCAGCTATATTTATGTGATCCAACTTACCTAGCAAATCGACCTATTTA
Organism: Lactuca saligna; assembly: GCF_052625555.1. Classification (NCBI taxonomy): domain Eukaryota; kingdom Viridiplantae; phylum Streptophyta; class Magnoliopsida; order Asterales; family Asteraceae; genus Lactuca; species Lactuca saligna. The sequence continues at coordinate 74,040,247 of NC_136417.1, forward strand.
GACAGATCAATGTCATGGTTCAATTATCATCTATCTCCACTACATTTTTGGCAGACAGAAAAAACTTTGAAGCTGGCGGAGGAGAGAGATCTCGATAAACACAATCCAAATTCGTTTGGTAACTTGTATCTCTATTCCAATTTGGAAAGAAACTTTGAATATGCCAAATACGCCACTAAACTACTTCAAAAGAAAATTTGAATTTTAGGAAAAGTTTAGCCTTAAATGTATTTATTTTGTTATAATTAAAAAATATCTTATAGGATTTCACAAAACTACTTGAAAAGAAATTTTCACTTTTGGGAAATTGAAAATCTTTTCATTGTTATGAAGTGTACCAAATTCATTGGAATCAATATAAATAGAAACATATGAACTCAAGCTGAAAATCTTTTGTAATTGTGGAGGATTCTTAGAGATAGAGTGTTAATTGCTCTCATTATTTGAACACTTAGTTTTAATAGTTTTAGTACCAAACTTATTGGAATCAATATAAATAGAAACATATGAATTCAATTGGACTCAAAATCTTTAGTAATTATGGAGGATTCTTAGACAGAGAGTGCAAATCGCTCCTATTATTTGAACTCTTAATTATGATAATTTTAGTATAAATATGTTCACCACCAACTCTTGAGATCACCTACCGTGTAAGGATGTTGATGAATACACAATTTCTACTCATTTTCTTTGTTCTTAGCTTTCTCATCATGTGTGAGTTAATTAGTCTGTTAATCCCCTGAGGATTTGAACATGTGTGTGTGTGTGTGTGTGTGTGTATATATATACATATATATTTTTAAGTGTCCGATTTTGATAAAATTATTTAAATTACAGTCTAAAATAAAATATACGCTGAAAAAGATTTACAAAAATGTTATATCACCGTATAATCTTTTAAATCTTAGTTTTTGGAAAATCTTCGTTTAAGCGTTATATTTCCTCTAACACATTCGTGTATGCAGCTATTGATGGGAGCAACAATGGCAAAAAAAACATCGAAATTGCAGTGATGAAGACCAAATCAAGTAAAGTAAGTCCACCACCATCTACTCTAGATTCTGATGACACATTTCATGATAACAAGTTGAGGGGTTTTTGTATGCCAAGTCCATCAACAAGATGTCATGGAACAAGAAAAAGTTGTTACTGTTGTATTGGGCCACAAGAAGTAATATGCATAGAAGGCTATGAGATATGTTATGATATATGTAATTAAAATAAATCTTACAAATATGATAACATGTAATCTATTTTTTATGTAATTAATGGTCTTTATAGTTTCGGGTATTCTACACTATTGGTCCCCAACTCTTGGATCCTCCTTTTTATATATATTTAAAGAAATTAATATTTTCATACATTTTCCTACTATATATATCCTCCTACCCGTATTAAATGGTGACAAGTGTATTAGTATACTTTTAATTACATTTAATTTGACACATGTCAAGATTTAACATGGGATAGGAACAAATTATAAGTTGATATTTAATTTTCATATTTTCAGTGCAGTTTTGCTCCTAGGTATTCATTTAAGTCATGAAAGAACTGTATTAACTTTATTTATTTTTTAAAAAATTAATTACTATTAACCTGTTAAAAAATTTCATCATATTTGGGTTCTACTTTGACCCCTTGCCCATTTATCCACAAGTCATCGTGAACCACTTGTTAAAACAATTTCATGTTCATGTGTTCTAGGCTTCTAATATTCAATGTATTTTTTTATATAATATTCTTTTATCATAAATAATTTAAATCATATGTTTGATTAGAAGATGATGGTTATCCTTTCTTCTAATAAGACATAGAAAAATTTAAGGAAAGTAATTTAATAAATAAGCACATCTATTTATGTAGCTATTAATAAGTAAAATAAAATCGAATTTTAACATAAAACATATGCGTATAAAGGACCTACTTAAATATTAAGTTACAAAAGAAAGACATCGTATTATTCTTGTGCGCAGAGACTAATGAATAGTTCAATGGTTCGTGCTTGTAGCCTTGTTGTAAGCATGGCGATACACCTAGATTCGAATGCTGGTCCTTGAACTTTTTTTTTTTTTTTTTCTAAAACTAATTTTCTTAAATTTCTCTCATTAAAAGGGTAAAGTTGTCTTTTCTGTTTTTTTAGAAGGAAAACCAACAAAAAGTTTTATTTTGGACTTTCCATGCAAGCAAAAACTTTTTAGTCTCTATCTATAGTTTTTTGTAAACCACCAAGACCAATTTTGCATGTGCGTCCGAAATCTTTTTTGTGCTATATTTACATATATCCCTATAATGTTTTTCCATTTTTTCTTTATATAGATTTTGTAACGACCCGAAAATCCTACCGTAAATGAAGTTAGTTTCCGTTACGTGCTAGTTTCTTTTTTTTTTTTTTTTTTTTTTTTTTTGTAATGATCTCGGCTTTAAGGTTATAAATCAAAATATATTAAATAAAAGTGATGTTATTTAATATTTAAAAGAGTTAGATAATACTTAAAAGGTGAATAAATTAATTAATTAAATTATAAAAAAATATTTAGGATAAAAAATCCATTAAAAATAAAAATAAAATCCAAGAGTCTAATTGCCATTTTAGAAGGTAATGCATGTAGTTAATTTGGATTATAGGGTTTATGTGCGTTTATGGCTAAACTCTAGGGACCAAAGTTATAAAATTGGAATTAAAACACCTCATTTACCTGAATTGTAAATGTGGGTCTCCTCCTTCCTTTCTTTAATAGGCGTTACACTAGATTATGACCCACGTTAAACGCGGGAAACATATAAAAAAATAGATAAAATAACATAAAGAGACTTCGAGTTATTGATTATTATAATGTGTAAAAAAAATAAAATGAAATGTTTGATTATATATAATTGTTGAAGGACCATTTTGTAAACAACATTGTTTGTTTTAGAAGGGTGATGAACGACGGATGATCGAAGCCGACATTCTGCTGACACACTATTTTATTCTTGTGTGTCGTGTATCATTCCTAATATTATCTAGGGTTAATAATGATAAAACTCATACCCTATTAATATAGGGATTTTTCAAAGTAAATTAGGTAGGAAGCATATATTTTGAATAATTAAATGAATGGACATGATTAAAAAATCGATCCAAAAATAATCAGAATCGTACCAAAGTTAATAAGATATTTATAAGATTTTTCATTTAAATAAATAAACATCATATAAAACCAAATTCAATTAGAGCCTTCAATTTTTTTCGAATTATAATTATAATCTTAGAATATTTTCGAATTATAATTATATGTTTAAAATATATTAAAAAATCGATCAAAAAATAATCAGAATCATATATACCAAAGTTAATAAGATATTTAGAAGATTTTTCAATTAAATAAATAAAGAGCATATAATACCAAATTTAATTAGAGTCTTCAAATTTTTTCGATTTATAATTACAATCTTAGAATATTTTCAAATTACAATTAAAAGCTTAAATTATTTTCAAATTATAATTAATGTTAATAAAACTTAAAAAAATTATAACTAAAAGTTCAAAAGAATTATAATTATCTGCCAAGCAACAACATGACTTAAAATAAATGGAGGCAAGGGGGTGGCACTTTCATACCATGAAACCACAATGAATCCACCAGTTGACTTGACTTGACTGAATCAAATAATTGAAACATGTAAATCGTATTAATTTTGACTTTTTAAAAATATTAGCAAAAAATTATAAAAAAACACAAAAACGGTCAAACGGTCAAACAAACCTCTACAAGAGTAACAAAAACAGTCATCATCATGACAAAAGCTTCACCTGCATCAAAAGAAGGTGCACCCCATTGAAACAGATATATAATTCTTATCCTTACAAGCATTATAAAAAAATGTTACAAAATTAAATAAAAAAATTAACTACAAAATTAACATTGTGTGTAATAATAAATACGTAACTATGGTGCGATATCAATTGATCCAGAACGATCGGTACGACAACTTGTTTTTGTTTTTGGTGTTGTATGATTGTAGGTCCAACCAACTCTTAGCAAATGAGCATAAAACCAAACAATGACAATCCCGATGCCACAACTGAAAATTTCTCAAAGATCCCCTTCGTGAATGTATCAAATGAGGCAAATACTACACATAACCAAACAAACCAATTTTAGTACTTAATGAGGAAAGGCCTTATATATAGTTTACCAGATTAAGTGCATAGTAATGAATTAAAATATGACATTATTACCCGTGACAAAACAACTACAAAGATGAGTTGAGGAAGCCCGATTTCGAAACATCTGGCAACCTAAAAAAGACAAGACAAGTTTAATTAATGTATTTACCTAAACATGTAATCATGAGAAGAAATCATTTCTTTATTTTTGTTATACTTACCACGGGGAATCCAAATTCAGAGCCCAAAACCAGCAAGGGCTACCAAAGGAGCAATAGAAAGAGGACTCAAAAATCTTTAATGATGTTAAACAAAGAGCACAAGATGAACAAAAGAAAATAGAACAATCACAGTTGTGATAAGGGAAGTTTTCACAAAACTATTACATTTTCCACATTTTATCCGAAAAACCACTACTTTATTTATTTCTTTACCAAAAACCATTCATATTTCAAAAAGCTCAAAAAATAAAACATTTATGTTGACATATTTTTTTTCAAAAAACATCATTATTTAAGAATACAATATACTTGACCATGAAACAAAGTTTGTTAACCATTAGGGGTGAGAATGGTTCGGTCTGCTCTTGGTTTTAGTAAAAAAGTCGAACCATTTTCACTGCAAGTTGTTAACAAAATATATTTCATGGCCTTGGCGGCTGAAAAAAACGATGACTCACTTCGGGTACCCTCACCATATACCGTCAACACTCCCCCACTAGGGTCTCGTATCGTCACCAATTGTCGCTCGCAGTCAATAACATCCCCAAAGCGGCTCAACCAATCCATACCCACTATAACACACATGTCCCCCATCGCAATCGGAACCAGATCTATCGGGAACTCAACACCGAAGATCTCAAGCACACATCCCCGAATCACATCCCTAGCATACACCGGTCGCTCGTCGGCTATAGAAACCTACAGAGGTCGACTCATCGCCTCTTACTGAATACTAATGTGCTGACTGAACGCTAAAGACACAAATAACCGACTCGCACCCGAGTCAAATAACACCAAAGAAGGCACATAATTCACAAGGAAAGTACCTACACACATCATAATAAAAACACAATATCTCTAGCATAGCATAAATAAATGGCAGAATACATACCAGCCACAACATCAGGCGTTGCACAGACCTCCTCCGCTGTCAACTGAAAGGCTCTCCCGCGAGCCTTCGGCGCCTTGGCCTTCACTGGCCGACTCTCCGTAGCTCTCAACGCAGCAGGGGCAGATCCCTGTGATGCTCCCTGCGTCGACCCTGTAGCTGTGGGCACTCGGCCTTCTAATGGCCAGCCTGGTTGCAGTGGAAACGCACTGCAAATCCCTTGGGGCAGTCTTTCGCCATATGCCCCTCCTTGCCACACTTGTAGTAAGATCCAGATCTACATACCCCCTCATGACCCTTTCCGCACTTACCACACGTGCGGCCCTTCTGGCTCCCTGACCCTACATCAGCGGGCTTTTCCCACTTGGCTGCGGGCTGAGACTATGTCCACCGCCTCTCCATCCTCTAAGACTCGGCCTCCTTCCTGGCCTGAGTCTCGAGCTCGATCTCCCTCTTCCGGGCATTTTCCTAAAGCTCGACAAATTTACGGTACGTCGAGTTCGCCACGAACTCGCGAATGTCCCTCCTCAGAATACCCAGATATCGACTCACGCGTTCCTTCTCCGAAGACACCTACTCAGGGCAAAACATCGCCCTCTCATGAAACATCCTAGTAATCGTAGTAACAGACTCAGTACCTTGCTTGAGGGTCAAGAACTCCTAGGCTAACCGTTCCCTTTCCACCGGGGGAACGTACTCATCTCGAAACATAGTGGTGAACCTCTCCCAGGTCACCGCAACAAGCTCTGTAGAAGTGAAGTGTGTTGTCGCAAACTTCCACCAATCCTTCACTCCCAAGCGAAGCTGGTTCAAAGTGAACTGTACCCTCAGATGCTCCGGACATGAACATGTGTAAAAGCACCCCTTAATGTCAGAGATCCATCTCATCGCGTCTATCGGATCCTGAGTGTTGGATTAATGTCTAAGTCCATAACTATAATTGGTAAGACTTGACCCGACCCGGCATGGTCCATTTGGGTTGCATACCATCATGCACTTGGATAGACTATAATGAGAGAAATAAGACACTTATGGTTATTAATATATTATAAGTTCTAGTATATTAATAATAAGAATAATAAGATTATTTAATTAGTATTGATCAAGAATTAATCTAGGATTAATTAAGTGATCAAAAGAAGACTAATTAAATATATGGGTTGATTGTGTAAATCATCCATACTTGTATAGTGGGCTAATGCTCCATGGATAATCAAGTTGGGCTAAAACCCATAGGATGGTCCATGGATGCTCCATGGTGTATTTGTACCCATGGATCATGGAAATGAAAGGCCATGTCAATTAGGGTTTACATGGTGTAACCCTAACTATATAAGCTTCTTATTCTTGACCAAAATCGGCCACTAGTGTGTGGTGTAAAAGGGCTAGCCGATTTCATGAGTTGTAGAATTCTCTCAAGCTATTCTAAGTGTTTTGGTGATTGTGATTCCACTTGAGGCTTCCACACTATTGGGGCTAAGCTCTTAAAGCTTGAAGACATCAAGCTACATCAAAAGGTATGTATTCTATCTTGTTACATTCATTGATTTGTATGCTAGATTAGGATAACACCTTGGAAGTTCTTATTTGCATGTATAATAGAGAAAACATAGATCCAAGGTATTTAGGGTTGCATGTACACTTAGGAGTGTTAGAATGCTCAAAACCCAACAGTGGTATCAGAGCCTAGGTTTGTTTTCATGTTATACCTGCAATAGAAGCTGAAAAAACGAATTTGGTGCTGTCTGATCATCTGACTCGGCGAGTCCATCAGAGGACTCGGCGAGTCCATGCCTAAAATGTGATCAATTCGATCCAACTCGCCGAGTTGGTTCATGCACTCGACGAGTTGGACCCCCAGACAGCATATTTTCGAGTTTTTTGGCTAGAAATGGACTAGGAACATTACCCTAAGTTGTTTTTGAACTTATAAACTTGTTTTTGATGTGGTAATGTTCATGCTAATCCATTTTCAAAGATAATTGTCAATAGATTCATGTTTTGTATTAGTTTAAGGTTTAGACTAATTACATGGAAAAGTTTGATTTGAATTATCTTCTTCTTATGAGTTGCTTAGATTAATAGAAAAGTTAATTGAAATAGTTGTTTTCAATCCATTTTAATCTAAGAGTTGAGTATAAAATGTGTTTGTGTAACTTGTCCTCAAGTTACATGAAGAGTCACATTAAAGACTTATAAAATTCATAAAAGTTGGCAATGGTTACAAAATGAGGAGTCTTGTGTCATTGAATATTTTTTTTTTTTATTTTTTTTTATGACTCCATAACTTGTCCTCAAGTTATGGAACTTCAAGAGTCACCTCATTAAAGAAAAATATGTAACCATAATTAAATCCATAAGTTATAAAATAAAGAAAAAGTTAGTTCTTTTATTAGTTTAAAGTCTTCCATAACTTGTCCTCAAGTTATGGAACTTGAAGAGTTTTTGGATTAAAACTACTTTAAACACATAAGTTATGGAATTAATTAGTTTTGAATAGTTTCAAAACATGCCCTCAAGTTTTGGAATTTGTAAAGTTTTCACTTATGAATACTTTAATTCCAAGTTAGCCCTTAGAATTTTAAAAGTTAAAATTCAACCCTTATACTTTATAATATTATAAGTTAATAATATATATATATATATGTATAAGAGTAAATTCAGTCTTACCGCTAGTACGCCTCATTCACGAAGCCGGTCTATAAGGTGGGTATAAGGTTGTTGCCTATAAAATGGCAACTTAATGGGTGTCCACTCTCACCCACCGCTTGCTTGACTGGTGGAGGGTCGTTAGCCGAACGGGTTTGACAGGACTATAATTCTCCCTTCATTAAAAGTATTAATGATAAATACTAAGTAACTAAACTCTTAATAATACCCAATCTTAGTTACTTAGGAAAAATGCGAATAAGGTGCTAATCCATAAAATTACACTTTGCACTTTGTCTAAGTCGTTAGTGGAGCGTGTGTGGTTAACCGGCACACTAATTTGGACTTAACAAGGTAGGTAAAGGGTGACTTAATATTTATCATAGTATCGATGGAGCGTGTGTGGTTAACCGGCACATCGATTGAGGGGTAATTTATTAAGGGTACCAAGTGATTTGCATGGTTACTTCACACCTTGTTTTGTGATCCTCAGCATCCCAGTCACAAAACCTGAAGGGCACACTCGAGATTGAAACATGCCTTTGAACAGTTCAATGAATCTCAAAGATCTAGGAGTTTCAAAACCAATTAAAACCTAATAACACATTTCGTTTATCTTGGTGGAAATTGGTGAATCGTCATTCACCTACCTTCAAATATTTTATAGCTTGGATTACGGCATACCTCTTCTAAGTTATAAAATAGTTTGTTGGGTCCTAGCCTTAATATTTCATATTGGGTGTCATATTAAGGACTTTAAATCAACTATCTTGAATATCTCCCAAAAGATGTCTGTAATAGACACCTATGATCTTCCCAAATCTATTGAAACAAGGGTTCCTAAATGAAGATGATGTCCCTAGGATATCATACTTCTTTCACCTCCTCCAACTATTCTCCCTAACCCACATGTTCTTGAAAAGTTTAAGGTCACTCAAGCCCTATTGGCAAGGCAAGGTCTAGGTGTGATCACATCTTGGAGAGGTAGTCACATATTGACAAGCCGGGAGAGTTGGGTGTCAAAGTCTTGAGAAAGTTGGTGATTCAATCACTTTCTAAGTCACATAGTGAGTTCTTTTGGGACACCTATGAAACAGACTATGACAAGACCCTTAATGATCTTATCTATTTGCTAAGATCAACTTCCTAAAACTTTATGGACATTGACAATGATGACATTGGACATCTAGTAAAGCTCTCTCTTCCCAGTGGAAAGGGATCGGCCATTGTCAACTCGGTTGACCAAATGGTAAAGAGAAAAGCTAAGTCTGTGATAGTCCTGTGTACCATTATCAAAGGGTCCATATGTTTATATTGCCAAAGAAAGGGGCATTGGTTGCGAAACTGCCAAATTTACCTAAGGATGTTAAAGTCAATAAGTTTGACTCTACTTCAGGTAAAGTCCACTATCTAACTCTGCTAAGTTTCTATTCTGAGATTCTTGATACATGATGTGACTGGGTCACATGGTGATGTTTTAAGAATTAAGGAAAAGTGAAGAAACTTAAGGAAAGAATGTGCTGAATCTGATCGCGTAGATGGATTTCTATCGCATAGTTTGAAGATCGGATTCTTGAGCTACTTCTTAGCAGTTATGAGATATTGCTTAGGAATAGATAACAACAAGTTTTCATATGGATTGTAAGGATAAGTTTTCCGCAAAGTTTTAAAATAAAAGAAAAAAATTTTGTGATTTTATTTATTTTAAAATATCCTTACAATGGCATTTGAGGAAAAATTGTTGCTTATATGATTCCATTAAGAGCAAGAGTGGAAATATGAAATTGATTCTTTCATTTGTGGTAATGTCTAGATTTACCAAATAAGGAAAGATTCTCATCACCCAAGTTTCAATTGGACCGGAACTTGGAATCATGCAAGTTGTATAGCATGATGAATGAGAACTTTCAAGTATTGGAAAATTAAGACTAATTACTTGTTCACATGGATGTGTGAGTCAAGTAAAGGACTAAGGGATCGAGTACACATTCTTGTGCACTGATTAAGTCTACCATAAAAGTTTGATAAGACTATTCGTCATAGTTTACTAAAGCTCAGTAAATATGATTATACTTACATGCTTAAGTGTAATTCTGAGACATTGGAAAAAGGTTCCAATGTAAGGCAGAGCGAATAAGAAGAATCAAATTAGGCAGAAGGATAAAAGTTTCTCAAATCTGAAAAGATGGGAGAGTACTTTAGTATCAGTTTTGTGATCATCTTAATGATTAAGAAACCATAGCACAATTATTTCTCTAAGGAAGTCTTAGTGCATTCTTATGACTAAGAAGAGGGATCTTGAATTGTTGAAATGGTTAAATCAAGAAGATGAGTCATACTTCGTTCTAATACAAGTCTTAGAGTCATACTCCAAGATTGTAACTTGAGTGACATGTCTTAAAGAACGTTTAAAACACTTGTCAAATGTAAGAGTAAAAGTTTTCTACTCTTGTACATTTGAAATTGGTAAGTTGTGATGTTTTGGATAAAACAAAGACCAACTAAGGCCAATTGTGTGAAGTGTTTGTCTTGATTAGAATCCACACTGTCTCTTGGATATTTGACAAGGGAGTCTCATAGGTCAAGAGGACAGTGGGAGTCTTAAAGGTCTTGAAAGTCTCAAGAACTAATCAAGAATAGAACCTGAAGTTCTTCACTAGCACACGACTTGAGGTTTATAACCTATCGTGTTGACATATTCTGTGCCCATTCCAATTAAGGTTGGCTTTGCATATGAGTTCTTAGAGTTCTCAATGTGTTGCACAACAACTTGGAAGCAATGGTAGGCCCTTGAGCTGCCAGGTGGCAAGAAATTAAGATTGAGTTCAATCCACATGGTTTTGGATTTGTCATTATCCTTGTCTTGTGACTATGGTTTTGACAATTCACATGGATAAGAACACATACACCATTAAATCTAAGTGTCATAAGGTTTCTCTCCGATTCATGAAAATGATGGTGAGGAAACACTTTCACTAAGTAGATTTTATCTAGATAGCAATTGTGATATTTGCATTCTCAAATTCGTTAGTGGAGCGTGTGTGGTTTACCGGCACACTAACCTGGACTTGTGAGAAATGGCAAAGGTCAAAACAATCAAGACTATGATTACGGCATCCCTTTTCATAGTTCTTGAAATTGTTTAGACACACCCATGAGCTATCTAAGGAAAGGTGTATGATTTTGATAAAGTTCTATCAAAACAATCTTGTATCAGAAATCTGAACTTTGGTGAGAAAGTCAGCTGATTTCTGAGTACATGTCAAAGCTAGTGGGAGCATAAGTGTTATGCTAATAATCATCATGTTAGTGGGAGCATGATAATTATGATAAGTATTGCAAGTTAGCAATGTTAATTATAGAAAACAAAAAGTTTCAATTCGTGAGGTTGCAGGGGTTGAAAAAGTTGTTTTGCTATAATTAAGGGAGAGGAAATTATACTTCATCTCAAATCTATTAGTTTAGATCGTGAGGTTTTAATCATTTAGTCAAGGATATATATGAATTTCATGTTGGAGTGGCTCAACATAAGGAAATTCTGTATATGGGTCCATTATTTGCGTTCTAAAATTCGATTATGATTACGGCATCCTTTTTCATAATCTGAATTATGAGAACTTGGCAAATAGAAATGGACATATTATAGCAAAAGACTGGTTTAGTCTTTATGTGAGACATCATGAATCGTGTCCCATATGCTTCGGATATAGGATCGGTTACATGTGCTATATTCATCCATTCTAAAATTTTCCTGATGCCTGGGGCATTAAGAAGGGAAAAGGTTTAGAACTGGATATGACTAAAAGGATTAAACAATTGTCGAGGACAATCTAAGGTTTTCCAAGGATTGGTTGCTCAAGGACAGTTGGAAGTATAGTGATAATTCTGGAAGGACCATATTGACATAATCTGTAAGGAGGCAACTCTTGTTCAGAAGTGATAGTCAAAATGGAATCTGGAAATGTTTCAAAGTTAGAAGTTTTCAATCTGTGTAAGATTAAGAAAACTTAATGCAAGAAGGATGTTTCCAAGGAGCTGATCTCCTTTGGAATACTCTGTAATGGTTGTTGTCAAGTCTTTATGACTTTGTACATAATCATTACAAGAGGATCAATGCATATAAGTTTAGAATCTAACAGATTTCAGTAAATGGCATGAATTTGGAATTCTTGCATTTGCAGTAAGGATTTGGGAGTGTGAAAAGAGAATCATTGAAGTTATGTTCAATTGATCTAGTTCACAAAGTAAAGATCATAGACAAACATAGTATGCATACTTGGTGTGTGGCATGACTAGTGTTTAAAGAAAACATAGTGTACATGCTTGGAGCATGGGACAACTATTGTTTTAAATTCAAGAATAAAGTTGATAGCTGAAACGGTATACAATGAATAATGTGCAATCATATGGTGATAAATAAAAGGTGTTTTATTTATGTTCAAAGGGTTGATACCATATTGGATTCAATTATTATTGTGTTTCATTTTGCATGTTTTGACTTCCCGAATAAACTAGGTTATTCTTCCGGAATGACTAAGTTATTCAAACCATCCACAGTCGGTCATATGTTGGAAGTAGATATGAATGAAGACTGTCATGGGTTGGCTTGTAGAGGTCTAAGGTGTTGGACAAACGGCTACAACACTCATGAGTGCTCATAAGTTCTGAGTATTGGATTCAACCCGCGCTCATTGGAATCACTTCATGGATTTTATCACGAGTGATCATGAGACGATAATATCTTATATTCTTCAAACCTAGAGATATGAGTTGTTACTATGAGTTGGTTCTACATTGATTGCACGAAAACGCATTTGGTAACTCGGTGCTATAAAACGTGCCTTTGTGTATGATTCAACAAGTAGTAGAACAAGCCATATGAGTCGAAGTTTATCCATTCCTTTTACCTTCGGGATAAAAGTGATATCTGTGGGCCCCTCGATGATTTGATGATGACAAATGGAAGTGCTCGGTCGGGCCAGGACTGATTTGATTTGTTCAATTAGTCAGTCGTTATAAATCGGAAATCGGGAAACAACAAATGGACAGAGAGAATGATTATAATCCATGTCTCAGTCCATATGATATCTACAATGGAGGAATATATGATCCCTTATCTAATGGACAAGTCATTGACAAAGGTCAGAGTTCATCTACAAGGTCAGAGTTCGACAGAAGCTTTTGAGAGCTACGATTGCCGGTTGGTTCCTGAAATCATACGCAATAATAGTTTTAGACTTATCCAAGTGGGAGACTGTTGGATTAATGTCTAAGTCCATAACTATAATTGGTAAGACTTGACCCGACCCGACATGGTCCATTTAGGTTGCATACCATCATGCACTTGGATAGACTATAATGAGAGAAATAAGACACTTATGGTTATTAATATATTATAAGTTCTAGTATATTAATAATAAGAATAATAAGATTATTTAATTAGTATTGATCAAGAATTAATCTAGGATTAATTAAGTGATCAAAAGAAGACTAATTAAATATATGGGTTGATTGTGTAAATCATCCATACTTGTATAGTGGGCTAATTCTCCATGGATAATCAAGTTGGGCTAAAACCCATAGGATGGTCCATGGATGCTCCATGGTGTATTTGTACCCATGGATCATGGAAATGAAAGGCCATGTCAATTAGGGTTTACATGGTGTAACCCTAACTATATAAGCTTCTTATTCTTGACCAAAATCGGCCACTAGTGTGTGGTGTAAAAGGGCTAGCCGATTTCATGAGTTGTAGAATTCTCTCAAGCTATTCTAAGTGTTTTGGTGATTGTGATTCCACTTGAGGCTTCCACACTATTGGGGCTAAGCTCTTAAAGCTTGAAGACATCAAGCTACATCAAAAGGTATGTATTCTATCTTGTTACATTCATTGATTTGTATGCTAGATTAGGATAACACCTTGGAAGTTCTTATTTGCATGTATAATAGAGAAAACATAGATCCAAGGTATTTAGGGTTGCATGTACACTTAGGAGTGTTAGAATGCTCAAAACCCAACACTGAGTCCCATCAAACTCCGGTGGCTTCATGTTGCTGAACTCCCAGTACAGCAACGTGTCACCCCCTTGTGACCTGGCAGCAGCCACGGCTGTAGTGGCTACAACAACAACAACATCAGTAAGAGCAGAATACTGCTCATCAAAAGTCTTAATCAGTGTGGTCTTGATAGACCAGAACACCTCTGCAATCTCAGCTCGGATTGTAGCAGCCGGCTCATCATGAATCATCTGGCGGAGCTCCTCATCGCTCACACCCCCCGCTAGTCCCTGGCCTGTGGCGTGTCCCAACCATGATGTCTCTAAAATACAACCTAATAATTATCAGGGTCTCGCTCGAGCATACTCGCACTCGATAACTCAACCCTACTTGCTCCCTAGTATCCTAAGGATTCCTACTTGGACTGTACACTTATTCGGATTTTCCAGTAGTACGAGCCCTATACTACCTTCCACACTGCATCGGTATTCATTCCAAGTCCCCCTCCACGGATTCCCAGATCACAAGTACTCTATCTCTTGCTGTATATAAGCTACCCCTCGGTAGGCTCTCATAAGCTCCTCACTGCTACCTAATCACTCTCAAGCATCTCATAGCAGCCGTAATCTTCCTAGGCTAAGGAATCACAAATCAGTCCACTCTAGTCCTAATAAGAATACCTAGCCTACTCTAGCATGCATATCATAACATCTCATAACACCTATTGTAAGGGTATTATGGGAAATCACCTTCCGGGTGCTGGCTGATCGTACACATTGCTTTCTTCTGTTTTTCTCAAATCCTTTTACTCTTTAGGAAAATTATTTATTTTATGAAAACTTTCTCAAATCCTCAGTTTGAGTTCAAATACACCCGAAGGTGAATCTGAATCCCTCAAACCAAGGCTCTGATACCAATTTGTAACACCAGATTTGTCAAAACAATTTTTTCCTTTTTAAAACATACTTTCATTCATAAAATAATATTAAACACAATTTATCTACTATCATCATAGTAAAACATATCCCAGAATCATATAAACAAAAGCTCCATGAGTGTGTACAGATCATGCCGACGCCTTCCCGCGATCATCACTGGTACCTGAAACACATACACAAAACACTATAAGCATAAATGCTTAGTGAGTTCCCCAAAATACCACATAAACACATATCGACCACTAAAGGCAGTAACTTTGATGACCCTTTGGTCGAATATCTCTGTGGGACCCTCTTGGTCCCATAACTCTGTGGACCCACTGGTCCTACCTCTGTAAACTCTGAATCATGCATATCACATATCACATAGAAATCACAACACGTAAATAGCATACAAGATACACTGTCACATAGCTCTGATTACCACTCTAGGTAAAGTATAGTGAGAAGACTCACCTCGGGAATCTCGGTAAAATCTCGATATTAGAAATATTGCCCTAGCCTCCGCCTAGTCACAATAATAAATTACACTAAATAAATGTCTCTTCAAAAATTGGATATTCTCTCATACAAATCCCTAGAAGGGTAAAAGACCATTCTACCCCTCTATAGGCCCAAAGGCCCATTTGTTGAAAAACCCTAAAAGTCAACTGTCCATTTTGACCAGACTCGCCGAGTGCATACGACGACTCGGCGAGTCCCATCGTCCCCACAGACTCTTCCCTTTCTAAGCCTCACTCGACTTACTGAGTCACCCCTCAACTCACTGGGTCACCACTGGAGTCAGTCCCCGGGGTAACCCGGTCCGACTCGTCGAGTATACATATGGACTCAGTGATTTTCTTCCATGGACTTGCTCAAACAACCTCCTGAGGTCAGATCTACTTAACCAAATCATAGATCTAACCCTTAAACACTCAAAAGTCACGTAAAGGTGCAACCTTTACGTGCACGCAACCCATATCAAGCCTCAAATAGAGAAATAACACTAGAAATGGAAACCTAGTCTCCAATTCCTTATTTGCTTGCAAAAAGCTGGAAGATAATGGCTCTAGGGACCTCTCATGGTCTAGATCTGATGTTATTCATACTAAGGGGGACCTCATACTCACTAGATCTCCTAAAATTATGAGGGAAAAACCCTAAAATTATGAAATCCACCATATGAACATGAAATGGAAAGAATTATACCTCTAAAGACAATAAATCAAGATGATTAGCTCCAATCCAAGCTCCCTTCACGTTCTAGATGGATCCTCTCTTCTTCCTCTAGCAAAATCACCCCAAAAATGAAGAATATAAGCCCTCTCTTGCACTCAAGCCTTCCTCACTCTCTCTAGGGTTTCTCTGGAACAATGTGGCCACAAATAAAGGCCATAAGGGCTTTTAAATAGGCTCCAAACCCAGGGATTAGGGTTTTCCTAATCAGCAACGACTCGGCGAGTCAGATCCCCGACTCGTTGAGCCCGCTCGCGAAATCGCGTCAATAGATAAGACTCTACTCGACGAGTTGAGGCATCAACTCGTCGAGTTCCACAATAAAACAATAAATAAATACTTAAATTAACATACCCGAACTCAGGATGTTACAAGGGATCTTCAGAAATTTCATGATAGAATTGCTTGATTTATGATGCCTGCTAGCCTAGGGTTTCCTTCATATGAGTTATTCGGTATTCCTCTAGGGGTGAGGATTGAGTGCTTGCTATGATTTTTGTGTTTAGGGTGTTGTGGTGATACTTGAGACAAATATGGGTAGGTGTGGAAGGTAGTATGGGCCCGTACTACTGAAAGCACAGGACCCAAACGCGTGTCAAGGAAGTCACAACCCCAAGGTTGTTGGATAGAGGATAGTTCTTGGCGGTTATGCGAGGTATCTGACATTCTTATGGTTCATTTCAGTATGGCAGATGCGAGACGTTTGGAGGCAGGATCCGGTTCGGGATCAGGATCAGGAGAGGGTGGCTAGGATGGACTAGTACCACTCAAGGTTATTGGTCAGATGAGTACGGATGAGTTGGATGCTAGGATTCGTGACATCCTACATGATGAGGTTGCTGCTATGTTCCGGGCTGAGTTGCTGGAACTGGCTGGGTCGATCAAGACCGCCATGGTTGAGTATTTTGATGAGTGCTATACGGTTCTTGCTGAGACAGCGGCTGTGGTAGTGACCGGGGGAGGATCCAGTCGGGGCTTTCAGTATTGGGATTTCGATAATATGAAGCCCCTTACTTTCGATGGAGTTCAGGATCCGATCGTTGCTATGAGATGGTTGTCAGATGTGGAGGGTTGCTTCTTCACATGTTCATGCCCTGCGGATCAGAGGATGAGGTGTGCTCTGAACCTTTTGAGGCTCGAGGCGACGGATTAGTGGAGGTTGACTACGGGATCTTATTCTGATGCACAATGGGCTGCGGTTTCGTGGGATCAGTTCCGGGAAATGTTTTGGTACTCGTTATGTTCCGCAGGTTGAGAGAGAGAGGTTGGCTCAGGAGTTCTTAGAACTGAAGCAGGGTTCAGATTCGGTGATGGAGATCACCAGGATGTTCACTGAGAGGGTGATGTCTTTCCAGGAGTTTGCTTCGGAGTAGGCTCAGATGTCTCTATATCTCAAGATAGACATCAGGCAGTTTGTATCCACGCAGAGGTGTAGTACCTTGTTGGAGTTGCAAGAGGCCGCTAAGCGGCGCGAGTTAGAGATTGAGCTCCTGTTGAGAGACCAAAGGCAGGCCTCGGTGCAGTTGCAGCCCGCACCGAAGTAGATGAGGCCCGCTGATTATCGACAGGGAGGTCAGAGGAGTCGCATTTGTGAGAAGTGAGGCAAGGTGCATCAGGGAAGTTGTCGTTCTTCTTCTGGGTGCCAAAAGTGTGGCAAGGAGGGCCACATAACCAGGGATTGCAGGCAGCAGGCTCCAGCTGCCGGAGTTCGACTTAGTTATCATTATGATCAGGTGGGCCATATGAAGGCCCATTGTCCTCTGCTGGCTGCCAAGTCAGTGTAGGCCCCAACGCTAGCCACTTTGAGACTTACTAACGGGATTCAGGGTCGAGCAGAGCCTTCGAAGGCTCCAGGGCATGCTTATCAGCTTGTGTCTGACGAAATCAGATCTGAGCCAGAGGTGTCAGTCGGTATGTTTTTCTACTTTATCTTGTTTATGTTATGATTATGAGATGTTGTTTCTTGCATGAGATATTGCAGTGTTGTATGTGTTAGAGAAGAGTGAGTATTGAGGGTTTTTAGAGGGTTATTATCCAGTGTGGAATTCGTGAAAGAGGAAGGTTATGGTTCAAGAATTCGGGAACTTTCAGAAGGAACTTAGGTTCCTTGAAGTTCGGTGTATTAGTAGGTTCGATTGAGCAACATATTATCTTCGCCGCCAGTGGATGGTGGCTAGTGCCTTAGGTGGGGGAGAATTGGAAATTATCGGATAAGCTGCTGGTTGTAGAAGGTTTCCTGGTGCGGTTTGAAGGTTGATTATTGGGGTGGTATGATGAGGCGGTTCAGTTATAGTAAGGGCTTGCATGTGTCATGGATCTTCGAACCAGTAGTGAGAATGGTGTTATGAGATAGCGGATAGTGGGGTTGTCCCCGGATAGTGGAAACGTCAAGGAAGTTCAGCAGGCTATGTATGGGTTGCTGGTTATGCGATCCGTCTCTGAGTATGTATGCATGTTACGAGATAGCGGTGAGCACCGCTAATGGGTGATGAATAGCGAGGATCTGTCACTATGGCAATGTTGGATGATGCGTAGGCATTTTTTCAATCTCCTTGGAAGAGGATGGAAATAGTGGCTCCAATTTGAAGGTTTGGACAAAGGAAGGTGAGATAGCAGGTTAACAGACTCGGGAGCAGTTTGGACCGGTGAGGAGAACTTTGTAAAGATATTACAGTCGGAGCTCAAGGACCTAGAGATCGTGATAGGGAGGTATGAGTGGGTTACACTCAGATGTGGCGAACCGAAGGGTTCGAGGGTGACGCAAGGACAAGGTCCTTGGTTCCAAGTATGGTTATAGGTTTGATTTATGTATGTGGAGGTATCCCAATCTGGGGTATTCCATCATGAGGATGACCGGACCCTATGATTGATTGGACCTGATGTGTTTGATATTCCAACCCGAGGGTTGATTGGGCCAAACATGTGTAAGGATGTGAGGGTATTCCATCCTAGGGATGAGCGGACCCGTCGTAGGAATGCCTGGTATTCCATACCGAGGCTGATTGGGCCAGGTGTGAGTATTGCTTTTGGTAAGGGTATTGTTGTATGTGCGTTTGGGTATAAGTAAAAGAGAGCAAGTACGGCCGACAGCAGAGTATGACTCGTGGTCCTGTTTTCAAGTTGGGAATTCAGGTTCCCACGGTTGAGTAGTCCCTTTTTATAGCAATGGGAAGATGTCATGGGATGGTTAGTTGGACGGCCTGTCTGGGAGACAGATCCAATCTAACTTTCCAGGTTCAGGGATTTCCGGAGAGGTAGGTATTCGAGTCTACATGAGAAGGAGTAGGTATCTCTTCGAGGAGGAATGCCAGTGGGGCTAGCCTCCCTTGGTGGTCATCACGCTTTAGGGGCGTGAATGTGCCTTTCGGGATTTTGGATAGCCGGAGTTGGCTATTGGCGATTTCAAGGGCGAAATCATATTTAAGTGGGGGAGAATTGTAATGCCCCATTCTAAAAGTAATTTTTATGGATCCCCAAGATCATCAGTAAGGGCATTTTGGTCTTTTAAGGGCAATGGGTCCTATTCGAGAAGGTTTCGGTTTGGGGTGTGTTGCTAGAAGCATAGGGCTTCTCGCCACCTTTTCGTGGATATAAAGTCCGTCGGAAACGAACTTAGAATAAAGGAGTTATGACACTTTGAAGATAGTGTCAATAATGGTCCCTAAAGGAAATATTTGGCAAAGAGTCCAAAGCATGCATGGAGTGTATGCGTGTGATTGGCTGGGTATGCCCAGCATAAGCTAGGTTACGCCCAGTTTAGATTGGTTAAGTGAACGCGGGTGTTGGGGGCATGAATGTGGCATTCGGGATTTTGGGTAGCCGGAGTTGGCAATTCGCGATTTCAAGGGCAAAATCTGATGGGTTTTAGCTATAAG
The DNA here is from genome assembly GCF_052625555.1 of Lactuca saligna. Lineage (NCBI taxonomy): Eukaryota > Viridiplantae > Streptophyta > Magnoliopsida > Asterales > Asteraceae > Lactuca > Lactuca saligna. The sequence goes on from NC_136417.1 coordinate 74,060,184, forward strand.
AACATCCTATGTGCTCATACAAACCCTAATGCTTGGATCTAGGATTCTCTATTGTACATGCAATTCATCCAAGACTTTAAACCCTAGATCTAGCATATAATAATCAATATTAACATAAGAATGGGTTTAATATATTACATTGATTGTTATGTAGCAATAACAATCTCAAATCCTCCTTGTAATGACTTTAGAAAGCTTAGAGTCACAAATGTCACTCCTCTAATGGCTCACAAACACCAAGAGCAAGAGGATGAAGAGGAGAAGAGAAGAGACACCAAAAAACGTGTAGAAACCCTAAGGATTCAGTTGCCCACGTTTTTGGTGCCCAAGGGGTCCTTAAATAGTTAGACTATTAGGGTTATCTAACAAGGAAACCCTAATTTGGATGCTTAAGCCCTAAGCAACCCATGGACTCCATCCTTAATAAGCCTTGGACGATTTTTAATGGGTTTCCCCATTGAATTCGTCCAACCTTATATTATAAGGTTGTCCATAGCCCAATTGCAATTATCTTATAATTACAATTCCAATCCCTTAAGTTTAATTAATCTCTTTTAGCCACATAATTAATTATCAATTAGTTCTTGACCAATATTAATTAAACAATATGATTTCTCCTTTAATATATATAATTAATAAATCATATTTAATCCTTTCTCTCCATAATTTATCCTATCAAGTTGCTTTGGTGAAGGCAACCCAAAAGGACCATGCACCATCAGATCAAGTACATACCAAAATAGTTATAGACTTAGACACTAATCCAATAGTCTCCCACTTGGATAAGCCTAATAACTATTCTGCGTATGACTTCAGATCCTGATCTGCAATCGTTGCTTTCCAAATCGCTGTCAACTCTAATCTTATCAGATACGCATGTCCTTTCGATAAGGGATCATATATTCCTCCATTCTAGATATCGTATAGATATAAGACATGAATTCTAATCATTCTCTCTATACTATTTCCCGACATCTGATTTATGACGACTGACAATAGACTACAATTGAACACATCAATTTAGTCCCGGCTTGGCCAAGCGCTTAAGTGTCATCACTAAATCATCCAGGGGCCCAAAGATATCGCTTTTATCCTACTTTGGAAAAAAGGAACGGATAAACTTTGACTCAATGCTCGCTTGCACTCACTTACCGAATCACACATAATAATATGTTTTATGACACCAAGTTACTGGTGCGTTTACATATTATCAATGTGCAACCGACTCGCAAGATACAACTCACACATCTCGGTTTCAAGAATATAATATATTATCTTATCACCAATCACTCGTGATAAAATCCATGAAGTGATCCAAGTGAGCGTGGGTTTAATCCAATGCTTAAATCATATTCATAAGCACTCATGAATGTTGCAGCAAACATTTGCTTATGTCTAATACCCTTTAGACAATCCACACACCAATTCACGACAGTCTTCATTCATACCTACTTCCAACATATCAACGACTGTGGCCCGTTCGAATAATTTGACTGTTCTAAACCAATTAAATTATTCATGAAATCAAAACATGCAAAGTGAAACACAAGAATAATACTAATCCCATACGGCCTCAAACCTTTGAGTATAAATAAAACACCTTTTATTTATCACCATATCGATTACTCATTATTTGTTGTTTCAGGTAATCAACTTCTTACTTGAATTATTACTACACTTGTCCCATGCTCTTAGCATGCACACAATGTTTACCTACGGTTCTTACTTTGTGAAATAGATCAAATGAACACATTTCCAATCATACTCATTTCACAACTCCTAATCCTATTCACAAGTGAAAGAATATCAAATTCTTGCCACTTATAGAATGTGTTAGATTCTGACATTTTATGCAATGATCCTTTTGTAATATCACTGCACTAAAGTCACAATGACTATTGCCAATGAAATTACAAATTCCTCTATCGGTGATTGTTACAAGACAATTCCATGGATGTGATGTCTCTCACTCAAAGTACATTCCTTTGAACATCCTTTTGCATAAAAGTTTATAATCTAGACATAGATTCTCAATATCCAACTCCCAATATGGAACCATTTCCATATTTGCCATATGACAACTCATTCTTAATAGAATCTTTTCTATTCATAATAATGTCGATATGGTCCATCCAATACTATACTTCCAACTACTCACAAGCGACCAATCCTCAGCGAGCTTTGGATTGTCCTTTGATAGTTGTTTAATTATCTTAGTCAAAACCGATTCTTGTCCTTTTTCCCTCTTAATGCACTAGACATTTGGAAAATTTTAGAATGGTCAAATATTATAGCATTTGCAATCGATCCTATATCCGAAGCGTATGGGATACGATGCATAATGTCTTGCATAGAGATTTGATACTTTATCAATCTTCTTCCATAATTTTTATGTGTCACGCTCTCACAATTCGAACTATGAAGAGGAATGCCGTAATCATAATCGAAATTTAAGAACACACTATGTATTTAACTGACTAAGTTTATTAACATTCCACAACCTAAGCCTTTAGTTTTGAAATGAAGCATAATATTCTCTCCCTTAATTATAGAAAAACAACTATTCAACCCTTACAACTTTGCAAAGTATGATTCTTGTTTTCTATAATTAATTTGCTAACTTGCAATACTTGTCTTAATAATCATACAAGCATAACATTTATGCTCCCACTATCACGATGATTATTATAAACATTACACTTATGCTCCCACTAGCTTTGACATGTATTCAGAAACAACTTAACTTTCAGAAAAACAATGCCTATTGAATTTCTTTAAGTTCATATTTCTAATACCCAATGCTTTGATAATATTTTATCAAGGCTTCTTAAACTTTTACACCTTTCCCTTAGATAGCTCATATGTGTGTCTAAACAATTCAGACTAATTGCCAAATCTCACAATTCGAATCATGGAAAGCGATACCGTAACCATAATCGAATTTGAGAATCCAATTTTCACAATCACTATCTTCTTAAAATCTTTCTTAGTGAAAGCATTTCCTCACACTCATTTTCATGAAGGAGGGAATCTTATGATACTTAGATTTTAATGGTGTATGTGTTCCTATCCATGTGAATTTGTCAAAACCAAAGCTTTCGACAAATTTAAACTCATATGGACCAAACTTCTAAATCTTGATTTCTTGCCTTATGGTAACACGAGTGCCCACCATGTCTTCCAAGTAGTTAAGCAACTCACTCTTTCCTATCAATATACTTTTCATTGATCAAGGTGCTTGCCTTTTATGCATTCAAATGAGAACTCACAGAACTCATATACATAATTAACTCAATTGAATTGGCATAGAAACAAGATAGTGTCAGCACGATAGGTTGTGAACCTCAAGTTGTGTGCTAGTGATGATCGATAAGGTTTATTCTTGGTTAGTTTTCGAATCTTTTCAAGACCATTAAGACTCCCACTGACATATAAGATTCTCTTGTCAATAAACATTTCTTGACAAACAATTATTCAACAGTTAGTGTAGCCTTTACCAAGACAAAACACTTCACAAAATTGGTCCTAGTTGGTCTTTGTCTTATCCAAGACATCACAACTTACCAATTTCAAATGTGCAAGAATAAGGAAAACCTTTTCTAAATTCTATATTTGATGAATGTTATAAACCTTATTTAGACTTGTCACTCAATGTCATAATCTTAATTTTAAGATTTGTTTTGGAACGAAGTATGATTGACTTTCTGATTTAACCATTTCTTCAATTCTTGATTCCTCTTCTCAGACATACAATTGCACTAAGACTCACCTAGAGGATTAATTTAGATATGGTTCTTAATCATTAAGACTTATCATAAAACATAATAAACGGTACTCTCCCTTCTTCTTAGAATAGAGAAACTTTTATCTTTCTGCCTACTTGATTCTTCTAATTCGTTCTGCTATTGATTTAAACTTTTTCAATCAATTCCGAATTACACTTAATCTTATAAGTATAATCATATATACTAAACCTTTAGTAACTCATGACGAATATCTTTGTTACACTTGTGGTGGATTTGATCAACACACAACTTTGTGTACTTGATCTCCTAGTCTTTCAATTGATACTTTGTCAATGAATTAGTCTAATTTCCAAATAATAAATTTCTCATTCATCGTGCAACCAAGTTGCATGATTCCAAGTTTCTGTCCAATTGAAACTTGGGTGATGAGAAACTCTCCCTATTTGGTAAATTCTCGACATTTCCATAAACAACATAATTAAGAATCACATCCACTCGTTGTAGAAATATACGAACATCAATTTTTCATAACGATTTCATTGCAAGGAAATAAATTAGAAATAAATGATTCAAAGCAAAATCTATTTTATTCATAAAAGCAGTGGAAAACATTTGTTCTTACAATGCAAAATCAACTGAAAAACTATGTCGTCAAATATTCCTAAGAACTCTATCATAACTTTCTAAGCTCAAAATCTAATCTTCAAATCCATGCGATCGAGATCCATTTCTTCGTGATTAGACTCATCTTGCTCTTTCATCAAGCTTCCTCTCTTTTCAATGATCCTGCAAAACATTCAAATGCAATCTTATCACATCATGTATTAAGAATCAACGAATAGGAACTTAATGGAGTTAGATAGTGGATTTTACCTAAAGCACAACCATACTCTTTGACTCTCCCATCTTCTGGACTCTTCAGGCTCTCAAGGCAGACTTGTATCCAACTCCCTTTCTCTTGGCAGCAAATGCAGGTCGGTTCTCCTAGAACGTCCTCGGAAGCATGGTTGGTTGACTTTCCCAACAAATATGCTCCATTGCTTTGCCAAATCATATCTGATTCAGCAGCAATGAGCATGTAAGTTAGGTCAATGAGGTTTTCGTCATGATCCTTGATATAATACTTTCTTTTGAACTCATTATATGATTCAGGGAGTGACTGCAAAAGCCAGTTCACATCCAACTTATCAGGGAATGACGCACCCGACATTATCAACCTATCGATGTGTGATTTCATTCCTAGAACGTGGGCACACACGGGTTTACCATCTTCATGTTTCATTTCCAATAGGGCTTTAGTGACATTGAACCTTTCAATTCTTCGATCTTGTGGGTTAGCGAGAATAATCGGAGGAGGTGGAGGAAGTGAAGCCTGATCTCTTGTTCCTCGATTGAATCGTGGAATATCATCTTCATGTGGAATGCTTGTTCCACGAGACTTGGGAAGACCATAGTTGTCGTACTTTGACATCTACAAAACGGGAGAAAACAAATTCAATTTAGTTGATTGATTGACTCCTTAATAAATCACCCAAATGAGATATTAAGGCTAGGACCCAACACAATATTCTACAACTCGGGAGAGGGATACCGTAACCCAAATTGCAGAATATTTGAAGGTAAGTGAATGACGATTCACTAATTTTCCACCATGAAAAACGAAAAACCGATTAAGTTTTAAATGCTTTGAAAACTCCTAGATCCTTTGAGATTCATTGAACTTTTCAATGGCATGTTTAAATCTCGATATGCCCCTCTAGTTTGTGACTGGGATACCGAGGATCACAAAGTGGGTGTGAATAACCATGCAAACTTACAAGGTGCCCCCTCATGTTACAGTCACCTATTTGATGTGCCGGTTAACCACACATGCTCCACCGAACTATGACAAACATTAAGTCACCCTTTGCTACCTTTGCTTAGAACCATTTAGTATGTCGGTTAACCACACACGCTCCACTAACGTCTTCGCAAGGGCACAAAGTGTAATTTCATGGAATTGCATCAATTTAGTTTTGCCTAAAGTAACTAAGATTGGGAATTTGTAAAACATTTAGTTACTTTTGTACTTCATTATACTTATAATGGAAGGTTTATGTCCTATCCTACCCGTTCGGCTAACGACCCTCCACTAGTCAAGAGTGCGGTGGGAAAGAGTGGATACCCATTCAATCGCCATTTTATAGGCAATTTCCTTAAACACCCCTTATAGACCACCTTCGTGAATGAGGCCTTCTAACGGTAAGACCGACTTTTACTCATACATATATATAATGCTAGACTTTTAATGTTATATATAGTATTGGGTGCATTTTACACTTTTAAAATACTAGTTGGTCTAATTAAAAATTTTACCTTTAATATAGTTAAATGTAAACCAAAACTTTATGGATTTATTAAACCTCTTTTAATTATACACTTTAATTAATTAATAAAACCATAAGGGTGTGATTTGAACTTTTCATAACAATATTAGGGTTTTAGAATTTAACATTTCTAAATTAAGCTTTTAGTCAACTTTTAAATTCCAAAAAAACTTGAAGGCAAGTTTTGAAACTTTTCAAAACACAAGGAGCAAATAGCAAATAACTTAAATTAAACAATTAATCTAATTATTATCTAATTTGACCTAAGATTAATTTCTTGCAAGATAAGTTACCAAATTAATACAAATAATCAAACTTTAATCAAATAAGTGAGTTATTATCTAATCAATTCGTAATTATCTTTTGTTTAATCAAGGATACACTCAAAATATGATTAAAATTCGAATTTTAATGACCCATAACAGTTAAGGATGGTATCTTTGAGTAAAACAGCAAGAAATCCCGAAACTGCCTCCTTCTGATGCTCGAACTCGCCGAGTTCCTCTATGGACTCGCCGAGTAGGAGCCAACTCGCCGAGTCCACATTGGAACTCGCCGAGTTCAGCAGGCAGGGGAGCCAAAAATTGATTTTACAGCTTGAACAAACATACAAGGCATCAATACAATAGAAACCAATCAAGTCTCTGATACCACTGATGGGTTTTAGCTATAAGAACATCCTATGTGCTCATACAAACCCTAATGCTTGGATCTAGGTTTCTCTATTGTACATGTAATTCATCCAAGACTTTAAACCCTAGATCTAGCACATAATAATCAATATTAACATAAGAATGGGTTTAAGATATTACCTTGATTGTTATGTAGCAATAACAATCTCAAATCCTCCTTGTAATGACTTTAGAAAGCTTAAAGTCATAAATGTCACTCCTCTAATGGCTCAAAAACACCAAGAGCAAGAGGATGAAGAGGAGAAGAGAAGAGTCACCAAAAAACGTGTAGAAACCCTAAGGATTCAGTTTCCCACGTTTTTGGTGCCCAAGGGGTCCTTAAATAGTGAGGCTATTAGGGTTATCTAACAAGGAAACCCTAATTTGGATGCTTAAGCCCTAAGCAACCCATGGACTCCTTCCTTAATAAGCCTTGGACGATTTCTAATGGGTTTCCCCATAGAATTCGTCCAACCTTATATTATAAGGTTGTCCATAACCCAATTGCAATTATCTTATAATTACAATTCCAGTCCCTTAAGTTTAATTAATCTCTTTTAGCCACATAATTAATTATCAATTAATTCTTGACCAATATTAATTAAACAATATGATTTCTCATTTAATATATATAATTAATAAATCATATTTAATCCTTTCTCTCCATAATTCATCCTATCAAGTTGCTTTGGTGAAGGCAACCCAAAAGGACCATGCACCATCTGATCAAGTACATACCAAAATAGTTATGGACTTAGACACTAATCCAACAAAATCATATTTAAGTGGGGGAGAATTGTAACGCCCCGTTCTAAAAGTAATTTTTATGGATCCCCAAGATCATGAGTAAGGGCGTTTCGGTCTTTTATGGGTAATGGGTCCTATTCGAGAAGGTTTCGGGTTAGGGTGTGTTGCTAGAAGCGTAGGGCTTCTCGCCACCTTTTTGTGGATATAAAGTCCGTCGGAAAAGAACTTAGAATAAAGGAGTTATGACACTTTGAAGATAGTGTCAATAATGGTCCCTAAAGGAAATATTTGGCAAAGGGTCCTAAGCATGCATGGAGTGCATGCGTGTGATTGGCTGGGTATGCCCATCATAAGCTAGGTTACGCCCAACGTAGATTGGTTAAGTGAACGCGGGTGTTGGGGGTGTACGCCCAACGTACAACATGTACGCCCTGCATACAGCATGTACGTCCAACGTACATCCAGTGTCCAGAAACCCTAATTTTAGGGCCAGCCACTTTATAAGGAACATAATGGTTGCAACCCTAGCCTCCATGTCTGCCCTCTTACCCTCAGAAACCCCAAGTAGCCGTTCTTCTTCCATTGTTGTGGATATTTGACCTTGGGGAGCTTGGTTTGGAAAAGGAGAGCCTAGAAGAAGAAAGAAGGAGTTGTCAAGGAAGAAGTTAGGTGGATCGAGCACGTTGATCTGGGAATGCATCATCTTCTGGAGCCCTTTTGAGGTATAAAGTCTCTTACTTGACAATTATTTTGTGTAGATCTAAGTGTCATGAAGTTTTCACACCATTTCTTGTCCCAAAACCCCAAAGTGATGCATGATGCAAGTTGGTTGAGACTAGCTGTCCTTTCAGACCTTAGGAGAGGTCTTGAGTGAGAAAAATGAGGTCCCAATGGCTTTGGTTGTCTCATGTATGATGTAGGTAGGTCTTAATGGATTAAGACCTTGAGTTAAGAGCTTTTTGGACGTCCCAAGTAATAAAGTTTGAGACTTTATGAATCCTAGGCATGTTTGGTCGATGGATCTGAAGTTTGGGCTTAAGTGCTTAAGCCATTGAGAACTTATGAGGAATTTTAGTTCAGCGAGGTTGCGCCCTACGTAAGTTGATGAACGCCCAACGTAGTGGGTCAGCGTCCTGTTTCCAGTTCGCAAGAATCGAAGTACGCCCAACATACCAAGAGGGGTACGCCCAGCGTACTCCCTCTATTAGGTTTTCAATTTTGGGCCTTAAGTAATTGGGCTGTTTATGGGCTAGCTGGGCTTGGGCCGTGACTGAACATTATGGATAGAGTAAATTGGAACCAATAACTATTATGGACCTTGGATCTAGGCCCGTTTGGAAAGGTGGTCCCAATTTAGTAAATTGGGCCAATATTGGGCTTTGCATGAGGATTTGGTTTTGGGTCTTAGCCTAATAAGAGGATAATGGACTTAATGAGTGTTGTGGGCCCTTGGCCTAGAAAGTCATGATGGATTCTAATGTGATGATTTGCATGTGATAGTTGGGATTTCCGGTGAGTCAGTAGTCAGAGATTTGCAGGATTTCGGCAGTTGCAAGGTGAGTTATCCTCACTATACTTAAGGGTCTAAGGCACCAATGTCGGGCCTTTTGAATTATTGTTAGAGCTTGTTATGTAATGTGGTGATATGCTTGCTAGTATCCTGGTAGATAGGATAGTGATATGTGGATATGCCTTGTTAGCTTAGTATCCTATAGAAATGGATAGTTGTGTGATGGTTAGTTCTGTTGGATCAGCGCCCTGGTAGTTGGGTAGTGGTTATTTATAGACCTGTAGTTGGTCTTGCCTTCTATACGCTGGTAGGAGGTTACCTGCGGGTTATGTATGTTGAGCAGTAGCAGAGGGTATTCCATCCCGGTATGATGATAGGGCCCTAATATGTTGGTTTTGTAGAGTATTCTGTGGTTGCCTATTATGTGTGCATGTTTACTAGTGTGGGGCATTCCATCCCGATGGTTGTAGGCCAGGAGTATTCCATCCTGGTAGGATGATTGGACTCATAGTAGGTGGGCATTCCAACCCGATGGTTGTGGGCCTGGGGTATTCCATCTTGCAAGATGATTGGACCCATAGTTGTAGTAATTACTATATGTATAGGGAGTAGGGCATTCCAACCCGATGGTTGTGGGCTAGGAGTATTCCATCCAAGTAGGATGATTGGACTCATAGTAGGTTGGCATTCCAACCCGATGGTTGAGGGGCCTGGGGTATTCCATCTTATGAGATGACTGGACCCATAGTAGTTGTTGTTGTACGTATAGGTTTGGGCATTCCAACCTGATGGTTGTGGGCTGAGAGTATTCCATCCCGATAGAATGATTGGGCTCGTGTTATGTAGGCATTCCAACCCGATGGTTGAGGGTCGAGGGTATTCCAACCGGAAGGTTGATTGGACCCGTAGTATGTTGTTCTTTGTTGTATGTGTATGTTTATGTGTGTATGGGTACTTTGGGGGAACTCACTAAGCTTTCGGGCTTACAGTTGTGGTTTATTGTTTCAGGTGCTTCAGGAGATCGTGGCAAGGCGAAGGCTTGATCGTACCGTTCCTCATGTTTTATGATTTAAGTGATATGATTCTGGGGAATACTCTGATGTTTAAACTATTTTGAAAACAAGATGTATGAACGCAATGGTTTTTGAATGAAATAAAATGTTTTAAATTGGTTGAAATTTTTGGCCGTTACACACTAAGTGACTTATGGCCCAAATCAGTGTTAAACAATCAATTTCGGCCCAACTAGGGCCCAATTATGGCTGTTCGATCCAAAAGAACCAAGGTGAGAGGTTACCAGCCTATTAGGCCCAATAAGAGAGTTTTGATCCACTAAGAGGTTTGAACCAACAAATCAAGGTCAAAACCCAAAGTTGAGCGAATGCAATTTATTGAATTAGGTTTAGAGCTTTTACGAGGAATTTTCGACTGGAGTTGACACTTTTGAATGAACAAACTTGTATAACGTTGAAATTTGGCTTATATAAAAAGTAGGGTTACAAGATTACACAAGAAGTTGTTTACACATGGACATAATTTCCTAGCCCTAAAATGCTAGTTGTGACAACAAACATGGCAAAGGCTTCATCATCAAGATTTGACCTCTTATAATTTTGTAAGATTCATTCAATCCCATAAGTAATTGAATGAGTCTTTGATCTTCGAGATATTTTTGGATTTTACCAGAAGCACCACAAGAACATGTATGAGTCTCTTGAACAACACGTAATTCATCCTAAATTTTTGTTGATTTGGTAAAGTAGGTTGAGAATTCATCAGAATTTTGAGAAATTGAATACAAATGTTGTTGAATTTGATAAATGAGAGCACTGTTTGATTGTTCATACCTCTATGTAACTCAAACCAAATTTCTTTCGTAGTTTGGAGAAATAGAACACTCTCTACGATTTCCTTGTGAAGAGAGTTGAGAAGCTAGCTAATCACCATATAATTAACACGAGACCATTTTAGAAACGTTGGGGAATTTACTGATGGTAGAGAAGAGATCCATCAACAAATTGAAGCTTGTTCTTTGCTGATAGAGACAAAATCATAGATAGTTTCCAAGTAGCAAATCCAACTCTAGTGAAAACGATAGAAACAAGAACTACACTAGGGGAGAGAGAGAGAGAGAGAGGGAGCATATTTATTATTAATAAATCTTTAAATTAATAGAAAAAAAATATTAAAAAAAAAGTATCAGAAAGGCATGTTAGTCTTTTCAGTTTATTTATTGAATGATCAAAACCGCAATTAAATGTTCTCAAGAGGACTACCAATCCAAACAAGTCAGGGTTTAGATTAAACCCGAAAAAATGCATACCGTGAGCATCAGTTTTGCAGTTTTGTATAAATATCTTCATTTGGAAAGTTCAAATTTCACCGTGGACCCACTACAACATTGGTCATCATTTTGTATAAAAGTCATTTTCTTGAAGATACTCTCCCATTTTAACTATGTATTTTTTTTGCATATAAACAGAGGATAACATTAGACAAATATAATACTCAATCATATGAGATCCAAGAACCATCTTAAATGTTGTAATTTTTAAGCATCTATTGACAGGTTGTATCTCCTTTATACAGAATGGTTTGGATGTCAAAAAGTATACCTCACACATGTCGCCAAGTGTGTGGGACTTTCTTTGGGATAAAACTCTAAAATAGAGGTCCTATTTACTTTTACACTAGGACAAGTAATTTTATTAATTCAATTTAGATCTCATCAGATATATTCATGTGATCCAACTTACCCGGCATATCGACCCATTTAGACAGATCAATGATTGGCTCAATCATCATATATCTCCACTATGTTTTTTGCACACAAAAAATAGATGAAAAGTAGTACACAAGAAAACAATAAAAAAAAACAAAAGAAAATAGTCAATGAAGATACGTTGATGCTGTCACAACCTCTTGAGGTCAGATCTGCTTAACAAAATCATAGATCTAACCCTTAAACACTCAAAAGTCACGTAAAGGTGCAACCTTTATGTGCATGCAATCCATATCATGCCTCAAATAGAGAAATAACACTAGAAATGACAACCTAGTCTCCAATTCCTTATTTGCTTGCAAAAAGATGGAAGATAATGGCTCTAGGGACCTCTCATGGTCCAGATCTGATGTTATTCATACCAAGGGGGACCTCATACTCACTAGATCTCCTAAAATTATGAAGGAAAAACCCTAAAACTATGAAATCCACCATATGAACGTGAAATGGAAAGAATTATACCTCCAAAGAAAATATCTAAAGATGATTAGCTCCAATCCAAGCTCCCTTCATGTTCTAGATAGATCCTCTCTTCTTCCTCTAGCAAAATCACCCCAAAAATGAAGAATATAAGCCCTCTCTTGCACTCAAGCCTTCCTCACTCTCTCTAGGGTTTCTCTGGAATAAGGTGGCCGCAAATGAGGGCCATAAGGGCTTTTAAATAGGCTCCAAACCCGAGGATTAGGGTTTTCCTAATCAGCACCGACTCGGCGAGTCAGATCCCCGACTCGTCGAGCCTGCTAGTCTAGTTTCCTTGAAACTAGTCTAGTTTCCTTGAAATATCAACACATGTGGTATCGAATTGTTGCTGCCATGGGTCCTATTCTAAAAATCCCCAATTATGAGTTAATAGTTCATGCATATCTAAACCCTATGGTGTCTCAGTATTGCTGTTGCAACATACATATTTTGACCTTGAAAAGGAAAAACGATGCATAAATGTTGGAGGTAATATACTAGTTATTTAATCTTAATTGTAAAAAATAGCAAAAAAAGAAACAGTTAGAGTAAACCTATGGGAGTGTTTACGATTTATTCTTCTGTTTGTTATCATAACATGAAGCTTAATAGACATAAAATTAGTGATGGATTTATGCCTTTATAATTGTTTTGGAATAAAAGAAATGTAAAACAAATACATCACATTGTCCATAACATTTAAATAGTTTGAAAGCCAATAAAACAAATTAAATAATAGATATGATATTGTCTTAATAGTATCATTCAATCCTTTTGTGTGTAAAATTGAGTGACTATAATCCTTTACCTAAAGTCTCGAAGCACATGGTGATTTTTGGTGAATGTTGGATTTCTGCACAACAACTTTTCCCCATCTTGAGAGAGCTATAGCTGCTAATCTGGGCAGAATTGGAAGATGCTCCTCTCTTATGAAGTTCTAGGAAATTGAGTCTAGTTTCCTGAAATCTAATGTCGTCCCAATTAGATATGTAGATTCGGTTTTATGCTTAACGTACTGAACGGGGGTTGGGTGGGGAATTATAATATATATATATATATATATATATATATATATATATATATATATATATATATATATATATATATATATAAGTTAGAATAACGTTGTATTTTTGAAAAATATAATTTATTTGTTAATTGCTTGTTATGTGTGGTGTTTAGGTGGGGCCTTGAGAATTTCAAGAAAGTTCAAGACATGGAATAGAAGAAGGATTTCTTCAAGGCTAAAGGTGAGTTCATAGTTTTAACTCACTAAGGTTGCATGATTAAAACGTGCAATCCGTAGATTGTGATTTAATTCAAATTGGATGACCATGTCATTACTTGTTCTTGATGATTATATGATATTTTTTATGCTAATATATGATTTATGCTAATTCCATGTTATGACCTAATTGTTATGATGCTTACACTTTGTTGAACTTGATGTATGTAGTATGCTAGCTTAAGTTGCTCGAATTATGATTGATATGTGTTGGTTGAAATTGGTTGTGATGATTGTGCCTAATGAAACCCATATTCATATGTTATGCTTGATTGATGGTATGTCTTTTTGTTACATTGCTTGAATTGGTTGATCATCTAGCATGCTCATTTTGAATTAAAGATGTAATGCATTGGTAGAAATATGTCATAACAAGGTGATAATATGATGAATTTTATTATATGCTGCATTGCTCGTTAAGGTCTATATGAGTAGCATGTCTACGTTGATGTATGATTGTTCGTTTGTGGGGCATAATTGTGTCATGGGTAGAACCTTGCAAGTTTAATCGGTTGAAAGAGCTTAAGCCATAACGGTGATTAGTTACACGGTCTTTCTAGATGGTTGTGTGACACATGGTTCGCGTGCACCTCGGTGTATGGGAACTAGAGCGGTGTTGGCTTTATGGTGTAGCTGGATCAAACATCACGTGGGAATTGGGAGGTGTATCATTAGAATTCACACTATTTGTACTGATCCTGAACGACACCGCGAGGAACTTGTACTTTGCAAAGTTGGAGTAGCGAAAGTGGAGTCATGGGGTTGGTGTTTCGGGTGGAAGTCATGAGCCACTTAGATATGATAAAAGGTTGGATATATATAATAAAAGGTTGAATAAGTAACAAAAGGTTGGTTACATATTAAAAGGTTGACTATATAACAAAGGTTGGTTGTATATTAAAAGGTTGGTTATTGATAAAAGGTTGAACAATTAAAGGTTGCTTAGATATGAAAGGTGATTATTTATATGCTATCTGGTTTCTTATGTGGTATTTGGTTAATCATATACATTATGTGGTAGAATTATGGTTAAACATATATGCATGTATGCGGTTGAATATATGATTAAATAGTTATGATATGCAGTTGTTTTTTACGTGGTATTTGGTGTTTTTTACGTGCTTCATTGTAAAATGAATGATTGACCCATTTGGTGTTTGTATGTTTTATATGCAACTTTTTGAACTCACTCGGCAGGGGTTGACACTTGTATATTTTCTCTTTTGTGCCTTATGATTGGTGCAGGCAGTTTAGAAGATTAGCATTGGTGAGAGGGGTTCTTATGGGTAGATTTGTATTAACGATACTACTTTTGGACATATTTTTGATTATTTACTTAAAGTACTTTTGTTTACATTTTAACTAGTTTGGAATTATGTTTGAGTTTTTTAAGTAACGTTGTGGTTTTGAATTAAAAACTAAGTCTTCCACTAACGTATTGTATTAAATAAACGTTTTAAAATGAAAAAAAATTATGGTGAAAATCATGATGTTACAGATTTAGCCTAATATCAATTGCCTTTATCAATTTGGTTTAGCCCAATTTAAAATTATTTTAAAGAATGCGGTGCACATATTAAAATTAGAAGAGGATCCAAACACCCCGTCGTCAAAATTGAGTCAGGATGCAATATAGTTTCCTTCTTAGTAATAATGATATTGGTTTAATTAAATAATATTTGGGATAAGGTTGTAACATTCGTTTGCAATATTTCTAAATTTCCTACGATTTGCAAAAAAGTTGTACTAGGTTTTTATTTTGACGTACCAGAAGTAAGCCACCCATAAGATTCCACACAATGGGAAACGCCTTATTTTGATTGATAATATCTTCTTTCAGATGATCTTATTCATGGCCACTTCCCCTCAGTTTGGGTGCCTACATTCATTACTTTGATAGCATTTTCATGCTAATATTGTAATGAGAAGTTTGATTTGTTGAACTTAAAATTAATTATGTTCCAGTGGAGTTACAATCCAATGTCGTCACATCATTTCGAAAAAGGATGCAACTAAGATTGATAAACATATATATATATATATATATATATATATATATATATATATATATGTTTATCAATCTTAGTTGCATCCTTTTTCGAAATGATGTGACGACATTGGATTGTAACTCCACTGGAACATAATTAATTTTAAGTTCAACAAATCAAACTTCTCATTACAATATTAGCATGAAAATGCTATCAAAGTAATGAATGTAGGCACCCAAACTGAGGGGAAGTGGCCATGAATAAGATCATCTGAAAGAAGATATTATCAATCAAAATAAGGCGTTTCCCATTGTGTGGAATCTTATGGGTGGCTTACTTCTGGTACGTCATATATATATATATATATATATATATATATATATATATATATATATATATATATATATATATATATAATATGTACATTTAGGTTCCAAGTTTCAAGTACAATGCAGTTGAAAAATCAAAATATTTGAAATATCACGACTTTTTACTTTAAAAAAATATCATTAATTAGGAACAATGTTAGTCGAGATTTTTTATATGCATGTGGATACATACTAGATCTTGAGATACACAAAATCTAATTTGGAAAGCTTGTGTGTTTCTTAATTATCGGAAAACTTCTCGTTCATTTTGCAATTTTTGGTCATCGAAGGTAATAGAGGATATTGTAGTTCATAAAATGGTATTTAGTGTATATTTGCTCCAAAATTACTTTCATGAGCTTTCGATTGATTTTATTTATGTAATAGTAGATATGTTTCTATGGGTTAATCCGATCAATATAAAGGTTTTGTAGGTTAAGCAAATAAACTGTTTTCACATTTTCTTAAAGTGGAACTTAATGTAAAAAGAGGTTTTCCAGCTCAAGTAAATATTAATCACTTTATAAATAATAACCATGGCAATGTAGTTGTTTCCACATTAAGCATATTAATTCACATTGCAATGTTTGGAGATCCACATTTATTGTCTTCTAATGACTAGAATTCAAGGTATTATTATTGAAATTTAAATTACGTGATCATATTTTAGTTGCACTTGCAAATAGTAAAAAATTTGGATATTATTTATTTAAGATTGAGACCCATTCTAAAAACCATTAATCGATCATATATAAAAAATATATTAAAAAATTGATGGGTTTTAGCTATAAGAACACCCTATGTGCTCATACAAACCCTAATGCTTGGATCTAGGTTTCTCTATTGTACATGCAAGTTATCCAAGACTATAAACCTTATATCTAGCATATGATGATCAATATAAGATATGAATTAGGGTTTGGATCATACCTTGATTTTTATGTAGCAATAACAATCTCAAATCCTCCTTTGTAGTGATTTTAGAAAGCTTAGAGTCACAAATGTCACTCCTTTAATGGTTCTCAAAGACCAAGAGCAAGAGGATGAATAAGAGAAGAGAAGAAACACCCAAAAACATGTAGAAACCCTAAGGATACAGTTGCCCACGTTTTTAGTGCCCAAGGGGTCCTTAAATAGTGAGGTTATTAGGGTTATCTAACAAGAAAACCCCTAATTTGGATGCTTAGGTCCTAAGCAACCCATGGACTCCTTCCTTAAAGGCCTAGGACGATTTCTAATTGGTTTCCCCATAGAATTCGTCCACTCCTTTAATGTGGAGTCCATTAGCTCTATATTCAACTATCATACAATTGACAGTTCTAGTCCCTTAAGTTTAATTAATCTCTTTTAGTAACAAACTTAATTCTTATTAATTCTTGACTAATATTAATTAAACAATATGATTTCTCCTTTAATATATTATTCTCATAATATATTAATAAATCATAATTAATCCTTTCTCTCCATAATTCATCCTATCAATATGCTTTGGTGAAGGCAACCCAAAAGGACCATGCACCATCGGGTCAAGTACATACCAAAATAGTTATGGACTTAGACACTAATCCAACAGTCTCCCACTTGGATAAGTCTAATAACTATTCTGCGTATGACTTTAGATCCTGATCTGCAATCGTAGCTTTCTAAAGCCACTGTCAACTCTGATCTTATCAGATACGCGTGTCCTTTAGATAAGGGATCATATATTCCTCCATTCTAGAGATTCTATAGACGGAGACATGGATTTAAATCATTCTCTCTGTCTATGTGCTGTTTCCCGAATTCAAATTTATCACGACTGACAACAGACTACAACTGAACACATCAATTTATTCCCGGCTTGGCCAAGCACTTAGGTGGCATCACTAAATCATCGAGGGCCCCACATAAATCGTTTTTATCCTACTTTGGATAAAATTAACGGATAAACTTTGACTCAATGCTCGCTTGCACTCACTTACCGAATTACACACAACAATATGTTTTATAACACCAAGTTACTGGTGTGTTTACATATTATCAATGTGCAACCGATTAGCAAGATACAACTCACACATCTCGGTTTCAAGAATATAAGATATTATCGTCTCACCAATCACTCATGATAAAATCCATGAAGTGATCCAAGTGAGCGTGGGTTTAATCCAATGCTCAAATCATGTTCATAAGCACTCATGAACATTGCAACAAACATTTGCTTATGTCTAATACACTTTAGACAATCCACACACCAATTCACGACAGTCTTCATTCATATCTACTTCCAACATATGAACGATTGTGGCCCGTTTGAATAATTTGAGTGTTTTGAACCAATTAAATTATTCAGGAAGTCAAAACATGCAAAGTGAAACACAAGAATAATACTAATCCCATATGGCCTCAAACCTTTGAGTATAAATAAAACACCTTTTGTTTATCGCCATATCGATTACTCATTATTTGTTGTTTCGGGTAATCAACTTTTTACTTGAATTATTACAACACTTGTCTCATGCTCTCAGCATGCACACAATGTTTACCTACGGTTCTTACTTTGTGAAGTATATCAAATGAACACATTTCCAATCATACTCATTTCATAACTCCTAATTCTTTCCACAAGTGAAAGAATATCAAATTCTTGCCACTTATAGAATATGCTAGATTCTAAAATTTTATGCAATGATCTTTTCATAAAATCACTGCACTAAAGTCACAATGACTATTTCCAATGAAATTACAAGGTTTTCTATCTATGATTGTTACAATATAATTCCATAGACGTGATGTCTCTCACTCAAGGTACATTCCTTGAACATCCTTTTGCATAAAATTCCTAATCTAGACATTGATTCTCAATATCCAACTCCCAATATGGAAACGTTTTCATATTTTCCATATGACAACTTATTCTTAATAGAATCTTTTCTATTCAAAATAATGTCGATATGGTCCATCCAATACTATACTTCCAACTACTCGCAACCGACCAATCCTTAGCGAACTTTGGATTGTCCTTTGATAGTTGTTTAATTATCTTAGTCAAAACCGATTCTTGTCCTTTTCCCTCTAAATGCGCTAAACATTTGGAAAATTTTAAAATGGTCAAATATTATAGCATTTGCAATCGATCCTTTTACCCGAAGCGTATGGGACACTATGCATAATGTCTTACATGAAGATTTGATACTTTATCAATCTTCTGCCATAATATTTTATGTGCTACGTTCTCACAATTCGAACTATGAAGAGGAATGTCGTAATCATAATCGAAATTTAAGAATGCACTATGTATCATTGACTAATTTATTAACAACCTAAGCCTTTAGATTCTAAATGAAGCATAATATTCTCTCCCTTAATTATAGCAAAACAACTATTCAACCCTTACAACTTTGCAAACTATGACTCTTGTTTTTCTATAATTAATATTGCTAACTTTCAATACTTGCCTTAATAATCATATAATCATAACATTTATGCTCCCACTATCACGATGATTATTATAAACATAACACTTATGCTTCCACTAGCTTTGACATGTATTCAGAAACCAGCTTAACTTCTAGAAAGACAATACTTATTGTATTTCTTAAGTTCATGTTTCTAATACCTAATGCTTTGATAATCTTTTATCAAGACTTCTTGAACTTATACACCTTTGTCTTAGATAGCTCATATATGTGTCTAAACAAATCAGACTAATTGCCAAATCTCACAATTCGAATCATGGAAAGGGATACCGTAACCATAATCGAATTCGAGAATCCAATTTTCACAATCGCTATCTTCTTAAAATCTCTCTTAGTGAAAGCATTTCCTCACAGTCATTTCCATGAAGGAGGGAATCTTATGACACTTTGATTTTAATGGTGTATGTGTTCCTATCCATGTGAATTTGTTAAAACAAAAATTTATGACAAAATCAAACTCATATGGACCGAACTCTTAATCTTGATTTCTTGCCTTGTGGTAACACGGCTGCCCAACATGTCTTCCAAGTAGTTAAGAAGCTCACCCTTTCCTGTCAATGTACTCTTCATTGATCAAGGTGCTTGCCTTTTATACGTTCAAATGAGAACTCATAGAACTCATATGCATAATTAACTCGATTGGAACGACACAGAAACAAGATAGTGTCTACACGATAGGTTGTAAACCTTAACTCGTGTGCTAGTGATGATCGATAAGGTTTCTTCTTGATTAGTTCTTAAACTTTTCAAGACCATTAAGACTCCCACTGACTCCTTGACATATAAGATTCTCTTGTCAATAAACATTTCTCGACAACCAAATATTCAAGAGTTAGCGTAGCTTTTATCAAGACAAAACACTTCATAAAATTGGTTGTAGTTGGTCTTTGTCTTATCCAAGACATCACAACTTTCCAATTTCAAATGTGCAAGAATAAGAAAATCCTTTTCCAAATTCTACATTTGATGAATGTTATAAACCTTCTTAAGACTTATCACTCAATATAACAATCTTAACTTTAAGACTTGTTTTGGAACGAAGTATGATTGACTTTTTGATTTAACCAGTTCTTCAATTCTTAATTCCTCTTCTTAGACATACAATTGTACTAAGACTCACTTAGAGGATCAATTGAGATATGGTTCTTAATCATTAAGACATATCATAAAGCATAAAAGGTACTCTCCCTTCTTCTTGGAATAGAGAAACTTTTATCTTTCTGCCTACTTGATTCTTCTTATTCGTTCTGCTATTGATTTAAACTCTTTCAATCAATTCAGAATTACACTTAATCTTGTAAGTATAATCACATTTAGTAAACTTTTAGTAAATCATGACGAATATCTTTGTTACTCTTGTGGTGGACTTAATCAACACACAACTTTGTGTACTCGATCTCTTAGTCCTTCACTTGACACTTGGTCAATGAATTAGTCTAATTTACAAATATGAAATTTCTCATTCATCGTGCAACCAAGTTGCATGATTCCAAGTTTCTGTCCAATTGAACCTTGGCTGATGAGAAACTCTCCCTATTTGGTAAATTCTCGACATTTCCACAAACAACATAATTAAGAATCATGTCCACTTGTTGTAGAAATATATGAACATCAATTTTTCATAACGATTTCATTGCAAGGAAATAAATAAATAAATAAATAAGTCAAAACAAAATTTATTTTATTCATAAAAGCAGCGGAAAACATTTGTCCTTACAATGCAAAATCAACTGAAAAACTATGTAGTCAAAAAGAAAATTTTCTAACAACTTTATCATAACTTTCTAAGCTCAAAGTCTAATCTTCAAATCCATGCGATCGAGATCCATTTCTTCGTGATTAGACTCATCTTGCTCTTCCATCAAGCTTCCTCTCTTTTCACTGATCGTGAAAAACATTAAATGCAATCTTATCACATTATGTATTAAGAATCAATGAATAGGAACTTAATGGAGTTAGATAGTGGATTTTACCTGAAGCACAAACATACTCTTTGACTCTCCCATCTTCTAGGCTCTTCAGGCTCTTAGGACAGACTTGTATCCAACGCCCTTTCGCTTGGCAGCAAACGCAGGTCGGTTCTCCTAGAACGTCCTCGGAAGCATGGTTGGTTGACTTTCCTAACAAATACTTTCCATTGCTGTGCCAAATCATTTCTGATTCAGCAGCAATGAGCATGTAAGTTAGTTCAATGAAGTTTTTGTCATGATCCATCATATAATACTTTCTCTTGAACTCATTATATGATTCAGGAAGTGACTGCAGAACCCAGTTCACAGCCAACTTATCAGGGAATGACGCACAAAACATTATCAACCTATCGATGTGTGATTTCATTCCCAGAACGTGGGCACACACGGGTTTACCATCTTCATGTTTCATTTCCAATAGGGCTTTAGTGACATTGACACTACTAGAAAAACAGCCTTTTACGACGCTCATTGCGCGTCGTAAAAGGCTCAGACGACATCCAAATGCGTGTCAAGGAAGGCTCTGTCATAAAGAGAGACGACGCGCTTTTGCGCATCGTCTATAGACGACGCGCATTTATGACGCTCATTTACGACGCGCAATTACGACGCGCGTTTACGACACGCATTCGCGTGTCGTAACCTTATGATGCGCGTGTTAATGACACGCAATGTGTATCAAGAAAGGTCATGTCATAAATGAAGATGACACACATTTTTGCGTATCATAAATTTAAATGTTTAAAAAAAATATTTAGATATTTACTAATTTTCAAATTAAATTTGTATTTAATGTCTCATAATTGAAAATAAATATCATATACAAAAAATACATTCCATTACATAAAATTTAATGTCGTACAAATAAAATACCATAAATAACAAAGATAATTCATTTCACTAATATGTCAAATACAAATAATTATTCCAATAGTGAGTAAATGTTATAAAAAAATGAACTCAAGAGAAGCAGAATATACAATTGCATTATCTAGCTTACTATCTGCCAACAACTCTCCGTGTGTTTGCTTTTTGCTTGAGTCTCGTTTCCTCCAAAACTACTAGATACAATGGCTTGCTTCTTCCTCGTTACTGTAAGCAGAACCGAATTACATTAGATGCTAATGTAATTAATTATGTTGCTAAGGATAAGGGTGGGGCTACTAGAAAGACTTATTTATATTCAGCTAGAACATAAGTATCTTTATGAATCTTAACTAACATGAGAACAAAAGGCTTATGGATGTTAATACTTAATAGTTCAGGGGCACAACCGTAAATAAACAATTAAATACTACATGTGGGTTTGTTGTTAGAACAAGGTTGCAAATGCAGCTGTAAACATGCATGAATTATAAACATCATGTAATAAAACTAATTGTATTTTACTCTAAATTCAATAAAACATTACAATTATTCATTTTTTAAAGTCTCAAATCTTTAATCTTGTAATTCATTCCACTTCCATTTGTAGTATGATGAATCTGAACACAGAAGTGAAATGGCAAAGAATTCTTTAGAGAGATATACTCACTATTATGAACGTTGGGCTACTAACCAATCAGTATACAAGGGCATAATTGTAATTTTCTATATATTTTTAAATTTATGTTTCTGATACATAATACTTTGATTCTTTTTTTCACATTAACAGTCGAGGCAAAAAGCACTTGCGGATTTACTGCATATGCAAACAGTTCATGTAAGTTAGAATTCCAATATTTTTTTTGGTAATATTATATTAAAAACTAAAAAGTCTTTTTTTTAGTATTTTATTAGGTTTATTAACATCTGGTAAAATTTCAGCTCGCAAAACTTAGTGAGAGGTAATGCCAACCCAAGACACAGTTGAAATTTATTCTAGAAGTTAGGTTGCAGGTATATGCTTACTTATATTTAAATTTTAATATATTTTTTTTATTCTAAATGATGGTTTTCTATTGTAGATAGTTGAATGTAGGCGTGTGTTAAAATGGACATATGCGTATGGGTATTAGGTTGGGATAAATTCGTAAAATTTAACTGTGTGTATATGATACGGATGTAGCGTTAGAACAAGTAGAACAATTCCAATATTATCCTCCAGGGAACAAATAGACTTACCATTTCAGATGCATTAGGAGTGAGTTCAATAAAAGATCCAACATCCCTGTAACCCTTCTTTCTTCCCAACCCAGGGACTTTTTCTATTCTTCAACAACCAAGCATCAATCATAGGATTTTGGACCAATTCCTTATCCTCTATCAATAACACCAAGAAATCCTACACAGATAAAACCATGATTCTGTTAACAATTACTGGTTTATAGTTGTATAAATATACTCTTACTCACCATAGACGAAATATCATATTTAAACATGTTGACTCTCTTTTCTGTTAACCGGTAATCAAGAAATGGGCCCACGAGTAGAAGGGATCCAGCCTGGATAGGTGTTGTATGTCCCAACAGATTGAAAGAGCTTAACAAGTATTTCCTTTTGAGATAATGATGGAAGACAAGTCATCATCTTGTATTCCTATAAGAAATCATTTGATCACAAACTACATGTGCAACTGCAGGTATACACACACATACAGAGAGAAAGAGAGAGAGACAGAGAGGAGAGAGAGAAAGAGAGAGAGAGAGAGAGAGAGAGAGAGAGAGATAACCTTGGCATGTGTCATTATCTCTTTAGCCCAACAGAAGAAATTATTGTTGTTGATGTTGCACACCAGAAACAAGAGATTGTGAAGAAACCTCTCAGAGGAGCAAGTCCAAGAAACCTGCATAAACTTCAAAGTAAACATACATGTTATATTTTATATTGTGCTTCAACATCTACCAAAGCGTATTGTTGTCTTTTAACAACAATATAGCGGAGAGATTCCATGGTTCCACATTTGAATCTTTAATAACACAAGCTTTGTTGAGAGACCTATATAATATGAGTCAGGCTATGCTATATTTCCAGGGCCGGTCTATTGGTTTTCCATGCCCCGGGCGAAAAATAGTTGATAGTGCCCCTATATATACACCATGCTCGTATACAACATCAATTTCTAGAACAAAATTACTAATACAATTTTTATTTAAAGGCATGTTTAATGTCTATAAATTAATACTTAAAGAAAAAGTTTATCTATCAAGTCGATGGTAAATATAATTATAACTTTCAAAACAAAGTAGTTTGGAATATAAAAACCAAACATATTTGAAGTTGGATGATGATTAATAAATTTGACTCAAAAACTAAAAGAAAACATATAATTAAAATGACCTTAACCCTATTAGCTAAACAAAATACACTAATCCCATTAGTGAATAACCAAATAAAAATGAAACAAAATAGCCCAAATCCTTTTGATCTTCAATCCATATAAAGATTCAAATTAATACTCCATCTTAATTTCTAAGAGTATTATAATCCTATCAACAAAGAAGTAACTAAAAACCAAGAAAAGTGGACCAACATTGAAGACAATCAAGTCTTCTTACAAAGCCTCATAAGTAGAGTGATTTAGAATTATCAGCATCAGCCACAGGAATAAGGCCAATTTGAAAATCGTTCACTTGTAAGAACCTTGCAGTAGAAACTTTATCTAGTTGTCATCACCTCCTAACATAAGAGATCATCAAGATTACAAACAACATCCAACTCCACTTGAAATTTCAATTACCATCTTCAGGGACAAAATTGTCCAACCTTGGATCAAAAGTATGTTACACATCAGCAGCTCAAGAGAAAATGCACAACCAAACTCAAATTAAAGGCAAAATCGTCCAGTTTAGGCTCTATTTATAAAATGCAAAAATCATAAAATTTACAGGGATTTCTATTTCCATATTCCACAAACTAAGGCAAACCACACAAATCCATTTGACAAATACGCATTCAGAATTCTCGAAAGAAAAGAATCAAAACGCAAAGAATAAGATTTTGGTTACTATTTCGGATGCAGAATTTCAGATTTCAGAGTTTAGGAATTATAGATTTTGATTTAAATTTTAAATAATGAAAGAAAAAAAATAAAAAAGTAGATTCTTAAAAAGAAAACTCACTGTTGCTTGGAAGACTCAAGGCAATTGATTTCTTATTTAGGCTTGATTATTTCGCATGATCGACTCTTCATTTTCTGATTTTTATGGCATGATTGTTGAGCTGCGTTTTGCTGCCTTCTACTACCGTTCAATGTGCCGAATGCCTCATGCCCTAGATCAAAATTCTGCATAATGATACCAATTTCTTCAGATAACAGACAAGACAAAACAGCCATGTATTTGGTTAGTGTGAATAGATAACATAGAAGAGTAACCTGAGAAAAGATTTTTGGGCAGCAGTTCCAATATCACCAGCAGCATAAGCTTCCTGCTTCAGGACTTGCTGGTGAAGATACTTGGCACAGAACTTAGAGACTGCCTGACCTGAAAGATAAAAAAAAAGCTTAGTGAGGACACCTTATATATGAAGAAACAAACATGTGTGTATATAATCTATATCCATATGCTTACCTCCATGGCCATCATAAATGCCAAAGAAAGATGTGGAGTTGTCCAAGTCAAGTAAAGCAGCATGCTACCAAACACCTCATATTGACACATAAAATCTTGGTTAATTACTATAGTGATCAATGTTTAGGCTGACTGAAAGTTGTATCATAGAGAGATATAGAGAAAATTCAACAAGATTACAAGAGCATTAAACTATCATACCTTTTTAGAAGTTACAGTTAGATATAAAATTAGACGCCACATCTGGCATGCTAAAGAAAAATACAGCTATATCACTTCATATGTACAGTATATTATCAGACACCTAAAACCAGTACAGTTCAGATGCATCATGAAAACACGAAACAAATAAAGGCAACGAAACCAAAACACCAAACATAAACACAGATTCCAAACGGTCATGCCCTAAAATGCTAAGCCTAATTGAAATTTCAAACAATTATCGAATCAATGGCAAATCTAACGTAATATTAGATATTCCACAAAGTTCAAATCTAGAAAACGAAGATGCTCACATAAAGCCCAATCACGATGGATCAATGATTTCAAAAACGAAATGACAGATTAAGGGTGAATCGAATTGTAAAAATTATCTATTTCTAAGCGAGCATCCGAGTGTAATTAAGATCTAAGCCGCATCACAACAAATCAAATATTCAAATTAACGAAACTTACGAGAGATTGGAATTGTCCGTACAGTTTTGTTCCAGTGGCGGATGAGGCATTTTATCAAACATGTTGCGTGCATCATCGATTCTTCCCTATTTACTGTATAAGTCGATTTCTCGATTTCTATTTCTCTTTCTCCCATTCCATTCTCCGACTTTCTTTTGCTGTGATAGAGAGTTTCCTTCCGTCGCTGGGATTTGAGTAGTGCCACCACTCCTCCGAAGGCTCTGAGTTTTCTCGGTCTAGGTCACCAGACCTAATGTTGCTGGCAAGGGCAGGCGAGGTGAGATTGCGGGAGATGAGGGGCTCCATCGGCTGGGTGACGCTGGAAAGTGTTGGACGGTGGGGCGGGGCTAGACGGAGGTCAGAGGTGGGAGGCTCCAACACCAAGAGAAACGTCGGAGGTGGGAGAAGCTGTCGACGTCGAGAACCAAGAAGAAGAGAAAGGGTTTGTCGAAGTAAGAAGGAGAGAAAGGGAAGTTGAAGAGAGAATGAGCAGTACAGGAGGGCATAATCGGGGCAAGTTCTTGAAAAAAAAAGCCCTAGCTACTAGGGTAATTAAAGTGGAGGGAGAAAAAAAAAGGAAGCCGGGGATTTTAAGTTTTTGGGATTTCATTTTCCCCGGATGGAACGCGCGCGTTCTATTAAAATTTATAAAGCGACGGTCGTAGACGACACGCAGGTGCCCTCCGTGTTTTTTTTTTTTTTTGTTTAGACACTAATTTTAGGGCACGCAAAAATGCGCGTCTGAAATCCTTTAAATTTTGGAAGAGATGACATTATTTTTTAGACACTCACCTTTGCGTATCATAAATCACTACGTGTCATGGTTCGCGTGTCGTAAAAGGCTATTTTTCTAGTAGTGTGAACCTTTCAATTCTTCGATCTTGTGGATTAGGGAGAATAATTGGAGGAGGTGGAAGAAGTGAAGCATGATTTCTTGTTCCTCGATCGAATCGTGGAATATCATCTTCTTGTGGAATGCTTGTTCCACGGGATTTGGAAAGACCATAGTTGTTGTACTTTGACATCCACAAAACGGGAGAACATAAATTCAAGTTAGTTGATTGATTGAGTCCTTAATAAAACACCCAAATGAGATACTAAGGCTAGGACCCAACACAATATTCTACAACTCTAGAGAGGGATGTCGTAACCCAAATTGCAGAACATTTGAAGGTAAGTGAATGACGATTCACTAATTTCCACCATGAAAAACAAAAAAGAAATTTAAGTTTTAAATCTATGAAAACTCCTAGATCCTTTAAGATTTATTGAGCATTTCAATGGCATGTTTAAATCTCGATATGCCCCTCTAGTTTGTGACTGGGATGCCGAGGATCACAAAGCGGGTGTGAATAACCATGCAAATCTACATGGTGCCTTCACATGTTACAGTCACCTATTCAATGTGTCGGTAAACCACACATGCTCCACCGGACTTATGACAAACATTGAGTCACCCTTTGCTACCTTTGCTTAGAACCATTTAGTGTGCTGGTAAACCACACACGCTCCACTAACTTCTTCGCAAGGGCACAAAGTGTAATTTCATGGAATTTCATCAATTCACTTTTGCCTAAAGTAACTAAGATTGGGAATTTTGTAAAACATTTAGTTACTTATGTACTTCATTATACTTATAATGGAAGGTTTTGTCCTATCCTACCCTTTCGGCTAACGACCCTCCACTAGTCAAGAGTGCGGTGGGTAAGAGTGGATACCTATTTAATCGCCATTTTATAGGCAATTTCCATAAACAAACCTTATAGACTAGCTTTGTGAATGAGGCCTACTAACGGTAAGACTGACTTTTACTCATACATATATATATATAATGTTAGACTTTTAATGTTATATATATAGTATAGGGTGTATTTTACACTTTTAAAATACTAGGTGGTCAAATTTAACAATTATACTTTTAATTCAATTAAATTGTGAACCAAAACATTATGGATTTATTAAACCTCTTTTTAGTTATACACCTTAATTAATTAATAAAACCATAAGGGTGTGATTTGAACTTTTCAAAACAATATTAGGGTTTTAGAATTTAACATTCCTAAATTAAACTTTTAATCAACTTTTAAATTCCAAAACTTGAGGGCAAGTTTTGAAACATTTCAAAACATTAGGGTTTAGAATTTAAATATACATAAAAATTAAACTTTTAATCAAAATTTAAATTCCAAAACTTGAGGGCAAGTTTTGAAACCTTTTAAAAACATTAGGGTTTAACTATTTAAATTTCAAAACAAAACTTTTGAGCTCAAATTTAAACTATAAAACCTAAAGGTGAAAATTGAAACTTTTCATAACACAAGGATCAAATAACAAATAATATGAGTTAAACAATTAATTTCATCATTATCTATATTTAACCTAATTTCAATTTCTTGCAAAATAAGTTACCCAATTAATACAAATAATCAAACTTTATCATATAAGGAAGTTATTATCTAATCAATTGGTAATTATCTTTTGTTTGATCAAGGATATACTCATAAATATGTTTAAAATCGGATTTTAATGACCTAGATCAGATAAGTTAAGTATCCATGAGTAAAACAGCAAGAAATCCCGAAAATAACTCCATCTGACGCTCGAACTCGCCGAGTACCACACTGGACTCGCCGAGTTGAGGCCTACTCGCCGAGTACACTGTGGTACTCGCCGAGTTCATCAGGCAGGGAGCTCAAAACTCGATTTTGCAACTTGAACAAACATACAAAGCATCAATACAATAGAAACCAATCAAGTCTCTGATACCACTGATGGGTTTTAGCTATAAGAACACCCTATGTGCTCATACAAACCCTAATGCTTGGATCTAGGTTTCTCTATTGTACATGCAAGTTATCCAAGACTATAAACCCTATATCTAGCATATGATGATCAATATAACATATGAATTCGAGTTTAGATCATACCTTGATTGTTATGTAGCAATAACAATCTCAAATCCTTCTTTGTAATGACTTTAGAAAGCTTAGAGTCACAAATGCCACTCCTCTAATGGTTAACAAACACCAAGAGCAAGAGGATGAATAAGAGAAGAGAAGACACACCCAAAAACGTGTAGAAACCCTAAGGATTCAGTTGCCCACGTTTTTGGTGCCCAAGGGGTCCTTAAATAGTGAGGCTATTAGGATTATCTAACAAGGAAATCCTAATTCGGATGCTTAGGGCCTAAGCAACCCATGGACTCCTTCCTTAAAGGCCTAGGACGATTTCTAATGGGTTTCCCCATAGAATTCGTCCACTCCTTTAATGTGGAGTCCATTAGCTCAATATTCAACTATCATACAATTGACAGTTCTAGTCCCTTAAGTTTAATTAATCTCTTTTAGTCACAAACTTAATTCTTATTAATTCTTGACTAATATTAATTAAACAATATGATTTCTCCTTTAATATATTATTCTCATAATATATTAATAAATCATAATTAATCCTTTCTCTCCATAATTCATCCTATCAATATGCTTTGGTGAAGGCAACCCAAAAGGACCATGCACCATAGGGTCAAGTACATACCAAAATAGTTATGGACTTAGACACTAATCCAACAGTCTCCCACTTGGATAAGTCTAATAACTATTCTGTGTATAACTTTAGATCCTGGTCTGCAATCTTAGCTTTCTAAAGCCGCTGTCAACTCTGATCTTATCAGATACGCGTGTCCTTTAGATAAGGGATCATATATTCCTCCATTCTAAAGATCGTATAGACTAAGACATGGATTTAAATCATTCTCTCTGTCTATGTGATGTTTCCCGAATTCAGATTTATGACGACTGACAACAAACTACAATTGAACACATCAATTTAGTCCCGGCTTGGCCAAGCACTTAGGTGCCATCTCTAAATCATCGAGGGGCCCACAAAAATCGCTTTTATCCTACTTTGGATAAAAGGAACGGATAAACTTTGACTCAATGCTCGCTTGCACTCACTTACCGAATTACACACAACAATGTGTTTTATTTTATAACACCAAGTTACTAGTGCGTTTACATATTATCAATGTGCAACCGATTAGCAAGATACAACTCACACATCTCGGTTTCAAGAATATAAGGTATTATCGTCTCACAAATCACTCGTGATAAAATCCATGAAGTGATCCAAGTGAGCGTGGGTTTAATCCAATGCTCAAATCATGTTCATAAGCACTCATGAACGTTGCAGCAAACATTTGCTTATGTCTAATACACTTTAGACAATCCACACACCAATTCACGACAGTCTTCATTCATATCTACTTCCAACATATGAATGACTGTGGCCTGTTTGAATAATTTGACTGTTCTGAACCAATTAAATTATTCAGGAAGTCAAAACATGCAAAGTGAAACACAAGAATAATACCAATCCCATATGGCCTCAAACCTTTGAGTATAAATAAAACACCTTTTGTTTATCACCATATCGATTACTCATTATTTGTTGTTTTGGGTAATCAACTTCTTACTTGAATTATTACAACACTTGTCCCATGCTCTCAGCATGCACACAATGTTTACCTATGGTTCTTACTTTGTGAAATATATCAAATGAACACATTTCCAATCATACTCATTTCATAACTCCGAATTCTTTCCACAAGTGAAAGAATATCAAATTCTTGCCACTTATAGAATATGCTAGATTCTAAAATTTTATGCAATGATCTTTTCATAAATCACTGCACTAAAGTCACAATGACTATTTCCAATGAAATTACAAGGTTTTCTATCTATGATTGTTACAATATAATTCCATAGACGTGATGTCTCTCACTCAAGGTACATTCCTTGAACATCCTTTTGCATAAAATTTCTAATCTAGACATTGATTCTCAATATCCAACTCCCAATATGGAAACGTTTTCATATTTTCCATATGACAACTTATTCTTAATAGAATCTTTTCTATTCAAAATAATGTCGATATGGTCCATCAAATACTATACTTCCAACTCCTCGCAAGCGACCAATCCTTAGCGAACTTTGGATTGTCCTTTGATAGTTGTTTAATTATCTTAGTCAAAACCGATTCTTGTCCTTTTCCCTCTAAATGCGCTAAACATTTGGAAAATTTTAAAATGGCCAAATATTATAGCATTTGCAATCGATCCTTTTACCCGAAGCGTATGGGACATGATGCATAATGTCTTACATGAAGATTTGATACTTTATCAATCTTCTGTCATAATATTTTATGTGCTACGTTCTCACAATTTGAACTATGAAGAGGAATCTCGTAATCATAATCGAAATTTAAGAATGCACTATGTATCATTGACTAATTTATTAACATTCCACAACCTAAGCCTTTAGATTCGAAATGAAGATTAATATTATCTCCCTTAATTATAGCAAAACAACTATTCAACCCTTACAACTTTGCAAAGTATGAGTCTTGTTTTTCTATAATTAATATTGCTAACTTGCAATACTTGCCTTAATAATCATATAATCATAACATTTATGCTCCCACTATCACGATGATTATTATAAACATAACACTTATGCTCCCACTAGCTTTAACATGTATCAGAAACCAGCTTAACTTCTAGAAAGACAATACTTATTGAATTTCTTAAGTTCATGTTTCTAATAACTAATGCTTTGATAATCTTTTATCAAGACTTCTTGAACTTATACACCTTTGTCTTAGATAGCTCATATGTGTGTCTAAATAATTCAGACTAATTGCCAAATCTCACAATTCGAATCATGGAAAGGGATACCGTAACCATAATCGAATTCGAGAATGCAATTTTCAAAATCAGTATCTTCTTAAAATCTCTCTTAGTAGACAAAAAAAGTAGAGAAAAGTAGTAGACATGAAAATGACAAAAAAAATAATAATCAATGAAAAGAAACTTTGAAGCTGGCATAGAGGAGGGAGATCTCAACAAACACAATCCAAATTCGTTTGGTAACTAGTATCTGTAATCCAATTTGGAAAAAAACTTTGAATATGCCAAATACTCCACTAAATTAGTTCAAAAGAAAATTTGAATTCTAGGAAAAGTTTAGCCGTAAATGTATTTACTTTGTTATAATTAAAAGATATCTTATAGGATTTTCACAAAACTACTTGAAAAGAAATTTTCACTTTGGGGAAATTGAAAATCCTTTCATTGTTATGAAGTGTACCAAATTCATTGGAATAAATATAAATAGAAACATATAAACTGAAGCTCAAAATCTTTTGTAAGTATGGAGGATTCTTAGAGATAGAGTGCTAATCGCTCTCATTATTTGAACACTTAGTGTTAATAATTTTAGTACCAAACTCATTGGAATCAATATAAATAGAAACATATGAATTCAATTGGACTCAAAATCTTTAGTAATTATGGAGGATTCTTAGACATAGAGTGAAAATCGCTCCTATTATTTGAACTCTTAATTAAGATAAATTTAGTATAAATATGTTCACCACCAACTCTTGAGATCACCTACCGTGTAAGGATGTTCATGAATATGTAATTTCTACTAATGTTCTTTGTTCTTAGCCTTCTCGTCATGAGTGAGTTAATTAGTCTATTAATCCCTTGAGGATTTGAATATGTGTGTGTGTGTGTGTATATATATATATATATATATATATATATATATATACGAGTTTGATAAAATTTATTTAAATTACAGTCTAAAATAAAATATAATCTGAAAAAGATTTATAAAAATGTTATATCACCTTATAAATATCTTCTATATTTTATATAAAATTTAAAAATTATAGCCCATCAATCTTTTAAATCATAGTTTTTGGAAAATCTTCGTTTAAGCATTATATTTCCTCTAACACGTCCGTGTATGCAACTATTGATGGGAGCAACAATGGCAAAAAAAACATCGAAATTGCAATGATGAAGACCAAATCAAGTAAAGTAAGTCCACCACCATCTACTCTAGATTCTGATGACACATTTCATGATAACAAGTTGACGGGTTTTTGTATGCCGAGTCCATCAACAAGATGCCATGGAACAAGAAAAAGTTATTACTGTTGTATTGGGCCACAAGAAGTAATATGCATAGAAGGCTATGAGATATGTTATGATATATGTAATTAAAATAAATGTTACACATATGATAACATGTAATTTATTTTTCAAAGAAATAATAGTAAATTACATTAATGGTCCTTATAGTTTCGGGTATTCTGCACTATTGGTCCCTAACTCTTGGATCCTCCTTTTTATATATATTTAAAGAAATTAATATTCTCATATATTTTCCTACTATATATCCTCCTACCTATATTAAATGGTGACAAGTGTATTAGTATACTTTTAATTATATATTCCTACTATATATCCTCCTACCGATATTATAAGATGATATTTAATTTTCATATTTTCAGTGCAGTTTTGCTCCTAGGTATTCATTAAAGTCATGAAAGAACTGTATTAACTTTATAGTTTTTTGTAAACCACCAAGACCAATTTTGCAGGTGTTTCCGAAATCTTTTATGTGCTATATTAACATATATGCCTATAATGTTTTTCCCTTTTTTCTTTATATAGATTTTGTAACGACCGGCAATTCCTATCGTAAATGACGTTAGTTTCCGTTACGTGCTAGTTATTTTTCTTTGTAAATGATCTCGACTTTAAGGTTATAAATCATAATATATTAAATAAAAGTGATGTTATTTAATATTTAAGAGAGTTAGATAATAAATTAAAAGGTGAATAAATTAATTAATTAAATTATAAAAAATATTTAGGATAAATAAAATCCATTTAAAGTAAAAATAAAATCCAAGAGTCTAATTGCCATTTTAGAAGGTAATGCATGTAGTTAATTTGGATTATAGGGTTTATTTTCCTTTATGGCTAAACTCTAGGGACCAAAGTTATAAAATTGGAATTAAAACACCTCATTTACCTGAATTGTAAATGTGGGTCTCCTCCTTCTCTTCTTTGGTAGGCGTTACACTAGATTATGACCCGCGTTAAACGCGGGGAACATATAAAAAAATAGATAAAATAACATAAAGAGACTTCGTGTTATTGATTATTATAATGTGTAAAAAAAAATAAAACGAAATGTTTGATTATATATAATTGTTGAAGGACGTCTTTGTAGACAACATTTTTTGTTTTAGAAAGGGTGGTGAACGATGGATGATGGAAGCCGGCAGCAGAACGTTGGCACACCATTTTATTCTTGTGTGTCGTGTATCGTACCTGATATTATGTTGGGTTAATAAAGATAAAACTCATACCCTATTAATATAGAGATTTTTCAAAGATAATTAGGTAGGAAGCATATATTTTGAATAATTAAATGAATGAAAATGATTCAAAAATCGATCCAAAAATAATCTTAATCGTACCAAATTTAATAAGATGTTTAAAAGATTTTTCTTTTAAATAAATAAAGATCATATAAAACCAAATTCAATTAGCGTCTTCAATATTTTTCGAATTATAATTATAATCTTCGAATATTTTCGAATTATAATTAAAAGTTTAAAATATAGTAAAAAATCGATCAAAAAATAATTTGAATCATATATACAAAAGTTAATAAGATATTTAGAAGATTTTTCATTTAAATAAATAAAGAGCATATAATACCAAATTTAATTAGAGTTTTCAAATTTTTTCGATTTATAATTACAATCTTAGAATATTTTCAAATTACAATAAAAGCTTAAATTAATTTCAAATTATAATTAATGTTAATAAGATTTAAAAAAATTATAACTAAAAGTTCAAAAGAATTATAATTACCTGCCAAGCAACACCATGACTTAAAATAAACGGAGGCAAGGGGGTGGCACTTTCATACCGTGAAACCGCAATGAATCCACCAATTGACTAAATCAAATAATCGAAACTTGTAAATAATAATAATTTCGACTTTTTAAAAATATTAGCAAAAAATAAAAAAACACAAAAACGGTCAAACGGTCAAACAAATCTCTACAAGAGTAACAAAAACAGTCATCATCATGATAAAAGCTTCACCTGCATCAAAAGAAGGTGCACCTCATTGAAACAAATATATAATTCTTACCATTACAAGTATTATAAAAAAAAAGTTACAAAATTAAATAAAAAAAATTAAGTGCAAAATTAACAGTGTGTGTAATATGTAACTATGGTGCGATATCAATTAATATAGAACGATCGGTACGGCAACTTGTTTTTGTTTTTGGTGTTGTATGATTGTAGGTCCAACCAACCCTAAGCAAATGAGCAAAAAACCAAACAATTGCAATCGATGCCACAACTGGAAAATTCTCTGATATCCCTTTCGTGAATGCATAAAAAGAGGCAGATACTACACATAACCAAACAAACCTATTTTAGTATTTAATGAGGAAAGGCTTCATATATAGTTTACCAGATTAAGTGCACAGTAATGCATTAAAATATGACATTATTACCCGTGAAAAAACAACTACAAAGATGAGTTGAGGAAGCCCGAATTCGAAACATCTTGCAACCTAAAAAAGACAAGACAAGTTTAATTAATGTATTTACCTAAACATGTGATCATGAGAAGAAATCATTTCTTTATTTTTGTTATACTTACCACGGGGAATCCAAATTCAGAGCCCAAAAGCAACAAGGGCTACCAAAGGAGCAACAGAAAGAGGACTCAAAAATCTATAATGATGTTAAACAAAGAACACAAGAAAATAGAACAATCACAGTTATCATAAGGGAAGTTTTCACAAAACTACTACATTTTCCAGATTTTATCCGAAAAACCACTACTTTATTTTTTCATTCCTAAAAACCATTCATATTTCAAAAAGTTCAAATAATAAAACATTTATATTGACATTTTTTTTCAAAAAACATTATTCTTTAAGAATACAATATAGTTGACCATGAAACAAAGCTTGTTAACCATTAAGGGTGAGAATGGTTCGGTCTGCTTTTGGTTTTAGTAAATAAGTCGAATCATTCTCACCGCGAGTTGTTAACAATATATATTTCATGGTCAGAAATTCCGTTGTATTCCGAAGAAAAAAATGTTTTTAAAATCATCATGTTTTTATTTTAAGATTTATAAATATGAATGGTATTTCTGAAAGAAGCGTATTCCTATGCTTGTTCTTTCAAGTTTGATAATCTGTTTGCAGCAGCACAAAGCACCAAAAGTGGCATACAAAAGTAAAATCATCCATTTTAATAAAAGCATTTGTAATCTATAATAGTAAAAAATTAAAAAGAATGTATCTCATCCCTTGTGACCCTTCAATATTCATTGCTGTCATCCCGGTATTTAAAATAAATAAATAAATAATCATTAGAATTTGTATAACAATAAAGAAAATAACATAAATTAATCAATTTCATTATGAGTGCAGTTGATCGTGATTCATCTCATATTCTTATTCAAGCAATACAACGTTTAACTTTAATTAAACACATAAAACAATTTGTAGTGTTTGCTTAAGACCTCCAACCATCTTTCCCACATCTTTTACTTTTTTGGCGGGGACAAAAAACGATAATTTTAAGCAGGGGCATTATGGTAATTTACACACATAAGAGATCAAGAATGCATGAGAGAGAGATAAAAAATGTGTCCCTATCCCATCTTTCGCACATTTGGCAGGGACAAAAATTAAGAATTTTGACCAAGGGCATTATGGTAAGTTAGACCTTCTGGTTCAAGGGTTTACTTCTGACTAGGGGCATTATCATGGTAATTTACACACATAAGAGATAAAAAATGTGTCCCAATCCCATCTTTCCAACATCTGTCAGGGACAAAAAATGAGAATTTTTAGCAGGGGCGTTATGGTAATTCTATACCATCTTGTTTAAAGGTCTGGCTTTGAACTTAGGGTCTTTGTCCAATTCTTCTTTTTCTAATTCTTCGTTGTTTTAATGGTTGGAGATCATGCTCCCACTAACATTTGTAGTGGTGGTGTCTTAGGTGTTTATATTTTACTTAGAGTATCTTTCTTAAATTAATGAATATCTAAAGAGACATATTTAGACGGTTCTTATATTTTACTTGAAAATGCTTGCACATATGGAATACATTTTTAATAGAGACAACACTTTTTGTAAGACCCTAAAACTGCATTCACCAAGTATATACAAGGGTGTGTAGTAAGATGTGGCTTCCATTTGTGAACAATGTTCTAGAAAAAAAAAACAATCAACCAAAATACTAAAGAAAAAAAAAAGAAACAAATTTAAAAAATATCCAAAATACTAAAAGTTCACCTGTGGGGCTCATTCATTTGACACAACAGTTAAAGTTTCAGCATTCTGATTGGCTCTTTTCAATGTCTGCAAATGAAATTATAGGAATTTGGGAACATGAGGTGTAATTCTTTTCATCGCGGATAATGTTGGAGGTTCGAGTATCTGTTGAAACAACATTTTTTTAACAAAAAGAGAAATCCATTTTCGATTTGTTGATTTAAATTTTAGAATGATATTTATTTATTAACTTTTTTTGTTGACCGGACGAGCCTTGAATTTTGTGATTTTGGCCATCGTTTAAGGTAAAAATTCAAGAAATTGCAACATACTTTCTCGTAAAGTACATATGTGTGTACAAATATTCAGTTGATTTTTCAATGTAACAAACATATTTAGGGTTAAATACCAACATACTTTCATTGAAAACTAAAAACTCGGTATTTAAGGTTGAAAGAAGTTAGAAGAATAAAAAATGTAAGGTTTAAAAAACATCATTGAACGTATTGTGTTAGAACTTGGTAGAGTTTTCAAGGTAACAAACTTATTTAGGGTTAAAAACCTGTTGGAATAATTTATAAAATAGCAGCATATTTTCAAGGAAAAGGTACAATGCTAAGAAATAACAACATACTTTAAGTGCAATGCTATAATAGGCAAAAAAAGGTTACATGTGAGACTGAAGAAGCACGAGGAGGCAGATTTAGATCCTTTGTGCCTGATTGAAATTTCCTCATCATTTCAGTCACAAAAACAAATGGAGTCTGTGCATGTTCACAAACATACATCTGTTCGTTTAAAGAAGAAATTTATGTCTTTTACACAAAAAGTTAATGCCATCAACTTTGTTATTATATACAAATAAGATTATATTGGCATTATGTGAAATGACCACCGTACCCTTCATTGAGAAGTCATTTTTAGATTGTACAATATTAAATAAATAATTGGTTAAACCGGTTACATAATAATATGACAATTTATATTATGTTAAATTACATTTAAAGTCCCTCTGTTTTAGTGAAAGTTACTATCCTTTAAAAAACTATTTTTTCACTCGAACCTTTTGTTGGATCAGGCCCTCTCTACTGCTATAAATCTGCACACAAACGAAATACAGAGATAGAGAAATATAAGAAGGAAAAGTATCTGCAAAAGTTAGTCTTCTTATTTTATCATGCTATCACTTAAAGGCTATATATAAGCCTTCCATACATCACGTGGGAGCTACAAAAAAAACAATTAAAATACTATTCTTTCCTAAAAACCTGGTAAGTGGAGTGACTTCTTCTACCATATCCTTTTATTCAAAAATAAACATGCATAATAAACCTACATGACCCATCTAGATTACCCAATTAACCTGACTTGAACCATCAAGATTATATCCAACACCTTTTTCTGTAAGTATTATTGTCCCTTATTAGTGATATACATTTATAATCATTCCCTTATTTGTTGTTTTTTTTAAAAAATAAAAACAATATTTGAAATTTACTTCATAAAACATAAAATGATTATCGTCTAATAAAATATTAAATTCATCACCTTTTTCATTTTCGGATTCAGCTTCTTTGAATTCATCCTCATCCACATGCTCTTATCTCGTTACACCGGAACCACCTTCCCCCTTCCCTAATATTTCCAGTTCATGATCATCATCATAAACATATTTGATATATCCAAAAGTCGTAATTTTCTGCTTTTCCATTTTTTTTTCAGATTCACAACTTTCTACTGTTGCTTCTTTTGCACTTGATTCCCCATCATCACAGGAACCACCTTTCTCAGCCTGTTGCTTCCCTTTTTCCAATTCATCGGGTTCCATCAGCATGGCTTCTTCTGCTTCTTTACGTTCAAAATACTCATACCAACAAGGTTGGTTAAACTCCTGCACAAAATTCCTCTTGTGTTGTAGAACATCCGCAGGCTGCATTCATACAACAAATTAAAACCTTAATTTATATATATATATATATATATATATATATATATATATATATATATATATTAATTATAAAAACTTAATTATAAATTAAGAACAATGGAGTAATCACCTCATATGTTATTACTCGAATTAATTTGATGCCTTTGATGACATTCTCACGTGGACCAAATATGTTGATTATTTCTCCTGTGCTCAGAACTACCTGGAGGGACACCCGGTGAAATCTATGAACCTGAACATACACATTCCATTATTTTATAAATAATTAATT
Organism: Lactuca saligna; assembly: GCF_052625555.1. Taxonomy (NCBI): domain Eukaryota; kingdom Viridiplantae; phylum Streptophyta; class Magnoliopsida; order Asterales; family Asteraceae; genus Lactuca; species Lactuca saligna. The sequence continues at coordinate 74,100,094 of NC_136417.1, forward strand.
TCTACTTATTTAATTATTATGTGAAATATTTGTAAATGAAATAATTCATAATAAATCTTTATCCATGCACCACACTCCATTTTCATCTCAAGATATTTATGTTGTAAGTGCCAAGGACACGAATAATATATATATATATATATATATATATATATATATATATATATATATATATATATATATATATATATATATATATATAACAATAATGATTCAGAATACTAAAAGGCCAAAATACCCTTGCCCCAATTACGAGTTTTAGACTTTTAATCTAATTAATAGGCATGTTTGTCATAATGCAACTTCCAGTGATGATGATCAACAGGAATATATCATATACATTCTTCCATTCAAAGAGAAAGTATGAAATTTGTTAAAAACATAGTTTGATGGAAATAGAACATAGTTTTCACAGGATGATACAATGCGCACTTTCAGCTACGAAAGATTTTGCATTTGACATATATAAGCTGAAACAAGACTATTCTTATATGTCAGGCCATAGATTTCAGATATACCTTTGTTAAATGTCCAAAATACCCCTCTGTTTGATCCCTTTAACACTATAACCTTGTCAAAAATGCAACGTCTATTTGACATAAGGTATGTGCTTGTAGGAAGGAACAAACCCAACTGTCATTAGATCACAGGATTAAAGGAAGAAGCTCTTATATGGAAAAAAGCTAACAATCAGAGATGGTGATATAATAGAGTTAATCCTTGGGTACTAATTATTCAAATATACAGATCTTGATGATGTAAGAAAAAATTCTTCACCAAACAAATAGAAAAGACCTTTAACTAAAGAAGTTTAAGATGAGCCACTTGCACAAAAGAGATTGTGACAAGTTTCTGAAGATGAGGCCCTTGCTAGAAGATTACAGGTAATTTTCTTATAGTACTACAACTTCACTTGTTTAAGTTGTTTTTTTCTTTTCAAATTGATGGACTTAATGGGGACAACACTTAATCTGGACAAATAAACAGTGGTGTTTCTTTGTGATTTGTTATGGCTCGTACAATGGTATTACTAATAGGGAAATTCCTTTTTTTATGATTTATTGATTATGTATGAATTATGTTTATGTATTCATCTTTAACATACCGAATGAGCTTAATGAAGATGCCTAAGATACAAAGAATCCTACTGAGGGAATCTGCAATTTCAAGCCCTCACAAGATAAAATACCACAGACCTTTCGACTAATGCGATTCAAAGGAACAATTTTTATAAACATGAATTACCTGCACTATTTCATGCATTCGGTATTCTACATCAGGAGCAAGAGCTAATTCAGCATCTGTAGACATTATTTATGTCAATGCCCTGTGCGATGACCTCAACTGTCTCCTGTGGTACTGATTTTTGGTATCAGTGATAACACATAGGATCGATTCGATAGGGTTATGTTTTCTGGTATAGATTGAAGGAATGAATTAAGGTTTAGAACAAAAGAGATAGAGGTACATGAATTAGAAAACTAAGAAGATCATGGCGATGTTGATATATGCTCTTGGCATCTGTTCGACTAACAAAAAAACACCCGAAAAATTCAAAACCACGATGTGTATCTATGATCGAAAAACAAAAATAAAGATTAGATGGGATGGTCGGTTACCTTCTTGTAGGTTGTATCAGCAGCATATACTGACAGTGGTGGTAACGAATGGCTGCCAAAGACTCAAGATGTAAAGGAGAGACATAGGAGATATGCTTTGAGAGCCTTTGACGATGGTTGATTGCACCATGGCTGTGTGCAGAAAAAAATCGAGGAATGAAATTAGGTTTGAAACGTAAGAGGTAAGTTACAATTTGAAGCGCGTGTATATTTGAAGATGACGTCGTTAAAATGATCTAAAGGTGGAGATAATAGAAGAGAAATACAATCAAGGGTCCTTAATTCTTCAATTTAGAATTTAAGGTACTCTTTTAATAATATTTACGCGTCGTTCCCGAGTTTAACATAAGAAAAGAAGAGAAGAGAAAATAAAGTCACGAGAGAAAAGAAGAGAAAGGAAAGGAAAACAAAATTTTCTTTTGTGTTCCCGAGTTTGAGAGAAGTGGAAGGAAAATGAATAATTTTGTTCTTTCTTTCCAAATCCTCCCAAATCGGCAAGAAAGCTCGGAGGGAAAGTGATCCTCCCATTTCCCTCCACTTCTTTCCACTTCTCTCCTTTAATGAAACTCGGGAACACCAATTTCTTTTATTTTCTTCTCATTTCCACCCATTTCCTTTCCTTTCTCTCGTTAAGTTGAACTCAGGAACGAGGTGTTAGAGATGCGATTCTTGTGCCTGCCCTCAACCTAAAAAGAAACGATCGTGCTCCTCTTTTGACAGCTGCTTCATGCTCGGCGTAAGTAAGACGATATCGACTCCAACGGGAGAAAGCGCGAGAGTAATTGAAAGAACCAGACAGAGATGCGTGTGTGGTGTGTTTCCGACGACTTACTGCTGCAAACCGATCACTACCTTGTGCCACAATTGTATGTCGTCACAACACTGTAAACTTTCTTTACCTTTTGTTTCACGCTTGCTATTATCTTTCCTATAGAATTTGATTCGTTTCTTTCCGGTCCTATTCTTCCCGACGTCTTTGTTGATGTGTATGTATTCCTCCTCTCGTTTCCGTTTCATGAATGTTGCTGCCCAAACTAGTCTAGTTTCCTTCAAATATCAACACATGTGGTATCAAATTGTTGCTGCCATTGGTCCTATTCTAAATATCCCCAATTATGAGTTAATAATGCATATCTAAACCCTATGGTGTCTCAGTATTGCTGTTGCAACATACATATTTTGACCTTGAAAAAGAAAAACGATGCATACATGTTGGAGGTAATATACTAGTTATTTAATCTTAATTGTAAAAAATAGCAAAAAAAGAAATAGTAAGAGTAAACCTATGGGAGTGTTTACGATTTATTCTTCTATTTGTTATCATAACATGAAGCTTAATGGACATAAAATTAGTGATGGCTTTATGCCTTTATAATTGTTTTGGAATAAAAGAAACGTGAAACAAATACATCACATTGTACATAACATTTAAATAGTTTGAAAGCCAATAAAACAAATTAAATAATAGATATGATATTGTCTTAATAGTATCATTGAATCCTTTTGTGTGTAAAATTGAGTGACTATAATCCTTTACCTAAAGTCTCGAAGCATATGGTGATTTTTTGTGAATGTTGGAATTCTGCACAACTTTTCCCCATCTTGCGAGAGCTATAGCTGCTAATCTGGGCAGAATTGGAAGATGCTCCTATGTCATGAAGTTCTAGGAAATTGAGTCTAGTTTCCTGAAAGTCTGATGTTGTCCCAATTAGATCTGTAGATTCGGTTTTATGCTTAACGTACTGAACGGGTGTTGGGTGGGGAATTATATATATATATATATATATATATATATATATATATATATATATATATATATATATATATATAAGTTAGAATAAAGTTGTATTTTTGAAACATATACTTTATTTGTTAATTGCTTGTTATGTGTGGTGTTTAGGTGGGGCCTTGAGAATTTCAAGAAAGTTCAAGACTTGGAATAGAAGGAGGATTTCTTAAAGGCTAAAGGTGAGTTCATAGTTTTAACTCACTAAGGTTGCATGATTAAAACGTGCAATCAGTAGATGATGATTTAATTCAATTTGGGATGACCATGTCATTACTTGTGTTTGATGATGATATGATATTTTTGATGCTAATATATGATTTGTGCTAATTCCATGTTATGACCTAATTGTTATGTTGCTTACACTTTGATGAACTTGATGTATGTAGTATGCTAGCTTATGTTGCTCGAATTATGATTGATATGTGTTGGCTGAAATTGCTTGTGATGATTGTGCCTAATGAAACCCATATTCATATGTTATGCTTGATTGATGGTATGTCTTTTTGTTACATTGCTTGAATTGGTTGATCATCTAGCATGCTCATTTTGAATTAAAGATGTAATGCATTGGTAGACATATGTCATAACAAGGTGATAATATGATGAATTTTATTATATGTTGCATTGCTCGTTAAGGTCTATATGAGTAGCATGTCTACGTTGATGTATGATTGTTCGTTTGTGGGGTATAATTGTGTCATCGGTAGAACCTTGCAAGTTTAATAAGTTGAAAGAGCTTAATCCATAACGGTGATTAGTTACACGGTCATTCTAGACGGTCGTGTGACACATGGTTCGCGTGCACCTCGGTGTACAGGAACTGGAGTGGTGTTGGCTTTATGGTGTAGCTGGATCAAACATCACGTGGGAATTGAGAGGTGTATCATTAGAATTCACATTATTTGTACTGATCCTGAACGACACTACGAGGTACTTGTACTTTGCAAAGTCGGAGTAGCAAAAGTGGAGTCATGGGGTTGGTGTTTCGGGTGGAAGTCATGAGCCACTTAGAGCATTTGGTTGGCTGTGCAAACAAGCAGTGAATGGGGTGTTTCTCTTGGGTTGGGTAGCGCTAAGGGACACTTTTCTATCAATCGGTTGGATATATATAATAAAATTTTGAATAAGTAACAAAAGGTTGGTTACTTATTAAAAGGTTGACTATATAACAAAGGTTGGATATATATTAAAAGGTTGAATATGTAATAAAAGGTTGGTTATTGATAAAAGGTTGAACAATTAAAGGTTGTTTATATATGAAAGGTGATTATTGATATGCTATGTGGTTGCTTATGTGGTATTTGGTTGATCATATACGTTATGTGGTAGAATTATGGTTAAACATATATGCATGTATGCAGTTGAATATGTGATTAAATAGTTATGACATGCGGTTGTTTTCTAAGTGGTATTTGTCTATCATTTTTATGCTTCATTGTAAAATGAAAGACTGACCCATTTGGGGTTTGTATGTTTTATATACAACTTTATGAACTCACTCGGCAGGGGCTGTCACTTGTATCTTCTCTATTTTGTGCCTTATGATTGCTGCAGGCGGTTTAGAAGATTGACATTGGTGAGAGGGGTTCCTATAGGTAGATTTGTATATATTAATGATACCACTCTTGGACATATTTTTGATTATTTACTTTAATGTACTTTTTTTTACAATTGAACTAGTTTGGAATTATACTTGAGTTTATGAAGTAACGATATGGTTTTGAATTAAAAACTAAGTCTTTTGCCAACGTATTCTATTAAATAAACGTTTAAAAAAAATTATGGTGAAAATCACGACGTTACAGATTTAACCTAATTTCAATTGTTTTTATCAATTTGGTATGCCTCTTTCACAATTTTAGCCCGATTTAAAATTACTTTTAAGAATGCGGTCCACATATTAAAATTAGAGGAGGATCCAAACACCTCGTGGTCAAAATTGAGTCAGGATGCAATATAGTTTGTTGGTTAGTAATAATGATATTGGTTTAATTAAATAATATTTTTGGATAAGGTTGTAACATTTGTTTGCAATATTTCTAGATTTCCTACGATTTGCAAAAAAGTTGTATTAGGTTTTTATTTTGATGTACCAGAAGTAAGCCACCCACAAGATTCCCCACAAGGGAAAACACCTTATTTTGATTGATAGTATCTTTTTTCAGATGCTATTATTCTTGGCCACTTCCCCTCAATTTGTGTGCCTACATTCATCACTTTGATAGCCTTTTCATGCTAATATTGTAATGAGAAGTTTGATTTGTTGAAGTTAAAACTAATTATGTTCTAGTAGAGTTACAAACCAATGTTGTCACATCATTTTGAAAAAGGAAGATTTAACTAAGATTGACAAACATTTTCTCACACCCCAAAACCTGAGAACGGCGGAATACGTTCCAGGGTGGAGGACGTCATGTACATTATCATAACAATTGCATAATAGTAAAAACAAGCGACAACAACCATTACATTAATATAGTGATTATAAATACAAACATGTTATGCACAGTTAATAGACACCAAAAGTATAAACAAAAATAAAAGATGAGTCTTGTATACACTCCATCTTCTCAAAAGTTGCACCAGTACCTGTCTATCTTTGACCTGAGGATACAAGTTAGTTTGAAAACGTGTATCAGCATAAAGCTGGTGAGTTCATAAGAATTTAGTGTCGTTGTTTGTATAAAAGTGTTTACAATCATGTGATGTAAAAGCTGTAATTAGTGTTTGAGAATAGTAGAAACCCCTAGAAAATCCTATATTTTCCAGAATTGAGCATTTGTAAGTTAAATCCTTCGAGTGTGTAAAAGTATTTCCATTGAAACTTTCAATTATAAAAATAAGGTAATGAATTTCATTCAAGTAACGTAAGTGAGGAAAAGTATTGTCGGTTGGCTGTAGTAGCGTTGCAAACTTCAATTAGTAATATATATTTATTTACTTCGGGAAGTTAGCTTACACTTTAAGTCTAGGTGTGTTAATTTGGATATGGATGTGATCTCTCATGTAACCAAACTGAATGATAATAGAGGGTCCGATGACCTTCCCGGTCATACGTAGTGTAGTGATGTAGTGCCATCCCTGGGCCTAGTCGGCTCAGACTGTAGTTAACAGTCGGGATGTAATAGCGTCCGTCTATATAGATCTATACATGTAGTGTTGCTTTCCTTCTGAGAAGCTCTGGTTACATGGTATTTGCGCAGTAGAGTGTCGTATAGAGGGATAGTGTGTCATATTCTAGATTGGTGTATTTTCTTGTATTATAGTATAGTAACTTTTAATATAGTGTATAAAGTGTTCCCTTTAACATGCATTAACTTGTAATAGTAGTATTTATAGTGAGTATCATAGTAATAGAGGTAGCGAGCAGTAGTCTTAACTATGCCTATTATAGTTAAATAGTGTGTGGGATTGCAAGCCTTTGATTTACAAAGGTGTTGAATAAGATGAAGACTTTCATGTCTAACACAAATATATATAATATATAACTAAGAATTCAACGACAGTCGGACAGATAACAGTATACCCTAAGACCACAATCAAACAAGAACAGGAAATAAGGCGAGTTATCAATCCTAAGTCCTTCGAGTCTTACTTATATAAATATATTAGTGTGGATATAGTTTAAATGAAAAGTAATTTAAAAGCAGTAGTTTGAAAATAATTTGATGACAATTTAACATACAAAATGCATTTGACGATTATCTAAAACAGTTTTATTGACAAGTAGCTGAATGTATAGAAAATCCTTTTCGGTTGCAAGTTATAAATCACATATGATCTCATACTAAAACTTGTTGCAATTAACTTCTATCACCCCCTAAAACATGTAAACACATTTGAAAAGGTTAATTAAGGGGTATGAACTCACCTATAGCGAGTAGATCGGGTGGAAGTGTTGGATGAGCGTTTGCGTCAAGTAAAGACTTGAACACACGCTAAGACCCTAGTAACATATGAAGACATATGTTTACAAGTAATTAGTGATTAAGACACTAATTACACACATATAGACATCCTAATGCGAAGAAAAACTCTTTGGTCAAGGGCTAGGAGGCTATTGGGTTGCAAGGAAGGAGTGTTAGGCCTCACGATGGAGTTTACTCCTCAAATACTCACCTTGGTTGAGTTTACGGCTGAGGGACCACTTCCCCCATGATTTTATGGCCGTAAACTCATGGGAGGAGTGTATTTGTGTGTAACAGCCCGGAATTCCAGGTATTGTTATATTTATGATTTTGGGTGTTTTAAGAGGGGACTCGGCGAGTTGGAGCTCAGACTCGCCGAGTAGGATCGCGGATCTGATCGCGGGTTCGCGACTGGACTCGACGAGTCGGGGCATAGACTCGGCGAGTCCACGCTGTTTAGCGAAACCCTAACCGTCCAGGTTTGGGACATATATAAGGGGCCTTATGGCCGTCATTGTTCACCCTAGTTCTGTGAGTGAAACCCTAATTCGATTGTGAGCATCTGGAGCAAGGTAGAAGACCATTATTGATCTTGGAAGTGTTATTTTGCAAGGAGGAGGAGGCTTGGTTAAGGGAACAGCAAGAGAAGCCACATTCTGAGGATCGGGGACACAGAACAACGTTGTCCAGGTATTATTTTCGAGTTGCATCCTTCTATGTTGATGTGTATATGGATTTAGGGTTTATTGAACCCTTTTGTGGCTAGATTGAGTGTTTCCTTAGTCCCCCAAGCGATTGGAACCCTATATTGGGACCCTTGGAAGTCCAGAATGTCCCATGCCTGAGTATTTCGGGAATCAATGGAGGTTTTGGATTGGAATCCTTATGCCTTAGGTCAAAACGTAAATTATGAGTCATGGGGTGTATTATGAGCACCGAAATGAGGACCTTACGTGATGAACCAGTCTAGGAAGGCCAGACCTATGAATTGCCGGAGCAAATCTGACCTTAGAAAGCAGTTTGAGCGGTTGCATGGCATGGACTCGCCGAGTCCGATGGACAGACTCGGCGAGTAGCTTGAAGATTAACTGGGACTCGCCGAGTTGTTCTTCAGACTCGGCGAGTTGAGTCGGGGTGGCCCCGCGATTCTTCCAGGAGGAACTCGTCGAGTCAAGGGGGATACTCGACGAGTAGAAAGGGAATCTTAGAGAATTGGTGAGGACGTCTAGACTCGCCGAGTCGCCCTAGCACTCGCCGAGTCCGGTCAAGTTGACCGTTGACCAGGGTTGATCTATGGTTGACTTCTTAGGGATAGTCAAACTTAGAAGATAAAGTGTTAATAAGAGATGTATGGTGTTATAGGGAGATTGTAGCTCGGCGGATCGAGTACGAGTGGTTTCGGGATTTGCTAGCTTTCGATATTCATGAGGTGAGTCTTCTCACTATACCGTACCCGGAAGGGTTTGACTGTGTGACCGGACTACCGAAGACACCGGGTCAGTAGGAGACCCAAGTAAGAATCCCTGGATATCGGAGACTGAGTAGGGTTGCGTTATCGAGTGCGATTATACTCGATGGAGTCTCTGATAGTTTTATGTCGTATTTCAGAGACATCATGGTTAGACCACGCCACGGAGCTAGTACGAGCGGTGTGAGTGACGAGGAGATTCGTCAGATGATTCATGAGGAGGTGGCTGCAGCGATCCGAGCTGAGATTCCGGAGATGTTTGGGTCTATTAAGACCACCTTGATGGAGACTTTTGATTAGCGGTACGCCGCATTGACTGAGGCTGCAGCCGCTGCAGCTACCGCAGCTGTGGCCGCTGCCAGGCCACAGGGGGGTGACTTGTTGCTGTTTTGGGAGTTCAGCAACACGAAGCCACCTGAGTTTGATGGGACGCAGGATCCGATTGCTGCGATGAGGTGGATCGCTGATATTGAGGGGTGCTTCTACACTTGTTCATGTCTGGAGCATCTGAGGGTACGGTTCGCTTTGAACCAGCTCCGTCTGGGAGCTAAGGATTGGTGGAAGTTCGTGACGGCGAACTTCACTTTGGCAGAGATTTCAGCAGTGACATGGGAGGGGTTTACCTCTATGTTCAGAGACGAGTACGTTCCCCCGGTGGAGAGGGAACGATTGGTTCAGGAGTTCTTGACCCTCAAGCAGGGTACTGATTCGGTTGCGGTGATCACGCGGAAGTTTCATGAGAGGGCGATGTTCTGCCCTGAGCTGGTGTCCACAGAGCAGGCTCGGATGAGCCGGTACTTGGGCGTTTTGAGGAGGGATATTCGGGAGTTTGTGTCAAACTCCACCTACCATACCTTTGCTGAGCTTCAGGCGAATGCCAGGAAGCGCGAGATCGAGTTGGAGACCCAGGCCAGGGAGGAGGCCGAGTCTCAGTGGGTGGACCGGCGGCCGGCTCAGTCTCAGTCGGCAGCCAAGTGGGCTAAGTCCGCCGATTCGAGGACGGGAGGTCAGAAGGGCCGCACTTGTGGAAAGTGCGGCAAGGGTCATGAGGGGACATGTCGATCTGGTGCTTGCTACAAGTGTGGCAAGGAGGGGCACATCGCTAGGGATTGCCCCAAGGGGTTTATGGTTTGCTTTCATTGCAACCAGACAGGCCATCGGAAGGCCGAGTGCCCTCAGCTTCTTCAGGGATCTGCACCTACTGCCAGGGCTACTGAGACTCGACCAGTGAAGGCCGAGGCCCCGAGGGCTCGTGGGAGAGCCTTTCAGCTGACTGCGGAGGAGGTCCGCGCTGCGCCCGATGTTGTGGCAGGTATGCTTTATTTCATGTTTTTATTTGATGTCGAGATGTTATGCTTATATTACGATATGCATAGGTACTTTCCTTATGAACTCTGTGCCTGCTTTAGTGTTATTTGACTCGGGTGCGAGTCGGTCCTTTGTATCTTTGGCTTTTAGTCAACATATCAGCGTTAGTCGTGAGTCGTTGAGTCGGCCTCTGAGAGTTTCTATAGCTGACGAGAGAGTGATTTGTGCCACGGAGGTTCTCCGGGGATGCGTGTTGGAGATTTTTGGGGTTGAGTTTCCGATTGATCTGATTCCTATTGCGATGGGTGATGTCTGTGTCATTGTGGGCATGGACTGGTTGAGCCGATTCGGCGCCGTCATCGACTGTGAGCGTCAGCTGGTGACTATACGAGACCCTAGTGGGGGAGTTCTTTCGGTGTACGGCGAGGGTACCCATTCGGGATCAGCTTTTTGTTCGGCCGCCAGGGCAAGGCAGTGTCTACAGCAGGGCTGTAAGGGTTTTATGGCGTATGTGATGGATACGCGGGAGGTTTCTGAGAGACCGAGATCAGTTGAGGAGGTCCCAGTGGTGCGTGAGTTTCCAGATGTTTTTCCCGAGGAGCTACCGGGAGTACCTCCTGTGAGGCAAGTAGAGTTTGGTATCGATCTGGTTCCGGGGGCCGCACCTATCGCTAAGGTGCCTTATCGTCTTGCACCTCCAGAGATGCAAGAGTTGTCCTCGCAGCTTCAGGAGTTGCTGGGGAAGGAATTCATTCGGCCGAGCAGCTCGCCGTGGGGAGCACCTATTCTGTTCGTCAAGAAGAAGGATGGTTCACACCGGATGTGCATTGATTACCGGGAGTTGAACAAGTTGACGGTCAAGAACCGTTACCCATTACCGAGGATCGATGATTTATTCGATCAGTTGCAGGGAGCATCTTGGTTTTCCAAGATCGATCTGAGGTCGGGGTACCATCAGGTGAGAGTACGGGATGAGGACGTCCAGAAGACAGCGTTTAGGACGCGATATGGGCATTATGAATTTGTGGTGATGCCTTTCGGGCTCACCAACGCCCCGACGGTATTCATGGATCTCATGAACAAGGTATGCAGACCGATGTTGGATCGGTCAGTGATTGTATTTATCGATGATATTCTAGTGTATTCGAGATCTAGAGAGCAGCATGAGGAGCATTTAAGGGAAGTCCTTGAAGTATTGAGATCGGAGAAGCTTTATGCAAAGTTCTCCAAATGTGATTTCTGGTTGCGGGAGGTCCAGTTCCTAGGACATCTCGTTAACCAGGAAGGGATTCTGGTCGATCCGGCCAAAGTCGAGGCAGTGATGAACTGGGAAGTGCTGAAGTCACCATCGGAGATCAGGAGCTTCCTTGGGTTGGCGGGGTATTATCGGAGATTTATTAAGGATTTCTCCAAGATCGCAGTGCCGCTCACCAGATTGACCCGGAAGGGTGTTGCATTCTCATGGGGTCCCGAACAGCAGACCTCTTTTGAGACACTTCGCCAGAGATTGTGCGAAGCCCCGGTGTTAGCTCTCCCGGAAGGGATGGAGGATTTTGTAGTTTATTGTGATGCATCTATTTCGGGTTTGGGTGCAGTTCTGATGCAAAGAGGGCATGTAATAGCATATGCATCGAGGCAGCTGAAGCCTCACGAGACGAGATATTCCACGCATGATTTAGAGTTGGGGGCAGTAGTGTTCGCTCTCAAGATTTGGCATCACTACTTGTATGGGGTTCGATGTACGATATATACGGACCATAAGAGCTTGAGGTATTTGATGGATCAGCCCAACCTAAATATGCATCAGAGGAGGTGGTTGGATGTGGTCAAGGATTATGATTGTGAGATCCTGTACCACCCAGGCAAGGCTAATGTGGTAGCCGATGCATTGAGCCGCAGGGCGGAGAGCACTCCACTGCGAGACGTATGTTTGAGATTGACTGTGATAGCCCCAGTATTGGATGCTATCCGTGGGGCACAGGCCGAGACTGTGCGACCAGAGATGCAGAAGAGAGAGCGGGTCGTTGGGTTGGTTTCAGAGTTCGTTACGGATGGACGAGGGCTTATGACGTTTCAGGGTCGGATTTGGGTACCGTTCGTGGGTGGTACGCGTATTACTTTGATGGAAGAGGCTCATCGGTCGAAGTTTTTGATCCATCCAGGGGCTACGAAGATGTATTTGGATTTGAGAAAAGAGTATTGGTGGCCCTGTATGAAGAGGGACGTCGCATGGTTCGTTGAGAGGTGCTTGACCTGCCGCAGGGTTAAGGCCGAGCACCAGAGACCGCATGGCAAGTTGCAGCCATTGGAGGTTCCTGAATGGAAGTGGGAACAGATCACTATGGATTTCATCACCAAATTGTCGAGGACTGCCAGAGGATTTGATGCAATTTGGGTGATTGTGGATAGGTTGACGAAGAGCGCTCACTTCCTTGCCATCAATGAGAGTTCTTCAGCGGAGAAGTTGGCGGAGATATACATGAGAGAAGTGGTATCGCGGCATGGGGTGCCGATCTCGATTGTTTCAGACCGTGATGTGCGCTTCACTTCCAGATTCTGGAAGAAATTCCATGAGGAGCTGGGTACTAAATTGCATTTTAGTACCGCATACCATCCCCAGACAGACGGTCAGAGCGAGCGAACGATTCAGACGCTGGAGGACATGCTTCGAGCGTGTGTGTTAGATTTCGGGGGTAGCTGGGATGCGTATTTACCCTTGGCAGAGTTTTCCTACAACAACAGCCATCATTCGAGCATTGGTATGCCACCCTTTGAGCTGTTGTATGGTAGGAGGTGTCGGACCCCCATTTGCTGGGGAGAGGTGGGACAGAGAGTGATGGGCAGTACAGAGATCGTGCTTCAGACGGCAGAACAGATCCAGCAGGTTAGACAGAGGTTATTGACCGCCCAGAGCCGACAGAAAAGTTATGCAGACAGACGCCGGTCCGAGCTTGAGTTTCGGGTCGGCGAATTCGTACTCCTGAAGGTCTCTCCTTGGAAAGGAGTGATTCGATTCAGGAAGAGGGGAAAGTTGGGGCCCCAGTATATTGGGCCTTTTCGTGTGATTGCGAGGGTAGGATGGGTGGCCTACCGTTTGGAGTTGCCAGCGGAATTGAGTCAGATCCACGACACTTTTCATGTGTCGCAATTGAGAAAGTGTATAGCCGATGAGTCGGCAGTGGTCCCATTAGAGGACATTCAGGTAGATGCGAGCCTGAATTATGCCGAGAGACCAGTGGCCATCAGAGATCGGAAGATCAAGGTTCTGAGGAATAAGGAGATACCTCTAATGTTAGTTCAGTGGCAGCACCGGAAGGGATCGGAAATGACCTGGGAGCCGGAGCGTGAGATGCGGGAGCAGCATCCGGAGCTATTTTCAGAGTGAGACTTCGAGGGCGAAGTCTAGTCCTAGTGGGGGAGAATTGTAACAGCCCGGAATTCCAGGTATTGTTATATTTATGATTTTGGGTGTTTTAAGAGGGGACTCGGCGAGTTGGAGCTCAGACTCGCCGAGTAGGATCGCGGATCTGATCGCGGGTTCGCGACTGGACTCGACGAGTCAGGGGTGTATTATGAGCACCGAAATGAGGACCTTACGTGATGAACCAGTCTAGGAAGGCCAGACCTATGAATTGCCGGAGCAAATCTGACCTTAGAAAGCAGTTTCAGCGGTTGCATGGCATGGACTCGCCGAGTCCGATGGACAGACTCGGCGAGTAGCTTGAAGATTAACTGGGACTCGCCGAGTTGTTCTTCAGACTCGGCGAGTTGAGTCGGGGTGGCCCTACGATTCTTCTAGGAGGAACTCGTCGAGTCAAGGGGGATACTCGACGAGTAGAAAGGGAATCTTAGAGAATTGGTGAGGACGTCTAGACTCGCCGAGTCGCCCTAGCACTCGCCGAGTCCTGTCAAGTTGACCGTTGACCAGGGTTGATCTATGGTTGACTTCTTAGGGATAGTCAAACTTAGAAGATAAAGTGTTAATAAGAGATGTATGGTGTTATAGGGAGATTGTAGCTCGGCGGATCGAGTACGAGTGGTTTCGGGATTTGCTAGCTTTCGATATTCACGAGGTGAGTCTTCTCACTATACCGTACCCGAAAGGGTTTGACTGTGTGACCGGAAGGTCGAATATGATATGTGATATATGTGCTATATGTGATAAGATAATTGTTATGCGTGCTATGTATGTTTATGTGGGCTGGAAGGCATTATGTTATGGGCCGGAAGGCGTGTAATCTGGACCGTAAGGTTGGCGTGGGTAGGACCGGAAGGTTTACCCAGCAGGGACGGAAGTCCCCTGAGACACATGGACCGGAAGGTCAGGGCCAGGAAAGGCGTATGCGCTTAAGTTGTATTTTGGGGAACTCACTAAGCATTTATGCTTACAGTTGTTATGTATGTGTTTCAGGTACTAGCGAGAACCGTGGGAAGGCGACGGCATGATCTGTACACACTGATAGATGTTGTGATCTTGGGATTCAAATGATTTGTATTTGGACATGACACTTGGAATGTTTATGCCTTATTTTTAATGAAAATACTTTATTTTGAAATGAAAAATTTGTTTGAAAATTTACGTTGTTACATTGTGTGCTTTCAAGTCTCTTGCATCACTAGGAAGGGTTCCAAGGTAAGTTCCAAGTCTTAAGGGGTATTTAGGGTTCAAAAGGGGCACTCCCTTGGAGTTTGCGGTCCTAGGACCATGCCTTGGGAGTTCACGATCGTGAACCCCATGTTTTACGGCCGTAAGCTCTTGAACACACCTTATACTTTTATTTTGAGGTCCTTAGCTCACTCTTACATGTTTCTAGGTGAAGGTATAAGGCTAAATAGGGGTTTTAGGGCATGATTTGCATAGTTTGAGGGAGTTTATGGCCTAAGAATGTTCTTTGGCCGTAAACCCTCTTTCAAGCCTCCAAACTTGGTGTTTAATGTCTAAAATACTTCAAGGTTAAGTTCTAAGCTAGTTTCTAAGCCTAAGGAAGGGATTTGGGGCATTCTTGGCACATTTTTAGGGGTTTACGGCCTAAGAGTGTTCTTGGGACGTAAAATCCTTGTTCTTGCCCTTCTTGGACGATTTTTCAAGCTATATTTACATGTAATGAGTTTTAGAACAATCTAGGGTAAGAGAACTTACAGTTTGGGAGCTAAAACTTGCGGATTTTTGGAAGAATCGGGCCTTGAAGAGAGAGAGAGAGAGTAGAGAGAGAGAGTGACTAGAGTGGTAAAAAGTTCCATTTAGTGCCCAATCAACTCTTATATAGGGGTTGGGTTTGTGGCCAGGTGGGAATCTACCCGATACCGACGTTAAACAGGGCTTATGGTCGTAGCCGATTAAATGGTCGTAATTTAATGTTTTTGAAACTAAAAACTTTTTAAGTGACTATTGACAGTGTTTCCGTGTTTCTAATTTATTCCTATCCTTATGGAGTCATAGTAACAGTCCAAATTTTAATTTGTCTAATCCCAATGTTAATGGAAAAGTTTAATAAGAACGAGTTTTATTAACGGAAAACGGGTTACGGTGACGGAATAAATTTCAGGTTGTCACATCATCCCCCCGTTAGAGGGAATTTCATCCCCAAATTAGAGTTCCAACAATCATGTTATTACAAAATAACTAAGCAAAAAGATGGGGATATGTAAGCTTCATTTGATCTTCGCGCTCCCAAGTGAACTCCGGCCCTCGTTTGGCGTTCTATCGAACCTTCACAATCGGGATGCGTCTTAGTTTCGTTCGTTTGACCTCCAGGTCCATGATCTCCGCAGGCTCTTCCACGAAGTTGAGTCTCTCGTTGACTTCAATCTCGTCGAGTGGGATTACGAGAGTCTCGTCGAATAAGCACTTTTTCAGGTTTGAGAAATGGAAGGTAGGATGTATGTTACTGAGCTCCTAGGGTAGGTTGAGTTTGTAGGCTACGGGGCCGATTCTAGCTAGAATGTCGAAAGGCCGTATGTATCTTGGATTCAGCTTCCCATGCTTTCCAAAGCGTATCCTACCTTTCCAGGGTGAGACTTTTTAAAGGAGTCGATCTCCCACCTGGAACTCCAAGGGTTTTCTTCGTTTGTCTGTGCAGCTTTTCTATCGATCTCTAGCGGCTTTTAGTCGTTCACATATCTGTACGATCTTCTCGGTCGTTTCTCGAATGATCTCCGAACCCGTGAGAGCGCTGTCAGGAATGCGTCCTTTAGCTAACTGAGTGTCACCCACCTCAGCCCAGCACAGAGGGGATCTACACTTCCGACCATAGATGGCTTCGAATAGGGCTACCTTGATGCTCGTGTGATAAC
Organism: Lactuca saligna; assembly: GCF_052625555.1. Classification (NCBI taxonomy): domain Eukaryota; kingdom Viridiplantae; phylum Streptophyta; class Magnoliopsida; order Asterales; family Asteraceae; genus Lactuca; species Lactuca saligna. The sequence continues at coordinate 74,116,480 of NC_136417.1, forward strand.
TGTTGTTGTGGGAAAACTCGAAAAGGGGTAAGTGGGTATCCCATGCGTTACCAAAGTCGATCACACAGGCTCGCAGCATATCTTCCAGGGTTTGGATAGTTCTCTCACTTTGTGCGTCGGTCTGCGGATAGTAGGCTGTACTCATGTCCAGCCTCGCCCCTAATGCGTTTTGTAGTGATTGCCAAAATCTTGAAGTAAACCTACTATCTTTATCATAGATAATAGATATAGGGACACCATGCAGCCGTACGATTTCCTTGATGTATGTTCTTTTGAGTTTCTCCATCTTATCTGTTTCTTTGATGGGCAGGAAGTGTGCGGACTTGCTCAATCTGTCGACGATGACCCATATGGTATCCAGACCACCCGTTGTCTTGGGTAGCTTAGTTATGAAATCCATAGTGATCTGCTCCCACTTCCACTCCGGTATCTCCGGTTGCTGGAGAAGACCTGATGGCTTTTGGTATTCGACCTTGACCTTTACGCAAGTAAGGCATTTACGTACGAAGGTAGCAATCTCTGCTTTCATGTTAGGCCACCAGTATGACTTTTTAAGATCCAGATACATTTTATCTGATCCTGGGTGGACGGAGTATCGAGTGTTGTAGGCTTCCTTCATGACCAAGTCTCTGAAGCCACCGTGACGCGGTGTCTAGATTCGGTCCATGAGATATAAGGCTCCGTCACCCTTGACTTCCAAGTTCTTATCCATTCCTCGCAGGGATTCTCCTGCCACATTTTCAGGCTTCAACGCTTCGAACTGAGCTTCCTTGATCTGTGCGGAGAGATGCGAATGGATAGTAATTGTTAACGACTTGACACTTCGACTAGAATGTTCCTTCCGGCTTAGGGCGTCCGCTACCACAATGGCTTTACCCGGTTGATAACGAATTTCGCATTCGTAATCATTGAGTAGCTCGACCCACCGTCGCTGTCTCATGTTGAGCTCCTTTTGGTTGAATATTTGTTACAGGCTTTTGTGGTCGGTGTATATTGTGCTCTTTGTACCGTACAGGTAATGTCTCCAGATCTTTAGGGTGAACACAACCGCTCCTAGTTCGAGGTCATGCGTGGTGTAGTTGAACTCGTGTGTTTTTAGCTGTCTTGAGGCGTAGGCAATGACCTTACCTCGTTGCATCAGAACACAACCAAGTCCCTGATTTGATGCATCGTAGTATACCACGAATTCTTCTGTCCCTTCAGGAAGGGATAATATTGGTGTGGTGCATAGGGCTCGCTTCAGGGTTTAGAATGCCTTCTCCTGTTTCTCTCCCCAATCAAATTTCACGCCTTTTTGAGTCAATGTGGTGAGGGGTTTCACAATTCGAGTGAAGTTCTGAATGAATCTGCGGTAGTAGCCAGCGAGGCCTAGAAATTGACAAATTTATGTAGGCATCTTCGGTGCTGACCAGTTTTAAACAGCTTTGATTTTGATGGGTCCACGTGGATTCCCTCTTCGCTAACCACGTGTCGTAAGAATTCGACTCTTCGGAACCGGAATTCGTATTTCGAGAATTTCTCATACAGCTTCTCTAATCGTAGGGTTTCTAGGACTTGTCGTAGGTGATTGCTATGCTCCTCCTTACTTCGAGAGTAGATGAGTATGTCATCAATGAAGACGATGACGAACTGATCCAAGTAAGGACTGCACACCCTATTCATTAAATCCATGAATACTGCGGACGCATTGGTCAGTCCGAATGGCATTACTACGAACTCGTAGTGTCCTTAACGAGTTCGGAAGGCTGTTTTCGGAACATCCTCCTCAAGCACTCGTAACTGGTGGTACCCGGACCTAAGATCAATCTTGGAAAATTAACTTGCCCCTTGCAGTTGGTCGAAGAGGTCGTCTATACGGGGAAGAGGGTAGCGATTTATGACCGTCAGTTTGTTGAGTTCTCTGTAGTCGATGCACATACGGAATGATCCATCCTTTTTCTTCACGAACAAGACTGGTGCTCCCCAAGGTGAGAAGCTTGGTCTTTTGAAGCCCTTGTTGAGCAGCTCATTAAGTTGACCAGACAGTTCTTGCATCTCAGCAAGCGCTAGACGATAGGTCGATTTAGCTACAGGGGTAGCCCCTGGGATTAGGTCGATTCTGAACTCAACCTGATGTTTGGGAGGTAAACCTGGGAGTTCCTCTGGAAAGACATCGGGGAAATCGCATACGATGGGGAAGTCTTTTAGATCTTTCGTTTTCTGACTCGTGTCAACGACGTGTGCAAGGAACGCACGATATTCCTTATGTAAGTACTTCTGGGCTTGAATACTTGAGATGATACGAAGGCTCGTACTGGGTTTGTCTCCGTAGATTAACAGGGTTTCGCTATCTGGTAGATTTAGGCGGATGGCTTTGTCGAAGCATAGGATATCATCGTGATGGAGACTCAACCAGTCCATGCCCACAATGACATCGAAACTCTTAATCGAAGCTGGTATGAGGTCGATTGGGAACGAACGGTCATCTAGTGTGAGGGTGCAACCTATGTAGATTTCGTTAGAGCTTTCTGTCTTTTTGTTAGCCATTTCTACGACGAATGTTTCTTTTAGTGGTTGTGGGGATTGCTTAAGTAAGTGTTTAAAGTTTTGGTTTATGAAGCTTCTTTCTACACCACTATCGAATAAGACACAAGCATAAGAGTTGTTGAGAAGGAACGTACCCGTGACTACTGTGGGGTCCGCCACTGCATCATTGTGGCCAATAGCGAGTAGTCTTCCTGCTCTTCCCGTATTCCCGGCCTTCGGACAGTTTTTCTTGAAATGGCCAACATCACTGCAGCCATAGTAGGCCTGGCTCACTCCCGAACCGGAGAGTTGGGAGATAGGTTTGGGTTGGGATCTGCAAAACCGGACGGTATGGCCCTTCCAGTCGCAGTTGGTGCAGTGCAACTCACGACAAGGACCGTTGTGATGGAGAGGGCACTTGGGGCACTTGGGCATGTTTCCAACATAGGTTTTTGCTAGTACCGGGGTTGCAGGAGTAGTGGCAGCATGGACAGCCACCATCTGTTGGTTTTTGGAAGAGGATTGAGCTTTCTTGTCCCTCTTTTTGTCCCACCGTTTCCTCTTGTTGTCGGATGTCTTGGGCGGTGCAGTGGCAGTTGTTGTTGCTATTGATGGAGTTGAAGGAGTTTCATGATCAATCAACCTGTGGACCAACTCCTTGGCGATGTCAAAGGTTGCAGGATGTGAAGATAGAACGTTTCCTCGATACGGGGGCACTAAACCCCAGATGTATCGTTCGATTTTCTTGCTTTCAGAAGGGATCATGTTAGGGCTCATAGCTACCAAGTCGCAGAACCTGGCTGTATAAGCCATTATGTCTGTCCCTTTCATCTTGAGGTTCCAGAGTTCCACGTCGAGCTTCTGAACCTCACCCCTAGGGCAGTACTCCCCTCTCAGTAGGTCCTTTAGTGTGTCCCAACCCATGGCATTGGCTGTTACTAAAGAGAGTGAATTGACATGGCCATTCCACCATGTCAGGGCCCTTTCAGTGAAAGTGGTAGCAGCGAACTTTATTTTGCTTTCTTCGGGGCATGAGCACATTTTGAATACGACTTCAGTTCTTTCGATCCATTGGGACAGAGCAAGGATTCCTCCGGTCCCATTGAAAAATGTTGGTTTACAGTTCATGAAATCCTTATAAGTACACCCCTATGTACGTGTATGAATTTCGCCGTGTCTGGAGTTGGTGCCCATTCCGGCTCCACTAGCATCGCCTGAATTCATTTGGGCCATGGCTGCGGTCACGGCTGCGGTCACAGCTGTCTGAAATAGTACTGGATTGAACTGCGGATGAGGAGGTGGAGGAGGTGGGGTTTGATTCGCAGGTCTGCCTCTGTTCGGGCACTTGCGAGGAGGCATCTTTTACTGAAAGTTCATAGAGATGATGACAATAGTAAGAGTCTATTGCAAGTATGATAAGAGTGTTTCATGGACTAAATCAACATAGCCCAATAATCAGAGAGAGTCATAGCAACAGAGTAGTTAACTGCCAATTTTTACTGGTATTAATGATGTAATATAAGTTCGGGAAAAGTGACCTAACAATAGGTCTTACATCAAACCATAAGGGAAAATGTTGGCAGTCTAGAGGTCTAATTAGAGTACTTTTAAAGTTTGGAATGTTTACAGACAAGTTTTCTACCAAGCATAGAAAGGAAAAAGGCTAGTCCTTAAACAAAAGAGGGAGATAAGTGGACATCTTCTACTGGCGACGGGTATCCCTTGGGCGAACCCTAAGATCAGCTAGTTGGCACACAACTTCTTGAAGATGTCTTTCTTGTGCTCTCTGATGCGCCCGGAGTTCCCTGACTTCGGCTCGGGATACAACTAGTTGTTGCTGCAGAGCCTCATTGGTCCTCCTTGTCCTATCCATAGCTTCTTCTAGTTGGCGAATGGGAACAGTTTTGAGGTTAGAGTTGGCATCAACTTCCACAACTCGGCCAATAGCTGCTTGACCTTGTTCGACATTCCTGGCAATCCTTCGGACCATGATGGGCAAGACTCGGTCCGCTGAACCTCCCTCGCTTATGTTGTAGAAGCTTCGGTCTCCATTGAAAGGTAAAGGCTGACCCTGCTCATCGCTCCATCGGTTCAGGGTTGATGCCCACATGGGAGTGGGACCTTGAAACACTGGGCGAGGGTTGGGGTTTGGAGCTGCAGGGGGTAGGTTGTTAACTTCTGGCTCGGAGTTGGATCTATCCAAAAAGCCTTCTGTTTGGTGATCATCCAACGAAATCGGGTGATCATCTTCTGGCTCCTCATCTAACCATCCTCCATTGCCTTGGTTCGGGTAATACGGATCGTCGGGAAGGTGGAAGCCAACCATGCTATCTACGTGAGAAATGGGAGAGAAAGGCTAATAGACGTACTAATCTAGGATACTTATAGGATGATCGTTATTAGTCGACCCAATACTTGCATAATGCATACCAATTACATGTAACCGAAGCAAGATAGTCCTTCGAATAAGCGACCCTAACTCCAAATCCCCAATACAGCAAGAACAAGAAATGAAGCAAAGGTTATAGATTCTAAGTCTATAGCGCTCTAGTCACATGTAACTGTGGTGTATCCACTTAGCAACTATTGCCCTACTAGTAACGAACCTTTTTAGTTATCACATATGTAGTTAGTAGAATGCAGAATACTCCTATAGTATTCTTGTTCTAAAGTTCTTGTGGTAGTGTTAGTAAGTTTTAGACTTGTTGCAACACCACAATCACTCATAGGCACATGCTAGTCACTCCTGGAAAAATGTAGTTGATCAGGCTACATTCACCTAGATTTGACTATATGTCTCTAAGCCTAATTGTGCTGTTCAACAATCTTAATACTTTTGTTATGTTCTAGTATGATACCGACTCCTTGTATTTTATAGATGTGTATATATATACTTAGTTAAATATCTTAGTATTTAAAAGTATATATTCTTGGTCGGAGTGTTTTAGTCCCGAAGTGTTTATAGTTTGTATATCTTTTATGGGTTGATATACTTGATTCATTATAAACAATGCTCTGATACCAATCTGTCACACCCCAAAACCTGAGAACGGCGGAATACGTTTTGGGGTGGAGGACGTCATGTACAGTATCATAACAATTGCATAATAGTAAAAACAAGCGACAACAACCATTACATTAATATAGTGATTATAAATACAAACGTTTTCTGCACAGTTAATAGACACCAAAAGTATAAACAAAAATAAAAGACGAGTCTTGTATACACTCCATCTTCTCAAAAGCTGCACCAGTACCTGTCTATCTTTGACCTGAGGATACAAGTTAGTTTGACAACATGTATCAGCATAAAGCTGGTGAGTTCATAAGAATTTAGTGTCGTTGTTTGTATAAAAGTGTTTACAATCATGTGATGTAAAAGCTGTAATTAGTGTTTGAGAATAGTAGAAACCCCTAGAAAATCCTATATTTTCCAGAATTCAGCATTTGTAAGTTAAATCCTTCGAGTGTGTAAAAGTATTTCCATTGAAACTTTCAGTTATAAAAATAAGGTAATGAATTTCATTCAAGTAACGTAAGTGAGGAAAAGTATTGCTGGTTGGCTGTAGTAGCGTTGCAAACTTCAATTAGTAATATATATTTATTTACTTCGGGAAGTTAGCTTAGACTTTAAGTCTAGGTGTGTTAATTTGGATATGGATGTGATCTCTCATGTAACCAAACTGAATGATAATAGAGGGTCCGACGACCTTCCCGGTCATACGTAGTGTAGCAATGTAGTGCCACCCCTAGGCCTAGTCGGCTCGGACTGTAGTTAACAATCGCGATGTAATAGCGTCCGTCCTGTATAGATCTATACATGTAGTGTTGCTTTCCTTCCAGGAAGCTCTGGTTACATGGTATTTGCGCAGTAGAGTGCCGTATAGAGGGATAGTGTGTCATATTCTGGATTGGTGTATTTTCTTGTATTATAGTATAATAACTTTTAATATAGTGTATAAAGTGTTCCCTTTAACGTGCATTAACTTGTAATAGTAGTATTTATAGTGAGTATCATAGTAATGGAGGTAGCGAGCAGTAGTCTTAACTATGCCTATTATAGCTAAATAGTGTGTGGGATTGCAAGCCTTTGATTTACAAAGGTGTTGAATAAGATGAAGACTTTCATATCTAACACAAATATATATATAATATATAACTAAGAATTCAACGACAGTCGGACGGATAACAGTATACCCTAAGACCACAATCAAACAAGAACAGGAAATAAGGAGAGTTATCGATCCTAAGTCCTTCAGGTCTTACTTATATAAATATATTGGTGTAGATATAGTTTAAATGAAAAGTAATTTAAAAGCAGTTTGAAAATAATTTGATGACAATTTAACATAGAAAATGCGTTTGATGATTATCTAAAACAGTTTTATTGACAAGTAGCTGAAAGTACAGAAAATCCTTTTCGATTGCAAGTTAAAAATCACATATGACCTGATACTAAAACATGTAAAAACATTTGAAAAGGTTAATTAAGGGGTATGAACTCACCTATAGTGAGTAGATCGGGTGGAAGTGTTGGATGAGCGTTTGGTGTCAACTAAACACTTGAACACACTCTATGACCCTAGTAACATATGAAGACATATGTTTACAAGTAATTAGTGATTAAGACACTAATTAAACACATATAGACATCCTAATGCGAAGAAAAACTCTTTGGTCAAGGGCTAGGAGGCTATTGGGTTGCAAGGAAGGAGTGTTAGGCCTCACTATGGAGTTTACTCCTCAAATACTCACCTTGGGTGAGTTTACGGCTGAGGGACCACTTCCCCCATGAGTTTACGGCCGTAAACTCACAGGAGGAGTGTATTTGTGTGCTTTCAAGTCTCTTGCATCACTAGGAAGGGTTCCAAGGTAAATTCCAAGGCTTAAGGGGTATTTAGGGTTCAAAAAGGGCACTACCTTGGAGTTTGCGGTCCTAGGACCACTCCTTAAGAGTTTATGGTCGTGAACCCCATGTTTTACGGCCGTAAGCTCTTGAACACACCTTATACTTTTATTTTGAGGTCCTTAGCTCACTCCTACATGTTTCTAGGTGAAGGTATAAGGCTAAATAGGGGTTTTAGGGCTTGATTTTCATAGTTTGAGGGAGTTTATGGCCTAAGAATGTTCTTGGGCTGTAAACCCTCTTTCAAGCCTCCAAACATGGTGTTTAATGTCTAAAACACTTCAAGGTTAAGTTCTAAGCTAGTTTCTAATCCTAAGGAAGGGATTTGGGGCATTCTTGGCACATTTTTAGGGCTTTACGGCCTAAGAGTGTTCTTGGGCTGTAAACTCCTTGTTCTTGGCCTTCTTGGATGATTTTTAAGCTATATTGACATGTAATGAGTTTTAGAACAATCTAGGGTAAGAGAACTTACAGTTTGGGAGCTAAAACTTGCGGATTTTTGGAAGAATCGGGCCTTGAAGAGAGAGAGTAGAGAGAGAGTAGAGAGAGTAACTAGAGTGGTAAAAAGTTCCATTTAGTGCCCACTCAACTCTTATATAGGGGTTGGGTTTGTGGCCAGGTGGGAATCTACCCGATACCGACGTTAAACGGGGCTTATGGTCGTACCCGATTAAATGGTCGTAATTTAACGTTTTTGTAACTAAAAACTTTTTAAAAGAATATTGACGGTGTTTCCGTGTTTCTAATTTATTCCTATCCTTATGGAGTCATAGTAACAGTCCAAATTTTAATTTGTCTGATGTCAATGTTAACGGAAAAGTTTAATAAGAACGAGTTTTATTAACGGAAAACGTGTTACGGTGACAGAATAAATTTCAGTTTGTCACACATATCTATATGTTTGTGTATAATGTACATTGAGTTCCAAGTTTCAAGTAGAATGCAGTTGAAAAATCAAAATATTTGAAATATCACGACTTTTTACTTTAGAAAAATATCATTAATTAGGAACAATCCCGTCTATGTTAGTCGAGATTTTTTTTATGCACGTGGATACATACTAGATCTTGAGATACACAAATTTTAATTTGGAAAGATTGTGTGCTTCTTAATTATCAGAAAACTTCTCATTCATTTTGCAATTTTTGGTCATCGGAGGTAATAGTGGATATTTTAGTTCACAAAATGGTATTTGGTGTATATTTGCTCCTGAATTACTGTCATGAGCTTTCGATGGATTTTATTTATGTAACAGTACATATGTTTCTATGGGTTAATCCGATCAATATATAGGTTTTTTAGGTTAACCAAATAAACTGGTTTCACATTTTCTTAAAGTGGAACTTAATGTAAAAAGAGGTTTTCCAGTTCAAGTAAATATTAATCACTTTATAAATAATTACCATGGCAATGTAGTTGCTTCCACATTAAGCATATTAATTCACATTGCAATGTTTGGAGATCCACATGTATTGTCTTCTAATGACTAGAATACAAGGTGTTATTATTAAAGTTTAAATTACTTAATCATATTTTAGTTGCACTTGCAAATATTAAAATTTTTTGATATTACATATTTAAGATTGAGATCCATTCTGAAAACCATTAATCGATCGTATATAAAAAATATCATGATGAAAACCATTTACGAACCTGTAAAAATTTGCATATCTTCAAATAATAAAAATATGAATATGAAAATTGCATAGCATAATCAAAAATTCTGTTTATTTTATTTTGGTGCCATTGACCGTAACCAAACCGCCTCCAAGAAATAACTCCAGGATTGAATCCACGCCCCCATCCTGATTCTTGCACGAGATGCTCGAAATTGCTAAATACATTTGGAAAAAATATGATGACGGAAGAAACAAAATAAAAAATCAAACGCCAAACATAGTGACAAAAAATCAATTCATGGAAGCGTCAAAACAAAATAGGACCCACGATTAGAATTATAAATCAAAGTTCTGATACTAATTTTTAACGTTAAAGACTTTTTGTCCGATGTCATTGTACGAATGCCATGTTCTCGGTGGGGGCAAGCAATGGAAAAGGACGGCAACGATGGAGTCAGAGGAGGTTAACAAAGATTATTTGAATTTACGAAGGATTTATACTCTCCTAGTTTTGTAAAATACACAACTATGTTTCGTATATTTTGTAAACTAATATCACCACTCTGGTCTTAAGGTTTTAAGACCACAACTCTTTATATACAGAAGATATATGATTTTTTGGAAACATGCTCTTTACACATACAAATAAAGGAAAGCAAAGAACATACATGCAATTATACGCGATTTTTGGAACGAGACTCACAATCTACTTTTATAGAAAATACTGGATTTCTGCAATTTTCAACTTATTACAAACAAATATGCTACAAAGTTTTCTTTCAAACATGTTTATAAACTCGCCAACATTCTATGTTGACGCTTTTTAAAATGACTTGTATTCTCAGTGACTCAGTGAAAAGGTACTCGAGCCTCGCATCTACATATTTTGTTATCTTTTTAAGACATCGTGCTTTGTGTTATTTTTGTGTAATGGATAAACAAGTGCAATAGGTAAGCAATGAATGCTGGTATATTGTAATGTATGATGTTTGGTTGCTGAGTATCATTTATATTCAACTGCTATGATATTACACAATGACGTCATCCGCCCCCGGACATTTCCGTCGTCCTGGTTCGGGGATGACATAAATATTAATCACATTATAAATAATTACCATAAAAATGTAGTTGTTTCCACATTAAGCATATTAATTCATACTGCAATGTTTGGAGATCCACATTTATGGTCTTCTAATGACTAGAATTCAAGGTATTATTATTGAAGTTTAAATTACTTTATCATACTTTAGTTGCACCTGCAAATATTCAAAAATTTGGATATTATATAGTAGAGATTGAGACCCATATTAGGACCTATAATATCCAAATTTTACCATAAAAAATTTGGCAATAATTCTCAAAAACCCTGTCATAAAACCATTATTCGATCTTATCTAATAAAAATCATGATGAAACCCATTTCTGAACCTGTAAAAATTTCCATATCTTCAAATAATAAAAATAAGAATACGAAAATTGCATAACATAATCGAAACTTGTGTTTATTTTATTTTGGTGCCATTGATAGGAACCATACTGGCTCCAAGAAATAACTCCACGACTGAATCCACGCCCCCATCCGCAAGATACTCGAAATTGCTAATTACAATTCGGAAAAGAAACCGCCAAACATAGTTCCAAAAAATCAATTCATGGAAGCATGAAAACAAAATAAGACCCATGATTAGAATTATAAATCAAAGTTGTGATACTAATTTTTAGTGTTAAAGAGTTTTTGTCGGATGTAATTGTAGGTTAACAAAAGAGAACCACCAAAAAGGGAAGGAGCAACCGAGGAGAGCAAATAGAAGACGAATTTGCAGAAGTTGGGGACCAAGTTGCTGGTTCCATCTCGATCCTATCAGCTATATTTATGTGATCCAACTTACCTAGCAAATCGACCTATTTAGACAGATCAATGTCATGGTTCAATTATCATCTATCTCCACTACATTTTTGGCAGACAGAAAAAGTAGAGAAAAATAGTACACATGAAAATGACAAAAACAAAAATAATAATCAAAGAAAAGAAACTTTGAAGCTGGCGGAGGAGAGAGATCTCGATAAACACAATCCAAATTCGTTTGGTAACTTGTATCTCTAATCCAATTTGGAAAGAAACTTTGAATATGCCAAATACGCCACTAAACTACTTCAAAAGAAAATTTAAATTTTAGGAAAAGTTTAGCCTTAAATGTATTTATTTTGTTATAATTAAAAAATATCTTATAGGATTTCACAAAACTACTTGAAAAGAAATTTTCACTTTTGGGAAATTGAAAATCTTTTCATTGTTATGAAGTGTACCAAATTCATTCGAATCAATATAAATAGAAACATATGAACTCAAGCTCAAAATATTTTGTAAGTATGGAGGATTCTTAGAGATAGAGTGTTAATTGCTCTCATTATTTGAACACTTAGTTTTAATAGTTTTAGTACCAAACTTATTGGAATCAATATAAATAGAAACATATGAATTCAATTGGACTCAAAATCTTTAGTAATTATGGAGGATTCTTAGACATAGAGTGCAAATCGCTCCTGTTATTTGAACTCTTAATTATGATAATTTTAGTATAAATATGTTCACCACCAACTCTTGAGATCACCTACCGTGTAAGCATGTTGATGAATACGCAATTTCTACTCATTTTCTTTGTTCTTAGCTTTCTCATCATGTGTGACTTAATTAGTCTGTTAATCCCCTGAGGATTTTAACATGTGTGTGTGTGTGTATATATATATATATATATATAAATAAGTATCCGAGTTTGATAAAATTTATTTAAATTACAGTCTAAAATAAAATATACTCTGAAAAAGATTTTAAAAAAATGTTATATCACCGTATAATTCTATATTTTCTAAAAAATTTAAAAATTATAGCCCATCAATCTTTTAAATCTTAGTTTTTGGAAAATCTTCGTTTAAGCGTTATATATCCTCTAACACGTTCGTGTATGCAGCTATTGATGGGAGCAACAATGGCAAAAAAAAATATCGAAATTGCAATGATGATGACCAAATCAAGTAAAGTAAGTCCACCACCATCTACTCTAGATTCTGATGACACATTTCATGATAACAAGTTGAAGGGTTTTTGTATGCCAAGTCCATCAACAAGATGCCATGGAACAAGAAAAAGTTGTTACTGTTGTATTGGGCCACAAGAAGTAATATGCATAGAAGGCTATGAGATATGTTATGATATATGTAATTAAAATAAATCTTACCAATATGATAACATGTAATCTATTTTTTATATAAATAATAGTAAATCACATTAATGGTCGTTATAGTTTCGGGTATTCTGCACTATTGGTCCCCAACTCTTGGATCCTCCTTTTTATATATATTTAAAGAAATTAATATTCTCATACATTTTCCTACTATATATATATCCTCCTACCCATATTAAATGGTGACAAGTGTATTAGTATACTTTTAATTACATTTAATTTGACACATGTCAACATTTAACATGGGATAGGAACAAATTTTAAGTTGATATTTAATTTTCATATTTTCAGTGCAGTGTTGCTCCTAGGTATTCATTTAAGTCATGAAAGAATTGTATTAACTTTATTTATTTTATAAAAAATTAATTACTATTAACCTGTTAAAAATTTTCATCATATTTGGGTTCCACTTTCACCCCTTGCCCATTTATCCACAAGTCATCGTGAACTACTTGTTAAAACAATTTCATGTTCATGTGTTCTAGGCTTATAATATTCAATGTGTTTTTTATATAATATTCTTTTATCATAAATAATTTAAAGCATATGTTTGATTAGTAGATGATGGTTATCCTTTCTTCTAATAAGACAGAGAAAAATTTAAGGAAAGTAATTTAATAAATAAGCACATCTATTTATGTAGCTATTAATAAGTAAAATAAAATCGAATTTTAACATAAAACATATGCGTATAAAGGACCTAGTTAAATATTAAGTTACAAAAGAAAGACATCGTATTATTCTTGTGTGCAGAGACTAATGAATAGTTCAATGGTTCGTGCTTGTAGCCTTGTTGTAAGCATGGCGATACACCTAGATTCGAATGCTGGTCCTTGAACTTTTTTTTTCTAAAACTAATTTTCTTAAATTTCTCTCATTCAAAGGGTAAAGTTGTCTTTTCTGTTTTTTTAGGAGGAAAACCAAGAAAAAGTTTTATTTTGGACTTTCCATTAAAGCAAAAACTTTTTAGTCTCTATCTATAGTTTTTTGTAAACCACCAAGACCAATTTTGCAGGTGCTTCCGAAATCTTTTTTGTGCTATATTTACATATATCCCTATAATGTTTTTCCATTTTTTCTTTATATAGATTTTGTAACGACCCGAAAATCCTACCGTAAATGACGTTAGTTTCCGTTACGTGCTAGTTATTTTTTTTTTTGTAAATGATCTCGGCTTTAAGGTTATAAATCAAAATATATTAAATAAAAGGGATGTTATTTAATATTTAAAAGAGTTAGATAATAATTAAAAGGTGAATAAATTAATTAATTAAATTATAAAAAAATATTTAGGACAAATAAAATCCATTAAAAGTAAAAATAAAATCCAAGAGTCTAATTGCCATTTTAGAAGGTAATGCATGTAGTTAATTTGGATTATAGGGTTTATGTGCCTTTATGGCTAAACTCTAGGGACCAAAGTTATAAAATTGGAATTAAAACACCTCATTTACCTGAATTGTAAATGTGGGTCTCCTCCTTCTCTTCTTTAATAGGCATTACACTAGATTATGACCCACGTTAAACGCAGGAAACATATAAAAAAAATAGATAAAATAACATAAAGAGACTTCGTGTTATTGATTATTATAATGTGTAAAAAAAGTAAACCGAAATGTTTGATTATATATAATTGTTGAAGGACCATTTTGTAAACAACATTTTTTGTTTTAGAAGGGTGATGAACGACGGATGATGGAAGCCGACAGCAGAACGTTGACATACCATTTTATTCTTGTGTGTCGTGTATCATTCCTAATATTATGTAGGGTTAATAAGGATAAAACTCATACCCTATTAATATAGGGATTTTTCAAAGTAAATTAGGTAGGAAACATATATTTTGAATAATTAAATGAATGGAAATGATTAAAAAATCGATCCAAAAATAATGAGAATCGTACCAAAGTTAATAAGATATTTATAAGATTTTTCATTTAAATAAATAAAGATCATATAAAACCAAATTCAATTAGAGTCTTCAATTTTTTTCGAATTATAATTATAATCTTAGAATATTTTCAAATTACAATTAAAAGCTTAAAGTATTTTCAAATTATAATTAATGTTAATAAAATTTAAAAAAATTATAACTAAAAGTTCAAAAGAATTATAATTACCTGCCAAGCAACACCATGACTTAAAATAAATGGAGGCAAGGGGGTGGCACTTTTATACCATGAAACCGCAATGAATCCACCAGTTGAGTTGACTTGACTTGACTGAATCAAATAATTGAAACATGTAAATAGTATTAATTTTGACTTTTTAAAAATATTAGCAAAAAATAATAAAAAAAAACACAAAAACGGTCAAACGGTCAAACAAACCTCTACAAGAGTAACAAAAACAGTCATCATCATGACAAAAGCTTCACCTGCATCAAAAGAAGGTGCACCCCATTGAAACAGATATATAATTCTTATCCTTACAACCATTAGAAAAAAATGTAACAAAATTAAATAAAAAAATTAACTACAAAATTAACATTGTGTGTAATAACAAATACGTAACTATGGTGCGACATCAATTAATCCAGAACGATCGGTACGACAACTTGTTTTTGTTTTTGGTGTTGTATGATTGTAGGTCCAATGAACCCTAAGCAAATGAGCATAAAACCAAACAATGGCAATCCCGATGCCACAACTGAAAATTTCTCAAAGATCCCTTTCGTGAATGTCTCAAATGAGGCAGATACTACACATAACCAAAAAAACCAATTTTAGTACTTAATGAGGAAAGGCCTCATATATAGTTTACCAGATTAAAATATGACATTATTACCCGTGACAAAACAACTGCAAAGGTGAGTTGAGGAAGCCCGATTTCGAAACATCTTGCAACCTAAAAAAGACAAGACAAGTTTAATTAATGTATTTACCTAAACATGTGATCATGAGAAGAAATCATTTCTTTACTTTTGTTATACTTACCACGGGGAATCCAAATTCAGAGTCCAAAACCAGCAAGGGCTACCAAAGGAGCAATAGAAAGAGGACTCAAAAATCTTTAATGATGTTAAACAAAGAACACATGATGATCAAAAGAAAATAGAACAATCACAGTTGTGATAAGGGAAGTTTTCACAAAACTACTACATTTTCCACATTTTATCCGAAAAACCACTACTTTATTTATTTCTTTACGAAAAACCGTTCATATTTCAAAAAGTTCAAAAAATAAAACATTTATATTGACATTTTTTTTCAAAAAAACATCATTCTTTAAGAATACAATATACTTGACCATGAAACAAAGTTTGTTAACCATTAGGGGTGAGAATGGTTTGGTCTGCTCTTGGTTTTAGTAAAAAAGTCGAACCATTTCACCGCAAGTTGTTAACAAAATATATTTCATGGCCCTGGCGGCTGAACAAAACGCTGACTCACTTCGGGTACCCTCGCCATATACCGTCAACACTCGCCCACTAGGGTCTCGTATCGTCACCAATTGTCGCTCACAGTCAATAATAGCCCCGAAGCGGCTCAACCAATCCATACCCACTATAACACACATGTCCCCCATCGCAATCGGAACCAGATCTATCGGGAACTCAACACCGAAGATCTCAAGCACACATCCCCGAATCACATCCCTAGCATACATCGGTCGCTCGTCGGCTATAGAAACCCACAGAGGTCGAATCATCACCTCTCGCTGAATATTAATCTGCTGACTGAACGCTAAAGACACAAATGACCGACTCGCACCCGAGTCAAATAACACCAAAGAAGGTACAGAATTCACAAGGAAAGTACCTACACACATCATAATATAAACACAATATCTCAAGCATAGCATAAATAAATAGAAGAATACATACCAGCCACAACATCAGGCGTTGTGCGGACCTCCTCCGCTGTCAACTGAAAGGCTCTCCCGAGAGCCTTCAGCGCCTTGGCCTTCACTGGCCGACTCTCCGTAGCTGTCAACGCAGCAGGGGCAGATCCCTGTGATGCTCCCTGCGTCAACCCCATAGCTATGGGCACTCGGCCTTCTGATGGCCAGTCTGGTTGCAGTGGAAACGCACTACAAATCCCTTGGGGCAGTCTTTCGCCATATGCCCCTCCTTGCCACACTTGTAGCAAGATCCAGATCTACATACCCCCTCATGACCCTTTCCGAACTTACCACACGTACGGCCCTTCTGGCTCCCTGACCCTGCATCAACGGGCTTTTCCCACTTGTCTGCGGGCTGAGACTGAGTCGGCCGCCTCTCCATCCTCTGAGACTCGGCCTCCTCCCTGGCCTGAGTCTCGAGCTCGATCTCCCTCTTCCGGACATTTTCCTGAAGCTCGACAAATGTCCGGTACGTCGAGTTCGCTATGAACTCGCGAATGTCCCTCCTCAAAATACCCAGACATCGACTCATGCGTTCCTGCTCCGAAGACACCTGCTAAGGGAAAAACATCACCCTCTCATGAAACATCCTAGTAATCGTAGTAACAGACTCAGTACCTTGCTTGAGGGTCAAGAACTCCTGGGCCAACCGTTCCCATTCCACCAGGGGAACGTACTCATCTCGAAACATAGTGGTGAACCTCTCCCAGGTCACCGCAACAAGCTCTACAGAAGTGAAGTGTGTTGTCGTAAACTTCCACCAATCCTTCACTCCCAAGCGAAGCTGGTTCAAAGTGAACCGTACCCTCAGATGCTCCGGACATGAACATGTGTAGAAGCACCCCTCAATGTCAGAGATCCATCTCATCGCGGCTATCGGATCCTGAGTCCCATCAAACTCTGGTGGCTTCGTGTTGCTGAACTCCCAGTACAGCAACGCGTTACCCCCATGTGGCCTGGCAGCAGCCACGGCTGCAGCGGCTACAGCAACACCAACATCAGTAAGTGAAGAATAATGCTCATCAAAAGTCTTAATTAGTGTGGTCTTGATAGACCGGAACGTCTCTGGAATCTCAGCTCGGATGGTAGCAGCCAGCTCATCATGAATCATCTGGCGGAGCTCCTCATCGCTCACACCCCCTCGCTAGTCACTAGCCTGTGGCGTGTCCCAACCATGATGTCTCTGAAATACAACATAAAAATTTTCAGGGACTCGCTCAAGCATACTCGTACTCGATAACTCAACCCTACTTGCTCCCTAGTATCCTAAGGATTCCTACTTGGACTGTACACTGATTCGGATTTTCCAGTAGTACAGGCCCTATACTACCTTCCACACTGCATCAGTATTCATTCCAAGTCCCCCTCCACGGATTCCCAGATCACAAGTACTCTATCTCTTGCTCTATATAAGCTACCCCTCGGTAGGCTCTCATAAGCTCCTCACTACTACCTAACCACTCTCAAGCATCTCATAGCAGCCGTAATCTTCCTAGGCTAAGGAATCACAAATCAGTCCACTCTAGTCCTAATAAGAATACCTAGCCTACTCTAGCATGCATATCATAACATATCATAACACCTAATGTAAGGGTATTTTGGGAAATCACCTTCCGGGCGCTGGATGATCATACACACTGCTTTCTTCTTTTTTTCTCAAATCCTTTTACTCTTTAGGAAAATTATTTATTTTATGAAAACTTTCTCAAATCCTCAGTTTGAGTTCAAATACACCCGAAGGTGAATCCGAATCCCTCAAACCAAGGCTCTGATACCAATTTGTAACACCAGATTTGTCAAAACAATTTTTTCCTTTTTAAAACATACTTTCATTCATAAAATAATATTAAACACAATTTATCTACTGTCATCATAGTAAAACATATCCCATAATCATATAAACGAAAGCTCCATGAGTGTGTATAGATCATGCCGACGCCTTTCGGTGATCATCACTGGTACCTGAAACACATACACAAAACACTGTAAGCATAAATGCTTAGTGAGTTCCACAAAATACCACATAAACACATATCGGCCACTAAAGGCAGTAACTTTGATGACCCTCTGGTCGAATATATCTGTGGGACCCTCTTGGTTCCATAACTCTATGGTCCCACTGGTCCTAACTCTGTAAACTCTGAATCATGCATATCACATATAACATAGAAATCACAACACATAAATAGCATACAAGATACACTGTCACATAGCTCTGATTACCACTCTAGGTAAAGTATAGTGAGAAGACTCACCTCGGGAATCTCGATAAAATCTCGATATTAGAAATACTGCCCTAGCCTCCGCCTAGTCACAATAATAAATTACACTAAATAAATGTCTCTTCACAAATTGGATATTCTCTCATACAAATCCCTAGAAGGGTAAAATACCATTCTACCCCTCTACAGGCCCAAAGGCCCATTTGTTGAAAAACCCTAAAAGTCAACCAAAAGTCAGCTGTCCATTTTGACCAGACTCGCCGAGTGCATACGACGACTCGGCGAGTCCCATCGTCCCCACAGACTCTTCCCTTTCTAAGCCTCACTCGACTTACTGAGTCACCCCTCAACTCACCGGGTCACCACTGGAGTCAGACCCTGGGGCAACCCGGTCCGACTCATCGAGTATACATATGGACTCAGCAAGTTTCCTCCATGGACTTGCTCAAACAACCTCCTGAGGTTAACCAAATCATAGATCTAACTCTTAAACACTCAAAAGTCACGTAAAGGTGCAACCTTTACGTGCATGCAACCCATATCAAGCCTCAAATAGAGAAATAACACTAGAAATGGCAACCTAGTCTCCAATTCCTTATTTGCTTGCAAAAAGATGGAAGATAATGGTTCTAGGGACCTCTCATGGTCTAGATCTGATGTTATTCATACCAAGGGGGACCTCATACTCACTAGATCTCCAAAAATTATGAGGGAAAACCCCTAAAATTATGAAATCCACCATATGAACATGAAATGGAAAGAATTATACCTCTAAAGAAAATATCTCAAGATGATTAGCTCCAATCCAAGCTCCCTTCACGTTCTAGATGGATCCTCTCTTCTTCCTCTAGCAAAATCACCCCAAAAATGAAGAATATAAGCCCTCTCTTGCATTCAAGCCTTCCTCACTCTCTCTAGGGCTTCTCTGGAACAAGATGACCGCAAATGAAGGCCATAAGGGCTTTTAAATAGGCTCCAAACCCAAGGATTAGGGTTTTCCTAATCAGCACCGACTCGGCGAGTCAAATCCCCGACTCATCGAGCCCGCTTGCGAAACCGCGTCAATAAATAAGACTCTACTCGACGAGTTGAGGGATCAAATCGTCGAGTTCCTCAATAAAACAATAAATAAATAATTAAATTAACATACCCGAACTCAGGATGTTACAAGGGATCTTCAAAAATTTCATGATAGAATTGCTTGATTTATGATGCCTGCTAGCCTAGGGTTTCCTTGATATGAGCTATTCCGTATTCCTGTAGGGGTGAGGATTGAATGCTTGCTATGATGTTTGTGCTTAGGGTGTTGTGGTGATACTTGAGATAAATATGGGTAGGTGTGGAAGGTAGTATGGGCCCGTACTACTGAAAGCACAGTACCCATACGCGTGTCAAGGAAATCACAACCCCAAGGTTGTTGGATAGAGGATAGTTCTTGGCGGTTATGCGAGGTATCTGACATTCTTATGGTTCATTTAAGTATGGCGGATGCGAGACGTTTGGAGGCAGGATCCGGTTCGGGATCGGGATCAGGAGAGGGTGGCTAGGATGGACCAGTACCACCCGAGGTTATTGGTCAGATGAGTACGGATAAGTTGGATGCTAGGATTCGTGACATCCTACATGATGAGGTTGTTGTTATGTTCTGGGCTGAGTTGCTGGAACTGTTTGGGTCGATCAAGACCGCTATGGTTGAGTATTTTGATGAGCGCTAAACGGCTCTTGCCGAGACAGCGGATGTGGTAGCGGCCGGGGGAGGATCCAGTCGGGGCTTTCAGTATCGGGATTTCGACAATATGAAGCCCCTTACTTTCGATGGAGTTCAGGATCCGATCGTTGCTATGAGATGGTTGTCAGATGTGGAGGGTTGCTTCTTCACATGTTCATGCCCTACGGATCAGAGGGTGAGGTGTGCTTTGAACCTTTTGAGGCTCGGGGCGACGAATTAGTGAAGGTTGACTACAGGATCTTATTCTAATGCGCAGCGGGCTGCGGTTTCGTGGGATCAGTTTCGGGAAATGTTTAGTACTCGTTATGTTCCGCAGGTTGAGAGAGAGAGAGAGAGAGAGAGAGAGAGAGAGGTTGGCTCAGGAGTTCCTGGAACTGAAGCAGGGTTCAGATTCGGTGATGGAGATCACCAGGATGTTCACTGAGAGGGTGATGTTTTGCCCAGAGTTTGCTTTGGAGCAGGCTCAGATGTCTCGATATCTGAGTATGCTCAAGATGGACATCAGGCAGTTTGTATCCACGCAGAGGTGTAGTACCTTGTTGGAGTTTCAGGAGGCCGCTAGGCGGCGTGAGTTAGAGATTGAGCTCCTGTTGAGAGAGCAGAGGTAGGCCCCAGTGCAGTTGCAACCCCCACCAAAGCAGATGAGGCCCGCTGATTATCGACAGGGAGGTCAGAGGAGTCGCATTTGTGAGAAGTGAGGCAAGGTGCATGAGGGAAGTTGTCATTCTTCTTCTGGGTGCCACAAGTGTGGCAAGGAGGGCCATATAGCCAGGGATTGCAGGCAGCAGGCTCCAGCTGCTGGAGTTCGACTTTGTTATCATTGTGATCAGGTGGGCCATATGAAGGCCCAGTGTCCTCTGCTGGCTGCCAGGTCAGTGTAGGCCCCAACGCCAGCCATTTTGAGACTTACTTACGGGAGTCAAGGTCGGGCAGAGCCTTCGAAGGCTCCAGGGCGTGCTTATCAGCTTGTGTCTGAGGAGATCAGATCTGAGCCAGAGGTGTCAGTAGGTATGTTTTTCTGCTTTATCTTGTTTATGTTATGATTATGAGATGTTGTTTCTTGCATGAGATATTGAAGTGTTGTATGTGTTAGAGAAGAGTGAGTATTGAGGGTTTTTAGAGGGTTATTATCCAGTGTGGAATTCGTGAAAGAGGAAGGTTATGGTTCAAGAATTCGGGAACTTTCAACAGGAACTTAGGTTCCTTCAAGTTCGGTGTATTAGTGGCTTCGATTGAGCAGTATATTAGCTTCGCCGCCAGTGGATGGTGGTTAGTGCCATAAGTGGGGGAGAATTGGAAATTCTCGGATAAGCTGCTAGTTGTAGAAGGTTGCCTGGCGCGGTTTGAAGCTTGGTTATTGGGGTGGTATGATGAGGCGGTTCAGTTATAGTAAGGGCTTGCATGTGTCATGGATCTTCGAACCAGTAGTGAGAATGGTGTTATGAGATAGCGGATAGTGGGGTTGTCCCCGGATGGTGGAAACGTCAAGGAAATTCGGCAGGCTATGTATGGGTTGCTGGTTATGCGATCCGTCTCTGAGTATGTATGCATGTTACGAGATAGCGGTGAGCACCGCTAAGGGGTGATCAATAGCGAGGATCTGTCGCTGTGGCAATGTTGGATGATGCGTAGGCATGTTTTCAATCTCCTTGGAAGTGGAGGAAATAGTGGCTCCAGATTGAAGGTTTGGACAAAGGAAGGTGAGATAGCAAGTTAGCAGACTCGGGAGCAGTTTGGACTGGTGAGGAGAACTATGTAAAGATATTACAGTCGGAGGTCAAGGACCTAGAGATCGTGATAGGGAGGTATGAGTCGGTTACACTCATATGTGGCGAACCGAAGGGTTCGAGGGTGATGCAAGGACAAGGTCCTTGGTTCCAAGTATGGTTATAGGTTTGAGTTATGTATGTGGAGGTAATCCAATCTAGGGTATTCCATCATGAGGATGATCGTACCCTATGATTGATTGGACCCGATGTGTTTGGTATTCCAACCCGAGGGTTGATTGGGCCAAACATGTGTAAGGATGTGAGGGTATTCCATCCTAGGGATGAGCGGACCCGTCGTAGGCATGCCTGGTATTCCAGACCGAGGCTGATTGGTCCAGGTGTGAGTATTGGTTTTGTTAAGGGTATTGTTGTATGTGCGTTTGGGTATAAGTAAAAGAGAGCAAGTGCGGCCGACAGCAGAGTATGACTCGTGGTCCTGTTTTTAGGTTGGTAATTCAGGTTCCCACGGTTGAGTAGTCCCTTTTTATAGCAATGGGAAGAGGTCATGGGATGGTTAGTTGGACGGCCTGTCTGGGAAACGGATCCAATCTAACTTTCCAGGTTCAGGGATTTCCGGAGAGTTAGGTATTCGAGTCTGCATGAGAAGGAGTAGGTATCTCTTCGAGGAGGAGTGCCAGTGGGGCTGGCCTCCCTTGGTGGTCGTCACGCTTTAGGGGCGTGAATGTGCCTTTCGGGATTTTGGGTAGCCGGAGTTGGCAATTGGCGATTTCGAGGGTGAAATCATATTTAAGTGGGGGAGAATTGTAATGCCCCTTTCTAAAAGTAATTTTTATGGATCCCCAAGATCATGAGTAAGGGCGTTTCGGTCTTTTTTGGGCAATGGGTCCTATTCGAGAAGGTTTCGGTTTCGGGTGTGTTGCTAGAAGCATAGGGCTTCTCGCTACCTTTTCGTGGATATAAAGTCCGTCGGAAACGAACTTAGAATAAAGGAGTTATGACACTTTGAAGATAGTGTCAATAATGGTCCCTAAAGGAAATATTTGGCAGAGGATCCTAAGCATGCATTGAGTGCATGCGTGTGATTGGCTGGGTATGCCCAGCATAAGCTAGGTTACACCCAGCATTTTGGCAAAGGATAGCCTAGAAGAAGAAAGAAGGAGTTGTCAAGGAAGGAGTTGGGTGGCTGGAGCTCGTAGATCTGGGAAGGCATCATCTTCTGGATCCCTTTTGAGGTATAAAGTCTCTTGCTTGACAATTATTTTGTGTAGATCTAAGTGTTATGAAGTTTTGACACCATTTCTTGTCGCAAAAACCCCAAAGTGATGCATGATGTGAGTTGGTTGAGACTAGCTGTCCTTACAGACCTTAGGAGAGGTCTTGAGTGAGAAAAATGAGGTCCCAATGGCTTTGGTTGTCTCATGTATGATGTAGGTAGGTCTTAATGGATTAAGACCTTGAGTTAAGAGCTTTTTGGACGTCCCAAGTAATAAAGTTTGAGACTTTATGAATCCTATGCATGTTTGGTCGATTGATCTGAAGTTTGGGCTTAAGTGCTTAAGCCATTGAGAACTTATGAGGAATTTTAGTTCAGCGAGGTTACGCCCCGCTTAAGTTGATTAATGCCCAACGTAGTGGGTCAGCGTCCCGTTTCCAGTCCGCAAGAATCGAAGTACGCCCAGCATACCAAGAGGGGTACGCCCAGCGTACTCCCTCTATTGGGTTTTCAATTTTGGGCCTTAACTAATTGGGTTGTTTATGTGCTAGCTGGGCTTGGGCCATGACTGAGCATTATGGATGGAGTAAATTGGACCTAATAATTATTATGGACCTTGGATCTAGGCCCGTTTGGAAAGGTGGGCCCAATTTAGTAAACTGGGCCAATATTGGGCTTTGCATGAGGATTTGGTTTTGGGTCTTGGCCCAATAAGAGGACAATGGACTTAATGAGTGTTGTGGGATGTTGGCCTAGAAAGTCATGATGGATTCTAATGTGATGATTTGCATGTGATAATTGGGATTTCCGGTGAGTCAGCAGTAAGAGATTTGCAGGATTTCGGCAGTTGCAAGGTGAGTTATCCTCACTGTACTCAAGGGTCTAAGTCACTAATGTCGGGCCTTTGAATTATTGTTAGAGCTTGTTATGTAATGTGATGATATTCTTGCTAGTATCTTGGTAGATAGGATAGTGATATGTGGATATGCCTTGTTAGCTTAGTATCCTATAGAAATGGATAGTTGTGTGATGGTTAGTTCTGTTGGATCAGCGCCCTGGTAGTTGGGTAGTGGTTATTTATAGACCTGTAGTTGGTCTTTCCTTATGTATGCTGGTAGGAGGTTACCTGTGGGTTATGTATGTTGAGCAGTAGCAGAAGGTATTCCATCTCTGTATGATGATAGGGCCCTAATATGTTGGTTCTGTAGAGTATTTTGTGGTTGCCTGTTATGTGTGCATGTTTACTAGTGTGGGGCATTCCAACCCGATGGTTGTAGGCCAGGAGTATTCCATCCCGGTAGGATGATTGGACTCATAGTAGGTGGGCATTCCAACCCGATGGTTGTGGGCCTGGGGTATTCCATCTTTCAAGATGATTGGACCCATAGTTGTAGTAATTACTATATGTATAGGGAGTAGGGCATTCCAACCCGATGGTTGTGGGCCAGGAGTATTCCATCCTAGTAGGATGATTGGACTCATAGTAGGTTGGCATTCCAACCCGATTGTTGAGGGGCCTGGGGTATTCCATCTTATGAGATGACTGGACCCATAGTAGTTGTTGTTGTACGTATAGGTTTGGGCATTCCAACCTGATGGATGTGGGCCGAGAGTATTCCATCCCGATAGGATGATTAGGCTCGTGTTATGTAGGCATTCCAACCTGATGGTTGAGGGTCGAGGGTATTCCAACCGGAAGGCTGATTGGACCCGTAGTATGTTGTTCTTTGCTGTATGTATATGTTTATGTGTGTATGGGTACTTTGGGGGAACTCACTAAGCTTTTGGGCTTACAGTTGTGGTTTATTGTTTCAGGTGCTTCAGGAGATCGTGGCAAGGCGAAGGCGTGATCGTACCGCTCCTCATGTTTTATGATTTATGTGATATGATTATGGGGAATACTCTGATGTTTAAACTATTTTGAAAACAAGATGTATGAACGCAATGGTTTTTGAATGAAATAAAATGTTTTAAATTGGTTGAAATTTTTGGTCGTTACACACTAAGTGACTTATGGCCCAAATCAGTGTTAAATAATCAATTTCGGCCCAACTAGGGCCCAATTATGGCTGTTCGATCCAAAAGAACCAAGGTGAGAGGTTACCAGCCTATTAGGCCCAATAAGATAGTTTTAATCCACTAAGAGGTTTGAACCGACAAATCAAGGTCAAAACCCAAAGTTGAGTGAAAGGAATTTATTGAATTAGGTTTAGAGCTTTTACGAGGAATTTTCGACTGGAGTTGACATTTTTGAATGAACAAACTTGTATAAGGTTGAAATTTGGCTTATATAAAAAGTAGGGTTACAAGATTACACAAGAAGTTGTTTGCACATGGACATAATTTCCTAGCCCTAAAATGCTAGTTGTGACAACAAACATGGCAAAGGCTTCATCATCAAGATTTGACCTCTTATAATTTTGTAAGATTCATTCAATCCCATAAGTAATTGAATGAGTCTTTGATCTTCGAGATATTTTTGGATTTTACCAGAAGCACCACAAGAACATGTACGAATCTCTTGACCAACACATAATTCATCCCAAATTTTTGTTAATTTGGTAAAGTAGGTTGAGAATTCATCAGAATTTTGAGAAATTGAATACAAATGTTATTGAATTTGATAAATGAGAGCACAGTTTGATTGTTCATACCTCTATTTAACTCAAACCAAATTTCTTTCGTAGTTTGGAGAAATAGAACACGCTCTGCGATTTCCTTGTGAAGAGAGTTTAGAAGCTAGCTAATCACCATATAATTAACACGAGACCACTTTGGAAATGTTGGGGAATTTTCTGATGGTAGAGGAAGAGATCCATCAACAAATTGAAGCTTGTTCTTTGCTGACAGAGACAAAATCATAGATCGTTTCCAAGTAGCAAATCCAACTCCAGTGAAAACGATAGAAACAAGAACTACACTAGGAGAGAGAGAGAGAGAGAGAGAGAGAGAGAGAGAGAGAGAGAGAGAGAGAGAGAGAGAGAGAGAGAGAGAGCATATTTATTATTAATAAATCTTTAAATTAATAGAAAAAAAGTATCAGAAAGGCATGTTAGTCTTTTCAATTTATTTATTGAATGATCAAAACTGCAATCAAAGGTTCTCAAAAGGACTACCAATCCAAACAAGTCAGAGTTTACAGAAAAATGCATACCGTGAACATCAATTTTGCAGTTTTGTCTAAAATAAATTATATTGTTTAGATTTTTATAAAGCGACTGCTAATTTGGTAATAAACCAATTATGAAAATTAATTTTTGCCGCAAAATTGTTTTTTAATATCTTCATCATAAAATTTAAGAAATCCAATATTGTGCAATTGTTCATAAGAAAAATTATATTTTTTGTTAAAAATAAAATTATTTGTTGTAGGTACCTTCAAAATACAATTTAATGTTGAAAAAGAAAAAGTCAATTCATTGAGTTACTTCACATTTTTTGTTGAGAAGGCTTTTAAAATATAATTGCGTAAATTTGAGGAAATATTTGAAAATAATAATGTCTAAAATAGAGTCTTCGGGTCAATTTCATTCGGAAAGTTCAAATATCACCGTGGACCCACTACAACATTGGTCATCATTTTGTATAAAAGTCATTTTCTTGAAGATACTCTCCCATTTTAACTATGTATTTTTTTTTTTTTTTGCATATAAACAGAGGATAACATTAGACAAATATAATACTCAATCATATGAGATCCAAGAACCATCTTAAATGTTGTAATTTTTAAGCATCTATTGACAGGTTGTATCTCCTTTATACAGAATGGTTTGGATGTCAAAAAGTATATACCTCACACATGTCGCCAAGTGTGTGGGACTTTCTATGAGATAAAACTCTAAAATAGAGGTCCTATTTACGTTTACACTAGGACAAGTAATTTTATTAATTCAATTTAGATCTCATCAGATATATTCATGTGATCCAACTTACCCAGCAAATCGACCCATTTAGACAGATCAATGATTGGCTCAATCATCATATATCTCCACTATGTTTTTGGCACACAAAAAATAGATAAAAAGTAGTGCACAAGAAAACAATAAAAAAAAAAAACAAAAGAAAATAGTCAATGAAGATACGTTGAAGCTGTCACAAAGGAGAAGATCTCCACACACTCAATCCACGTTCTTTTGGTAACTTGTCTGCCTAATCCAATTGAGAAAGAAATTTTGAATATGTCAAATACACCACTAATCTACTTAAAAAGAAACTTTGAATTTAGAAACATCTGGCCTTAAATTAATTTATTTTGTCATAATTAAAAGATATCTTTTACGATTTCACCAAACTACTTGAAAGAAATTTGCACTTTAGGGAAAATAGAAATATTTTCATTTTTATGAAGACTACCAAACTCATTGGAATCAAAATAAATAGAAACATATGAATTTAATTGGACTCAAAATCTTTTGTAATTATGGAGGATTCTTAGACATAATTGCAAATCGCTCCTATTATTTGAAAACTAAATTGCACTTAATTCTGATAATTTTAGTATAAATATCTTCATCACCAACTCTTCAAATGGCCTTCCTTCCGACGATGTTCATGAATATGCAATTTCTACTAATGCTCTTTGTTCTTAGCCTTCTAGTCATCTGTGAGTTATTCTATTAATCCTTTCAGTATTTGAATATAATTTAAGTAACCCGGTTTGAAGATTTAATATAAATTCAGTCTAAAAAGAAAATATACTCTAAAAAAGAATTATATAGGTGTTATATCACCTAATAGTCGTCTTCTATATTGTTTGTAAAATTTAAAAATTGTTGACCAGACTCTTTTAAATCTTAATTTTAGGAAATGCATTATATAAGCATTGTATTTCTTGTAACGAGTTCATGTATGCAGTTATTGATGGGAGCAACGATGGCAAGAACACCTTCAAAATTGCAATGATGAACACCGATTCTAGTAAATTTAGCCCACCACCATATACTCTAGAGTCTCATAACCAATTTCATGATAACAAGTTGAGGGGTGTTTGTATACCAAGTCCATCATCAACATGCCGTGACACAAAAGCAGCAGGTTGTTATTGTTGTCTTGGGCCTGCGGTAGATATATGCATACCAGGCTTAGATTTATGTCAAGCTATATGTTCTTAGAAGACGTGTTATAAATTTGATTATATGAGCATTTTGTCTTTGTGTCCAGCATTAAATATATTTAAATGACCCTTTTGTCTTTGTGTCCTTGGACTCCTTTATCTTTTCTTTAACAACTCATCAATATAACTTAAAACATAAAGCAACCAGAATATCAAGCAACATAAAGAGAACTCACAAAAAAATGATGTGAAAATTGAGAGACCCATATTAGGAACCTTTGAGATCCAAATTTTCCCATAGACAAAATCAGCAAGAATTCTCCAAATTTCAGTCCATAAACGAGTAGTGGATCATATATCAAAAGTATCGTAATCAAACCCATTTCTGACCCTGTAAATATTTCCATATCTTCAAATATGAGATTTAAGAGTACGAAAATTGTAGAATACGATGGAAATCAGATCTATTTCATTAAACAGCCAAATGGGCTTAAATAGGTACAAGAAGTAACAAAACTAACGTAAAGAAAGGGACGATAATAACCAATAGTTACATAGGATAAACATTCAAGAAATATAATATTCTATACTCCCCCTCAAGATGGAGCATGTAAGTTGACAATGCCTATCTTGCCAAGTAAGAACCAGCTGACTAGTACTAAGTCCTTTCGTCAATAAGTCAGCAACCTGCATCTTACTGTCAATACGCATCGGAAGAATCTCCTTAGAAACAACTCTTTCACGGACAAAGAAACAGTCCATCTCCACATGTTTTGTTCGCTCGTGAAAAACAGGATTATTAGCTACATGTCTAGCTGCTTGGTTGTCACAGAAAAGCATTGTTGGCGTATCAATGTGAACTTGCAAATCTTTAAGGAGCCATCGAACCCATAAGATTTCACTTACAGTAGAAGCCATGGATCGATATTCTGCTTCAGCAGAGGATCGAGAAACGACAGTTTGTTTCTTAGTCTTCCACGAGATTGGAGCACCACTGAGCATTAATAAGTAACCGGTTCGAGACCGCCTTGTGTATGGACACCCAAGCCAATCTGAATCACAAAAGGCAGTCAAGACTGGGTCGCCATCTTTAGGAAGTAAAACCCCCTGACCTGTTGTTCCTTTCAGATACCGCAAGATGCGATTCGTAACATCCATATGACTTTGTCTCGGAGCAGCAACAAACTGACTCAATGCATTGACAGCATAGGTGACATCAGGTCTAGTAGCCTGTAGGTAAAGCATGCGGCCTATGAGACGTCGATACTGACTTGCATCAACTTTCGGTTCATTTGCTCCATGGTTAAGTTTTAAGTTTTGCTCAATAGGAAAAGAGCTAGGTTTGCATCCTAACATTCCGCTATCTGTAAGAATGTCCATGACATATTTCCTTTGACTTAGAACCAAACCATCTTGAGTGTGTGCAACTTCTATACCAAGAAAGTATTTCAACTTTCCTAGGTCTTTGATGCTAAAAGCTTCATTTAGTTGTCTCTTTGTTTGTTGAATCAGCTCGAAATTGTTGCGACTATAATAATGTCATCCACATAGACAAGAATAGCCATGTAGTTCTCATTCTTATTTTGCAGAAACAGTGAGTGATCTGCCTTTGATTGTTGAAAATTCAATGTTAGAAGGAACTTGGTAAGTTTATGATACCAGTTTCTTGAGGCTTGCTTTAGGACGTAAAAAGATTTTCGTAGGCGGCAAACACGCGTCTCATTTTCTCTTGAAAAGCCTTGTGGAATTTTCATGTACACTTCCTCCTCCAATTCGTCATGCAAAAAGGCATTGTTCACATCGAGTTGATAAACAATCCAGTTTTTCTTTGATGCGACTGCCATAAGGGTTCGAACTGTTACCAGCTTCGCTACTGGTGCAAAAGTATCATGATAATCGACACCCTCCATTTGAGTGAAGCCTTTAGCAACTAACCGGGCTTTGTATCGCTCCACTTCTCCGTTAGGTTTATATTTGATCTTGTAAACCCAGTTCAGTCAATAGCTCGCTTTCCTGGAGGTAAGTTAGTTAAGAACCAAGTACCATTCTGTTCAAGGGCTTTTACCTCATTTTTCATTGCTTCTTGCCATCGTGGGTCCTGTGAAGCTTGCTTAAAAGTTTTTGGCTCATCATTTGAAATAATGGCTGACAAGTAAGCTTCATGTGAATTAGAAAAACCTTTATAAGAAATATAATTAGAGATTAGGTGTACCGTAGAGGATCCCTGATCTGGAGCAGGTTGATGGTGTACAACGGAAGGGGGAAGCTTCACAAAATAATCTTTAAATTTTTGTGGTTGAGATTTCATTCGAGTACTCCTGATTCGAACATCATCTTCTATGTCATGACCACGTTGATCCAAGGTATCGTTGGACCCTAGTTGAGTTTCTGTCCCAGCCTCATCTGCATGGTCCATCATTTCAACTGGACCGGTATCGTCCTCATGGTTGGATTGGGTTGTGTCTCCTGCTTGATTGTCCTGATCCTGTTCAGAGGGAATAACCTCAAGTTTGTCTTTAGGTTCAACTTTATCTTCTGGCTGTGTGGGCTCATGTAAGGACTGGTGCATATTCAGACTATCGTATCCATACTTCACCGGTTGCTCATCATCATCACATGTTTGGGCATTAATTCCCTTTAAAGGAAAAACACTTTCATTAAACAAAACATCTCTACTAATCACAATTCTTTTGTCTCTGACATCATACACCTTGTAGCCTTTGACACCTTGAGGGTAACCCAAAAATATTCTAGGTTTGCCCTTCTCTTCAAGCTTGTCACCCTTTGTGTTCATGTTCTTATAATACACCAAACAACCAAAAACCCTCATGTGGTCATACTGTGGTTTTTGATTTCCAGATAAGCTCATAGGGTGTTTTGTTTTTAATGACCTTCGATGGAAGGCGATTTATTATATATGCAGCGGTAAGAATACACTCACCCCAAAACCTTTTAGGTATGTTAGCCTAAAAACGGATTGCACGGGCCGTCTCAAGGAGGTGCCGATGTTTTCTTTCAACGACTCCGTTTTGTTGTGGAGTGTGGGGGCAAGTTGTCTCAAGGAGAATTCCTTCTTGGCTGTAGAATCGATGCATGGAGTTGGAAGTGAATTCTCCACCATTATCACATCTAATCTTCTTGATGCATTTTCCAAATTGGACTTTTATCATCTTTTGAAAATCCATGAGGCATCTACTTGCATCATTTTTATGTTTAATTAGAAACACCCACACATCTATACTAAAATCATCAATTATTGTAAGAAAGTAATTTGCTTTTGTATATGAGGGTATTCGATACCCACCCCAAATGTCACAATGAACAAGATCAAAATTTTGCCTTTGCACAAGAATCACAAACTATACTACTAGAAACAACTGTACTACCTTTAATAAAATCAATCTTTGAGAGCTTTCCCTTCGAAGCATGACCCAACCTTTTGTGCCAGGTGTCGCTAAACGTCAGCATTTCTTTTCTTTCCTTGACCATGCTCATACGGTACATCCCCCTTCACGTTTACCCACTCCAATCAAGTTCTTCATACGAAGTCCCTGCATGACACAAAAATTGGGAAAAAAGGTTACAACACACTGCAGATCGTTAGTTATTCGGCTCACCGAAAGAAGGTTGCATTTAAAATTTGTTACACACAAGACTCCATTGAGCTTAACTTCTTCTATGAGTGTACAATTTCCTTTTCCTCTAACAGGAATGGACTCACCATTAGGTATGATAACAGTTTTCTCAAAAGGAGTAATTTCTTTATTTTCAAGTATATCAGAAAGATGTGTTATGTGTTCAGTGCATCCGGAGTCAATAATCCAGTCATCATTACCTCCTTTACGTGCCATGTTTGCCTTCGGTTCTACCGAATCGTTGCTGGTGGAGAAATGCTTCACGAACAACTGATACTGTTCGTTGGTTAATTCCGGTATGGGACTGCCCTTCGTCTCCGTGCAAGAAGCCCTTGGCTTGGCTTTCTCCCCTTTCTTTCATGGCCACCACTCCGGGTAACCGATAAGTTTGAAACATTTGTCTCGTTTGTGCCCGTTTCTACCACAAAACGTGCATTGTTCATCTTCCTTCTTTTCTTTGTTCTCCTTGAAGCTTTTCTGAAAATTTCTTTCCTTTGGAGGATTGAAGTTAGTGCTCTTTCCTTGGAACGCCTTGAAGGCAGCAGGTTCGGATGGTGCTCTCTTGTCATTGGAAATAGTTCTTTGTCTTTCATCTTCTGCAACCAGGTGGTAGACAGTGGCCAAGGATGGTATGGTCTTTGTTACAAGGATCTATGTTATGATGACTGCAAAATCCGCATCGAGTCCCATGAGAAATTGATACAACCATTCTTTCTCCTGGAACTCGCTTATCTCTTTTCCAATATTGCATGTGCACTTGTCACAAGAGCACTTGGGAAAAGGCAGAATCGACGAAACTTTATCCCAAAGAGTACGAAGATTCGTATAATAAGTGGAAACAAAGGTCCCATCTTGTCTTGTTGAAGCAATTTTCTGTTTGAGTTCATAAGCCCTAGGAGATCTCTTTTCGCCAAATCGTTCACACAGATCATCCCATATCTAAGACGTTGTGTTAGCGTATTTAACGCTGTCCCGGATATTATTTTCCATGGCTGTTGTGAGCCATCCCTTCACCATGGCATCACACCTCATCCATAACATGTAATCCTTTGCTCCCTTTAATGGTTTCTCAATAGTCCCATCAACAAATTTGAATTTATTCTTGGCAAAGAGGAAATTTTCCATCTCCTGCAACCAGTCTGCATAATTGGAATCTGTGAGTACCTCATTAACGTGAATCTGTTTGGGAACATCAGACGGGTGAAGGTAGAATGGAGAATTGTGATCAATGGAAGAGCTGGAGCTTTCTCCGCTTTTGTCTTTTGTATCAGATCCTATCATCCTAGAAGAAGAAGAATATGATTATTTAGGGTTTTGAGTTCGCTCTGATACCATGTAGAATACGATGGAAATCAGATCTATTTCATTAAACAGCCAAATGGGCTTAAATAGGTACAAGAAGTAACAAAACTAACGTAAAGAAAGGGACGATAATAACCAATAGTTACATAGGATAAAAATTCAAGAAATATAATATTCTATAAAAATTACATAACAAACCAAAACTTGTGTTTATTGTATTCTCGTACCACTCAGACTGGCTCCAAGAAATAACTCCACGACTTAATCCACATCCCCATCTTGATTCCTGTCGCTAAAATGTATTCAGAAAAACAGATGAACGAAGAAATAAAATCAAAAAACAAACCAGAGACAGATTGAGAAAAAGTCAATTGATGGAATAACGATGGATTTGCTGAAGTGGGGAATAACGATGGATTTGCTGAAGGGCAGTGGTCAATGTGGAGGCCACAGAATGGATCGAATAACGATGGATTTGCTGAAGTGGGGGACTAAAACGCGACTAAAAGTAGTCTAAAGGATGGAAAAGACATAAATTTAAAACTAATGGACCATAATCATAAAAAGGTATTTTTTTAGTACAATGAAGACAAAACAGCAAAAATGGTAAATGTGGTATGCATTTTTTTTTGTTTTAGTTTAAATCATGGATTATTGGTCCTTTTGAACAACTTTGATCATGGTATTCGACCCTCACTAAACTGAGAAGACTACAATACCATTTTGATACTTTTTTATATTTTTTCTATTTAATTTAAAGATTTAGTGATAATAAATATGCTCTCTCTCTCTCTTTCTCTCTCTCTCTCTCTCTCTCTCTCTCTCTCTCAACCAACATCGTATAGCCACCTTTCTTTCCTCTTTCTTATTCCTGTAAACAACATTAAAACCCTAGAAAACCATTATTGCTGACAAAAATGATTTCCTGACCCCAACTCAATACCCCACACCTGCTTGACACCGACGAAACCAACTACTACCGATTTTTTCCCCTTTTCCTGATGTCATAGATTTTTGAGTGTGAGGGATAAGCACAAACCAATTGAGGGACCAAGGAGATGATGTGTGCAGTCAATTCAATCAAAGTCTAAATCGTAATCCAAACCTCGTCTTCATCTCCGGTTTACGTTGAATGAAGATAGATTAACCATGTGAAGATGGTTTGGATCAATTTATGTTTCTTCATCTTTATTTATTATTTTGTTAAACTGCTAAAATATATTAGTTTCCCCCTAATGAAGTTGGATTCATCATTGAAAAATCCATCGGTTTTGGAGCTTATCGGAATGAAAATGGATTCACCTGAATCGTAGATTCACTAGACGTTATCGCCATCTCGTCACCACTTCCTGCCAAGGGCATCGACACTTGGATTCTTCTTTAATATATGCAAGGCATCAACACTTCGATTCTTCTTCAAGCTCTTCGATTGAACCAACCTTGTTACTTTTATGTTTCATCTTTAATTCTTAGAAAAACTATAATTCAACCTCTATGGTAATTGAAATTTGATTTTGGTGATTGTAATCCGCTTGGAGATTCACTTACATGTGAGTGATTCTCCTTCCTTGGAGATTCATTTAAAATTCGTACTCATGATTGATTGTTTTTCCTTAAGGATGAACATATATCCACAAATTAGTTTCTAGAAACAATAGCCACACATAAAATTCGATACCATACTTGTTTTATGGGTTTTTTTAGTTCACAAATAAATTCTGAAGAACAAACGGTTTCATATTTATTTTCTGGTTTTTTTGGTGTTCTAGATTCAGTTTCGTTATTATTTTTTATTTATATTCTTTTAGTTTTAGATATGATTTCAAAATTCCGAGTGTTTTTTTTGTGGTTGTATGTATGTGTTCTTCGTGCCTTGGAGAGAGAGAGAGAGAGAGAGAGAGAGAGAGAGAGAGAGAGAGAGAGAGAGAGAGAGAGAGAGAGAGAGAGACCATATTTATTATTACTAAATCTTCAAATTAAATAGAAAAAATATATAAAAAAAAGTACTAGAAGGGCATCTTAGTCTTTTTAGTTTACTGAGGGACTAAAATCACATTCAAAGCTTCTCAAAAGAACTACCAATCAAAAAAAAAATCAGGGTTTAGGTTAAAACCTGGAAAAAATGCAAATTATAGGGACCATTTTTGCAGTTTTATCTAAAATGAATAATATTTTTTTAATTTTTATAAAGCCACTGCTAATTTGGTAATAAACCAATTGTGAAAATTAATTTTTACTGCAAAATTGTTTTTTAAGATGTTCATCGTAAAATTTTAAGAAATTCAATACCGTGAAATTGTTCATAACAAAAGTTATATCTTTTGTTAAAAAATTTATTTGTTGTAGGTACCTTCGAAAAACAATTTAATGTTAAAAAAGAAAAAGACAATTCATTGAGCTACTGCTCAGCCTAGTCACTAAGAAATGGGTTTGCGCTTGAATTGAAGTGATGACGTTTTTCGAGGGAAGTATGGCTCTTTATATTGACAGGGATTTTAAAAAACAATTGCATAAATTTGAGGAAATGTTTGAAAATAATAATGTTTCAAATAGAATCTACGGGTCAATTTCATTCGGAAAGTTCAAATCTCATCGTGGACCCACTACAAGATTGGTCATCACAGTAGGATAAACATTTGACAAATGCAATACTCAATCATATAGATCCAAGAACCATCTTAAATGTTGTAATTTTCAAGCATCTATTTTTGCAAGGTTGTATCTTCTTTATATTCATGTAATGACAGAATGGTTTGCATGTCAAAAAGTATACCTCACACATGTCGCCAAGTTTGTCGGACTTACAGAAGTCCTATTTATGTTTACACTAGGACAAGTAGTTGTATGAATTCAATATAGATCCGATCAGATATACTTATGTGATCACAAATCGACCCATTTAGACTCATCAATGTTGGCTTGATCATCACATATCTCCACTATGTTTTTGGCAAACAAAAAATAGATAAAAAGTATACAAGAAAACCATAAAAGAACAAAAGACACTAATCAATGAAGATACTTTGAAGCTGTGACAGAGGAGAAAGATCTCCACACACTCAATCCACATTCTTTTGGTAACTTGTATTTCTAATCCAATTTGGAAAGAAACTTTGTATGTCAAATACACCACTAAACTACTTAAAAAGAAACTTTGAATTTTAGAAATATTTAGCCTTAAATTACTTTGCTAGGCTTAAGACTCATGTATTATACAGGTTAATTAAAAAAAATTAAATATAAATGTCTAAATATTTAACAACTTTAGATTTATAAGAAAATAAGAAAAATAATAAATTATTAAAATTGTTTTTTTCTTATCTTTTAAATTTAAATAAATAAAAAAAAGGGTTTAGGTCATTTTTGGTCACTTAACTTTTGGTTGTGTGCTCATTTGGTCACTTAACTATTTTTAAGTTTTAAAAGGTCATCAAACTTTTGACTTTGTGCTCATTTAGTCACTTAACTTTTAGTTTGGTCACATTTAGTCACCTAACTTTTAGATTTGTGCTCATTTAGTCACCTAACTTTTAAAATTATGCTCATTTAGTCACTAAACTTTTAAAAAAATTTAAAAGTTTAGTGACTAAATGAGCATAATTTTAAAAGTTTTGTGACTAAATTTGATCAAAACAAAAGTTAAGTGACTAAATGAGCACAAAGCCAAAAGTTTGATGACCTTTTAAAACTTAAAAAGAGTTAAGTGACCAAATGAGCACAAAACAAAAAGTTAAGTGACCAAAAATGACCTAAACCAAAAAATAAACTAATGAGCTTTAATTTGAAAATTTTTAAATTAGACGGTAAGTCCATTAATGAAATTGATATTTATTTATTACTACATTTATTGTAATTTTTACATTAAAGTATTATTCGAAATTTATTAAAACAGAAAAACCCATAAAATGACATATAGAAAAAAAAATTAATTGAAAATAACCATAAAATAACATTTGACAATATGAATGAGAGTGACATGTGGCAAAAAAAACCTTCATTTATCATAGTAGATTTTGTCATAATTAAAAGATGTCTTTTACCATTTCACCAAACTAGAAAGAAATTAGCATTTTCAGGAAAATAGAAATCTTTTCATTTTATGAAGAGTAACAAACTCATTGGAATAAAAAAAAAATAGAAACATATAAATTCAATTGGACTCAAAATCTTTTCTAACTATGGAGGATTCTTAGACATAAATGCAAATCGCTCCTATTATTTTAACACTTAATTGCATTTAGTTATGATAATTTTAGTAAAGATATCTTCACAACCAACTCTTCAAATGGCCTTTCCTGTGATGATTTTCGTGACTATGCAATTTCTACTAATTCTCTTTGTTCTTTGCCTTCTAGTCATCTGTGAGTTATTCTATTAATCCTTTGAGTATTTGAATATATACTTAAGTAACCCGGTTTGAAGACTTAATATAAATTCAGTCTTAAAAGAAAATATACTCTGAAAAAAGAATTATAAAGGTGTTATATCACATAATAATCGTCTTCTATATTGTTTGTAAAATTTAAAAATTGTTGACCACGACTCTTTTAAATCTAAAATTTTGGAAATGCTTTATATAAGCATTATATTTTCTGTAAGGAGTTCATGTATGCAGTTATTGATGGGAACAACAATGGCAAGAACACCTTTGAAGTTACAATGATGAAGACCGATTCTGGTAAATTAAGCCCACCACCATCAACTTTGGAGTCTCATAACCAATTTCATGATAACAAGTTGAGGGGTGTTTGTATACCAAGTCCATCATCAACATGTCGTGCAACAAAAGGAAGTTGTTATTGTTGTATTGGGCCAGCGATAGATATATGCATACCAGGCTTAGATTTATGTCAAGCTATATGTTCTTAGAAGACGTTTTATACATTTGATTATATGTAATTTATTTGTTATATAAATAAAAGTAAATTACGTAAATGACTTCTATGGTTTTGGTTACTCCTACTTTTTTTAACTCTTGGATCCTCCTTTTTTATATATTTTAATTGCGGTTTTGGTCCTATCCATTCATGAAAGTCAATTGTACGTATTAAACTTATCTATTTAAAAAAAATTATTTATTATTAACCAATCAAAAGAAAATTATTTAATAATAATTGGATACTACCGTCGTCTACCACTTGTCAAAGCATTTTCATGTTCATGTGTTGTAGACTTCACATACTCCGTGTATTCTCGTATATACTAATTTTTTTTATCATAAATAATTTAATTAATGTGTTTAATCAGGAGATGATTAATTTTTGCTAATAAGATTTAGAAAAATTCAATGAAGCTAATATAAAAAATAAAGTACACATATCTATGTAGCTATTAATAAGTAAAATAAAATCAGATTTTGACCTACAACTTACACATATAAAATACATACATAAATAATAAATAAAACAAGAAAAGTATTATATTATTTTGGGGTGAAGAAACTAATGAATAACTCAATCGTTTGTGCTACGTAGCTTTGCGCAAGCATGGCGTAGACATGCATTCGAATGTTAGTCCTTGCACCTTTTTATTTTTATTTGTTTTTCATTTTTGTTTTCTAAAACTGATTTTCTAATATTCCTCCTTTTCAACTTCTTTTATCGGCTATTTTAACATAAATCCCCTTCTCTTTTCTCCTTTTACTGTTTTTGCCCAACTTCTATTCTTTTGATCAGTTTGGCATACCTCTTTTAATGTTTTAGCCTGATTTAATATTATTTTTAAGAAATTAATTGGTCCACAATTAAAAACTAAGTGGGGTTCCAAACACTCCATGGTCAAAATTTAGTGGAGATGCATTATAGTCTTCAAGTTTCTTTGTAGACTATAGTATTGATATAGGTTTAGTCAAAAAAGTTTATTGGACAGCAATGGACGGTGAATAAAATGACTTTTCATGGAAATTAACGTAACATTAGTTAAAAGACATGAAAGCAAAAGAAAAACACCAATCATCGTTACGTAACATTAGTTAAAAGACATGAAAGCAAAAGAAAAACACCAATCATCGTTACGTAACATTAGTTAAAAGACATGAAAGCAAAAGAAAAACACCAATCATCCTCTCGTCGTCTCCCTTTTCCCTCATTGACATCCTGTTTACTGAAGTTTTTGACTCCACATCCTTCTCGGACTCATCGTCATCGCTCTGTCCCCTATCTTGTCGCATCATGAAGGAATTTGCTTTGCAAATTAGTTTCAAATGTTTGTTCATCAAAAGGTGATCTTGTCTGGGATTTTATTATTCCAATTACTTTCTTTTAGTTAAATATTTCAATTTGTATAGCACACAATCGATGATGCTCTCGCATAAAATTCTAGAAGGACGAACAAGACTTTGTGCATCTTCCATATCAACTATAGTAGAAATATCCCACAAATAAAGAACTAGTCAACACAATAGAATACCAACTTACTAGCTTACTGTGGGATTTAGGTGTTGTTTGTTTTTCGGAAGCAAAAATTCAAAAAATCTACGGACCACATCTGCAAACCTCTGCATCAGAAAAGGTGGACCAAACGGCTGCAGACTGTAATAAAAAGCGTGTTTGTTTTTTTTAACATCTACAGACTGCTGTAGACATTAAAAGTTTAAAATAAACTAATTTAATAAACTGAAAATGGTTTTTAAACACAAAATAATAGACACTTATTTAAAAAGAAAATGGAAAATGAAATTATAGACACTTATTTAAAAAACAACATTAAAATGAATTTAACTTATGTAAATCAAATGGGAGAAAACAATTAAAGGGATATAAATTTA
Source organism: Lactuca saligna (assembly GCF_052625555.1). Lineage (NCBI taxonomy): Eukaryota > Viridiplantae > Streptophyta > Magnoliopsida > Asterales > Asteraceae > Lactuca > Lactuca saligna. The sequence continues at coordinate 74,156,245 of NC_136417.1, forward strand.
ATGTATTAAATGTGAAAGGATAAAAATAGAATATAGTATATAAGTAAAGGACCATAAACGTAATATTAAATATACTTGCTTAATAACACCCATCGATTCGATTTTTTGAAGGAAAAAAAACCGTCAATTGTTTTTTGAAGGGGTGGAAAGAGGTGAGAAGAGGTACAATAAGTGCTTCCCCAAGAAGCACAAGACAGAGGTTTTAAGCCACAAAGACTTCCGAAAAACAAACTACTGCGGGACAAAAAGTGTTGCGTGTGTGCTGTGCCGCGTAACAATAAGAGTTTTGAAGAGTTTTTTTAATAAAAACAAACAGCACCTTAGTAAAATCTGTAGAAGATAAAGCTTCTTTTTTTGAAAAAGAAAACAACACTTCAAATATGGTATGTGATGTTATGTGATGTTATAGAGAACGAAAGAAAAAGATGGACATATGAAACAAAAAATATTGTAGGTTACTTTATTCAACATCCAAAAAGTGCCTTAAATAGGTTAGGATCTAACCTATACAAGACTAAGGTGTTATTTGTTTTTTCTAAGGCAAAATATCTACAGTTTGCGGATTACATCTGCAGTAGAAGAGGTGGACCAAACGTCTTCAATCTGAAAGAAGAAAACCGTTTGCTTTTTAACATCTGTAGGCTGCTAGAATAAACTAAAATATAATTAAACTGATTTAAAAAAAAGTAAAAAAGCTTTACAATAATTTTATAACTTTATTATAGATAATTAACAAATGTAGATCAACTTTTGTATATTATTGTATAAAAGTGAAAATAAAATGGTAAGTATTAATGTATATATTTAATAATAAACAACCAAATTTGGTCGCAAAGTTCTATTTAAACATTATAACTAGGAAAAAAAATAACTTAAAAAAGGATGGAAATAAACTTTGATTTTAAATGAAAATTTTCATTTTACCTTTTCAATTAAATCAATTAAAAATTGAACATAAATATTTTTTCCATTAAATGAATGATAGCACATCAAATAATATTTAATCTAATATGATACAAAAATGTAAGACAATATTAGGATTTTTTTTCATATCTATATAATAGCTCTATTTGTAAATTAAATCTTTATTTGTAAATTTGTCACAAAGGTAATGATTGTTTCATCAAACTTTTTTATTTCAAGTATTGTGAATTTTTTTTTTATTAAAAGTTGTTTATCATATATAAAGTTGGAATAAATCTATGTTAAGAAAAAGATATATATGTTTTTTTAGGCTAGAAGATCTCTGAAGAGGTTTGAAGACTCTGGTCCTCATCTGTGTCAAGAAGATGACGCACATACATTTTTTGGTCTGCAGTCTTCAAAAAAACGAACAGTTTGCGAAACCTAACGTCTGCACGTGATCTGCGCGGCGTAGACAGAAGAGGCCAAGAAGATATGCAGGCAAAAAGTAAACAACACCTAATTCACCTAACACTCCATATTGTCCTAAGTAATTGGTAAAAGCAAACCAAACAATTATTTATAAGTCGCATTGTATAGTATATGATAATCTTGTTCATTGAAAAATTATAACTAATTTGCTGACTACATGTTTATGTGAGGCAAGTGAAGGAGTGATGGATGTGGTACATGTTGATATGGACTATTCAAATCCACCATAAAGGAGAGTGACTATTCGTCATAATTTATTGATGCTTAGTAAATTTGGTTGTGTTTATGAGATTAAGCCTAATTCTAAAACTTTTGAAATGTTCATGAGTAGGAGAATGAATGGAAAATCCATTCGGAAGAAAGATAAAAGTTTCCCAATCTGAAAGGAAATGAGAGTACTTTAGTATCATGTTTTATGATCATCAAAGTGATTGTGGATTTATATCACAATTGATCATTGAAGAACATCTTAGTGAAATTGTATGAATAAGAAGAGGAATCAAATATTGTTGGAAATGGATCGATCATATATGAGTCATACTTCATTCCAATCAAGTTTTAGAGCCATGCTCTAGTAACTATGAATCATATCTTGAAACTCATTTCAAACTAAGAAGGTTGATAACAAATCTTGAAATGTGGAGTAATAATGTTTCCTTACTCTAGCACATTTAGAACTGGAGTTGTGATGTTTTCGTTAATAGACAAACAAAAGATAAACTAAGACATATTCTATGAAGTGTTTTCTTGTCAAGAATCCACACTAACTTTTGAATAATTGTTTTAGCTCCTCAAGGAATGTTCCTTGAGAGAAAACATATATGTCAAGCAGTCAGTGGGAGTCATATTGATCTTGAGAGTTTCAAGAGTCAATCGACAATAAACCTTTTAGTCAATACTTCAACGCGACCTTAGGTTGATAACCTATCGTGTTTGGTTGACACATTTTTATTTCTGTGCATTTCTAGTTGAGCTGGCTATTATTATGAGTTTTATTTTTCATTTAACAACAAAAACAAAAGTTCATTGGTTAGTAAAAGTACATTGATCAATATGATTGAGATGCTATCATGGAAGCGTTGGTAGCCCCTTGCGTTACTAGAGGACAAGAAATTTAGAATATCAAAGTTCCATCAATGAAGGAAAGCAAAATTTGAATTTGGTTTTGTCCTAAACCATGTCTTATGATTGTGGGTTAGAAATGATAGAATCACATGGATGGGAACGTATGCACATTGAAATTTATGTGAGAAAGATTCACTCTAATTAATGAGAATGATTATGAGGAATATTTTTGATAGCAGATTCTAAATATATGATAAAGATCAAAATGGATATTGGTTATGTTTATTGCATTCTCAAATTCACAATATGATTACGACATCCTTCTTCATATTTTGAATTCCGAGGAATGGAAATAAATTGTTTGAAATTTCAATACATATGTCTATAATTTCTAAAAGTGTTTAAACACACACATATGCTATCCAATTAAGGTGTACAAGCTTAAGAAGTCTAGTCGGAGACTTATCGAAGCTTCGTGTAACGGAAGTATGTACTTCTATAAGAAGGACAAGAGTAAAAGCTAGTGGGTGCATAATTGTTATGCTAGTATTACATGTTGACAATACTGTTTGTAGGGAACAAAGTTTTCAATTTTCGAATTGCAAAGTTTGGAAATTGTTTCGCTATAAGGAAAAGGTCACTCATACTTCTTTTTGAATCTAAAGTTTTAGATTGTATCCTTTAATACAACTTAGTCATAGACATATATGAATATCCTATTGGAATATTTGAACATAGGAAATTCAACTCAATATATGGAAATATTATAGCAATAGATTGAACAAATACCATATACATATATAAGATATAATGAGTTGAGCCACATAAGCTTCGGATATAGGGTCGATTATATATGCTATAATATTCACTTATTCTAATTTTTCAAATGCTCGCAGCATTGGGAGAAAAAGGACTAGAATTTTGTGTGACTAAAGTTGTTAAACAACTTTCAAGAACATTCTAAGGTAATACTGAAGGCTGGCTACTTGTGGATAGTTAGAAGTACGATATTGATTCATACAAACCATAGTGAGATGATTCTGGATTGAGATGGTTCTTGATCCAAATTAATGGTCATATGGAAATATGGAAATGTTTTTGTAATGGGAGATTGTTGAAAAGTCTACATATAAGTTGGAAACTTTAATGCGAGAGAAGTGTTCAAGGAGTATGCCTTGAATTTTAGACTTCATTACCATGGAATTGTTTTTAGAACCAAAGTTCTAGTGGAATACTCTATAATATCAACGACTCGGTCATTGAGACTTTGAAATCTTAATATCAAAGGGGATTAATGCATGTTAAGTTGGAATTCCATAACATATTGGATAGTGATAAGAATTTGGAATTGTGAAATGAGCATCGTTGGAATAATTTCCAGTTGATTTGTTCACAAAGGAAGGACCATAGAGAGGCATAGTATCTGTGTTCCTGACATGGTATGTGATGTTTAATTGAAGTGAATAGTTGAGTACTTGAAACATTATACAATGAATAATGTAATAATTATTATGGTGAGTAAATAATAGAGATTATTTATATTCAATAGTTTTGAGACCATAGTTAATTAGTTTATTATTTTGTTTGACTTTGCATGTTATACTTCCTGAATAATTTGATTATTCAAAATTCTAATCACTCATACTTTAGAAACTAAGTAATGAATGAAGGTTGACATGATTTGGATTGTAGATTGTCTAAGTAGTTTGGATATAGCAATTGTGTTGCTACAATGTTCATGAGTATTTAGAATATGGAGAATTGAGTATTGGATAAACCCATGCTCAGAGAATTACTATATGAATTATATCACGAGTAATTTTGAGATGATAATATCTTATATTCTTAAAATGGAGATATATGAATTGTAATTTACTAGTCGGTTGTACATTGGTATTGCAAAAACACATCAGTAACTTGATGTTATAAAACATGGTGTCATGTACAATTTGGTGCGTAAAAGATGAAAGCATATGAGTCAAATTTTATTCGTGCTTTTTGCCGAGATGGGAAAAGCGATTTATTTAGGGTCCTCATGATGGGTTTTGAGCAAAAGAACACCCTATGTGCACATGCGAAACCCTAAAGCTTTGGATCTAGGTTTCTCTATTGTACATGCAAATTTATCCAAAGCTTGAAACACTAATCTAGCATACTATTAAAACAAAATCTAGAATAAAACAAGTTTAGATCATACCTTTCAAAAGTTTGAAGAATCTTTGATCTTCAAGAAGCTTAGTGTCACAAGTGTAACACCTCTAATGGCTTACAAACACCACAAGCAAGAAGATGATTTAGAAGAGAGGAGGGAGAGGCACAATTTTGGCTTTAGTAACTCTAGGGTTTCTTGGGGTAGCCAAAATCTATAGTCTTGGGGTCCTATAAATAGCTGAGCTGCTAGGGCTTCAATCAAAACCATAATTGGATGACTCAGACCCTAAGTAACTTCAAGAACCTTCTTGAATAAGGCCCCTTGGACGATATTAGAGTGGGATTGCACTCTAAATTTCGTCCCCCCTTATGTCTATAAGGATTCACAGCCCAAAACTCAACTAGCACACAATTGATAGTTCCAGTCCCCTTTATTTAATTCATCTCTTTTACCCACAAAATTAATTCTTAATTAATTCTTGACTAATACTAAATAAAATATATATGATTTCTCTTTTAATATATTATTCATATAATATATTAGTAAACCATAGTAACCTCTCTCTCTCTCTCTCTCTCCATAAATCATCTTGTCTAGTTGTTTTGGTGAAGGCAACCCAAAAGGACCATGCACAACCGGGTCAAGTACATACCAAATATACTTACGGGCTTAGACACGAATCCAACAGTCTCCCACTTGGATAAGTCTAGCAACTATAAATCCAAGCATGACTTCAGGATCCGATTAGCAATCGTAGCTCTCAAAGACACTGTTGAACTCTGATCTTATCAGTAACCCGTCCTTTAGATAAGGGATTGTATAGTCTTGTCTTCTAGATATCGTGTAGACAATTACATGGAACATAGTTATACTTATTGTTCAGCAGTTTGTTTGTCAATCTCAGATTTGTCTGACATAGAACTTAATTGAACACATCAATTCTGACCGGGCCCAACACATAAGTCAAACCAAATTATCAAGGGGCCCAGATATCCCTTTTACCCTCTTAGGATAATAGGAACAGATAAACTTCGACTTATATGCATTTACTATTCACTCATCAAATCATGCACAACAATGCATTTTATAACATCAAGTTACTGACGCGTTTATGCATTATCAATGCACAACCAACTTGCAAACAATAAACCATATATCAAGGTTTCAAGACCATATGATATTATCGTCTTGCGATCACTCGTGATAAATTCCATGAAGTGGTACCAGTAAGCGTGGATTTATTCCAATGCTCAAATCTTATTCATAAGCACTCATGAACTTTGCAGCAAACTTTTGCTATGTCTAATACAGTTTAGACAGTCTACAAACCAATTTATGACACTCTTCATTTATACCTACTTACAAAGTATAAGCGACTGTGGACTGTTCGAATAATCTTATTATTCAGGAAGTCAAAACATGCAAAATGAAACAATAGGTAAACAACTAACATAAGACAGTAACTTTACTCATAAATAATACTCCTTTATTTAACCATAAAATGTCAATTACAATTTATCTATTACACATTTCGAAACTATCTAATCTAAACAAATATCGTTCTTCAGCCCAATGCTCCTAGTGTGCTGTAAGTGATTAACCATACTCAGCCCCTTCGTTAGTGGATCTGCTGGGTTATCTTCTGACGATACCCTTTTCACTACGAGGAGTCCCTCTTCCACCCGATGTCTGATAAAGTGATACTTTCTGTGATATGTTGGGATCTGCCATGATCACTCGGTTCCTTGGTCAAGGAAACCGCTCCTTCATTATCATAGAATATTTCCATAGGCTCCTTTATGGCTGGCACAACTCCAATGTCTCCGATGATGTTCTTCAACCATATCACCTCTTTTGACGCTTCACTCGCCACTATGTACTCTGATTCGCACGTTGAATCAGCTACAGTCTCCTGCTTGGAACTTTTCCAAGTCACTGCTCCTCCATTCAGGGTAAAAACCCAGCCCGACTGAGAACGGTAGTTGTCCCGGTCGGTCTGAAACCTGACATCACTATACCCTCGCACCCTTAAGTCATCACTCCCACCAAGGACTAGAAACCATTCCTTGGTCCTCCGAAGGTACTTAAGAATATTCTTGACTGCAGTCCAATGTGCTTTCCCGGGGTTCCCTTGATATCTGCTGACCATGCTCAAACCGAAGGCCACATCAGGGCGAGTGCAAGTCATAACGTACATGATCGAGCCAACTACGGAAGCGTAAAGTACTCGGCTCATCTCTGCTATCTCGACTTCGGTACTCGGGCTTTGAGTCTTACTCAACTTGGCATTGCCTTGGATCGGTAACTCCCCTTTCTTGGAATTCTCCATACTAAAAAGTTTTAGTACCTTGTCCACATAAGTATTTTGACTAAGTCATATTAGTCTTTTACTCCTTTTTCTCACTATCATTATTCCCAAAAATATAGGCGGACTCTCCGAGGTGCTTCATAGCGAAACACTTCCTAAGCCAGGACTTGACTTCCTGCAGGGTCGGGATGTCGTTTCTTATGAGCAGTATGTCATCGACATACAATACGAGGAAGCTAACTATACTCCCACTGGTTTTGACATATACACATGACTCATCCTCGCTTCGCAGGAAGCAAAACTCTTTGACTTTCTCTTCAAAACAAAGACTCCATCTACGAGATTCTTATTTCAATCCATAAATGGACTTATCAAGCTTACACACCATATTAGGATTCTTTGCATCGATAAAACCCTCTGGCTAACTCATGTAAACATCCTTAACCAACTTCCCATTAAGGAAAGCGGTTTTGACGTCCATCTGTCAAATTTCATAGTCATGAAATGCAGCAATGGCTAGCATCACCCTAATAGACTTTATGTTCGCAACTGGTGAGAAGGTCTCATCATAGCCAACTCTGGGAGTTTGAGTAAAGCCCTTCGCAACCAATCATTCTTTATAAGTGTGTACCTTCCCATCCATGTTGGTCTTCTTCTTGAAGATCTACTTACACCCGACCGTCTTATGACCCGACACATTGTCAACCAAATTCCAAACTCGGTTGTCATACATGGACTGAATCTCGTTGTCCATAGCCTCTTTCCATTTCGTAGACTCCGGGCCTACCATGGCTTCCTTGTAGCTGTTAGGTTCATCCAAATTTACTAGTCTACTATCACTAATAAATGTATCCCCTTCAGTAGTAATATGGAAACCATAAAACTGGGGTTGAACGTTAACTCTACTAGAATGTCTAAGAGGTAAGGACTCGTCAACCGGTTCAATAGGAGTTTCCTCCTCAAGTTGAGCGCCAGTGTTTGAGGTTCCTTTATCGTTCGATTCTTGAAGCTCTTCAAGATTGATTTGCCTCCCATTGTCTCCTTGGCTTATGAGTTCTCGCTCTTGGAAAACCCCTCTCCTCGCAACGAAGACAACATTGTCACTCGATCTATAGAAAAGATATCCAAAGGACTTATGTGGGTAGCCAATGGAAATACACCACTCACTACGAGGTTTGAGCTTGTTGTGAGTTTCTCGTCTTATGAAAGCCTCACAACCCCAAACCTTGTTATGTGCCAACGAGGGAGCTTTCCCTGTCCACATCTCGTGAGGTGTTTTGGAAACCTTCTTTGTAGGGACTAAGTTATGGATATGGGTGGCAGTCTCTAAAGCATACCCCTAGAATGAGATAGGTAGTGAAGCACGACTCATCATGGAACGAACCATGTCTAGCAAGGTTTGATTACGCCTCTCAGCTACACCATTCAACTGCTGTCCTAGGTGGCGCCAATTGCGAAATGGTTCCGCATTCCTTGAGGTAGTCGTGAAATTCAAGACTTAGGTACTCTCCACCTTGATCGGATCGAAGCATCTTGATTTTCCTGCCAGTTGATTCTCCAATTCCTGCTTAAACTCTCTGAACTTTTCAAAAGTTTCTAGCTTGTGCTTGATTAAGTTGATATACCCATATCTGCTATAATCATAGGTGAAAGTCACATAGAAGCGGCATGCATCCCTTGTGGTGGATCTAAAGGGCCCACACACATCGGTGTGTATGAGATCCAATAAACCCTCACTCCTTTCACAAGTACCAGTGAAGAGTGACTTGGTCATCTTTCCAAGTAAACAAGACTCTCACATGTCATCGTCCCTAAGGTTGAATGACTCCAACACTCCATCCTTTTGGAATTGGGCTATGCTTTTCTTGTTGACATGTACAAGACGACAACGCCACAAGCATGCTTTATCCAAACTATTAGAAGAATCGATACACAACACATCATTTCCTAAATTGTCTACAACCATCATAGTTTCATATATTCCATTACAAGGCAATGATTCAAAATAGAAAACACCGTTAAGATAAACATTAATAAAACCCTTTTCATTATCAAATGAATATCTAAATCATTGTCTATACAAACCATGAAAAGAAATGATGTTTCTTGCCAGTTCAGGCGAATAGCAACAATTATTCAAATCTAGCCCTAATCCATCACTAAGCACTAAAGAGTAAACTCCAATCTCGGTGACAGGCGACGATCTTCTGTTCCCCATGATCAAATTTATCTTCCCTTGCTCCACATCCCTATTTCCTCTTAGACCCTGCAAATCAGAACAAATGTGAAAACCACACCCTGTATCGAGAACCCAAGAAATAATATGTAATGAATCATTATATTGAATAGTATAAATACCTGCGAAGGATGCCTTGATCTTCCCATCCTTGATATCTTGCATATATTTCGGGCAACTTTACTTCCAATGCCCTTTCTCATGGCAGTGGTAGCACTCTGCATTCTTTGGATTGCAGGTGGGTGAAGTGGGACCAGCCTTGGTTCCACTAGAAGAGGCGTCATCATGGGACTTTCGCTTATAGTGACTCTTGGAAGGAGCCTTCCTCTTTTTACCATTCCCCTGCCCAATAGCCAAGACGAGGGTGGCTGTAGCGGGAGTCGATGCAATGGATTTATGCTTGAGGTTTCTCTTAGCAGTCCTCAACAAGCCTTGAAGCTTACTCAAGCTGACCTCCTCCTTGTTCATGTGGGAGGTCATGCGAAACTAGTTGAAGTAGGGTGGTAGTGAGTGAAGAATGATGTCAATCGCCAGATCTTCGTCGAAGTTAACATTTAACTTCAGCAGGCGGTCGACATACCTCTGCATCTTCTGCAGATGAGCAGTGATAGTCTCTCCGTCCCTCTTCTTGGTCGTGATCATCGAAGTGATGATCTCGTACCATTCCTGCCTGGCACTCTTGTGGTACCTTTCCAGCAAATGCTGGTGCATTTCGTACGGATAGTAGTCCTCGTAGGACTTTTGGATTTCTGTAGTCATAGTTGCGAGCATGATGCAGTGGACTTCATTGCATCTTGCTCGTGGGCCTCAAAGGCAGCGATCTCCTCGGGAGTAGCAGTGTTAACGTTTACCTCCTTGAGCTCCTTGTCCTCGTAGCGGGTAACCATTCGGATGTTCTGGATCCAGTCATTAAAATTGGTCCCATCAAAAATCACCCTCCCACATAAATTCACGAGTGAGAACAAGCCGGTAGAGGTTGAGCCTGAAGCATTGTTGTTGCTCGAGTTAGACATCTGAAAAAGAAAAGAGACAAAGTTTGATTAGATAAAAATCCCCAATTAAACACCCAAATGAGAAATTAGGGCTAGGATCCAACAACATTATTTGCAATTTAGAAGAGGGATGTCGTAATCTAAACAACAAACAACTTGAAGGTAAGTGAATGACGATTTACTAATTTCCACCAAGAAAAACGAAAACAATTAAGTTTTAAATGTATTGAAACTCCTAGATCCTTTGAGATTCATTCAACTTTTTGATGGCACATTTAAATCTCGATATGCCCTTCAAGTTTGTGACTGGGATATCGATGATCACTAACAAGGTATGAATAACCATGCAAATGTACTTGGTGCCCTCAATGTTGCAGTCACCTAATCAATGTGCCGGTTAGCCGCACACGCTCCATTGATCTATGACAAACACCGAGTCACCCTTTTCCACCTTTTCTAGAACCAAATTAGTGTGCCGGTTAACCACATACACTCCATTAACATCTTGGCAAGGGTACAAAGTGTAATTCCATGGAATAGCATCAAATTCACATATTCCTAAAGTAACTAAGATTGGGAATTTAATAAAAACATTTCGTTACTTTATTAATCATTATACTTTTAATGAGGAATTAGTTGACCTATCCTACCCGTTCAGATAACGACCCTCCACCAATCAAGGAAGCGGTGAGTGAGAGTGGACACCCATTAAACGACCATTTTATAGGCAGCAACCTTATACCCTCTTATAGATCGGCTTCGTGAATGAGGCCTACTAACGGTAAGACTAGCATTTATCTTATACATACATATATATATATATATATATACACACACACACACACACACACACACACATATATATATATATATATATAATTATTCTTATAATATTATAATAGTATAGGGTTGAATTTTAAACTTGTAAAATTCTAGGGTTTGGAATTTAATTAATTTAAAATTAAACTTTTAATCAAAAATTTAAATTCCAAAACTTGAGGGCAAGTTTTTGAAACATTTCAAAACAATCTAGATCAAAATTCAAATAAAACATTTAAACAATTAATTTGTGATTATTTAATTTTGACCTACTCCAATTTCCATGCAAGATAGTGAACAAATAATTTAAATAATTAATGTTTATCATATAAGGCAATGATTATCTAATTAAATGATAATTATCTTCTATTTTGACTAAGATAATTACATGGAATCAGTAAAATTCGGATATTATTATTCAAAAACATTTTTGGTAATTATATCAAGTCAAAATAAGCCAAAATCCTGAAAATCTATCTGTCTGACAGCCCGACTCGCTAAGCCCCTTACAGGACTCGCCAATCTCATCCTACTCGTCGAGTAGCTCATAGGGCTCGACGACTTTGTCAGGCAAATAACACAAAATTTGATTTTAAGCAATGAACAAATACACCATGCACCAAGTACAATAGAAACGAAGCCTGTGTATGATACCACTGATGGGTTTTGAGCAAAATAACATGCTATGTGCACATGCAAAACCCTAAAGCTTTGGATCTAGGTTTCTTTATTGTACATGAAAATTTATCTAAAGATTGAAACCCTAATCTAGCATACTATTAAAATGAAATCTAGAATAAAACAAGTTTAGATGATGCCTTTCAATAGTTTCTAGAATCTTTGATCTTCAAGAAGCTTAGTGTCATAATTGTAACACCTCTAATGGCTTACAAACCCCACAAGCAAGAAGATGATTGAGAAGAGAGGAGGGAGAGGCATACCAAATATATTTATGGGCTTAGACACTAATCCAACACCTCAATGATTTGGTGATTACTTATAGTGTTGGGCCCAACCAGGACTAAAATTGATGTGTTCAATTAGAAGTGTTATGATTTCATCACAAATCGGAAATCGAGAAAAAAGTTTGGACTATGAGATTAATTATAATCCATTTGTCAAGTATGTATGATATCTTTAGAATAGAGGAATATTAGATTACTTATCTAAGGACAAATATCTGATTGGATCAGAGTTCGACAATTTCTTTGGAAAGCACACTTTGATGTTTGATTTTGAAGTTATAACTGTAATTTAGTTTTACACTTATCCAAATGGGAGAGTATTGGATTAGGTGTGTAAGCCAATAACTAAATTAGTATAATCTTGAATTATTAGCATAGTCCTTTTGGGTTGCCCTCAAACATAGTAATTGACTGGATTGCTTTTTGGAGCGAGAGATTGATTTATTAATTTATTATATGGTTAATTAATTAATTAGAAATAAAAAGAAATGATTTACTAATATATTATGAGGATAATATATTAATTCGAAATAGTATTTTTTTTAATTAAAAATTAATCAGAAATGAATTGAAATTAATTTTGTGATTAATTAGATTAATTAAAGGTGGAAGGACTAAAGGTGCCAATGTTCAAAAGTTAAACATTGAGTAATTCTAGAATCTCCCATAAGGGGGACGGTTCTAGGGAAGTTCCAGAGGGTGTCTAGAGATTTTCTTGGGCTCTAAGGAAAGTTGGATGTCTTAACGGGAAAGCAAAAGGATTAGGGTTATCTAAAAGGAACATGCCTTATCCTTAGCCTCCTTATCACCTATATAAACCCCCTTAGGTTATGATTTTTGAGATCACTTCATTGAAAAAAGAGAGAATTCGAAAATTTCCTTCCTCCTCCTCTCTCCTCTTAAGCCTCCAACTTGCTAGAGTTTGGGTGTGATCTACTAGAGACACAAGACTTCTGTTGCTTGCTTTCTGAAGAACAACAAAGAATGAATATTATTGTATTCGCTATAATAAACTAAATATATGTTTTTCTAATAACCCTTTTGCTAATTTCGAAAAATAGCAATGTACATTAGGGTTCTTGATATTCAATCGTTGTTTGCAAATCATAGTGAGAACATAGATCCTTTAGGGTGCATGTGAACTTAGGGTTTATGTTTTTTCTGGCAGAATAGATGATCTTTGTAACCTATAAAACCCATTACTTACAGCCTGAGAAAAAGAAACCAACTTCAGGAGTGCATCCTCAGCTTCGAGATTTTCCAAGCTTAAATCCATGGCCTTAGCGTTTTTTCTCTTCCGGTATCCTGAAGTCTTTACTGTGAAATCAATGGAAGATCTCTTGGGGGGGGGGAGAGAAGATGAGGTCTTCTTCGTCTTAGCTACTAGTTGGCCACTAGACATAGCTGTGTCAAGATTGGTAAGGGTAAAGTGGGAACCGGAGCGTGTGACCTTGGATCCTAAACATAGAGAAAAATCCCTATGAGTTCAGCATCCTTCACATTAGAAAAGAAAAAGATGAACTAAGGATCGTTACCTATTGACATAGGGGCAGTAGCCGAAGAACTTTCCTGAAGACTAGGCGGTTCGAATCGACAAGATCTAACAGTCTTAGACAAAGCAAGAAAGCTTGCTATCTTATCTTCCGTATCTTCAACGAAAGGAGAAAGATCCTCAAACTTGAACACTACATCACAAAAAATAAAATAAGAAAGTAAATCCCAGGACCCTTAAAGAACAACAATAAATCCTACCCTTTTTAACAAATCTCTCTGGCAAAGAACTTCCATTAGCATTGGAATCACGTCTCACAAAGCAAAACATCTCTTTCCAATTGTCATCATTATGCTTGGATTTTAGAAAAAGAAGTGGTTTAAATGGTTTGACCATGAAAAAAAAACAAGAAGAGCCAAAGATAGAAAGATCATAAATAGAAGCAAACTTAAATAAACCATTGTTCAAGTTCCCAGAATGATTCAGGTGATCGACCTAATAAAGGATCCTCCAAACTATTGGCATAACCTGGACGTAGGAGAGTTGGGTAACCTCAAAAAAAATCAGAGATGACCCCGGAGAAAGGATAAGTTAGACCTAGAGAAAAAGGGTATTCCGTGAAGCAAACCTAGGTGGGTGTGATGAAATATGACTTGACCGAGACATCGAAGTGTTTGAAGACAACACAATTAGGAAAAGCACCTTTATTCTTTTAAGATTGAATATCCTCATTGTCAAAAGAGCATGACTCATCATGAGCCAGTAACTTTTGATAAGTGAAATCATCATTGGAAGGAGGAAGTATGCTAGCAGAGAGCGAGCAATTTTCTTTCCCATGATCAGAAAAGAAGTAAAAGAAAGGAAGAAAGGAAGAAAGAAATTACATTTGAAAATAACTAGAGATGATCAAGAGAAAAGGTGGGGAAGGTAAAGAAAATCTTGATCTGATTACCCTATTTATTCTGGTGATAGAGGAGAGAGAAGACGATTTGACTGCGTAATGATGATCATGGAATGGATAAATTTTATCTACTAGGGTTCAAAATTCAAACAACATGTTGATGCCCATTCAAGAGGATCCTGGAAATTAATATCTGACTTATTGTTAATTAGTGTAGACTATAAATACACCTATAATACACACACTACATACATGATTAGCCCTATTACTACATTCTTACTCATATTATCATGATCATTTCTATAACCTCACATTGAAATAAATAAAAACAACAAGGCATGTGATCATTATCAGCTTCCAAGGTTTTATGTTGGAGATCCTAAAAAGGATCAAGGGCTTTCCTTGTAACTCACTTGTCTCACTTTGATCAATATCTTATACTTTCATTACCTCAAACACCACAGCCTCTCATACAATTTAGTTGAATATTACTTGATTAGTTTTTGACCAAAACATGTACTACTTCATAATCCTTGAACCAAGAGCGATATTTAAATACATGACTCGTCGTCCCGAGTCTATCCACCGTGCATGATCATCATCCTAAACATAAAATAATTCAGGAATTAGTGTTACATGATATATAATAATAATAGTATTTTTAGAAATGAAATTCTATCCTTCATCATGAGATCCTTGTCTATAATTGTTTGCACCATTCTTGCTCTTCCTCGAACGAAAATAACATTTCATGTGACCAAGTTTGTTGCAATTGCAACATGCAACTTTTACTTTCTTGTTTGAACCTTTATGATGATCATCTTTCTTCTTCCTTTTTCCCTTTATTATTTTCTCTAATGTTTATCATCACCCACCATATTCACAAAAGATCCCGGAACTTCTTTTTCATTTCCTTTGCCAATTTCTTTATCCCGAAGAAGTTCATCAATTCTCAAATGACTATAAAGTTGGTGTTTCAGAGTGTGCTTCAAAACTTTCCAAGATAGGGAGAAATTTTCAGTGACACTATAAAACGAAATGGATTCATCCATTTGTATTTTGTGTTGTTCAAACTGTCCCAAAAATCTCATAGTTCATTTATTGTTCCATGATAGGCCTTAATCCACCATTTTGTAATTATTGAAATTACTCACATGGAATTTCTTGCTAGAAGCATCCCCTGCCATGTATTTGGATTCAAGTGCATCCCAAAGATCTTTTGCAGATTCGTGATTTTGATATAGATCAAAGAAAGAGCCAGAGATATCATTCAAAATGTGGTCACGACATATATAATCATCATTGTCTCACTTGCATCTTCTTCTGGTAGGTTCAATGGTTTCATACTCCATTGGTTCTCGTGTAGGAGTGTTTAAAATGTGAACAACCTTCAATGTGGTGAGAATGAAATGCATCTTCTTTTGCCAATAACGAAAATCATTTCCCTCAAACTTGTCTAGTTTCCCGAATTTGGAACTCATGTCGTTAACAAATTCTACCATTAATATTCATCAAGAATCATAGATTTTGAGTATTAAATTTTGGGTCTAAGAATATCAATATGTACTCGGATAATACTTGAATTGTGATTGCAATCACTTTCCAAAATATGTGATTTCGACCCTTTTGCTTGGGGTATTACGAAATCTGATTTGGGATAGCCAAAGAATGACAATTTAGAAATTAGGCCACTTCCAAATTCGAAACATAGAAAGTACCTTGCTATTTTGTTTTTTGAGAGATGGACAGAATTAGATGATCACTTTTTGAGTATAGAGAATCTAATCCATTTATGGAACATTCACTGTGCTCTTATACATGAGAGAAAGTGGTTAAATGGTGGTTACATCCATTTTGGTGCCAACCCCGGTAGGTAGCTTGAAAGGTTGTTATAGGACACAACCGATTCCTACATCACAATGATTTCACCACTTGTTTTGAGAGATAGAAGAACCACCACCACCGGCTCTGCCCCTTAGACCCCCACAAGGGGCATTGCCCCTAGACCCTGCCAAGGTCGCTGCTCTCGGACCCCTGTATTCCCGAGTTTATATTTATTACTCCGAATGTGCACTATTCAACTCCGGTCTCTGTGAGTAAATAAACTCAACATATCTCAATATTAAGAATAACTACACTAATATATTTTGATAACATTAAAATCACCACACATATTCCTCTGTTGTTCTTCTTATATGATGAGTAAGAAGACTTTATTAACAGGTGGAATTGGATCCATTAAGAGTATTTGGCCTAGAAATTGAGAAAATGTGTCATTAAGCCCCATCAAGAAACTCTTAGTTTGGTCAGCTTCCTTTGCCGCACCACAAGTACAAAGTCCACAAGTATAATGAACATTAAAATTTGACACTTCATCCTAAATGACCTTTAGTTTTGTGAAGTAATTACTTACAGAATCACGTTCTTACATAAAATTCATAAGATCTCTTTTGATTTTGAAGATTCTGAGGACCATTGCTTGGCCGAAATCAGTCCTTCAATTCCTTCCATATATAATGAGCAGATTCCAAAAAGACGATGCTTGGTGAGATCTCCTTTGAGACTGAGTTGAGAATCCATTAAATACCAACATTATTGTTTATTTACTACGATTTAAGATGAGTTTAATCATTAGAAAATCGATTAGAAATGATCCATTTATGAAATCAACCTTGTTTTTTTTTTTTTTTTTTTGTTTTTACAGAGAACGAAATGAGCATAACTCTGCTGCATGACACATTGTTATCCCCTATGAGCACCCGTGAAACGAGTACTAAACCAAGACTATTGGAATGATGCAGAAAATAAGTATCATCAACTGAAATGCCATCAACTTGTGAATTGGATGCAAAATTTGTAGAATTCGGCAGTTTAAGAATCATGAAACAACAATTCAGGAATTTAAAAATCAAAGATCAAGAAAGAACAAAACAGTAAAAGAGAAATCAAATCTGAAATTTTAGATCGAGAAAATTAGATTGACCAAAAAAAATCAAATGAGGAATCGAATTGGAAATTGAAGAACAAGAATTCCATATATGAATCATGAATGAGATTGAGACAGAGCCAGAATTGAAGTATGATGAAATCAGGAATGATGGAATGAAAAATATGCACAAATCAGAAGCACCTGCTCTTATACCATATTAGAGAAATGAGAGAATGTTGTTTATCTTCATTATTTACAATGTCGATTAAAAGCTCTGTATATATACAAGACTAAAGATGCACCATTATTGCTAACATAAGCTGAATGTAACAATATTAGCTAACTAACTATTGACATTGACTAACTGACCTTTTACCAACTAGCTTTTCATTGAATGATAATATATTAACAGCCGTGCGGCTCCCACCATTGATGCACTTCCAAAACGACTTGGTTCAAGGTGAACACGATGCGTATTAACAAAAGAATAACGAGGATGATGATCTGGAAGTTTTCAAGGTCGAGAATCAGTTTCGTATTAAACTTTGAATGATATGATATTCTACGTATAATGTTTTGTATTATAACTTTGTGTAGCTTTGTATTGAATTTGAATGTTTAGTATTAAGTTTCAATGCTTTCGAATATGTGTATCTGGAAGGTTCCCTGTCCTTATTTATAAACTATATCGAAAACTTTCTCTGCAGAGAGACAGACAAGTCATGACTATAAATATTAGTTTCAAAGTTCAAAAAAAAAAACTTTGTTAGAACAACTCTTCTATTTTTTCTATAGATACCAAAAATTTCTAAATTCAAAAACAACTAAAGTAACCAATATTGTAATCACCAAAAGTATCACATGATTGACAAAACTTAACAGTATTTAGCCCATACTAAAATCTAAAAAAACCCCAAAGTACTGTTAGAAGATAAAAAAATATTTAATTCAAAACCGCAAACGAAGGCGTCCTTTACATTTTCATGAATGT
This sequence comes from Lactuca saligna, assembly GCF_052625555.1. Taxonomy (NCBI): domain Eukaryota; kingdom Viridiplantae; phylum Streptophyta; class Magnoliopsida; order Asterales; family Asteraceae; genus Lactuca; species Lactuca saligna. The sequence continues at coordinate 74,174,490 of NC_136417.1, forward strand.
GTGTACGCTGAGACCTTTGCGTGGACCGCTCATTCTTCTTTGCTATTTGAATGTGAAGAGCTGAGGACCGAGGAGCACGTGTTCACGTTTTCATGTTGTTATTTGCAAGCAACCGTTGCAAGGTTATAACTCCTCTGGATCAGTTAAGAACTTTTATGATAACATGTTTGGTTGTATATGTGCCTTTAATTTATCTATTGAGAAAAGCTTTTGGTGTCAGAGATTATACCTCACATTCATGAGTGATGGCCAAGTAGGTGGTACTTCCTTCGCGCTAAAGCTCTAAAGCGCACTTCGTCTTCTGTTGCATGCAGATAAAAAATAATAAGTTTATTATCATTCACATATATCCGCTTTGACGAGGTAGTTGTAGCTAGGATTCTCAATATGGTGGGTTTTGATCTAGATCCAATCCAATATATTTATGTGATCGAACATATAGAAGCCTGGCCAACTGATCCAACAAATTAAATGGACCATTTAGATGGACCGATACTTGGATCTGTCCATCATCCATCTGGGGTAGATCCGTTTACAAATCAAGACTAGAGCTTCTATAGTCATACTTTAGAAGAGAAAACTCTTATTTTTGAGGTCAATAAATCAAATCAACATAAACGGGTCGATTTGGTCATGATCTACTTAATTAACTATCTAATGAAGTTGAACCATACTTCCAATTAGATCTTGCTTAATCAATTAAAATCCCATGGCCGACATTGACAACCCTAGTTGTAGCATATATATTGCTGGTGGAGGAACTTGTTTTAACAACTTAATTATTGATATTGTTAAATATGTTTGGAAACAAATACTAAATGAATTGTACTACATAACACATGATAAAAGAATATATAACTAAGAAGAAGGATCTCTACCTTTAAAGCTGGCACCACCTGTAATGAAGGGATGATAGCGATCTACTCTTAGTTCAGCGGAATTCCGCATAAATTGCCAGGCATCTAGGATGTATTCACCGGATGTTAACTGAAATCCAGTGAGATCTCCACCAATGATGTGATTCCATGACTTGTAATAACCTAACACATCTTCCTCTTCATCTTCACCTTTATCTCCATCTTCATCTTCATCCATGTTTCCATCATCATACACTAAACTCACCCCACACTCCTTTGTAAGTTGATTATAGGTCTCTGTAACTGTAATAGTAACATGGTCACCAGCTTCCATCTCATTCATCCCAAACATCCAATGGCTTAACAATGTCAGGGACCGTGCCTGTCCACCTACACTCGCACCATCAATGTAATGTCTGTATATCCAGGTGCCATTCTTTGTTAAATTACTAACTTTGATTATTGGTAAATCAACAAACTGATTTGGAAATAGATAACCCGGCACATAGCAGAAATTCAATCCTCTGAAGTTGTAAGGAGATGATGGAATGGTAAATGATATTGATGGCCCCTTGCTTCTACAATGAATCCAATTCGGCATCTGTTTCCCCCCCATAAATTGTGCTGAATATGCCAAATTCATAATACATCTGCCAAATACAACCACCTAAATTAATCACCATATCATTAATACACATATTCACAACAGGTGGCTAAAGACTTAATGTTTACTAGAGGAAACCTGGATTTGAGATTCTTCTGATTCTCTGAAATAAAAATTAGTTCGGACTTGCCTTCCATTAAGGAAGTCTAAATTAGTCCACCCCAAACTACCTAACACCCTTTCCGCTACACCTGCCATTGGTTGGATTTTGATCACACCTTCGAACTCAAATGAAGATGGTTCTAACGATTCCCAGTCTATTGTGAAATCAGGTGTGGACTTTTCTAGATCAAATATAGTTTTTTATGGCAAAGGCTTGTAATCAAAATAGATGATCAACTCTCTTGGTGGATATTGAAGATGCTCAAGTGAACTAAGAGATAGACAGTTTCTCATATCAAGTCTCTCTAGCCTAGGAAGGCTTTTCACACAATTTGGCAGGGAAACAATAGGATTATCATCTAAATATAAATCCTTTAACATAGATAGCCGACTAAAGTCAACGGGAAAGGATTCAGTTGAAAAATTATTACTTACAAGTGACAAGCATGCTAAAGATATTGGTATAAAAGTCGCAAAGAACTTTCGATAACTTGGTATAGCTTCAAGAACGGAAGAGGAAGAGGTTTTTGTGTTTATGCCAATACTGTTACCCTTGAGCATTTTCAATGAATCTGTATTCCTAATCTCGATATGAGATTCACACAGATTACAACCATCTAGCAATAAAGTTTTCACCTTCTTTAACATGCCTATGGTTTTTGGAAGTTTTTCAAGTTTGCTGCAGTACCGCAGGTCAATGAGAACAAGTTTAACACATGCCTCAATTGATTCACATACTTTAACCAAACCAATGCAATTTGTAACTATTAGCTTCTCAAGCAAAGGGAGTTCTTCAAATCCTCCTAGACTAGAAAGCTTTTCACAGAAACTTAAATTAAGAATCTTCAGTGTTCCAAGCAGCCTTTTGTCTTTTGAGCACGATTCAAATAACCACTGAATTGGATATAAGTTAGAATTCTAGTAATTTTCATCAACTGAGCATGGACGAATAATAAATGGATATTAGTTACCTTTTGCCAATTCTGAAGTCGTTGTGTATTGCTATAACAAACGCCAAATGATTCAATATTGCTGTATGACATGTCAAGAGAAACCAAATTCTTCATTGGCAGTTTTGATGGAATAGACTTTAAAGGAAACCCATGCATCACCAGCCATCTTAATTGTTCTGGAAAATTCTCATAAGACCCTCTGATTTGCACATAATTGAGTTGTAGTAGCATTAGATTGTCCATCATGCTCAATGCATCTGTTTTCACCTCAAATGGTCCACATAACTTCTCTTTTTCAAGCATTCTCATGTCAAGAGTGAGGCCTAGAACATTTTCTGTACCCTAAGAATAAGGGGACACAAAAAGAATTACGCATTATAAGCATGAATATAAACAAGAAAGAATATTTTAAACAAGTATATATATGGTCTCATACCTTTTTTTGTTTTAACACTTTGAAAGATTCCTCATGACACCATAATCTGCTTTGTTCCCATGGCTTTTGAGGTGATTCTTTATGTACTTCGAATTTTCCCATTTCTTGAAGCAACTGATGCATCATTAGTTTGTTACTCCATCCGATACTAAGAAGACATCGGTCAGTGAGATTGGTGATTCCGGATCTTGTTTCGATGTCACACGCCTTTAATATTGTTTGAGTAACATCTCTATCCATTCCAACAAAGAAACAAGCAATATGCTTAAATAATTCTTTATCATTGGATGATAAAGTGTCAAAACTCATTCTCAGGACATTATTGATATTGGAACCCATCTCTTTCTTCAGGCCTTCTATATACCCTTCCCAATAAGCTACATCTCGATTATGTAGAGACTTGCCTAAAACTTCAAGAGCCAACGGATGCCCTTCACAATACTTCACAAGCTTTTCTAACACCTCTTCAAAACCTACCTTGGGATAGTTGCAGATGAATGCATGAAAGCACAAAAGTTCCCTTGATTCGATCTCATATAAGCCATTAAGCAAATGCTTTTCATGCTTGGGTTTAAGGTTTGTTTTGAACATCGCACAACTCTGTATCAACCATGCATCCTTTGTTGTTATTATTATTTTGCTTCCTGTATGGAAACCTTTGCTTCCGAGTAATGCATCCAACTGTTCGAGACGATCAATATCATCTAGAACTATAAATACCTTTTTACGGGCTACTACATTCTCTATCATTGAGATGTATGTAAAAACATCATGAACTTGAGTTGAACTTGATTTTGATGTTGAAATATCATCATAAAGTTGTTTTTGTAAGGCAAGCAACCCACCTGATCTTTTGTTAGAGGGCCTACTAATATCCTCAATAAAGCTGCTTGTGGCGAATTCATGAGAATGTAACCCATAGACATATTTTGCTAAAGTTGTCTTCCCAATCCCGCCCATACCCATAATAGTGACTATGTCTGCCTTATGTGAGGATGAATCTTTCAACCATGAAGTGAGGAATTCCTTGGAATAGTCCATCCCAATAAGTTTTGGTAGAGGAATCCTTGAGGATATACGTAATGTACGATAGATGTCCTTTACAACTTCTTCAATAAACTTTGTCTCTCGCCTGAAAAATGATTTTCGTAAGAACCACAAAACACAATCCAAAAAACTAACATACAAGATTTGGTGATTTAATCTATCTAGACATCCAAATAATATCTATGTATATATGAATGAATGTGTGGATGAATCGATGGATGAATGCATGTATGTGTTTCTATATGTATGTATCATGTATGGATGTATGTGTTTATGAATATATGTATCATATTAACATTAGGTATTCTTAAGATAAGTTTCACATAAAAATTACATCATACTTGCAATTCAAACCATATAACTATCTGATGTGTAAGATCAAAACTTTTATGTATAATAAGACCAGAGCCACCAATGTATAATAAAAGTCCATCAAACATGAGTATTGATGTGGTTTTGCAAGAATCTAAACAACATGACAGGTTACAGTAATATATTAGTTAAAATTGTAGATAAATAAATACTTGTCACCCACTTAACTTAGTCTATAAAAAACTTAACTTTTATTTAAAATACAACAAAAACCTTATATTTTTGTTATGTCAACAATTCCAAGAAACTCCTGCAGCCACTTTACTTATTTACAAATTAGGTTGCCTATAGGTTTCCATAAAAAAACACATTTTCTACCACCAATCTATTTTATTTTATTCCAAGTTATGCATGGCCTCTAGCCTTTAAACTCTTCTCATTCAGTTTTCTAAGTATTTTTTCTCCTATGTATGTCTTTTTCTCACCCGTAGTCAAAATAGAATCCTTCCCCTAGCTACCTACCTTTGGAAGGGCATGTGGACGAACAAAACGTGGCAGGTAGAAGAATAAATTGAGATTAAGGAAATGTGAAAACCAAATTCCAAACTGAAAAAGAGAAGTTGAAGTAGCAGGAGAAGCTAATGCTTAATGAAGTGATTAGCATTGCTTGAATCAAACATTAGGTTCTTTAAAAAACCATTTTGAGGACTTAATTCGACTACGTATGAGTCAAGCAGCAACTCATGGTTTTTGACCGAGTCAAACTATTGACTCTTTTAGGATTTTAAATGTATGGACTTGTAACTCATACTGTTGGGTAATCTTGACATCGGATATTTTGGATTATAGGTAAAAGGTTAGTTTTTGTTTACTGTATCTATAATTGAATAAAAGGTCATGAAAGGGTGTGTGAATGAGTACAATGGATGTGAAAATAGGTGTATTGGGTCATGGGAGTATCCTATTCTTTAGGAGTAGTGACTAGTTTTTAGGTTGGTATTGTTTATTTCTTTTAGGTTTCGTAGGCTATTTATAGCCGTGTGCTTTTGAATAATATAGTTTCTTTTGAGTCCAGAATAAAAACAAGAAAAGACTCCATCTGTTTTTCTTTTTTCTTCTTGTGTACAGCAGCTTCATAACATACATGTTTGTTTCTTTCTTATTTGTTTACGAGTTGTAGGGGCAGAACCAACATTTGGTATCAGAGCCCTAGGCTGGTGGGATCATCAGAATATGTGTGATAGAGTTTGAAGACCGATATGTGTGAGTTGAAGGAAAGGTTGTGTGCTGAATCAAGATTCTGGGTGAACCAAGAAGATAATCAGCATGTGTGGTGAAGCTAATCTGTATATGGAGAAACAAATCAACATGAGAAGAAAAAAAAGGATAAGTTTGATCAAAAGACGAGAACATTGTTCACCTGCAAGTGTGGGTGGGTGGGTTAAAGAAAGAAAAGAAGATCTAAAATCACCTAGATCTGTGTGATCCGTTGGTACTTTACGAGAAGAAAGAATCAAGTTATGGACAATGCCAGCAACAAATCCAGGTGGATCAAGTCAGGTTGTACCTTTGACCAGCCAAAGTATCCCATTGCAATGCCCCAAGTTAACAGCTACAAGCTCTACAAGTTGGTCGATTATGGTGGAGTCGATGATCCTACAGGCTTATGTTTTATGGGAAGCGGTTGATCCGGAACGGGAAGAGCAGTTGAGGCAATGAAAAATCTAATAGCAAGATTATTTGTGTTTCAAACTCTACCTAAAGATATATTGCTTCAAGTGGTTAAGAATAAGGATGCAAAACATGTGTGCGAAACTCTTCATGTGCGGTATTTGGAAGATGAAAGAGTTCAAAAAGCAAGAGATCAAACACTTAGAACCGAGCTAGATATGTTGAATATGAAAGAGGGTAACACGATTGATGAGTTTTTGGGAAAACTTAATGAGATTGTTAAAAATTCAAGATTCTTGGGTCTAGCTTGGAAGATGACACAGTCGTAAAAATGTTTCTAAATTCGGTTCCTAAGAAATTATTGTAAATTGTTGGATCTATCGAAGATAGAGAACATGTTACATGGGGAAGTTGTGGGGAGGTTGAAGGCATTTGAAGAGAGAACTAAAGCTCTTGATGAAGGTGATAATGATCAAAATCAAAACAAGATTTTATTGTCAAAAGAGGATTGGAAGAGAGAACCAAGCGTGGTAAATTCAATCAAGGTCAATACCGACAAGGAAGTTGGTGTACAAGGTCATGAGAGTGTTCTATTCTTTAAAAGTAGTGACTAGTTTTTAGCTTGGAATTTTTTATTTCAGTTGGGTTTTGTAGGCTATTTATAGCCATTTGCTTTTGATTAAAATAGTTGCTTATAAGTCCAGAATAAAAACAAGACAAGCCTTTATCTGTTCTTTCTTTTTTCTTCTCGTGTACATCAGCTTCATAACATACATGGAATAAAAACAAGACAAGCCTTCATCTGTTCTTTCTTTTTTCTTCTCGTGTACATCAGTGTCATAACATACATGTTTGTTTTTTTCTTATCTGTTCACAAGTTGTAGGGGCTGAACCTACATTTGGTATCAGAGCCCTAGGCTCGTGGGATCATCAGAGGTTCTATGTGACCCACAGAGCTCTGTATGAGCTTATCAACGCTCTACGTGAGCCGAGTTCAAAACCAGGATTCTGTGTGATAGAGTTTCAAGACCGATCTGTGTGAGTTGAAGGAAAGCTTGTGTGCTGAATTAAAGATATGGTTTAACAAAGAAGACAAGCAACCTGTGTGGAGAAACAAATGAACATGAGAAGGAAAAAAAGGTATGTGTAATCAGAAGACAAGAACATTGTTCACCTGCAAGTATGTGTGGGTGGGTGAAGAGCCGAGAATTATATATTGTATTGATTAAACGTATTAGGGGTATATATATATATATATATATATATATATATATATATATATATATATATACTAACAATTACATATAAAGACCCTCTAGTCTATATTATTGTAATTATGTCTAATACGCCCCTGCATGCTAAGGATGGGGAATAACCTGCAGCTCGGATCAAAGAGATACAAATCTTGGAGTTGGCAGTGGCTTTGTGAAGATATTAGCTATTTGATCATGCGTTGATATGTGTTGAACTGTAAGAATACGAAAATTGCATAACATAACCACAACTTGTCTTTATTGTATTCTCGTACCACTGACTGTAACCACACCGGCTCCAAGAAATAACTCCACGACTTAATCCACACCCCCATCCTGATTCCTGCACCAGATACTAAAAATCGCTAAAAAGAATTCAGAAAAAAAAAATGACGCGGAAGAAACAAAATCAAAAAGCAATTAAACCCGATAAGATTGAGAAAAAATCAATTGATGGCAGTACCAAAACAAAATAGGACCCATGATTAGAATTAAAAATCAAATATGTGATACTGATTTGTATTGTTAAAGAATGTTTGCCTGATGCCTCATTGTATTGGGTCATTGTAGAAACGCCATGCTCTCGGTGGCGCAAACAAGGAGGAGGGGGGCGATGGAGTCCGCGGCGGTCAACGAAGAGGGCCACAAAGAAGGGCAGGGGTCAACTTGGAGGCCACAGAATGGAGCGAATAGCGACGGATTTGCTGAAGTGGGGGACTAGAACGCGACTAAAAGTAGTCTAAAGGATGGAAAAGACATAAATTTAAAACTAATGAACCATATTCATAAAAAGGTAATAGCTACATAGACAATAGGAGCGGTGAGTATTTCTCTAATATTCTATAATAAATAAATATTTTCTTTTTCATTTTGTCACACGATCTTTTTTGTTTTTTTTTTTTTTTTTAAAATTTTCCATTTATCATTTTTTGAGATTTTCATTGTATTTTCATATAATATTATAATTTTATTAATTTGAAAATAAATTTACATAAATGTTATAAATCTATTGATTTACTTTCTTTTTTCAATTATTTTATAAAATGTTTAATGTTTAAATATTGATATTAAATTTTTTATTTTTAATAAACTCGTGTAATACACAAGTTTGTTTTTAGTAAAACAAAGACAAAACTCTAAAAATGGTAAATGTGGTATTCATTTAGTTCAAATCATAATTTTTTTGGATCAATGGTTTTTGTGAGCAACTTTGATCGTGGTTTCGGCCTCTTAGTAAATTGAAAAGACTAAAATGTCATTTTGATATTTTTTTTATATATTTTTTCTATTTAATTTAAAGATTTATTAATAATAAATATGACATCTCTCTCTCTCATAGACCTGGCAATTCGTGTATTCGTATAATGAAAACGTGTCACCTACGAATTTGACATGATATGATTACATAATGTGAAATAAGCTTTATCTCAAATTTCAAAAGGAATTTGTGTCGTATATTTGTGTCGTGTCGTGTCTTTCACGGATTCGTATATTCGTGTCTGCAATTGTCAGGTCTACTCTCAAGAGACCAGAATCGTATACCCACTTTTCTTTCCACTTTTTTATTCCTGTAAACAACACTAAAACCCTAGAAAACCATTATTGTTGACAATACCTCACAACTGCTTGACACTGACGAAACCAACCACTCACTACAACAAAATGTGTTAAAAAACCCGGTTAAAAGATTAAAAGAACCCGGTTTTCAACCAGGTCGTTTATGGGGCGAGTCCTTTGTGAAAAAGGTTATAGAACCCGGTTAAAAAATCGGGACTTATTAATGTAATATACCCCGGTTCTTACGTATAAAAATGGGTCCTTCCACATAGGGATGAGCGTGGGACAGAACCGGTACCGACCCGTACCGTTCCCGATTTCTCAAAAACCGAATTTGGTCAAAAATCAATCCCGATTACCGAACCGAATTAACATCACCGGTATCAGTACCGGGAATGGTACCGGTTTTTGGTACTAGTATCGGTTCCGATATAGGATCGGGATTTTGGGAAAAAATGCTCATCCCTACTTCCACGCTAAGCAGAAGCATTTTCTTGTCACCATGTAGTCCGGTTCTCCTGTTCTATTATTCCAAAGCTTGTTTGTTTTCATACCTTTTCATAATATATACAACCTGATCTTTTAACTATTTTTACATTTTTTGTTAATATTTTATTCCAAATCTATAAACTCAATACCTTTTACTACCTTTTACTGACAGAATTTGAGTTTTTTTTTTAAATACAATAGATTAAAAAACAAATCCTTCTTTTTTTTCTGCTCAAAGTAAAAAAGAAAATACATCTTTAATAATATGAATTCAAAATATAAATGTATAATAATAATCCAATACATTTACCTATTCTAAAAAAACATCTAATACATTTACCTATTCTAAAAAAACATCTAATACGTTTACCTATTCCAAAAAAACATCTAATGCATTTACCGACAAAGTAGCTAATCTCCATCAATTTGCCAAAGATCAGACTCTGTGTGAATTCAAAATCCTAAGTTTATTGATGAAAACTTTATGTAATGGCTAAATGCTTGATGTTGCCTTCTCAATCTCATTGGGAATTGATTTCAGGGATAAACTTCTCTCATACAAAAGGGAAAAACACTCTCGAAAAGCTAACTATGAATGAATATCGTCTTTATGCAAACTAAAATCGACATTTTAGCTGTGAAAAGAAAATAAACATTCAATAAATCCACATTAAGTTATTAACAAACAAACACATCAAAGATTATTTAAATAACCTTAGCTTGAGATGCAATTAGGTATTGTCGAAATTCAAACTCCTTTAAGGGATCATCTTCAACAATTTGTGACAATTGTTTGTTGTTAGGGTTTAGGATTGCAGGTTAATCATATCTAATTCTCCATGGTCAATTCCACCACACACCTTTTGTTTTCCTGCATTGATGACTGTATTCGGTACAAGAGAATAAAAAAGTTTTACAGGTGGCAAAAAGTCATAGAATGTATAGCATCTATATAAAGCACCTGTTTCCATATAACAAACCTCTAATTCATGATATTCTTGCAGTGATTCCTCATTAAGATGAGGCATTTTAAACATAAATGCTAGGTTCTCATGTAAATAGATCTAATTATTTCATATTTCATAATAACAGTATTTTGTTATCACATTGACCGAAGAGATTTATAGATGTACCTTTAGATTGAAAAAAATATATAAACTCCAAACATGCATAAAGGGTTGGTCACTAAGTGTACCAATCTTATCCTCGTAAAACTACTGGATATGCCTACCAAGGTTGTTTCTGAGGCACTCCGTGATCTTGACTTCTAAGTCTCCCACAAAAGTTGATTTGGGTCCATGCAGATCAAATTTGTAGCACCTAGTGAACCAATAGCCAATAATTGAACTCATGGAAGTATACCATGTTTAAAAAAATGAAATTCGTGATAGTTTAATTAGTGGATTCAACTTTACCTTTCCCTTATTCTTGAATTGAACTCAACTTCAAGCTTTTCATACACGTTGTGTGCCATCTCGTATGTTGGCTCATGATTGGGTGTAGATTTAGACACAAAATAGAGGATCGATGAATCAAATCATCTAAATAGATTCCAAAAATTTATATGCATAAAGAATGAGTTTTAGACGAAATTATACCTCAATAGTGTTGATATCAGTATTGGGGAAATCGATTAGTGTGCCTCTAGTGAAAATAGCGGAGATAAAGCTTCGAATTCACATTGTTTTAGAGTATTAGGGTTTGGTGGTTCCTAACTTTCTATGCTTCAGTAGTAGTTGTCGCAAAGAAAAGCTTTGAACTGGTATACCGACTCAAATAGCGGGATATCGAAATATATAAAATTGATAGGCTAGATATCAATACTTGGTGGCGGGATATCAAAAATTCATATGTCATTATGCCCCATAGCCATAGAACACAGTTTTATTTACAAAAAACGGGTCATATGATTTTACAGCTAAAAGTGTCAGTTGTATCATTAGAAACCGGGTTGTTTAGTTTAGTCATATATCCCGGTTCCATACCTTAAACCGGGTCATATAATCCCCCATTTACAAAACCTAGTAATTCCATAATATGTCCCTTTTTTTTTATAAACCAGGTCTTATATGGCCCAAATGACTACCAACCATTTCCTTTTCTCTTGACGTCGTCGATTTTTTAGTATGAGGGGTAAGCACAAACAACTGAGGGACGAAGGAGATGATGGGTACACTAAATTCAATCAAAGTCTAAATCTTAATCCAAACCTCATCTTCATCTCTAATTTGCCCCAAATGAAGATGGATTAACCATATGAAGATGGTTTGGATCAATTTATCTTTCTTCGTGTTTCTTGTTTTCTTTTCTTAAACTCCTAAAATATATCAGTTTCCCCCTAATAAAGATGGATTCATCGTTGAAAAATGTATCGATTTTGGAGCTTCACAGGACTGAAAACGGATTCACATGAATCGGAGCTTCACCGAACCTGATCGCCATCCTGTCACCATTTCCCGCCAAGGGTATCAACACTTGGACTCTTCTATAACATAAGCAGGGCATCAGCACATTGATTCTGCATCAAACTCTTTGATTGAACCCACTTTGTTACATTTATGTTTAATCTCTCATTCTTAGAAAAACTATAATCGGATCTCTATGGTAATTGTAACCTGAAGTTGCTGATTGTAATCTAGCTTAGAGATTCACTTATATGTGAGTGATTGTTTTTCCTTGGAGGCTCTAAAAGCATGTATTCAACCATGATCAATTGCTTTTGCTTGGGGATGAATTTACATGCACAAATCAATTTCTAGAAACAAAAAATGCACATAAAAATCGATTAAATACTTGTTTTCAGGGTTTTTTAGTTCACAAATAAATTTTGAAGAACAAACAATTTCTTGTTCATTTTCTAGGTTTTTCTGGCGTGCCAAATTCATTTTTGATTTTTTTTATTTTTTAGTGTAACACCCTTGTTCCAGATGCGTAACGGCCCACAAATAGTAATAAAAAAATTTCATTTAAAACTATTAATTTCATTCATTGATTGTACCAATAGTAATAAAAAAACTTCATTTAAAACTATTAATTTCATTCATTGATTGTACCAAAAACTGTCAATCATTACAATATTCAAAACTTCATAGTACAAATATAGTACGTGTGGAAATCATAAGGGGAGGATATTGTTCCATCATGTCAGGCCCTTTCCTTTTTAACTGGAAGTACCTCGAACTATAAACATAAACTATAAGCATAAAGTTTAGTGAATTCCCCCAAAATACCACATACCACACATAAAATAAAATAAATGCTATGGGCCAAATCATAGTTATATGATCATTTCATGCCATGGGCCAAATTTTAGATATGAGCTCAATAAGATCCCTAAGGCCACAAACTGCCCTTAAACCTTTTCTACACCATAACTCTTGCATGGGACAAACCAAGTTTGAAGCTTGCATTTTTATGATTTAAAATGCGCTGAAATGTATAAAAAGATGGCTTAAAGGCTTTAGAGTAACTCATACTCACAAAGACCTGGATTTTAGGACAAAAGAGAAGAAAATTTAAGCTTAAGCTAGATTTATAACAATATAAGCCAAGGTTGAAGCTTTATATCCTGAAATGGTGCACCGAGGAGAAGATGTTGGATCCAAAGTCTTGAGAGGAAAGCCTACTCCTTGAACATCTTTCTTCACAAACAAGAGAGCCCACAACTCACTCCAAAAGCTCAAAATGCTCAAAATAAACAAAGGGTTGCAAGGAGGGTCGATCTTGGGATGGAAGCTGATAAAGGGGAAGGTCTTGGGGCTATAATGGTGCTTAAATAGCGCACAAACCCTAAATATTAGGGTTTTTGTCTAAACCATGTATGCGCCGCGTACTGGCGTGGGACTAGGTACACTCGGCGTACCCAACCTGCACCCAAAAATCATGAAATTGCCATTGGGGACCCATCTTGCAAAAAATTCATAACTTAAGGGTTAAAATCAAATACCTATAAAATTAGATGTTATAACTCTCCCCTACTTGAACTATACTTTGTCATCGAAGTCCGTTGCCGTGAACAAATCATGGTAGTGCTCTAGCACTCCGCCTCGGGCTCTCATATCCATTTGTAACCCTTCCGATGTTGCTACCGGACCTTGACTAGTGACAATTTTCTGTTATGCAGAGCCTTTCGTCTTCCGATCTAGGATCGTCACCGGTCTCTCCACATAATTCAGGCGGTCATTGACATGAATATCATCCAGAGGAACAGTTGCGGACTCATCAGCCACACACTTCTGATGTTGCTGAGACACGTGGAATGTGTAACATTCTGTTAAAAATAAATAAATAAAATAGAATAAGTAAATAGATAAATAATAATAATAATGGATAAATTTAAATAAATAAATAAGCTCTAAAACCATGAGATGTATTTTATATTTTATTTTATTTTAGCCCTAAATCCTTATTAATTTATCAATGTTAGCGATAAGGAGTTAAATGTGATAAATTCCAGAATTTTTGGTCCATATTGTAACATTGGGACTTGAATTATAATGAATTTTGGAAGTTGGGGGCCATTTGGTAAATTATGGACCTAAGTTGAGAAGAAATTAAGAGGGAGGGACCGAAAGTGAATTTTGGGGTTAAGTTGTATTTGAATAGGGTTATAACCCGTCACCTTTCTTCTTGGCATCCATTTCAAATCGTAGCTTCAAACAACCCTAACCCTAGGACCATTTTTCAGCTGTCACATCTTGTCTCCAGCTGCTACCACCACACCTTCTTGTTTTTCCGATCAGCCATGACCCGATGAACCTTTGCTGTCAGTGATATCGAAGATCGATGAAATCCGTGAGACGACATTGCGTCTCTCAGAGACCAAAGGAGCAAAGTTGAGGGTCGTTGTTACTTCTGTTCCGGTAAAGGTCGTGCAAATCTGCCTTCTCCATTCCTTTTTGCTGCTGTTTCATCATCGTCGGTACCGGGTTTGGATTGCGTTCGCCGCCACTTCCGTTGTTTCATGCTACCACTCTTCCATTGTCATACCCCAAAACCACGAATGGCGGAAACGTTCAGGGGTGGAGGACGTCATGTACAGTATCACAACAGTGTAATATAATAAACAAGCAACAACATCATCCATTGCATTATAAGTAAAGTTTTAATACATGTGTGTTCTTTCATTGTAATAAGACACCAAAAATATACAATCAAAATAAAAGACGAGACTTGTCTGCTCCGTCTTCTCAAAACATGGCCACCATACCTGTCTACTGATGACCTGAGAATACAAGTTATTTTGAAAGAGAGTATCAGCTTTAAAGCTGGTGAATTCATAAGTATTTAAGTGTCATTGTCTTGCTTTGAAAAGCTGTTTTAAAAGTTATGCAAACCTTTAAATGTAAATGTTGATGTAAGTATGAAATGCCCTAGAAAATCCCTTATTTTCTATCAGTGTGAGATGTAGTCTTCTACCAAGACTCGACATGTTTTGTTATGACAATGTAGTCTTCTACCAAGACCCGAATGTTTTGTTATGACAATGTAGTCTTCTACCAAGACCCGAATGTTTTGTTATGACAATGTAGTCTTCTACCAAGACCCGAATGTTTTGTTAGTAAAATGATAGTTTTTCCTTATATTGACTAGTACTAAAGTACTTAGTCTAACTCATCGTTTATGTGAAAGTATCACAAAATAAAAGTAAACAGGAAAATGTACTACTGTAAGTGTTGTCACTGGGTACTAGGACCAACACAACATCGCGTTGAGCGAAAAATGCAACCTAATGAACATCCGAAGATTTTCATCTCATCCTCTGTAGCTGCAACAGGATGGAAGGGAGGGTTAGTCCCGATGTCGACCTCCTAATATAGATCGTTAACCTAATGATCCTCCGAAGATTCACATCTCATCCACTGTTGTAACAGATGGACGGAGGGATGGTTAGTCCCATCACTGACTACTAAATAGTGATAACCTTAGACCTCCGTAGATGGTCATCGACCACTGGTGCTAATCAGTGGGGTTCGGAATGGTAAGTCCCGCCGAGATATCCCATTGAACCGGGATAGGAAAGACAATTTACTCAATAAATACTAATAAATCATCCTTGTAGTACTAAGTACACGTATCTAGGTAAGTGAATACAGGATAATGCACCTATGTAAAAGTGTTCATGTATGGAATTCATGTAAGTGTGTCCATGTAATAGGTAAATATGTGTAAACATATTCATGTATCACGTAAACATCTGTAAGTACTCATGTATCAGGTAATGTACTAGTATAGACTCATGAATGAACTGACTCTTGTATGATTCCTTGTAATAGGAGTAATGTTTGATATCCTCAAATTATCCATATGATAATTTACTGAACTATAATTAGTAACTCATGTAGGTTTATACACTCTTACTACTCAAGGGTGTGGAAACAAAATGAAAGCTGTAAACTATAACATCGATACATATATAAGAATATAAGTGTATATGCATAGTTTAGTTCAAGAATGTAAAATGGTTTTGTAAGACATCTTATAGGTTTTGAACAAGGATTAACAATGACCTGAGGTCATTTTAATATACATTTCAAAGGTAAAACATTTGATAACAATGTGTTTTTAAGATTTAAAACCATTTCATGCATCACATTTTGTAGTATGTGAAATCTGTTAAATGACAAACTCAGTTATAAAATACAAATCAATGATTTAATAACATGTTTGTTTCTACTTGTATTCCCCCCAATTAAAGCATTTAAAATCCTTTAAAACATTGATTAGGGGTATGAACTCACCTGTAGTTGGTGATTGGAATGAATTGAACGGTGTAGGATTTCCTAGCTGCCAAGCGAGGACTTGTACACACACTACGATCCTAATGAACATATAATCACACACATATATGCATTCAATTAGTCTTAAATCACTAATTGATAATGTTAAGACATCCTAGGCATAATAAACACTTTATATAAGTGTTTTAAGCCCTAAGGATTGCATCTAAACCATTATGGGACAAGGTACTTGTGTTTAGGGGTCCAAAGGATCCCATATATGAGTTTACTCCTCATATACCAACACACATGGAGTTTACGGTTGTAAACCCTTGAGTTTACGGCCGTAAACTCCCAAACATGTGTGTTTGGTGTGTTTTGAAGTCCCAAATGCTTTCTAGAATTATTTTAACTTGCTGGCTAAATCCTTGGAAGGTTTTAAGGTCTAGAAATACTCCAAATAGGAGTTTACGGCCCTAAGGCTATTTCCCTTAGAGTTTACGGCCGTAAACTCTAAGTATAGGGTGTTTTTGTTGCTTTCAAGCCTCTTGCACTTGTGGTATATGTTCTAGACTTTTATTCCTAGCATATGAAGGCATTAGGCACACCTTGGTGCCCTTTTTAGGAGTTTACGGCCCA
This sequence comes from Lactuca saligna, assembly GCF_052625555.1. NCBI lineage: Eukaryota > Viridiplantae > Streptophyta > Magnoliopsida > Asterales > Asteraceae > Lactuca > Lactuca saligna. The sequence goes on from NC_136417.1 coordinate 74,191,189, forward strand.
AGAACCATGTCTTGGCCATAAACTCACTTTGTTAAGTGATTTTGATGTGGTTTGGTCCCTCCATTAAGTGGGTAACAATTTCTTGTAAAGGTCTAGGGCTTTAGGTGTCTTAAAACACCCGTTTTTGTCCATTTCTATGGAGTTTACGGCTTAAGATACACTTGGGCTGTAAACTCACATTTGTTTGTGTTGTTTGATGTGTTTAAGGCCTTAGATTAAATGGGAACTAGCCTTGTTAAAAGTCTTGAAGCTTTTGTGGCCTTAAAACACCATTTTGACCCCAAAAAGGGAGTTTACGGCCTAAGAAACACTTGGGTCGTGAACTCCCCAAACTTGGGTAATTTATGGTTGTTTTCTTGTCCCTAACACACATACATATGAGTCTAAGGCAGTTGCATAAATCAAGGGTCGGTTTTGGCTTCGTTTCGGGAGTTTACCGCCCAAGAACACCTTGGGGAGTAAACTCCTAAATTTAGTGATTTAGCCTTCTAAATCATGATATAAACACATATAAAGCTTTCTAACTTTACTAGAAAGAGTTACTCACATTTTAGGATAAAAGCCCGAAGATCCGTGAGAGAGAAAATGGCTTTTCTCTAGTTGGAAATGTGAATAATGAATAAATTTGTTTCAGAATTCTATTTATAGTCTTGAGATATTTTTGGCAGAAAATATTGTTATTCCAGAAATGATCTCTAATATAATAGAGTGTTGCAATAACAGTGTTGCACAAAACCCTAGTGCACCCACTCTCCTGATATTTCCTGAAGTGTAAACCCTGAATTACTCAAACTTACACGAAAAAGTCTGAAAATTAACTGTGACTGCTGTAACTTCTATTGAAGTGATATAGTTTGTACAGAATGGAGATTTCGGGTTTTCACATCCATCGTCCCTCTGTCATCCTCCTCCTTCAAGTTCAATGTAGAGCTGCTCAGTGGGTGTTTCTGCACATGTATGTGTGTGTTTCAGTATGTGTCGGCGTGTGGGTGTACCTTGGTTAGCCGAAAGTCGAAGAGAACCACCATGGCCGCCAACCATGGTGGCTATTGCCATTGTTTCCTTTTCCAGCCACCACCAGCCACCATGTGGTGGTGGCTATGTGTTTAAAATGGTGCTTATGTGTGTGTTTATTATAGTTGAATGTGTTTTGGATGTTGCTTAGCCGAAAACTAAAGAAAAACCACCACCACCATGAGGTGGTGACTGCCACCTCCTGGTACTGCCGACCACCATTTTGGTGGTTGTATTGGGCTTTTTCTTATTCTTTTGGTACTAGTGTGTGTGTGTGTGTGTGGTAATAAATTGTTTATGTGTTGTATTTTTGGAATTATTACTCAAACAGTCGTCGTGTGGACCGATTTACGCGAGGTGGAAGTGGGTGGTGCCCAATTTATTAATTAAATATTTATTTAATTAGATAATTATTTAACTTTAGGGGTTAGAAACCCTAACTAGGGTTTAGAAAACCCTAATATAGAGAAACCCTAATTTTGGAGTTTGTCGGGACCCGCATTAAAACTATTAACTAAACCTAAAATAATACTTAATAATTCTCCACAATTTACTTGAAGCAATATTGGACTTAATGGATTATGTCCTTAATGGGTTAAGTGGGGAACACTAATCCTAGTTATCGTTTTATGTAAAAACCCTAGAACTGAGGAGATTTCTTTTGGGGAATAATCGAGCGCATATTTTGGGCTGTTGACTGGATTATTATTTCATCCGAAAACGACTAAGTCAACCTTAATCAATCATACTCTTTAGTGATTAAGTCCTTAATGGGTTAAGTGTTCTTACTTAACCCTAATCGTCATTTCATGCGAAACCCAAATCGTCATTTCATGTAAAATCCTAATCGTCATTTCATGTGAAACCCTAGTCGTCATGTCATGTGAAACCCTAATCATAATTTCATGTGAAACCCAAATTGTCATTTCATGTGAAGTGGTCACTGTTGCATGTGACTGACATGTTATCGAGTATTGAGTCAAGTATCTTCCTGTAGGTGATTGGAAGTGAGTTGAAGCTGGTAGAGTCCTTCATTGCTATAGTGGTTTCTGCATGCACATCGATGTGAGTTTCGCCTCACTGTACCCATGGGTCGAAGCCACCAATATCGGCCCACTAGTTTTTGTTATCTATTAGTAGAGGGATGCCCTAGGGATTATGTATAGTCATGTAGGATAGACTGAGGAATCTTGATCTAAGCTCTCTTACCTGTTCCTTGTTTGGTTGTGATTCTAGAGTAGGATCATATGTCCGGGTGACTATCTCACCTCTAAGTATATATTGTTATGCATTCCTTGGAATGTTGATATTTAGTATGATGCTATGCTATAGTGATATATTAGATCTGCGTTCTGGTATTCAGTATGTTGTTATGTTGTAGTGATCTATTAGATCTATATTATGGTATTGAGTATATTGTTATGATGTGGTGATATGCTAGATCTATGTTCTGGTATTGAGTATGCCGATATGCTGTCGTGATCAGTTAGATCTGTCTCCTAGTATGGATTCTGTTGCTTTCTGGTAATAACCTGTAGCACTGTATGTTATTTGTGCTTGTTGGTTATCATCTATGGAGTGCCCTTAGGGACTGTCGGTGGTTATGTAGGATAGCCTGATAACTCTTGGTCTAAGCTCTCTTGCCTGTTCCTTGTTTGTTTGTTGCTCTAGAGTAAGACTATCTGTTCAGGTGGCTATCTCACCTCTGGTTACTTATGGTTATGCATTCTATTGGGGTTAGCTGGTAACGAACTGTATATGGTGAGAGGATTAGTATGAAGTAGTGATTTGTATGATTGTTGTTGCCTGTATTATGTGACTAATTGATCATGATTGTTTATATGTCGACATATTGTGTTTGGTTGGGTTGAGACGGTCCTACTTTGTGTGGTAGGCGAAGATACCGAGTGTGGGCTGGTTGTAAGCTGTAAGCACGATGGCTCGGGAGGAGCGGTAGGGTTGAGGTGGTAGGCCAACAAACCCTGGGTATGCCACCCGATGGTTGATAGGACCCGACATATTGGTATTCCAACCTGAGACTGATTGGGCCAATATGCTTATGATACGAGGGTATTCTATTCCCTCGATGACTGGACCCCTCGTGGACATGCCTGGTATTCCATTCCGAGCCTGATTGGGCCAGGCATGAGTATTTTTGTTTATGATTCTTTTGCGTGGGGGTATTTCAGGGGAAACTCACTAAGCTTTGTGCTTACAGTTTTGTTTATGGTTTCAGGTTCCTCAGATGATCAGAGTGGCAAGGCAATGGCGTGACCATACACACCCTTGGTTTTACAACAGATTGGATCTTCGGAAACTCTGATTTTCAATTAATGTTGAGAACACTATTTTTGTAAACATTTTTTTAGTAAAAGGGTCGTTTTGAAAAGTTTAAAATATGTTGAAAATTTTTGGACGTTACAGAATGTGTTATGGATTTGGCTAAACTCATCAGGAAAATCCAGTTGGTATGTAACCTTGCCAACCCGAGGCGAAATCCTGAAAGGTCCAATGAATCTAGGGCCTAGCTTTCCCCGATTCAGAAATCTAATGACACCTTTCCAAGGTGACACATTTGGAAGTACCAAGTCTCTTACTTGAAACTCGAGGTTTGAATGTCGGCAATCTGCATACTTCTACCGGATTTGCATGACTCGCAACATGTCACGCAGCTACTAAATCAACTCGGTAGTCTTGAGTAAAACCTATGTACTTCCCATGACTCGATGCCCGACCTCCCCCCAACAAGTCGAGGTCCTACACCTTCTTCCATACAACATCTTAAGCGGTGGTCAGTCAATACTAGCATGATAATTGTTCTTGTAGGAGAACTAGGCCGGTAGAAGGTAAGTATCCCAAGTCCATCCAAAATCCAACTCACAAGCCCGTAACATCTCCTCGACCTTCTGAGTCGTCTGCTCGCTCTGGCTATCTGTATGAAGGTGGTATATTGTACTAAAATGGAACTGAGTACCCAACTGCTCATGAAACTTCCTCCAAAATCTAGATGTGAAACGAACGTCCCAATCAGAAACCACCGAAACTGGCACCCCATACCGAACTACCACCTCCCGTACATAGATGTCAGCTAATTTATCTACAAATATGCTCTCGAAAATTGGTATGAAATGCGCACTCTTGGTCAATCTATCAAAAATGGTCCAGATAGAGTCAACACCACGTGTTTTCCTTGTGAATTTTGTGATGAAATCTATGGTAATCTCTTCCCACTTCCGCATGGAATGGGTAAGGGCTGCATCTTACTGTGGGGTCTCTGATGCTCGTCCTTGACATTCCTGCAAGTCAAGCACCGCTCTACAAACCCAACAATCTCCCTCTTCATATATGGCCATCAATAACTCAACCTCAGATCCCTGTACATCTTTGGGGCCCCTAGATGGTAAGAAAACTTTGGCTTATGTGCCTCCTTTAAAACTATGTGTGTCACGCCACCTGATGCCGAAACCTAAACTCTACCACACTGAGTCAACAACTCCCAGTTTTCTCTAACAATAAGGGAACCGGTCCCCTGATTCGCTCAGTTTTCCAATTTTCCCTTTTCAATCTATCCACCTAATCCTTCATGATCAAATCCATCAAAGGCAAGGTGACAATCATCCTCAAGCATATATATGTGATAGAAGAAAACATGTCCTTGCTGCTTAAGGCATCAACCAACACATTACCCTTACTAGGGTGGTACATGATCTCGGAATCACAATCCTTTAAAACATCCAACCATCTCTTTTCCGGATATTCAGATTCTACTGGTCCATCAAATATCTTAAATTCTTATGGTCGGTGAGGATAGTGAAGGGTTTTAAGCATCCTTAAAACCTTAAGGTGCACATACAACCCTAAATTCTTTGGATCTATGTTTTCTCTAATTTTACATGCAATTGGATTTTCCAAAGCATTACCCTAACTATCATACAAAACATGGGTACTTGTATAACAAAAACTAGATAGATAACATACCTTTTCTTGTAGCTTGATTCCTTGGACCTTTAAGAGCCTAGCACCCCAAATGTGATGCCTCAAATGTTTCACACAACACCACGAACAATGGAGGACTTGAGAGAGTATTACTTGCACTCAAAATCGGCTGTGCTCTTCTGAAGATCACTAGGGTGCAGATTTTAGTAGCCTAGGGTCTTCTTATATAGTGTGGCAAAACTAGGGTTACACCATGTAAGACCTAATATGCATGAGCTTCCATATTCCTTAGGCTACATGGGTTTAAACCTCCATGGATCATCCATGGGTTGTCACATTGTTTTAGCCCAACCTAAAGAATCATGGATCATTGGACCACATTATAAGAATCACTGATTTACACAATCAATCCTCATATATTTAATTAGTCTCTTTTGATCACAAAGTTAATTCCAAATTATTTCTTGATCAATACTAATTAACTAATATGATTTCGTATTAATATATTAGAACTTATAAAATATTAATAAATCATAAATATCCTCTTCTCAAAAGTCCATCCTTACAAATTGTTCTGGTGCCATGCAACCTAAATGGACCATGCTACTCTCGGGTCAAGTACATTCCAATTATCGTTATGGGCTTAGACACTAAATCCAATAGTCTCCCACTTGGATAAGTCTAATAACTATAACTACAAGTATGACTTCAAACACCGACTAGTAATCGTAGCTCTTAAAAGCCTTTGTCGTACTATGAAGCTCCATTTTCAATAAGTGATCATATAATCCTCTATACTCAAGATATCAGCCTGACTAATACATGGAACAACGTCTTACTTATTTTCCTGCAGTTTGTTTCCTGATTTCCGATTTGTTTGACATAGAACTTAATCGAACACATCAATTAAATTCTGACCGGGCCCAGAACATAAGTCAAAACAAAATCATCGAGGGGCCCAAGATATCGCTTTTAATCCTCCAAGTACTAAAAAGAACAGATAAATTTCGACACATATTCTTGTACTAACTACTCGTTAATTGTACACAACAACATGTTTTATAGCATCAAGTTACTGAAGCGGTTTCGTATTATCAATGTACAACCAAATCATAGTCAACAACTCATATCTCTTGGTTTGAAGACTTATATGATATTATCGTCTCACGATCACTCAAAATTCCATGAACTGATACAAGAGAGCATGGGTTTAATCCAATACTCAGACCTTATGAGCACTCATGAATGTTGTAGCAAACTTTGCTATGTCTAATACAATTCAGACAATCTACAAGCCAAATTCATGACAGTCTTGCCTCAATATCTACTTCCAAAGTATGATCGACTGTGGATGGTTTGAATAATATAATTATTCTGGAATTCAAAACATGCAAAGTGAAACAATAGTAAATGATTGACACAAGATAGTTACATTAGTTATAAATAAAAAAACACCTTCTATTTAATCTTCAAATGTCAATTAAATTTCAACTATTACAAGTTTCAAAACTATCTAATCATTAAAACTAATATTGTCCTTCATCCTGATACGCCTCACATGGTAAGTCCTTAACCCTACTCAATCCCTTCATGAGGGGATCTGTCGGGTTCTCCTCAGACGATACCCTCTTTGCTACGAGGAGTCCTTCCTCTATCCGATGTCTTATGAAGTGGTATTTTATGTTGATGTGCCTGGATTTGCCATGATCCCTTGGTTCCTCGGCTAAGGCAACTGCACTCTCGCTGTCACAGAAAATATCCATAGGTTCCTTTATAGTTAGTACAACTCCAAGGTCTTCGATGAAGTTCTTTAGCCATATTGCCTCCTTTTCCGCCTCGCTTGCTTCATGTACTCTGATTCGCACGTTGAATCAGCTATTATCTCCTGCTTGGAACTTTTCCAAGTTATTGCTCCTCCATTTAAGGTAAAGACCCAACCCGACTGAGAGCGGAAATTATCTCTGTCCGCCTGAAAACTGGTGCAACTATACCCCACCACTCTCAAGTTATCACTGCCAACGAGGGTAAGGACCTAGTCCTTAGACCTCCGCAGGTACTTGAGAATGTTCTTACCGCAGTCTAGTGAGCCTTACCCCGATTCTTCTGATATCTGCTAACCATGCTCAACGCAAAGGCCACATCAGAGCGAGTACAAGTCATAGCATACATGATCTCAGTTATCTCAACCTCTATACTCGGGCTCTGAGTTTTACTCAGTTTGGCATTGCTCTTCATCGGTAAGTCACCTTTCTTGGAATCCATAATGCCGAATCTTTTGAACACCTTCTCCAAATAGGTACTTTGACTTAGTCCAATTAGTTTCTTACTCCTATCTCTCAATATCCTTATCCCAAGAATATTGGCAGCTTCTCTGAGGTCCTTCATAGCAAAACACTTCCCAAGCCAGGACTTAACCTCCTGCAAGGTTGGGATCTCACTTCCTATGGGTAGTATGTCATCCACACACAATACCAGAAAGCTAATTATGCTCCCACTAGCTTTGACATATACACAGGACTCATCCTCGTTTCCTGAAAATCCAAACTCTTTGACTTTCTCATCGAAACAAGGATTCCATCTACGAGATGCTTGTTTTAATCCATAAATGGATTTCTCAAGCTTACACAATCTATTAGGGTACTTTGCATCGACAAAACCCTCTGGCTGACTCATGTAGACATCCATTTGCCATATGGCATAATCATGAACTGCAACTATGGCTAGCATAACCCTAATTGACTTAACTTTTGCTACTAATGAGAATGTCTCATCATAGTCAACTCTCGGAGTTTGAGTAAAGCCCTTTGCAACCACTCATGCCTTGTATGTATGTAATTTCCCATCCATGTCGGTCTTCTTCTTGAAGATCTATTTGCACCCGACTATCTTACGACGTGGTATATTGTCAACCAAGTTCCAAACTTGATTATCATACATGAACTAAATCTAGTTGTCCATAGCCCCTTTCCATTTCGCAAACTCGAGGCCTGCCATGGCTTCCTTGTAGTTGTTAGGTTCATCCAAATTTACCAGTATGCTATCACTGATAAATGTATCACCTTCTATAGTAATATGGAAACCATAAAAATCAATTGGAACTCTAACACTACTGGAACACCTCAGAAGTACGAACTTGTCAATCGCTCAACAGGAGTTTCCTCCTCAGGTTGATTGCTAGTGTTTGAGGTTCCTTCACTGCTTGACTCTTGAAGTTCTTCAAGGTCAATTTGACTCCCATTGTCTCCTTGGCCTATGAGCTCTCTCGCGAAAGACTCCTCTCCTTGCAATGAAGACAACATTGTCACTCGGTCTTTAGAAGACATAACCAAAGGAATTATGTGGGTAGCCGATGAAAATACGACGCTCACTCCGAGGTTCGAGCTTGTTGTTTGTATCGCATCTTACGAAAGCCTCGCAACCCCAAACTTTGATGTGTGCTAACAAGGGAACCTTCTCTGTCCACATATCATGAGGTGTTTTGGCAACCTTCTTAGTTGATACTAGGTTAAAGATATGGGCGACAATCTCTAAGGCAAAAACCTAGAATAAGATAGGTAACGAAGCTCGACTCATCATGGAAAGAATGATGTCCAACAAGGTTCGATTGTGCCTATCAGCCACACCATTAAGTTGTGGTGTCCTAAGTGGCGTCAATTGTGAAACAATTCCACATTCCTTAAAATAGTCAAGGAACTCGATATTAGGATACTTACCACCCCGAGCGGATCGGAGCATCTTTATCTTCCTGCCCATTTGATTCTCCACCTCTTGTTAAAACTCTTTGAATCTTTCAAAGGTTTCTGACTTATGCGTGTGCTTCTCCACCTGTTCTTTAAACTCTTTGAAACTTTCAAAGGTTTCCGACTTATGCTTGATTAAATAGACATAGCCATATCTACTATAATCATCAGTAAAAGTCACATAGAAGCGGTTAGCATCCCTTGTAGCGGTTCTGAAGGGACCACACACACTGGTGTGTATGAGATCCAACAAACCTTCACCCCTTTCACAAGTACCAATGAAGGGTGACTTGATCTTCTTTCCAAGTAAGCAAGATTTGCAAGTGTCATCTGACCTTAAGTCGAATGACTCCAAAACTCCAGCCTTTTGGAGTTAGTCTATGCGCTTCTTACTGACATCTCTAAGATGATAATGCGACAAGAATGCATTATCCAATTCATTGGAAGAATCAATGTGTAACACATTATTTCCTAAGTTGTTTACAACCATCACAATTTCATATACACCATTACAAGGTAATACTTTAAAATAAAAAACACCATTTTAAAAAGCATTAATAGCACCAATTTCATTATCAAATGAAAAACTAAAACCTTATTTGTACAAACCATGAAAGGAAATAATATTTCTCGCCATTTCAGAAAAGTAGCAACAATTAATTAAAATGTAACTCTAACCCACTACTAAGGAATAAAGAGTAAACTCCAATCTTGGTGACAGGCAAAACTTTCCTATTCCCTATGATCAAGTTTATCTTCTCGTGCTCCACATCGTTACTTCTTTTTAGGCCCTACACATTAGAACAAATGTGAAATCCACAACCTGTATCAAGGAACCAAGAATAAGAATGTGATGAGTTATTAGACAGAATAGTATAAATACTTGCATGGGTGGCCTGAATCTTCCTATCTTTAACATCCTGCAAGTATTTGGGGTAGCTACGCTTCCAGTGCCCTTTCTCATGACAATAGAAACACTCTGCTTCCTTAGGAATGGTAGAGGGAGCAGCAGAACCAACCTTGGTCCCACTTGAAGAGGATCCATCAAGAGACTTTCCCTTGCGGCTCTTTGAGGGAGCCTTCCTCTTTTTCCCCTTCCCATGTCCAATTGCAAGAACAGGGGAAGTGGTAGGAGTAGTAACAACCGATTTACCTATGAGACTAGTTTCAGCAATCCTCAAAAGCCCTTGAAGTTTTCTAAGTGTTGTCACACCCCAAACCGAATCGGAGGAAACGTTCGGGGGTAGAGGATGTCATGTATATTATTACAACAATTGCATCACAGTATTCAAAGTAACACATCCATTACATTGACAATATAGGTACTGCATCAGTTTGATACATATTTTGTATACATCAAAAGTATAACAAAATATGAAAAACATGACTCTATATGCTCTGTCTTTTCAAAATCCTGTGGGAGTTCCTATCTACTGATTTCCTGAGAATACAAGCGATTTTAAAAGAGTATCAACATTAAGCTGGTGAGTTCATAATAATGTCTTTGAAATGAAAACCTGTCATTGAATCTGTCAAAATGTTTGTATGCTTCCCAAGAAAATCCAACATTTTCTAACATATGTGTTTGTTACTGTGTTCTGTAGTAGTTTATAATATACTAGTTCTGATGCATGGTTACTCCCAGCTGTATTGTATATGGTAGTTTTTGAATGAAAACCCTTTTGTATGAAAGCCCTGGTTACCACCAGTATGTGTAGTAGTTTTATTACTTAAAATAAAACCATGTATTTTGTCTCTGGCATCCTCCAGTAATGTATAGTAGTTCTATTAATTAAAATAAAACTAATAAAGAATGAATTCTCGTAAACAAATGTTAGTTTATACTATTGCGAGTTCGTATAACCATGCTTGATATGACTGATGACCTCTGCGACGTACTTCAGGCGTCGGAAGGTACAATATTTGTCACCCCAGGTATGTCTGCCTAACTGTAGCTAGCAATTTAGGTGTGAGATTGTCAGTCCTGAATAGCTCTATTCACAAATATCACTCTCTCTCTCTCCAGGAGCCTCTGATTACACTAAATGATAGGATTTATTCTGTACCCCGGAGGATACAATTGAAGAGATGTCTCATAATCCTATTTTAACTAGTTTACGCGTAGTTTGTTTTGTTCTCTTGTAATTGAATTCTTTTGTATACCTTGTAGAATAATAATAATTATACTTAAATAAATATTTAGTGATGTACTCTTGAAATCCGAAGGTAGTAATGTGTATCATAACTAAGTCTGTCATAGTTTATATGTTTGTTAATGTATAAACTTTTAATTTCTAAAACGGTATAATAAAATCCCAAACTATACCTATTATAGTTGGCATGTAGGTTAAGTACTTGGTTCATGTATTGATCTGAAAACTATGTAATTATGACTGTAAGTTGAAAACATCTCTAAGGCTCAACATATTGTAAAAGGGATAAAATATCCAAATATTTTATAACATATAGAAATCTTTTGGTTTTATCAATTACATATGGTTTAAACCTGTTGAAATTCTTTTGTATAAGTTCACAAAATCATTTGTGTTTGGCTTGTATTCCCCCTGAAAACGTTAAAAACAATAAAAGCATATGGGTATGAACTCACTATTAGTTGCGTGAAAAGTCGTACAACGAAACTGGAAATGAAGACCCTTGGGTTGATGTACGCGACACTTAACGGGATCCTAATAAAAGTTAAATACATATATGCATTTTATTAGCGAAACCATTAATTATAGTGTTGTAAAACACTTGCTTTTGGTTTAGGAATGTTACCGGGACTTGTTTAAATCGGAAAAAGAGGGTTTTCAACCAAGTATACGACATGGGGAGGTTTGTGGCCGTGAACTGTTCTCGGCTGTGAATAGCTCCTTGAATGGTTTATGGTCGTGATCAGTGTTCTTGAAGCAAATATGAAGGCTTGAAGGGTTCACCACCGTGAACTGATTTCGGGCCATGAAGACTCGAAGATTTGAAGGGTTTGCAGCCATGAACTCAAGAACAACAATACTGGATTTGATGAAAAATGTGTTTTAGAGGCTCCACAACAGCACCTTAAAGTGATTCTTGATGAATATCGGTAAAAAAGGGGGTATTTTTGTGTTTGCGGTTGAGAGGTTAAAGAGAGAATGGAGGAGTTTTTGGCCTAAAAAGTGTAAATGAGGGATAGGAGCACATATTTATAGGTTGGGTTCATGGTTAATGGTCGGGGCCACCAGCCGTGAATGCGTTTACGGCCGTGATCGGGTTCACGGCCGTAAACACCAGTCATGCCATATTCGCTGATTTTCGAAGTAACTTGGGTTTTCGTGCGATTTTGGGTTCCGACTCTTATATAAAACTTAATTATATAACTTAAATGATTTTCCAAACCATAAGAATTTGACGGAACTAAATAACAATTCAAATTTTAATTAACGGAATCAAGCTAAAGTTCACGGAAAATGGTTTGGGTTGTCACATCATCCCCCAGAGAGAGGGAATTTTGTCCCGAAATTCTAACATAGAATATAAATCATGGAATCAGAAAAAGATGAGGGTATTTCTGTTGTATTGAATCTTCTCGCTCCCAAGTGAATTTAGGTCCCCACTTGGCATTCCAGCGGACCTTCACTATCGGTATGTGACTTTGCTTTGTTCATTTGACTTCCCGATCCATGATTTCGACTAGTTCTTCCATTGAATTTAGGTTCTCATTGATCTCGATCTCATCAAGAGGGATCACAAGGGTTTTATCGGATAGACACTTTTTAAGTGTCGAGACGTGGAAGACGGGATGGATGCTGTTAAGCTCTTGTGGTAAATGAAGTTTGTATGCTACGACACCGATCCTAGCGAGGATCTCGAATGCTTCAATGAATCTTGGATTTAACTTTCCATGCTTCCCAAAGAGTATCACGCCTTTCCAGGGTGAGACCTTCAACATAACACAGTCACCAACTTGGAACTCCATGGGTTTTCGTCTTTTGTCGGCGTAACTCTTTTGTCTATCCCTGGAGGCTTTCAGACGTTCCCTGATGTGTACGATCTTTTCCATGGTTTCGCAAATGATTTCTGGGCCTATGAGAGTGTTTTCGGGGACTTGACCCTTAGCTAGCTGTGTGTCACCTACCTTAGCCCAACATAGAGGGGATATGCAATTACGACCATAAAGGGCTTCAAACGACGCAACCTTGATACTGGTAGGATAGTTGTTGTTGTAGGATTACTCAACCAAGGGAAAATGGGTATCCCACGACTTGCCAAATTATATAACACATGATCTCAACATGTCTTCTAATGTCTGAATGGTCCTCTCACTCTGCCCGTTAGTTTGTGGATGGTAAGTTGTGCTCATATCCAGCTTAGTTCCAAGAGCCTTCTATAATGACTGCCAAAATCGTGAGGTGAATCTACTATCATGATCGGAGATAATGGACACAGGCACACCATGCAGACGAACTATCTCTTGAATGTAGATTCGTGTTAAAGTCTCCATCTTGAAGGTTTCTTTGATTGGAAGGAAGTGGGCGAATTTAGTCAATTTGTCAACAATTATCCAGATGGTCTCGTATCCACTCGGAGACTTGGGCAACTTAGTGAGGAAATCCATCGCAATCCTTTCCCACTTCGACTCAGGTATTTCTGGATGTCGAAGTAGACCTGAGGGCTTTTGATATTCCCGCTTCACCTTGGCGCAAGTCAGGCACTTGCCTACGAAGGTAGCGATTTCTGCTTTCGTATTTGGTCAGCAATAGTGCTTTTTGAGAACCAGATATATCTTATTCGAACCTAGGTGGGTGGAGTATCGAGTCCTATGAGCTTCACTCATGATAACCTCTCTGTAACCACTGAACTTTGGGGTCCAGATCCGGTTCATGAAATAATAGACTCAGTCTCCCTTGATCTCTAAGTTCTTTTTCATTCCCCTCAAAGCTTCATCCGACATGCTCTCTAGTTTCAACGCTTCCAGCTGATCCTCTCTGGTTTGAGCATATAGATGGGAATGGATGGTCATAGTCACTGTCTTCACTCTATGACCTGCGTACTCCTTCCGACTAAGGGCGTCTGCTACCACATTGTCCTTGACTGGATGATAACGTATCTCATACTCATAATCATTGAGTATCTACACCCATCGATGTTGTCTCATGTTGAATTCCTTCTGATCGAGGATGTGTTGTAGGCTCTTATGGTCGGTGAAGATAGTGCACTTGGTTCCGTAGAGATAATGTCTCCATATCTCTAATGTGAAGACCACTGCTCCCAACTCCAGATTATGAGTTGTATGATTGACTTCATGTGTGTTTAGCTGTCTCGAGGCATAAGCAATGACGTTTCCTAGTTGCATGAGCACACAACCTAGGCCCTTATTAGACGCATCACGATAGACAACAAAGTCCTCCATCCCTTCTAGCTAAGAGATGATAGGCGCGCTCCATAAGGCCCGGTTCAATGTTTGAAACGCAGTGTCTTGATTTTCTCCACAACTGAAGCATACACCTTTCTGAGTTAGGGTGGTCAAAGGCTTAGCAATCCTGGAGAAATTCTGGAGAAACCTGCGATAGTAGCCAGTGAGACCCAAGAATTGACGGATATATGTGGGCGTCTTTGGTGCTGACCAATTCTCAATCGCCTTGAATTTGGAAGGGTCCACGTGTATGCCTTCCTTGCTAAACACATGACCGAAGAAAGTTACTTTTCTGATCCATAATTCGCACTTGGAGAATTTAGCATACATTTTCTCCTCCCGTAATGTTTCTAGCACTAGCCTCAAGTGCTATTTATGATCTTCCTCACATCGAGAATAGACAAGTATATCATCAATGAATACTATCACGAACTTGTCTAGGAAGGGGCGACACACCCGATTCATCAGATACATGAATACCACCAGTGCGTTGGTTAGACCAAAGGGCATATCTATAAACTCAAAGTGACCATATCGAGCCCGAAATGCTGTTTTAGGAATATCACCCTCATGGACTCACAACTGATGGTACCCTGATCTTAGGTCTATCTTCGAGAAGTAACTGGCTCCCTGAAGTTGATCAAAGAGATCGTCGATTCGGGGAAGAGAATAACGATTCTTGATGGTGAGTTTGTTTAGTTCGCGATAATCTATGCATATCTGGAAGGATCCATCCTTCTTTTTCACAAATAAGATTGGGGCTCCTCAGGGTGAGAAGCTCGGTCTAATGAATCCTTTGTTGAGCAGTTCATTGAACTGGCTGGATAATTCTTGCATTTCTTCCGGTGCTAGATGGTAAGGGTATTTGGCTATAGGAGTGGCTTCGGGGATTAAGTCGATTTTGAATTCGACTTGGCGTTCAGGAGGTATTCCAGGGAGTTATTCTGGGAAGATATCAGGAAAGTTGCAGACCTCGGGGATACTCTTGAGATCCTTAACTTCCTACTTTTCATTAGCGACATGGCCTAGGAACGCTTGGCACTCTTTTCAAATATATTTTTGGGCTTTGATGCATGATATGATACTAAGGTCTTTACTAAGTTTATCACCACAAATGATGAGGGCTTCACCGTTAGGCAGATTGACGCGAATGGCTTTCTCAAAACAAAGGATATCGGCACGATGAAGACTTAACTAGTCCATGTCGATAATGACGTCAAAGCTTTTAATGGAGACTGACATAAGATCGATGGGAAAGGAATAATCATTTAGGCTAATGGTACAACCTATGAATATGTCGTCGGTGCTCTCTTTCTTACTGTTAGCCATCTCGACGGTAAAGGTTTCAGGTAGAGGCTGGGATTTATGCTTGAGTAGATGCTTAAATGCATGACTAACAAAACTTCTCTCTACACCAGAATCAAAAAGGATGCATGCATAAGAGTTGTAGAGGAGGAATGTACCCAAAACTACGGTGGGATCTGCGACAACCTCCTCCTGGCCCATAGTTAGCATTCTCCCCGTGTTTCCAGTTGTTGTCGCTTTTAGTCGATTCCTCTTATAATGCCCGGTTTCACCACAGCCATAGCAGACTTGACCAACACCCGCTCCAGGAGCCTGACTGGTTGGTTGGACTTGTGTCTTGCAAAAAGGAGCTATGTGCCCCTTCTTGGCACAACTGTTGCACAACATTTTACGGCACGGCCCGTGATGGTGGAAGTTACACATGTCGCAACTTGGGAGTATACCAACATATCTATTGGCAGGTGCTTGAGTTGAGGGGGTAGCAGCATGAACTGCTACTATTTGCTGCTTCTTGGAAGGCTCATGTGAAGGCTTTCCCTTGCGCTTATTCCATAACTTTTTCTTTCCACCTCTCTCCTTGGGTGGTTCGTGGGTGGCTGGCAGAGGATGTTGTCGACCTCCATGATCAATCAAAGTCTGCGTTAACCGTTTGGCACTATCAAACGTCAGAGGTCTTGTAGCCATGACATTCCCCTGAGTTGGGGTTGTTAGTCCCTAAATGTCTCTTTCTACTTTCTTGCTCTCCGAGGTGACCATTCCTAGGCAGAGAAGAGCAAGATCACTGAATCTCTCAGTGTAAGTAGTAATGCTAGAGCCTTTCATCTTTAAATTCCTGAGCTCCTCCTTTAGCTTCTGCATCTCGCCTTGTGGACAGTACTCAGTGAGTATCAGTTCTTTTAGATCCTCCCAAATCATGGAATTAGCCATCGGAAGTGTAGCGATTTGACTTAGCCATTCCACCAAGTTAATGCTCCATCGGTGAGTAGACGCTGCAAACTTCACCTTGTTGGATTCTAGGCAAGCACATATCTCAAAGACTAACTCTATCTTCTCGAACCATCAAGTCAAGGCAATGAAACCTCCAATTCCATCTAAGGACCGCGACTTAGCATTTGAAAAGTCCTTATATGTATATTCCCTAGTGTGACCATGGTTGTCACCGAGATTGGATGTTAGGGTACCACTACTCTTCCCACTTGTACCACTGGCTTTAATCTGGGACATTACGGCAACCAGGACGGCTGTCATGACTTCTTGGAAGACAGTTGGGTCGTACTGAGGAGGTGGCGGTGTTGGATCTGTCGGGGGATTGTTGTTCTTCCTGTTGGGTCTCTTCCTCGAAGGCATCTTACTCTAGAAGAATCGAGAAGAAGAGGATGGTAAGTCCCCTAGAATTTTGAATCAAGTGATATGGAATAAGACATATCTGAACCTGATAGATAAAGTATTCTACTAAGCGATATACAAGGAAAGGCTACCAATACAAGTAGCTATCGCTAGAAAAGAAATAAGTAGCAACACTTGGAATGAATTTTTACACTAAATTTGGTTCTAGCTAAAATACTCCTATAGTAGTTTATAATATTATTAGCTATTCTATCGATCTCTTGTTGTATATAGCTTGGTAAGTTTTAGTCTTGTTGCAACACCACAGTCACTCCCAAACACATGTTGGTCATGTCTCAAATAAATATAGTTGATCAGGCTATATTGATTCTAGACATGATTACATAACTATCCAGGTTTAACTGCAGTGTTCAACATCCAAATACTTTTATTTTGTTCTACTTGCAATACTATTTCTGGTATATATGTATACTTGTATTCTTCATATAAGATAATTATATTTTAAAAATTATACTTTTAGTTCCGAGCACTTCGGTCCTTTAGTGTTTATAGTTGTATGACATGTAAGGTTCGGTATACTTAGTTCACTATAAAAGAAACGGCGGAAATGTTTAGGGGTGGAGGACGTCATGTATAGTATCACAACAATTGCATCATAGTAATCAAACTAACACAACCATTACATTTAAAATATAGGTATTTACGTCAGTTTGATACATAGTTTGTATACATCAAAAGTATAACAAAATATAAAAGACATGACTCTTTACGCTCCGTCTTCTCAAAAGCATGCGAGAGTACCTGTCTACTGATTTCTTGAGAATACAAGCGATTTTAAAAGAGTATCAACATTAAGCTCGTGAGTTCATAAAATTATCTTTGAAATGAAAACCTGTCATTGAATCTGTAAAAATGTTTGTATGCTTCCCAAGAAAATCTAATATTTTCTAACATATGTTTTTGTTACTGTGTTCTGTAGTAGTGTATAATATACTAGTTCATATGAATGGTTACTACCAGCTGTATTGTATATCGTAGTTTTTGAATGAAAACCCTTTTGTATGAAATCCTTGGTTAACACCAATATGTATAGTAGTTTTGTTACTTCAAATAAAACCATTTATTTTGTCCCTGGAATCCTCCTGTAATGTATAGTAGGTCTATTAATTAAAATAAAACTAATAAAGAATGAATTCCCGTAAGCAAAGGTTAGTTTGCACTATTGTGAGTTCGTATAACCATGCTTGAGAGGACTGATGACCTCTGCGATGTACTTTAGGCATCAAACGATATGATATTTGTCACCCCAAGCATGCATGCGTAACCGTAGCTAGCAGTTTAGGTGTGGGATTGTCAGTCATGAATAGAACTATTCACAAATATCACGCTCTCTCTGCATGAGACTCTGGTTACACTAAATGATAGAATTTATTCCGTACCCCGGAGGATACAATTGAAGAGATGTCTCATAATCCTACATTAACTAGTTTACGTGTAGTTTATATTGTTCTCTTGTATTTGAATCCTTTTGTATTCCTTGTAGAGTAATAATAATTATACTTAAATAATTATTTAGTGATGTACTCTTGAAATCCGAAGGTAGTGATGTGTATCATAACTAAGTCTGTCATAGTTTATATGTTTGTTAATGTATAAGCTCTGAATTTGTAAAACGGTATATTGAAATCCCAAACTATACCTACTATAGTTTGCATGTAGGTTAAGTACTTGGTTCATGTATTGATCTGAAAACTATGTATTTATGACTGTAAGTTGAAAACGTCTCTAATGCTCAACATATTACAAAAAGGATAAAATATCCAAATATTTTACAACATATAGAAATATTTTGGTTGTATTAATTACATATGTTTTAAACCTGTTGAATTTTTTTTGTATAAGTTCACAAAATCATTTGTGTTTGGCTTGTATTCCCCCTGAAAACGTTAAAAACAATAAAAGCATATGGGTATGAACTCGCTATTAGTTGCGTGAAAAGTCGTACAACGAAACTGGAAATGAAGACCCTTGGGTTGATGTACGCGACACTTAACGGGATCCTAATAACAATTAAATACATATGTGCATTTTATTAGCGAATCCCTTATTTATAGTGTTTGAAAAACACTTGCTTTTGGTTTAGGAATGTTACCGTGACTCGATTGAATCGGAAAAAGCGGGTTTTCAGCCAATTTCACGACTATGGGAGGTATGCGGCCATGAACTGTTCTCGGTTGTGAATAACTCCTTGAATGGTTTACGGCCGTGATCAGTGTTGTTGAAGCAAATATGAAGGTTTGAAGGGTTCACGGCTGTGGACTGATTTCGGCCCTTAAAGATTCGAAGATTTGAAGGGTTTGCGGACATGAACTCAAGAACAACGATACTGGATTTGATGAAAAACGCGTTTTAGAGGCTCCACAACCACACCCAAAGGTGATTCTTGATTATTTTTGGAAGAAAAAGGGGGTATTTTTGTGTTTTCGGTTGAGAGGTTAGAGAGAGAAAGGAGGAGTTTTCGGCAAAAAGTGTAAATGAGGGGTAGGAGCACATATTTATAGGCTAGGTTCATGGTTAGTGGTGGGGGCCACCAGCCGTGAACGGGTTTACGGCCATGATCGGATTCACGGCCTTGAACAACAGTCAGGCCAGATTCATTGATTTTCGAAGTAACTCGAGTTTTCGTGCGATTTTGGGTTCCGACTCTTATATAAAATTTAATTATATAACTTAAATGATTTTCCAAACCATAATAATTTGACGAAACCAAATAAAAATTCAAAATTTAATTAACGGAATCGGGCTAACGTTCACGGAAAAAGGTTCGGGTTGTCACAAGTGTGACCTCCTCCTTGTTCATATGATAGGTCATGCAAAACTGATCATGGCGTGGATGTAAGGAGTGTAGAATGATATCTATAGCCAGCTCCTCATCAAAGTTCATATTCAATTTCAACAAACAGTCCTCAAACCTTTGCATTTTTTGCAAGTGGGCCGTGATGGGTTCACCATCCTTCATCTTAGTTGTTATCATGGAAGAGATGATTTCATACTTCTCTTGACGAGTACTCTGATGGTATCTTTCCATCAGGTCCTAGTGCATCTCAAAAGGGTAGAAGTCCTCATAGGACTTTTGGAGTTCAACTGTCAAGGTGGCCAACATGATACAAGACACTTTAGTGGCATTCTTCTTATGAGTTCTAAACTCAGGGATCTCCTAAGGAGTAGCAGAAGACTCATCAATTTCCTTTAGCTCCTTGTCTAGGACATTCTTTGTCCTCATAGCGAGTGACCATCTTGATGTTCCTAATCTAATCATTGAAGTTGGAACCATCAAATATGACTCTCCCACCCAAGTTCATGAGAGAGAAGGAGCTAGTAGGGTTTGAGCTAGAACCAGTGTTTGAAGACATCTGAAAAGAAAGAAATACAAAGTTTAGATTAGATAAAAGTCCTTAATATAACACCCAATTGAAATATTAAGGCTAGGACCCAACACAATATTTTACAAATTGGAAGAGGGATGCCGTAATCTAACTTGCAAAATATTTGAAAGTAGGTAAATAAGGATTTATCACTTTCCACCATAAAAAACAAAATAGATCATTAAGTTTTAATTGGATTGAAATTCCAAGATTCCTTTGAGATTCATTGAACCTTTCAATGGCATGTTTAAATCTCGATTTTGCCCTTCAGGTTTGTGACTGGGATACCGAGGATCACAAGCAAGGTGTGAATTACCATGCAAATTAACTGGATACACTTGATGTAATTTATCACCTAATCGATGCGCCGATTAACCACACACGCTCCACTAATCTATGAAAAACATCAAGCTACTGTTTGCCACACTTACGAGTCCAAGTTAATGTGTCGGTTAACCACACACGCTCCATTAATGACTTGGCAATGTGCAAACTGTAATTTCATGGATTAGCATCAATTTCACATTTTCCTAAAGTAACTAAGATTGGGAATTTAATAAAACATTTAGTTACTTTATAATTTTCATTATACTTTTAATGAGAGTTAGTGTCTTATCCTACCCATTCGGCTAACGACCCTCCACCGTTTAAGGAAGCGGTGGGTGAGAGTGCACA
The DNA here is from genome assembly GCF_052625555.1 of Lactuca saligna. Classification (NCBI taxonomy): domain Eukaryota; kingdom Viridiplantae; phylum Streptophyta; class Magnoliopsida; order Asterales; family Asteraceae; genus Lactuca; species Lactuca saligna. The sequence continues at coordinate 74,212,023 of NC_136417.1, forward strand.
CCGATTAAACTGACATTTTATAGGCAGTAACCTTATACCCCCCTTATAGACCGGCTTCGTGAATGAGGCCTACTAATGGTAAGACTGACTTCTCTTATACATATACATAATTATTAAACTTATAATATTGTAATAGTATGAGAGTTAAAATTTAAACTTTCAAAATTCTAGGTTTTGGAATTAAAGTATTCAAGAGTGTGACTTCACAAATTCCAAAACTTGAGGAAAGAATTTTGGTTTTCCATAACTTGACAAAAAGTTATGAGTTTAACGAATTTAAAGAAAAGACTTTTGGTTTTTCATAACTTGAGAAAAAGTTATGGGGTCCATTAAAACCATTTAGAGCATTAATTTAATTAACACAATAATCAAATAAAACATGCATGCTCTAAATAAACTAATAAGCATAAAATAATTCATATCATCTATCTTCAAGAAATTAGCCTAATCATATAAACTAATAAAATCTTGAAATTATGACAATTACCTTTTAATTGGACAAGCATGATCATTACCTTGCATACAAAACATGGGTACTTGTATAACAAAAACTAGTTAGATAACATACCTTTTCTTGTAGCTTGATTCCTTGGACCTTTAAGAGCCTAGCACCCCAAATGTGATGCCTCAAATGCTTCACATAACACCACCAACAATGGAGGACTTGAGAGAGGATTAATTGCACTCAAAATCCGCTATGCTCTTCCAAAGATCACAAGGGTGCTGATTTTAGTAGCCTAGGGTCTTCATATATAGTGTGGCAAAACTAGGGTTACACCATGTAAACCCTAATGTGCATGGCCTTCCATATTCCTTAGGATCCATGGTTTTAAACCTCCATGGATCATCCATGGGTTGTCACACTGGTTTAGCCTAACCTAAAGAATCATGGATCATTGAGCTACATAATAAGAATCAATGATTTACACAATCAATCCCCATATATTTTTAAATTAGTCTCTTTTGATCACAAAATTAATTCCAAATTATTTCTTGATCAATACTAATTAAATAATATGATTTCATATTAATATATTAGAACTTATAATGTATTAATAAAGCATAAATATCCTCTTCTCAAAAGTCCATCCTTACAAATTGTTCCGATGCCATGCAACCCAAATGGACATTGCTACTTTAGGGTCAAGTACATACCAATTATAGTTATGGGCTTAGACACTAAATCCAACATATGGTACATCGAACCTCATACAAATAGTGTCTCCAAATGTTCAGGGAAAAAACCATAACCCCCAACTCCAAATCATATGTATGGTAGCTCACCTCATGACGCTTAAGCTGCTTCTAAGCATATGGAATCATGTGGCCCATCTGCATGAGAACCGCTCCGAAACCCGAAATAGAGGCGTCATAATAAACCACGAAGTTATCCAAACCCTCAGTGAGTGCAAGAATCGGGGCCTCACACAATTGCTTCCTCAGAGTCTCAAAAGCCAACTACAGATTCGACCCTTACTGAAAAGTCAAATGGGTCAAAGGCACTTCAATCTTTGAGGAATCCTAGATAAAGCTTCGATAATACCCTGCAAGACCAAAGAAAATCCAAATCTAAGATACGTTCCTTGGAACGTCTCATCACATCGCAACCTCAGCCTTGGCTGGGTCGACCAATATACTATCCTTGTTGATAATGTACCCTAAAAATTGCATCTCGCGCAACCAAAACTCACACTTGAAGAACTTGGCATAAAGCCTCTCCCTCCTTAGGGTCTTCAATACCTCTCGCAAATGTTCTACATGTCGTTCCTTGGTCTTGTAGTAGACCAGAATATCATCAAAGAATACAATCACAGACCGATCTAGCATCGACTTGCAAATTCGGTTCATGAGATCCATGAATGTTTTTGGTGCGTTGGTGGGCCTGAATGGCATCACCAAAACTCGTAATGACCATAACGAGTCTTGAAGGTTGTCTTCTACACTTCATCCTCCCTGACCCTCATCTGATGGTAACCCAACCACAAATCAATCTTGGAGAACCAAGATGCTCCTTGAAGTTGGTCAAATAAATCGTCAATCCTCGAGAGTAGGTAACGGTTCTTCACCATTATCTTATCCAAATCTAAGTAATCAATGCACATTTTGTGTAAACCGTCCTTCTTTTTCACAAACAAAATCGATGCTCCCCACGGAGAGATGCTCGGACGAATAAAACCCTTGTCTAGCAGCTCCTGAATCCGCGTAGACAACTCTAGCATCTCAGGTGGCTCCGAGCAATACGGTGCCTTGGCTATCAAAGCCCCACCAGGAACCAGATCAATCCAAGACTCAATCTTCCTCTTAGGAGGCAATCCTAACAAATCCTCAGGAACACATCGGGGAAATACCGAACAATGGGCACCCCACTTAATTTTGTTGTGTCCTCAACTATAGTGTCTACAACATAAGCTATAAACCCAGAACAACCCTGTTGGAGATATCTCCTGGCCTTCGCAGCTAAACATAGAGCTGGCCCATGTGAACCTCTCTCACCAAGAATAATTAGTTCTTACCCACTTGGGGTTCTAACTCTCATCAACTACCACTGTCAATCAATTCATGTCCCCATTGGGGCCCAACAAATCCATCCTGATGATACACTCAAGGGAATTAACACCAAATCACTAGAGAATCTCTCACTTAACAGATTCAGGACACACCCACAGAAAACCCTCAAAGCACTCATAGTACGGTTATCCGGAATCTCAATTTCTAGTGGGGAATCTAAAGTCCCAAGAGCATCACAAAACTTTTTGCTAAGTGTAAGAGATGAAAAGGATCGGGTAGCAACCCGAATCAAACAGAACATGAGCGGTCAAACCATTAACCAAAAAGGTCCATATATAAGATAAAAATAATCATAAGCATAAAAAACAAAAGCAGTAAGAGATAGAGATAAGACACATACCGGTACCCACATCCGGCGCTGCATAGGCCTCATTGGTCATCTGGTGAAATGCCCAACTATTCACTATAAAAAACTCTCACTTGCCCTAGTGGCGATCAGAAATCCTTAAGGTGGTTGGTGCAGGTGTCGCTGCTGCTCCTCCGGATAATCTCAGACTATTGGCCTTTGATGGATGGTCTGATTGCAATATAAGCAAATTTGATCCCTCTTGGGGGCAATCCCTGCTCACGTGGGTCGACTGGCCTTAGCTATAATAACCTAGATCCACTACTCGGCAAGCCCCACTGTGTGACTTGCCACACTTGCTGTAACGTCCATGACCCTGATGGCCTCTGGTGTGAGCATCCGAGGTCTTGGACCTCTTAGCATGGTCCATAATTGTATGTACCTACTCTGTTTTCTGTGTCGACCGGAGCTCCAACTCAATCTCTTGCTCGTAGGCCCTCTCAATCACATCATTCAGGGCTTGCGCCCCAAAAATCTCACGAACTACCAGATATCCTCCCTCGGTATGTCATGTCATCTCGTCTTCATCATATCCTTATACATAGTGAACTGAAGAACTAACAAAGCCTTCTCGTTGAATTTGGCGCTAATCTCCACCATAGACACAACAGTCTAACAAAGGTCTTGGAACTCCCTCGCTAGATGTTCCACCTCGATAGGCGATGCGAACTCCCTTTGGAATCTCTAAACAAAATCCTCTTAAGTCATCACTACTACTTCCACTGACCCCACAACTTGGGTAACCTCCTCCCACCAGCCTCATGTCCTGTTCCTCAGTAGGCAGGATGAAAATCCCACCTTTTCCCCCTCAGGGCAAAATCTCGTACACTGAGCATTCTCCATGTCAGCAATCCAGCAACGACTAGTGATGGGGTCCTTAACCCTAAATAACTCCGGAGCTCTACAAGCCTTGAATACCCAACATATGGGAGTTCGATCTCCAACCAGACCCGTAGAAATCTCAGCTCGAGAAGACCTAAGCCTCTCATCCACCAACTCCATAATCCCCTCCTCAATGGTACCGAACAACACATAGGTAGCATCCAAGATACTGTGAGTAACCTCGGCCGAAATAAACTCGTGCAACCTCTCATAAATTGGCTCAACGTCTGAACCCGAGCATAAAATAGAACCCAAACCTGAACCTCCTCCAGTAATCATCACCATTCTCTAAACTGAAACAAAGCATATAAACAATCTACAAAGGACTCAAGGGGCTATTTCTACACAGGCCTCTTTAGAGTTTCCAGGTTTGCACTCGTCTCAGGTACAAGTCATGTGCTGCTAGTAGTACGGGCCCAATACTACGTTTCACACTTACCTGAACCTTCCTCGAGGTCAGTCCTGATTCATATAAGTTATCTCACTAAAACCATAAACTAAACCAATGCCATACAACATACATATCGTAGAATCTTCTAGGAATTAGCAACACCCGCCGCTTGCAATACCAAGAACCTCACTCGATATCACTGGTTGCCCTATGCATGCAAGTTATATAAAAAACAGGATCACATAGACTATCAAACGATGATTCTACCCTAGGTCCACAACCAAAAAAGCAACAGGAAATGAGGCTAAATCGATCATTCTAGGGATATACAACCCTAATCATCTACAACTCTACATGCATATACTTAGCAATTCACTAAGCCGATATCAATTCCATGTAATACATAACATCATGCTCCGCAAGGTTATAAGGAATCACAAAAATAAGTTAATTCTATCATATGATTCCTAAAGGTATCCTAAGCCCTTATCTAGTATGGATTTATCATATCAAGCATACTACCCATAATATATAGGTATAAGTAATTTAGGAACCACTTGCATGAGCTCAGCTGATCGCACACACCACTCCCTTTATTCTTAATAAAAATCCTTTTAAAAGTTTAACTTCATTTTTATTAAGAAAATTATCATTTTGCTAGTTTGAGTTCAAGCACAACCGGAAGTATACCCGAATCTCTCAAATCAATGCTCTAATACCAACTTGTAACAACCCAAAAACAATAATAAAAAATTTCATTTAAAAATATTAATTCCATTCATATATTACCAAAAACTATGAATAATTACAGTATTTAAAACATAAGAGTACAAATATATCAAGTGCAAAAATCATAAGGGAAGGATGTTGTACCATCACATTGAGGCTCTCCCTTTTGAACTGGAAGTACCTAAAACCATAAACATAAATTGTAAGCATAAATCTTAGTGATTTCTCCCAAAGTACTACATACCAGACATAAAAGAAAATACATGTTTTGGGCCAAATCATAGTCATATAATCATTTCCTGCCATGGGCCAAACCATAGTATTTTCGTTTAGCGTCGAGGGCCAAATCTTGGTCTTGCATACAAATGCCACGGGCCAGATCCTGGTTTTTCATACAAATGCTAAGGGCCAGATCCTAGTCTTTCATATAATTATCATGAGGCTTCAAGAATTCTACACAACAAGAAATGGGCCCTTATTGGTGCCTTCAACCCATGGATCTAGTGCAAAAACTCACCTCAACTGCTGAAAAAACAAATAAATGCTCGATATGTGTTAAAACCAGTTGTTACACCCAATTTAAACAAATAAAATTAATCACTGTCGGTTGCACTAAAAATATAACACATGGAAGTTGAGTCGAATACTTAGGGACACAGCCTAAAAGTCAATGCATTTTAGCATCAAGCACATCTAGTCAAGAATCATAAATATAAAAGGAGGACTTTTAAATTAAACTAAAAAATAAACTAAAACTTGAAGTGATATTAAATTACATGCAAATCAGTAATATAAAATTTTTTAGTTCTACTGCGACTTTCCTAATCATGCAACTAGTTCAGATTTAGTTATTCAGAGTGCATTCTTTCTAAGTTGGTACTGAGAAAAAATAACGAGCTCTAGTATAATCTGTTTTACCTAAACTAGTTAACCAAAACAAGCTCTTTGAATTAACGATAACTTTTTATAATTCAATTAAACAATCTCTTAATTAAATCATAAAAAATTGCATTAAGTTCTTTGTAAAATTCCCAGCAATACCCAATAGTTCTCAAAGGTTTGGAAGCATAAAGGTATGATTTTTTCTGTTTATAGCAGAGTTAAATCCCAAAACGAGATCAAATCTGATACTTGTTACTTTTAGTAGTTGACAAAAACAGTTATGGATTCTATTAACTGATTAACTAGAATGATAAAACCCTAGCTAGGTGATCAGACTAAAAAGAATTTAAAACCAAACGTCGATTAAGCTCAAAAAGATAAATCTAGATAGAAACAAAAACCGAAAATCAGATCTGAAAACTGTAACGCCCGGGTTTTCAGGGCTAAGCATTTTTGTCAATGTAATAGTCTAGGTCAACTATTGTAACTCTTTTTGAAGTAATAAATATGAAATATTTGAGTATTATGTGAATTATGTGTGTTTATGTGTTTATTATTTAATTATAAATGTATAATTAATAAAGAATAAAAATGAGCGTCAAAATTAAAGTGTGAGATAATCCCGATATCTCTACATAAAGTTGTAGAATATGTCTCAAGGTTTCCGTGCATATAAAGAATGCCGAAATCCGAGCTATAAAGAAGAAGTTATGGCCCGCCGAAGTTTTACGACAAAACCGGCACGACACCGGGAAACGTAAATAGTGAATTTACGATAGAAGACTTTTTAGCCTTAGCAATCTAAACAAAAGTCGTAGAATATGTTAAACTAAGAACATCGATAAAAAGAACGCCCAAATCTGACTTCGTATGAAGAAGTTATGATTTTTCTAAGATTCGGCTTAGCAGTGCACGGCCTGAAACTCGAATTTTAGTTCGAGCGGTTTTTGGCTTACGCAACATAAATGAGATTTGAAGATCTCATTAATAGGAAATCAACGGTAAAAAGACAGACAAAAACAGAGTCCGTATGTAGAAGTTATTAATTTTACGCAGACGTTTAACAGTATAATCTCCTTGTACTGTTAAATTTAAGATCGGTCAAGAATTAGCTGACGGTGTCAAAATGAAAGTTGTAGATCTTATTATTACCTACGCGTGGATATAAAGAACGTCAAAAACGGAGGTCGTATGTGAAAGTTACGGATTTTAGAAGTCGGAAGTGTGCTGTGCGAAAATGGGTGATGTGGCACAATCTTGGCCATTGCTTTCTCCCCAAGGCTTGCCACCAGATGGTGACATGTGGCACCAAGTTCAGCCACATTTCACCCTATAAATACCACCTCTCCCACCCTCATTTTCTTCACACCTTTCCCATTCTTTCTTCTCTTTACTCTCTCTCTCTCTCTAGAACCTCTCTCTAGCCCCGAAATCCCCCGAAAAGCCTAGGGAACCTCCCTAGCACGAGGCGGAAGCCCCGGAGTGCTCGAAGGCTCTGAGAAGAAGAGCTTTTCAGCTCGGGAACGCTGCTCCAAGCAAAGCCCGGTTTTCTATAAAACCCGCTGTAAGTGAGCTACGCCTACGCTATTTTTAATATAACTTTTATTTAATTATAGTAACGTTATTAGGAACTTATAATAAATACTTGGGCTATTATTATGGGTTATATAAGTATTTTTTTTTTGACGCTTATATAATAATAATAATAGCTAGACTATTAATTAGTCTCGACGAATAATAAACTAAACTCTAGTGGTAATAATACTAGGTTTCGTCGAAGAAAAATTCTTTTTAAGAAGCGAAGCGCTGTCTGAGTTCGGAATCACCACCTTTTCCGGTGAGTGCATAGTTACCTTCAACTTACACATAGATATGAAGTATTTTATATAAATTACGTGCTATGTGTGCATATTATCTGAATACTTGCTATCTATGCTAGATGAACGTTGTTATACATGTTTTCAATGATTTAAACTGTATATGTATTTTATATCTACGAAAATGTTGGGGTAAAACATGGGTAGATGTAATAGGTGATGTGTGATAAAATGATGAGAGGCCTCGATGTTGTTGTTGTTGATCCAGTCATCTAGCGGAGTATAGATGACGACCACGGACTCTTCTAGACAGTCCAGTGGAACACTAGCAGGCTCGCAACCTGTAGGTGTTGTGAACGATGTGTTCACCGGTGTACTCCATCCCCCACATGGTTGCCTATTAGGACATTTATTGATGAGGAATCCCCTTAGCAGTAGTGTCCGTCCCGATGATGATCCTTAGGCTAGGTCCCTTATGATAGGTGTTTAGGGACGTAAAGTGAGGATAACGGGAACGGGTAATCGGGTTATTGTTGATTGATGAAATTAATAAACTTATTGTGGGTTGAAAACCCTATGTGCTCACCAGGCTCCCAAGCCTGACCCACTCAGTTTTATGCATTACAGGTAGTGGCGCATGAGCATAGGTGTGATGTTTTGGACGAGGGATTACGGATATAGGCCTGTAGATATGAAATAATGTAGTAAGGCTTATATTGTACTGTTTATACTTTTGATCTGTACGAACATGACATCCCGAGTCTTTTAATGAAATACATTTCTATGGAAATGCTTTTGATAAATCTTTATCATATTATTGTTTTGGGACAAATTCCGCAACCCCTTTATTAAAAGATAACTCTGATTTTGAAATAAAGTATAAACAAAACCGGTCTTTTCTGGCCGTGATTTTGGGGATGTCACAGTTGGTATCAGAGCATTAGTTTAAGCGAACTAGGAATTTGTAGGATTTCTAGACTTAAACTTAGAATGCTAAGCGATGATTGTGAGGGGTGAGCACTAGCTTATTTTAGGAATTGTGCCTAAAATGCTTTTATGTGCTAAATGTTTTATGCATGATATGCTGTTATTTTGTTCGGGATCTATGGTCTGTTGCCGACCGGATCTGGAACCTTATGTGTTTAGGATTCTAAACGTACGACTACGATATTAGAACTAGCATGTAAACGTTTCGGAGTGATAAGGACGATTTAAAACGTCTCTCCTAAAAAAAGATCTAAATCCACCTTATTCGGTATATAGATCAAGATGGTAAGGACCCGTAGCGGAAACGTAAACGCAAATGGGAACGGACACCAACCCCCCGTGATCGAGCAAATACCAGTGGTGGAAGCCGCCGCCGGACCAATAACGATGGCCGGAGTGCAAGCGATGATCCAGGCAATGTTGGATCGTCAAATGGAGGAAACCAGGCGTTTGCTCCAGCAAAATCGAGAGGAAGCGACTATTCAGCTCGAACAGCCTGAGTTGAACGAAGGGCAGACTGAAGGAGGAAACTACAGTGGGACTATTGGTCAAGCCAACCCACCGATAGTTAGGCAAAACCACCAGGATGGAGGAAATGATGGACGTGGATGCAAATACAAGGATTTCATGGCATCCAAGCCACCGAGTCTATCCGGAAGCCCGACGCCGGTGGAAGTCATGAACTGGATCTCTGAGATGGAGACAATGTTTGAGAGTTGCGAGTGTAGCAATAGGCAGAAGACTGCTCTTGCAGTTCCTCTATTGAAATCTGGAGTACTAAGCTGGTGGAAGCTATTAGCTGATTCAATGCCCAAAGGTGAAGCAAGCAAAATGTCGTGGGAGGATTTTCTGGTACAGTTGAAGATGCAATACTGCTCTGAGCAGGATCTTCTGGAGATCAGCAACGAATTCCAGAATCTGAAGAAGGGAAGAATGAGCGTTACTGAATACGCTGCAAGCTTTACTGAGAAAATGAAGCTTGTTCCTCACCTCGTCCCAACTGAACTCTCCAAGGTTAACAAATTTGCCCTCGGATTACCAGCGGACTTCGGTCCAATGGTCAAGCAAACTACCACTCTAAAAGCTGCCATCTGGGCTGCTAAGAATGTGGAGACCCAGATACGAGAAAAGGGTCTGGAGAGAGCGGAAGTGGGAGAGAAACGGAAATTTGACGGATCCTCGAGGTCCGGTAAGAAAGGTAGATTCTCGAAGTCTAGTTCGAGAGGAGGAGGATCAGAAGCAAAGTGGTGTGACAAGTGCAAGAAGAAGCACTCTGGGAAGTGTGATGGAGGGGTCACTTGTTACAAATGCGGAAAGCCTGGGCACTATGCCAACGAATGCACTCTTAACCAGAAGGCCTGTTATGGGTGTAATGAAGAAGGGCACATTTTGAAGGACTGCCCGAAGAAGAAGGAGGCAGGAAGACCCAACATACCACCAAAGCCGAAGGCGAGAGCCTTCCAGATGACGCTCGAGGCTGCAAAGGAGGCAGCAGACGTCGCTTCAGGTACCTTTCTTGTAAATGGTTTGCCTGCAAATATACTGTTTGATTCCGGAGCCAACTACTCCTTTGTGTCGCATAAATTTAGTGCGAAATTAGCATTACCTGTAGAAAAACTTGATAACGCCCTAATTGTAGAAGTTGCCAGTGGCAAATTCGTACCTGTTAGTAATCGTATTAGGAACATCGTCATTGACCTAAACGGAAACGAATTCCAGGAGGAACTATTACCCATAGAGTTAAACGGTTTCGACATCGTTTTGGGTATGGATTGGCTTAGCGCCAACGATGCCGAGATATTATGCCGAAAGAAGATAGTTAGGATAAACCCACCCGGAAAGGAATCATTTATGGTGTACGGGGACAAACGCAGAGTAAATTCTGGAATCATCTCCCTGATGAAAGCCAGGAAATGTTTGTCCAAAGGATGTGCATCATACTTGGCATTCGTAATCGATGCTAAGAAAGAAAAGAAAGAGGTGCAGAATATACCGGTTGTGTGCGATTATCCAGAAGTCTTTCCCGAAGATCTTCCCGGATTACCACCTGATAGGCAAGTAGAGTTTCGTATAGACTTATTACCAGGAACAACACCGATAGCAAAGGCACCTTACCGATTAGCACCAACGGAGATGAAGGAGCTCATGACGCAACTTCAGGAGCTGTTGGACAGCGGTTTCATTCGACCTAGTTCATCACCCTGGGGAGCTCCGGTGTTATTCGTGAAGAAGAAGGATGGAAGCATGAGGATGTGCATAGACTACCGAGAGCTGAATAAGGCAATGGTGAAGAACAAGTATCCATTGCCGAGGATTGATGACCTATTCGATCAGCTGCAAGGTTCGAGCTACTTCTCAAAGATCGATCTTAGGTCAGGATATCATCAGCTGAAAGTGAGAGAGCAGGATATTGAGAAGACTGCATTCAGAACAAGATATGGACACTACGAGTTCTTGGTTATGTCATTCGGACTAACCAATGCTCCCGCAGCATTCATGGATTTGATGAACAGGGTTTGTAAACCATTCCTCGATAAATCCGTGATAGTGTTCATCGACGACATTCTCATTTACTCGAAAAGCCAGGAGGAGCATGGCAAGCATCTACGAGAAGTGTTAGAGGTGTTAAAGAAGGAGAAGCTTTTTGCAAAGTTCTCCAAATGCGACTTTTGGATACGGGAAGTCCAATTCTTGGGTCATGTTGTTAACCAAGAAGGAATAATGGTTGACCCTGCCAAGATCGAAGCTGTAATGAAGTGGGAACGTCCGAAGAATCCCACGGAGATTCGAAGCTTTCTAGGATTAGCCGGATATTACCGACGATTTATCCAAGGCTTTTCTTCGATAGCTGCTCCATTAACAGCTTTGACCCATAAAGGAGCTACGTATACATGGAGTGAGAAACACGATGAGGCATTTGAGAAGCTAAAGAAGAAGTTATGTGAAGCACCAATACTTTCTCTACCCGATGGAGTCGAAGATTTCGCAGTATATAGTGATGCATCTGGAGTCGGGTTGGGTTGTGTTCTGACCCAAAGAGAAAAGGTGATAGCATACGCATCTCGACAATTGAAAGAGCACGAAAAGAACTACCCCACTCATGATCTGGAGTTGGCAGCAGTAGTATTTGCCTTAAAGATATGGAGGCATTACCTCTACGGCACGAAGTGCAAGCTCTTCACTGATCATAAGAGTCTCCAGTATCTCTTTAATCAGAAGGAGTTGAACATGAGGCAACGACGCTGGCTAGAACTTCTCAAGGACTACGATTGTGAGATACTTTACCACCCAGGTAAAGCAAATATTGTTGCTGATGCTCTCAGTCGGAAAGTCAATCTTGAAAGAAGAAGGCCAAGAGCGTTAAGAATTGAAGTCGTCTCGACGATCGTGGAAAGTATCAGGAAAGCTCAAGAAGAAGCCTTACAGAAGAATGACCGAAAGGAAGAACGTTTGGGAAAAACGTTAGTGTTCGGTACAAACAGTCGAGGACTGAAGGTATTCCAAGATCGAATTTGGGTACCTAAGACGGGAGGAATAAGAGATCTTCTAATGGAAGAAGCACACAAGACCATGTACTCGATTCATCCCGGTAGCACTAAAATGTATAAGGACCTAAAACCCTACTACTGGTGGCCGACGATGAAGCTCGATGTTGCAAAGTATGTGGCTGAGTGCGTAACATGTGCAAGAGTTAAGGCACAACATCAGAAACCGTATGGGAGTTTAGAACCTTTACCTGTACCCATGGGTAAATGGGAAGACATCACCATGGATTTTGTGACTAAACTGCCCAAAACGAAGAACGGACACGACATGATTTGGGTAGTCGTGGATCGTTTCACCAAGAGTGCACACTTCATAGCCGCCAACGAGAAGTGGTCTATGGATAAGCTCGCAAATGCTTACGTGAAGGAAATTGTAAGACTTCACGGTGTCCCTCTTACGATTGTGTCAGATCGTGATAGTCGTTTCACGTCAAGGTTTTGGAGGAGTCTACAAGAGGAGTTGGGTACAAAGTTGTGTTTGAGTACTGCTTACCATCCGCAAACTGATGGTCAGAGTGAAAGAACGATTCAGACGTTGGAAGATATGCTGAGAGCATGTACCCTCGAATTCCAAGGGAATTGGGACGAGCACTTACCTCTGGTAGAATTTTCCTACAACAATAGTTTTCACTCGAGCATCAAGATGGCTCCTTATCAAGCCTTGTATGGGCAGAAGTGTCGTACGCCGTCTTGTTGGCTTGAAGCCGGAGAGAAGCAGTTTATGGGCCCCGAGATAGTCCATGAGACTGCTGAGAAATTGAAGGTGATTAGGGAAAGAATGTTAGCAGCTCAGGATCGTCAGAAGAGCTATGCCGACAAGAAAAGACGACCGATAACCTTCGAAGTTGGGGATTCTGTTTTACTTAAAGTCTCACCGTGGAAGGGACTTATACGATTTGGGAAACGAGGAAAGTTGAGTCCAAGGTTTATTGGACCATTCAAAGTTCTTCAGAGGATTGGGAACCAAGCTTACAAGCTGGAATTGCCCGAAGAACTCAATGGTATTCATAACACCTTCCATGTGTGTTATTTGAGGAAATTCATGGGAGATGTTCCCGACATAATTCCAATCTCGGAATTAAGGATGGATGGGAATAAAAGGCTGATCGAAGAGCCTGAGGCAATTATTGACCGTAAGACTAAGAAGTTACGACGCAAGATGGTCGACTTGGTGCTAGTCCGATGGAAACATTCGAATGGGCCGAATCTCACTTGGGAAACAGAGGATGACATGATGAGTCGCTATCCACATCTGTTTGCTGATGCATGATTCCGGGACGGAATCATCCTAAGGGGGTGAGAATTGTAACGCCCGGGTTTTCAGGGCTAAGCATTTTTGTCAATGTAATAGTCTAGGTCAACTATTGTAACTCTTTTTGAAGTAATAAATATGAAATATTTGAGTATTATGTGAATTATGTGTGTTTATGTGTTTATTATTTAATTATAAATGTATAATTAATAAAGAATAAAAATGAGCGTCAAAATTAAAGTGTGAGATAATCCCGATATCTCTACATAAAGTTGTAGAATATGTCTCAAGGTTTCCGTGCATATAAAGAATGCCGAAATCCGAGCTATAAAGAAGAAGTTATGGCCCGCCGAAGTTTTACGACAAAACCGGCACGACACCGGGAAACGTAAATAGTGAATTTACGATAGAAGACTTTTTAGCCTTAGCAATCTAAACAAAAGTCGTAGAATATGTTAAACTAAGAACATCGATAAAAAGAACGCCCAAATCTGACTTCGTATGAAGAAGTTATGATTTTTCTAAGATTCGGCTTAGCAGTGCACGGCCTGAAACTCGAATTTTAGTTCGAGCGGTTTTTGGCTTACGCAACATAAATGAGATTTGAAGATCTCATTAATAGGAAATCAACGGTAAAAAGACAGACAAAAACAGAGTCCGTATGTAGAAGTTATTAATTTTACGCAGACGTTTAACAGTATAATCTCCTTGTACTGTTAAATTTAAGATCGGTCAAGAATTAGCTGACGGTGTCAAAATGAAAGTTGTAGATCTTATTATTACCTACGCGTGGATATAAAGAACGTCAAAAACGGAGGTCGTATGTGAAAGTTACGGATTTTAGAAGTCGGAAGTGTGCTGTGCGAAAATGGGTGATGTGGCACAATCTTGGCCATTGCTTTCTCCCCAAGGCTTGCCACCAGATGGTGACATGTGGCACCAAGTTCAGCCATATTTCACCCTATAAATACCACCTCTCCCACCCTCATTTTCTTCACACCTTTCCCATTCTTTCTTCTCTTTACTCTCTCTCTCTCTCTAGAACCTCTCTCTAGCCCCGAAATCCCCCGAAAAGCCTAGGGAACCTCCCTAGCACGAGGCGGAAGCCCCGGAGTGCTCGAAGGCTCTGAGAAGAAGAGCTTTTCAGCTCGGGAACGCTGCTCCAAGCAAAGCCCGGTTTTCTATAAAACCCGCTGTAAGTGAGCTACGCCTACGCTATTTTTAATATAACTTTTATTTAATTATAGTAACGTTATTAGGAACTTATAATAAATACTTGGGCTATTATTATGGGTTATATAAGTATTTTTTTTTTGACGCTTATATAATAATAATAATAGCTAGACTATTAATTAGTCTCGACGAATAATAAACTAAACTCTAGTGGTAATAATACTAGGTTTCGTCGAAGAAAAATTCTTTTTAAGAAGCGAAGCGCTGTCTGAGTTCGGAATCACCACCTTTTCCGGTGAGTGCATAGTTACCTTCAACTTACACATAGATATGAAGTATTTTATATAAATTACGTGCTATGTGTGCATATTATCTGAATACTTGCTATCTATGCTAGATGAACGTTGTTATACATGTTTTCAATGATTTAAACTGTATATGTATTTTATATCTACGAAAATGTTGGGGTAAAACATGGGTAGATGTAATAGGTGATGTGTGATAAAATGATGAGAGGCCTCGATGTTGTTGTTGTTGATCCAGTCATCTAGCGGAGTATAGATGACGACCACGGACTCTTCTAGACAGTCCAGTGGAACACTAGCAGGCTCGCAACCTGTAGGTGTTGTGAACGATGTGTTCACCGGTGTACTCCATCCCCCACATGGTTGCCTATTAGGACATTTATTGATGAGGAATCCCCTTAGCAGTAGTGTCCGTCCCGATGATGATCCTTAGGCTAGGTCCCTTATGATAGGTGTTTAGGGACGTAAAGTGAGGATAACGGGAACGGGTAATCGGGTTATTGTTGATTGATGAAATTAATAAACTTATTGTGGGTTGAAAACCCTATGTGCTCACCAGGCTCCCAAGCCTGACCCACTCAGTTTTATGCATTACAGGTAGTGGCGCATGAGCATAGGTGTGATGTTTTGGACGAGGGATTACGGATATAGGCCTGTAGATATGAAATAATGTAGTAAGGCTTATATTGTACTGTTTATACTTTTGATCTGTACGAACATGACATCCCGAGTCTTTTAATGAAATACATTTCTATGGAAATGCTTTTGATAAATCTTTATCATATTATTGTTTTGGGACAAATTCCGCAACCCCTTTATTAAAAGATAACTCTGATTTTGAAATAAAGTATAAACAAAACCGGTCTTTTCTGGCCGTGATTTTGGGGATGTCACAGAAACTAATCACAAGAGAAGTACTAGTCTCTGCAGAACTAAAAACAAAAGTTTAGCCATACATGGCGAAAAACGAAATCAAACTACCTAAAATAAACATTTACTGATCAATTCTAAACTAAATGTGTGAGATGATTCACAACCTTCAGATCTTCAAAAGTCATTGAAAGATACCAGAAATCGCCTTTAAAAGTAGTTTTTTCATCTGGAATCGTCCAAAATTTCGCAAATGATTATGAGGGTTTTATTTATACTCAAGGTAGAAACATCCGGAGAAGGAAATCAAAATATACGATCGCATGTTGGTAATATACGATCGCAAGTTTTTGAATTTTTACCAGATTTGCCCCTAAATGATGCAGGATACTCTTTTCGACGTTTATGGAACCTCACACTATTTATGTGATTGCATGGAGCAAATTTGCGATCGAAAGTTTTGATTTTTTTATTTCAGATGACTTCCAAACAACCTATTTTGATCCTAGGAAGCTTCGTGGAAAGCATGCGATCGTAGGAAAAACATGCCATCATACATATGATTGCATTTTTGGCCTATCTAATTGTAGATTTGGAATTTTCTACAAACATGAAAGTTGTCCAAAATTGTGTCTATTTTTCAGAATATTTTGAATCTCATTAACCGGAGCTACGGTTCAGGAGATATGGTCAAAATATTGACAGGGGGTCAAAGCTACCAGCAACATCCTTTAGCTTCAGATTGCAGATTCTTTCTTCATGTGATCAATTCGATCGTAGATTTCTAGAAAAAACCATTTTACAAGCATCAATCAAAATCCTCCTTCAGTTCCAACTTCATTTAAGCTCCAAATATGCATCCAGCTGCTCCCAAAATACTGCTTCACTCGAACTATCTAAAATTGACATAAATTTTTTTAGCAATACGAGAATTCTAATAAAATACATGAGCTGAAATTTATTTAAATAAATGACATGAAAATGTACAAAATATGATCCTAAATGATAATGAAAACTACCCTATAAGATGAATAAAATGGTATCTAAAAAATCTCCCCAAGCTTAAACCTTACTTCCCCCAAGTAAGAAAAACATAAAACATTATATACAAATGGAAAGATGTAGATGGCCTAAAAAAATCTAGAATAAAATAAAAGAAAACAAAAATACTTCACTCGTTTTTTTAGATATTTTAAATGTATAATTTTTTATACGATAAGACTTTACATTGAGGGATTTCTAATCACTACTACCTAGACGACCATCCTGCTACCTTTCATGCATCATAGACTGTCAAAGTGAGGAAGATCACGAAATAGTGTAACCCAATAGTCTAACCACAGTTTTATTGAAATTTTATACCTTAATTAGCTTTGTGAGTGAAAATTAAACAGTCCAGGATCTAATGTCCTTCAGACTAAATAGTCAAGAACCAGAATCGACGCATCCTTAAGAACCCGTCACGGCAAATCAGCTTTCGCTGAAGCTGTGAGCCTCACCCGTAGGGAGCCAACTCCTACGCTTTCACTTTTTCGAGAGCCACAAATTTCATATCATATAGTTCTTTATTCTCTAGATATAACTTTGAGACGGCTTCTAATTTTATTGAACTTGAATTTGTATCTTTGGTTTTAGCTTTGAGTTCTTCAATCAACTTTAGAATTTCCTGAGATTTCTTCGATTAACTATTTGAAATTTTAATTTGGGTACTGGATATGACAGTTGTATGCTTCCTTCCTTGTTGACTGTGTGGATCTCATACAAAGGCTCTCTGTTACCGCGAGGGTAACACGTGTCAACAAATAGGTCCGTGTTATGTGGGTCCAAAGTTGTCGATAAAGGTTCTTTTTAAACATTATAAAGAAAATCATCCCAAAGTTGTTATTACCGCCCACAAAAATATTTCAGTATCCCATTTGTTTTGTTTTCTAAGGTTGGGCTCTCATATTACAGTGTTTGGGTCCCCCAGTTATGAAATTTGATTCTACACTTCCAATAACAACCCTATCGCTTCAGATTTTCATTTTTCATTTTCATTTTCCAACTTCTCGGAGTTATCAAATATAAAGAATGTCCCCATCTTGTATTTTTTAAACTTTTTGAATTATTTTGATTTTCTAAAAGTTTTTAAGAATTTTAAAAAACAGAAAATAAAAATAGCTAGAAATAAAATCTTTTTGGGGTTTTTTTAAGAATGTAGAAAAATAAAAAGGAAAATTAAATATTTTTTGGATTTTTCGAATTTTATATACAAATGCAATGTCGAAAATAAATGTAAAAATAAAAATAAAATTTGAAAAATTTAACACACAAAAACTGAAAATTAAAAAAAAATGGAATTTTTTACACTAACCACCTCCTCAAGCTTAAAATGATGCAATGCCCTCAATGCTAACAGAGAATGATCAACTCAATAAAGAAAATAAAAACAAAAAGCATGCAACTAGTAATGAATGTACCTGATAAGTTCACAAAAATTTTGATTTTGACGAAGACTGGCAAAAAATCTGATTTTCAACAACTTTGTCAACCCTCTGATGTCCCCAAGCTTACTTAGAATTGTGACCATCTCTTTATCGAAAGCGAAAAAAATTAATCCTCGGGTTGCCTCCTGGAAATCTTCCCATTCTTGAAGTCGTTGGCTCGACTTTGCCTAACCAAATTAACTAACTAGTGTGGTTGGGACTTCTCTGAAGCTCATCTCTTTTTCTTGTGACTCCAGATCCCTTCGAATATGGAAAGATGGGTGGATTTGAAACTTGTTCACCAAACTGGAAAGAATCCAAATTGTCTTCAGATATGTTCTTTTGATTTTCAAACTTCTTTCTCTTTCTGATCTTCTTTTCCTTTCCAAAAGTCCTCTCTTTGAACTCTTCAGATTCTTTTCCGTTCATATTTTTGCATTTCGGCTTCTGTTTTGGTACTTTCTCGATCAAAATCATCACTCTCTCCTCTTCTTTTTCCAAAAGTATGTTTCTTTTCAATTTTTATCTGATTTTTCTTCCACATGAATCAAATACTCCTCCTTCACTTCCTCAAGCTTATCTTGTACAAGCTCCTCCAATGTGTATGATAAATTCATGTCTGCAAAATTTTCTTCCAAAGAGAAATTAGAAAACCCACGACACCCATCTAATAAAGGATTGTTGGTACCCATATAATTGACATAAATCTTTTCAGAAAGAAAATCATCATTATTACTTTGAAATTTAACCACTCCCTCATCAAACTCCATTGAAATCATCATTACTAGTGTTGGAGTTTCTTTTTTTTTTTTTTTAGATTATTCTTCAACCAACACCTCTTCAAACTCTTCAACTTCAACTCCTATTTCCTCTATATCTCCTTTTTCTACCCGAACTTCTTCAAATTCTTCTTCAGCTTTTTATGGTTCAGATGAGCTTGGGCCCCCATATGTTTTCCCACTTCTCAAGGAAATGGAACTAACATTGTGCTTCAGATTGTTTTCAATGTGCCCCATTAACTTTCCTTGAAATTCCAAATGACCCACAGAAGTGGCAAGTTGAGACACCTGCTGTTCCAGATTCTTGATATTGGATTTGGTTTCTATCTGGGATGCTTAGGTGCTCATGGCAAAACTCTTCATTACATCTTCTAAGGCCACGTTGCGACTATTGGGTTGCTGATTGAGGATTGATGCTAAAATTCGGATTCTAGAAATTGGGTTGAAAATGAGAATTATACTGAAAACCCGGTGGTTGTTAAAATTGTTGTCTTTCTGAAAATTATTATTCTAATAATAGTTTAGAGGTAGGTTATAAGTATTATGTTGCTGGTATTCTCCGACAGCTTTGACTGGAGCAACATCCTCTTGCAAAATTAGACACACATAAGCTAGATGTTCCGTTTTCCAGAGCATACCACATGGTTTCTTCACAACTGCCTTTTCTTTTGTCAAGAGCAAACAACTTTCGTCAGCTCAGATATTTGAGAATCCAGATGATCATAGCTGACTTCCTTTACTCCCTTTGGTTGATTTGGATATCGCACATCTTTGTTTTCAGAATGCTATGACTCTATTGCCAACTTCTCGATCAACTCTTTGATTTCAGTTGGTGTCATATCACCCAAGGAACCACCACTAGAAGAATTTATAAGGTGCCAATCCATGGGTGTAAGATCTTCACAGAAGAAATTATAGAGTTGATAATCGTTGATCCCAATAACTATGTAAAGCTTATCTTTTTCCTTGTTTGATCCTAAGGATTTATATTTGGAGACTGGAAACTCGCGTTTTTTGGAAAATACTTCTCTAAAAATAGCTTCACGGGTTTTTCCGTTTGGTGATAGAACCAGATGGAAGTTCATATAGCCATTTCCTTGTTGAGTCATGAAGTGAAAAAGGGAATGCCCTTAACTTTATCTGATCTTCTGTGACAGTATGAGGCTTCATTCTTGAACATACCACATGAAATTCCTTGAGGAATTTACGTGGGTCTTCATTTTCCAGATCGCGGAATGTGCGAAGAAGATGCATCAACCCTGATTTCAACTCAAAGCTTTGTGTTTCTGGAAAAGTAACGCAGATAGGCCGCTGATTGACTTCTTGAGTGACCCAATCTCTGAGAGTCTTTTCTACTTCATCTCTACTCATGGTTGATTCTTCAAATTTGGTTCTGAAGAGTCTGTGGGTTCAGATTTAACGAAAGATGGTAGGGAATATGTTTTATAAGACTGTTTTGAGGAGAAGATGGTGGTACTTTTGAAAAAACGGATCTGATTCGTTCCACAAGGGAGTTCCTTTTAGTGTGATGTTTTCTACAGGTATGGAAGATGTTGAACCAAAGAAACTTGCTGATTATTCCTTTCTTGCTACTTCTTTATTCGGTTTCCTTGCAGTTCTGTTGATTTATGGTTCAAAAGCTAGAGGTGTACCTGAAAAAAATTCATGGCATATAAGTATTAGAAAGCACCGTGTCCCCTATAACGGTGCCAATTGTTTAAGACCGGTTGTCGAACCCTATTTAAATAAATAATATTAATCACTATTGGTTGCACAAAAAGTATAGCATAGGGAAGCAGGGTCGAATCCTTAGGGATACAACCTAAAAGTCAGTGTGTTTTAGCATCACACACATCTAGTAAAGAAAAAGAAATATAAAAGTTTAAACTAAAAAAAACTAAAACTTGCAGCGATCTTAAATTAAAAGAAACTCAATAATAAAAACTATATCAGTTCTGCTGTGACTTTCCTAATCATGCAACTAATTCAGATCTAGTTATTCAGAGTACGTTCAATCTAAGCTGGTCCTGAGAAAAACTAACAATCTCTAGTATAATCTCTTTTACGTAGATTAGTTCATCAAAACTAGCTCCTTAAATTAATCCTAACTTTTTACAATTCAATTAAACATGGTCTTAATTAAATCTGGAAAATTGCATTAAGTTCTTTGTGAAATTCCCAACAATACCCAATACTTCTTACAATCTCAGATGTGTAAGGGTATGATCTTTTTCAGTTTATACAAGAGTTAAATCCCAAAACAGAACCAATCTGATACTATTTACTTTTACCAGTTGACAAGAAAAATTATAGATTCTATTAACTTATTAACTAGAATGATAAAACCGTAGCTTGGTGATAAGGCTAACAAGAATTTAAAACCAAACGTTCATTAAGCTCAAAACTGAAAATTTTAGATAGAAACACAAAACGAAAATCAGATCTGAAAAATAATCACATGAGAAGTACTAGTGTATGTAGAAATGAAAAGAAACATTTACTGATCAATCTTCTAAGTAAACATGTGTGAATATTGTCACACCCCGGCCATCGACGGAAACACCCGGTAGTGTAACGTCATTTTTCGTATCACAGTTATATAACAAACATTGAACAATACTTAAAGAAAATACATACGTTTATTGATGATTAAAAGTTACATAACTATTTTTCTAGAACCTTTTGCATAATATCCGACTATGGCATATTTCTTAATGAACAGAAAGATACTAGTAAAACTTCTCCTGTTCGAATACATACCTGCTTTTCAAGTTCCTGAAAACACATGCATTTTATAATACGTCAACATAAAGTTGGTGAGTCCACAGGTTTTGCCTCCATAAAATAATACATTTCTATACATTCAAAAGTATAGTTTTGAAAGTATCATTTTGACTTTGCAACATTAGGTATAATTGTATACTTATCAATTAAGTGTTATACCAAAACATTTCTTAATCTTAAGGTATAAGTAGGGGGACACTTATCCTTAACATTAATACTTGTATACGACAAGGTATAATGTTTCTAACAATGTGCTACCATGAGCCTGCAACCGCTGCTATGACATAATACCTCTGATAGAACAATACACTCATGATTTACCACGAGAACAAATACACTCATGATTTAACATGAGAAAAAACACCGTACGCTTCATCGACGCCGGAATAATAACAAATAAAAGGGTAGTTCATCACTTGTTTTTAGTTGACTGTAGCTAACAGTCACAAGTGGAGTGGTCAGCCTGTATACTAATTATACACGACTTCCTCGCTCACACGGGATTAACGGTTACAGTTCAGAGGACTTCCACTAAGACCCCCAACCTTAGTTGATGAATACAATTACTCATGTAGACTTCAACGGCTTCCTATAGCTCTAACAACAAAAGCATTTTCATGTCTAAAACCTTAAGTTACTAGACTTTGCTTTTAAACATTACTCCTAACTTCATAATATTTAGGCAGTATAACAGCTATATCTTGAAGTAAAAACCAGGTTTTATCTTGACCTAAAACCAATAATAACAACATATAACGTTTCTAGTTTTATCTTGACATAAAACTAACAATAACAACATATCCAGTTTTATCTTGACATAAAACTAATAATAACAACACATAACATATCTAATTTTATCTTGACATAAAACTATTAATTGCAACATACTATGTAACTTAACATATAAAACTTCCGAATATAACTTCGGAACTATATCGCACACAAAATATATATAGAATCCTAAGTATCACTCAAGATCTACATTAATAATAGTTGTATGTACTCAAAATGTTATATTTAGAACAATCATATCTCGATTATCATAACTTTATACTATCATATAGACATAATAACAACATATATACAATGACTAGCATGCGTTTTCCACCGAAATATTAGAAAGTGGGGCTGTGAATCTCACCTTAGTAGCGTGATTTTTATGATATCTTAGCGAAACAGTCAACGTGCGAGTTCGTCGGGGCTCGGGATTCAAGAGGGCTTCAGCAAGTAACAGAGGAAGAAAGGAAATGGTGTAAGGAAGTGAATGGGTCGATCTTGCTATTTGTAGTAAGTTTTTATGACACTCACGTCGTGAGTGTCATAAAACTCACGTCGTGAGTCTCATGATTCACTCCGTAGACTTGCCATTTGTGTCCCTAGCTTTGGAAGGTGGCATGTGACTCCTCACGTCGTGAGTGTCATAAACTCACGTCGTGAATTTTTGATCCTATCCTCTCCCAGCTTCTAGATTCTGAATTATGATAGAATGACTCCTCACGTCGTGAGTGTCATAAAACTCACGTCGTGAATTGGATCTTATCCTCTCACAGCTTCTAGATTCCGAATTATGACATAATGTCGTGAGCGTCATAAAACACACGTCGTGAATTGAATGAGCATTTGTGTGAATCCAAACTCAAACTAGGGATTTGTAAAAGTTTCTAAATAATTTTGAAGTTGTTTTTCAAAATTGTTTTCAATAGTAACCAAGAGATGGACAAGATGTGTAGGAAGTATACGCCATGTTACCGCATTGTTTTTTGTTATTGATGATTATGATAGAACTGCATGCTAGCGATAGGATACGGATCTTAAGGAGTTGCATGATAGAACTGCCTGATGTTTGATGCCTGATAACCTAGAAGGACTTCTTACATGTTAGACGAAATTGACATCATTATTGTAGCTGCTTTGTATGTGCATCATAGTTGTACATAACAAAGATTCTATAGCTTGAGAAAGTTTGACTTAGCATTATTTGATATTCTTTTCTTATTGAGGGCTTAGGGTTGAATCAAGTATTTAAATATCTATGGGATCCAACGTTATGTATGATTAGCACGCACGAGTGGCTGTAGATAATAATGGAATAACAACAAGGTGTGGTGCTAGTCGTAAGCCTCCAAGATAATAATGGAATAACGATAGGATCAACATCGTACAATGACCTATCATTTTAGTTGTTAGAAACTGTCATTTTATTGAGCCTCTAAAGTCTTACAACATTAGTCCTATTGGTATGCTTGGGTGTTAGTGCATTGTTGGGAGTCGAGAGATCCAGTGACTAACTGGTTTGGATCTTAATGATAGTGGAAGTGTGTTTTGGTGGGTGCATTAGTTATGAATCATAATTTGCTTGATGAATGTTGCAATTTGGACCCTATTTTCTTGAGGTTGGCTTATTAGGGGTATGCTTACGAATGTTGCGTTTGGTTCTGAAATCTCGAGTCATGATGTTTGTTGTAAATGTCTCCAGTAATTTGTCATGTGAATATACACCCGAGCTGATAAGGATTCAGATGCAAGGTGAAATTCTTGGGTGAACCATCATTATGGTTATGGGAGTAGTGGGTTGGTGATGACTTTTCTGGAAATCAAGCTTATAATTAAGGTTTTTGGCCACACCTTCTGGATTTGAGATTTGTGGAAATTCGTGATTAAGATGTTTTAAGTATTCTTTCAGTATTAATTAGTGGCGTTCCTGGTAAGGGAACTAGGGGTAGGTATGACGAATGGATGATCATCAGTCTCATGGTATGGTTACTGAAGTCTAACTGATGAGTTCCCAGTTTCGATAAGTGTATTGATGGAGTTGGGATGTGGTTGTAGTTTCGAGAGTTTCCAATTTGAGCGTATTTCACTGGAAGTTGAGTCTTACATGTTAGATGTAAGCAATTTCTTATTCAAGTCGCATATTTCTTGTTGAGCATGGAATAACATCGGTTGTGGAAGGAAGTCAGTTGCTTATGATGTCATCCGAAGTTTTGGAAATCATAGTTTTCCCAACCTTCTGGGTCTCTCAGAGGTTTGGGATGTGCGATCAGATTTGGAATCTATAAGTTATCGGTTACTATTCGGGATGTGATAACTACGACGACTTGTATAGGAGGAATATGAATTGGAATAACCGACAAGGGGTTCAGAGGATGTTTGTGTTGGACTAAGTGTCTAATTCCATAACTATAATTGGTATGTACTTCACCCGATAGTAGCATGGTCCATTTGGGTTGCGTTCACCATAGCAACTTGACAGGATGAATTATGAGAAAGAGGTTGATGAATGATTTATTAATATATTATAAGGATAATATATTAATTGAGAAATCCTATTATTTAATTAATATTGATCAAAAATTAATTTGGAATCAATTTGGTGATCAAAAGAGACTGATTAAATGTGCGGGGACTAATATTGCAATTAATGTCAGTTGCAAGTTGGGCTGTGGACTCCTACTATAGAAGAATTTGTATAAGGGGGGCTTCTAGGAGGGTTCCATAGATTGCTTAAGGCCTAAGCATAGAATTAGGGTTTCAGTCTAAAACCCTTGCAGCACAACTATATAAAGACCTCTTGGCATGAGGTTTTCACCCACTTGCTTCTAAGAAAAATTCCTAGCCGAAAATTCTAGCCTCCATGCTCTCCAGGGGCAGATCGAAGGGGATCCTGAGGTATCCTGGGATACCCCACAAAATTTTTTCGGTAGTGTAATTTTTGTTTACGCATCCCTTAAATTTTTTTTTGGTATAATGTATATATATGCATCCTTCCACTTATAAACACAAACAAACAATTGGTCTGTTGGTTAAGGCGTTGGCTTATTCAAGCAAAGGTCTTGAGTTCTATTCTTGCTTCTTACATATTCTTTGTTTATTTTTGTTTTACTTTCCCAGCTATTCTATCCCACATCGCTAAACACATGTAAACTCAGCCATTTTTTTCTATTATATAAAGCTGTTATGCTCATGCTTTATTTGATATCTACTTTGAGTCCCACATCGATTCAAGTATCAAAATATACTTCAACTTCATGTTTATATAACAAGACTTGATGTTAGCTAAGGATTTGATTAAGATTTGGGTTTAAAACCGAAACCGAACCCGGGAAACCCAAGTCCCGGGAAAAAAATTAGGTTACCCTAAAAAAAATTGGGATACCCCTTTACTTTGGTCCTGGCTCCGCCACTGATGCTCTCTCTATTTTTCATCTATTGCTAGTTGGTGTTTGTGACTCCATTAGAGGTGCAATAATTGAGGCACTAAGCCCTTGAAGGTCAAATTCTACAAGCCACAAGAAATGGTATTCTTCTAACCATGTTTAAGTTAATAATTTCAAAAATTATATGCTACATTAGAGTTTACGATTTGGATAATAATTTGCATGTATAACTTGAGAAAAACCTAGATCCAAAGCATTAGGGTTGCATGTGCACCATAAGAATGTTGTAGTGCTGGAAACCCATCAGTCGTATCAAAGCTTAGGGTGTTTTTCTGTTATATGAAGCAATTGTATTGTTTCCAAAGCTGGAAAAAAATTCATTTTTGGTCTCTGACTTGTGGACTCGACGTGTCCCATGAAGGAGCTTGACGAATTGGACCAACTCAACAAGTCCATTCCCTGACTCGATGAGTTGGTTCGTCAGATGGCAAATTTTTCAGATTTTTGGCCTAAATTAGATTTGGATAATGATCATAAACTGTTTTGATTGTTAAAATTCGAATTTTCTATTATGGTAATGATTATCCTCATCTAATTGAAAGATAATTTTCATAGTTTAAGATAATTACAACATTATGTGATAAATTAATTATTTCTAAACTTTGATTTGAATTTTTTTACCAAGTAATAAAGATAAGGTCAAAATTTATAATATGGATAAATTATATGATTAATTTAAATTATTTTAATATTTGATCTAAAATTTTTGAAAAGTTTCAATACTTTCTCTCAAGTTTTGGAATTTAAAATTTGACTAAAAGTTTTAATTTTGAAATATTAAATTCTAAAATCCTAATGTTTTAGAAATTTAAAATACAACCCTTATACTATTATAATATTATAAGCTTAAAACTTATATATATATATATATACATATATATATATATATATATATATATATATATATATATATATATATATATATATATATATATATATATATATATATATATATAAAAGATGAGTCAGTCTTACAATTATTAGGCCTCATTCCAGAAGTTGGTCTATAAAATGACCGCCATTGGGTATCACCTCTTACCCACGATACTCTTGACTAATGGAGGGTCGTTAGCTGAACGGGTAGGATAAGACATTAATTCCTCATTAATAAGTATAATGAATATTATAAAGTAACTAAATGTTTTTATAAATCGCCAATCTTAGTTACTTTAGGAAAAATGTGAAAATGATGTTATTCCATGAAATTGCATTTTGCATCTTTTTAAAGTCGTTAGTGGAGCATGTGTGGTTAACTGGCACACTAAATTGGACTAACAAGGGTGGAAAAGGGTAGCTCTATAATTATCATAGATCCATGGAGTGTGTGTGGTAAACCGGCACAATGATTATGATGGGATTAAAACAACTTTTAATCTATGAAGATCGATTAGATCTTGAACAAGTTTATAAGTGTAAAATAATAAGAACGCAATAATAAGAACGAAACAGCTAGAATCAAACGTGTCGAATGATTAAATAAAATCCTCAGAAGAGCTCGATTAAGAACATCAATTGTAGAGGATTAGAAGATTACAAGAACGATTAAAGAAAAATATTGTACTCTTGATGAATCGCTATGTCGATAATCTCAGCAATCTTGTTAACCTAATATGCATGCAAGCATTAACTTATATACAATACACAAAAGGCTCTCGGTTGGACAGGCCCAAACCGGAGAATACAAGGCTAAACTAACGAGCCCAAAAGACGCAACATCAAAACTATCTTCAGCTCAACAATCTCCCCCTTTGCGTCAATTTGGAGCGAGTCCTTCACTTGTTACTTGGGCCGGCAGCTGAAGCTGGTACCTTCTTCTTCACGGTGCTAAACAGACACTTGGTTATGGAGAGAATGGTCTGTCTAAACCGGATGTACCAATTGATCATATCATTGAAGTACTTGATGTCATCAGCCGAATTCTCCTTACACCGCTTGATAATTGATAAGATGTGCTCTAAGCAAGTTGTGGTGTAAAGGTGCTTGTCAGCTAAAGCGAACAAACATTTCTGTCCTTCGGCTCTAGTGAACATGACTGAGTTGCGCTTCGGATCAATCCTGCCCATCTGCATCTGGTTGAGATCACTGGCTGATCCCACAGGAGCTATCTTCGGTTTCTTCTTGAAGACTGTGGCGACCTCCTGATCCATTAGGGCAACCTCCATGATATAGCAGGCCAACATCCTTTTGACATGGTCTATGATGGGACCATATTCGGTTTCATTTGTCAACAGGATATTGTACAAGACTATCCAGTCATGAGGATTCAGATTCGGCAGATCAGCCAGGGAGATGATGTGGGCAGTTCTTGCAGATCCTCGGATGAGCTTGAACTTTACGTTTGTGAATCTCCCCACGGCATAAGGCTTCAGTACCCGAACATTAACAATCTTCTGGGTGCTCCAGGTGAGGTATTGTGGGCGAGCGGCCTCCAGATAGAAGTCAATGAGCTCCCTGTCAAGCTCATCGTTCGGATGCGGGACTTCAAAAATGTTAGAGAAGGCGTGGAAGATGAACGCCTTTCGAGTCAGCGGCATATCAAACTGTGAATCGATAGAGTTGTTGCAGTCTCTATGGCCTCTTTTATCAAACGATCCCTGGTCCAGGCAGGGAAGAGCAACTTTCGGCTCTCAAGGAGATCGTGGGCTTCTTTTTGCTTTCGTTCGGCTTCTTCAGCCTCACGCGCCACACGACTGGTGTCGTCTTCAGCATTGCAACTGTTCTTTCTTTTTAACATGTCCGCAATGGTCTCCCTGTCTTCATCTTCATCTTCATCTTCATCTCCTCCCTCAGCTATGTTTTTGCCCTTGTTCTTCACACCCGAACCCGAAGCATGACCAGTTGAGGGTGGTTCGGTTGTGTGAGTAGCTTTGGAGGAAGGAGGTGGTTTCGATCCTTTCTTCTCATCTCCCCCTTGTTTCGGAATGGACACGAAACTCGATAGGCCTTCAATTTTGCTTAAAAGGTCCATGGTCGGAGAGAGTTTTTCAGCGAGGGTACGCCTCACTGAGTGATTAAGGATGGGGTCGTGTGCTTCTAGGATGTTTGAAAGAGCTGCGTGGACATCCGAAACACACGTCTTTATGACCTCCCTCTCGGATCGAAGAGCTTCCAATTGTTGTTCGGAGTTGGAAAGCTGCATGCTCTTGACCTTTAGGGCGGTAGTCTTGCTCGCCAAGACGTCCATCAGAGAATTTTCAGCTGCAAGGTCCTCTTGTAGCTTTGCCAGGCGGGCATCGATGGAGGCACAAAGTGCCGAGTTGTCGTCGCTAATATGTTGTCTGAGGGTAGCGAACGAGGACAGCTCCGTCGAGACAAACTTGGCCAATTGTTGAACAACTGGTTCCAAAGTGGTCTTCGTGGCGTCGGCGCTTTCCTGCAAGGACTTCAGCAGGATGGAAGCGTCGTTAAATAGTTTATCGACTTTTTCGGTCGTTGCCTCACTGGCTCGGGTGGAGGCGTCGATAGCAGCAGTTGCTGAGGCCACGGAATCATGTTGAGCCCTGGAGAAGGCGTCAACGATCTTCTGAAGGGCAGCTTCAGACAAAGATGACTGCTGGTTGGAAGAGGAGGCGAGAAGTTGATCAACCTTCTCGTTAAGCTCGCGAAGATGCTTCTTTGTCACTGGAGCATCATCCTCCTCGTCACTGTGAACTTGAAACGGACTATAGTAGACCGAATCAAAGTTCATGTGATCACCACCAAGGTATTGATCACCGCCATCGGAGGCGTCTTCTGGAGATTGAGGTGGTGGTGAAGCTGGGGGTGTTATTGGTTTTGTTGGTTCAGGTTGAGTGGGTGGGGGGTTAGTTTCGGGTGGTGGTTGTGTATGGGTTTCGATTTGTGGAGGTTCGGTTACAGGAGGGATTTCGGTAACTGGTGGTGTTTCGGTTGATGTGGTGAAAATGGGTGGTGGAATAAAGAAAGAGGTTGGGGGAATAGAGGCGTTTATGGTGGGAATGGAAATAGGAATAGTTGGTGGAGGTGAAGGAATAGGAGATTGATGAAGTTCCATCTCTGGGGTTGGGGACCGAGGTGGTGTGTTGCCTCGTTGAGGAGATTCGTCTCCTTGTGATCCTTCAGTGTCCGAACTCCCACCTTCGGATTCGCTTGAAGAGGAGGGAAGGACGAGCTTTCGCTTCTGTTGGGTCTTCCTCCTTTTCGGCTGTGGGGACGAAGCAGCCTTCGGTTGTCTTCGCTTCTTGGGAGAAGGTCCCTTTGGAGCTTTGGACACTTGCTTCCCCTTTTCTGCCTTTTTGCCCCTGCCCGCCGGTTTTTCAGCGTCATGAATCGATCGCAGCATGTCCGGTGTCAATTCCCTCGGACCAGTTGGTCGAAACTCCTTGATCGTCCTGATCAGTCTGCTGTCGGAAGGCACAACGCCATACATCGACTCCGGGATCGAGCCAATGAAAGAAAACTTTGATGCATCGGATACGATGATCTTCTTGGTATGAAATGTACCAATAGAAGACATCGATGCACCATCGGCTGTTGGAACACTAAACTTGTCCATGGCCCATCGTGTGATCAAGATCCAGAACCTGGCCAACGACACCTCAGAGTGTCGGGAAGAAGAAGAGAGGCTCTAAATCAGCTGTTGCCATAGGACAAACCCATAGTCCAGGTTTATCCCGTTGTACACCCCATACATTATCGAAAGGAAAAGACGACTTGCACCGTCAGATCCTGAGCTCCTCTCTGACAGTCCCTTGAAGAGAACGGTAAATAACCCATTCCACTGGGGCGGTAGACAGGACTTCTTAAACTTGGGGACGGAGGTGAGAACTTCTGTGTATCCCATGTTGTAAAACATGCTAAACAACATCCCAACCGGAATAGTCTCCGGATGAACTCGCGATGGGTCAGCAGCAAACCCTAGCATAGTGCAGAAACGGGGGCGAGAAATCGAAGTTTTGTGTTCTCCCACTTCAAAGAATACCCGGTCGACAGCCTTGTCGTAGTAAGCCGTCACATAGACCTGAGATAAGGCCACCATTGGCACCGTTTCAATCCTTGACAGTGCAGGAGCAAGCTGGGAGTACTTGAGGCATTCTATGACCGGCGACATATAGGAATCATACGCCAATGGGTTAAGATCAATGACAAGACATTGTTGGGGTCGGATGGGAAGAATCTGTGAGGTTGCATGAACAGAAGATGATTCAGCCATTGTTGCAGGTTTGGAGAAGAAGATGAACAGTGAAGCGCTTTGGAGGTTTTTGTTCTTTAGAAAATCCGGAAGCAGTAAAAAGGTAAATGGTGTTGTAGACTTCCTTTTATAGTGATGGATTGGAGAGAGAAAAATCGTTTCATATCTTCTATGCGATGATCACGTAGGAAAGATAGTGTCAGATTCCTAGGATCACGCTACCCAACAAGCACCGTTTCAGAGAGAGAAATCGTTTCCGTTTCCACACGCGCTGCTAATGCCAGATTAATGACGCTTCAATATCGCACACGCGTCCTTTAAGTGTCAGAAAAAGCGCGGCCGTTTCAAATTCACGCGCCCTCCTTTTACCGTCGTTTGAATTTCTATCCTTTTAACTCCCGCCGAGTCAGCAACTTTTTGTCTTTCCCCCCCCCCCCCCCTTTTTTTTTTAAACGGCTGTTTTTAATTAATGACCCACGTGGCTAATTTTTGACCACAACTTCATTAGTAACCATCCAGTAATAATCCAGCCTGTAAAATAATTAGTAACGGAGTTTGGGAAAATCAAAGATTTTCGTGCAAAGAGTGTAAAAGAAAAAGAAATAAAGCAACTCTTTTAAAGATATTTTGTGATGTCAATAATGACACGAAACTGATGATCCCGGGCACGAATCTCTTCCTTCAAAGTCAAGAGAGACCTCAAAGTGTTAGTGTGGAATCCCGTTGAATTACGATCAAACACTTATTAATAAATGTTGAAAGGCTTCTTTTAATTAGGGTAAATAAGGGTGGTTTCTCTTTGATGCATCAATTCAATTCTTGATATAAGAATGAAAGTGAACAAAGTACTTGTGAGACCGGTGTAGTCTGTTGAACAAGTAGGTAGGAGTTGATTTTATAGTGGCTTGGATTAATATGAAATCTCATATAAAAAAATGTAAAACTGGATTCCTTGGGAAGAAATGTTATGGTGTGTAACAATTTCATTGGAATCACGCAAAAGAAAAATTGAGATTCCTTGAGGGTACATTCGTCAATACATCGGTGAAAACTTGATCAAATTAATTGGTCACCATCAATTCATTGGTGTTGACTTTTGGGTTTCACTCAGCTCGTAGTGACACGAAACTGAGGTCATAAACACAGATGTTGTGCAACCATAAACCTCAGTGGTAATTTCTGAGAGTCTCAAGGGTTACGTTGATGAAATGAATGTAATGGAGAAGAGTAATGGGAATGGTGTAAGAAAACATAGTACCTCTGCTGCGAAAATAAGGACCAAGCAGGAGACTCTTAACTCATGTGAGAAGAGAGTGAGGTAGCTCACGATTAGAATAAATGGGTTAGCCTTATTGGGAAGACAAGGTTTGTGTATACCAGGTCATGAAGGCTATTATTCAAAATCTTATGAGGCTTGGGACACATACAGCAGCATGCTTCTAGGGACACGTAAGAAGCCAACAAATATATCCCCATAAACGAATAAGCACACAAGAAAAATTAATTAAAATATTTTTGGAGTTTTTGAAAGTTATAAGAAAAATAAAAAAAAATAAAAAAAATAAGACTAAAAACTTTGAGGAAAAAAAATGAAAAACCGAACCCGAACGTTCGGTTGGTTTCGGTTCTAGAAAATTTTGAAAAACCGAACCCGAACCTTCGGTTGGTTTCGGTTCCACAAAATTTTGAAAAACCGAACCCGAACCTTCGGTTGGTTTCGGTTCCACAAAATTTTGAAAACCGAACCCGAACCTTCGGTAGGTTTCAGTTTTGGAAAATTTTGAGAAATGAAGGAATTTAGATATATAAGAAATAAATACATTTAACACAAAGAAAAACAAAATTGTACAAGAAATATACAACACAGAAAAACTACCTTTGAAGTAATGAGTAAGTCAGATGGTTGAACCGAACCCGAACGTTCGGTTGGTTTCGCTTCTTACGTTTGAGGTTGAGAGGTAGTGTGAGGTACTGACTCTGATTCCATCATACCTAGCCCTTGCAATATTTTGTTGAATGAAGCTTCAGGAAGAGCTTTGGTAAAGACATCAGCCAGTTGATCAGTGGTTCTTACAAAGTGAACTTCAACATTTCCATCTTCCACATGATCTTTGATGAAGTGATACCTCAGTGCTATGTGTTTGGTTTTAGAGTGTTGCACTGGGTTATGACAGATCCTAATTGCACTTTCAGAGTCACAATATAGTGGGATCTTCTTCATATTGAGTCCATAGTCTCGAAGTTGACTCTGGATCCAAATCACTTGTGATGTGCAGGATGCAACGGCCATGTATTCCGCTTTGGCAGTAGACAGCGACACACATGTTTGTTTCTTGGATTGCCAGCTGACCAATTTCCCATCAAGAAATTAACAGCCACCATTTGTGCTTTTACGGTCGAGTCCACATCCTCCAAGGTCAGCATCAGAATAGGCTTGAACAAAGAAGCCGGAATTGGATGGATACCATAGACCTAAGGAGGTGGTTCGCTTGAGATAGCGTAAGATGTTCTTCACTGCAAGCATGTGAGGTTCGCGTGGGTTTGCCTGAAATCGAGGACAATAACACACAGAAAACATGATATCAGGCCTGCTAGCAGTTAGATACATCAGTGAGCCTATCATTTGACGATAGAGTGTGATATCGATAGCCGGTTTGTCAAGAGATGGGGTAAGCTTGGTGCCGAATGCCATTGGGACTTTGACTTTTGAGTCTCCCATCATGCCAAACTTCACTAGGAGAGTCTTCGTGTAAGCTTCCTGATTAATAAAGATGCCTTCAGGTCCCTGTCTTATGTTTAAACCAAGGAAAAAGTTAATAGGACCCATTGAGCTCATTTCAAACTTAGTCTCCATCAACTTTCTGAATTCAGCTGTTAAGCTGGGATTCGTGGAGCCAAAGATGATGTCATCGACATAAATTTGAACTATCATAAGGTGGTTACCTTCCTTTTTGTGAAAGAAGGTTGGGTCAACCGAACCTTGTTTAAATTTAGACATCTTTAAAAAAAATTTAAGCGTTTCATACCAGGCTCTCGGAGCTTGTTTAAGGCCGTACACAGCTTTATCCAGAATATAGCAATGATTTGGATACCTTTCGTTCACGAACCCAGGAGGTTGCTCCACATATACAGTTTCTTCGAGTTCTCCATTGAGAAATGCACACTTAACGTCCATTTGGAAAACCTCAAAGTTTTTGTGAGCAGCATAAGCCAGAAATATTCTAACGGATTCTAGCCTAGCTACAGGAGCGAAAGTCTCTTCATAGTCTATCCCTTCCTCCTGACAGTATCCCTTAACCACCAGACGAGCCTTGTTCCTTATGACATTACCTTCCTTGTCCATTTTGTTCCTGAAAACCCATTTGAGACCAACAACCGAAGCATCTGGAGGAGTTGGAATTAGGCGCCAGACTTTATTCCTTTCAAACTCGTTCAGTTCGTCTTGCATTGCTTGAACCCAATCAGAGTGATCGAGGGCAGTGTTCACTGTCTTCGGTTCAACTTTTGATACGAATGAGTTAAACATACAAAACTCAACCTTTGAAAATAAGGATGTCTGTTTCGCCTTCAGTTGAGATCGGGTCAGAACCTTTTCAGATACATCACCAACTACTTGAGAGATAGGATGATCTCTGGTCCATTTGGTAAGAGGAAGGTAATTCGGATTGAAGGTTGGATCTAGTTCAGCGTTGATCATTTCTTCGGGTTCAGATTGGCTATCGTAATCAAGCGTCATATCATCATGCTCCCCCTCAAATGATGAGTCTTGAGAAACATGAGATTCAGGGGTTTCTTGTGGTGCAGGACTTTCAGGCGTTGAAGCATCTTCGGTTGGAGAGGCACCTTCGGTTGGTGAAGGACCTTCGGTTGGAGAGGCACCTTCGGTTGGTGAAGGACCTTCGGTTGAAGTAGTAGAGCTTGGCTCCCCCTAGACTTGTGAGCTTGGCTCCCCCTCGACTGAGGCATTGTTGGATGGAGATTCATCAGTGGGCGATTCTCCTTCACGCATTCTTCTTGCAGCATCTTCGACAATTTGCTTCATATAATCAACTTTGTTGTCAGCTGCACCGGCTTCTGAGAGAGAAGCTTTTTCCGGTTTATCAAAGAGTTCCAGGAATTTCTCATATAAATTGGCGATCGAGACTGTGACTTGGCCAGTTTGAGGAAAGATTTCCCCGGCAGTGACTTCTATGGCCTGTAGCTTTTTGACATAGCTATCATCAAAAGTCACATAGTATGTTTCTTCAATCCTTCTTGAACGTTTGTTTAGGACCCTGTACGCCTTGGATGTGAGTGAGTAACCCAGAAAGATTCCCTCGTCGGCTTTGACATCAAACTTGTTGCGGTGTTCTTTAGAGTTAAAGATGAAACCCCTTGAGCCAAACACATGGAAAAATTTCACATTGGGTTTTCTGTTATTTATTATCTCATATGGTGTGAGCGTGAATCGCTTATTGAGATAGGACCTATTCTGTGTATAACAAGCAGCAGAAATAGCGTCAGCCCAAAAATAAAGAGGTAAGGAAGCGAAACTTAGCATAGTTCGGGCAGCTTCACACAAAGATCAGTTTCGTTTTTCAACTATTCCGTTCTGTTGTGGTGTGTAAGGAGCTGAGAAATTGTGACTAATTCCCTTTTCAGCAAGAAACTCTTCAAACTCCCTGTTCTTGAATTCAAGACCATTGTCGCTCCTGATGTTGCGAATGACCTTCTTGAGCTGGACTTCAATTAGCTTGATAAACACTTTCAGCTTTTGAGTCGCTTCAGATTTGAGCTTTAGAAAGAAAACCCATGTAAATCGTGAAAAGTCATCAACGATAACAAGAATATACTTGCTACCACTGATGCTTTCGATAGATGAAGGACCACACAAATCGATATGAAGTAATTCGGGTGGTTCAACAACTTTTGTGTTGATTACAGATGGGTGACTTTGACGACTCTGCTTTCCCATTTCGCATGCGGCACACAAATGCTCTCTGTCGAACTTGAGCAATGGAAGACCTCTAACATGACCTCCAGTGACAAGTCGGTTGATATCTTTGAAATTGAGATGAGAGAGTCTTCGGTGCCACAACCAGCTTTCGTCGGATTGAGCTTTTGATAACAGGCATATAGCTGGGTTTCCTTTGATGGGTTTCATGTTTAGAGGAAACATTTCACCCTTGCGCTCTGACTTGAGAATCACTTTCTTTGTCTTTTTCTCTATGATTTCAGAACCTTCATCATCGAATGAGACTTTGAGACCTGTACCTCCAACAAGCTGAGATACACTGATGAGGTTGTGTTGGAGTCCTTCCACATAAGCCACCTTCCTTATTGTAAATTCACCATTCGTTATCATCCCGTATCCTTTTATGGTGCCGAAAGAATTATTTCCAAACTTAACGTTGCCACCATTTGCAAGAGATCTGTATTCCCTGAGCTCCTCTTTCCTCCCTGTCATGTGACGCGAGCAGCCACTGTCGATGTACCATTCTTCGTCAAACTGCTCGTCACTTATAACCTGCAAAATTTAAGCAGATTTAGGAACCCAAAGTTTCTTGGGTCCATGTGAGCTTTTCATGGGAACGGTAATAGTAAGAGAGATGTCAACTAGATATGTTCGTTTTATTAGAGTTGTTTCATCTTTCTTTTTAATGGTAAAGACTTTTATTTTGTTGGCATTAGGTGTGTTCGTTTTGGACTCTGGTTTGGATTCATCGACCTTCTACTTTCCCTTCTGTTCGGCTGATGAATGAGGTTTTTGAGAGCATGCGTGATTAGCTTTAGAGCAAGATCGAGATGAATTGGTGGAAGTAGAAGAATTAGAAGAACGAGAAGAGTTAGAATGAGAGGTTTTGGATGGAGAGGACTTCCTGGCTGATGACTCTAGGTGACCCTTTTGCTTTTGATCATTGGAGGGACTAACCTTCGAGTCTTGTTCTCTTTGGACTTTAGAGCCGAACCTCTGTGTTCGGTTGGAGTTGTTCTTGGAACCGAACCTTTGGTTTCGGTTGAAGTCCTTTTCAGAACTGAACCTTTGCCTTCGGTTGGTATTCTCTTGTGAACCGAACCTTGACCTTCGGTTGTTGGAACATTCAGGCTTTCTTACAGGATTGTTTTCATACTTCAGATTCTTGTTTTGGTGTGAGTAGTATGCATTCTGGGAGTGCCAGAATTGTTTCCTTTCAGAAAGATTCTTCCTGTATCTTTGGTTCCTTTCAATCTTCCTATCCCTCATCTGCTTAGGTTGATGATGAACATTAGCTTTCGTTTTCGGTTTCTCCTTGGCTGGTTCCTTTGAAGTTTCACTTTGAGCCGAGGGAGCAGAGGGAATATCCGAAGAAGATCCAGTTTGCACTGAGGGAGTAGAAGGAATGTCTGAAGAGGTTTCACTTTGGTCTGTTGGAGTAGAGGGAATGTCTTCTGTTGCTGATCTCCCATCCTCCTGAGGAATATTTTTCGTACCACTGGTGCTCGGCTCACTGAAATTATCGGGCTTATTCAATGGTTCAGGTATGTATCTCCCTTTTCTCATCCAGGAGGTTCTTTCAGATAGCCCAACGGTTTCGTTTCCATTATCTATTGGAGCTTCCCAGAAGTACTCATCACAGCCATCAGCACTGTCTTCGTTTACAATGTCTGTGGGCTCAGCTGTTTGATGTTCGGTTACTCCTGTCACTTTGTATACTTGATTCGGAGTGGTCCTGACCTTTTGATACACAACAACTTTTTCTACAAGTTTCGGGGACTTTTGTTTGGACAATCTAGCGAACTCCACAGAATTTTCAGAAATTAGATTTTTATGGTTTTCAGTTTCGCTTTTAACAAATTCTGAGCAGTCAACCGTATCCTCTACAGAAATTTCACTCATGTTTTCGTCCTCGTTAAGCTCGGATGCATTTTCAACATCGATTTTGTTTTCTGAGC
The DNA here is from genome assembly GCF_052625555.1 of Lactuca saligna. NCBI lineage: Eukaryota > Viridiplantae > Streptophyta > Magnoliopsida > Asterales > Asteraceae > Lactuca > Lactuca saligna. The sequence goes on from NC_136417.1 coordinate 74,250,076, forward strand.
TTACGTTGGCGTTTAGAGAGTCAAATTTTTGCATGGTTTCGGTTCTCAGTTTAAGTCTGTCATTTTCGTCCAAAAGATTTTTGAGCATGTCCTTGTGGTCTTTGGATTTAATGAAGGACTCAATTTTGTCCAGTCCATACATGTAGGTTGGATTGACATCATCAGACGATATCACACTTTCACAATTGTAGGCTTCGGAATCGATTTCATCCTCCTTAAATTCTAGGAAGGGCAAAATCATGCGATGGATCTTTTGGCCTATCTCACAATCCAAGTGAAGTTGAGTAATATTGGAATATAAACGTTTAGCTATTAAACAAAAAACATTTCGTTGTTTTAACAATTTTAAATTGTATCTCTGCAAATAAATGTTTTCGTCTTTAACTTTAACTAATTCCGACTCTTTTAACTCAATCCACATTCGCCGCTCTTCACTCTTCGACGCCACCCTGCTTAATTGATCAATCAGGTTAGAATTGGTGACTCGAGTTTGAGTTAAGCTACTATATAAATGAGAAATTCTTGTATTAACAGTTTTTACTTCTTTCTCATATGAGGATGGTGGTACTTTAGATGAAATAAAAACAGATTGTACCTTCTTTATCAGTTCATCGAGCTCATTGAACTACTGGCTGAGTGGTTTGGCCGTAAAGCACATATCCTCCTGTACCTTCGGTCCATCACTTCCTCCATTGGTGTTGTATCCCCTCATTTGAGATACGTCAGTCACCATGAAGCATTTTCCTCCACTGCTTTCCTCCTTAGCCACATAAGCCTTTCCATGAGTAGGCTTCCTTACTTCTTCGTCTTCTGAGTCAGTAGACCAAACTTCTGTGCTACCGAACTCATCGTCATTGACCGAACCCTGCACAATAAGAGCATTAATAGAAGGGTTAGCAGTAGACTTCTTCTTTCTCAACTCATCCAGTCTTTTCTGCAGCACGGCTTCCTCATCATTCCCATCGTCCTTTTCAGCCATCTTCTTAAGAACACAGTCCTTAGCGTAGTGGTTTTTGCCACCACAGTAGAAATAGCTTACTCTGGAATCGCCATCTGCCTTCGGTTCCTTCTTGGGCTCCTCAGCCTTCGGTTCATTGTTCACCTTTTCTGAGCTATAACTCCCCTGCCAGTTTCGGTTTTTGTTGCTGGGGAATCTCTTTTTTATGAACCTCTTAGGATTGGAAACCATCATGGCATAATCCTCAGTCGTGAGGTCATATTCTTCCAAGTTGAGCTCTTCATCCTCCATCACAGCTTTACTTTTAGATAGGAGGGCCAACGAACCAAGACTAGAAACAACGTTCTTTTCTTGAACCACAATCTTCTCTTGGGACTTCAGAATACCCACCAGTTTTGCTAAAGAGTATGATTTAAACTGCTCATGAGCTTTGACTGTCGAAACCACTGCTCTCCATTCAGACCTCAATCCGTTCAAGAACGTAACCTTCTGTTCGATAAGCTTCCTTTCAATATCGTGTTTGATCATCTTGCTGAGAAGATGATTGAAGCGATCAAACGTCTGGGTCACTGTTTCTTCGGCCCCTTGCCTGAATTCTCCAAACTCAGATAGAAGCAAGGTTTGGATAGAATGTTCAAGATCCTCGTCTGTAGAATACAGTTCACGAAGTCTATCCCAAACTTCCTTTGCTGTCGTACATGAGCTAACCAATCTGAACGTGTCGGACTGAAGGGCGAATCTGATCAACCTTAACGCCTTAATATTGCACTGGAATTTGTCCTTCTCATCTTGTGCAATATCCTTCACATCCTTAAGCAGATCGTTGTACTCCTTTTGTGTCTTAATGATTCTGGATGTTGCAGAATGAGAAAACGGTCCATTGATGATGGCTTCCCAAATGAGGTACCCATTATCCTCCGATCCAATCACGTAGTCTTCAAAATGATGCGCCCATACTTCATAGTCATGGGTGTATAAGATCGGAATCTTTGTCGTTGAACCGATGCTGTTGGAAATATTAATAGGGTTTGATTGCGTCGCGTCCATTATGATCGTAAAAACCTGTTCAAAGATCAGACTTCTAATAAAGCAGATTAGGGCAAAACAATAAATATCAAGATAGGTCAATTAATATGACGGCTCAATAAGTATTGATGAATGCGGAAAAACCCTAATGGAAATCTTTTTCACAGAAAAGATGTGTATCGATTACACAGCCTCCTACTCTGATACCAATTGATGGGATTAAAACAACTTTTAATCTATGAAGATCGATTAGATCTTGAACAAGTTTATAAGTGTAAAATAATAAGAACGCAATAATAAGAACAAAACAGCTAGAATCAAACGTGTCGAATGATTAAATAAAATCCTCAGAAGAGCTCGATTAAGAACATCAACTGTAGAGGATTAGAAGATTACAAGAACGATTAAAGAAAAATATTGTACTCTTGATGAATCGCTATGTCGATAATCTCATCAATCTTGTTAACCTAATATCCATGCAAGCATTAACTTATATACAATACATAAAAGGCTCTCGGTTGGACAGGCCCAAACCGGAGAATACAAGGCTAAACTAACGAGCCCAAAAGACGCAACATCAAAACTATCTTCAGCTCAACAGATTAGCTGAGAAATGACTCGAGTGTACCAAGCTAATTTGCATGGTTATACACACCTTGTTTGTGATCCTCGATATCCTAGTCACAATCTTGAAGGACATAATCAAGATTAAACATGCCATCGAAAAGTTCAATGAATCTAAAGAAATGTAGGAATTTCATTCATTTAAAACCTAATTGTTATTTTTGTTTTTCGTGGTGGAATTGGTAAATCGTCATTTATCTACCTTCAGATAATTTGTAATTGGATTACGACATCTGTCTTCCGAATTTTGAATCATAGTGTTACGTCCTAGCCGTAATATTTTATTGGGCTGTTATATTAAGGATTGATTATCTAATCTATACTTCGTTCCTTTTCTTTTTCAGATGTCTGGCTGGAACAACGCTTCAAGCTCGAACCCCTTAAGCTCTTTTTCTCGTATGAACATTTGTGGGAGGGTCACCTTCAATGGGTCAAATTTCAATGATTGGATCCACAACATCCACATGTCCCTCCGATACGAGGAGACATAATACGTCCCCGATGAAAAGCTCAAAGAGATAGACGAAACCAATGCTTCTACTGAAGAGATAGCTTAGTATAGGGCTCGTGAAAAAGATGCGACAAAGGTGTCATGTATAATGGTAGCCACTATGACTCTTGAGCTCCAGCGGTTCAACGAGGACTACTAGCCTTAAGAGATGTGCCAAGACTTGATGGAAAAGTACGATCAAAGTGAACATCAAGAAAGGTACGAGATTGTCACCTCGTTGATAACGACCAAGATGAAAGATGGAGATGTTGGATTATGTGTCTAAGCCATAACTATATTTGGTATGTACTTGACCCGATGGTAGCATGGTCCTTTTGGGTTGCCTTCACCAGAGCAACTTGACTGAATGAATAACGGAGAAAGAGGTTATTATGGTTTATTAATATATTGTAGGAATAATATATTAAAGGAGAAATCATATTGTTTAATTAATATTGGTCAAGAATTAATTTAGAATTAATTTTGTGGTCAAAAGAGATTAATTGAATTAAGGGGATTAAAGTTGTAATTATAAGATAATTACATAATGGGATGAGGAACCCTTTGGATAGGGTTGGACGAAATCTTTTGGGAGCCCATAAGGATTTGGTCTAGGGGCTAAGGTTCTTCAAGATTCTTATGGGCTGCTTAGAGCCTAAGCAACCGGATGAGGTCTTTGACTCAAACCCTAATTCCTTATCTATATAAAGAACCCTTAGGTATGCAATTTTCGGCCAGTTGAACCCTAGAAGGATTGCTAGCCAAATTTTGAGCCGCCTCTCTCTCTCTCTTTCTCTCTCTCTAAGATTCTCTAATTGCCTTGGTGTTTGTGATTCATTAGAGGCATTGCATTTGAGGTGCTAGGTTCTCATAAGCTCAAGATCATCAAGCTATAATCAAAGGCAATACCCTGACTTGTTTGTTAGATGTAATTTCGATTTTGGTATGCTAGATCTAGGGTTTACAAGCATTGGATGATTATTGCATGTACATTTAGAAAACCTAGATCCAAAGCTTTAGGGTTTGCATGTGCACCATAGGATTGATGTTTTACTCATAACACAACAATGGTATCAGAACCTAGGTCATTTTCTATTGTATTTGATGCATTGCTAATTTGTGCAAAGTTGAAAAGTCAAAAAACTACGCATCTGACTAATGAATTCGTCGAGTCACTTGATGAACTCGACGAGTCCGGGCAACTCGATGAGTCCAATCTATGACTCGACAAGTCGGGTTGTCAGATGGCAGATTTTTTGGGATTTTGACTGAAATTGAATTAGGATAATTACCAAAAATGTTTTTGACTGATAATATTCGATTTTTTAAATATGATATTGATTATCCTAATGCAATTGAAAGATAATTGTCATATATAAGATAAGTACTTGTTTTATATGATAAAATTGATTATTTGTATTTTGATTTGAATTATCTTGTCAGTAAAATAGATTAGGTCAAATTATGTGATACAGATTAATAATATGATTATTTAATTATTTTTGAAATTTAAACTAAAAGATGTTTTGTAAAGTTTCAAAATTTGCCCTCAAGTTTTGGGATTTAAATTTTAATTAAAAGTTTAATATTGAAATATTTGAATTCCAAACCCTAGAATTTTACAAGTTTAAAATTCAATCCTTATACTATAATATAATAAGATTAATAATTATATATATGTATAAGATAAGCTAGTCTTACCGTTAGTAGGCTTCGTTCACGAAGCTAGTCTATAAGCGGTATCTAAGTAAGCGACATATAAAATGACCGCCATTGGGTATTCACTCTTACCCACCGCACTCTTGACTAGTGGAGGGTCGTTAACCGAGTGGGTAGGAATGGGCAACTAATTCCTCATTAATAAGTATAATGATCTATAAAGTAACTAAATGTTTTTATAAATTCCCAATCTTAGTTACTTTAGGAAAATGTGAAAATGATGCTATTCCATGAAATTACAAATTGCACCTTGCCAAGTCATTAGTGGAGCTTGTGTGGTTAACCGACAGACTAATTTTGGACTAGCAAAGGTGGAAAAGGGTGGCTCGATGTTTATCATAGATCAATAGAGTGTGTGTGGTTAACCGACACATTGATTAGCTGGTAAATGACATCGAGAGTACCAAGTATATTTTCATGGTTATTCACATCTTGTTGGTGATCCTCGTATTCGGATTAAAACCCTAATTGTGATTTGATGAACAAGATGCGGAAAATAAGAACAAACAAAAATATAGAGATTATGTCGAATGATCCTCTTAGATCGATTAGATTCTAACAAGTAAAGTGTTGCACGATATTAAAACAAGAACACAATATGGATCAAAAGATGTCGAATGATTAAAAACCACAACCTCAAAAGAACTCTATAAAGAATTCCTATTGTAGAGGCGTGATAGGGTTACAATGAAAAGATCAAATCAACGTTGCCATCTTCTACGTGATCCTTATTGAACTGATACCTCAGTGCAACGTGTTTTGTCTATTAGTGTTGCACCAGATTATGAGAAATGCGAAAAGCACTTTCTGAGTCACAGGATAGAGGGATTCGTTTCATGTTCTGTCTAAAGTCTCTTAATTGGCTTTGAATCCAAATGACCAGCGAAGCACAAGATGCAACAGCATATACTCAGCTTCGGCTGTAGATAAGGACACACATGTTTGTTTCTAGGGCTGCCAACTGACAAGTTTGCCATCAAGAAATTGACACCTGCTAGTAGTGCTTTTTCTATCTAAACCACTTCCTGCAAGATCAACATGTGAGAATGCTTGAACGAAGAACCTTCATTTCACCGGATACCATATGCCAAGAGACGAGGTTTGTTTCAGGTATCTAAAGATGTTTTTGACCTCCACCATGTGAGGTTCGCATGGATTTGCCTAGAACCTATCACAATAACAAACAAAAAACATAATGTTTGGTTTACTAGCTGTTAGGTTCATCAACTACCCTATCATATGACGATACAGAGTCATATGAGCAGTTGGTTTTTCCAGAGATGCTATTAGTTTCGCTTCGAATGCCATTGGAATTTTCACTCTTGAATCTCCCATCATGCCAAACTTCACCATTAAGGTTTTGGTGTAAGCCTCTTGATTTATAAAAATTCCTTCTGGTCCCTATCTTATATTTAGTCCAAGGAAAAAGATAATAGGACCTATTGAACTCATCTCAAATTTAGTTTCCATCAACTTGCGAAACTCAGCTGTTAAGCTAGGATTCTTTGAACCAAAGATGATGTCGTCAACATAAATTTAAACGATCATTATGTGACATCCCTAAAATTCACGGCTAAAAAAGACCGATTTAATTTATGCTTTTAAAATAATTCAGAGTAATCCTTTGATTAAAAGAGTTGCGGATTTGTTCCTAAAACGAATATGATAAAATAAGATTTACCAAAGCATTTCTTAAAGAAACGTATTTTCATTATATAACAAAAACTCGGGATGTCATGTTCCGGTACAGACCAAAAGCATAGATGGCACATTATAAGCCTTACAACAGTTAATGCCTAGCCTACTACCTCAACATTAATGCCTAGCCTAGAAACACGTGGGTTACAATTCTCTCCCCCTTAGGATGATTCCGTCCCCCGAATCACACATCAACAAACAAATGCGGATAGTGACTCATCATGTCACTCTCCGTCTTCCAGGTGAGATTTGGCCTATTCTTATGTTTCCAACGGACAAGCACTAACTCGACCATCTTGCGTCGCAACTTCTTAGTCATACGGTCAACGATTGCCTCTGGTGTTGGGACAATACTGGGGCTCTAGGGGTATAACTTGTATGTAGAAAGAAAGTTTAGGGGTGAGGGAAATGAAAATTTGCAACAAAATCTGGCAGCCCTCGACTTCTATTTACAGGGGCTGAACCCTCGATTGACGCTGGGCGTAATGACTCGTCGACATGTACACGAGGCATACACGTAGTACACTGGACCTACTAAGTGGATCTGATCGGATACGTCAAGGCTTCGGACCCAAGGTACTCAAGTAATGGAGTAGGGCGACGTGGCCCAACTCAGTCCATGAACACGGGTACGGTGGGCGTATTCCAATTTATCAAATTTCAAAAATACGTAACTTCCGCTTACGAGCTCCGTTTTTAACATTGTTTATATCCACAAATAGGTGAGACTATACTCTACAACTTTCATTTAAACTTCGTCGGCTAATTTTGACTTTATTTTTATTATATTATTTTTAGTTGGTCAGGAAAGGAAAAACTTTGTTAGAAATTCATAACTTCTTTATCTAACGTTCGTTTTCTTCTGTCTTTTTACCGTTGGACTACTATCAATGAGATCTTCGATTCTCGTTTAGATTGTTTCGGCTAGAAATCACTTGATCTCATATTCGAGATTTGGGCTGCATACCGCTAAGTCGAAACTTAGAAAAACCAGAACTTCCTCATACGAAGTCAAATTTAGACGTTCTTTTCATGCATGCTCTCAGTTTAACATATTCTATGACTTTCGTTTAGATCACTAACACCAATAATCGCTCTATCGTAAATTCACTATTCACATCACGCAGTGTCGTACTGATTCTGTCTCGAAACTTCTACAGGTCATAACTTCTTCGTTATAACTCGGATTTCAACATTCTTTATAATTTTGGGATCCTCGTCACGACCACTACAACTTCCTTCATAGATATTAGGCTTATATAATATTTTATTATTACGCATATATTTTATCCATAATTCATTTAAATTACAATAACTAAGCATTAAACACATAATACTCAAATAATACATTTTTATTATTTCAAAATGGAGCTTAACCTAAGACTATTACATCAACATTAATGCCTAGCCTAGAAATACGAGCGTTACAATTCTCTCCTCCTTAGGATGACTCCGTCCCCCGAATCACACATCATCAACAAATGCATATAGCGACTGATCATGTCACTCTCCGTCTCCCAGGTGAGATTTGACCTATTCTTATGTTTCCAACGGACAAACACTAATTCCACCATCTTGCGTCGCAACTTCTTAGTCATACGGTCAACGATTGCCTTTGTTTCTTTAGTTAACCTCTTATTTTCATCAATTCTTAATTCCGAAAGTGGAATCATGTCGGGAACTTCTCCCATGAACTTCCGCAAATAACACACATGGAAAGTGTTATGAATTCCATTCAGTTCTTCAGGTAGTTCTAGCTTGTAAGCTTGGTTCCTAATCCTCTTATGAACTTTAAACGGTCCAATAAATCTTGGACTTAACTTTTCCCTGTTACCAAATCTTATAAGTCCCTTCCATGGTGATACTTTAATCAAAACCGAATCTCCAACTTCAAAAGTCATCGGTCGTCTTTTCTTGTCAGTATAACTCTTTTGACAATCCTGAGCTGCTAACATCCTTTCCCTAATTACTTTCAACTTTTCATCAGTTTGATCGACTATCTCCAGTCGCATAAACTGCTTTTCCCTAGCCTTAAGCTAACAAGATGGCATTCGACATTTCTGTCGGTACAAAGCCTGATAAGGTGCCATCTTGATGCTCGAATGGAAACTATTATTGTCGGAAAATTCTTCCAAAGGAAAATGTTCATCCTAGTTGCCTTGGAATTCCAGGGTACATGCTCTCAGCATATCTTCAAGTGTTTGTATTGTCTGTTCGCTCTGACCATCAGTCTGTGGATGGTAAGTTGTACTCAAACACAACTTGGTACCCAACTCCTCTTGTAGACTATTCCAAAACCTCGAGGTGAAACGGCGATCACGATATGATACAATCATTAATGGAACACTGTAAAGCCTCACAATTTCCTTCATGTGAGAATTCACAAGCTTATCCATAGACCATTTTTCATTAGCTGCTATGAAGTGCGCACACTTAGTGAAGCGATCAATGACCACCCAAATCATGTCGTGACTGTTTTTTGTTCTGGGCAGTTTAGTGACAAAATCCATAGCTATGTATTCCCATTTACCCATAGGTATAGGTAAAGGTTCTAAACTTCCATATGGTTTCTGATGTTGTGCCTTAACTCTAGCACATGTCATACACTCGGCCACATACTTTGCAATATCGAGCTTCATTGTCGGCCACCAATAATAGGGTTTCAGGTCCCTATACATTTTGGTGCTGCCAGGATGAATCGAGCACATGGTTTTATGAGCTTCTTCCATTAGAATACCTCTAATTCCTCCGGACATAAGTACCTAAATCCGATATTGGAACACCTTCAGTCCGTAACTGTTTATACCAAACATTAACGTTTTACCCAAACGTTCCTCCTTTCGGTCATTCTTCTCTAAAGCTTCTTCTTGAGATTTCTTTATACTCTCCACAATTGTCAAGAAACCTTCTATTCTCAATGCTCTTGACCTCTTTCTCTCAAGACTGACTTTCTGACTGAGAGCATCAGCGACAACATTTTCTTTACGAGGCTGGTAAAGTATCTAGGCCTTAAGTAACTCTAGCCAACGTTGTTGCCTCATGTTCAATTTTTTCTGATTAAAGAGATATTGAAGACTCTTATGATCAGTGAAAAGTTTGCACTTCATGCCATAGAGGTAATGTGTGACAACCTGATATTTCAACTCTTTGTAATGACCTAAAAAGTCAAGTATTGTAACCACTTTTGTGTTAATGAAATTAACTTTGATAATAAAATGTCCAAAAAGCTTTTATTTAATTACCTACTATGTTTGAGGTCATTAAACCGTGATCGTACGTAAAAAGAATGCCCAAATCCGGCTTCGTTTATTCAAGTTATGATTTTTCCAAGTTCGGTTTAGCAACAGACAGCTAAAAAGTCGAATCGGAGATCGAGCGACTTTTCTCCGGAATGACCTAAACGAGAATCGAAGGTCTCGACAATGGTATTTCAACGGTAAAAAGTCTGGAAAACCGACGTCAGATAAAGAAGTTATGAATTTTTAAAGAAATTCCTTAATCACGACATTTTATAAATAAATAATAAAAATAATTTCGAAATTTGCCAACGGAATCTAAACGAAAATTGTAGAGCGTAGTCTCATCTGCTCGTGGATATAAAGACGATCGAAAACGGAATTCGTATGAAGAAGATATGAATTTTAGAAGTTTATTAATTAAATTAAATATAAATTTAATTATAAATCTTTGGTATTATCCGAAGGGGAGGCATCAGATAGGGCCGAGTTACGCCCTGCGTACCCTCGTACGCCCCGCGTACTCAAGGCCTAGGCCTCGGATCGTCCACGTCCCGGTCTATGCGAAGCTACCCCCCCCCCCCCCCCCATCCCATCCGAAGTCCGAGGCAGTCGAGGACTCGGTCATGCATGACGTACGTGTACGCGCTGCGTACCCTCGTACGCCCCGCGTACCGAGGCGGTTCTAGCCCCTATAAAAGGGATGCGAGGGTTCCCAGAAAAATGGCTCATTCTCTCTCACTTTTCTTGCGTTTTGCCTCGTTTTCCGTGCCCGTGCTAACCCGAAGCCCCGGTCTTTTTTCTCAAGTCCCGAAGGTCGTTTCTACTCCCGAAATTCCCGAGAATCCCGAGGAAAATCCATTTCCTGAGAAGAAATTCTGCCCGGTTTCCATCTCGATTTCCGCAATCTTTCAAGTGAGTTCATACCCTTATAATTCACACTTTTAAATGTTTTATAAATATTTTTATATGCTTTTAAGGGGGGAATACAAGTAAAACACACAATTATTATCGTGTTATATATATATATATATATATATATATATATATATATATATATATATATATATATATATATATATATATATATAGTTTCATTATACATTTTATCAACGTAAATCATATGTGATTTATAGCTATTATAAAGAAACTTTTGTATGCAAAATATATCGCGATAACATCATATTCTTGGAAACGGAAAATGCGGTTATATATGTATAGGTGTTTATTAGTACTATATAACTTATAACTTTTTCATAGCAAGTTAGCATTCTTACTAAGGATTACTATACAAACGAGACACACTTTTAGAAAAGTATAATAGGTATAGTTTTGCGAGAACATTACGAACTTTTACATACTAGAAACACTAATTCAAGAAGTATACTTTCACATACAAGAACAAATGTCCATTTTCATATGTAAATCAGTTTTATACTAAATTTTGTGAGACATTAACTTCACGTACGTTCGAGTACGCATTTCAAGTCCTATATTATATACCAGAATCCCTTGGAGGGGGAGCCTGGTGTTTGTGTATAGATCTATACGGGCTTGACAACCCGCGCCCTGACTGTTATCTACAATCCACCGTTTGGGGTGACAAACGTCAGTACATTCCAACACCTGAAGAACGTTGTGTATAGGCATTTCTAGTCAATAGTATGGTTATAAAACTCATATGAAGTATTGAAAACACATTGATTTACGGGGTTTTTCAGAAGTATTGGAAATTTTATACTTACATACATTTTTAGAAACAAACATTAGTCTTGAGAGAAGGCTACTTTTATACTAGTAGAAAATATAGGATTTTCTAGAAACAAACAAACAAGAACAAAACAGTCTCATTTCATACCAACATTGTCATTTAATACTTATGAAACTCACCAGCTAAAATGCTGATCTACTCTTTCAAAATAACTTGCATGTCCCAGGGATTCAGTAAATACAGGTAAAAATATGCTTTTGAAGGAGGGACGCTGCGGCGCCAGTTTAATTTCATATTTTGGACATCATATTGTAATTTGTTTTGAACATGTACCTTTTGTCAAATGTAAACTTTCAATTATATATATGATAGTTGTATCACTTTCTTTACTATGTATTCATTTGTTACGTTACCACATGAAGTCATCCGCCCCCGAACGTTTCCGTTGTTCCGGTTTGGGGGTGTGACAGATTGCTATCAGAGCAATGTTTATAGTGAACTAAGTATATCGAACCACATAAGATATACAAACTATAAATGCTTAAGGGACTAATACTCTTTGACAAAACGATTTTATTTACGCCTAAGCCGCGTTTCGTTTAACTTAACAATGTTAGTTCATTCAAGTACAAATACATGCATACAACAAATTATTTTCATGTTTATTGACTATATGTCACACCCCAAAACCACGAACGGCGGAAACGTTCAGGGGTGGAGGACGTCATGTACAGTATCACAACAGTGTAATATAATAAACAAGCAACAACATCATCCATTGCATTATAAGTGAAGTTTTAATACATGTGTGTTCTTTCATTGTGGTAAGACACCAAAAAAAATATACAATCAAAATAAAAGACGAGACTTGTCTGCTCCGTCTTCTCAAAATCTGGCCTCCGTACCTGTCTACTGATGAGCTGAGAATACAAGTTATTTTGAAAGAGAGTATCAGCTTTAAAGCTGGTGAATTTATAAGTATTTAAGTGTCATTGTCTTGCTTTGAAAAGCTGTTTTAAAAGTTATGTAAACCTTTAAATGTAAATGTTGATGTAAGTATGAAAAGCCCTAGAAAATCCCTTATTTTCTATCAGTGTGAGATGTAGTCTTCTACCAAGACCTGAATGTTTTGTTATGATAATGTAGTCTTCTACCAAGACCCGAATTTTTTGTTATGGCAATGTAGTCTTCTATCAAGACCCGAATGTTTTGTTAGTAAAATGATAGTTTTTCCTTCTATTGACTAGTACTAAAGTACTTAATCTACTCATCGTTTATGTGAAAATATCACAAAATAAAGTAAATAGGAAAATGTACTACTGTAAGTGTTGTCACTGGGTACTAGGACCAACACAACATCGCGTTAAGCGAAATATGCAACCTAATGAACATCCGAAGATTGTCCAGAAACGTAATAATGTAAGTGTCATCCCTGGGTACTAGGAGTAACACAACATTGCAATAAGCGAAAAGTATAACCTAATGAACATCCGAAGATTGTCCAATTGTCCTCTGTAGTAGCAGCAGGTGGGAGGAAGGGTTAGTCCCCATCGATCTACCTAATATAAATAGTAACCTTAGACCTCCGTAGATGGTCATTGACCACTAGTGCTAATCAGTGGGGTTCGGAATGGTAAGTCCCGGCGAGCTATCCCATTGAACCAAGATAGGAAAGATAATTTACACAGTAAGTACTAATAAATCATCCTCGTAGTCCTAAGTACAAGTATCCAGGTAAGTGAATATAGGATAATGCACCTATGTAAAAGTGTTCATGTATGGAATTCATGTAAGTGTGTCCATGTAACAGGTAAGTATGTGTAAACATATTCATGTATCAGGTAAACATCTGTAAGTACTCATGTATCAGGTAATGTACTAGTATAGACTCATGAATGAACTGACTCTTGTATGATTCCTTGTAATAGGAGTAATGTTTGATATCCTCAAATTATCCCTATGATAATTTACTGAACTATAATTGGTAAATCATGTAGGTTTATACACTCTTACTACTCAAGGGTGTGGGAACAAAATGAAAGCTATAAACTATAACATCAATACATATATAAGAATATAAGTGTATATGCATAGTTTAGTTCAAGAATGTAAAATGGTTTCGTAAGACATCTTATGGATTTTGAACAATGATTAACAATGACCTGAGGTCATTTTAATATACATTTCAAAGGTAAAACATTTGATAACAATGTGTTTTTAAGATTTAAAACCATTTCATGCATCACATTTTGTAGTATGTGAAATCTGTTAAATGACAAACTCAGTTATAAAATATACATCAATGATTTAATAACATGTTTGTTTCTACTTGTATTCCCCCCCATTAAAGCATTTAAAATCCTTTAAAACATTGATTAGGGGTATGAACTCACCTGTAGTTGGTGATTGGGATGAACTGAACGGTATAGAATTGCTAGGTGTCAAGCGAGGACTTGTACACACACTACAATCCTAATGAACATATAATCACACATATGTGCATTCAATTAGTCTTAAATCACTAATTGATAATGTTAAGACATCCTAGGCATAATAAACACTTTATATAAGTGTTTTAAACCTTAAGGATTGCATCTAAGCTATTGTGGGACAAGGCACTTGTGTTTAGGGTTCAAAAGAATCCCATATATGAGTTTACTCCTCATATACCAACACACATGGAGTTTACGGTTGTAAACTCTTGAGTTTACGACCGCAAACTCCCAAACATGTGTGTTTGGTGTGTTTTGAAGTCCCAAATGCTTTCTAGAATTATTCTAACTTGGTGGCTAAGTCCTTGGAAGGGTTTAAGGTCTAGAAACACCCCATTTAGGAGTTTACGGTCGTAAACTCTAAGTATGGTGTGTTTTTGATGCTTTCAAGTCCTTTGCACTTGTGGTATAGGTTCTAGACTTTTATTCCAAGCATATGAAGGCATTAGGCACACCTTGGTGCCCTTTTTAGGAGTTTACGGCCCAAGAACCATGTCTTGGCTGTAAACTGACTTTGTTAAGTGATTTTGATGTGGTTTGGTCCCTTAATTAAGTGGGTAATAATTTCTTGTAAAGGTCTAGGGCTTTAGGTATCTTAAAACACCCCTTTTTGTCCATTTCTATGGAGTTTACGGCCTAAGATACACTTAGGCCGTAAACTCACATTTGTTTGTGTTGTTTGATGTGTTTAAGGCCTTACATTAAATGGGAACTAGCCTTGTTAAAAGTCTTGAAGCTTTAGAGGCCTTAAAACACCATTTTGACTCCAAAAAGGGAGTTTACGGCCTAAGCAACACTTCGGCCGTGAAGTCCCCAAACTTGGGTGATTTATGGTTGTTTTGTTGTCCCTAACACACATACATATGAGTCTAAGGCAGTTGCATAACTCAAGGGTCGGTTTTGGCTTTGTTTCGGGAGTTTACCACCCAAGAACACCTTGGGGAGTAAACTCCTAGATCTAGTGATTTAGCCTTCTAAATCATGATATAAACACATATAAAGCTTTCTAACTTTACTAGAAAGAGTTACTCATGTTTTGGGATAAAAGCCCGAAGATCCGTGAGAGAGAAAATGGCTTTTCTCTAGTTGGAAATGTGAATAATGAATGAATTTGGTTCAAAATTCTATTTATAGTCCTGAGATATTTTTGGCAGAAAATATTTTTATTCCTAAAATGAACTCTAATGTAATAGAGTGTTGGAATAACAGTGTTGCACAAAACCCTAGTGCAACCACTCTCCTGATATTTCCTGAAGTGTAAACCCTGAATTACTCAAACTTACACGAAAAAGTCTGAAAATTAACTGTGACTGCTATAACTTCTATTGAAGTGATATAGTTTTTACAGAATGGAAATTCCGGGTTGTCCCACTATACAACAAGTATTTAGACGAGTTGGACACTACGATTAAGACTCGATATATGTAATCAGATTTGGGACAAATATAGCGTGATCAACTATATTTGCCCGACATTGGACCAATGTATATCGAGGAACGCTCGTAGTGAGCAACAAGTCAAAACTTACCAAAAACATCACGAGGATCAAACACAAGAATTTAAATACAATAGGAGTATTTGCTACATACACTAGTTTAACTTACATGTTTAATCTTACATGTTCCGAGTTTATTCAATTCTTATAACCTTATTCTCGTACAGTCAAATGGCTGGATTTCATCACCCCGACGACCCCTACTATCCCAACCAAGGCAACAGGGGATGGATCGAAGATGATCCCGAGGAGGACGAAGAACCCATAGAATTGGAAGAAGAGGATGACTCCGGTACCGAATCAGAGCCAGAAGTGATCAACCCACTACCCGCACAACCTCCCGCCTTCGTAAGGAACTTTCAAGGACCGACTCCCGTTTGGGGAAGTCACCTCCACCATTGGAGCCAACAACAAAGTCTACGCCCTCCCTACGACATGTGCCGAGATTTCTACGATGTCCGCGGTGGAGGTTTAGCCGATCGGGCACTCCCGATCATGGTGGGCAAACTCGCCAACCAGTCCTACCAATCCGGAGTTCAAGCTAGCCGGATTCGGGAAGTCAACGTGGATGTACTGGTTCACACTTCCGACATCCATAGGCTGGACAGAGCTCAGGACAATGCCCAACACCAAACCGAGGCATTTCAGGAGCAAATGATTGCAGCGCTCGCCGAATTAAGGGAACAACAGGTCGCCTTCGATAGACGTCTAATGGAGTCAAAGCAATCGGATGCAGAGTCAAGCTCCGAGCGCAACCTACGTCGCAAGTAGTGCTTGTCGAAATCTCAAATTTTGTTATAAGTTAGGACCTCGGCTAAAAGTCTTTAAAATTCTTGAAGTTTGTAACTGGAGACCCTTATAGGGGTCAAATTTTTGTGATCGTTGTATCAACTATTATATTAATATAAGTGGCACTATTATTACTACGAAGAGTATTTCGTTCAATCCTTAAAAGGTCATCGAGACACCAAATGCTTGCTTTATATTTTCAGTCTCACAAATAACTTTCATTCTTCTATTTTGAGACTCATACTATCATCTTTTGTTGAACTATAGCAATTTAGTTCATGAGACACATACATTTTCTATGCCATGGAATTCTTATCTTTATCTTTTCAACCTATAGTTGAAGGATGCCTCCGCGTAGGAACCCGAGACGAAACAACGGTGGGGAAGTACCTCTACCACCACCACCTCCACAACCTCAGTTTGATGCTGCCATGTTCCAAGCAGCAGTCACCGCAGCTGTAGCGGCTGCCATGTCACAACTCAATACCCATGTTGCTATTGGCTCGGGGATTGGCACACTTCCATCCAACCAGGGCGAGAGTCATGGACAACCCCGGGAGTGCACCTATAAAGACTTTACGAATGCCAAACCACGGATGTTTAATGGGACCGGTGGTGTGATGATCCTGAGGCAGTGGATTGAAAGGACAGAGTCAGTTTTCTAAATCTGCTCCTGTCCCGAACACAGCAAAGTTAAGTTTGCCACCTTCACACTTACTGATAGAGCTTTAACTTGGTGGAATGGCCATGTTAAAGTACTTACTCTGATAGTTGCAAATTCCATAAGCTGGGAGAGCTTAAAGATCATGCTGATGAGGGAATATTGTCCACGAGGAGAGATTCAAAAGCTCGAAAACGAACTATGGACTCTGGGAATGGTTGGTACCGATATAGCAACTTATACCAACCGATTCTGCGATCTGGCAATCCTTTGCCCAGATATGATTGCTCCTGAGAGCAAGAAAATAGAGAGGTACATTTGGGGACTGACGCCCCAAATACGATCGAGCGTGTTAGCTTCAAAGCCTGACACCTTTGAAAGTGCCAAGGAACTGGCACAATCTCTTTTTGACTATGGAAGTCATCGAAACTCAACCATTTCTGCACCAGAACCACAAAGAGGGAACTACAACAACAATAACAAGAAGAGAGGATGGAATAATGGGAAGGGTGGGTCTTCCCAAGGATCCGCGAAGAAACAACTGGTTTCAGTGAATGCTGCTACTGTACCTACTACCGTTCCTACAAATGCCTACCCAACAAAGCCTTATGTAGGCAACCTTCCAAAGTGCACCAAATGCGCTTACCACCATCGTGGACCTTGTCGGGAAATGCAGTGCTCCAACTGCAATAGAAGAAAGACGGATCGTTCCGTATGTGCGTTGACTACAGAGAACTGAACAAACTTACCGTCAAAAATCGTTATCCTCTACCCCGCATTGACGACCTATTCGATGAACTTCAAGGAGCAAAATATTTCTCGAAGATAGACCTACGATCCGGGTATCACCAATTACGAGTACTAGAGGAGGATATTCCAAAGACAGCTTTCCGAGCCCGTTACGGACACTATGAGTTTGTAGTGATGCCGTTCGGATTAACCAACGCACCAGCAGTATTCATGGACCTAATGAATAGGGTGTGTCGTCCTTACTTAGATCAATTCTTCATCGTCTTCATCGATGATATACTCATATACTCCCGAAGTAAGGAAGAGCACAGTCAACACCTACGAAAAGTCTTAGAAACACTGCGATCGGAGAAACTCTATGCGAAGTTCTCTAAATGCGAATTTTGGATTCGAAGAGTCGAATTTTTGGGACACGTTGTTAGAGAGAAGGGAATACACGTGGACCCCTCCAAAATTAAAGCCATCGAGAACTGGACGGCACCAAAGACACCTACAGAGATTCGCCAATTTCTAGGTCTCGCTGGCTACTATCACAGATTCATAAAGAACTTCTCTAGCATAGCGAAACCTCTTACTACATTAACCCAGAAAGGCGTGGCCTTTGACTAGGAAGCGAAACAAGAGAAGGCGTTCCAAACACTGAAACAGGCCTTGTGCACCGCACCGATATTATCCCTCCCCGAAGGGATAGAAGATTTCGTAGTGTATTGCGATGCATCAAACCAAGGACTTGGTTGTGTTCTTATGTAGAGAGGGAAGGTTATTCCTTATGCCTCCCGACAGCTTAAGACACACGAAGTGAACTATATGACACACGATCTTGAGTTAGGAGCAGTGGTATTTACTTTAAAGATCTGGAGACACTACTTATACGGAACAAATAGTACTATTTTTACCGATCACAAGAGCCTTCAACACATTTTTGATCAGAAGGAACTCAACATGTGGCAACGAAGATGGGTTGAGTTGCTCAATGACTACGAATGTGAAATTCGTTATCATCCTGGCAAGGCCAACGTGGTAGCTGACACCCTCAGTTGAAAGGAATACACTGGTCGGAGAGTCAAATCTCTGACTATGACTATCCATTCCCACTTATCCACACAAATTAAGGAGGCACAACTGAAAGCTTTACAACCTGAAAATGTAGCAGGTGAATCCCTGAGAGGAATGGAAAAGAATCTAGAAATCAAGGGTGGCGGAGTGTAACAACCCGAAGTTTTCCATTGTCGAAAAACCCGTTCTACCCGTAAAATTCGCCGTTAATCAATTTGTTTCGTTTCTATTTTGGGTTAAATTAAATAAATTTATACGTTTATTATTATCCAATGAGTGTCCAAACCTCTTAGGAACTCATATATTTAGCCCAAAAATATTTATTTCAAAAAGTTAGAAACATCCCTGTCGGTTTATGGAAACTTAATCGGGTGCAACCTAAAGCCCCGTTTAATGCCGGTATCGGGTAGAATTCCACCGTGTCCAAGTTTTGGGAACTATATAAACATGTTTAAACATTCATTTGAAGCTTTTTCTGCCTCTCTCTACTATCTCTCTAACCTCTCTCCTAAATCCAAAGTTTAAGGGTCCAAAACTCAATTTTAAGGCCTCAAATCTTTAAGGTACCTTCCTAAACTCATTGTATAGCATCTTTGACCTTCAAATTCGAGAATTAAACATGAATTAAGGCCTTGTATATGAGTCTACGGCCCAGAATGATGCTTAGGCCGTAAACCCATATTTAAAGGGGTTTTAAGCCCTTAAACACTTCCAAACCACAACTAGACTTTAGATATGACTAAATGACTTTATGGAATGGACCTAGAATGCCTTAATCTATAACTTGGGGACTTGTATGTGAGTTTACGGCCAAGGATAGTGGTTAGGCCTTAAACTCATAATTAAAGGGTTTTTAAGCCCTTAAACCCTTCCTAAACCCCAACAAGACATGGATATGACTTCTAGAATAATTGCTTTAGCCTTGGAACACTTTAAACATAATTTTGGAGGGATTTATATGAGTTTACGGCCAAGGCATGTGCTTGGGCCATAAACTCCTTAAAACATGGTGTATAATCAATTTCAAGGTGTTAGAAAGCCATCCAACACCACCAAAAGCCTTGGAATAAATCATAGGACCAACCAAAAATAGTTTAAGGACTTTAAAAACATCCAAACTCTTCATTTGAGAGTTTACGGCCATAGAAGGTGTTCCATGGCCGTAAACTCCTAAAAACATGTCATTTTATGTCTAAAAATTTATGTAAGGCCTTGGAACAATTTTAGCAATCACATGTGAATTGTTTGGAATCATTTACACAATTTTTCATGCGTTTATAGGAGTTTACGGCCATGAGTCCTATGCTAGGCCATAAACTCCCTTAAGTATGTCATTTTGGTGTTTAAAAATAATTCCAAGCCCTTAAACCAAGCCTAGAAATTTTTCCCTAAGTGTTTGAAGCCATTTTGCACCATAAACTACCCCACCATGAGTTTACGGCCGTAAACTCATGGGGAATGGGTGTTTAGACAAAAAATCTTGTATAAGTTTATTCATGGGGAGTAAAATCAAGTCCCAAGTCCCTAGTGCTATTACACGTCCTTAAACGCGACCCGAGTCCCTCCAAACACTTGTATCGGGGTGTTTTTGTGACTAGAAGTAATTGTCCCTATCAAATAATCAATCTAAGTCCTAATTAGATACAAATGTGTATCTTTACATTATGTATAACATCCGAAATCGTCACATTTCTCGTCCGGTGAATTCATACCCCTACGCCCTTTTCCGTGTTTTTCAATGTTTTCAGGGGGGGAATACAAGCAAACTATAACTGTTTTCAAATTATAACATTGATGTGTTCCGAATAATATCTGGAAAACTTATAAAAACTTTTATTCCTTATGTATTATGCTGAGCATAAGGAATGATTTATCAATTACAATTAAATGGATTTTAGTTAAGAAAATAACCGAACTTATCAAATTATTATGGGAATAATTTGGGGTTCTGTAGTTCTCTTTATATCATGTACTGATATCTGTATAAAATTATTAGATAAACTATGTCTTATTCAGTTTATCTCCGTATCATTTGAATGTATTGCCAGATAAGTGTCATTGTATGTATCTATTTTCACTATATTATGTTTCATAATCTTTTGTATTTTCGATATCGTATGAGAACCCTGTGAATAGTTTAGTACTAGTTTGTGAGTAGTCACTACCCTTTATGGATGATCAGTAAATCCTCCCTGGAAGTGTAACCAGAGTCTCCTGGAGGGAGAGGGAGGAATTTGTGAATAGATCTATTCGGGACTGACAATCCCACACCTTAACTGCTAGCTACAGTTAGGCGGGCACGCCTGGGGTGACAAATTCTGGATATCGTCCGACGTCTGACAAACGTCAAGGAGGTCTCGTTGTCGTATCAGCATGGTTACCCGACTCACAATACGTATTAATATAAGTTTATTCACAGCTTTGGTTTTAGAATCTATATCTAGTTCGGGATAGTGATCCCATGGTTTTATCAAACTAACCTTTATCTAGTTCGGGATAGTAGTCCCATGGTTTTCAGTCTATCAAACTTGTATCTAGTACGGGATGTTATTCCCATGGTTTTCAGTATGCATATATCCTATATCTAGTACGGGATGATAATCCCATGATTTCAATCTATATCTTGTACGGGATAGTAATCCCATGGTTTTGAATCTATAACTAGTCCTGGATAGTAGTCCCATGATTTTCAATCTATAGTTCAGGATGTTAGTCCCAAGGTTTTCAAACTACTTTCTATCTACAGTTCGTGTATATTAAAGTATTTCATATCTAATTCGGGATAGTAATCCCATGGTTCTCAATATATAGTTTTGTGTATTAAACTATACTTCGTGTTATTCAAACAATCTTGCATTTAGGAAAACATGGGATTTTCCTGGGGTTAACTTATAACGCGTATCTAAACTGTTCAATATAAGAAAATATGGGATTTTCTTGGATAACAACCTTTTCGGAAAACTAAAGGAAACCGATACATTTTCATAAAACATAACCGCTTATGAATTCACCAGCTTTATGCTGATTTTCAAACTGCTTGTATTCTCAGGTCCACATTAGACAGGTACCCGGTGATCTCTTTTGGTGAAGACGAAGTGCGTGGAAGACTCGTCTCATTTTGTTCATATGATATATGTATAACTTTTGTACAATTTACTTTTGAACCAAATGTAAACTTTCATATATATGTAATGTAATGGTTGTTTACTATGATTACTATGTACATTGGATTTGATACACAACTTGGAGTCAACCCCAGAAACGTTTCCGCCTTTGATTTTCAGGGTGTGACAGATTGGTATCAGAGCCCTTGTTTATAGTGAACGGAGTATACCAAACCTTACATGGTATAAAACTATAAACACTAAAGGGCCTCAGTGCTCTGAACTAAAAGTATCTTCAAACTATAAATATTTTCAAAAGTATACAAGTATACCGAACCGTCGAAATTCGTAACTACAAGTAGAACAAAACATAAGTAAATGGATGTGTACGCTGCGGTTAAACCTGGGCAGTTATGTAGTCGTGTCTAGGATCAATATAGCCTGGCCAACTATATTCATTCGAGACGCGGCCAACATGTGCTTGGGAGTGACTGTGGTACGCAGCATGCCTAAAACTTACCCAATATCCCAAACAACGAGTCGTCGCTGCAGCGAACCATGAAATACTATGGGAGTATTTCTCGAGCCGATCCTATGTAGAAATCCTCGTATACACATTATTCCTTGATCATTCCTCTAGCGATAAAATGTTCTGTCCTGATAACTCTTTCCTGCCTTATCGCTTTGTATGATGCTATATCTGTCTTGAAGAGATATCCTCTGTTTCTTATCTCTTGATTCAATTCAGAGGACTTATGATCCTCTCTTTCCTGATCTTTTTAGATCAAGATGCCTCCAAGAAAGAGACCCAGCTCAAGGAACAACAGCAATCCTCCTCCGCTACCACCTCCTCCTCAATTTGATCTTGCATCACTTCAGACAGTTCTGACTGCTGCAATGGTAGCAACCATGTCGCAAATGAACCCTGGTAACTCAGGAGGTGGTCCCCAACCCCAAAACCCAGAAGATAGCCAGGGACACCAAAAAGGGGGTTCTTATAAAGACTTCATGAACGCGAAGCCCACATCCTTTGATGGCACTGGAGGTGTCATTTCCCTCACTCGATGGTTTGAGAAAACCGAATCAATCTTTGAAATATGCGCCTGTCCGGAGTCTGATAAACTAAAGTTTGCCGCCTGCACCTTCCTTGACAAAGCCCTGACTTGGTGGAACGGCCAAGTCAAATCCTTGACTCTACCTGTAGCAAATGCTATGGGTTGGGAAGCTATGAAGGAGCTTCTGCTCGCAGAGTATTGCCCTCGGGGCGAAATCCAGAAGCTAGAACACGAACTCTGGAACGTTAAGATGAATGGTTCTGACATAGCCTCTTATACTTCAAGATTTGATGATCTGGCGTTACTCTGTCCGGGAATGGTTACCCCGGAGAGTAAAAAGATAGAGAGGTTCATCTGGGGGTTGACCCAGCCAACAAAAGGGAACGTCTTGGCTGCGAAGCCAGACACATATGACAGTGCTAAATGTCTTGCGAAAATCTTGATCGATCACGAAGATCACTCTGATGAGGAGGATACCACCCCCGAGCCAGTCACCAGGGGAGGAGAAAGCAAAAAGAAATCTTGGAATAAGCGAAAGGCCCCGAGTGCGCAAGGGTCTTCTAAGAAACAGCAAACAGTAGCAGTCCATGCCGCTACTGCCCCTGTTGCTGTTTCGGTTTTCGGTTCCACAGCCCAAACTCCCGCCAGTGGATACACTGGTACCCTTCCTTGGTGTGGTAAGTGCAACTACCACCACCGCATTCCTGGTCCATGTCGCGAAAGGATCTGTGATAACTGTGGCAATAAGGGCCACCTTGCTCGAACCTGCAGAAAACCAGCCAAATCAACGAACCAATCATCCAGAGCGGGAATCAGCCCAGCCTGCTACAATTGTGGCGAAGCAGGCCACTTCAAAAGGAATTGCCCTAAAGTAGCTACAACCACTGATCCCTCTGTCGTCGCAAGTATATTCTCTTTGACAATTCTTATACCTGCAAATCTTTTCGATTCTAGTACAAAAAGGGAAACTTGTTATCTATCTATTCGAACATTTTCTAAGCTCAATCCTTTGTATGTAATCGAAATGTGTACCATCGAGACGACTAAGCAGTGAGATAGAGAACACTAACTTCGTACCTATAGATTGAATCTTCAGTTCGGAGGACTATTCTGTTCCATTCAATTTAAAAGGCGGAAACTTTTCACGAAAATACTTTGATGCTATATTTGACATGAAATGACCGAGTCTCATTCATGTTGTTATCTTTAGTTTCGAAAGGGTCGCTCGTCTAGATCTTTTCCTCGACCCGGTTCTCGTGACCTTCGGCATCAAACCTTCGTATCATTCCATACTTTAAAACTCAAAAGTTTTTCCTGATATGAATTACCACGCATCCCTCGTTTCTATGATCATCGAGAAATGGGAAGTTAGCAGCTCTTTCCTCTAAATGTCTTTCCCGAAGGATTCCCGAGAATTTCATTCTAACGTTTAGCTTAGTCCCACATCAGACCTTTCGAGATTCTCGTAGAATCAATTCTGCAATCTTCACACTTCGGATGTCCTTAGAACTCGGTAACATCTATCCAGTACATCACGTCTCGAATCCTTAGAAGCACCTACCCGACGAAACCCTAGTGATTTTCTTTGAGGAAACCGAAGTCGTCCAGGGTTGAAACTGTTGGGTTTTGAGCATTCTAACACTCCTATGGTGTACATGCAACCCTATAAACCTTGGATCTATGTTTTCTCTATAATACATGCAAATAAGAACTTTCCAAGGCTTTAATCCTAACTACCATATTATGAAGCACTTATACTACAAAGTACTCGTTAGATGACATACCTTTTGATGTAGCTTGATGTCTTTAAGCTTTAAGAGCTTAGCCCCAATAGTGTGGACGCCTCAAGTGGAATCACAAATCACCAAAACACCTTGGAAGACTTTAGAGAATATGCATACTTGGTTCTTTCTAATGAAATCGGCTAGCCCTTCATAGTGTACCATACTAGTGCCAATTTCACCAACCAAGGACATCTTTGTATAGTGTAGAGGATTAGGGTTAAACCCTAATACCCATGACCTTTCATTTCCTAGGATCCATGGGTTAAACACTCCATGGACTATCCATGAAAGCTTAGCCCAACCTAAATGAACTTGGCCCATTCCATATATATAAGAGTCCATATTTAATTAGTTCATTTTGATCACTTAATTAATTCTAAACTAATTGTTGATCAATACTAATTAAATAATATGATTCCATATTAATATATTAGAACTTATAATATATTAATATTAATCATAAACATACTATTCTCAAAAGATTATCCATATAAATTGTGTCGGTGAAGTGCAACCCAAATGGACCATGCCGGGTCGGGTCAAGTACATACCAATTATAGTTATGGACTTAGACATTAATCCAACAGTCTCCCACTTGGATAAGTCTAAAACTATTATTGCGTATGACTTCAGGAACCGACTGGCAATCGTAGCTCTCAAAAGCTTCTGTCGAACTCTGACCTTGTCGATGAACTCTGACCTTTGTCAATGACTTGTCCATTAGATAAGGGATCATATATTCCTCCATTCTAGATATCATATGGATTGAGACATGGATTATAATCATTCTCTCTGTCCATTTGTTGTTTCCCGATTTCCAATTTCTGACGACTGACTAATTAAACAAATCAAATTAGTCCTGGCCCGGCCGAGCACTTCCATTTGTCATCATCAAATCATCGAGGGGCCCACAGATATCGCTTTTATCCTGAAGGTAAAAGGAATGGATAAACTTCGAATCATATGGCTTGTTCTACTACTTGTTGAATCATACACAAAGGCACGTTTTATAGCACCGAGTTACCAAATGCGTTTTCGTGCAATCAATGTACAACCAACTCATAGTAACAACTCATATCTCTAGGTTTGATGAATATAAGATATTATCGTCTCATGATCACTCGTGATTAAAATCCATGAAGTGATTCCAATGAGTGCGGGTTGAATCCAATACTCAGAACTTATGAGCACTCATGAGTGTTGTAGCCCTTTGTCCAACACCCTAGACCTCTAGAAGCCAACCCATGACAGTCTTAATTCATATCTACTTCCAACATATGACCGACTGTGGATGGTTTGAATAACTTATTCATTCCGGAAGAATAACCTAGTTTATTCGGGAAGTCAAAACATGCAAAGTGAAACACAAGAATAATTGAATCCAATATGGTATCAAAACCTATGAACATAAATAAAACACCTTTTATTTATCACCATATGATTACACATTATTCATTGTATACTGTTTCAGCTATCAACTTTATTCTTGAATTTAAAACAATAGTTGTCCCATGCTCCAAGCATGTACACTATGTTTTTTTTAAACACTAGTCATGCCACACACCAAGTATGCATACTATGTTTGTCTATGATCTTTACTTTGTGAACTAGATCAATTGAACATAACTTCAATGATTCTGTTTTCACACTCCCAAATCCTTACTCCAAATGCAAGAATTCCAAATTCATGCCATTTACTGAAATCTGTTAGATTCTAAACTTATATGCATTAATCCTCTTGTAATGATTATGCACAAACTCATAAAGACTTGAAAAAAAACATTACAGAGCATTCCAAAGGAGATCAACTCCTTGGAAACATCCATCTTGCATTAAGTTTCCTTAATCTTACACAGATTGAAAATTCCAACTTTGAAACATTTCCAGATTCCATTTTGACTATCACTTCTGAACAAGAGTTGCGTCCTTACAGATTATGTCAATATGGTCCTTCCAGAATTATCACTATACTTCCAACTGTCCTTGAGCAACCAATCTTTGGTAAACCTTAGATTGTCCTTGACAATTGTTTAATCCTTTTAGTCATATCCAGTTCTAAACCTTTTCCCTTCTTAATGCCCCAGGCATTTGGAAAATTTTAGAAAGGATGAATATAGCACATGTAATCGATCCTATATCCAAAGCATATGGGACACGATTCATGATGTCTCACATAAAGACTAAACCAGTCTTTTGTTATAACATTTCCATTTCTATTTGCCAAGTTCTCATAATTTAGATTATGAAAAGGGATGCCGTAATCATAATCAAATTTTAGAACGCAAATAATGGACCCATATACAGAATTTCCTTATGTTGAGCCATTCCAACATGAAATTCATATATATTTCCTTGACTAAATGATTAAAGCCTCACGATCTAAGCTTATAGATTTGAGATGAAGTATAATTTCCTCTCCCTTAATTCTAGCAAAACAACTTTTTCCCAATTGAAACCTTTTGTTTTCTATAATTAACATTGCTAACTTGCAACCTTTATCATAATTATCATGCTCCCACTAACATGATGATTATTAGCATAACACTCATGCTCCCACTAGCTTTGACATGTACTCAGAAATCAGCTGACTTTCTTACCAAAGTTCAGATTTCTGATACTAGATTGCTTTGATAAAACTTTATCAAAAACATACACCTTCCCTTAGATAGCACACTCGTGTGTCTAAACAATTATGAAGAGGGATGCCGTAATCATAATGGTTAGACCTTTTTGCCACTTCTCACAATTCCAGGTTAGTGTGTCGGTAAACCACACACGCTTCACTAATGACTTTGATAATGCAAATATCACAATTGCTATCTAGCTAAAATTTACTTAGTGAAAGTGTTTACTCACCATCATTTTCATGAATCGGAGAGAAACCTTATGACACTTAGATTTGCTGGTGTATGTGTTCTTATCCATGTGAATTATCAAAACCATCGTCACAAGACAAGGATAATGACAAATCCAAACTCATATGGACTGAACTCAATCTTAATTTCTTGCCACCTGGCAGCTTAAGGGCCTGCCATTGCTTCCAAGTTGTTGTGCAACAAATTGAGAACTCTAAGAACTCATATGCAAAGCCAACTTTACTGGAATGGGCACAGAATATGTCAACACGATGGGTTGTGAACCTCAAGTGAGGAACTTCAGGTTTCATTCTTGATTAGTTCTTGAGACTTTCAAGACCTTTAAGACTCCCACTGTCCTCTTAACCAATAAGACTTTCTTGTCAAACATCCAAGAGATAGTGTGGATTCTAATCAAGACAAACACTTCACACAATTGGCCTAAGTTGGTCTTTGTTTTATCCAAAACATCACAACTTACCAATTTCAAATGTACAAGAGTAGAAAACTTTTACTCTTACATTTGACAAGTGTTTTAAACCTTCTTTAAGACATGTCACTCAAGTTACAATCTTGGAGTATGACTCTCAAAATTATTTTTTGGAACGAAGTATGACTCATCTTTTTGATTTAACCATTTCAACAATTCAAGTTCCTCTTCTTAGTCATAAGAATGCACTAAGATTTCCTTAGAGAACTAATTGTGCTATGGTTTCTTAATCATTAAGATGATCATAAAAACTAATACTAAAGTACTCTCCCATCTTTTCAGATTTGAGAAACTTTTATCCTTCTGCCTAATTTGATTCTTCTTATTCGCTCTGCCTTACATTGGAACCTTTTCCAATGTCTCGGAGTTACACTTAAGCTTGTAAGTATAACCATATTTACTAAGCTTTAGTAAACTATGACGAATAGTCTTATCGATCTTTTGTGGTGGACTTGACCAGTGCACAAGAATGTGTACTCAATCCCTTAGTCCTTCACATTACTCACACATCCATGTGAACAAGTAATTAGTCTTAATTTTCCAATACTTGAAAGTTCTCATTCATCATGCTATACACCTTGCATGATTCCAAGTTCCGGTCCAATTGAGACTTGAGTGATGAGAATCTTTCCTTTATTTGGTAAATTTAGACATTACCACAGATGAAAGAATCAATTTCATATTTCCACTCTTGCTATTAATGGAATCATATAAGCAACAATTTTTCCTCAAATGCCATTGTAAGGATATTTTAAAATAAATAAAATAAAAAATTTTCTTTTATTTTAAAATTTTGCGGAAAAACTTATCCTTACAATCCATATGAAAACTTGTTGTTATCTATTCCTAAGCAATATCTCATAACTCCTAAGAAGTAGCTCAAGAATCCGATCTTCAAACTACGCAATAGAAATCCATCTACGCGATCAGATTCAGCATATTCTTTCTTTAAGTTTCTTCACTTTTCTTTGATTCTTAAAACCTCATCATGTGACCCAGTCACATCATGTATCAAGAGTCTCAGAATAGAAACTTAACAGAGTTAGATAGTGGACTTTACCTGAAGTAGAGTCAAACTTATTGACTTTAACATCCTTAGGTAAATTTGGCAGCTTCGCAACCAATGCCCATTCCTTTGGCAATATAAACATATGAACCCTTTGATAATGGTACACGAGAATATCACAGACTTACCATTTGACTATGGCCGATCCCTTTCCACTGGGAAGAGAGAGCTTTACTAGATATCCAATGTCATCATTGTCAATGTCCATAAAGTTTTAGGACGTTGATCTTAGCAAATAGATAAGATCATTAAGGGTCTTGTCATAGTCTGTTTCATCAGTGTTCCAAAAGAGCTCACTATGTGACTTAGAAAGTAGTTAAACCTACAACTTTCTCAAGACTTTGACACCCAACTCTCCCGACTTGTCAATATGTGACTACATCTCCAAGATGTGATCACACCTAGACCTTGCCTTGCCAATAGGGATTGAGTGACCTTAAACTTTTCAACAACTTCTGGGTTAGGGAGAATAATCGGAGGAGGTGAAAGAAGTATGATTTCCAAGGGACATCATCTTCGTTTAGGAAAGCTTGTTTCAAGAGATTTGGGAAGATATTCAAGATAGTTGATTTATATTCCTTAATATGACACCCAATATGAAATATTAAGGCTAGGACCCAACAAACTTGTAACGACCGAAATTTCGAAAGAATTAAAACTTTTCAAAAACAACCCATTTAAATAATGTTGTTACAAAAAGGTTTTCAATACATTATTTAACAGAGTATTTCCCAGGTCCATTTCATAAAACACCAATGTGAGGAACGGTACGATCATGCCTTTGCCTTGCCACAGACTCCTGAGAACCTGAAAACATAAAAACCACAACTGTAAGCCTGAAAGCTTAGTGAGATACCCCCAAAATACCAACCACATATACGCCCTTCCAGGCCACAACCTTCGGGTCCAAAACATCTCGCCTTCCGGCCCATAGCGTGATGCCTTCCGGCCCATAACATATCGCCTTCCGGCCCGCAACATAGAAAGCATACATATCATGACAGAACATAGAACAACCATGCATATCGGGTTACACTCCAGACCAGACAACCATGCACATAACATATAATCATATAACATTTCACAGTTAGCAAATCGATCAACAGATCACATAACATATCAGTACCCTAACCAAGATACCAGCCTAGCCGATCACTAGCATAACATCACCCTACGACTCAGCCAACATAATAATTACGCACATACGCCTTTCCAGGCCATGACCTTTCGGTCCACACCGCATTGCCTTCCAGCCCACAACATGTAATGCCTTCTGGCCCATAACGTAACGCTTTCCGGCCCATATCCCGCAATATCATACAGCAGACAATTACCCAGATTTCCATCCGATAAAAGGGTCGGCCTTGGTGCCTTAAACCCTATAGATATAGTGAGGATAACTCACCTTGGAACTGCCGACTGAACAGATAACTCAAGCTGCTCCCATCACTGATACGATCTCCACCACTGGATAGCCACCAATGCACTGAACTCAAAACCATAATCAAGAATTACCAAAGTACCCCTGGAAACCACTGGTTAACCCTTGGTCAAATACTAGGTCAAAGTCAACCCCTGACTGACCCTACTCGCCGAGTCAACCCTATGACTCGCCAAGTTCCCATACTCAAAGCTTCACTCAATCCACGACCTAACTCGCCGAGTCACCCCGAGACTCGCCGAGTCCAACAACTCTGAGTCCACTCGCACACAACTCACCGAGACATCCCTTGACTCGCCGGTTCTCGACTCAACCAGAAAATATTTGGACTCTTCGACGAGACTCGCCGAGTCCAAAAACGGACTCGCCGAGTCTAAGGCTATCATCAACCTACTCGTCGAGTTGTTCATACAACTCGCCGAGTTTCAGGCCATCTTCATCCAACTCGCCGAGTTGTTCTTCCAACTCGTCGAGTCTCAACTCATCTTCAAGCAACTCGTTGAGTCCACCCATGTGACTCGTCGAGTACCACCGGTCTGAATCCATACAAAAGCGTTCCAGACCATGCAATTGATCCAAAACATAGATCTAGCCTCCTACAACTCATCCATCACGTAAAGTGGCAAACTTTACGTGAATCCAAAGAGATCTATGCATTTTGCACATTAGGGCTAAGGTTTGGGACAAGATAGCTTCATCCAATACTCAACATAGGGACTTTCCTTCATTCCAGCTCTCCTCCATTCCAGATCTGAGGTAGCAACCTCAGATCTAACCTCTAGACTCCAATAGCTCCCAAGATAAGCTTCCCTCAAACCCCAAAATGAAGAGACAAGATAACAATAGCCTAAGAACGAGATATTACCTCAAAGGAACGCCCCAATCTGCAAGGAAACTCGAATCCAAGCAAAGTCCCTTGCTCCACACCTTCAAATTCCCAAACTTTCTTCAAAAATTACTTCTCCAAGCTCCAATCCACTCAACAATGGTGCTTCTCCACGATTTTAGGGTTTCTGGGACTCAAGGGGGTGATAAAGAGGCTGGGGAGGAAACATAATGCTCTTTATATAGGGCTCCACCCCGAGAATTAGGGTTTTCTCCACTCAGCGCCTACTCGCCGAGTCCATCTCATTGACTCGCCGAGTCGGCTATTTAACACGCGACCAAGTCGCGACTCTACTCGCCGAGTCCATCCATGGACTCGCCGAGTCACTCTTTCCCAAATTACACTTTTAGCCCTTCAACTCAACTCTTGCTATTTCGGGATGTTACAATTCTCCCCCACTTAAATTAGGCTTCGCCCTCGAAGCCTATAGCAACTCCTCCAAAGATACCCCCACAATGTGCCACCTGGCCTTAACTGGACCAGGTCCCTCAAGGCATACACATCGAAACTCGAACACACTCTCCCATCCTTTACGGTGTCCTGACCACCGTCTCGAACCGGGCATCGACTGTACCCTCTGATAATCACACTCAATAACCGAGAATTACCCAAGATGCATCACTACCCCAAATCTTAATAATCACTCGACCCATAAAGGTTAGAAAACCATGAACCATCGGATCCCCGATCCGAATCCCACTCTATCCATTCCGGGACGACTGAGAGACCCATGGACTATCCATGAAAGCTTAGCCCAACCTAAATGAACTTGGCCCATTCCATATATATAAGAGTCCATATTTAATTAGTTCATTTTGATCACTTAATTAATTCTAAATTAATTCTTGATCAATACTAATTAAATAATATGATTCAATATTAATATATTAGAACTTATAATATATTAATATTAATCATAAACATACTATTCTCAAAATATTATCCATATAAATTGTGTCGGTGAAGTGCAACCCAAATGGACCATGCGGGTCGGGTCAAGTACATACCAATTATAGTTATGGACTTAGACATTAATCCAACAGAAACTTCCATGAGAGAACCAATTGAGATCGTAAATTGAGAGAGAGTCAATGTACGAAACAAAGACACATCCCGATAATGAGAATTCGCTAGAACGCCCAGTATAGACCTAATTCCACTTGAGAAAGTGAAGATCCGAGGCAACAAATCCATTTGTGTCTCATTCTAAATTCATGATCTATATCTTATTCTTTGAATTTTAGGACGAAATTCCCTCTAACGGGGGGATAATGTAACAACCCGAAGTTTTCCATTGTCGAAAAACCCGTTCTACCCGTAAAATTCGCCGTTAAGCAATGAGTGTCCAAACCTCTTAGGAACTCATATATTTAGCCCAAAAATATTTATTTCAAAAAGTTAGAAACATCCCCGTCAGGTTATGGAAACTTAATCGGGTCCGACCTAAAGCCCCGTCTAATGCCGGTATCAGGTAGAATTCCACCATGTCTAAGTTTTGGGAACTATATAAACATGTTTAAACATTCATTTGAAGCTTTTTCTTCCTCTCTTTACTCTCTCTCTAACCTCTCTCCTAAATCCAAAGTTTAAGGGTCCAAAACTCAATTTTAAGGCCTCAAATCTTTAAGGTACCTTCCTAAACTCATTGTATAGCATCTTTGACCTTTAAATTCGAGATTTAAACATGAATTCAGGCCTTGTATATGAGTTTACGGCCCAGAATGATGCTTAGGCCGTAAACCCATATTTAAAGGGGTTTTAAGCCCTAAAACCCTTCCAAACCACAACTAGACTTTAGGTATGACTAAATGACTTTATGGAATGGACCTAGAATGCCTTAATCTATAATTTGAGGACTTGTATGTGAGTTTATGGCCAAGGATAGTGGTTAGGCCGTAAACTCATAATTAAAGGGTTTTTAAGCCCTTAAACCCTTCCTAAACCCCAACAAGACATGGATATGACTTCTAGAATAATTGCTTTAGCCTTGGAACACTTTAAACATAATTTTGGAGGGATTTATATGAGTTTATGGCCAAGGCATGTGCTTGGGCCGTAAACTACTTAAAACATGGTGTAAAATCAATTTCAAGGTGTTAGAAAGCCATCCAACACCACCAAACGCCTTGGAATAAATCATAGGAGCAACCAAAAATAGTTTAAGGACTTTAAAAACATCGAAACTCTTCATTTGAGAGTTTACGGCCATAGAAGGTGTTCCATGGTCGTAAACTCCTAAAAACATGTCATTTTATGTTTACAAATTTATGTAAAGCCTTGGAACAATTTTAGCAATCACATGTGAATTGTTTGGAATCATTTACACAATTTTTCATGGGTTTATAGGAGTTTACGGCCATGAGTCCTACGCTAGGCTGTAAACTCCCTTAAGTATGTCATTTTGGTGTTTAAAAATAATTCCAAGCCCTTAAACCAAGCCTAGAAATTTTTCCCTAAGTGTTTGAAGCCATTTTGCACCATAAACTACCCCACCATGAGTTTACGGCCGTAAACTCATGGGGAATGGGTATTTAGACCAAAAACTCTTGTATAAGTTTATTCATGGGGAGTAAACTCAAGTCTCAAGTCCCTAGTGCTATTACACGTCCTTAAACGCCACCCGGGTCCCTCCAAACACTTGTATCGGGGTGTTTTCGTGACTAGAAGTAATTGTCCCTATCAAATAATCAATCTAAGTCCTAATTAGATACAAATGTGTATCTTTACATTAAACTTAGGAACCTCATGCGTTTGCAAGCCCCGGACCAACGTATAGCATCCGAAATCGTCACATTTCTCGTCCGGTGAGTTCATACCCCTACGCCCTTTTCCGTGTTTTTCAATGTTTTCAGGGGGGAATACAGCAAACTATAACTGTTTTCAAATTATAACATTGATGTGTTCCAAATAATATCTGGCAAACTTATAAACACTTTTATTCCTTATGTATTATGCTGAGCATAAGGAATGATTTATCAATTACAACTAAATGGATTTTAGTTAAGAAAATAACCAAACTAATCAAATTATTATGGGAATAATTTGGGGTTCTGTAGTTCTTTTTATATCATGTACTGATATCTGTATAAAATTATTAGATAAGCTATGTCTGATTCAGTTTATCTCCGTATCATTTGAATGTATTGCCAGATAAGTTTCATTGTATGTATCTATTTTCACTGTATTATGCAAGGTTGCAAAAAACGCTCGACGTTAGCTAGTCAGTGGACTGGGGTCAAGGGATTAATCGGCTAGGCGGAGATTAATCGGGTGCTATTAATTGATAATTTGTTGAATTTAAAAAAAATAAATATGACAAATATCATATCAAAGTTCGTAAATACCACTAATATGATAACAAAATAGGTTAATATGATTAATACAACACTAATCATGCCTCAACTAATTTCCATTGAGATAAAACTTCTTCAAAATGTTAAAATTTCATTGTTTTATAATGTTTCAATCGTTATGAATACAAGGATTAATCGCTAGGCACCCTCTAATCGGTCGAGTAGTGCCTAGGGATTAATCGGAGATTAATCGGGACCTAGTCGGTATTTTTACAACAGTGGTATTATGTTTCATAATCTTTTGTATTTTCGATATCGTATGAGAACCCTGTGAATAGTTTAGTACTAGTTTGTGAGTAGTCACTACCCTTTATGGATGATCAGTAAATCCTCCCCGGAAGTGTAACCAGAGTCTCCTGGAGGGAGAGCAAGGAATTTGTGAATAGATCTATTCGGGACTGACAATCCCACACCTTAACTGCTAGCTACAGTTAGGCGGGCACGCCTGGGGTGACAAATTCTGGATATCGTTCGACGTTTGACAAACGTCAAGGAGCTCTCGTTGTCATATCAGCATGGTTACCCGACTCACAATACGTATTAATATAAGTTTATTCACAGCTTTGGTTTTAGAATCTATATCTAGTTCGGGATAGTGATCCCATGGTTTTATCAAACTAACCTTTATCTAGTTCGGGATAGTAGTCCCATGGTTTTCAGTCTATCGAACTTGTATCTAGTACGGGATGTTATTCCCATGGTTTTCAGTATGCATATATCCTATATCTAGTACAGGATGATAATCCCATGATTTCAATCTATATCTTGTACGGGATAGTAATCCCATGGTTTTGAATCTATAACTAGTCCGGGATAGTAGTCCCATGATTTTCAATCTATAATTTCAAGTATATCAAACTATCTTGTAACTAGTTCGGGATGTTAGTACCAAGGTTTTCAAACTACTTTCTATCTACAGTTCGTGTATATTAAAGTATTTCATATCTAATTCGGGATAGTAATCCCATGATTCTCAATATATAGTTTTGTGTATTAAACTATACTTCGTGTTATTCAAACAATCTTGCATTTAGGAAAATATGGGATTTTCCTGGGGTTAACTTATAACACGTAACTAAACTGTTCAATATAAGAAAATATGGGATTTTCTTGGATAACAACCTTTTCGGAAAACTAAAGGAAACCGATACATTTTCATAAAACAGAACCGCTTATGAATTCACCAGCTTTATGCTGATTTTCAAACTGCTTGTATTCTCAGGTCCACATTCGACAGGTAGCCGGTGATCTCTTTTGGTGAAGACGGGGTGCGTGGAAGACTCGTCTCGTTTTGTTCATATGATATATGTATAACTTTTGTACAATTTACTTTTGAACCAAATGTAAACTTTCATATATATATATATATATATATATATATATATATATATATATATATGTAATGTAATGGTTGTTTACTGTGATTACTATGTACATTGGATTTGATACACAACTTGGAGTCAACCCCGGAAATGTTTCCGCCTTTGATTTTCGGTGTGTGACACGGAGCATATTACCTCATGGACCGAATCTGGACACCGAAACATGGTGGTTTCAGAGACGTAGTCATGACCGAAGCACACAACACGAGATATTCCATCCACCCAGGATCAGATAAAATGTATCTGGATCTTAAGAAACTGTACTGGTGGCCTAACATGAAAGCAAAAATTTCTACCTTTGTAAGTAAATGCCTTACTTGCACTAAGGTTAAGGTCGAGTATTAGAAACCTTCAGGATTACTACAACAACCAGAGATACCAGAATGGAAATGGGAACGGATTACTATGGACTTCATAACCAAGTTGCCCAAGACGACAAGTGGACTCGATACCATATGGGTCATCGTCGACAGATTGACCAAATCCACGCATTTCCTACCAATCAAGGAGACTGACAAGATGGAAAAGCTTACAAGAACTTATATAAGGGAAATAGTGTGACTGCATGGTATTCCGATATCTATTATCTCCGATAGAGATAGTAGATTTACTTCAAGGTTCTGGCAGTCACTACAAGGTTCCCTGGGGACGAGGCTAGACATGAGTACAGCCTACCACCCACAAATAGACGGGCAAAGTGAGAGAATGATACAAACCTTGGAAGATATGCTGAGAGACTGTGTGATTGACTTTGGAAAGGCATGGGATATCCATTTACCTTTGGTCGAATTTTCATACAACAATAGTTATCATACAAGCATAAAGGCTGCTCCGTTTGAAGCCCTCTATGGTCGAAAGTGCAGGTCCCCTCTGTGCTGGGCTGAAGTTGGCGACACCCAGTTAGCTAAAGGACAAGTTCCTGAAAGCACTCTCACAGGTCCGGAAATCATACGAGAAACGACAGAGAAGATCGTTCAAATTCGTGAACGATTGAAAGCCTCTAGAGACCGATAGAAAAGCTACGCTGACCAAAGGAGGAAACCTTTGGAACTCCAGGAAGGAGACCACGTTTTATTGAAGGTCTCACCGTGGAAGGGTTTAATACGCTTTGGAAAGCGTGGGAAACTGAATCCAAGATACGTAGGGCCTTTCGAGATTCTTTCCAGAATCGGCCCTGTGGCTTACAAACTTAACCTACCGCGTGAAGATAGTAACGTACATCCAACCTTCCATGTCTCGAACTTGAAAAAGTGTCTGTCCGATGAGACTCTTGTTATTCCACTTGACAAGATCGAGATCAACGAGGGCCTCAACTTTGTGGAAGAACCGGTAGAAATCATGGACCGAGAGGTCAACCAAACGAAACAAAGTCGCATACCCATCGTGAAGCTTCGCTGGAACGCCAAGCGAGGACCTGAATTCACATGGGAACGCGAAGATCGGATGAAACAAAAGTACCCTCATCTTTTTCTCTGATTCATTAGTATCTTTACTACTTTAAATTTCGGGACGAAATTCCCTCTAACGGGGGGATGATGTGACAACCCGATATTTCAACTCTTTGTAATGACCTAAAAAGTCAAGTATTGTAACCACTTTTGTGTTAATGAAATTAACTTTCATAATAAAATGTCCAAAAGCTTCTATTTAATTACCTACTATGTTTGAGGTCATTAAACCGTGATCGTACGTAAAAAGAAGGCCCAAATCCGGCTTCGTTTATTGAAGTTATGATTTTTCCAAGTTCGGTTTAGCAACAGACAGCTAAAAAGTCGAATCGAAGATCGAGCGACTTTTCTCCGGAATGACCTAAACGAGAATCGAAGGTCTCGACAATGGTATTTCAACGGTAAAAAGTCTGGCAAAAACCGACGTCAGATAAAGAAGTTATGAATTTTTAAAGTAATTCCTTAATCACGACATTTTATAAATAAATAATAAAAAGTAATTTCGAAATTTGCCAAAGGAATCTAAACGAAAGTTGTAGAGCGTAGTCTCACCTGCGAGTGGATATAAAGACGATCGAAAACGGAATTCGTATGAAGAAGATATGAATTTTAGAAGTTTATTAATTAAATTAAATATAAATTTAATTATAAATCTTTGGTATTATCTGAAGGGGAGGCATCAAATAGGGCCGAGTTACGCCCTGCGTACCCTCGTACGCCCCGCGTACTCAAGGCCTAGGCCTCAGATCGTCCACGTCCCAGTCTATGTGAAGCTACCCCCCCCCCCCCCGGTCCCATCCGAAGTCCGAGGCAGTCGAGGACTCGGTTATGCATGACGTACGTGTACGCGCTGAGTACCCTCGTACGCCCCGCGTACCGAGGCGGTTCCAGCCCGCATAAAAGGAATGCGAGGGTTCCCGGAAAAATGGCTCATTCTCTCTCACTTTTCTTGCGTTTTGCCTCGTTTTCCATGCCCGTGCTAACCCGAAGCCCCGGTCTTTTTGCTCAAGTCCCGAAGGTCGTTTCTACTCCCGAAATTCCCGAGAATCCCGAGGAAAATCCGTTTCCTGAGAAGAAATTCTGCCCCGTTTCCATCTCGATTTCCGCAATCTTTCAAGTGAGTTCATACCCTTATAATTCACACTTTTAAATGTTTTATAAATATTTTTATATGCTTTTAAGGGGGGAATACAAGTAAAACACACAATTATTATCGTGTTATATATATATATATATATATATATATATATATATATATATATATATATATATATATATATATATATAAAGTTTCATTATACATTTTATCAACGGAAATCATATGTGATTTATAGCTATTATAGAGAAACTTTTGTATGCAAAATATATCACGATAACATCATATTCTTGGAAATGGAAAATGTGGTTATATATGTATAGGTGTTTATTAGTACTATATAACTTATAACTTTTTCATAGCAAGTGAGCATTCTTACTAAGGATTACTATACAAACGAGACACACTTTTAGAAAACTATAATAGGTATAGTTTTGCGAGAACATTACGAACTTTTACATACTAGAAACACTAATTCAAGAAGTATACTTTCACATACAAGAACAAATGTCCATTTTCATATGTAAATCAGTTTTATACTAAATTTTGTGAGACATTAACTTCACGTATGTTCGAGTATGTATTTCAAGTCCTATATTGTATACCAGAATCCCTTGGAGGGGGAGCCTGGTGTTTATGTATAGATCTATACGGGCTTGACAACCCACGCCCTGACTGTTAGCTACAGTCCACCGTTTAGGGTGACAAACGTCAGTACATTCCAACACCTGAAGAACGTTGTATATAGGCATTTCTAGTCAATAGTATGGTTATAAAACTCACATGAATTATTGAAAACACATTGATTTACGGGGTTTTTCATGTTGAAATAGTGTCTAAGGCTACAACTATATTAGGCAAGTATTTGACCCGGTTGTGCATGGTCCTTTTGGGTTGCCTTCACCATAGCAACTTGATAGGATGATTTATTAAGAGAGATTAAATATTATTAGTATATTATGAGAATAATATAAAGAATAATATATTGTTATTTGATTAATATAAGTCATAGAATTAATTGGAATTAATTTGGTAACTTAAGGAGATTAATTAAATAAGAGGGTATAAACTGTCAATTGTTTGATAGTTAAACTTTAGACTGTAAATCCATATAGATATGGATTGGACGAATTCTAGGAGCTAAAGGATAGCTCAAATCGTCCATGGTGTTATCTAGGAATGGATTTGGATAGCCTTAACAGAAGATTATCCAACTAGGGTTTAAACTGTAACCCTTAAGGAGTCTACAAGTATAAATAGACCCTATGGCTGAGGGAATTCGACACTTCACCTAAAGTAGAGAACCTTTGCTCGAATTCCATCCCCTCTCCTCTCTCCCAAATCATCCTCTTTGTTTTTGGTGTTTGTAAGCCATTAGAGTAGTGACATTTGTGACTCTAGAAGCTCCAAGACAACAAGGTCAACAAGGAATTCAAAGGTATGATTCTAGATCTGTTTCAATGTTGTTATTTAACCTAAATAGTCATTAGAAGTCTTGGATTAATAGCATGTTTAATTAGAAAGCCTAGATCCAAGCATTAGGGTTTTGCATGCGCACATAGGAAAGTTCTTATGGCTAAAACCCATCAATGGTATCAGAGCCTAGGCTGGTTTTCATTAAATTGTTGCTTAATTGTCTGAAACTAAACTGCAAAATTCGATTTTTTGGTTTCTGAGTCATGGACTCGGCGAGTTCCAAAGTGGACTCGGCGAGTTGGCCTGACTCGGCGAGTCCCTTTGTGCACTCGGCGAGTCCAAGCGTCAGGAATGGCCAGATTCGGGATTTCTTCATAATTATCTTCTGGAAACTTTCCTTCATCAAATTAGATCAACCCTAATCCAATTTTTTGATATATATGACTATAATCTTGATCTAATTAAAGATATTTATCAACTAATAAAATATTTAATTTCCTTATATGATAATTAATTAATTATTTTGATTATTTTGGTAATTATCTTAAAAGAAATCATGAATAAATCAAATATAGATAATTAGAAAATTAATTGTTAATTGAAATTATTTGTTATTTGATCCTCCATGTTTTAAATGTTTAAAACTTGTCCTCAAGTTTTGAAATTTACACTTTGTGATTAAAAGTTTTAATTTAGACAACTTAAATTTCAAACCCTAGATTTTAAAATGTTTAAAATACAACCCTATACTAATATAATATTATAAGAATAATATATATATATATATATATATATATATATATATATATATATATATATATATATATATATGTATAACTAAAATGCTAGTCTTACCGTTAGTAGGCCTCATTCACGAAGCCGATCTATAAGGTGGGTATAAGGTTGCAACCTATAAAATGGTGCTTAATGGGTGTACACTCACACCCACCGCTTGCTTGATCGGTGGAGGGTCGTTAGCCGAACGGGTAGGATAGGGCAACCTCATCCTCTCATTAAATGTATAATAAGTAATACAAAGTAACTACACATTTTTAAAATTTCCCAGTCTTAGTTACTTTAGGAAAAGTGAATTGATGCAATCCCATGAAATTACACTTTGCACCCTTGCTAAGAAGTTAGTGGAGCGTGTGTGGTTTACCGGCACACTAATTGGTTCTAAGAAAAGGTGGCAAAGGGTGATTCATTGTTTATCATAGTTCGATGGAGCGTGTGTGGTTTATCGGCACATCGAATAGGTGATCGTTACAATGAAGGCACCATGTGAATTTGCATGGTAATTCGCACCCTCTTTGTGATCCTCGGTATCCCAGTCACAAACAAGAGGGGCATATCGAGATTTAAACATGCCATTGAATAGTTTCAATGAATCTCATCCGAACCTAGGAATTCTCAATACACTTAGGACTAATAGTTTTAGGTTTTGTGATGGAGAATTAGTGAATCGTCATTCACTTACCTTCAATTTATTTGCATGCTAGATTACGGCATCCCTTTTCTAGTATGTAAATGTTATTGTTGGATCCTAGCCCTAATTTTTCTTATTGGGTGATAATTAGGGATTCTTATTCTAATCTATCTTTATCCTTTCCTTTTGTAGATGTCGAACGCAAACAACGCTGCCGCTAGTTCTTTCACGTTGATGAGCCTTTGCCAAAAGGTCACCTTTGATGGAACGAACTTTAGCGAATGGATAAGATACATTCGCACCATTGCTCGCTATGAGGATAAGGAGTATGTCCTCGATGATAAGCTCGAGAAAATCAACCCTGAAATCGCTACTCCCGCTGAAATCACTGCTTTCGAAACCCACGAGCGTGATGCAACGAAAGTGCATTGCATCATGATCACGACAATGAACTCCGAATTCCAAAAGTCCTACGAGGACATGTACCCGTACGAGATGCATCAAGACTTATTGGAGAGATACCACCAGAACGCGAGACAAGAGCGTTATGAGATTTTCACCAACGTGATTTCCGCTAAGATGGCTCATGGAGAATCTCTTACCGTGCACCTGCAAAAGATGCAAAGGTATGTCGACCGCCTTCGCAAGTTAAATGTTGACTTTGGGGAAGACTTGGAAATCGACATGGTGCTTCACTCTTTGCCTCCGATGTACAATCAATTTAGGATGACCTACCACATGAACAAAGAGGAGGTCACCCTAAGCAAACTCCAAGGTCTCTTGAGGGTCGCTGAGAGCAACTTCAAAGACAAGTTTGTTGCACCAACTCCCAATCCACCCGCTGCTCCTGTCTTGGCTATTGGTCAAGGAAAGGGAAAGAAGAGGAAGACTTCGTCTAAGAACTATTGCAAGGTTAAAGCCCGAGATGGTTCCTCTTCTAGTGGGACCAAAGTTGATCCCGCTAAGCCCTGCCCTAACCCGAACGAGGCAGAATGCCGCCACTGCCACAAGATAGGACATTGGAAGAGAAGCTACCCAGAGTACCTGCAAGCAATCAAGGAAGGAAAGATCAAGCCGTCTTTCGCAGGTATATACACAATTAAATCTAACGATTCTAATCATGCTATTTCTTGGGTTCTTGATACCGGTTGCGGTTATCACATTTGTTCTAATGTGCAGGGACTAAGAAGAAGTAGGGATGTGGAGCAAGGAAAAATAAATCTAATCATGGGGAACAGAAGATCGTCACCTGTGACCAAGATTGGAGTGTATTCTTTAGTGCTTAGGAATAATTTATGTTTATATTTGAACAATTGTTGTTATTCACCAGAAATGGCTAGAAACATCATTTCATTTCATGGTTTGTATAGACAAGATTTTAGATTTTCTTTTAATAATGAGAATGGTTCTATTTTAGCTTATCTAAATGGTGTCTTTTACTTTGAAGCAATACCATGTAATGGAATTTATGAAACTGTTATGACTGTTGATAACTTAGGAAATGATGTTTTGAACATAGATTCTTCCACTAGTATGGATAAAGCATCCTTGTGGCATTGTCGTCTTGGACATGTCAA
The DNA here is from genome assembly GCF_052625555.1 of Lactuca saligna. Lineage (NCBI taxonomy): Eukaryota > Viridiplantae > Streptophyta > Magnoliopsida > Asterales > Asteraceae > Lactuca > Lactuca saligna. Next base: position 74,293,160 of record NC_136417.1, read on the forward strand.
CAAGAAACATATAGCCCAACTCCAAAAGGATGGAGTGTTGGAGTCATTCGACCTTAGGGAAGATGACACATGCGAGTCTTGTTTGCTTGGAAAGATGACTAAGTCACCCTTCGTTGGTTCTTGCGAAAGGGGTGAGGGTCTATTGGACTTAATACATACCAATGTATGTGGACCGTTTAGATCAACCACGAAGGATGGAAATCGCTTCTACGTGACTTTCACCGATGATTATAGTAGATATGTGTATATCTATTTAATCAAGCAAAAGTCAAAAACTTTTGAAAAGTTCAAAGAGTTTAAGAATGAAGTGGAGAATCAATTGGGCAGGAAAATCAAGATGCTTCGATCCGATCGAGGAGGAGAGTACCTAAGTATTGAATTCCACGATTATCTCAAGGAGTGTGGAATAGTTTCGCAATTGACGCCTCCTAGGACACCGCAATTGAATGGTGTGGCAGAAAGGCGTAATCGAACCATATTGGATATGGTTCGCTCTATGATGAGTCGTGCTTCACTATCAATCTCTTTTTGGGGGTATGCCTTAGAGACTGCCGCCCATATCCTTAACAGAGTCCCTACTAAGAAGGTTGCCAAAACACCTCACGAGATGTGGACAGGGAAAGCTCCCTCGTTGGCACATATCAAGGTTTGGGGTTGTGAAGCTTTTGTAAGACGAGATACTCACGACAAGCTCGAACCTCGAAGTGAGCGATGTATTTTCATCGGCTACCCGCAAACATCCTTTGGATATCTCTTCTATAGACCGAAGGACAATGTAGTCTTCGTTGCAAGGAGAGGAGTTTTCCGAGAGCGAGAACTCATAAGCCAAGGAGACAGTGGGAGGTAAATCGAGCTTGAAGAGATTGAAGAATCGATAGATGAAGGAACCTCTACCGCTGACACTCAACCCGAGGAGGAAACTCCGGTTGAACCGATTGACGTATCGTTACCTCTTAGACGTTCCGAAAGAGTTAGGTTTCAACCCCAGTTATATGGTTTTCACATTACTACCGAAGGGGGCACGTATATTAGTGATAGTACACTAATAAACCTTGATGAACCTAATAGCTATAAGGAAGCCATGGCAGGCCCGGAGTCTGCGAAGTGGAGAGAGGCAATGGATAGCGAGATCCAATCCATGTATGATAACCAAGTTTGGAATTTGGTTGATAATGTATCCAGATGTAAGACCGTTGGGTGCAAATGGATCTTCAAGAAGAAGACCGACGTGGATGGAAAAATACACACATATAAGGCGCGATTGGTTGTGAAGGGCTTTACTCAAACTCCTGGAGTTGACTATGATGAGACCTTCTCACCATCTGCGAAAATAAAATCTATTAGAGTGATGCTAGCTATTGCCGCATTTCATGATTATGAGATTTGGCAAATGGATGTCAAAACCGCCTTTCTAAACGGAAAGTTGGCTGAGGATGCTTACATGGCTCAACCAGAGGGGTTTGTGGATCCGAAGCATCCGAATAGAGTGTGTAAGCTTGAGAAGTCCATTTATGGACTTAAGCAAGCATGTCGCAGATGGAATCTTTGCTTCGATGAGAAATCAAAGAGTTTGGATTTGTACGAAGCGAAGACGAATCATGTGTATATGTCAAAGTCAGTGGGAGTATAGTAACCTTTCTCGTTCTATATGTCGATGACATATTACTCATAGGAAACGACATCCCGACTCTGCAGGAGGTTAAGTCCTGGCTTGGGAAGTGCTTCGCTATGAAGGACCTCGGAGAGACTTCTTATATTTTGGGAATAAAGATAGTAAGAGAGAGAAATAAGAGACTAATAGGACTTAGTCAGAACACTTACTTAGAGAAGGTACTAAAATGTTTTAGTATGGAAAACTCAAAGAAGGGAGAATTACCGATACAAAGTAATGCCAAGTTGAGTAAGACTCAAAGTCCGAGTACCGAAGCTGAGATAGAAGAAATGAGCCGAGTACCATACGCTTCCGCAGTTGGCTCAATCATGTACGCTATAACTTGTACTCGCCCTGATGTAGCCTTCGCTTTGAGCATGGTTAGCAGATATCAAGGGAATCCTGGCAGAGCACATTGGATGGCGGTGAAGAATATCCTTAAGTACCTTCAGAGGACGAAGGAATGGTTCTTAGTCCTCGGAGGGAGTGATGACTTAAAGGTGCGAGGGTATAATGACACCAGTTTTCAGACCGACAGGGACAACTACCGTTCGCAGTCGGGCTGGGTCTTTACCCTAAATGGTGGAGCAGTGACATGGAAGAGTTCCAAGCAGGAAACCGTAGCTGATTCAACGTGCGAATCAGAGTACATTGTAGCGAGCAAAGCGTCGAAGGAGGCAATATGGCTAAAGAACTTCATCGGTGATCTTGGAGTTGTACCTGCCATAAAGGAGCCCATGGAGATTTTTCGTGATAACGAAGGAGCGGTTGCCTTGACCAAGGAACCGAGGGATCATGGTAGATCACGACATATCGACAGAAAATACCATTTCATTAGACACCGTGTAGAAGAAGGACAACTCATAGTAAAGAGGATATCATCAGAAAATAACCCATCAGATCCGCTTACGAAGGGACTGAGTAGGGTTAAGCACTTGCAGCATGCTAGGAGTATTAGGCTGAAGGATGATATTAGCATAGATTAGATAGTAGTAGAAACGTGTAATAGGTAAATGTAATTAACATTTGATGATTAAATAAAGGAGTTTTATTTATGAGTAATGTTACTATCTTATGTTAATTGTTTAACTATTATTTCACTTTGCATGTTTTGACTTCCAGAATAATTGAGTTTATTAGGAATAATCGAATTGTCTAAATGGTGTTAGACATAGCAAAGGATTGCTGCAACGTTCATGAGTGCTTATGAACTGGTTTTGAGCATTGGAACAAACCCGCGCTTGCTGGAATCACCTTATGGAATAAGATATAAAAGGGTGATCGCAAGACGATAATAACATATAGTCTTAAAACCTAGATATATGGTTTGTTATTTGTTAATTGATTGTACATTGATAATGCGAAAACGCATCAGTAACTCGGTGTTATAAAACGCATTGTTGTGTATAGTGAGTTAATGAATAAGTAAATGCATATAAGTCGAAGTTTATCTGTAACTTTTATCTAAGAAGGTAAAAGTGATATCTCGGCCGCTCGATGATTTGATTTGACCTATGTGCCGAGCCCGGTCAGAACTGAGTTGATGTGTTCGATTAAGTTCTATGTCGAATGAATTAGAGATCGAGAAACCTAAATGCTTGACTAACCATTCCATAGGATTGTCAGCATGATACCTAACAGAGGATTGTAAGATCCCTTATCTATAGGACAAGATTGATTAGATCAGAGTTTGACCGCGTCTTTGAGAGCTATGATTGAAAACCGAATTGTACTTGTGAATATAGTTACTAGTCTTATCCAAGTGAGAGACTGTCGGAATAGTGTCTAAGGCTACAACTATATTAGGCAAGTATTTGACCCGGTTGTGCATGGTCCTTTTGGGTTGCCTTCACCATAGAAACTTGATAGGATGATTTACTAAGAGAGAGTAAATATTATTAGTATATTATGAGAATAATATATTGTTACTTGATTAATATAAGTCATAGAATTAATTGGAATTAATTTGGTGACTTAAGGAGATTAATTAAATAAGAGGGTATAAACTGTCAATTGTTTGATAGTTAAACTTTAGACTGTAAATCCATGTAGATATGGATTGGACGAATTCTAGGAGCTAAAGGATAGCTCAAATCGTCCATGGTGTTATCTAGGAATGGATTTGGATAGCCTTAAGAGAAGATTATCCAACTAGGGTTTAAACTGTAACCCTTAAGGAGTGTACAAGTATAAATAGACCCTATGGCTGAGGGAATTCGACACTTCACCTAAAGTAGACAACCTCTGGTCGAATTCCATCCCCTCTCCTCTCTCCCAAATCATCCTCTTTGCTTTTGGTGTTTGTAAGCCATTAGAGGAGTGACATTTGTGACTCTAGAAGCTCCAAGACAACAAGGTCAACAAGGAATTCAAAGGTATGATTCTAGATCTTTTTCAATGTTGTTATTTAACCTAAATAGTCATTAGAAGTCTTGGATTCATAGCATGTTTAATTAGAAAGCCTAGATCCAAGCATTAGGGTTTTGCATGCGCACATAGGAAAGTTCTTATGGCTAAAACCCATCATTTCAGAAGTATTGGAAATTTTATACTTACATACATTTTTAGAAACAAACATTGGTCTTGAGAGAAGGCTACTTTTATACTAGTAGAAAATATAGGATTTTCTAGAAACAAACAAACAAGAACAAAACAGTTTCATTTCATACCAACATTGTCATTTAATACTTATGAAACTCACCAGCTTAAATGCTGATCTACTCTTTCAAAATTACTTGCATGTCCCAGGGATTCAGTAAATACAGGTAAAAATATGCTTTTGAAGGAGGAACGCTGCGGCGTCAGTTTAATTTCATATTTTGGACATCATATTGTAATTTGTTTTGAACATGTACCTTTTGTCAAATGTAAACTTTCAATTATATATATGATGGTTGTACTACTTTCTTTACTATGTATTCATTTGTTACGTTACCACATGAAGTCATCCGCCCCCGAATGTTTCCCCCGTTCCGGTTTGGGGGTGTGACATAATGCCTCCATATCTTTAGAGCGAAAACTACCACTGCCAACTCTAGATCATGAGTGGGGTAGTTCTTGTCATGCTCTTGTATTTGTTGAGACGTATATGCTATCACCTTTTCTCTTTGGGTTAAAACCCAACCCAACCCAACACCATACACATCGCTATAGACAGTAAATTCTTCAACTCCATCAGGTAGGGAAAGAATCAGTGCCTTACATAGTTTCTTCTTTAACAAATTGAATGCTTCTTTGTTCTCATCACTCCAAGTATAAGTAGCTCCTTTGTGAGTCAAAGTTATCAATGGAGTAGCGATCGAAGAAAAGCCTTGGATAAAACTTTGGTAATATTCGGCTAATCTCAGAAAGCTTTGGATCTCCGTGGGACTTCTCAGTTAGTGCCACTTCATCACAGCTTCAATCTTTGCTGGATCAACCATTATCCCTTCTTGGTTGACCACGTGACCCAAGAATTTGACTTCTCGAATCCAAAAATGTCATTTGGAGAACTTTGAATACATATTCTCCTTCTTCAATAGTTTTAACACTTCTCGTAAGTGTCTGTCATGCTCCGCTTGGCTTTTCAAGTAAATCAGAATGTCATCTATGAACACTATCACGGATATATTGAGGAATGGTTTACAAACCGTGTTCATCTAATCCTTGAATGTTGCTAGAGCATTGGTTACTCCAAAAGACGTAACCAAAAACTCGTAATGTCCATATCATGTTCTGAATGTATGCTTCACGATATCATGCTCTCTCACCTTCAGCTGATGATATCCTGATCTTAGGTTGATGTTTAAAAAATAAGTTGAACCTTGTAGTTGATCGAAAATGTCATCAAACCTTGGCAATGGATATCTATTCTTTATCGTTGCGTTATTCAGCTCTCTGTAATCAATGCACATTCTCATACTCCCATCCTTTTTCTTTACGAAAAACATCGGAGCTCACCAGGGTGATGAACTAGGTCTAATGAAACCTTTGTCTAGTAAATCCTAAAGTTGCATCATTAGCTCCTTCATCTCTGTTGGTGCTAATCGGTACGGTGGTTTTGCTATTGGCATGGTTCCTGGAAACAAGTCGATACAGAATTCCACTTGTTGATCAGGCGGTAATCCAGGAAGATCTTCGGGAAATACTTTCGGATAATCACACACTACAGGAATGCTCTGCATCTCCTTTTTTTCCTTGTTTGCATCAATTACGAATGACAAATATGATGTACATCCTTTGGCCAAACACTTTTTGGCTTTTATTCGAGAAATAATCCCAGAACTTACTCTGCGTTTGTCACCATACACCATAAATGACACTTTCCCTAGCGGGTTTACTTTTACCGTCTTCTTCTTGCATAATATCTCAACATCATTGGCACTAAGTCAATCCATGTCACACCCCAAAACCAAGAATGGCGGAAACGTTCTGGGGCGGAGAACGTCATGTATAGTATCACAACACAGTAAATGTAAATAAGCAAACAACATCATCCATTGTATTAAATATATAATTTTAATACAAGTGCGTTCTGTACAGTTATAGACACCAAAAATAATGAAACAAAAAATAATATGAGGTGAGTCTTGAATGCACTCCATCTTCTCAAAAGCTGGCCTCGGTACCTGTCTACTGATGACCTGAGAATACAAGTTATTTTGAAAGAGTTTATCAGCATTAAGCTGGTGAGTTCATAAGTATTTTAGTGTCAATGTTTCTTGTAAAAACATTTGAACCTGTCTCAATGTATAAGTTTGTAAAATGTAAGCAAATGTTTGAAAGTGTTTGTAAAAGTTTGAATCCCTCAGAAAAACCTATATTTTCTATTAAAGTAACCTTCTACCAAGGCTAAACTGTTTTGTAAACTTGTCTGCTGTAAAAGTGTGAAATTTCCCAAGTATAACTATCATTTGATAAAAATATAGTTTGTACATTAATGCTTAAGTGATGTTATCACTAAAATATGTAATGGGTAAATCATTGTGGTACCGTAGCTTTGTATAATAAGACTACTATGGTACTAAATACTACTACCTTAAACCGGATTTATATTAAGGCATAATGTGATAAATTGCACCATGCTATCGACTGGTAACAACGACATAATGAATGGTGGTAATAAAAGAAATGACGTTTGGCACCCGCAGACCTGCAGGTCCGGCTGTAGCTAGCAGCAAGGTGTAGGATAGTCAATCCAGTATAGATCTATACGCAAACTCACACTCTCCCTCGAAGAGAATTCTGGCTACAACTCGGGCCATGACATTTAAGGCATGCCCGATACAGTGGATCACAATTGTCAAGTATTCATGTATATGTATTGTTTCTCGTATATCTGTATATGTATTGTTTCTCGTATATTTGTATATGTATTGTTTCTCGTATATCTGTATATGTATTGTTTCTAGTATATCTGTATATGTATTGTTTCTAGTATTTCTATATATGTATTGTTTCTAGTATTTCTGTATATGTATTGTTTCTAGTATATCTGTATATGTATTGTTTCTCGTATTTCTGTATATGTATTGTTTCTAGTATTTCTGTATATGTATTGTTTCTAGTATTTATGTATATGTATGATCCTGCGTTACCCCGATGGTAACCAGCTAATGATGTACTGATGAGTATGAAGATGGAAGTACTTTTATGTCTATACATGTATATATGATATATAAGTAATATGGAAACGACCTTCGGATGGTCACCCGAAATCCCACCAGACCACATCTCAAGGCGCGAAAAGGAAATAGGGCGGATGGCCTTCCTAAGTCCTTTAAACATTATTTATACATCTATACATATATGGGCATGCAATTGGATATATAAAAGCGTAAATAAGTTTTCATAAAACATTTGAAGCAGTAATATAATTTCAAGAGAAGATCGACTTGATGTCGATCTATAAAACATTTTGAAGGCATAAATTGATAAAACAGTTTAAGTATAAGAAGCATTTGTTGAATCACAGTCTATAAATAAGTTTGGATAGTAAAACAGTTTGTAAAACATTTCAATAGTAAAGCAGTTTGAAAAACAGTTTGAACAGTGGTGAAAATCGTTGTTTTCCTAGTTATTAATCACATGTGATTAAATGCAATCACATGTGATTGAAGCAATAACTATAAGTATTTGACTTGTATCCCCTCCCCCCCATAAAGTATTTAAAACACTTAAAATCATTTCAAAGGTTGATTCAAGGGGTATGAACTCACTTGCGGTGAGTCGTTTGAATTGCAGTGTCGGACACCGTGCTAGGTGGCAAACGGAGACTGGTTTACACGCACGAGCCTAGTTATCATATAATAAGCATATATATAACTAATTAGACATATAATAACTTAAATAAATAAGTTAAGACACTTAAAAAACATTTAAACACTTTTATGAGTGTTTAAGGTTCAAATGGTTGCATCTAAGTTGCTACGGGACAAGGCAAAAGGGTTTGAAACATCAAAGGGCCTTGTATAGGAGTTCACCACCCAACAAACCCCATACCTTGGAGTTTACGGCCGTAAACTCATAGGTTTATGGCCGTGAACTCCTAAAACGGTGGTTTTGGGTGTTTTGTGGTGCTATCTTGATCCTAGAACACTCCTAGCTTTATTGGAATAACACATGAAGTAGTTTAAGGCTTTAGAACACTCCATATGGGAGTTTACGGCCTAAGGTCCTTCACCTTAGAGTTTACGGCCGTAAACTCTAGGAATTTAATTGATTTGAGGCACTTAAACATCAAGGATGGCTTCTATGAATTTATCTAAGGCTAATGGGGACAAGAGGCACACTTTGGTGCCTTCACTTGGAGTTTACGGCCCAAGTCATGTTCCTTGGCCGTAAAATCCTTTCAAGGAGTGATTTCTATGTGTTCTACTCTCCATTCTAGTCCCAAAGGTGCAAGGTAAATTGTCTAAAGGCTTAAGGGTTGCTTGGAATGATTTTTGTCCCACAAAAAGGGGTTTACGGCCCAAGAAGGGTTCTTGGCCGTAAACTCCTAGAAAATTATGGTTTTTTTGGGATTTTGATGTTCTAAACAAGCACAAGTACTAGTAGTTAAAGTCCTTAAGCATTTGGGGAAAGTTTTAGGGCACTTAAGCCCTTGAAAAGGGGTTTACGGCCCAAGGGAGTTCCTTGGCCGTAAACTCCTAGAACTTATGTTTCTTGGATGATTTCTAGGCTATAAAGATCATACACAATGTCCTTGATAAGTCCTCTAACATGTGGATGGGTCTAGAAAGCATTAAAGTTTCATTTTGGAGTTTACTCCCCAAGAACGTTCTTGGGCGGTAAACTCCCGGATCTTGTAATCTAAACATGTAATTGGTGTTAATAAGCATTAAACAAGTATTGAAACACATATAGAAAAGTAGACTCACAATCTGGGATGAAAACCCGAAGATCCGTCAGAGAGAATATGGCTTTTCTCTATTTGGAATTGTGAATAATGAATTAATTTAATTCAGAAAACTATTTATAGTCCTGGAATATTTTGGCAGAAAATATTTTCATTCCTGATATTGGATTGTAACATTATGAAACTTGAAATGCCCAAGTTTCACAAAACCAGGAGTATCCACTCTCCTGATATCAACTAAAACATGAACCCTAATGTACACAAACTTGTTCGGAAAAGCTTGAAAGTCACTGAAACTGAACTAGCTTCTATTGAATAGATGAGGTTCGTACAATGGAAATTTCGGGTTGTCACATCATCCCCCTGTTAGAGGGAATTTCGTCCCGAAATTAGAATTTAAGCAAATAAAAGTTACAAACAATTAAGCAAAAAGATGAGGGTATTTCAACTTCATCTGATCCTCGCGTTCCCAAGTGAATTCCGGTCCTCGCTTGGCGTTCCAGCGAACCTTCACGATAGGGATACGGCTTTGTTTCGTCTGCTTGACCTCACGGTCCATGATCTCTACAGGTTCTTCCACGAAGTTGAGGCTCTCGTTGATCTCGATCTCGTCGAGTGGGATTACGAGAGTCTCGTCGGACAGACACTTTTTCAAGTTAGATACGTGGAATGTAGAATGTACGTTACGAAGTGTGTCGGGTAGATCAAGTTTGTAAGCTACGGGGCCGACTCTGGCAAGAATCTCGAAAGGCCCTATGTACCTCGGATTAAGCTTCCCACGCTTGCCGAAGCGTATCAAGCCTTTCCAGGGTGAGACTTTGAGAAGGACTCGGTCTCCCACCTGAAATTCCAAAGGTTTTCTTCATTTATTAGCGTAGCTCTTCTGTAGGTCTCTAGAGGCTTTCAATCGTTCACGGATCTGAACGATTTTCTCTGTCGTTTCCCGAATGATTTCCGGACCAATGAGAGTACTGTTGGAAGCTTGCCCTCTCGCTAATTGGGTATCACCAACTTCAGCCCAACACAGAGGGGATCTGCACTTGCGGCCGTAGAGAGCTTCGAATGGAGCAGCCTTGATGCTCGTGTGATAACTGTTATTATAGGAAAATTCGACAAGGGGTAAATGAGTATCCCATGCCTTCCCAAAATCAATCACACAGGCTCGCAACATATCTTCCAATGTTTGGATGGTCCTCTCACTCTGTCCGTCGGTCTGTGGATGGTAGGCTGTGCTCATGTCCAGCCTTGTTCCTAGGGAATGTTGTAGGGATTGCCAAAATCTTGAGGTGAACCTACTATCTCTATCGGAGATAATGGAAGTAGGTACGCCGTGCAACCGTACAATTTCCCTAATGTATGTTCTCGTAAGTTTCTCCATCTTGTCGGTTTCTTTGATAGGTAGGAAGTGTGCAGACTTGGTCAATCTATCAACGATGACCCATATGGTGTCAAGTCCACCCGTCGTCTTGGGCAACTTGGTTATGAAATCCATAGTGATCCGCTCCCACTTCCATTTCGGGATCTCTGGTTGTTGCAGTAAACCAGAGGGCTTCTGGTACTCGACCTTAACCTTTGCGCAAGTAAGGCATTTACTCACGAAGGTAGCAATCTCTGCTTTCATATTAGGCCACCAGTATAGCTTTTTAAGATCCAGATACATCTTATCTGAACCTGGGTGGACGGAATACCGAGTGTTGTGAGCCTCGGTCATGACCACGTCTCGGAAACCACCGTGTTTCGGTGTGCAGATCCGATTCATGAAATATAAAGCTCCGTCACCCTTGGATTCAAAGTTCTTGTCCATTCCCCTAAGGGATTCACTCGGCACATTTTCAGGTTTCCTGGCCTCAAGTTGAGCCGCCTGAATTTGCTTAGTCAGGTGTGAATGGATGGTTATTGATAATGACTTGACCTTGCGACCAGAATATTCTTTCCGACTTAGGGCGTCTGCTACTACGTTGGCTTTACCCAGATGATAACGAATATCGCATTCGTAGTCACTGAGTAGCTCGACCCACTGTCGTTGTCTCATGTTGAGCTCCTTCTGATCGAAAATGTGTTGTAAACTTTTGTGGTCGGTAAAGATAGTGCTCTTCGTTCCATACAGGTAATGTCTCCAGATCTTCAGAGCAAACACTACTGCTCCTAGTTCAAGATCGTGGGTCGTGTAGTTAACCTCATGTGCCTTCAACTGTCTCGAGGCGTAGGCGATGACCTTACCTCGCTGCATCAGAACACATCCGAGTCCTTGATTGGATGCATCGTAGTAGACTACGAAGTCTTCTATTCCTTCTGGAAGGGATAGTATCGGTGCGGTGCACAGGGCTCGTTTGAGCGTTTGGAACGTTCTTTCTTGCTTCTGTTCCCAGTCAAAGGCCACGCCTTTCTGGGTCAGGGTCGTAAGAGGCTTTGCTATTCGTGAGAAGTTCTGAATGAACCTGCGGTAGTAGCCAGCGAGACCTAGAAATTGGCGAATTTCTGTAGGTGTCTTTGGTGCTGACCAGTTCTCAATGGCTTTTATTTTGGATGGGTCCACATGGATTCCCTCTTCACTTACCACGTGTCCTAAGAATTCGACTCTTCGGATCCAAAATTCACATTTCGAGAACTTCGCATAAAGTTTCTCCTTTCGTAATGTCTCTAGAACTTGTCGCAGATGATCACTATGCTCCTTCTTACTTCTGGAGTAGATCAGAATGTCGTCAATGAAAACGATGACGAACTGATCTAAGTAAGGTCGGCATACTCTATTCATCAGATCCATGAAGACTGCGGGCGCATTGGTCAATCCGAATGGCATCACCACGAACTCGTAGTGTCCGTAACGAGTTCGGAAGGCTGTCTTCGGCACATCCTCCTCGAGCACTCGTAACTGGTGATATCCGGATCTTAGATCAATCTTGGAAAAATAGTTCGCCCCTTGCAGTTGGTCGAATAGATCATCTATGCGTGGCAGAGGGTAACGATTTTTGATCGTCAACTTGTTGAGTTCTCTATAGTCAATACACATACGGAATGATCCGTCTTTCTTCTTAACGAACAAGACCGGTGCTCCCCAAGGTGAGAAACTTGGTCTTATAAAGCCCTTGCTGAGCAGTTCGTTAAGTTGACCAGAGAGTTCTTGCATCTCGGCTGGTACTAAACGGTAGGGAGACTTGGCTACTGGGGTAGCTCCTGGGACTAAGTCTATTCTGAACTCGACTTGTCGTTGCGGAGGTAACCCGGGTAGTTCTTCTGGGAAAATGTCGGGGAAGTCGCTCACTACTGGGAGGTTCTTTAGTTCTTTCGTTTCTAGGTTCGTGTCGACGACGTGAGCAAGAAATGCGTGGTATTCTTTGCGCAGATATTTCTGTGCCTGAATACTAGAAATAATGCGAAGACTCGCACCAGGTTTGTCGCCGTAGACTATAAGAGTTTCGTTAGACGGGAGGTTTAGTCGGACTGCTTTCTCGTAGCACATGATGTCGGCGCGATGAAGACTTAACCAATCCATGCCGATAATAACGTCGAAACTTTTTATTGAGACCGGCATAAGGTCGATTGGGAATGAATGGTTATCTAAGGTTAGAAGACAACCTAAGTATATGCTATTAGTACTTTCAGTTTTCCCATTGGCCATTTCTACTGTGAATTGTTCATTAAGTGCGTGTGGTTGTTGCTTAAGCATGCGAGCAAATTTGTTGTTTACGAAGCTTCGCTCCGCTCCACTATCGAACAGAATGCATGCATAGGAGTTATCAAGGAGGAACGTACCAGTCACCACTGTCGGGTCAGCGACTGCTTCCCCGTGGCCTATTGCTAGTACCCTCCCTGCTCCTCCAGTATTCCTCGTCTTTGGGCAGGCCCTTTTAAAGTGGCCTGCTTCGCCACATCCATAGCAAGTTGGGCTCGCGCCAGAGCCAGGAACTTGGGAGATCGGTTGCGCCGGGAACCTACAGAATCGGACGGTGTGTCCTTTCCTGTGGCAGTTAGTACATTGCATCTTACGGCAGGCGCCGTTGTGGTGGAAGTTGCATTTGTTGCACTTCGGCAAACTTCCAAAATACTGCTTCCCCGGAGCAGTAACAACAGTAGGGGCTACCGCAGCATGTACTGCTACGATTTGCTGTTTCTTTGAAGCTCGTTGTTTCTTATTCTCATCCCAAAACTTCCGCTTGGTGCCAGCGGGTTTGGAGGGTTCTGGGATGGCTAGGGTGGTTGTGGCTGCAGGGGTCTTGACTCCATGGTCAATAAGTCTTTGTGCTAATCGCTTGGCACTGTCGAAAGTAGCGGGGTTGGATGCTAAGACATTCCCCTGGTACGGAGGTACTAGCCCCCATACATACCGCTCAATCTTCTTCCCTTCAGTGGGAACCATATTGGGGCATAGGGCCACCAGTTCGCCCCTCGGGCAATACTCCTCAGTCATGAGGTCCTTCATCGTTGCCCAGCCCATGTCGTTAGCCACGATGAGAGTTAGGGCTTTGACGTGGCCGTTCCACCACGTTAGGGCTTTATCCTCGAAGGTGCATGCGGCATATTTCACTTTGAATGCTGCAGGGCACGAACAGATTTCGAAGACTGATTCAGTCTTCTCGAACCATTGCGAGAGAGCAATGACTCCGCCGGTGCCATAGAAAGGCTTCGGCTTGCAGTTTGTAAAATCCTTGTAAGAGCACTCCCTCGAGCGCACATGGATTTCAACTGGGATAGGTTCAACAGGGGTTCCACCTCTGCTGGCATCTGATGAGTGATACTGAGCCATGGCAGTTGCCACTGCTGCAGCTACGACAACATTCAGAGCTACAGTATCGATGACCGCAGGTGGTGGAGGCGGTGGAGGTACAGGATTATTCCTAGTCCTGGGAGATTTGCGAGGAGGCATCCTTCAGCTATAAGTTTATAAAGACAAGAAGGATGATAAGAATCAATTCGTAAGCAACGTGAGAGTGACCCATGGACTAACTAACCATAGCCCAACAGTTTGAATGAGTGTTTGAAATCACAATAAGGAATATTAGTAGGAATACACAAGTGTACAAATTTTTCCCACAAACTAGATAGATTTCAATAGTACGGGCATTACTGATGTAATAAGTTCAAGGAAAATCGACCTAACAGTAGGTCTTACATCATACCAAAAGGACAAGACTGATAGTCCTAGATTCCTAATTAGAGTATCGAAAGTTAGGAATATTTACAGACAAGTGCTACTTAGAGCACATAAGTTCAAGGCTATCCCTACATCAAAAGACAGAGATGTACTAGACATCATCTAATGGCGATGGGAATTTCTCGGGCGAGCCCTGAGGTCGGACATTTGGCAAAACACCTCTTGAAGGTGTCGGTCCTGAGTTCTCTGACGAGCTCGAAGTTCTAAGACTTCAGCACGTGAGGCAGCCAGCTGTTGCTGCAGAGTTTCGTTGGTTCTCCGGGTCCGTTCCATGTCTTCTTCAAGACGGCGGATGCGGACTGTATTGACGCCTGAATTGGCATCAATCTCCATGACCCGGTCGATGGCTGCTCGACCTTGCTCGACATTACGAGCTATCCTGCGGATGATCACCGGCAGAGCTCTGTCAGCAGAGCCACCATCGCTGATGTTGTAGAAGGTTCGGTCCCCAAAGTATGGCAAGGGTTGACCCTGCTCATCACTCCAGCGATTCAGGTTGTTTGCCCACATGGGTGTAGGACCTGGAAACGCTGGTCGAGGGTTGTTGTTCGGGGCTTGACCTACAAGCGGTAGGTTGTTGACTTCAGGCTCGGAGTCAGATCCATCTGAAAAGCCTTCTGCGAGATGATCATCCAAAGGGATTGGATGATCATCTTCGGGCTCTTCATCGATCCACCCGGCATTGCCTTCATTGGGAAAGTACGGGTCGCCATGAGGGAATCCAGCCATTTAGATCTACGCGAGAAGAGAGGTATAAGAATATAGTATACGTGTAACTAGTAGCACAAAATACTCCTATAGTATCTTAAGTTCTAAGTTCTACTGATCTTCTTGTGGTATTGTTGGTAAGTTTTTAGACTTGTTAACATATCACAACCATTCTAGGGCATATGCTAATCACTCCTAGGACCAGCATAGTTGATCAGGCTATGCCTTTCCCAGGACTGACCATACATCCCCGAGCTCACTTGTGATATTCAACAATCGTAATACTTTTGTTCTTGTCATTTTGACACTGATTTTAGTATGAATGTAAACTAGTATACTTAATTAAATATTTTATTATTTAAAGTATAGACTCTTGGTCAGAGTGTTTTAGTCCCTTTTGGGTTTATAGATTAGTATATCTTTTATGGGTTGATATACTTGATTCACTATAAACAATGCTCTGATACCAATCTGTCACACCCCAAAACCAAGAATGGCGGAAACGTTCTGGGGCGGAGGACGTCATGTATAGTATCACAACACAGTAAATGTAAATAAGCAAACAACATCATCCATTGTATTAAATATATAATTTTAATACAAGTGCGTTCTGTACAGTTATAGACACCAAAAATAATGAAACACAAAATAATATGAGGTGAGTCTTGAATTCACTCCATCTTCTCAAAAGCTGGCCTCGGTACCTGTCTACTGATGACCTGAGAATACAAGTTATTTTGAAAGAGTTTATCAGCATTAAGCTGGTGAGTTCATAAGTATTTTAGTGTCAATGTTTCTTGTAAAAACGTTTGAACCTGTATCAATGTATAAGTTTGTAAAATGTAAGCAAATGTTTGAAAGTGTTTGTAAAAGTTTGAATCCCTCAGAAAAACCTATATTTTCTATTAAAGTAACCTTCTACCAAGGCTAAACTGTTTTGTAAACTTGTCTGCTGTAAAAGTGTGTAATTTCCCAAGTATAACTATCATTTGATAAAAATATAGTTTGTACATTAATGCTTAAGTGATGTTATCACTAAAATATGTAATGGGTAAATCATTGTGGTACCGTAGCTTTGTATAATAAGACTACTATGGTACTAAATACTACTACCTTAAACCGGATTTATATTAAGGCATAATGTGATAAATTGCACCATGCTATCGACTGGTAACAACGACATAATGAATGGTCGTAATAAAAGAAATGACGTTTGGCACCCGCAGACCTGCAGGTCCGGCTGTAGCTAGCAGCAAGGTGTAGGATAGTCAATCCAGTATAGATCTATACGCAAACTCACGCTCTCCCTCCAAGAGAATTCTGGCTACAACTCGGGCCATGACATTTAAGGCGTGCCTGATACAGTGGATTACAATTGTCAAGTATTCATGTATATGTATTGTTTCTCGTATATCTGTATATGTATTGTTTCTCGTATATATGTATATGTATTGTTTCTCGTATATATGTATATGTATTGTTTCTAGTATATCTGTATATGTATTGTTTCTAGTATTACTTTATATGTATTGTTTCTAGTATTTCTGTATATGTATTGTTTCTAGTATTTCTGTATATGTATTGTTTCTAGTATATCTGTATATGTATTGTTTCTCGTATTTCTGTATATGTATTGTTTCTAGTATTTCTGTATATGTATTGTTTCTAGTATTTCTGTATATGTATGATCCTGCGTTACCCCGATGGTAACCAGCTAACGATGTACTGATGAGTATGAATATGGAAGTACTTTTATGTCTATACATGTATATATGATAGATAAGTAATATGGAAACGACCTTCAGATGGTCACCCGAAATCCCACCAGACCACATCTCAAGGCGCGAAAAGGAAATAGGGCGGATGGCCTTCCTAAGTCCTTTAAACATTATTTATACATCTATACATATATGGGCATGCAATTGGATATATAAAAGCGTAAATAAGTTTTCATAAAACATTTGAAGCAGTAATATAATTTCAAGAGAAGATCGACTTGATGTCGATCTATAAAACATTTTGAAGGCATAAATTGATAAAACAGTTTAAGTATAAGAAGCATTTGTTGAATCACAGTCTATAAATAAGTTTGGATAGTAAAACAGTTTGTAAAACATTTCAATAGTAAAGCAGTTTGAAAAACAGTTTGAACAGTGGTGAAAATCGTTGTTTTCCTAGTTATTAATCACATGTGATTAAATGCAATCACATGTGATTGAAGCAATAACTATAAGTATTTGACTTGTATCCCCCCCATAAAGTATTTAAAACACTTAAAATCATTTCAAAGGTTGATTCAAGGGGTATGAACTCACTTGCGGTGAGTCGTTTGAATTGCAGTGTCGAACACCGTGCTAGGTGGCAAACGGAGACTGGTTTACACGCACGAGCCTAGTTATCATATAATAAGCATATATATAACTAATTAGACATATAATAACTTAAATAAATAAGTTAAGACACTTAGAAAACATTTAAACACTTTTATGAGTGTTTAAGGTTCAAATGGTTGCATCTAAGTTGCTACGGGACAAGGCAAAAGGGTTTGAATCATCAAAGGGCCTTGTATAGGAGTTCACCACCCAACAAACCCCATACCTTGGAGTTTACGGCCGTAAACTCATAGGTTTATGGCCGTGAACTCCTAAAACGGTGGTTTTGGGTGTTTTGTGGTGCTATCTTGATCCTAGAACACTCCTAGCTTTATTGGAATAACACATGAAGTAGTTTAAGGCTTTAGAACACTCCATATGGGAGTTTACGGCCTAAGGTCCTTCACCTTAGAGTTTACGGCCGTAAACTCTAGGAATTTAATTGATTTGAGGCACTTAAACATCAAGGATGGCTTCCATGAATTTATCTAAGGCTAATGGGGACAAGAGGCACACTTTGGTGCCTTCACTTGGAGTTTATGGCCCAAGTCATGTTCCTTGGCCGTAAACTCCTTTCAAGGAGTGATTTCTATGTGTTCTACTCTCCATTCTAGTCCCAAAGGTGCAAGGTAAATTGTCTAAAGGCTTAAGGGTTGCTTGGAATGATTTTTGTCCCACAAAAAGGGGTTTACGGCCCAAGAAGGGTTCTTGGCCGTAAACTCCTAGAAACTTATGGTTTTTATGGGCTTTTGATGTTCTAAACAAGCACAAGTACTAGTAGTTAAAGTCCTTAAGCATTTGGGGAAAGTTTTAGGGCACTTAAGCCCTTGAAAAGGGGTTTACGGCCCAAGGGAGTTCCTTGGCCGTAAACTCCTAGAACTTATGTTTCTTGGATGATTTCTAGGCTATAAAGATCATACACAATGTCCTTGATAAGTCCTCTAACATGTGGATGGGTCTAGAAAGCATTAAAGTTTCATTTTGGAGTTTACTCCCCAAGAACGTTCTTGGGCGGTAAACTCCCGGATGTTGTAATCTAAACATGTAATTGGTGTTAATAAGCATTAAACAAGTATTGAAACACATATAGAGAAGTAGACTCACAATCTGGGATGAAAACCCGAAGATCCGTCAGAGAGAATATGGCTTTTCTCTATTTGGAATTGTGAATAATGAATTAATTTAATTCAGAAAACTATTTATAGTCCTGGAATATTTTGGCAGAAAATATTTTCATTCCTGATATTGGATTGTAACATTATGAAACTTGAAATGCCCAAGTTTCACAAAACCAGGAGTATCCACTCTCCTGATATCAACTAAAACATGAACCCTAATGTACACAAACTTGTTCGGAAAAGCTTGAAAGTCACTGAAACTGAACTAGCTTCTATTGAATAGATGAGGTTCGTACAATGGAAATTTCGGGTTGTCACAATCCATTCCCAACACGATGTCGAAACCGTTTAGTTCGATAGGCAATAATTCCTCGTGGAACTTATTCCCATTAAAGTCAATGAAAATCTTTTTCATAAGATGGCTAACTGGTATAAACTTGCCACTAGCAACCTCAACTACTAAAGCATTGTATAATCTATCAACAGGCAAAGCTAGTTTTCTACCAAATTCATGCGAAATAAAGGAGTAGTTGGCTCCAGAATCAAATAAAATTTTGGCAGGAAGTTCATTGACAAGAAAGGTACCTGAAGCGGCATCAAATTCATCCTTCGCAGCTTCCAGTGTCATCTGGAAGGCTCTCGCCTTCAGCTTTGGTGAAATGTTGGGTTTTGCTGCCTCCTTCTTCTTCGGACACTCTTTCAAAATGTGCCCCTCTTCGTTACATCCAAAGCACAACTCTTGTTGGACCGACACTCATTGACATAATGCCCAGTTTTTTCACATTTGTAGCAAGTTACTTCTTCACTACATTTCCCAGAGTGCTTTTTCTTTCACTTTTCACACAATTTCACTTCGACTCTTCCTCCTCCTCCAAACTTCTTCGAATTAGACTTCGAAAATTTATTTTTCTTGTTGGAACCTAAAGTTCCTTCAAACTTTCTCTTTTCGCCAACTTCAACCTTGCTGGCGGTTCTTCCCTTGATCATATCCTCAACAGACTTGGCAGCCTAAATAGCTGCCTCGAGAGTAGGTGCCTGACGTACATGGCAGCCCAAATAGTTGCCTCCAGTGTAACTCGGATTTCAGCATTCTTTATAATTACGGAATCCTCGTCACAACCACTACAACTTCCTTCATAGATATTGGGCTTATATAATATTTTATTATTACACTCATATTTATCCTTACTTCATTTAAATCACAAGAATTAAGCATAAAACACATAATACTCAAATAATACTTTTTTATTATTTCAAAATGGGTTACAATGGTTAACCTAGACTATTACCTCAACATGAATGCCTAGCCTAGAAACACGAGCGTTACACATTAGGTGGTCACCCTCTTTCTTGCAAAAGAAGGTTGGGTCAACCGAACCTTGTTTAAATTTTGACATTTTAAGAAATCGAGTTAGAGTTTCTTACGAGACTCTAGGCGCTTACTTTAAACCATAAACAACTTTGTCTGAGATGTAGCAGTGATTGGGAAATTTTTCGTTCACAAAACCAGGTGGTTACTCGACATATACAGTTTCATCTAGTTCTCCATTTAGGAAAGCACACTTGACGTCCATTTGAATTCCAGCCTATTATCGTTGCGAATATTGCGAACCAGCTTTCGCAGTTGAAGCTCAACTTTCTATATAAATTTTTTGAGTGTAGGAGTTGCCTCGGATTTCTGTTTAAGAAAGAAAACCCAAGAGAAATGTGAAAAATCATCAACTATAACAAGAATATAATTCCTACAACTGACACTTTCGAGTGCAGATGATCCACAAAGGTCTATGTGTGGAACATCTAAGGATTCGATGATTTTCGTGTTTACTTGAATGGGATGGATTTTCCTACTTTTCTTCCCCATTTCACATGTTGCGCATAAGTGATCCTTATTGGACATTAATAGAGGAAGCCCTCGCACATGATCACCAAGCACAAGCTTGTTGATATCCTTGAAATTTATTTGCGAAAGTCGTTTGTGCCATAGCCAGCTATCATCACAGTGAGCTTTTGTTAAGAGGAAGATAGTAGGTTTTCCTTTTATCGCGTTCAAATTTAGAGGATACATTTCTCCTTTCCTAGGAGACTTCAAAAGAATAGCTTTCGTTTCCTTCTCTATAATCTTAGAACCTTTGTCATCAAATCATACTTTCAAGCTAGTTCCCACAACCAGTTGAGAAACACTAATCAGGTTATGTTGTAGTCTTTACACATAAGCCACTTTTCTTATTGAGAAATCTTCGTATCATCCCATAGCATTTGATCATTCCAAATAAGTTGTTTTCATACTTTACATTTCCCCCATCTTTCAAAGCACGAAACTCCCTCAGCTCTTCCTTTCTTCCTGTCATGTGACGTGCGTAACCACTATCAATATACCATTTGTTGTCAAACTACTCGTCATGTATAACCTGCCAAAATTAAGTAGCTTTAGGATCCTAAAGTTTCTTGGGTTCTTGTGATCCTTTTATAGAAAGTGGAAAAGCAATGGAGCAATCAACCATATAAGTTCATTTAATCTAGGTGGTTTCATCATTTTTCTTTATTGTGAATACTTTGTGTTCGTCTTATCAGTGTTCGTTTTTTTTTTATTATTAACGAGATCTTTGTTATCTTTCCTAGGTTTAGCTATCAAATTCTTAGCTGGAACTATAGAATCAGATAACATCTTTCCCTTTCCTTTAACATCTTTGACAAATGCTCTCATAGGTTGAGAGTGATGACTATCCAATTTCTTAGAAGGTGAAGATTTTTGAGCGAAACTTCCCTTTAGTTTTTGGGAACCACACGAATGACAGTGTGAACATTGTTTGGAATTTGCTTGCGAACTAGCTTTCACTTTTTGATTGGAAGCCTTTTCTTTGTCAATATAGTTGGAGTTTCGGGATTACCAAAACTGCTTCCTTTCATTGAGATTCTTTTGATATCTCCTATTCCTTTGACGGTTTTGCTCAGCATGTTGCTTTGAAGATTTATGAATATTCGCCTTTCGCTTCGATTCACTTGCATGAGGTTCGCTTCTTTCAGAGTGATCTTCGCTTAGACATTTCTTAGTACCACTTGGACTGCCTTTTTCAAAACTTGAAGGTTTAATTATTGGTTTTGCAACATAACGTCCTTTAACTCTCCAGGAGGTTCTTTCAGAAAGACCCTTCGTTTCGTCTACATTATCAATTGGTGTAGACAAGAAAAAATCATCACATCCATCTTTGTTGTCTTCATTAACAATGGACATTAGTTTGATGGTATGATTTTTTTCTAGTCGTCCAATGGCAAATACTTGATTTGGTACAGTTTGGACTTTTGGAAAAACATTTGCTTTTGCTTTTAGTGTTTTTGGTTTATTTTGAGAAATCCGAGCAAATTCAACTGAGTTTTCAAAGATAAGGACTTTTGCAGGTCCAGGTTAGTTTTTCACAACCTTAGAACATTCAACCTCATCCTTTACATATATTTCGCTTGTATCATCGTCCTAGTCATATTCAGATGTATTTTCAAGATTGATTTTATTTTATGAACTTAACTTGGAATTCAATGAGTCAAATTTCTGTACAGTTTCGGTCTTGATTTTCAACATGGCATTTTCATCAAGCAAGTTTTTCAATATGTCCTTATGATCTTTCGACTTAATAAAAGATTCAATTTTTTCCAGTCCAATTTTATACGCTTCAGAGGTTTCATCTGAAGATATGATAGAATCACACTTGTAAGAATCAGCATCAATCTCGTCTTCCTTGAATTCAAGGAAGGGCAAGATCATTTTTTTTTTAATATTTTTACCTATTTCACAATCTAAATGCAACTAAGTAATATTTGTATAAAGATGTTTAGCAATCGAACAAAATATGTTTCTTTGTTTTAAAAATTACAAATTAACCCTTTGCAAATAAATGGATTCATCTCTAGACCTAGACAACTCTAACTCTATCTTCTCAATCTACATCCTTCGCTCCTCACTCTTGGATGACCTCCTGCTGATTTCATCAGTTTGGTTAGCATTCTCTAGACAAGTTTGTTTAAGACTAATACATATACTTGAAAAGGTGAATTTTAGGTCGTTTAATTTGGTTTGATAGTTAGATACACATAACTTAAGGGATTCAAGAATGGTATGTACCTTTTTGATCAGTTGATCACACTCGTTGATTTGCTCACCAATAGTTTTTGCTGCAAAACACTTGTCATCCCCATTTCCCTTTGCATTCCCATATCCACCATCAGTTGACTCGCCGTTGATCACCATCAAGCATCTACCAGCGAACCTAGAGCTTTCTTCTTTCGCAACGAATGCCCTGCCATGTGTGGGCTTACAAACTTCCTCATCCTCAGAGTCAATTGACCAAATCTCCACTCCTCCAAACGCATCATCTGTTGTATTTTCCTGCACAATTAAAGCACGCATTGAGTTAACGTTAATCTTCTTCATCTTAATCTCTTCCAACTTATAGAAGTGGTAAGCTTCATCATCCTCTCCTTCTTTTTTCTCATTTAGCCTCCTCAGCATGCACTCCATTTCCATATGATTTTTACCATGACAATATTTGTAGTCATAGTGAGAGTCACCTATAAGCTTGTTTTCCTTCTTTTCTTCTTCTTTCTTAGGAGTGGTTTTATTCTCCTCCTTCACTTTCTCGGCAATACAGCTTCCCTTCTAGTTTCGGTTCTTGGTAGATGGAAACTTCTTCTTGGCGAACTGCTTGGGATTACTGATCATTAATGTATAATCTTCGCTAGAGAGATCACAATCAGAGAGCTCTATTTCTGATTCTTCTTCTGTAACATTTTTGCCTTTCGCCACAAGAGCTAAGGACCCCATGCTAGACACAACTTTCGTTTCTTTTGTCACTTTGCTTTTGTGTGACTTAAGAATGCCAACAAGTTTGGCCAATGTACAACTCTTGAACTATTCATGTGCTTTAACAGTTGAGACTACTACCATCCATTCAGGTCTGAGACCATTCATGAATGTAACTTTCTGCTTGATCAGCTTTTGTTCTATTCCATGTTTAATCATCTTACTAACAACATGATTGTATTAGTTGAAAGTTTGGCTGAGATTCTCTTCTGGATATTGTTTGAAGGCACCAAACTCTGAAAGCAGGAGTGTTTGGGTGGAATGCTCGAGATCAACATCTATGGAATAAAGCTCTTTAAGCTTGTTCCAAATTTCTTTCGCACCTTCACTAGAGCATACAAAGCAGAATGTATCAGACTGCAAAGCGAACCTTATAACTCTCACTACTTTAATATTACTGATGAGTTTGTCTTTCTCATCCTTAGGAATATCCTTCATATCAATAACTAACTGGTTGTACTCCTTTTGAGTTTTAATGATTCGTTTAGTTTCAGAGTGAACAAAAGGACCCAAATCGCTTCCCAGATCAAATATCCATTGTCTTCTAACCTAAGAGCATAGTATTCAAAGTGAAGAGCCCATACTTCATACTCATGAAGATATAGAATCAAAATTCTTGTGGTTGACCCTCTACTTTTTTTTAGATGTTTATTGGATTGGATGAAAAATCGTCGTACGACATGTTGAGCTGTTTTTCGATACCTGTTAAGAGTCAAACTTATAGGATCGTATTAGTGTAATATCAAGATCACGGAGTAGTGTAAATAAAGTAGGGACGACTCCAACAATACAGACTGAGGATGGAGATGAGGAACAAGTGATGAAAGGGAAACTACAGTCCCTACATGGAAAGATTGAGCAGCTGCTTCAATCTACCAAAGCCTCTTCTACTGAAGATTATGGTAAATCAGCTGTAGAGTCTCTCTTTGAGTGAATCATGAAACAACATTCGGCTTCTGCTAAAACCTTGAATAAAGTTGCTGCTAATTCTACTGAGGTTTACAAGTCCACAACCGAGAAATTCGATAAAATAATTGAGAAGACAATTGGTTTCGTGGAGAACTTCCAAACCACCTAAAATTCCAAGACTACATCAGCAAATGAAGCATTGAAGAGTCTAGGATTTCTCTTCAAGATTGAAAAGACGAAACTCCAAGAGCTTCGGACCGGTCTTAAATCCGACCATGAATCATTTCAAGCCACTCTTTCATCTCAGCTTTCTCAGCTTAAGGACGAACTTGTAAAGGAAAGTTCTCTCAAAGATTCTATTGCTCTTAAAACCGAAGAAGGCAAGGTGTTAACCACCAAACTTGAGGCTTCGGAGACACAAGTCAATGATCTGTTATATGAGAGGGCAGTCATGCGAAGTTGTATCACTGATGTTGTTAGCATGCTCCTGAAAATCATTGAGGCCAGCGACTCAATGATTACCATCAGAATGTGTAAGCATCAGCAAGAAAAATTAAGGCCTATCTTTGACATGCTTCATTGCCTTGAAGGGTTTTCTGATCAAGACTTTAATCCAAACCAAGGGGAGAATGGTTGACTGGTGGTGGATTAAGAAAAAAAATATGGATGGTGGATCACGAAAGGGAGAACCCAAAGCGCCTAAAGCTCCTGTCAAGCCTTTTGTTAAGCTGAAACCAAAAGACAAGGAAACTTTGTTTCGTAATGAACCAATCATTAAAAATGATAGAGAAGAAGAGCTTACTGAATAAGAACTAAAAAGATGGAAAATTCGTGAAGTTGAAATGGATGATCACCAGCGAATCATCCGTGAAGCCGAAGAAAAGGAATGGACCTAGAAAGAAGCACAGGCTACTCTTTAGAGTAAAAAGCTATTGTTTCCCGAGTGGACCCTAAATCGAATCCAACGTGATGATGTTAATCTTCCAAGCCAGTATTGGTTAGAACTAGTACTTTCGTGCGACCTTCAAAACATGCGAGACTCCCAACTTGATCTGTCCATTACTCCAAAAGCCTTTCATTTTTGTTCTTTTTTTTAAAGTGGCGTACGCTCCAATTATAGATAGTGGAGTGGAGATCATATACTCTTGTCGTTCTATCTAAAGAATATGAAGCCTCAATATGAAACATGGCCATTAAGAAAGATTACAGGTGTGAAAGTTACAGGGCCGATTGAGACTGATAGTTTTCCTAACACCAAGTTTAAAGTAGCGAGGGGTTCAGCTAGCCAATGCTCTAAGTTTACTCTTGCAGATCTTCCATGCCTCAACCCAAAGGATTCGTTCCCGCTTTACAACATGTTGCTGAAGAACATGGAAAAGTATGAACTTGTCATGTCTCATCTCAAACTTATGATACAATCTTATATTAAAGAGAAGGGAGAGATGGATGTTGAAGTTGTTGTGATCCTTCAAAAGAAGCCTTCGATAGTTCTCAAGGAAAATCCTAAGGATTTTGAAAAGATGAAACTAGGAAAACTCTACAGTGGAGATTGGTTTGTGGTTTATTATGCTATGGAACGATCTAGAGCAGACTTTCATAAAGTATGCTTCTATCTTTCAGATAAGCATCTCTATAACACAACCTTCCTTGAGTTCATTTTGGAGCATGTGAGCAAGTTCAGAGGCAACAAGAAAGATGATATCAAGTGCTTCTCAGATAGGGTTCTTTGGTACATTGAAGTTCGGCAAGCAATTTATGCCATGATACTGAAGGTGTATGAAGTGTATAAACGAATCCAAGGGTGAAGGGTTTGGGTCTCTATTTACGCAAAGGGGAAGAATGTTGATTATATTAGATTGCGTCATTAGTATGTTTTGTTTATGTCCATTATGTTTACGGTTTGGGCCTGTCCAGTCATATTTATTGTTAGGGTTACATTATAAATAGTGCATGCATGCAACCATAGTTGTTAACGTTGATTTGATCTTTTCATTGTAACCCTAGCATGCCTCTATAGTAGCAATTCTTTATAGAGTTCTTTTGAGGTTGTGGTTTTTAATCATTTGACATCTTTTGATCCATATTGTGTTCTTGTTTTCATATCGTGCGATATTTTACTTGTTAGAATCTAATCTATCTAAGAGGATTTTATGCCTAACACCTCGGTAACCCTGTCACAAACTTGAAGAGCATATCGACATTTAAAAATGCCATTGAAATGTTCAATGAATCTCAAAAGGAATCTAGGAATTTCAATTCAATTAAAACTTAATTGTGTTTTTCATTTTTCATGGTGGAAATTGGTATATCATCATTTACCTACCTTCCAATTATTTGTAATTAGATTACGAAAACCCTCTTCTGAATTGTAAATAAATGTATTGGGTCCTAGCCCTAATTTTTATTTTGGTGTTTAATTGGGGATTCTTATCCAATCTAAACTTTGTCGCTTTTTTTTTTTCAGATGTCTACTCAACGCTTCTAGCTCAACCCCTTCCGGCCCATTATCACTCTTGAACTTCTGTGGGAAGGTGATCTTTGATGGGACAAACTTTAACAATTGGATCCACAATATCCGCATGGTCACCCATTAAAAGGACCAGAGTATGTTCTCGACAAGGAGCTGAAGGGGTTGACACTACCACTGCTACTCCCAAAGTGATTGTTGCCTACGAGGCCCATGAGCGAGATGCTACGAAGTTTGATTACATCATGCTCGTAACAATGACTGTTGAACTCCAAAAGTCGTATGAGGAATACTATCTCTACGGGATGCATAAAGATTTCATGGATAAGTTCCATTAAAGCGCTAGGCAGGATAGGTATGAGATCATTGCTGCAATGATCACTACCAAAATAAAGGATGAAGAGTCCATCATGGCCCACCCACAGAAAATTCAAAGTTATGTGGACTGCTTACTGATGTTGAATGTCAACTTTTATGATGAGCTGGCCATAGATATCATTCTACACACATTGCCTCCTTGCTACGAACAGTTTCGTATGACCTACCACATCAACAAGGAGGAGGTCATTCTAAGCAAGCTTCAAGGCCTACTAAGGACTCTTAAGACTAGTCTGAAAGGCAAATATGTTGCATCTACTCCTACTGCTGCCCCTGTTTTGGCTATTGGGCAAGGAAAAGGAATGAAGAGGAAGACTCCTTCAAAGAGCAACAAGGGAAAGTCCCACAATAATACTGATGGGTTTTATTATATACTACAAAATCCAATGGTTCACATACAACCCTAAATGCTTTGGATCTATGTTTTCTCTAATTATACATGGAATATTGTTTCCAATGCATTAAGCCTACAACTAGCATGCAATTGACATAAACAACATAAAAAACTAGTTAGGAGTTTACCTCTATATGTAGCTTGTTGAACTTTTTGTATTTGGCCTTAAAGAACTTAGTGCCCGAATTGTGACACCTTAAATGGTTCACAGCACACTTTAGACAAAGGATGACTTTTGAGAGAGTTTCTTGCACACTAAAATCACCTCCATGAACTCTTAGAACATTAGAGTGTTGATTTTGTTGGGTTTTGAGCATTCTAACACTCCTAAGTGTACATGCAACCCTAAATACCTTGTATCTTTGTTTTCTCTATTATACATGCAAATATGAACTTCCAAGGTATTATCCTAATCTAGCATACAAAACAAGGAATGTAACAAGATAGAATACATACTTCTTTGACGTAGAAAGTCTTCATGAAGCTTGAGTGCCTAGTGCCCTAAGTGTAACACCTTAAATCGTTCACACAACACCAAATACAAATGGAATGACTTGAGAGAAATCTACACTTCATGAAATCGGCTAGCCCTCTCTAGCATGATCCTAGTCACCGATTTTGTCAAGAATAAGATCTTTATATAGTGTTATAATTAGGGTAAACCCTAATTGTTATGAATTTCCATTTCCTTGAATCCATGGGTTCAAATACACCATGGAGCATCCATGGACCATCCTGTGGGTTTTAGCCCAACTTGATTATCCATGGAGCATAAGCCCACTATACAAGTATGGATGATTTACACAATCAACCCATATATTTAATTAGTCTTCTTTTGATCACTTAATTAATCCTATATTAATTCTTGATCAATACTAATTAAATAATCTTATTATTCTTATTATTAATATACTAGAACTTATAATATATTAATAACCATAAGTGTCTTATTTCTCTCATTTAGTCTATCCAAGTGCATGATGCCATGAAACCCAAATGGACCATGCCGGGTCGGGTCAAGTCTTATGAATTATAGTTATGGACTTAGACATTAATCCAACAGTCTCCCACTTGGATAAGTCTAAAACTATTCTTGCGTATGACTTCAGGAACCGACTGGCAATCATAGCTCTCAAAAGCTTTTGTCGAACTCTGACCTTGTAGATGAACTCTGACCTTTGTCAGTGACTTGTCCATTAGATAAGGGATCATATATTCCTCCATTCTAGATATCATATGGACTGAGACATGGATTATAATCATTCTCTCTGTCCATTTGTTGTTTCCCGATTTCCGATTTATGACGACTGACTAATTGAACAAATCAAATCAGTCCTGGCCCGGCCGAGCACTTCCATTTGTCATCATCAAATCATCGAGGGGCCCACATATATTGCTTTTATCCCGAAGATAAAAGGAATGGAAAAACTTCGACTCATATGGCTTTTTCTACTACTTGTTGAATCATACACAAAGACACGTTTTATAGCACCGAGTTACCAAATGCGTTTTCGTGTAATCAATGTACTATCAACTCATAGTAACAACTCATATCTCTAGGTTTGAAGAACATAAGATATCATCGTCTCATGATCACTCGTGATAAAATCCATGAAGTGATTCCAATGAGCGCCGGTTGAATCCAATACTCAGAACTTATGAGCACTCATGAGTGTTGTAGCCCTTTGTCCAACACCTTAGACCTCTACAAGCCAACCCATGACAGTCTTAATTCATATCTACTTCCAACATATGACCGACTGTGGATGGTTTGAATAACTTTGTCATTCCGGAAGAAAAACCTAGTTTATTCGGGAAGTCAAAACATGCAAAGTGAAACACAATAATAATTGAATCCAATATGGTATCAAAACCTATGAACATAAATAAAACACCTTTTATTTATCACCATATGATTACACATTATTCATTATATACTATTTTAGCTATCAACTTTATTCTTGAATTTAAAACAATAGTTGTCCCATGCTCCAAGCATGTACACTATGTTTTCTAAACACTAGTCATGCCATACACCAAGTATGCATACTATGTTTGTCTATGATCTTTACTTTGTGAACTATATCAGTTGAACATAACTTGAATGATTCTCTTGTACTGTCCCAAATCCTTGCGGCAAATGCAAGAATTCCAAATTCATGCCATTTACTGAAATTTGTTAGATTCTAAACTTATATGCATTGATCCTCTTGTAATGGTTATGCACAAAGTCATAAAGACTTGACAACAAACATTACAGAGCATTCTAAAGGAGATCAACTCCTTGGAAACATCTTTCTTGCATTAAGTTTCCTTAATCTTACACAAATTAAAAATTCTAACTTTGAAACATTTCCAGATTCCATTTTGACTATCACTTCTAAACAAGAGTTGCCTCCTTACAGATTATGTCAATATGGTCCTTCCAGAATTATCACTATACTTCCAACTGTCCTTGAACAACCAATCTTTGGTAAACCTTAGATTGTCCTCGACTATTGTTTAATCCTTTTAGTCATATCCAGTTCTAAACCTTTTCCCTTCTTAATGCCCCAGGCATTTGGAAAATTTTAGAAAGGACGAATATAGAACATGTAATCGATCCTATATCCGAAGCATATGGGACACGATTCATGATGTCTCACATAAAGACTAAACCAGTCTTTTGCTATAACATTTCCATTTCAATTTGCCAAGTTCTCATAATTCAGATTATGAAAAGGGATGTCGTAATTATAATAGAATTTTAGAACACAAATAAAGGACCCATATACAGAATTTCCTTATGTTGAGCCATTCCAACATGAAATTCATATATATATCCTTGACTAAATGATTAAAACCTCACGATCTAAGCTTATAGATTTGAGATGAAGTATAATTTCCTCTCGCTTAATTATAGCGAAACAACTTTTTCCCAATTGAAACGTTTTGTTTTCTATAATTAACATTGCTAACTTGCAATACTTATCATAATTATCATGCTCCTACTAACATGATGATTATTAGCATAACACTTATGCTCCCACTAGCTTTGACATGTACTCAGAAATCAGTTGGAGTTCTAGAAATCAATACTTAATTGACGTTCTTACAAAAGTTCAGATTTCTGATACTAAATTGTTTTGATAAAACTTTATCAAAAATCATACACATTCCCTTAGATAGCACACTTGTGTGTCTAAACAATTATGAAGAGGGATGCCGTAATCATAATGGTTAGACCTTTTTGCCACTTCTCACAAGTCCAGGTTAGTGTGTCGGTAAACCACACACGCTCCACTAACGACTTTGAGAATGCAAATATAACAATTGCTATCTAGCTAAAATCTACTTAGTGAAAGTGTTTCCTCACCATCATTTTCATGAATCAGAGAGAAACCTTATGACACTTAGATTTAATGGTGTATGTGTTCTTATCCATGTGAATTGTCAAAATCATAGTCACAAGACAAGGATAATGACAAATCCAAACTCATATGGACTGAACTCAATCTTAATTTCTTGTCACCTGGCAGCTCAAGGGCCTGCCATTGCTTCCAAGTTGTTGTGCAACAAATTGAGAACTCTAAGAACTCATATGCAAAGCTAAATTTAACTGGAATGAGCACAGAATCTGTCAACACGATAGGTTATAAACCTCAAGTCGTGTGCTACTGAAGAACTTCAGGTTCTATTCTTGATTAGTTCTTGAGACTTTCAAGACCTTTAAGACTCCCACTGTCCTCTTGACATATAAGACTTTCTTCTCTGATATTCAAGAGATAGTGTGGGTTCTAATCAAGACAAACACTTCACGCAATTGGCCTAAGTTGGTCTTTGTTTTATCCAAAACATCACAACTTACCAATTTCAAATGTACAAGAGTAGAAAAATTTTACTCTTACATTTGACAAGTGTTTTAAACCTTCTTTAAGACATGTCACTCAAGTTACAATCTTGGAGTATGACTCTAAGACTTGTATTGGAACGAAGTATGACTCATATTCTTGATTTAACCATTTCAACAATTCAAGTTCCTCTTCTTATTTTGAACTAATTGTGCTATGGTTTCTTAATCATTAAGACGATCACAAAAACTGATACTAAAGTACTCTCCCATATTTTCATATTTGAGAAACTTTTATACTTCTGCCTAATTTGATTCTTCTTATTCGCTCTGTCATACATTGGAACCTTTTTCCAATGTCTCAGAATTACACTTAAGCTTGTAAGTATAATCATATTTACTGAGCTTTAGTAAACTATGACGAATAGTTTTATCAATCTTTTGTGGTGGACTTGACCAGTGCACAAGAATGTGTACTCGATCCCTTAGTCCTTCACTTGACTCACACATCCACGTGAACAAGTAATAAGTCTTAATTTTCCAGTACTTGAAAGTTCTCATTCATCATGCTATACCCCTTACATAATTCCAAGTCCCGGTCCAAATGAAACTTGGGTGATGAGAATCTTTCCTTATTTGGTAAATTTAGACATTACCACAAATGAAAGAATCAATTTCATATTTCCACTCTTGCTATTAATGGAATCATATAAGCAACAATTTTTCCTCAAATGCCATTGTAAGGATATTTTAAAATAAATAAAATAAAAAATTTTCTTTTATTTTAAAACTTTGCGGAAAAACTTATCCTTACAATCCATATGAAAACTTGTTGTTATCTACTCCTAAGCAATATCTCATAACTCCTAAGAAGTAGCTCAAGAATCCGATCTTCAAACTATGCGATAGAAATCCATCTATGCGATCAGATTCAGCATATTCTTTCTTTAAGTTTCTTCACTTTTCTTTGATTCTTAAAACATCACCATGTGACCCAGTCACATCATGTATCAAGAATCTCATAATAGAAACTTAACAGAGTTAGATAGTGGACTTTACCTGAAGTAGAGTCAAACTTATTGAAATTTAACATCCTTAGGTAAATATGGCAGCTTCGCAACCAATGCCCCTTTCTTTGGCATTATAAACATATGGACCCTTTGATAATGGTACATGGGACTATCACAGACTTAGATTTTCTCTTTACCATTTGGTCAACCGAGTTGACTATGGCCGATCCCTTTCCTTTGGGAAGAGAATGCTTTTGTGGATTTCCTGTGTCACTATTGTCAATGTCCATCAAGTTTTAAGGAAGTTGATCTTAACAAATAGATAAGATCATTAAGGGTCTTGTCATAGCCTGTTTCATAGGTGTTCGAAAAGAACTCACTATGTGACTTAGAAAGTAGTTGAACCACCAACTTTCTCAAGACTTTGACACCCAACTCTCCTGGCTTGTCAATATGTGACTACATCTCCAAGATGTGATCACACATAGACCTTTACTTGCCAATAGGGCTTGAGTGACCTTAAACTTTTCAAGAACTTGTGGGTTAGGGAGAATAATTGTAGGAGGTGAAAGAAGTATGATTTCCAAGGGACATCATCTTCATTTAGGAAAGCTTGTTTCAAGAGATTTGGGAAGATCATAAATGTCTAAACCAGACATCTTTTGGGAGATATTCAAGATAGTTGATTTAAAGTCCTTAATATAACACCCAATATGAAATTTTAAGGCTACGACCCAACACAATACTTTTATAACTTGGAAGAGGGATGCCGTAATCCAAGCTATAAAATATTTAAAGGTAGGTGAATAACGATTCACCAATTTCCACCAAGATAAACGAAATGTATTATTAGGTTTTAATTGGATTTGAAACTCCTAGATCTTTTGAGATTCATTGAACTGTTCAATGGCATGTTTCAATCTCGAGTGTGCTCTTCAGGTTTAGTGACTGGGATGTCGAGGATCACAAAACAAGGTGTGAAGTAACCATGCAAATTACTTGGTACCCTTAAGTGTTTACCACTTAATCGATGTGCCGCTTAACCACACACGCTCCATCGATACTATGATAAACATTAAGTTACCCTTTGCCTATCTTGTTAAATATGAGTTAGTTTGCCGGTTAACCACACACGCTCCACTAACTGACTTAAACAAAGTGCAAAGTGTAATTTCATGGATTAGCACCTTATTCACATTTTCCTAAGTAACTAAGATTGGGTATTATTAAGAGTTTAGTTACTTAGTATTTATCATTAATACTTTTAATGAAGGGAGAATTATAGTCCTGTCAAACCCGTTCGGCTAACGACCCTCCACCGGCCAAGCAAGCGGTGGGTGAGAGTGGACACCCATTAAGTTGCCATTTTATAGGCAACAACCTTATACCCACCTTATAGACCGGCTTCGTGAGTGAGGCGTACTAGCGGTAAGACTAAATTTACTCTTATATATATATATATATATATATATATATATATATATATATATATATATTATTAACTTATAATATTATAAAGTATAAGGGTTGAATTTTAACTCTTTAAAATTCTAAGGGCTAACTTGGAATTAAAGTATTCATAAGTGAAAACTTTTCAAATTCCAAAACTTGAGGGCAAGTTTTGAAACTATTCAAAACTAATTAATTCCATAACTTATGTGTTTAAAGTGGTTTTAATCCAAAAACTCTTCATGTTCCATAACTTGAGGAAAAGTTATGGAAGACTTTAAACTAATAAAAGAATTAACTTTTCTTTATTTTATAACTTATGGAATTAATTAAGGTTACATAGTTTATTACTTAATGAAGTGACTCTTGAACCTCCATAACTTAAGGATAAGACTCTTCATCTTTTGTAACCATTGCCAACTTTTATGAGTTTTATGAAACTTAAATGTGACTTTTCATCAAACTTGAGGACAAGTTACAAAAACACATTTTAGAATCATCTCTTAGACTAATTTGGATTGAAAACACATAATCAATTAAATTTTCTATTAATCTAAGCAACTCATAAGAACAAGATAATTCAAATCAAACTTTTTCATGTAATTAGCCTAATCACTAAACTAACTCAAAACATGAATCTATTGACAATTATCTTTGAAATTGGATTAGCATGAACATTACCACATCAAAAACAAGTTTATAAGTTCAAAAACAACTTAGGGTAATGTTCGTAGTCCATTTCTAGCGAAAAACCTCGAAAATATGCTATCTGGGGCTCCTACTCGGCGAGTGCATGAACCTACTCGGCGAGTTCATCAGTGGACTCGGCGAGTCCACTGCCCAGAAAGCCAGAAAAGCGAGTTTTTCAGCATTTTTCAGCAATTTGCATCAAGTATAATAGAAAACAAGCCTAGGCTCTGATACCACTGTTGGGTGTTGAGCATTCTAACACTCCTAAATGTACATGCATCCCTAAAAACCTTGCATCTATGTTTTCTCTATTATACATGCAAATATGAACTTCCAAGGTATTATCCTAATCTAGTATACAAAACAATGAATGTAACAAGATAGAATACATACCTCTTTGATGTAGAAAGTCTTCATGAAGCTTGAGTGCCTAGTGCCCGAAGTGTGACACCTCAAATGGTTCACACAACACCAAATACAAATGGAATGACTTGAGAGAAATCTACACTTCATGAAATCGGCTAGACCTCTCTAGCATGATCCTAGTCACCGATTTTGTCAAGAATAAGATCTTTATATAGTGTTACAATTAGGGTAAACCCTAATTGTCATGACTTTCCATTTCCTTGGATCCATGGGTTCAAATACACCATGGAGCATCCATGGACCATCCTATGGGTTTTAGCCCAACTTGATTATCCATGGAGCATCAGCCCACTATACAAGTATGGATGATTTACACAATCAACCCATATATTTAATTAGTCTTCTTTTGATCACTTAATTAATCCTAGATTAATTCTTGATCAATACTAATTAAATAATCTTATTATTCTTATTATTAATATACTAGAACTTATAATATATTAATAACCATAAGTGTCTTATTTCTCTCATTTAGTCTTTCCATGTGCATGATGCCATGCAACCCAAATGGACCATGCCGGGTCGGGTCAAGTCTTACCAATTATAGTTATGGACTTAGACATTAATCCAACAAATTTTAGCTATGAGGTCAAGTATATATATATATATATATATATATATATATATATATATATATATATATATATATATATATACATATGTTAGGAATCCAAGAGTCATGGGTAAAACCCTAATCCATACATTTGTGCTTATTATCCATGATCCATGAATCAAGTGGCCTAACTCTTTATGCATTCATCCATAAACTTAGTCCATCATGTATCATAAGCCGAAACCATATATATATATATATATATATATATATATATATATATAGTACTAGTTTACATAATTATTCCCCATTGATTTAATTAGTCTCTTTTGATCACTAAATTAATTTCAAATTAATTCTTGATCAATAATAATTAAATCGTATGATTTCATATTGATATATTAGAACTTATAATACATTAATAAATCATAAATAACCTCTTCTCAAAAGTCCATCCTATCAAATTGTCGTGGTGATATCCAACCAAAATGGACCATGCTACTCTCGGGTCAAGTACATACCAATTATAGTTATGGGTTTAGACACCTGATCCAACAATCTCCCACTTGGATAAGTCTAATAACTATTATTGCATGTACAACTCCACAACCCGACTAGCAATCGTAGCTCTTAGAAGTCGTTGTCGACCTTTGATCTATTCAATGACGTGTCCATTAGATAAGGGATCATATATTCCTCCATTCTAGATATCATATGGACGGAGACATGGATTATAATCGTCCTCTCTTTCCATCTGTTGTTTCCCAATTTTCAATTTCCGACGACGGACTAATTGAACAAATCAAATCAGTCGAGGCTTGGCCAAGAACTTAGGTTTTGTCATCACTAAATCATCGAGGGGCCCACAGATATGGGTTTTATCCACATGGGGTAAAAGGAACGGATAAACTTCGAATCAAATGCTTGATTGCACTTACTCATCAAATTACACACAACAATATGTTTTATAACACCAGTTTACTGGTGAGTTTACGTATGTCAATGTGCAACCGACTTGTAACTACAACTCACATGTCTCCATTTCAAGAATATAAGATACTATCATCTCACTAATCACTCATGATAAAATCCATGAAGTGATTAAATGAACGTGGGTTGAATCCAACACTTGAATCTTATTCTAGGAGTACTCATGAACACTGCAGCAAACTTGTGCTATGTCTAAAACACCTAGACAAACTACAGACCCATTCATGACAGTCTTGCCTCAATACCTACTTCCAACGTATGATCGACTGTGGATGTTTTGAATAACCCAGTTATTTAGGATGCCAAAACATGCAAAGTGAAAAACAAGAATAATACTAATCCTATATGGCCCCAAAACTTTTAAGTGCCATATTGATTACTCATTATTCATTGTATAATGTTTCGTATAATCAACTTAATATTTGAATTAAAACAATAGTTGTCCCATGCTCCAAGAATGCACACTATGTTTATCTATCATCCTCACTTTATGAAATAGATCAATTGACAACATTTCAATGATGCTTATTTCACAATTCCAAATCCTTATCGTAAATGTAAGAATACCGAATTCTTGCAATTTACTGTAATCTGTTAGATTATAAACTTATATGCAATGGTCCTCTTGTAATGACTATGCACAAAAGTCACTGAGACTCGACAACATACAATACAAAATATTTAAACGGAGAACAATTCCATGGAAACAAAGTCTCAAATTTAAAGTAAATTCCTTTGAACATCCTTCTTTCATGAAGTTTCCTAATCTTACAATAGATTTAAAGATAACTTCTACTTATGGAAACATTTCCATATTCCCATTGTGACTATCACTTTTGAACAAGAGTATGTGAATATGGTCCTTCCAAAATTCAAAAATGTATTCTCGCTTTCCATAAGCAACCAATCTTTGGCGAACCTTAGATTGTCCTTAACAGTTGTTTAACCACTTTAGTCACACCCGATTCTATTCCTTTTTCCCTATTAATGCCCTAGGCATATGGAAAAATTAGAACACAAAAATATTATAGCATATTCAATCGATCCTATACCCAAAGCATATGGGACACGATTCATAATGTCTTACATAAAGACATGATACTTGATCAGTCTTTTGCTATAATATTTCTATTTGCCATGTTCTCATAATTCTGATTATGAAGAGGGATAATGTAATCATAATCGTATATTTGACTAAATTTCATTAAAAACTCAATCTAAGCTTTTAGAATTGATATGATGTATAACTTCCTCTCCCTTAATTATAGCAAAACAACTTTTCAAACACTGCAACTTTGAGATTTGAAACCTTTTGTTTTTCTATAATTAACATTGCTAACTAGCAACACTTTCCATAATATTTATGCTCCCACTAGCATAATAATTATTATCTTACTAGCATAGCACTTATGCTCCCACTAGCTTTGACATGTATTCAGAAATCAGCTAGACTTCTAGAAATCAATACTTATTGACTTCCTTTCCAAAGTTCGAATTTCTGATACGAGATGATTCGATAAAACTTTATCTAAGCTTCTCAAACTCATACACTTTTCTGTCTAAACAATTTTATAACTTACAACAATAATTCTCAAATGGTTAGACCTTTTTCAATTTCTCACAATTCGAACTATGAAGAGGGATGTCGTAATCATAATCGAATTTGAGAATGCAAATGTTATAATTGCTAACTATTAAAATCTACATATTGAATGCGTTTCCTCACAATCATTTTCATGAATTGGGGATATACCTGATGACACTTAGATTTTGTGGTGTATGTGTTCCTATCCATGTGAATTTGTCTTAACCATAATCACAAGACAAGGGAAGTGAAAAATCCAAACTCATATGGACTGAACTTGTTCAATCTTAATTTCTTGCCACCGGTAGCACAAGGGCCTACCATTGCTTCAAGTTTGTTATGCAACCAATTGAGAACTCATACAATTCACATGCATAGTCAACCAACTAGATTGGCCACAGAAACAAGAATATGTCAACATGATAGGTTACAAACCTCAAGTCGTGTGCTACTGTTTAACAATAGGTTTATTCTTGATTAGTTCTTCATACTTTCAAGATCTTTAAGACACCCACTGGCCTCTTGACATATAAGATTTACTTTGTCAAGGAACATTACTTGACAAACAAATATTCAAGAGTTAGTGCGGATTCTAATCAAGACCAACACTTCACACAATTGATCTTAGTTGGTCATTGTTTTATCCGAAACATTACAACCTACCAATTTCAAATGTACAAGAGTAGAAAACATTTTACTCTACATTTGATAAGTGTTCTAAACCTTTCTTATGATTATGTCACTCAACACTCAATCTTGGAGTATGACTTCAAGATTTGATTTTGGAACGAAATATGATTTATCTTCTTGATTTAACCATTTCAACATTTCATGATTCCTCATCTTAGGATGTCCTTAGAGAATCAATTGTGATATGGTATTTCATAATCATTAAGATGATCATAAAACATGATACTAAAGTACCCTACCATATTTTCAGATTGGAGAAACTTTTATCTTTCTACGTAATTTGATTCTTCTTATTCGTTCTGCGATACATTAAACTTTTCCAATGATTCAGAATTATACTTAAACTTGTAAGCATAACCATATTTCTAAACTTTTGTAAATCATGACGAATAGTCTTATCGTTATTTGTGGCGGACCGGAACAGCGCACACCCAGTGTACCAGATCCCCTAGTCCTTCACTTGACTCACATATACATATGAAAAAGGAATTAGTCTTAATTTCCCTAAGACGAAGGCTCTCATTCATCACACAATACAAGTTGCATGATTCCAAGTATCTGTCCAGCTGAAACTTAAGTGATGAGAATCTTTCCGTATTTGGCAAATTCTCGACACTACCATAAACAAAAGAATCAAATTCATATTACTCATTTGAACAAAGCTTTGACACCTCAACATTATTTAGCAAATATCTAGGTAAATTGACTACCATACTTCCATGCACTAAGCTAATGACCTGCATGCAAAGACCACACCATCTTCTCTCTCCTTCCTCCTTAACTCTCGACCATAAGGATCCCCATTCACCCCTCTCCATTCAATTACTAACACTCCAAGATTTCCTCTCAAAGACCATCTAAACTTTCTCTCATCTTTACCTCAAAATTCTCGTGAGTTTGGGTGTTGACAAGAAGAAATCTCCAAGCTTCATACTTAGGTAATATCATGTAAACTCAAGGTGATTTATTTCATTTTATGATAAATCCTTCACTCCTTAACACTCCATTTCATGATCCATGTTTCTTAGAAACCCCATAAGTTTGAGATCTACTCAAGGGAGCTTGCTAGGGTCGAAAACTCTCTTATCTCTTCATTAAAACCAATCCAAACCCAAAAGTGAGTTCATACCCGCTATTTTCGGTTTTTACTTGGTTTTGTGGGAAAATAAAAGTTGCTTTGTGTAAATCTATGTGTATATGCATGTATATGTGGGGTTTTCATAATTTATGTTGTGATTATGTGTTGAAATCTTCGTAGACTCCAAAAATATGCTAACACATGATGGTATTTGTGAAACAAACCACATAATGCAACATAATATGAAAATGAAAGGATTAAATCCCTTCAAGGATGTTGAAAGTAAGAAAATCGTGTAAATGGCCAAAATTGAAAAAAACCATCAAAAGTGAGCTACTTATGTAACCCATGGTTTTGAAAGGACCAGAAAGGATTATTTTATATAAACCTGGATCTTTATGTCATTCATGAATTTCCAATGGCTAAAAATGTAAATTTTCACCAAAAGGGCCTCAAATTGGGCCTTCACGGTTTTATGGGCTAAACTCGTAAATTTTTGGCTTTTAATATTTAAATTATCTTTTTAGACAAATTTGAGCAAAAAATGTAAATATTCGGTAAAAAGTGCTGAAAAAGTCAATTTTCATAAAATAAGGGCCAAAAGTGTTACTTCTGACGAAAGAGGGCTAGAAATACTATTTCGTTTAGAACAAGCCCTAAAATATAAACTTTTGGTTTTAAGGGACCTAAAGTGTCATTTTTACCAAAATGTGCCTTAATTGTAAATTTTCGGTTGTAAGGACTGAAACTGACTTTTTACAAAAAGTGGCCCTTTTATGTCATTTTGGTAAATAATTGAACAAGAACGACCGATACAATAACAAACGAATTAAGTATGTCATTTATACTTTTATTGAGCATGGAATATACATTACATGTCTATTGGGCCTTAGTGGTCCATTTACATGTTAGTTGGGGCTGGAATATACATTAAATGTCTATTTGGCCTTAGTGGTCCATTACATGCTTGTTGGGCCTTGAATATACTTTACATGTCGATTAGGCCTTAGTGGTCCATTTACATGCTTGTTGGACCTTGAATATATACTTACATGTCTATTGGGCCTTAGTGGTCCATTTACATTCTTATTATGTCTAGAATATATATATATATATATATATATATATATATATATATATATATATATATATATATATTACATGTTTATTGGGTCTTTGTAGCCCATATACATGCTTGTTGTGTAACATCCCAAGTTCAGAAGCAAGAGTTCAGGGGTGTAAAGTGTTATTAGGAGGGCGGACTCGGCGAGTAGGTGCGGTTACTCGTCGAGTCGGAACGGGATTTGGTCGCGAGTTAAGTGACCAATTTCGCCAAGTCGACA
Organism: Lactuca saligna; assembly: GCF_052625555.1. Classification (NCBI taxonomy): domain Eukaryota; kingdom Viridiplantae; phylum Streptophyta; class Magnoliopsida; order Asterales; family Asteraceae; genus Lactuca; species Lactuca saligna. The sequence goes on from NC_136417.1 coordinate 74,334,140, forward strand.
GTTGGACTCCACGAGTTGGTGCTGGGAAGAGAAAACCCTAAGATTTAGGGTTTGCACCCTATTTAAAGGATCTCTTGTCCACCCCTCAGCCCCTTACTACCCTTTTGAGATCCATAAACCCTAAATCGTGAGTGAGAGTCCTTGAAAGCAGTTTGGAGCCTAGATAACTGATTTTATGAAGAGATCTTCCAAATCAAGAAGCTCGGATGAAGGAGATTTGTGAAGATTCAGATTATTCTTCAGTGGGAGGTCGTTTTGGAGGTAATGAATCGTTATCTTGACCTTCTCCTTTCTAGATCCATCTTTCATGGAGTTTTAGGGTTTGTTTGGGGATAATATAATGTGATTTTGGTGAATGTGTTAGATCTTGAGTTGAAACTCCAGATCTGAGTTCTATTTGGATCCAATATGCAGAAAGTCCTTTGAATTACTATGCAAAATCCATCCCCCATGAGTTAACTTCATTTCTAGCTTGGTTTTTTAATTTTGGGACATGAAAGCACGCAAATGTAGCAACTTTATGTTGCTAATGCACTCTAGGGACCCAGATCTACTGTTTGCAAGAAAGGAGTAGCTCTATATCTTTCGATTATGGGAATACCCGTATGAACTCGGCGAGTCTCGGAGTTGACTCGACGAGTAGGGTCCGGGTTTGGTTCGATTAAGTTCCAAGTGAACTCGGCGACTCTGTGGGATAACTCGGCGAGTCTGTGGGATGACTCAGCGAGTTGGTCTGGGATTTTAGGCACTGAGTCGCGTAGTGACTCGGCGAGTATGGGAGATGACTCAGCAAATCGATTTGTTTATGGTGGGTTTCAGAGTTAAGTGAACTTGGCGAGTCACTAGGTTGACTCGGCGAGTAGGGTCAACCAGGAAGGTTGACTTTGACCAAGAGTTGATCAGTTGACTTTCAAGGGTATGTTGGTAATTTTGGTTCTGATGGTAATGGTTTCCTTGGAGTATCAGGTGGTGGTGTTCGTGGCGGTGATCGAGAGTTTTGATTCTATCTCTCCAGCTCGGCAAGTGCAAGGTGAGTTGTCCTCACTATATCAACAGGGTCTACGGCACCAAAGCAGGCCCTTTATCGGATGGGAATCCGGGTATTTGTTTGATATGTTATCGAGTTCCTAGATCTGCATCCTGGTATTAGGATTGTATTAGGTTAGTGACCTGGTTAAGGTCGGTATCCTGGTATATAGGGTAATGTTATGTTAGTGACCGGTTAGGTCGGTATCCTGGTTAGGATGTTGTTATGCTACATGACTTTATTGAACCATTTGTTTGGCTGAGGATTGTTATGTGTTTAACTGTTTTATGTGCACATGGTTGTTTGACTGGGGTTGGGTTTGTGTTGTAGGGCAACATACTCAGGGCGTACCGGATAGACCGTAGGCCCAGAGAGCGGTCCGGATACGCTGAAGGCCCCAAGAGGGAGGTCTAGACGTGCCGAGGCTCGGAGAGTGGACCAGGTGGACTGAAGGCCCAGTGCAGGCAGACCAGTCATACTGTAGATTCAGGGAGTGGACCAGGTGGACTGAAGGCCCAGTGCGGGCAGACCAGTCACACTATAGACTCGATATGCATGGTTGTTCTGTATTGAGATATAATATGAGTATGGTTATATGTGGTTGGTATTTTCGGGGTAACTCATTAAGCTTTTGGGCTTACAGTTTTAGTGTTTTGTTTCAGGTACTTCAGGAGATCGTGGAAAGGAGAAGGCGTGATCGTACCGATCCTCATTTTTACAATGATGATAATAAGCAAACTGAAAACCTCTTTGTAATAATTAATGGATTTGGTTTGTTTTTGAAAATTTTAAATTGATTGGAAGTTTTATTGATGTTACAAGTTGGTATCAGAGCCTTGCTTTGAGTGAATCGGAGGAACATTCGTGTGAATCCAGTCTCAAATAAAGGGGAGTTTTCAAGTGATTTCTAAATTGGTTTTCAAATAAGAAAAGGAGGAGGCAGAGTGTACGATCAGCCAGAGCCAGTAAGTTGAACCCAAAATACCATACAAGTTATCTGATTATGTGATACATTAGAACATCATGCTAGTACTAGGCTAGGGATATTCAGGGATTGCATGATAGAATTGTCTGATTGCATGATGCTTGCTAGCCTAGGGTTTCCCTTATATGAGATATTCAACATTCCTCTAGGAGTGAGGATTGAGTGCTTGCGGTGTGTGCATATATGGTTAAGGTGTTGTGGTGATACTTGAGACAAGTATGGGTAGGTGTGGAAGGTAGTATGGGCCCGTACTACTAAAACCACATGACCCATATGCGTATCAAGGATGTCACAACTTCCTAGGGTGTTGTTTATAATTTAGTTCTCAGGCGGGTATGTGTTGTATCTAAGGGTCTTGTTGGTATGTTGCAGTATGGTGGTTACGACACGCTTCGGGGAAGGATCCGGTTCAGGATCGGGATCAGGAGAGGGTGGTTAGGGTGGATTAGCGCCACCCGAGGTTATTGGTCAGATGAGTACGGATGAGTTGGATGCCAGGATTCGGGCTCTGTTGCCGGAGATGTTTGGGTCGATCAAGACCGCCATGGTTGAGTACTTTGATGAGCGCTATGCAGCTATTGCGGAGAGGGCTGCCGGGCAGCTACAGAAGCTGCAGTTGCGGCAGGTTTAGGAGCCGGTAGAGGTTTTCAGTATCGGGACTTCGATAATACGAAGGCCCCTACCTTTGATGGAGTTCAGGATCCGATCATTGCTATGAGATGGTTTTCAGACGTAGAGGGTTGTTTCTTCACGTGTTCATGCCTTGAAGATCAAAGGCTGAGGTGTGCTCTGAACCTTTTGAGGCTCGGAGCGAAGGATTGGTGGAGGTTGACTACGAAATCTTATTCTGATGCGCAACGGGCTGCGGTTACTTGGGATCAGTTCCGGGAAATGTTCAGTACTCGTTATGCTCCACGAGTTTAGAGAGAGAGGTCGGGTTAGGAGTTCTTAGAGTTGAAGCAGGATTCAGAGTTGCTGACGGAGATGACCATGATGTCTAGGAGAAGGCGATGTTTTGCCCTAAGTTTGCTTTGGAGCAGGATCGGATGTCTCCAAATCTGAGTATGCTCAAGAGGGATATCTGGTACTTTGTGTCCACGTAGAGATGTTATACCTTGTTAGACTTGCAGGAGGCCGCCAGGCGGCGTGAGTTGGAGATTGATTTGTAGTTGCGAGAGCAGAGGCAGGCCCCGATGCAGTTGCAGCCGGCACCGAAACGGTCCAAAACCGTTGACTCTAGGATTGGAAGTCAGAGCAGCCACAGTTGTGAGAAGTGTGGGAAGGGTCATGCCAGAGTTTGTAGGTCTGTTGGTGCGTGTCACAAGTACGGGAGAGAGGGGCATTATGCGAGGTATTGCCGTCAGTCGACCCCGGTTCAGGATATGAGGATTTGTTATCATTGCCACCAGGTTGGGCACTTGAGGGTCAACTGTCCACAGCTAGTTGCAAGACCAGTGCATACTCCAACACCGGCCAATTTGAGGATTTCGGGCAAGGGTCAGGGTGGAGCAGAGCCTCTAATGGATCAGGGATGCGCTTTCCAGCTTACATCAAAAGAGGTCAGGGCAGAGCCAGATGCAGCTGCGGGTATGTTTCCATCTTGTTATCTTGTTATGTGCGTGGTATTGTAAACATGTTTGTCTTTTCTGCATGATTCGTAGTAGGATTGAGGAACTTAGTAGTTAGGAGTGGCAGTCGGTTAGCGTCCGGGAGGATTGATGATCGGAAGATAAGATATATGATCTCTTTGTTAGGAATAGCAAGTGTGAGGTGAAAAGTGTTCAGTTGAGATTTGAACTTCCTTGGAGTTTGGGATGTGCGATGTCGGGAGAATTATTCTGTGGAGGTTGCTCACTCTAGAGGGAATCAGTTCATGGAGAAGGGGGACTATATCAAGTGGGGTCAATCGAGTCATGCCGGTTTCACCATCGGTAGTTAGTAGTTGGTGCACTAAGTGGGGAGAATTGGTAAATACTCGGGTGAATCAGCAAGCATCCAGGGTTGGTTAGCTGTTTGGATTCAACAGTATCTTTAGCCGAGAGTGTGAACTAGTTAGAGCAGGTGATAGACACGTGGGGCAGGGAACAGTCCATGGTTTCAGATAAGGTAGTTGATCGACATGAGGCCTGGGATTAGGCTGGGGTTAAAATTCATGGGAAATATCTGGAGTTCAGAGCCCCTGGAGGGCTACAACAGAATGCATGGGAGAGATTCCCGGGAATAATGGTTCAGGGTGATGTACAATAGTTTTAAGCGGTTCGGAGAGACTGAAGGCCGGCGGGCGTACCAGTCAGGCCGCAGGCTCGGAGAACGGTCCAGACAGGATGAAGGCCCAAAAGGACGGCCCAGACATGCTGATGGTTCTGAGAGTGATCCAGGTAGGCTGAAGGCCAGGTAAGGTGGTCCAGTCATGCTGAATACTATGTATGTGTTAAGTAGACCTGTATGCAGAGAATGAGTGAGTATGTCGCCATGCTATAGCAATCAATAGGTTTGGCCTCAAGTATTGATCATGATAATGGAGTTAGCTATGGGCCATGTATGGGTTTTGTTAGTTATGTGATCAGATCCAGAGTATATGTGAGTTATGGAGTAGCAGTTGCTCTACAATGGGTACTATAGAGTGGAGTTTTAGCATTGTAGCACTTGATGGTGTGGTAAAGATCATCGAGTGGACTTCCTTGAATAATGGAAAGGGGAATGTAAGTAGCCCAGGGAAGGAGTGTTGGGAAACAGAAGTGAAAACAATAGTATGAATGGATGATTAGAAGTATTTCAGTTATTGATAGTCAGCATTGAGATTGTACCAGTTGTATGGAAGCACATCCGGGTTGGGTGTCCGTTGAGATTGTGGAATGATTATCGTTGATGTCGAATAAGAGGAGTTCGGAAGTGATGCAAGGATAGATCCTTGGGTTTTAAGTATGGTTGTAGTCATGGGTTATGTATGTGATGGTGTTCCATCCGAGGGATGGCTGGACCTGTTGTAGATGTACCTGGAATTCCAGTTCGAGGCTGTTTGGGCCAGGTATGAGTGTTTATATGATTTAGCTGGTTCTCCATGAGAGTTGTTTGGATGCTGAAGGATGTGTTATCTTGGCACAGAAAAGGGATTAGATGCAGAAGGAGAACTGGATGAGTTTCCAATATTATGCGTACCCGGGTTGTCATCAGTTTTGGCAAGGGGAAGATAGCTTAGAGTTATGGATTATGGTATCCAGTTTTTGCAAGCTACAGAAGTAGGTGCAAGACGGGAATATAATAGTATCATCAGGTGATACTTAGTTGATATGTGTAGTTATCAGGGAAAAGAAGCTGGTGGCTGGCTTAGATCTGTTGGCAAGGTTTGGCATGGGAAGAAGTGGTTTCATAACGGATTTGATAAGTAATGTCTTTAGAGACCGAGGTTCGGTTCAAGGTGGAAGGTTACATTGTAGAAATGAGTTTTTCAAATCTTGTGTTACAGCCGGCTTCGAGGACGAAGCCTAAGTTAAGTGGAGGAGAACTGTAACAGCCCAAGTTCACAAGCAAGAGTTCAACGGTGTGAAGTGTTATTAGGAGGGCAGGCTCGGAGAGTAGGTTCGGTTACTCGTCGATTCGGAATGGGATTTGGTCGCGAGTTAAGTGACCAACTCGCCGATTCGGCATCTGGACTCGACGAGTTGGTGCTGAGAAGAGAAAACCCTAAGATTTAGGATTTGCACCCTATTTAAAGGATCTATTGTCCACCCGTCAGCCCCTTACTACCCTTTTGAGATCCAGAAACCCCAAATCTTGAGTGAGATTCCTTGGAAGCGATTTGGAGCCTAGATAAGTTATTTTGTGAAGAGATCTTGAAGATCAAGAAGCTTGGATCAAGGAGATTTGTGGATATTTGGTTTATTCTTCAGTGGGAGGTTGTTTTGGAGGTAATAAATCATTATCATGACCTTCTCCTTTCTCGATCCATCTTTCATGGAGTTTTAGGGTTTGTTTGGGGATAATATGATGAGATTTTGGTGCATGAGTTAGATCTGGAGTTGAAATTCCAAATCTGAGTACTATTTGGATCCAATATGCAAAAAGTCCTTTGAATTGCTATGCAAAAGCCATCCCCCATGAGTTAAGTTCCTTTCTAGCTTGGTTTTTGAATTTTGGGACATGAAAGAACGTAAAGGTAGCAACTTTATGTTACTAATGCAATCTAGGGACACAGATCTACTATTTGGACCAAAGGAGTAGCTCTGTATCTTTCGATTATGGGAATACCTGTATGAACTCGGCGAGTCTGGGAGATGACTCGGTGAGTAGGGTCGGAGTTTGGTTCGATTAAGTTCCATGTGAACTCGGCGAGTCTGGGGGATGATTCGGTGAGTTGTTTTGGGGTTTCAGGCACTGAGTCGTGTTGTGACTCGGCGAGTCTGGGAGATGAATCAGCGAGTCAAGTTGTTTATGCTGGGTTTCATAGTTAAGTGAACCCGACGAGTCACTAGGTTGACTCAGCGAGCAGGGCAACCAGGAAGGTTGACTTTGACTAGGGGTCGACCACTTGACTTTCGAGGGTATGTTGGTAATTTTGGTTCTGATGGTTATGGTTTCCTTGGAATATCAGGTGGTGGTGTTCGTAGCGGTGATCGGGAGTTTTGATTCTATCTCTCCAGCTCGGAAAGTGCAAGGTGAGTTATCCTCACTATATCAACAGGGTCTACGGCACCAAAGCAATCCCTTTATCGGATGGGAATCCGGGTATTTGTTTGATATGTTATTGAGTTGCTAGATCTGCATCCTGGTATTAGCATGGTATTATGTTAGTGATCTGGTTATGGTCGATATCCTGGTATATAGGGTAAGGTTATGTTATGACTGGTTAGGTCGGTATCCTGGTTAGGATGTTGTTATGCTGCATGATCTTCTTGAACCGTTTGTTTGGCTGAGGATTCTTATGTGATTAACTATTTTATGTGCACATGGTTGTTTGAATGGGGTTGGGTTGAGGTGGGTCCTGCTTTGTGCTGTACGCCAATATACCCAAGGCAGACCGGATAGACCGTAGGCCCAGTGAGTGGTCCGGATAGGCTAAAAGCCCCAAAAGGGCGATCCAGACGTGCCGAGGCTTGGAGAATGGACCAGGTGGACTGAAGGCCCGGTGTGGGCGGACCAGTCATATTGTGGACTCAAGGAGTGGACCAGGTGGACTGAAGGCCCAGTGCGGGCAGACCAGTCACACTATAGACTCGATATGCATGGTTGTTCTGTATTGAGATATGATATGAGTATGGTTATAAGTGGTTGGTATTTTCGGGGTAACTCATTAAGCTTTCGGGCTTATAGTTTTAATGTTTTGTTTCAGGTACTTCAGGAGATCGTGGAAAGGAGAAGGCATGATCATACCGATCCTCATTTTTACAATGATGTTTCTGGAATACTCTGATAATAAGCAAATTGAAAAACTTTTGTAATTATTAATGGATTAGGGTTGTTTTTGAAAAGCTTAAATTTATTGAAAATTTTATGGATTAACATGTTGGGCCTAGAATATACACTTACATGTTTATTGGGCCTCTGTGGCCCATTTATATGCTCGTTGGGCCTTGTAACCTTAAAACATACCCGAAAGCATTAATTACGACATTAAGCGGTGAGATACAATATTCGCGTAGATATAGTTAAGGTTCTTGTGATACACGTTAATTCATTCGTGCCTACCTACTGTACAACCTTTAGCCTGTAGTAATAACCAGAGTCTCCTGGAAGGAGAGCGAGAGTTTGTGTATAGATCTATACGTGGTTGACACCCACACTTGAGTTGTTCACTACAGTTAGACTTGGCCAGTCTAGGGTGACAAGCCTTACCTTAAACAAGTCGGCATATGAAAAACGTCATGACGGGCGGATCAATCATTATCAAGTATGGTTATAACGACTCACAAAGAAATTAACTCCACTGTAAATTTACGGACTACATAAAAAATTCCACAATTACGATATTATACAAACACCAACTTACGGTCTTTGGGTATTAATACTGTAACACTTTTGCAAGCAAAAAATATCGGATTTTCTAGGAAAACCTTACCATATATATCACTTTTTACTTATACAAAAAACATGGGATTTTCTGGAATACTTTCCTTATAGCTTTTCAAAACACACATGCATTAACACAAGATTTTATACAAAGCATTCAAACCGTTTACTTCATTTACAGAAAATATCGGATTTTCTAGTGTTTACAAAGTGATACAAACTTTTCATACAAATACACTTATGAACTCACCAACATTATATATGTTGATAGTTTTCAAAATAACTTGTATTCTCAGGAAACCGTTAAACAGGTGGACATCAAGATCATGTCGAAATTTGTTGCATTTTGTTGCTATTATAAACATTGATATTATGGGATGTAACTCTTGTAAACAATTACAATGATGTAAACTCAGTATTGTTGTATTATTTCTCGTGTGAGGATGATGCTTACTTGGTTTCAATTATATTCACTGTGATGATATTACAAGATGAAATCACCTCAACCCCTGGACGTTTCCATCTTACTCTTCGGTTCGGGGGTGCAAGATACTCAAGCCTTAACTCTTCTCATTCAGTTTTCCATGTATTGATTCTGCTATGAATGTATTTTTCTCACCCATACTTACAATATCACCTTTCTCCTACCTTTAGAAGGCCACGTGGACGAACAAAAACATAACAGGTAGAAGAATATCAAAATCAAGATTAAGGTGAACTCGAAACAAAATTCCAAACTGTAAGAGACGTTGAAGTGGCATGAGTAGGTAATGTTTAATGAAGTGATTAGCATTTCTTGAATAAGACTATACGATCCTTAAAAAACATTTTGAGGACACAATTCGACTACGTACGAGTCAAACAAAAGCTCCTAGTTTTTGACCGAGTGAAACTATCGAGTCAACTCTTTTAGGATTTGAAATGACTCGAATTGTAACTCGTACGAGTTTAACAATTATGATATTATAAATTAATTATAGTACAATATCATAATAAATACATATCAAGCCATTCAAAATCTGATTTATTATAGAAAGCATATTAGGATTATCAAATAATTATGTATAAAAATGTCTTCAACTAATAACGTTACCATAGATGTATAGCAAATCATAAAATCTGATTAAAAGTTCTAAACCAAAGCCTGTCAGAAATCAAACTATTTGATCAGTTATACATCTTTATACAAACTTTTTGGCTAAATGAATTAATATATGGGATCACATAATAGAAAATCAGCTTCAACTTTATCCATCTTGGTCCAATTCAAAATTACAAAATGTTTCTCTGTTTTTTTAAATTAAATAAACATAGCATTAGATGACATGTAAATTTCATGGGATATTAAACAAAGTTGAAGGTGGTATGTGTCAGCAACTTTTGTTACAATTGACTTCTTTTATTTGCATTCGTCTTTGTCTCCATCTTTTGCCTGTGTTCAGTTGTTGCAACTCCAATGGTGGTTTCTTGCTTCCTCATATGGGTGGGCTCAACATGATAAAAGATAGCGATGACAATTTGGTTGGATGTGGAATGATGCTCAAGGATCAATACCAATTCATCAAGGCACCATGAAGAACTAGCATAATTCTGGGACAACACGATAACAGAAGTCCTAGGTGTTTTATTGCACTCTCCAATTTCAGTTTTAGCTCTCCTCTAGTTTCAATCTCTTTATCATCCAAAAGGTGGAAATATTTGCATCCCAGAGGGCCTTATGCAAATGGTCTATGAAACCATAACGAGTATCAACGCCTCAAAAACTTAAAAATACATCATATTTATGATTGTTAAGAGGGAAAGAAAATGATCCTACTGATAACATTGCCATAAGATTATGATAAAGAGAAATTACAAGGGTTCTCAATGAAAAGCTTAAAGACTACAAAGAATAAAGCAGATATAAATACTAGGTAGGAAAAACCCTAATGGGCTAAAGGCTATAGGCCCATATCCAAGTGGGATAATAATAGAGGAAATGACTCAAAGGGGTAACTATGTTTCTAGAGCGTTCAAAAAACACTATAAAAGTTTGACATGTTCATAAACTACCATCCAAGTAAACTTTTTGCCATCATAATTATTTAAAAAAAAATAATGATATATTCCTCCTTTAAAAATCGATTTAGGGTTTTGAATGACTTCTTCTTCTCCTATGATTGCTCTTCTTCTTCTAAAGTGATGATCTCGAACTCAAGTCTAAAAGCCTAATTCTTGACTTAATGCAACAAATGTTGGGTTTTGAGCTTTTAACACTCTTATGGTGTACATGCAACCATAAATGCTTTGGATCTATGTTTTCTCTAATTATACATGCTTTTTGTTTTTCCAAAGCATTCTCCCTATGTAGCATACAATTGAAGCTATATAATATAAATCTTTATTTTAGATGCTTACCTCTTGAGTGGTGTAGAGTTCTTGACTTTTGAATTCTTTAGCACCTCAAGTGAGATGCCTCTATTGGTTCACAAACACCAAAATGCAAAAAGAGGCTTACGAGAATAATTTGGCTATCTCCAAGATATGGTGTAGCCGATTTTGGCTCTATAGGGGCTCTATATATAGTGTCGCACAAGTTAGGGTTACACTTTGCAAACCCTAATAACCCATCACTTTCATGGTCCATGGGTTTAACCTCCATGGACTATCCATGGATTAGTTTAACCCACCTACATGATCATTGATTATTGGCCCACACTACAAGAATGATTGATTTACATAATCAATCCCCCTCTATCTAATTAGTCTCTTTTGATCACAAAATTAATTCCAATTTAATTATTGATCAATACTAATTAACAAATATGATTTAATATTAATATATTATACTTGTTATATATTGATATACAACCTTATTCTCAAAATCCATCCTATCAAGTTGCACTGGTGAAGGCAACCCAAAAAGGACCATGTTACAATCGGGTCAAGTACATCCTAGTTATAGTTATGGGCTTAGACACGAAATCCAACAGTCTCCCACTTGGATAAGTTTAGCAATTGTAACTGCCAATGTGACTTCGGGATACGACTTAGCAACTTATTGTCCAGCAGTTTGTTTCCCAATTTCCGTTTCGTCTGATATAGAACATAACTGAACACAACAATTTAGTTCTGACCAGGCCCGACACAGAAGTCAAAACAGAATCATCGAGGGGCCCAAACTATTTCTTTTAATCCTCTTAGGATAAAAGGGAATAGATAAACTTCGACATTATATGCTTGTACTAACTACACATTAAATCATACACGATGATACATTTTATAACACCAAGTTACTAATGCGTTTTCGTATCATCAATGCACAACCAAATTTTAGTCAATAACTCATATATCTTGGTACAAAGACTTATATTGTCACACCCCAAACTAGAATGGCGGAATCGTTCGAGGGTGGATGACTTCATGTAGTATCGTAACAGTTGAATACATAGTAAAGAAAGTAAAACAGCCATCATATATATAATTTAAAAGATACATTGTTGAACGATACTTGTTCAAAATAAATTACAATATGATGACAAAATGAGTTTTAAACTAACGCCTTAGCATCCCTTCTCCAAAATTTGGGGTTTACCTGTATTACTGAATCCCTGATAAATACAAGTAGTTTTAAAAGAGATTTAACAATTAAGTTGGTGAGTTCATAAGCGTTTATGTATGAAATTTTTAAGTTTTGTATAAAATCACTGAGTTTTTTTCTGAAAAATCCAATATATTTCCATGAGTGTGTGGTAGTTTAAAATTTCCAAAACTATAATGCATTAGTAGTTTTTCATGTCTAGAATAACAGATTTAAGTATGTATAAAATTACTAAGACATTTGATAAACCTGTAAATCATCGTATTTTTAATACTCTATGTGAGTTTTATTTTCATGCTATTGACCTAGACTGACTGTAACACCGTTCTTCAGGCGTTGGAATGTAATGACGTTTGTCACCCCAGACCTGCTGGTCTAACTGTAGCTAACAGTTTAGGTGCGGGACTGTCAATCCCGTATTGATCTATACACAAATATCACTCTCTCGCTACAAGAGATTATGGTATATAATACAGGAGTTTAACTACATACTTGAAAGTACGTGAAGTTGAATGTCTCAACAAACTTAGTATCAAACAGTAATTTGTTCTTGAAAATGAAAGTATTTCCTTGATATAGTAATTATAGTATGTAAAATCTCATGAATATCTAGTAAACTATACCTATTATACTTTTTCCAAAAGTATATTTCATTTGTATGGTAAACCCTAGTGTAGTGTCGACTTTGTATGTAAAGTATAACATTATCGAACATTTATACTCAAAATATAAATAAAGTGTTTGGTATTTATATAACAACATGTTTCATTCCAAAAAGATAGGGTGTTATCATGATATGTTGTATGAGAATGCTTTCGTATGGTAGTTATAAATCACATATGATTGATTATAACAAAAAGTATAGCAAGAGATTGATGTTTTTCACACGACGATAATTGTGTGTTTACTTGTATTCCCCCCCCCCCCCCCCCCGTTTAAATGTGTATAAAACCATTTACAAAGCATTTGAAAACGTAGTTATAGGGGTATGAACTCACCTGATAGATTGAAGAAAGTGAGACAAAAACCGAACAGAACTTTGGCAGGAAAAAGTAGATTTCTCGGGATTTTTGGCAATATCGGGAGCATAAAACGTCCTTCGGGACTTGGGTCTGAAAACCGGGGCTTCGGGTAATTTCTTGCACGCAAAACGGAGTAAAAACGCAAGAGAAGGAGAGAAAATGAGCAATTTTCCTGGAATCCTCACATCCCTTTTATAGCGAGCTAAACCGCCTCGGTACACTGGGCGTACAAGGTTACGCGGGGCGTAGTGGGACGTCATTGCTTACGCACCTCGGATGGGAGGGCTTCTGTGCGATGGGAGTGCCTGTGGCCTATGGGACGAGGCTCCTATCCTCTGGTACGTGGGGCGTAATCCTTAACGCGGGGTGTAAATGGATTTTTCTAACTTCTAAATTGCATAACTTTCGTGTACGAGCTCCGTGTTTCACGTTCTTTGTATCCACGCGTAGGTGAGAATGTACCCTACAACTTTCGTTTTGACTCTATCAGCTAATTTTGATTTATTTTAATTATATTATTTTTAACAGGCCGGGACACGAAAGGTCCGTTAAAAATCCGTAACTTCTTTATCCGATGTCTGTTTTGGACAAACTTTTTACCATTGTACTACCATTGTTGAGGTCTTTGATTTTCATTTATATTGTTTCGGTCAAAAAATCCCTCGACCTCTATTTCGAGTTTTTAGCTGTCTTCTGCTATATCTGAAACTTCGAAAAATCATAACTTCCCAATATGAAGTCATATTTGGGCATTCTTTTTATGTATGTTCATGGTTTAATGATATCCACGATTTTCATTTAGATATTTAAGATTAAAAAGTATTTTATTAAAACTTCGTGTTTTACGTTTAATCGAATTGACGATTTTGTTGTGAATCTTAGGTTGGTCATAACGTCTTCGTTATAACTCGGGTTTTAGTGTTCATTGTATTTCTGAAAACCTTGACATGATAACTATCATTTATGAAATCCAGTAGATGACTTTTGAACATTTTATTTTCGACAATAATTTCATTATATTAAAAGGGGTTACAATTCTTGACTTTTTAGGTCATTACATTGATTTGAAATATCGGGTTGTCACATCATCCCCCCGTTAGAGGGAATTTCGTCTCGAAATTTAATGTAAGATGAATATTTGTGGATTAGGGAAAGAGATACGGGTATTTTTGTTTCAACTGATCTTCGCGTTCCCAAGTCTATTCAGGTCCTCGCTTTACATTCCAACGGACCTTCACAATGGGTATGCGACTTTGCTTTGTTCTTTTAATTTCCTTATCCATGACCTCGATTGGTTCGTCTATATAGTGGAGACTCTCATTGATTTCAATTTCGTCTAGAGGGAGGACGAGGGTCTCATCCGACAAACATTTCTTCAAGTTTGACACGTGAAAGGTAGGATGTACGTTATTCAGTTCCTGCGGTAGTGAAAGTTTGTATGCTACCGGACCGATCCTTGCAAGGATCTCGAATGGTCCGATATACCTTGGGTTTAGTTTCCCATGTTTTCTGAAACGTATTAACCCTTTCCAGGGCGAGACCTTTAATAGCACTCGGTCCTCGACCTTAAATTCCAAAGGCTTTCGTCTTTTGTCCGCATAACTCTTTTTTCTATCTCTTGAAGCCTTTAGTCGTTCCTGAATCTGAACAATCTTCTTAGTTCTTTCTCTTATGATTTCTAGGCCGGAGAGAGCGTTGTCAGGTACTTGTCCCTTGGCTAGTTGTGTGTCACCCACTTCAGCCAAGCATAGTGGTGATCTGCACTTGCGGCCATATAGGGCATCGAATAGAGCAACTTTAATGTTGGAGTGATAGCTATTGTTGTATGAGAATTCTACTAGTGGTAAATGGGTATCCCAGGCTTTACCAAAATCGATTACACAAGCTCTTAGCATATCTTCCAAGGTCTGTATGGTCCTCTCACTTTGACCGTCGATTTGTGGATGGTAAGCGGTGCTCATGTCTAGTCTTGTTCCAAGAGATTTTTGTAACGACTGCAAGAATTGCGAGGTGAGCCTACTATCTCTGTCGAAGATGATGAATATTGGTACACCGTGTAGTCGCACAATCTCTCGGATGTATGTTCGAGCTGGCTTCTCCATCTTGTTGGTTTCATTTATGGGTAGGAAGTGTGCGGATTTTTTTAATCTTTCGACAACTACCCAGATGGTGTCTAGTCCACCTGCTATCTTGGGTAACTTAGTTATGAAATCCATGGTTATCCGCTCCCACTTCCACTCTGGTATTTCAGGTTGTTGTAGTAATCCTTATGGCTTTTGGTAATCTACCTTGACTTTGGGGCAAGTCATACACTTGCCCACATAGGTAGCGATCTCTGCTTTCATGTTCTACCATTTTCCATTTCTACTGTAAATATCTTATTGAGTGATTGTGGATTCTGTTTTAGTATGTGTTTGAATTTATGACTCACGAAACTCCTCTCCGCACCACAATCAAAGAGTATGCTTGAATAAGCGTTATTGAGGAGAAACGTACCCGTAACCATCGTAGGATCAGCTATTGCTTCGTTCTGTCCTATTGCCAGCACTCTTTCTATGCCGCCAGCATTCCTTGCCTTAGGGCAGTCCCTTTTGTAGTGTCCCGCCTCCCCACACCCATAACACGTTTGACCCACACCGACTCCAAGGACTTGGGTAATTCGTCGTGCCGGTGCCTTACAGAAACGGGCAGTGTGCCCTTTGTTGTTGCAGTTGTTGTAGTGCGTCTCCCGACAATTTCCGTTGTGATGGAAATTGCATTTTCTTCACTTCGATAGGTTCCTAGCATATTGCTTTGCTGGTGCAGAGGTAACATGAGCAGCAGTGGGGGTAGTAGCGGCATGGACTGCCACTATTTGTTGTTTCTTGGAAGGTTCCTATGAAAACTGACTCTTCCTCTTGTTCCAAAACTTCTACTTGCTATTGTTGTTGGTACTGATGTTGTTGTTGTTTTTCCTATGGTTTGCTCCGGGACAGCAGTTTCGAAGCCTTGATAGATTCCATGGTCAATAAGAGCTTGTGCCAACTGTTTGGCGCTATCGAAAGTTACTCGTTTGGAAGCTAGTACACTTCCTTGAATCTGGGGTGACAATCCCCAGATGTATCTTTCGATCTTCTTGCTCTCTAAAGCAACCATTCCTGGGCAAAGGATTGCCAAATCACTAAACCTATGGGTATAGGTCGTGATGTCCGAGCCTACCATAGTAAGGCTCCAAAGTTCCTGCCCTAGTTTTTGTACTTCGCCCCTTGGACAGTACTCTTGCATTAACATTTGCTTTAGATTCTCCCAGTCCATAGAATTTGCCACTACCAGCGTCAGTGACTTGACATGGCCATTCCACCACGTCAGAGCTCTCTCGGAGAATCTACAAGCAGCAAACATTACCTTGCTCATTTCCAGACATGCACAGATTTCAAAAACCAATTCTGTTTTCTCTATCTTATGTGATAGAGCCATTATTCCTCCGGATCCATTAGAAGTTAGGGGCTTGCTATTTGTGAAGTCTTTAAAGGTGCAATCCCCTGAACGACCCTGACGTTGGCCATTCAAGAGCTATTTACCCCCCCCCCCTCCGGATCCATTATTACTCATATGTACCATTTCTGCTGTCACTGTAGCTGTTACAACGGCTATCAATGCGGCATTATCCGTTGATGGAGGTGGTGGTGGAGGTGTTGCGTTTTTGACACGGTGTGTAGATCTACAGGGCGGCATCATGTTGCTAAATAAATAGAATGAAGAACATAATTTTTTAATGATTTGAATTTGTGCGTTAATAAATTTGTTATGTTATCAATTTATAAATTTGAGTGTCCTACCTAAGGTTTAGAGCTAGACTCATAACAAAAGTTTGCATAGTGATAGATAAACTTATGAATCCGAATGGTATTCAAAGAATTAACACACAAAGGAATTTCTTCTTATATATTAAACATACGTTGAGTTACATTTGAAGTTTGGAAAATTTTGACCCTTCTAAGGATCTCCAATACAGAAGTTAAAGATTAGTAAGACTTTTAGCCGAGTTCTTATTTTATAACAAAATTTTGGGATTTGGGCAAGTTCTACTTGCGACGTAGGTTGCGCTTGGAGCTCGACTCCGTGTCTGATTGCTTTGCTTCCATAAGGCGCCAATCGAAGGCGGCTTGTTGTTCCCTTATCTCAGAGAGGGTTGCAATCAGTTGTGCTTGGAATGTGTCGGCGTGGAGCTAGGCGTCATCCTGCAACCTGTCCATTCGATGGATGTCGGAAGTGTGAACTTGTACTTCCACGTTGACTTCACGAACTCGGTTTGCTTGGACCTCGGATTGATAGGACTAGTTGGCTAGTTTGCCTACCATGACTGGGAGTGCTCGGTCGGCTGAACCTCCATTCCTGATGTCGTAAAACTCCTGAAACATACCGTAGGGAGGACGTACTCCTTGCTGTTGGCTCCAATGGTGAAGGTGACTTCCCCAAATGGGAGTTGGTCCCTGAAAGTTCCTCCTAACTGCGGGAAATTGGGCGACTGGTGGGTTGATTACTTCTGGATCTGAGTCTATCCCAGAGTCATCCCCTTCCTCCAACTCTATGGGTTCTTCATCCTCTTCGGGGTCCTCATCTACCCATCCTCCATTGCACTGATTTGGGTAATAGGGATCCCCTGGTGGGTGGAATCCAGCCATTGTGTCTGTGCGAGAATAGAGATATGAGAATTGTCTAGAATTTAAAACGTGTACATCTAAATACGTAAGTTAAACTATTGTATTTACCAAATACTCCTATAGTATTTAAGTTGGTATGTTTGATACTAGTGTTATTTTGGTAAGTTTTGACTTGTTTCTCACTATGACAATTCCTCGACATACATTAGTCCGATCTCGGATAAATATAGTTGATCAAGCTATATTCGTCCCAAGTTCGATTACATATTCTGAGGCCTAGTCGTAGTGTCCAACTTGTCTTAATACTTCTTGTATAGTTCTAACTATGAAAATGACTCGTTGTATGCATGTATTTGTGCGTTTACGACCCAAATAATTTAAGCTAAATGAAATGCGGTGTAGGTGTAAAAACGTTTTGTTAGAGTTTTAGTCCCTATGCATTTATATTTTTTATATCTTATATGGTTCGATATACTTAGTTCACTATAAATAATGCTCTGATACCAATCTGTAACACCCCCAAACTAGAACGGCAGAATCGTTCGAGGGTGGATGACTTTATGTAGTATCGTAACAGTTGAATACACAGTAAAGAAAGTAAAACAACCATCATATATATATTTTAAAAGTTACATTGTTGAATGATACTTGTTCAAAATAAATTACAATATGATGACAAAATGAGTTTTAAACTAATGCCTTTGCGTCCCTTCTCCAAAATATGGGGATTACCTGTATTACTGAATCCCTAAAAAATATAAGTAGTTTTGAAAGAGTGTCAACAACTAAGTTGGTGAGTTCATAAGCGTTTATGTATAAAATTTGTAAGTTTGGTATAAAATTTGTAGTTTTTCATGTCTAGAATAACAGATTTAAGTATGTATAAAATTACTAAGACATTTGATAAACCCGTAAATCATCGTGTTTTTAATACTCTATGTGACTTTTATTTTCATGCTATTGACCTAGACTGACTGTAACAACGTTCTTCAGGCGTTGGAATGTAATGACGTTTGTCACCCCAGTGCTGCCGGTCTAACTATAGCTAACAGTTTAGGTGCGGGATTGTCAATCCCGTATAGATCTATACACAAATATCACGCTCTCCCTACAAGAGATTATGGTATATAATACAAGACATTAATTGCATACTTGAAAGTACGTGAAGTTGAATGTCTCACAAAACTTAGTATCAAATAGATTTACGTATGAAAAGTCCATTTGTTCTTGTATATGAAAGTATTTCCTTGATATAGTAATTATAGTATGTAAAATCTCATGAATATCTAGTAAACTATATCTATTATAGTTTTTCCAAAAGTATGCTTCGTTTGTATGGTAAACCCTAGTGTAGTGTCGACTTTGTATGTAAAGTATAACATTATCGAACATTTATACTCAAAATATAAATAAACTGTTTGGTATTTATATAACAACATGTTTCATTCCAAAAAGATAAGGTGTTATCATGATATGTTGTATGAAAATATATTTTCGTATGGTAGTTATAAATCATATATGATTGATTATAACAAAAAGTATAGCAAGAGATTGATGTTTATCACACGAGGATAATCGTGTGTTTACTTGTATTCCCCTCCCCTCCCCCCCCCCCCCCCCCCCCCCCGCCTTAAAAGTGTATAAGAGCATTTACAAAGCATTTAAAACGTAGTTATAGGGTTATGAACTCAACTGATAGATTGACGAAAGTGAGACAGAAACCGAATAGAACTTTGGCAGGAGAAAGTGGATTTCTCAGGATTTTCGGGAATCTCGGGAGCATATACCTTCCTTCGGGACTTGGGTGTGAAAACCGGGGCTTCGGGATATTTCTTGCACGCAAAACAAAGTAAAAATGCAAGAGAAGGAGAGAAAATGAGCAATTTTGCCCGGAACCCTCACATCCCTTTTATAGCGGGCTAAACCACCTCGGTACGCTAGGCGTACGAGGTTACGCGGGGCGTAGTGGGACGTCATTGCTTACGCACCTCGGATGGGAGGGCTTCTGTCATATGGGAGTGCCTGTGGTCGATGGGACGAGGCTCCTATCCTCTGGTACGCGGGGCGTAATCCTTTACGCGAGGCGTAAATGGATTTTTCCAACTTCTAAATTGCATAACTTTTGCGTACGAGCTCCATTTTTCACGTTCTTTTTATCCACGCGTAGGTGAGAATGTACTCTAGAACTTTCCTTTTGACTCTGTCGGCTAATTTTGAATTATTTTATTTATATTATTTTTAACAGGCCAGGACACGAAAGGTCCGTTAAAAATCCGTAACTTCTTTATCCGATGTCTGTTTTGACAGACTTTTTACCATTGTTGAGGTCTTTGATTCTCATTTATATTGTTTCGGTCAAAAAATACCTCGATTTCTATTTCGAGTTTTTAGCTGTCTTCTGCTACATCCGAAACTTCGAAAAATCATAACTTCCCAATACGAAGTCATATTTGGGCGTTCTTTTTATGTATGTTCATGGTTTAATGATATCTACGATTTTCATTTAGATACTTAAGGTTAAAAGGTATTTTATTAAAACTTCATGTTTTACGTTTAATCGTATTGACAGTTTTGTTGTGAATCTTAGGTTGGTCATAACTTCTTCGTTATAACTCGGATTTTAGTGTTCTTTATATTTCTGAAAACCTTGACATGATAACTATTATTTATGAAATCCAGTATATGACTTTTGAACATTTTATTTTCAACAATAATTTCATTATACTAAAAGGGGTTACAATTCTTGACTTGTTAGGTCATTACATTGATTCGAAATATCGGGTTGTCACATATATGATATTATCGATCACTAGAGATAAATTACATGAAGTGATTCAAGTGAGCGCGGGTTGATGGATATTCCAAATCTTATTTCAAAAGTACTCATGAATGGTGCAGCAAGCCTGTTGCTATGCCTAACTCCTTAGACAAATCTGTAAGCCAACTCATGACAGTCTTCTTTCATACCTACTTCCAAGGTATGATTGACTATGGATGGTTTGAATAAATCTTATTATTCTGAAAGTAAAAACATGCAAAGTGAAATAATACTAAATGATTGACTCAAGACAGTAACTTACTTATAAATAAAACTATTATTATTCATCATCAAATGTCAATTACAATTTAGCTATTACAAGCTTTTTTTTTAATTAATCACTAAAACTAATATCGTCCTTTAGCCCAATGCCCTCGCATGTTGCAAGTGCTTAACCCAAGTGAGTCCCTTTGTAAGGGGATCTGTTGGGTTGTCCTCTGACAATATCCACTTCACGACGCAGTGCCCTTTTTCTAATTGATGTCTTATAAAGTGGTACTTTCTATCGATATGCGTGGATCTCCCATGATCACTTGGTTCCTTGGTTAAGGCAACCGCCCCTTCGTTATCGCATAAAATCTCCACAGGCTCCTTTATGGAAGGAATAACTCCAAGGTCTCCGATGAAGTTTTTCAACCATATCGCCTCCTTCGTTGCTTTGCTTGCTGAGATGTACTTTGATTCACACATTGAATTGGCTACATCTCCTGCTTGGGACTTTTCCACGTCACTGCTACTCCATTCAGGCTAAACACCCAGCCTGACTGAGAGCGGAAATTATCTCTGTCGGTCTGAAAGCTGGTGTCACTATACCCTGGCACTCTCAATTCATCACTCCCACAGTCCTCCGCAGGTACTTAAGAATGTTCTTTACAACAATCATTAAGGTTTACCAGGGTTCCCTTGATATCCGCTGACCATGGCCAAAGCAAAGGCCACATCAGGGCAAGTACAAGTCATAGCATACATGATCGAAGCAACTACGGAAGCATATGGTATATGACTCATTTATGCTATCTCGGCCTCTATACTCGGACTCTGAGTCTTACTAAGTTTGGTATTGCTTAGGATAGGTAGGTTACCTTTCTTGGAGTTCTCCATGTTGAAGCTTTTCTACACCTTGTCCAAGTAGGTATTTTGACTAAATCCTATTAGTCTTCCACTTATGTGTCTCAATATCCTTATCCCTAGGATATAGGCAGCTTCTCCAATGTCCTTCATATCGAAACACTTCCCAAGACAGGACTTAACCTCCTGCAAGGTCAGGATGTCATTTCCAATGAGCATTATGTCGTCTACATACAATACTAGAAAGCTCGCTATACTCCCACTAGCTTTGACATATACACATGACTCATCCTTGCTTCTCGAAAATCCAAACTCTTTGACTTTCTCATCGAAACAAAGATTCCATCTACGAGATGCTTGTTTCAATCCATAAATGGATTTCTCAAGCTTACACACTCTATTAGGTTACTTAGCATTGAGAAAACCCTCTGGCTGACTCATGTAAACATCTTTAACCAACTTTCCTTTAAGGAAAGTAGTTTTGACATCCATTTGTCATATTTCATAGTCATGAATTGTAGCAATGGTCAACATAACCCTTATAGATTTAATCTTCTCTACTGGAGAGAAGGTCTCATCATAGTCAACTCTCGGAGTTTGAGAAATGACCTTCGCAACCAGTCGCACCTTATATGTGTGTACATTCCCATCCATGTCTGTAACGATGTAATTTTTAAAACAAGTTTTTCATTATTCAACAACCAAATGTATATGTAAAATATTCTCAAAAAAGTATTCCACAATACTTATCAAATCAAAACATATCCTAAGATCACAAAATAAAATCTCCTCTCTGTGTGTACGGGTCACGCCAACGCCTTTCCACGGTCCTTGCTAGTACCTGAAACACATAACACAACAACTGTAAGCATAAATGCTTAGTGAGTTCCCCAAAAATACCACATACAACACATACGCTACTCAAGGCTACTATACGACCCTCCTGTCATAGCTCGTTGGGCCCTCTGGTCCGGTCATAGCTCGTTCGGCCCTCCGGCCCGGTCTTTCTCGTTGGACCCTCCGGTTCGGTCTGAATCGTTGGACCCTCCGGTCCGGTCTATACAATTATGTATCATACTTACATCACATAGCACATAATCTCATACATGGCACACAATCTCATACATAGTACATAAGACCTTCCAGTCAATTCATAATACCACTCTAAGGTAACGTATAGTGAGATGACTCACCTCGTGTAACTCGGTAACTCGGAAATCTCGAACTCCGTGAAAATAGGATCTAGCCTCCGCCTAATCATACGAAATAAACACTCGGCATCAACACATTTACCAAGGCTAGACCATTCCATCTCTTAGCACTCTCAGGAGGGTAAAAGAGCATTTTACCCCTCTCATGATGCAAATACCCTAAAGTTGACATAACCCTAAAAGTTAACAAAAGTCAACCCTCTGGGTTACGCTGCGCGTACTGGGATTACGCCCGGCATAAATCCCGGTTCAACCATATTGAGTATGGTGGTCTTAAACGGTTAAGAAAAGAACTCATATTCCAGATCTGACTTCTCTAAGGGTCCTTACTCCATAAAGTTGAAACCTGTAAGCCTTGCATGGCTGAAAAGATCATCTATCACTCAAAACACCTTTCCTCTTCCGATATTAAGACCCTAACTCATGCATGACTCAATATCCACGACCAAGATTGGATTTTTATGAATCCTCAACACATATTACACTAGGAAAGGCCAGATCTAAGCTTATGGAGACTCTTTGCACACAAAGTCTCCACCTTTGAACCAAAAACCCTAAAATGGGTCCCAAAAGCAAAACTCTTGAAGGACAAGGAAAGCTTTGAGCTTTTCACCTCAAAAGGGATCTCCAACCACTATAGAACTCGGATCTACTCTTCCTCTTCTCCGTCTTCACCTCAAAAAGGTACCTTCAAGATCAAGAACACACACACAAGCTTAAACACATGTTTATGCACTCTAAGGGCTCACTCAAGGGGGTATGGTGGTTGGGGCAAAGGACTAGACGTTCATTTTATAGTGCACAAGCCGGAATTTAGGGTTTACATCTGGGCACACTACGCCCAGTATAACCCTGGGTACGCCCAACGTACCCGGGCGAGTCTGCATCCAAAATAAGCACGTGAGTACGCGCGACGTAAGCTTCTTCACGCCCATCATACTCACAAATCCAACATACAACTTTAAGGGACTCATCTTGCCAACTCACAAAGAAGAAGGGTCATAAGGCTTACCTAAATTTTGGGTTGTTACAATTCTCCCCCACTAGAACCAGACTTCGGCCTCGCAGTCTCATGTCGAGAACAACTCCAGATGCTGCTCCTGCATCTCCGACTCTGGCTCCCAAGTCAGCTCGGACCCCCTCCGATGCAGCCACTAAACCTGAACTAAACGCACCTCCTTGTTTCTCAGAACCTTGATCTTCTGATCCAAGATTACGATCGGTTTCTCAGCATAATTCAGACACGCGTCCACCTGGATATCCTCTAATGGTACCACTGTTGTTTCATCGGCTATACACTTCCTCAGTTGCGACACGTGGAAAGTATCATGAATCTGGTCCAACTCAGCAGGTAGCTCCAACAGATATGCTACCCTGCCCACCCTCGTGATCACTCTAAATGCCCCAATATACCGGGGTCCCAGCTTGCCCCTCTTCCTGAATCGGATCACTCCTTTCCAAGCAGATACCTTCAGGAGCACGAAATCACCGACCTGGAACTCGAGTTCGGATCGTCGCCTATCCGCATAACTCTTCTGGCGACTCTGAGTGGTCAATGACCTCTGTCTGACCTGCTGTATCTGTTCTGTCTTCTGAAGCACTATCTCTGTAGTACCCATCACACATTGCCCTACCTCGCCCCAACAAATGGGGGTCCGACACCTCCTTCCATACAACAGCTCAAAGGGGTGCATACCAATGCTCAAGTGATGGCTGTTATTATAGGAAAACTCAGCCAAGGTCAAATACGTGTCCCAACTCCAGCCGAAATCCAGTACACATGCCCGAAGCATGTCCTCTAGCGTCTGAATCGTCCGCTCGCTCTGCCCTTCGGTCTGCGGGTGGTATGCAGTACTAAAATGCAGCCTCGTACCCAATTCCTCATGAAATTTCTTCCAAAATTTGGAAGTGAAACGCACATATCGATCTGAGACAATCGAGATTGGTACTCCATGCTGCGATACCACCTCCATCACGTACAACTCTGCCAGCCTCTACGAAGAAGTGCTCTCACTGATGGCAAGGAAATGAGCGCTCTTCATCAACATGTCCACAATCACAAAAATTGCATCGACACCCCTAGTAGTCCTCGGCAATTTGGTGATAAAATCAATGGTAATCTGTTCCCACTTCCACTCGGGAATCTCTAACAGCCGCAACTTACCATGCGGTCGCTGGTGCTCGGCCTTAACCTTGCGACAGGTCAAGCACCTCTCTACGAACCATGCAATATCCCTCTTCATACATGGCAACCAATAGTCCTACTTCAGGTCCAAATACATCTTAGTGGCCCCGGGGTGGATCGAGAACTTCGATCTATGTGCCTCCTCCATCAAGATGGTACGCGTTCCGCCCACAAACGGTACACAAACCCGACCCTGGAAGGTCATAAGTCCTCGAATATTGGTAACAAACTCCGATACCTGCCCCATCACTCGCTCCCTTTTGCGGTTCTCCGGTCTCACGGCCTCTGCCTAGGCCCCTCGAATGGTGTCCCAAACCGGAGTCATCACTGTCAATCTCATGCAAACATCTCGTATCTGGGCACCCTCCACTCTACGGCTCAGGCCATCGTCTACAACATTAGCCTTGCCCGGGTGGTACAGGATCTCGCAGTCGTAATCCTTTACCACATCGAACCATCTCCTTTGGTGCATATTCAGGTCGGGCTAATCCATCAGGTACTTCAAGCTTTTGTGGTCTGTGTATATGGTACACCGAACCCCATACAGATAGTGACGCCAGATCCTGAGGGCGAACACCACTGCCCCCAACTCCAGATCGTGGGTGGGATACCTCGACTCCTGAGGTTTCAGCTGCCTCGATGCATATGCTATCACATGCCCCCTCTGTATAAGCACCGCTCCCAACCCTTCTGGGAGTGCGAGCACCGGAGCTTCGCATAATCTCTGGCGAAGTGTCTCAAATGAGGTCTGCTGCTCCGGACCCCATGAAAAAGCAACACCCTTCCAGGTCAACTTGGTGAGTGGCACGGTGACCTTAGAGAAATCCCTGATAAATCTCCGATAATAACCAGCCAACCCTAGGAAACTCCTGATCTCGGTAGGTGACCACAACACCTCCCAACTCATCACCGCCTCGATCTTTGACGGATCGACCAATATCCCCTTCTGGTTAACGAGGTGCCCTAGGAACTGGACCTCCCGTAACCAAAAATCACACTTGGAGAATTTGGCGTAAAGCCTCTCCGATCTTAGAACTCCGAGGATCTCCCTCAAATGTTCCTCATGCTGCTCTCTGGATCTCGAATACACCAAGATATCATCATTGAATATAATCATCGAACGATCCAACATCGGCCTGCATACCCTGTTCATGAGATCCATGAACGTTGCTGGTGCATTGGTGAGCCCGAAAGGCATCACCACGAACTCGTAATTCCTGTAACAAGTACTGAACGTTGTCTTCTGGATATCTACATCCCGAACCCTCATCTAGTGATATCCCAATCTCAAGTGTATCTTGGAGAACCAAGACGCTCCCTACAACTAATCGAACAGATCGTCAATCCTTGGTAACGGGTAACTGTTCTTGACCATCAACTTGTTCAACTCCCAGTAATCAATACACATCTGGTGTGAACCATCCTTCTTCTTGACAAAAAGGATCGGCGCTCCCCAAGGTTAGCTACTTGGTCTAATAAACCCCTTTTCCAGCAGCTCCTGAAGCTGTGAGGATAACTCCTGCATCTTGGGAGGCGCAAGGCGATAGGGTGCCTTGGCAATAGGTGCCGCCCCCGGTACCAAGTCGATACGAAACTCCACCTGCCTCTCGGGAGGCACACCCAACAACTCCTAGGGGAAAACATTAGGGAAATCCCAAAAAATCGGGACCTCATCAATCGAACTTGGCCTCCCAATGGCCACTCGCGAGTCCATCACATAGGCCACAAATCCCCTACAGCCCTATTGTAAACTCCGCCTCGCCCTAGCAGCCGAACAAAATGCTGACTAAGGACGGGTACCCTCACCGTACACCGTAAGTACACCCCCACTAGGGTCTCGAATTGTAACCAACTGACGCTCGCAGTCTATAATAGCTCCAAATTGGCTCAACCAGTCCATGCTTACTATCACACATACGTCCCCCATCGCAATCGGGACTAGATCGATCGGGAACCCCACACCGAAGATCTCAAGTCTACATCCTCGAATCACCTCCGTGGCATACACTGCTCGCTCGTTAGCTATAGAAACTCGCAGAGGTCAACTCAAGCCCTCTCGAAAAATACTGACATGACGACTAAAAGCTAACTACACAAAAGATCGACTCGCTCCCGAGTCAAATAGCACTAAGGCAGGTACATAATTCACAAGAAAGGTATCGGCCACAACGACGGGTGCTGTGCGGACCTCCTCCGTTGTCAATTGGAAGGCTCTCCAGCGAGCCTTTGGCGCCTCGACCTTTTCTGCCCGAACCTCGGTAGCCCTAGCAGCAGGCACAAACCCCTGCGTTGATCCCTGATGTAGCTGAGGGCACTCGGCCTTCCGATGGCCGGTCTGATTGCAATGGAAGCAAACAGAAAATCCCTTGGGGCAATCCCTCACGATATGCCCCTCCTTCTCGCACTTGTAGCATACTCCCGCTCTACACGACCCCTCGTGACTCTAGCCACACTTCCCACAAGTGCGGCCCTTCGCGCTCCCAGATCTCCAATCAGCGGGCCTGGCATGCTTGGTTGCCGGCTGAGACTATGCCGGTCGCCGATCCTTCCACTGAGACTCCGCCTCCTCCCTGGCCTGAGTCTCCAGCTCTATCTCCCTCTTCCGGGTATTTGCCTGGAGCTCGGCAACTGTCCGATAAGTCGAGTTTGCCACGAACTCCCGAATATCTCTCCTCAGAACACTCAGATACCGGCTCATTCGAGCCTGCTCGATAGACACCTGCTCACGACAGAACATCTCCCTCTCATGAAACTTCCTGGTAACAACTATAACAGAATCAGTACCTTGCTTGAGGGTCAAGAACACCTAAATCAACCGTTCCCTCTCCACCGGGGGAACATACTTGTCTCTAAACACGACGGTGAACCTCTCCCAGGTCACCTCAGAAATCTCTGCTAGAGTGAAGCTCGCCGTCATCAACTTCCACCAATCCTTTGCTCCCAAGCGAAGCTGGTTCAGAGCGAACCGTAACCTCAATTGCTCTGGACAAGAACACGTGTAGAAACATCCCTCGATATCAGAGATCCACCTCATCAAACTCTGGTGGCCTCGTGTTGCTGAACTCCCGAAACAACAATGAGTCACTTCCCTAGGGTCTAACAGCAGCAGTAGCTGCAGCTATCGCAGCCTCAGTCACTGCTGCATATTGCTCGTCAAAGGTCTCAATCAATGTGGTCTTGATGTCCCCGAACATCTCTAGAATCTCAGGCCGGTTGGCAGCAGTCACCTCCTCATGAATCAATCGACGGATCTCCTCATCGCTGACACCACTGCTCCCAGGTGTGTGTCGTGTCCCAACCATGATGTCTCTGAAATACAATATAAAAGTATCAGAGACTCGATCGAGCATACTTGCACTCGATAACGCAACCCTACTCGTCCTCCATTATCCAAAGGATTCTTACTTGGACTGCTCTCTGATCCGGTGTCTTCAGTAGTATGGGCCCTATACTACCGACCACACCGCATCAACATTCACCCCAAGTCCTCCTCCTTGGATCCCGGATCGCAAGTACTCTACTCTCACTATGCATTGGCTACCCTCTGATAGACCTCTCATGAGCTCATAACTGCTACCTACTCACTCTCAAGGCATCTCATAGCAGCAGTAATCTCCTAGGCTAAGACATCACAAATCAAGCCACTCTAGTCCTAATATGAATACCTAGCCTACTCAAGCATGCATAAGATAACATATCATATCTCATAACACATAATGTAAGGGTATTTATGGGATTCACCATTCGGGCGCTGGCTGACCGTACACACTGCTCCGTTCTGGTTGTTTCAAAACCTATAGCTCTTTTTAGAAAAATCAGTTCTTATTTTTCGAAAATTTCTCAGATCCTCAGTTTGAGTTCAGATATGCCCGAAGCTGCATCCGAGTCCCTCACACCAATGCTTTGATACCAACTTGTAACGATGTAATTTTTAAAACAAATTTTTCATTTTTCAACAACCAAATTTATATGTAAAATATTCTCAAAAAAGTATTCCACAATAGTTATCAAATCAAAACATATCCCAAGATCACAAAATCAAATCTCCTCTCTGTATGTACGGGTCACGCCAGCGCCTTTCCACGGTCCTCGCTAGTACCTGAAACACATAACACAACAACTATAAGCATAAATGCTTATTGAGTTCCCCAAAATACCACATACAACACATACGCTACTTGAGGCTACTGTACGACCCTCCGACCGATGTGTCTCAGTGGGACCCTCTGGTCCCGTAGCTCGTTGGACCCTCTGGTCCGGTCATAGCTTGTTGGGCCCTCTGGCCCGGTCTGTCTCATTAGACCCGCCGGTCTGTTCTGAATCGTTGGACCCTCCGGTCCAGCCTATACAATTATATATCATACTTACATCACATATCACATAATCTCATACATGGCACACAATCTCATACATAGCACATAAGACCTTCCGGTCAACTCATATTACCACTCTAGGTAACGTATAGTGAGAAGACTCACCTCGTGTAACTCGGTAACTCCTAAATCTCGGACTCCGTGAAAATAGGATCTAGCCTCCGCCTAAGCATACGAAATAAACACTCGGCATCAATACATTTCCCAAGGCTAAACCATTCCCTCTCTTAGCACTCTCAGGAGGGCAAAAGACCATTTTACCCCTCTCATAGCGCAAATACCCTAAAGTTGACCAAACCCTAAAAGTCAACAAAAGTCAACCCTCCGGGTTACACTGCGCGTACCAATCATGTACGCTGGGCATACCCGGTGCCTTCACAGAATC
Organism: Lactuca saligna; assembly: GCF_052625555.1. NCBI lineage: Eukaryota > Viridiplantae > Streptophyta > Magnoliopsida > Asterales > Asteraceae > Lactuca > Lactuca saligna. The sequence continues at coordinate 74,363,443 of NC_136417.1, forward strand.
GGGGTGCGCCACCCCCTACGCTGCGCGTACTGGGATTACGCCCGAGTAAATCCCAGTTCAGCCATATTGAGTATGGTGGTCTTAAACGGTTAAGACAAGAACTCATATTCAGATATGACTTCTCTAAAGGTCCTTACTCCATAAAGTTGAAACCTTTAAGCCTTGCATGGCTGAAAAGATCATCTATTACTCAAAGCACCTTTCCTCTTCCCATATTAAGACCCTAACTCATGCATGACTCAATATCCACGACCAAGATTGAATTTTTATGAATCCTCAACACATATTACACTGGGAAAGGCCAGATCTATGCTTATGGAGACTCTTTGCACACAAAGTCTCCACCTTTGAACCAAAAACCCTAAAATGGGTCCAAAAAGCAAAACTATTGAAGGACAAGGAAAGCCTTGAGCTTTTTACCTCAAAAGGGATCTCCAACCACTATAGAACTCGGATCTACTCTTGCTCTTCCACTTCTAGCTCCAACAATGGCTTCCTCTTCTCCTTCTTCACCTCAAAAAGGTACCTTTAAGCTCAAAAAGACACACACAAGCTTAAACACGAATTTATGCACTCTAAGGGCTCACTCAAGGGGGTATGGTGGCTGGGGCAAAGGACTAGTCATTCCTTTTATAGTGCACAAGCCAGAATTTAGGGTTTTCATCTGGGCACACTACGCCCAGCGTAACCCTCGGTACGCCCAGCGTACCCGGGCGAGTCTGCGTCCAAAATAAGCACGTGAGTACGCGCGGCGTACGCTTCTTCACGCCAAGCGTACTCAGAAATCCAACATATAACTTTAAGGGACTCATCTTGCCAACTCTCAAAGAAGAAGGGTCATAAGGCTTACCTGAATTTCGGGCTATTACAATGTCAGTCTTCGTCTTGAGGATCCATTTGCACCCGACTGTCTTACGATCCGGTACATTGTCAACCAAGTTCCAAACTTGAATTTCATACATAGACCGGATATCGTTGTCCATAGGCTCTTTCCATTTAGCAGACTCGGGGCCTGCCATAGCTTCCTTGTAGTTGTTAGGTTCATCCAGATTTACCAGTGTGCTATCAAAAATAAATGTATCACCTTCTGCGGTAATATGGAATCCATAAAACTCAGGTGGAACTCTAACTCTACTGGAACGCCTCAGAGGTACGAACTCATCAATTGGCTCAGCCAGAGTCTCCTCCTCAGGTTGAGTGCTAGTGTTTGAGGATCCTTCATCTCTTGACTCTTGAAGCTCTTCAAGGTCAATTTGCCTCACACTATCCCCTTGGCATATGATTTCTCTCTCACGAAAGAATCCTCTCCTCGCGGCGAAGACAACATTGTCACTCGGTCTGTAGAGGAGATATCCAAAGGACTTTTGTGGGTAGTCGATGAAAATACATCGCTCACTCCAAGGTTCGAGCTTGTCATGAGTCTCGCATCTCACGAAAGCCTCGCAACCCCAAACCTTGATGTGGTCTAATGTGGGAACCTTCCCAGTCCACATCTCGTGAGGTGTTTTGGAAACCTTTTTGTTACGGACTAGATTAAGGATATATGTGGTAGTCTCTAAGGCATACCCCCAGAATGAGATAGGTAACGAAGCGCAACTCATCATGGAATGAACGATGTATAGCAAGGTTCTATTGCGCCTCTCAACCACACCAATAAGTTGTGGTGTCTTAAGTGGCGTCAATTATGAAACAATTCCATATTCCTTAAGATAGTCAAGGAACTCGATACTAAGATACTCTCCTCCTCAATCAGATCGAATCATTTTTATCTTCCTGCCCAATTGATTCTCCACTTCTTGCTTAAACTCTTTGAACTTTTCAAAGGTTTTTGACTTATGCTTGATTAAGTAGACATAGCCATATCTACTATAATCATCAGTAAAAGTCACATAGAAGCGATTAGAATCCCTTGTGGCGGTTCTGAATGGTCCACACACATCAGTGTGTATGAGGTCCAATAGACCTTCACCCATTTCTCAAGTACCAATGAAGGGTGACTTGGTCATCTTTCCAAGTAAATAAGATTTCCAAGTGTCATCCGAATTTAACTCGAATGAATCCAAAACTCCATCCTTTTGGAGTTGGGCAATGCCCTTCTTGTTGAGATGTCCAAGACGATAACGCCACAAGCATGTTTTATCCAAATCATTGGAAGAATCAATGTCTATCACATTATTTCCTAAGTTATCTACAAAATTCACAGTTTCATACACACCATTGCAATGTAATGCATCAAAATAAAATACACCATTGTAATAAGCATTAATAGTACCAACTTCATTATTAAACGAAAAGGTAAAATCTTATTTATACAAACTGTGAAAGGAAATAATATTTCTCGCCATATCGACTGAGTAACAACAATTATTCAAATCTAAATTTAAACCATTACTAAGAAATAAAAAAATAAACTCCAATCTTGGTCACATGATACATTTTCCTATTTCCCATGATTAAGCTTATTTTCCCATGCTCCACATCCCTACTTCTTTTTAGTCCCTGCAAATCAGAACAAATGTGAAATCCACAACCTGTATCAAGGACCCAAGAATTAGCATGTGATGAATTTTTAGATAGAATAGTGTAAATACCTGCAAAGAAAGGGTTTGATCTTCCCATCCTTTATCTCCTACAAGTACTTTAGGCAGCTTCGTTTCCAGTTCCCTTTTTCATCGCAGTGGAAGTACTCTGCATCCTTCGGATTACAAGAATTAGCAGAACCAACATTGGTCCCACTACAAGAGGATCCATCAAGAGACTTTCCCTTGGGGCTCTTGGAGGGAGATTTCCTCTTCTTTCCCTTTCCATGTTCGATTGCCGAAACAGAGGAAGAAGTAGTAGTAGTAGCAGTAGACACAACCGATTTTCCTTTCATGTTGCTTTCAATAGTCCTTAAAAAGCATTCAAGCTTGCTAAGAGTGACCACCTCCTTGTTCATATGATAATGTTGGGTTTTAAGCACTATAACACTCCTATGGTGCACATGCAACCCAATATGCTTTGGATCTATGTTTTCTCTAATTATACAAGCATTTTGTTTTTCTAAGCATTCGCTCTATCTAGCATACAATTGAAGCTATATAATATAAAACTTTAGTTTGGATGTTTACCTCTTGAGTAGGGTAGAGTTCTTGACCTTTGAAATCTTTAGCACCTCAAGTATGATGCCTCTATTGGTTCACAAACACCAAAATGCAAAAGGAGGCTTGAGAGAATAAGTTGGTTATATCTAAAAGATGGTCTAGCCGATTTCTCTTCTAAAGGGTTCTATTTATAGTGTTGCACATGTTAGGGTTACACTTTGCAAACCCTAATAACCCATGACTTTCCACATGCTCATGATCCATGGGTTTAACCTCCATGGACTATCCATGGATTGGTATAGCCCACCTACATAATCAGGGATCATTGGCCCACACTATAAGAATGGTTGATTTACATAATAAATCCCCCTATATTTAATTAGTATCTTATGATCACAAAATTAATTCTTGATCAATACTAATTAAATAATATGATTTCATATTAATATATTATACTCGTAATATATTAATAAACCATAAACTACCTTATTCTCAAAATCCATCCTATCAAGTTGCACTGGTGAAGTCAACCAAAAAAGGACCATGCTACAATCGGTTCAAGTACATCCCAGTTATAGTTATGGGCTTAGACACTAAATCCAACAGTCTCCCACTTGGATAAGTCTAGTAACTATAACTACCAATGTGACTTCCGGATCTGACTTAGCAATCGTAAGATATCAAAAGCCGCTGTCAACTCTGACCCATTTAGCAACACATCCTTTAGATAAGGGATCATATAATCCTCTATTCTCAAGATATCAGGTGCACAAATAAATGGAACAATGTCATACTTATTGTCCAGCAGTTTGTTTCATGATTTCCAATTCTTCTGACCTAGAACATAACTAAACACCTCAATTTAGTTCTGATCAGGCCCGACACATACTCAAAACAGAAACATCGAGGGGCCAAGATATCGATTTTAATCCTATTAGGATAAAAGGGAACAAATAAACTTCGACATTATATGCTTGTACTGACTACTCATCAAATCATGCACAATGATACGTTTTATAACATCAAGTTACTGATGCTTTTTCTTATCATCAATGCACAACGAACTTGTAGTCAACAACACATATATCTTGGTTGGAAGACCTATATGATATTATCGTCTCACGATCACTCGAGATAAATTCCATTAAGTGATTCAAGTGAGCACGGGTTGATCCAATACTAAATCTGCAAGCCAACTCATGATAGTCTTCTTTCATACCAACTTCCAAAGTATGATTGACTATGGATAGTTTGAATAAATCTTATTATTCTGGAAGTCAAAACATGTAAAGTGAAACACAAGAATAATACTAATACAATATGGCCCCAAAACTTGTCAGCGTAAATAAAACACCTTTTATTTAATCACCATATTGATTACTTATTATTCATTGTATAATGTTTCGATTGATCAACTTAACACTTGAATTAAAAAAATAGTTATCCCATGCTCCAAGCATGAACAATATGTTTACATAGGGTCCTTACTTTGTGAAATAAATCAATTTGATTTCCAATTAAACTCATTTCACAATTCCAAATCTTTAAGTGTAAGAATACAAAATTCTTGCCACTATTAGAATGTGTTATTTATATGGCCTTAATCGAAAGGAGTACTCAGATCGCAAAGTAAAAGCACTGACAATGACCATCCATTCACGTCTGTTCGCACAGATCAAGGAGGCACCATTAGAAGCCTTGAAACCTAATAATGTAGAAGGTGAAACCTTAAGAGGAATGGAGAAGAACTTAGAAATCAAGGGTGACGGAGTTCGTTATCTCAAGAATCAGATCTGGACAACGAAGTTTAGTGGCTATAGAGATGTTGTCATGAACGAAGCTCGGATGACTCAATAATCCGTTCCCCCAATTTCAGACAAGATGTATATGGACCTCAAGAAACTCTATTGGTGGCCGAACATGAAAGCAGAGATTTGCTACCTATGTGGGCAAGTGCCTGACTTGCGCCAAAGTCAAGGTAGAATACCTGAAGCCCTCAGGTTTACTACAACAATCAGAGATACTTGAGTGGAAGTGGGAGTGGATTACTATGGATTTCATAACCAAGTTGCCCAAGACCATGGGTGGTCATGACACCATTAGGGTAATCGTCGACTGATTAACCAAATCCGCACACTTCCTACCAATTAAAGAAACCGACAAGATGGAGAAACTGACCAGAATGTATATTAAAGAGGTAGTACAACTGCATGGTGTGCCCATATATATTATCTCTAAAAAAGATAGTCGATTCAACTCACGATTATGGCAGTCACTACAACAATCTGGTGGAACTAGGTTGGACATGAGTACATCCTACCACCCATAGAACGACGGGCGGAGCGAAAGAACAATCCAAACATTGGAGGATATGTTGAGATCCTATGTGATAAAGTTTGGTAAAACTTAGGATACCCATTTACCATTCATCAATTTTTCATACAACAATAGCTATCACACTAACATCAGAGTTGCTCCATTCGAAGCCCTCTATGGCCGAAAGTGCAAATCACCTCTATGTTGGGCCGAGGTGGGCGACACACAACTAGCAAGGGGGCAAGTTCCCGACAACACTCTCACCAACCCCGAGATCATACGACAAACAACGGAGAATATCATTCAAATTCGTGAACGACAGAAGCCTTCTCGAGATAGAAAGAAAAGCTACGCAGACAAGAGACAAAAATCGTTGGAATTTCAGGTTGGTGATCGCGTGCTATTGAAAGTCTCACCCTGGAAGGGAATGATACGCTTTGGAAAGCATGGAAAACTAAATCCAAGGTACATTGGTCCTTTTGAAATCATTGCTAGAATCGGCCCAGTAGCTTACAAACTACAACTACCACAAGAACTTAGTAACGTACACCCCATCTTTCACCTGTCAAATCTAAAGAAATGTTTTTCCAATGAAAATCTTGTAATCCTACTCGATGAAATCGAGGTAAATGAGAGTCTCCACTTTATCGAAGAGCTAGTGGAAATCATGAATAGGTAAATGAGAGTCTCCATGAGGACCTGATTTCACTTGGGAACATGAAGACCAGATGAAACAGAAGTACCCGCATCTTTTCCCCAGAAATTGAAGTCCCACTCAAAGATCAAATTTTTGGACGAAAGTCCATCTAACGGAGAGATGATGTGACAACTTGAAAATTTTTAGAACAAACTAGGTCTAAACTTCAACCATGTACCAGTGAATTCACAATGTAATTTGATGCAATAGAACTATGATTGTCATGAAGCATTTTTATAATAAGTTAAGAATAAAAATAAAATAATAGATAGACACAATATCTATGAAGAAAATTGTAGTGGTTGGGAACAGGATTCTGGAGATATAAAGAACGCCAAAATACGAGTTATAACGAAGAAGTTATCATCTGTCGAAGTTTCGCGACAAAACTGGCACGACATCTGCAATCGTAAAAAGTGAGTTTACATAAGAATACTTTTTAGCCTTAGTGATCTAAATCAAAATTGTAGAGTATGTCCCCACCTACGCGTGGATATTAAGAACGTCAAAACGGAGCTTGTATGTAAACGTTATGACCTTTCGAAGATACAACTGCCTGAGAGCATGACATGTGTCAAAACCCTAAACTGACTGGACTCACGACATTAGAATGATTTCTCACGACGTGAGGAGTCAAGACACCACCTTTCAAGCCTAGAATGAAAATGGCAAGTCTACATTTAAGGCTCACATTGTTAACATGTTTTCTTACGACGTGAGGAGTCAAATGGACATCTTCTGAAGCTAGGGACGAAAACGGCGGGTCTACGAGGTGAGTAGGATTGAGCTCACGACGTGAGCATGAATGGCTCACGATGTGAGAGACTAAAAATCAGCCTATAAATAGCAAGCTTGACCATTTCACTTCTTAAACCAAATTATTTTCTCTCTTTCTCTCTCGTTTACTAAAGGCATTCCACTTCCCGAGCCCGACGATCACGAAACGCTGACCGTTTCTAGTTAGATTCTAACCGCAATTACCCTCAAGGTGAGTTCATAACCCTACATTTTTACAAAGTTTTTCTATGTTTTAGGGGGGAATACAAGTAAGACCTAAGAAAATTTACATTATAAAAGCAACCATTCAAATATGTTTAATTACCATTTTTATGAAAAGTGATAAATACATTAAATGACTTTATTATCAAACTCGTATATTATTACGGGCAAAGTTTTGGTAAAAGCGTAACGATGTGAAACACAAACACAAAATACTTATTTTCTTATTTATATATATATATATATATATATATATATATATATATATATATATATATATATGTATATATATATATATATATATTGAGTACTACTTGGTTTCTATGATAAACTATATACATACGGCTGACGAAACTTTTCCCCTTTGTCACCCCTTGATCAAAGGGTATAATAATATAATTTGATATATAATTATATTACGTCGTTTCATTATTATCCAGACCAAGGGGATAATTACATATACAAACATTTTCAGTACAAAAACACGTAAACTCATTGAACAACTTTGTGAGACATACTCTTCACAATATGCTACAAAGTACAAAAGAAAGTCTTGTTTTATAACCAAAGTCTCCTAGACGGAGACATGATCTTTTGTGTGTAGATATATACGGACAATCCCACACCTAAATTGTTAGCTATAGTTAGACCGGCAGATATGGGGTGACAAATGTCATAACATTCCGACGGCTGAAGAATGTCGCGACAGGGCAACATCGGTCATCAATACGGTTATAAAAACGCACATAAAGCAACAACAACTCTTTTAGTTTATGCAAAAGCATTTCTTCAAGCGGTTTTATATGCATGATTAAAATTGTGTAATACTATTTTAAGTATGGAAAATACTTATACATTACGGCCATGATACATTTAAGACTACAATACATTTTATGGAAATATATAGGATTTACATACTACAAATGCTTATGAAGTCACCAACTTAATTGTTGATACTCTTTTCAAACAACTTGTATCCTTAGGGAATCAGTAAAACAGTTAACCACATGATTTTGAGGATGAGATGCTAAGGCGCCTAAATAAATCTTTTGGCAATATATTATAATTGTCTTTTGAAACATGTAACGCATACAAATGATGTAACTATTTCAATTATATATACGTTAGTTGTGGTGCATTGATCATTTATACTCAACTATTATGATATTATACATGATACTCACTCGCCCCCAGACGTTTCCGCCAACCTGGTTTGAGCGTGTAACAAACAGTGATACCTTCGACTGAGGTAGTTCCCTCGAAATCAGTGGTATTGAAATGATTGAAGAAACTGGCTCATAAACCACACCATTCCCCTGAAAGATTAAAAAATTTTACACAAACACTGACTCGCAATCCACAAATCAATCGGAAGGGGGTTGTGATTTGTGAAATTCCATCAAAAGTATCTCCAACATCGAAGAAAAGACGTGCAGAAGGCATGGCCAAAAATATTACAAAGACAAAAAAGCGGGTGATAGTTGACGACGAATGTGACAACCCGATATTTCAACTCTATGTAAACGACCTAAAAAGTCAAGTATTGTAACCACGTTCGTTATAATGAAATTAACTTCGAAAATAAAATATCCAAAAATCACTAATTAATTTACCTATTATGTTAGATGTCATTAAACCGTGATCGTACGTAAAAAGAACGCCTAAATCTGACTTTGTATAAGGAAGTTATGAATTTTCCAAGTTCGGCTTAGCAACGGACAGCTAAAACTCGAAATAGACATCGAGCGACTTTTGACCGGAATGACCTAAATGAGAATCGAAGGTCTCGGCAATGGTTTTTCAACGGTAAAAAGTCTGGCAAAAACAGACGTCAGATAATGAAGTTATGAATTTCTAATGAAATTTTCTTACCACAAACTTTTAAAAATAAATAATAAAAATAATTTCAAAATTTGCCGACAGAATCTAAAAGAAAGTTGTAGAGTTTAGTCTCACCTACGCGTGGATATAAAGAACGTCGAAAACGGAGTTCGTATGAAGAAGATATGAAATTTTGAAGTTTATTAAATATTAAATATATAAATTTTAATGGAAATTTCGGTATTATCCGAAGGCTGAGCCACGCACGCGTACGCCCAGCGTACTCAAGGCCTAGGCCTCGGATCGTCCACGTCGCGCCCTATGCGAGGCTATGCCCCGTCCCATCCGGAGTCCGAAGCAGTCGAGGATGCGCTCATGCGTGACGCACGCGTACGCCCTGCGTACGGAGGCGGTTCCCACTCCCTATAAATGGGATGCAAGGGTTCCGAAGGAAACAGTCATTTCCATTCATATCTCATGCGTTTTTGCCTCGTTTTCTGTGCCCGTGCTATCCCGAAGTCCCGGTTACCTTGCTCAAGTCCCGAGGGTCGTTTGTGCTCCTGAGATTCCCGAGAATCCCGAGAAAATCCACTTTTTCGAGTCGAAATTCTGTCCGGTTTTCATCTCGCCTTCTCCGATCTTTCAAGTGAGTTCATACCCCTATAATTCACACCTTTAAATGTTTTATAAGTACTTTTATATGCTTTTAAGGGGGGGGGAGGGGAATACAAGTAAAACACTTGATTATTATCGTGTGTTATATAAAGTTTCATTATACGAGTTTTATCAATGGAATCATATGTGATTTATAACTATTATAGGGAAAACTTTCCTATGTAAATTTTGCCACGATAACATCTTATCTTTTAAAATTAGAAATGATTTATGTATTTATGTAAATCAAACACTCTGTTTATACTACAAGTATATGTGTCCAGTTTTGGCACTACAAAAATTATACTTTTCATAACAAGTGAGCATTTTCACTAGGGATTACTATACAAACGAAACACACTTTTAGAAAACTATAATAGGTATAGTTTTACGAGAATACTACGAACTTTTACATACTGGAAATACTATTTTAAGAAGTTACTTTCATATACAAGAACAAACGAAGATTTTCACACGTAAATCTGTTTTATACTAAGTTTTGTGAGACATTAAACTTCACATAAGCTCGAGTACACATTTCAAGTCCTGTATTATACACCAGAATCCCTTGGAGGGGGAGCATGGTGTTTGTATATAGATCTATACGGGATTGACAACCCCGCACCCTGACATTTAGCTACAGTACACCATTTGGGGTGACATATGTCAGAACATTCCAACGCCTGAAGAACGTTGTGTATAGGCATTCCTTGTCAATAGCATGGTTATAAAACTCACATAAAGTATTAAAAACACATTGATTTACGGGGTTTTTCAGACATATTGGAGGTTTTATACGTACATAAATTTATTTACCTTATGCATGAACAACCTAATTGTGACATAAGTTTGGAACTTCTAAACCACTACTCATAGATGGGAAAACATCAACTTTTTACAAACATTGGTCTTGATTTAAGGCTACATTTATACCAGTAGGAAATATGGGATTTTCTAGAAACTAACAAACAAAAACAAACCATTTCATTTTCATACAAATACAATCATTAAATGCTTAAATGTTGATCTACTCTTTCAAAACTACTTGTACGTCCCAGGGACTCAGTAATTACAGGTACCAAACAACTTTTGAAGAAGGAACACTGCGGCACTAGTTTAAAGTCATATTTTGGCATCATATTGTAATTGGTTTTGAACATGTACTCTTTTAACAATGTAAACTTTCAATTATATATATGATGGTCGTATTGCTTTCTTTACTATGTATTCATTTGTTACGTTACCACATGAAGTCATCCGCCCCCGAACGTTTCCGCCGTTCCGGTTTGGGGGTGTGACAGATTGGTATCAGAGCAATGTTTATAGTGAACTAAGTATATCGAACCTCATAAGATATACAAACTATAAATGCTTAGGGACAAAAATTCTCTGACAAAAGATTTTCACACCTAAAATCCTTATTTCATTTAAATCGATTATTTTAGGTTGTGAAAATACAAAATACATGCATACAACGACACATTTTCATGATGAGAACTATACAAAAAGTATTAAGACGAGTTGGACACTACAATTAGTTCTCAAGATATGTAAACGAATTTGGGATAAATATAGCCTGATCAACTATATTTATCTGAGATTCGACTAACGTATATCGAGGAATGATTGTAGTGAGCAACAAGTCAAAACTTACCAAAATAGACACTAGTATCAAACGTACAATTTAAATACTATAGGAATATTTGGTGCATACAATAGATTAATTAGTGTTACATGTTTTCAAGTTTTGTTCAAATCTTATAACCCTATTCTCGTATAGTCAAATGGCGGGATTTCACCCACAAGGGGACCCCTACTACCCGAACCAGGGCAATGGAGGATGGTTAGAGGAGGATCCGGAAGAGGATGAAGAACCTATCGAGTTGGAAGAAGGGGACGACTCTGGTACAGACTCAAAAACAGAAGTAGTCGACCCTCTAGCCATTAGGAGGAACTTCCAAGGACCAACTCCCGTTTGGGGAAGTCACCTCCACCATTGGAGCCAACAACAAGGGATATGCTCTCCCTACGGTATGTGTCGAAACTTCTACGACATCAGGGACGGAGGTTCAGCCAACAGAGCACTTCCGGTCATGGTAGGTAAACTGGCCAACCAGTCTTATCAATCGGGGGTCCAAGCAAATCGAATTCGTGAAGCTAACGTGGAAGTACAAGTTCACACGGCCGACATCCGTCGTCTGGATATGTTGCAGAATGACACCCACCTCCGCGCCGATGCATTCCAAACACGAATGAATGCAGCCCTCACAGAGTTGAGGGAACAGCAAGCCGCCTTCGATAGGCGTCTTATGGAATCAAAGCAATCAGATGCGGAGTCAAGCTCCAAGCGTAACACATGCCGCAAGTAGTACTTGCGAAAACCACAAATTTTGTTATAAGTTAGGACCTCGGCTAAAAGTTTTTACTTTCTTAAAAATCTTGTAATCGGAGGCCCTTTTAAGGGTCAAATTTTCATGATCGTGGTATCATCTATTATATTAATATAATTTGCACGCTAGTATTACTACGTTGAGTATTTCGTTCAATCTTTAAAATATCATGGAAAAACCATACGCTTGTTCATATATTCGGATTTACGAATAACCTTGGTTCTTCTATCTTTGAGACTCATACTATCATTTGATGTTGAACTATAGCGATTTAGTTCATGAGACACATACATTTTCTATACTATGGACTTCTTACCCTTATCTTTTCAATCTTTAGTTGAAGGATGCCTCCACGTAGAAATCCAAGACGAAACAACGGTGGGGTAGCACCGATACCACCACCACCTCCACCTCCTCAATTTGATGTTGTCATGTTGCAGGCAGCAGTCACCGCAGCTGTGGCGGCTGCCATGTCACAGATCAATACCCCTGTTACTACTGGTTCAGGAATTGGTATACATCCTTCCAACCATGGCGATAGTCATGGGCAACCCCGGGAATGCACCTATAAAGACTTTACGAATGCTAAACCCCGGATGTTTAATGGAACGGGTGGTGTGATGATTTTAAGGCAATGGATTGAAAGGACGGAATCAGTCTTTGAAATCTGCTCCTACCCCGAACACAGCAAAGTCAAGTTTGCAACTTACACACTTACTGATCAAGCTTTAACTTGGTGGAATGGCCACGTTAAGGTACTTACTCTGATAGTGGTAAACTCAATAAGCTAGGAGAGCTTGAAAATCATGCTGATGAGGGAGTACTGTCCACGAGGAGAGATTCAAAAACTCGAGCACGAACTCTGGACTCTTGGAATGATTGGTACCGACATAGCAACTTATACCAACAGATTCTGCGATCTGGAAATCCTTTGCCCATATATGATTGCTCCCGAGAGCAAGAAAATAGAGCGATACATTTGGGGACTGTCGCCCCAAATTCAGTCAAGCGTGTTAGCTTCAAAACCTGACACTTTTGAAAGTGCCAAAGAGCTAGCACAATCGCTTATTAATCACGGAAATCATCAAAACTCAACACTTTCTACACCATAACCACAAAAGGGAAACAACAACAACAACAATAACAAGAAGAGAGGGTGGAATAAGGGGAAGGGTGGGTCTTCCCAAGAATCCTCGAAGAAACAACAACTGGTTACAGTAAATGCTGCTACTGTACCTACTACCGTTCCTACAAATCTCTACCCAACAAAGGCTTATGTGGGCAACTTCCCAAAGTGCACCAAATGCAATTACCACCACCATGGACCTTGTCGAGAAATGCAGTGCTCCAACTGCAACAGAAAGGGACACACTGTCCGTTTCTGCAAGGCCCCCGTAAAGCCAATCACTCAAGTTCCCAATGCTGGTGTAGGCCAAGCGTGCTACGGTTGTGGCGATGTGGGCCACTACAAAAGAAACTGCCCAAAGGCAACGAATACCGGCGGAGTGGGACGAGTGTGACAACCCCAAATATATTGCCGTTACAAACCCTATTTTCACTAACGGAATGCGTCACTATATGTTATTTTCGGTAATGTTTGGAGTCGTCAATAAACAAATATCTAGTTATTTATATGTTCCGATATTATCATAAGTATTTATAACTTGTAAATGTTAACCCCGTTTAACTAAATAGAGTTATATTACTTTTCAACCACTTCACCCGGGTAAAAAGTTTTACCCCGTTAAACTTTAGCATCGGATAGCCGTGTATCGGGTGCAATACCCGAGACATATATAAACAAATGGACACTACAATTGAACTCTTTTACCACACCTTCACTCTCTCTCACTACTTTCTCTCTCTAGACCCGAAACCGACCCCAAATCCGCAAATTCCGGCTTCCAAACGTAAGGACTCATTCCCTATCTTATTCTAAACATACTTCATTGTATTTAGAGGCCAAAAATCATGGAAAACAAGGACCAAAAGGGAGTTTATGGCCTAAGAAGCCCCTTAGGACGTAAACACCTAAAAACTTGCCAAAAACCTCATTTTTCCTTCCTTTAAGTTTATGTACTAATTAAGGGATATACCTAGGAGATTTTGGACATTAAAACACAAGAGTTTGAAGCTTAAAAAGGAGTTTATGGCCCAAGCTTATGCTTAGGTCGTAAACACCCGAAAAACCCTTGTTAAAAGCCCCAAAAACTCATCTAGGGTGTTTAGTAATTTAGTCTTGACACTAGGAAATGTTTAACTGCATTAAACAACACCATTTGAGGACAAAAAGAGGAGTTTACGGCCAAGTTTAAGCTTGGGCCGTAAACACCCAAATTTTATGTCAAACAAGTCCCAAAAACTTATCTAAGGCATGTAAGGAATTTAGCTAAGGCCCTAGGAAGTGTGTTGTACCTTTAAACTTCTCATTTTGAGGCCAAAAGAAGAGTTTACGGCCAAGGATATTCTTGGGCCGTAAAATCCCCAATTCTTATGCCAAAATGTCCCAAAACTCCATCTAAGGCCTTCTAGAATTTACCTAAGGTGAAGGGAAGTGTGTTGTACCAATTAAACATCCATTTTGAGGGATTAAATGGAGTTTACGGCCCAAGAACAAGTCTTGGCCGTAAACTCCCCAAAATTTCACAAAATGAGGGTTTAATCCCTCCATATTAGTTCAAGACACATACTATTAAATTAAGGAAGTGAAATAAGGCTTTAAACTTGTATTTTGGAAGACCACATGAGTTTACGGCCAAGCCTAGGGGGCTTACGGCCGTAAACTCCCAAGGAGTGCCCTTTGGGCCGTAAACTCCAAGGGAGTGAACTCATGGACCCTCCCGTAAATCTTTCTTAGCCTTATACCACTCCCGGGAACCCCGTCTAGGCCCTAAAACCCCGAATCGATGCTAATATGCCTAAATACTTAAATGGAAAGCATAAAATGATTAATGTCTTCTAAAACACATATTTTCATATGACATTTGGGTCCTAAAAGGTGCACAAGCCTTTATTTAGAACAAAACGCTCAACCGACACTCTTACCCGATTTACCCGATTCACCCGATTTACGCGATTTCAGGTGAGTTCATACCCCTTTAATGAACCTTTCAAATGTTTTATATGTTTTAGGGGGGAGATACAAGTTGAATATACATGTTTATGAAAAGTTACACAAGGCAGTAAATCATGTTACAGAATTAATCACATGTGATTCACTACCTGTAGTTCAAATCACATGTGATTTATCACTATGCCTTATAAATCAGTCATTTGTTTTCAAAACTATTTTGGATAAACAAACAAGTTTTAAATGTTTCTTTTGTACAATACTTTTATTTAATAAATCTCCTTATAAAAATGTAACCACACTGATAAATTTATATAAGTAAGACTTGAAGGACTTAGGACCGATAGCTCGCCTTATTTCCTGTTCTTGTTTGATTGTGGGCTTAGGGTAGTGGTTATCCGTCCGACTGTCATTGATTTCTTAGTTATATATCTCATATATTAGTACGGATTACGAGTACTTCTTATCTCATTAGATGCCTAAATCACTAACCTTTCTAGAACCACACACACTAAATTAACTATAATAGGTATAGTTAAGGTCTCTATCCCTCGTTTTAACTACTACTCTACACTACTATAATTCTCTCTATTATGAAACTATATACTAATAAGAGAATACAATACGAGTCATACAAAAGACTACTCCACTATAATACAAGGGAAAGTACTAATCATGAGATAACTCATTAACCCACTACGAGATACTCTATTCGCTACGCACTACGCCCGAAGTTTTCCGATAGGAAGACGACACTACATGTATAGATCTATACGGGGCAGACGTTATTACATCCTGACTGTTAATTTCAGTCCGAGCTGCTCGGGTCCAGGGATGCCTTTACTTCACTACGCTATTCATGACCGGGAAGGTCATGGGGGCCCACTATTACTCACACTATTGGTAACATACAAGAAATACACTATAACCGCACTAAAATACTAAACAAAGGATAAAGTTAATATCCCGAAGTAAATAAGTATCTAATACTAAAAGTAGCTGCACCACTATTATTACTTCAAGTACAACTTACCATATGGCTTTACTTATGGGTGAGTCACTATTATACTTCCATGATTAATGGTTTTTCAAAGACGAAAATGTCATATTTCTTAAAGGTTTTTCACTACTATACATTTCTGGGAAATATAGGATTTTCTAGGTTTTACTACTACTTATGACTGTAAACTTTAACTTTCGTACTATCGATTCTAATGCTTTTTATATAAGAACTCACACTAAACTCTTATGAACTCACCAACTTTATGATGATATTCTTTTCAAAATAACTTGTATCTTCAGGTCAAAGATAAACAGGTACGACTGCAGCATTTTTGGAGAAGATGGAGCATGCTAGACCCATCTCTTATTTTTGTTTACTTTTGGTGTTTGCTGAACATTATAAAACACACTTGTAAATACACTCACTATGTAAATGAAATGGTTGTATGTTTCTTTCTTTTACTATTATGCAATTGTGATGATACCGTACACTACGTCCTCCACCCCGAAACGTATTCCGCCGTTATCGGTTTTGGGGTGTGATAGATTGGTATCAGAGCATTGTTTATAGTGAATCAAGTATATCAACCTATAAAAAGATATACGAACTATAAACACTTCGGGACTAAAACACTCTGACCAAGAATATATATTGTTAAGTATCTAAAGGATTTAACTAAGTATATATATGTATATACACATATCACTATAAAACACAGAAGTCAGTATCTTCCTAGAACAAAGCAAAAGTATTAAGATTGTTGGATAGCACGATTGGGCATAGAGACATATATTCACATTTAGGGGGATGTAGCCTGATCAACTACGTTTTCCTGGGAGTGACTAACATGTGCCTAAGCTTGGTTGTGGTGTTACAACAAGTCTAAAACTTACCAACACTACCACAATAATGTTAGCATAAGAATACTATGGGAGTATTCTGTACCTCTAAAAAATAAAATAAAATAAAAAAAAAAAAAAAAAAAAACATACATCTGTGAGAACTAAAAAAGGTTCGTTACTGATGGAGCAATAGTTGCTAAATGGATACTTTCCGGTTACATGTGACTAGGGAATTATAGACTTAGAATCTGTGATCTTTGCTTTACTTCCTGTTCCTTGTTTGGTTGTGGATTTAGAGTTAGGGTCACTTATTCGACGTACTATCCTGCTCCAGTCACATGTAATTAGTATGCATTATGCAATTATTGGTCTAACTCATGACGATCATCTTATAAGTAATTTAGGTTAGTGCGCCTATTAATCTTCTTTTCCCTTTTTCTCGCATAGATATCATGGCTGGCTTCCACCCCCCTGGCGACCCGTACTACCCAAACCAGGGCAATGGAGGATGGCTCAGCGAAGAGTCGGACGACGATCACCCCATCCCGCTGGATGACCACCGAGCTGAAGGCTTTCCGGATAACTCCGACTCCGAGCCAGAAGTTAATAACCTACCTCCCAGAGCTCCGAACCCCAACCCCCGTCTGACATTTCAGGGTTCCACTCCTATGTGGGCCATATCTTTGCACAGATGGAGCGAGGAGCAGGGTCAGCCCATGCCATACAATGGAGACCGAAGCTTCTACAACATAAACGAAGGAGGATCAGCAGATCGGGTTCTGCCCATCATGATCCGAAGGATTACCAGGAATGTCGAGCAGGTTCAAGCTGCTATAGGTCGAGTTGTAGAAGTGGATGCCAACTCAAATCTCAACACGGTTCGCATCCATCAACTCGAAGAAGCCATGGACAGGACAAGGAGGGCCAACAAGGCTCTGCAGCATCAGCTGGCTGCATCCCGAGCCGAAGTTAGGGAACTCCGAGCACGCCAAAGGTTTCATGATCGACACCTTCAAGAAGTTATGCGTCAACTAGCGGATCTGAGGATTCGTCCAACAAGTAACCGTCGCCAGTAGAAATGTCTAGTTACCTCAATCTTTTGTTTAAAGGATTAGCCTTTTCTCTCTATGTTCCGTAGGTCTATCATCTGTAAAAATTCCTAGCTTGAAAGTGCTCTAGTTAAACCTCTAAACTGCCAATATTTTCTCTATGGTATGATGTAAGACCTACTGCTAGGTCAATTTTCATAAACTTGTGTTGCATCATTAATACCAGTATATTAGCAGTTGATTTCTCTATTCCTATTGCTCTCATTCTGATCTTGGATTATGTTGATTTAATCCACGAAACACTCTATTCATATTCGCAATAGGCTCTTACTATTGCTATCATTTCTATGATCTTCCAATGAAGGATGCCTCCACGAAAGCGTCCAAGCAGAGGAAGACCAGCAACCCAAACCCCTCCTCCACCACCTCCTCCTCCGCAGATCGACCCGGTGTTGTTCCAAACAGCGGTGACCGCGGCCGTGACAGCAGCCATGGCTCAAATGAACTCTGGGGATGCGAGCGGTGGTAACTCCAGGTTCGGCGAAGTCCATCAAAGGGTGCAGGGATGCACTTATAAGGATTTCATGAACTATAAACCTACTTTCTTCGACGGTACCGGAGGAATTCTGGCATTATCCCAATGGTTCGAAAGAACCGAAGCTGTGTTTGAGATGTGCTCTTGTCCCGAAGAGAGCAAAATCAAGTTCGCCACTGCTACCCTCACTAACAGGACCTTGACATGGTGGAACGGCCATGTCAGTGCACTTTCCTTAGTCACAGCCAATGCCATGGGCTGGGACACTCTAAAAGACCTCATGAGAGGAGAGTACTGCCCTAGGGGCGAAGTTCAAAAACCTGAGGAACAACTCTGGAACCTCAAGATGAAGGGGACTGACATAACGGCTTATACGGCCAGGTTTTGCGACTTGGCGGCTATGAGCCCCAACATGATCCCCTCTGAAAGCAAGAAGATTGAACGATACATCTGGGGTTTAGTGCCCCCGTATCGAGGAAATGTTCTAGCCTCACGCCCTACCACTTTTGACAGCGCCAAGGAATTGGCCCAGAGTCTGATCAACCACGAAATCTCTTCCACTCCAGCAACAACAACCACAACAACCACTGCACCACCCGCTTCTTCTGATAGAAAGAGAAAGCGATGGGATAAGAAGAAGGGCAAGAAAACTCAGACCTCCTCAAAGGACCAGCAAATCGTAGCAGTCCATGCTGCCACCCTCCCAGCCGCTCCAGCAGCCCCAACCCCGCCAAAAGCTTATAGCGGGAATCTACCCAAGTGTCCCAAGTGCCCTTTCCATCACAACGGCCCCTGCCGTGAACTGCAGTGTTCCAACTGCGGTCGAAAAGGCCATACTGTCCGATTTTGTAAGGCCCCTCCCAAACCTATCACGCAGGTTCCTGGTACGGGAGTGACCCCAACTTGTTATGGCTACGGAGAGGCGGGTCATTTTAAGAGAAACTGTCCGAAGACCACAAATGTTGGGGGAACTGGAAGGCTACTCGCTATCGGTCACAATGAAGCGGTAGCAGATCCCACGGTAGTCACGGGTACGTTTCTTCTCAACAACTCCTATGCCTGTGTCTTATTTGATAGTGGTGCAGAAAGAAGCTTCGTAAATCATAACTTTAAACGCTTACTCAAACAAACCCCTCAACCACTAAAAGAAACATTCGTCGTAGAAATGGCTAATGGGAAAACAGAAAGCTCTAGCAAATCTACATAGGTTGCACTCTCATGTTAGACGATCACTCATTTCCAATTGATCTTATACCAGTCTCAATCAAAAATTTCGATGTCATTGTTGGTATGGATTGGTTGAGTCTCCATCGTGCAGATATCTTATGTTCCGACAAAGCCATTCGCCTGAACCTTCCGAATCACGAAACCCTATTGATATATGGAGATAAGACGAGTACGAGTCTTCGTATCATCTCCAGTATTCAGGCTCAGAAATACCTACGCAAGGAATATCGCGCCTTTCTTGCTCACGTCGTCGACACTAACCAGAAATCGAAAGATCCAAAAGACATTCCCGTAGTATGCGATTTCCCTGATCTCTTCCCGGAGGATCTTCCCGGCCTACCTCCCAAACGTCAGGTTGAGTTCAGAATCGACCTAGTCCCAGGAGCTACTCCCATAGCTAAGTCGTCCTACCGTCTAACGCCCGCCGAAATGCAAGAACTATCCGGTCAACTCAACGAACTGCTCAGCAAGGGCTTTATAAGACCGATCTTCTCACCTTGGGGAGCTCCGGTCTTGTTCGTGAAGAAGAAGGATGGATCGTTTCGGATGTGCATCGATTATAGGGAACTCAATAAACTCACGGTTAAAAATCGCTACCCTCTCCCTCGTATCGACTATCTATTCGACCAACTACAAGGAGCAAGTTACTTCTCCAAGATTGATCTTAGATCTAGGTATCATCAGTTACGGGTGCTTGAGGAAGATGTTCCGAAGACAGCCTTCCGAACCCGCTACGGGCATTTTCAGTTCGTAGTGATGCCCTTTGGACTGACTAACGCCCCCGCAGTATTCATGGACTTGATGAATAGGGTGTGTCGTCCATACCTGGATCTGTTCGTCATCGTCTTCATTGACGATATCCTCGTCTACTCTCGGAGCGAGGAAGAACACAGGGATCATTTACGACGAATCCTGGAAACGTTGCGATCCGAAAAGTTATATGCGAAGTTCTCTAAGTGCGAGTTTTGGATCCGAACAGTTGAATTCTTAGGTCACGTGGTTAGTGAAGAAGGAATTCACCTGGATCCCTCCAAAATTAAAGCTATTGAGAACTGGTCAGCACCGAAGATGCCTACGGAAATTCGCCAATTTCTAGGCCTCGCTGGCTACTACCGTAGATTCATTCAAAACTTCTCTCGGATTGCGAAGCCTCTCACTATGCTGACACAGAAAGGCGTATCGTTCGACTGGGAAGAGAAACAGGAGAAGGCATTCCAGACCCTGAAGCGAGCCCTATGCACCGCACCAGTATTATCCCTTCCCGAAGGGACAGAAGACTTTGTTGTATATTGTGATGCATCCAATCAGGGGCTCGGTTGTGTCTTGATGCAACGAGGTAAGGTTATCGCCTATGCTTCGAGGCAGCTAAAGACCCATGAGGCGAACTACACAACTCAATACCTCGAGTTAGGAGCGGTTGTCTTCGCACTAAAAATCTGGAGACACTACTTATACGGGACGAAGAGTGTGGTGTACACTGATCATAAAAGCCTTCAACACATACTGAACCAAAAAGAACTCAACATGAGGCAGCGACGATGGGTCGAGCTACTTAACGATTACGACTGTGAAATTAGATATCACCTGGGAAAAGCCAACGTAGTAGCAGACGCACTGAGTAGGAAGGAGTATACTGGTCGAAAGGCCAAGTCGTTGGCGATGACTATCCATTCGCATCTATCCACACAGATCAAAGAGGCTCAGCTGGAAGCCTTAAAGCCTGAGAACGTGACGGGAGAATCCCTGCGAGGAATGGATAAAAATCTGGAGGTTAAGGGTGACGGAGCCTACTACTTCATGGACCGAATCTGGACTCCACGCCATGGAGGCTTTAGACACTTGGTTATGAGAGAAGCACACAACACTCGTTACTCCGTCCACCTGGGTTCAGATAAGATGTATCTGGATCTCAAAAAGCTATACTGGTGGCCGAACATGAAAGCGGAGATCGCCACCTTTGTGAGTAAGTGCCTTACTTGCGCAAAATTCAAGGTCGAATACCAAAAGTCATCAGGACTCCTCCAACAACCTGAGATACCAGAATGGAAGTGGGAGCGGATCACAATGGACTTTATAACCAAACTACCAAAGACAATGGGTGGATTAGATACCATTTGGGTTATCGTTGACAGGTTGACCAAGTCCGCACACTTCCTACCCATCAAAGAAACGGACAAGATGGAGAAACTCACTAGAATATACCTTAAAGAAATAGTACGACTGCATGGCGTCCCTATATCTATTATCTCAGACAAAGATAGTAGATTCACCTCTATGTTTTGGCAATCATTGCAAAAGGCACTAGGGACGAGGCTGGACATGAGTACAGCCTACCATCCGCAGACCGACGGACAGAGTGAGAGGACGATCCAAACCTTAGAAGATATGCTGCGAGCTTGTGTGATTGACTTCAACAAATCATGGGACACACACTTACCTCTTGTGGAGTTTTCTTACAATAATAGTTATCATACGAGTATCAAGGCAACCCCATTCGAAGCCCTCTACGGCCGTAAGTGCAGATCCCCTCTGTGCTGGGCTGAGGTGGGTGACACTCAGCTAGCTAAGGGAAGAGTTCCTGACAGCGCCCTCACTAGTCCGGAGATCATTCGAGAGACGACCGAGAATATTGTACAGATACGTGAACGACTAAAAGCCGCTAGGGATCGACAGAAAGGCTACGCCGACAAGCGAAGAAAACCCTTGGAATTCCAGGTGGGAGATCGAGTACTGTTGAAGGTCTCGCCCTGGAAGGGCACGATACGCTTTGGAAAGCGTGGAAAGCTGAACCCAAGGTACATAGGGCCTTTTGAGATTCTCGCCAGAATCGGCCCCGTAGCTTATAAACTTAACCTACCTCACGAACTAAGCAACATACACCCTACCTTCCACGTCTTGAACTTGAAGAAATGTCTGTCAGACGAGACACTCGTAATTCCCCTTGACGAGATTGAGGTCAATGAGAGCCTCAACTTCGCGGAAGAGGCTGCGGAGATTATGGATCGGGAAGTAAAACGAACGAAACAAAGCCGTATCCCAATTGTGAAAGTTCGGTGGAACGCCAAACGAGGACCGGAATTCACTTGGGAGCGCGAAGACCAAATGAAACTCAAATACCCCCATCTCTTCGCGTAGTAGTACTGTAATTCTTATCTGTATGAATTCTAAATTTCGGGACGAAATTCCACTAACGGGGGGATGATGTGACAACCCCAAATATATTGCCGTTACAAACCCTATTTTCACTAACGGAATGCGTCACTATATGTTATTTTCGGTAATGTTTGGAGTCATCAATAAACAAATATCTAGTTATTTATATGTTCCGATATTATCATAAGTATTTATAACTTGTAAATGTTAACCCCGTTTAACTAAATAGAGTTATATTACTTTTCAACCACTTCACCCGGGTAAAAAGTTTTAACCCCGTTAAACTTTAGCATCGGATAGCCGTGTATCGGGTGCAATACCCGAGACATATATAAACAAATGGACACTACAATTGAACTCTTTTACCACACCTTCACTCTCTCTCACTACTTTCTCTCTCTAGACCCGAAACCGACCCCAAATCCGCAAATTCCGGCTTCCAAACGTAAGGACTCATTCCCTATCTTATTCTAAACATACTTCATTATATTTAGAGGCCAAAAATCATGGAAAACAAGGACCAAAAGGGAGTTTATGGCCTAAGAAGCCCTTTAGGACGTAAACACCTAAAAACTTGCCAAAAACCTCATTTTTCCTTCCTTTAAGTTTATGTACTAATTAAGGGATATACCTAGGAGAGTTTGAACATTAAAACACAAGAGTTTGAAGCTTAAAAAGGAGTTTACGGCCCAAGCTTATGCTTAGGCCGTAAACACCCGAAAAACCCTTGTTAAAAGCCCCAAAAACTCATCTAGGGTGTTTAGTAATTTAGTCTTGACACTAGGAAATGTTTAAGTGCATTAAACAACACCATTTGAGGACAAAAAGAGGAGTTTATGGCCAATTCTAAGCTTGGGCCGTAAACACCCAAATTTTATGTCAAACAAGTCCCAAAAACTTATCTAAGGCATGTAAGGAATTTAGCTAAGGCCCTACGAAGTGTGTTGTACCTTTAAACTTCTCATTTTGAGGCCAAAAGAAGAGTTTACGGCCAAGGATATTCTTGGGCCGTAAACTCCCCAATTCTTATGCCAAAATGTCCCAAAACTCCATCTAAGGCCTTCTAGAATTTACCTAAGGTGAAGGGAAGTGTGTTGTACCAATTAAACATCCATTTTGAGGGATTAAATGGAGTTTACGGCCCAAGCACAAGTCTTGGCCGTAAACTCCCCAAAATGTCACAAAATGAGGGTTTAATCCCTCCATATTAGTTCAAGACACATACTATTAAATTAAGGAAGTGAAATAAGGCGTTAAACTTGTATTTTGGAAGACCACATGAGTTTACGGCCAAGCCTAGGGGGCTTACGGCCGTAAACTCCCAAGGAGTGGCCTTTGGGCCATAAACTCCAAGGGAGTGAACTCATGGACCCTCCCGTAAATCTTTCTTAGCCTTATACCACTCCCGGGAACCCCGTCTAGGCCCTAAAACCCCGAATCGATGCTAAAATGCCTAAATACTTAAATGGAAAGCATAAAATGATTAATGTCTTGTAAAACACATATTTTCATATGACATTTGGGTCCTAAAAGGTGCACAAGCCATTATTTGGAACAAAACGCTCAACCGACACTCTTACCCGATTTACCCGATTCACCCGATTTACGCAATTTCAGGTGAGTTCATACCCCTTTAATGAACCTTTCAAATGTTTTATATGTTTTAGGGGGGAGATACAAGTTGAATATACATGTTTATGAAAAGTTACACAAGGCAGTAAATCATGTTACATAATTAATCACATGTGATTCACTACCTGTAGTTCAAATCACATGTGATTTATCACTATGCCTTATAAATCAGTCATTTGTTTTCAAAACTATTTTGGATAAACAAACAAGTTTTAAATGTTTCTTTTGTACAATACTTTTATTTAATAAATCTCCTTATAAAAATGTAAACACACTGATATATTTATAAAAGTAAGACTTGAAGGACTTAGGACCGATAGCTCGCCTTATTTCCTGTTCTTGTTTGATTGTGGGCTTAGGGTAGTGGTTATCTGTCCGACTGTCGTTGATTTCTTAGTTATATATCTCGTATATTAGTACGGATTACGAGTACTTCTTATCTCATTAGATGCCTAAATCACTAACCTTTCTAGAACCACACACACTAAATTAACTATAATAGGTATAGTTAAGGTCTCTATCCCTCGTTTTAACTACTACTCTACACTACTATAATTCTCTCTATTATGAAACTATATACTAATAAGAGAATACAATACGAGTCATACAAAAGACTACTCCACTATAATACAAGGGAAAGTACTAATCATGAGATAACTCATTAACCCACTACGAGATACTCTATTCGTTACGCACTACGCCCGAAGTTTTCCAATAGGAAGACGACACTACATGTATAGATCTATACGGGGCAGACGTTATTACATCCCGACTGTTAATTTCAGTCCGAGCCGCTCAGGTCCAGGGATGCCTTAACTCCACTACACTGTTCATGACCGGGAAGGTCATGGGGGCCCGCTATTACTCACACTATTGGTAACATACAAGAAATACACTATAACCGCACTAAAATACTAAACAAAGGATAAAGTTAATATCCCGAAGTAAATAAGTATCTAATACTAAAAGTAGCTGCACCACTATTATTACTTCAAGTACAACTTACCATATGGCTTTACTTATGGGTGAGTCACTATTATACTTCCATGATTAATGGTTTTTCAAAGACGAAAATGTCATATTTCTTAAAGGTTTTTCACTACTATACATTTCTGGGAAATATAGGATTTTCTAGGTTTTACTTCTACTTATGACTGTAAACTTTAACTTTCGTACTATCGATTCTAATGCTTTTTATATAAGAACTCACACTCTACTCTTATGAACTCACCAGCTTTATGCTGATATTCTTTTCAAAATAACTTGTATCTTCAGGTCAAAGATAGACAGGTACGACTGCAACATTTTTGGAGAAGATGGAGCATGCTAGACCCATCTCTTATTTTTGTTTACTTTTGGTGTTTGCTGAACATTACAAAACACACTTGTAAACACACTCACTATGTAAATGAAATGGTTGTATGTTTCTTGCTTTTACTATTATGCAATTGTGATGATACCGTACACTACGTCCTCCACCCCGAAACGTATTCCGCCGTTATCGGTTTTGGGGTGTGACAACGATTTTTGGCTATTGGTCACAAAGAAGCCGTAGTTGATCCTATAGTAGTTGTTGGTACGTTTCTTCTCGATAATTCATATGCATGCATACTATTCGATAGTGGAGCACAGAGAAGCTTCGTGAGCCAAAACTTTATTCATTTACTTAAACATAAACCTAGCATGTTAGAAGAATCATTCACTGTAGAAATGGCAAATGGAAAAACAGAAAACACTAACTGCATATACATGGATTGTACATTAACTTTAGACGGTTACTCTTTCCCAATCAACCTCATGCCAGTCCAAATTAAAAGTTTCGATGTCATAGTTGGCATGGATTTGTTAAGTCTTCTTCGTGCCGACATCATGTGCTTTGAAAAATCCGTTCGTCTAAATCTCCCTAATGATGAAACATTAGTGATTTACGGCGACAAATCAAGTACAAATCTTCGCATCATTTCGTGCATCCAAGCTCGAAAGTGTTTGCGAAAGGATTATCAGGCATTTCTTGCACACATCGTCGATACGAGTCGGGAAGTAAAGGATATTAACAGCATTCCAGAAGTACGTGACTTCCCCAATATCTTTCCAGAAGAACTACCGGGATTACCACCACAACGCCAAGTCGAGTTCAGAATCAATTTAGTTCCAGGGGCTACCCCAGTAGCAAAATCGCCTTATCGTCTGGCACCAGTAGAGATGCAAGAACTTTCCAGTCAGCTTAACGAACTCCACCAAAAAGGATTCATTAGACCTAGTTTCTCACCTTCGGGAGCACCGGTCTTGTTTGTAAAGAAGAAAGACGGATCGTTCCGTATGTGCATCGACTACCGAGAGCTGAACAAACTTACTATCAAAAATCGTTACCCTCTGCCCCGCATTGACGACCTATTTGATCAACTTCAAGGAGCGAGCTACTTCTCGAAGATAGATCTACGATCCGGATATCACCAATTGCGAGTGCTGGAGAAAGACATTCCCAAGACAGCCTTCCGAACCCGTTATGGACACTACGAATTTGTAGTGATGCCATTCGGATTAACCAACGCACCAGCGGTATTCATAGACCTAATGAATAGGGTGTGTCATCCTTACTTGGATCAGTTTGTCATCGTCTTCATCGATGATATACTTATCTACTCCCGAAGTAAGGAAGAACATAGTCAGCACCTACGAAGAGTCTTAGAAACACTACGATCAGAGAAGCTCTATGCGAAGTTCTCTAAATGTGAATTTTGCATTCGAAGAGTCGAATTTTTGGGCCACGTTGTTAGCAAAAAATGGATACATGTGGACCCCTCCAAAATTAAGGCCATTAAGAATTGGTCGGCACCAAAGACACCTACGGAGATTCGTCAATTTCTAGGTCTAGCCGGCTACTATCGCAGATTCATAAAGAACTTCTCTAGCATTGTGAAACCTCTTACTATATTAACCCAAAAAGGCGTGGTCTTTGACTGGGAAGCAAAACAAGAGAAGGCGTTCCAAACACTGAAACAGGCCTTGTGCACCACACCGATACCATCCCTCCCCGAAGGGATAGAAGATTTTGTAGTGTATTGCGATGCATCAAATCAAGGACTTGGTTGTGTTCTTATGCAACGAGGGAAGGTTATTGCCTATACCTCCCGTCAGCTTAAGATACACGAAGTAAACTATACAATGCACGATCTTGAGTTAGGAGCAATGGTATTTGCTCTAAAGATCTGGAGACACTACCTCTACGGAACGAAGAGTACTATTTACACCGACCACAAGATCCTTCAACACATTTTCGATCAAAAGGAGCTCAACATGCGACAACGACGATGGGTTGAGTTACTCAATGATTACGAATGCGAAATTTGCTATCATCCTGGCAAGGCCAATGTAGTAGCTGACGCCCTCAGTCGAAAAGAATACACTGGTCGAAGAGTCAAATCTCTGAATATGACTATCCATTCCCACTTATCCACACAAATTAAGGAGGCTCAACTGGATGCTTTACAACCCGAACATGTGACGAGTGAATCCCTGAGAGGAATGGAAAAGAATCTAGAAATAAAGGGTGGCGGAGCCTATTATCTCATGGACCGTATCTGTACACCGAGACATGGTGGTTTTAGAGACGTGGTCATGACCGAAGCACACAACACAAGGTATTCCGTTCACCCAGGTTCAGATAAAATGTATCTGGATCTTAAGAAACTGTACTGGTGGCCTAACATGAAAGCAGAGATTGCTACCTTCGTAAGTAAATGTCTTACTTGCGCTAAGGTTACGGTCGAGTACCAGAAACCTTCAGGATTACTACAACAACTAGAGATACCGGAATGGAAATAGGAACGGATTACTATGGATTTCATAACCAAGTTGCCCAAGACAACGGGTGGACTTGATACCATATGGGCCATCGTCGACAGATTGACCAAATCCACGCATTTTCTACCAATCAAGGAGACTGACAAGATGGAAAGGCTTACAAGAACTTACATAAGGGAAATAGTGCGATTGCATGGAGTTCCGATGTCCATTATCTCTGATAGAGATAGTAGATTTCCATCAAGGTTCTGGCAGTCACTACAAAGTTCCCTGGGGACTAGACTAGACATGAGTACAGCCTACCATCCACAAACAGACGGGCAAAGTGAAAGAACGATACAAACTTTGGAAGATATGCTGAAAGCCTGTGTGATTGACATTGGAAAGGAATGGGATATCCATTTACCCCTTATCGAATTTTCATACAACAATAGTTATCATACGAGCATAAAGGTTGCTCCATTTGAAGCCCTCTATGGTCGTAAGTGAAGGTCCCCTCTGTGTTGGACTGAAGTTGGCGACACACAGTTAGCTAAAGGACGAGATACTGAAAACACTCTCACCGGTCCGGAAATCATACGAGAAACGACAGAGAAGATCGTTCAGGTTTGTGAACGGTTGAAAGCATCTAGAGACCGACAGAAAAGCTACGCTAACCAACGGAGGAAACCTTTGGAATTCCAAGTAAGAGACCGCGTTCTATTGAAAGTCTCGCCGTGGAAAGGCTTAATACGCTTTGGAAAGCGTGGAAAGCTAAATCCAAGATACATAGGGCCTTTCGAGATTCTCGCCAGAATCGGCCCTGTAGCTTACAAACTTAATCTACCACGTGAACTTATTAACATACACCCAACCTTCCACGTCTCAAACTTGAAAAAGTGTCTGTCCGATGAGACTCTTGTTATCCCACTTGACGAGATCGAGATCAACGAGAGCCTCAACTTCGTGGAAGAACCGGTAGAAATCATGGACCGAGAGGTCAAACAAACGAAACAAAGTCGCATACCCATCGTGAATGTTGGGCTGAAAAGAGTTTTGATGTTGCGTCTTTTGGGCTCGTTAGATTAGCCTTTTATTCTCCGGTTTGGGCCTGTCCAACCGAGAGCCTTTTATGTATTGTATATAAGTTAAATGCTTGCATGCATATTAGGTTAAGATTCGAGAGATTATCGAAATAGCGATTGATCAAGAGCACTAATAATTTTTCTGTAATCGTTCTTGTAATCTTCTAATCCTTTACAGTTGATGTTCTTAATCGAGCTCTTCTAAGGATTTTATTTAATCATTCGACACGTTTGATTCAAGCTGTTTGTTCTTATTATTGCGTTTTTACTGTTTTAAATTCATATACTTGTTCAAGATCTAATCGATCTTCTTAGATTAAAAGTTGTTTTTAATCCCATCAATTGGTATCAGAGCAGGAGGCTGTGTAATCGATACACATCTTTTCTGTGAAAAAGATTTCCATTAGGGTTTTCCGCAATCATCGATATTTATTGAGCCGTCATCTTAATTGACGTATCTTAGTATTTATTGTTTTGCCCTAATCTGCTTTATTACAAGTTTGATCTTTGAACAGGTTTTTACGATCATTATGGACGCAACGCAATCAAACCCTATTAATATTTCCAACAGCATCGGTTCGACGACAAAGATTCCAATCTTGTACACCCATGACTATGAAGTATGGGCGCATCATTTCGAAGATTATGTGATTGGATCAGAGGACAATGGTTATCTCATATGGGAAGCCATCATCAGTGGACCGTTTTCTCATTCTACGACGTCCAGAATCATTAAGACGCAAAAAGAGTACAATGATCTGCTCAAGGACGTGACGAATATCGCGCAAGATGAAAAAGACAAACTCCAGTGCAATATTAAGGCACTTAGGTTGATCAGATTCGCCCTTCAGTCCGACACATTCAGGCTGGTCAGCTCATGCACTACGGCGAAGGAAGTGTGGGATAGACTTCGCGAACTGTATTCCACAGACGAAGATCTTGAACATTCCATCCAAACCTTACTTCTATCTGAATTTGGTGAATTAAGGCAAGGGGCCGAAGAAACTGTGACCCAGACGTTTGATCGCTTCAATCATCTTCTCAGCAAGATGATCAAACACGACATTGAAAGGAAGCTTATCGAACAAAAGGTTACTTTCTTGAACGGACTGCGATCTGAATGGAGAGCAGTTGTTTCCACAGTCAAAGCCCATGAACAGTTTAAATCATATTCTTTGGCGAAACTGGTGGGTATTCTAAAGTCCCAAGAGAAGATTGTGGTTCAAGAGAAGAATGTTGTCTCCAGTCTTGGTTCGTTGGCCCTCCTATCTAAAAGTAAAGCTGTGGTGGAGGATGAAGAGCTCAACTTGGATGAATATGACCTCTCAACTGAGGATTATGCCATGATGGTATCCAATCCTAAGAGGTTCATAAAGAAGAGATTCCCCAGCAACAAAAACCGAAACTGGCAGGGGAGTTACAGCTCAGAAAAAGCAAACAATGAACCGAAAGCTGAGGAGCCCAAAAAGGAACCGAAAGCAGATGGCGATTCCGGAGTAAGCTGTTTCTATTGTGGTGGCAAGAACCACTACGCTAAGGACTGTGTTCTTAAGAAGATGGCTGAAAAGGACAATGGAAATGATTAGGAAGCTGTGCTGCAGAAGAGATTGGATGAGTTAAGAAAGAAGAAGTCTACCGCTAACCCTTCTATTAATGCTCTTATTGTGCAGGGTTCGGTCAATGACGATGAGTTCGGTAGCACTGAAGTTTGGTCTACTGACTCAGAAGACGAAGAAGTGAGGAAGCCTACTCATGGAAAGGCATATGTGGCTAAGGAGGAAAGCAGTGGTGGAAAATGCTTCATGGTGACTGAGGTGTCTCAAATGAGGGGATACAACACCGATGGAGGAAGCAATGGACCGAAGGTGCAGGAGGATATGTGCTTTACGGCCAAACCACTCAGCCAGCAGTTCAATGAACTCGATGAACTGATAAAGAAGGTTATGAGTGACGAGCAGTTCGACGAAGAATGGTACATCGACAGTGGGTGCTCACGTCACATGACAGGAAGGAAAGAGGAGCTCAGGGAATACAGATCTCTTGCTAATGGTGGCAACGTTAAGTTTGGAAATAACTCCTTCGGCACCATAAAGGGATACGGGATGATAACGAATGGTGACTTTACAATAAGGAAAGTGGCGTATGTGGAAGGACTTCAACACAACCTCATCAGTGTATCTCAGCTTGTTGGAGGTACAGGTCTCAAAGTTTCTTTCGATGATGAAGGTTCTGAAATCATAGAGAAAAAGACAAAGAAAGTCATTCTGAAGTCAGAGCGAAAGGGTGAAATGTTTCCTCTGAACATGAAACCCATCAAAGGAAACCCAGCCATATGTCTGCTATCAAAAGCTCAATCCGACGAAAGCTGGTTGTGGCACCGAAGACTCTCTCATCTCAATTTCAAAGACATCAATCGACTTGTCACTGGAGGTCATGTTAGGGGCCTTCCATTGCTCAAGTTTGACAGAGAGCATCTATGTGCTACATGCGAAATGGGAAAGCAGAGTCGTCAAAGTCACCCATCCATAATTAACACAAAAGTTGTTGAACCACTCGAATTGCTTCATATCGATTTGTGTGGTCCTTCATCTATTGAAAGCATCGGTGGTAGCAAGTACATTCTTGTTATCGTTGATGACTTCTCTCGATTTACATGGGTGTTCTTTCTAAAGCTCAAATCTGAAGCGACTCAAAAGCTAAAAGTGTTTATCAACCAAATTGAAGTCCAACTCAAGAAGGTCGTTCGAAACATCAGGAGCGACAATGGTCTCGAATTCAAGAACAAGGAGTTTGAAGAGTATCTTACAGAAAAGGGAATTAGTCATAATTTCTCAGCCCCTTACACACCACAACAGAACGGAATAGTCGAAAGACGAAACCGATCCTTGTGTGAAGCTGCCCGAACTATGTTAAGTTTTGCTTCATTACCTCTTTATTTTTGGGCTGATGCTATTTCTGCTGCTTGTTATACACAGAACAGGTCCTATCTCAACAAACGATTCAAGCTCACACCATATGAGATAATAAATACCAGAAAACCCAACGTGAAATTTTTCCATGTGTTTGGCTCAAGGTGTTTCATCTTTAACTCTAAAGAACACCGCAACAAGTTTGATGTAAAAGCTGACGAGGGAATCTTTCTGGGTTACTCACTCACATCCAAGGCGTACAGGGTCCTAAACAAACGATCAAGAAGGATTGAAGAGTCATACTATGTGACCTTCGACGATAACTACGTCAAAAAGCTACAAGCCATAGATAACACTGCCGGGGAAATATTTCCTCAAACTGGCCAAGTCACAGTCTCAATCGCCAATTTGTACGAGAAATTTCTGGAACTCTTTGACGAACCGGAAAAAGCTTCTCTCTCCGAAGCAGGTGCAGCTGACAACAAGATAGATCATATGAAGCAGATTGTCGAAGATGCTGCAAGAAGAATGCATAAAGGAGAATCGCCCACTGATGACTCTCCAACCAACAATGCTTCAGTCGAGGGGGAGCCAAGTTCTCATGTCGAGGGGGAGCAAAGCTCTACCACTTCACCCGAAGGTCCTTCTCCAACCGAAGGTGCCCCTCCAAACGAAGGTGCTTCAATGCCTGAAACTCCAGCACCACAAGAAACCCCTGAAACTCATGTTTCTCAAGACTCATCAATTGAGGGGGAGCATGATGATATGACGCTTGATGACGATAACCAATCTGAGCCCGAAGAGATGATCAATGCTGAACCAGATCCAACCTTCGACCCGAATTACCCTCCTCTTACCAAATGGACCAGAGATCATCCTATCTCTCAAGTAGTTGGTGATGTATCTGATAAGGTCTTGACCCGATCTCAACTGAAGGCAAAACAAACATCTTTATTCTCAAAGGTATAGTTTTGTATGTTTAACTCATTCGTATCAAAAGTTGAACCGAAGACAGTGAACACTGCCCTCGATCACTCTGATTGGGTTCAAGCAATGCAAGACGAACTGAACGAGTTTGAAAGGAACAAAGTCTGGCGCCTCATTCCAACTCCTCCAGATGATTCGGTTGTTGGTCTTAAATGGGTTTTCAGAAACAAAATGGACAAGGAAGGTAATGTCATACGGAACAAGGCTCGTCTGGTTGTCAAGGGATACTGTCAGGAGGAAGGGATAGATTACGAAGAGACGTTCGCTCTAGTAGCTAGGATAGAATCGGTTAGAATATTTCTGGCCTATGCTGCTCACAAAAACTTTGAGGTCTTCCAAATGGACGTCAAGTGTGCATTTCTCAATGGAGAACTTGAAGAAACTGTGTATGTGGAGCAACCGCCTGGGTTCGTGAACGAAAAATATCCAAATCATTGCTATCTTCTGGATAAAGCTGTGTACGGCCTCAAACAAGCTCCGAGAGCCTGGTATGAAACGCTTACAAAATTTTTAAAGATGTCCAAATTCAAACAAGGTTCGGTTGACCCAACCTTCTTTCGCAAAAAGGAAGGTAACCACCTTATGATAGTTCAAATTTATGTCGATGACATCATCTTTGGCTCTACGAATCCCAGCTTAACAGCTGAATTCAGAAAGTTGATGGAGACTAAGTTTGAAATGAGCTCAATGGGTCCTATTAATTTTTTCCTTGGTTTAAATATAAGACAGGGACCCGAAGGCATCTTTATCAATCAGGAAGCTTACACAAAGACTCTCCTAACAAAGTTTGGCATGATGGGAGACTCAAAAGTCAAAGTCCCAATGGCATTCGGCACCAAGCTTACCCCTTCTCTAGACAAACCGGCTGTCGACATCACGCTATATCGTCAAATGATAGGCTCACTGATGTATCTAACTGCTAGCAGGCCTGATATCATGTTTTCTGTGTGTTATTGTGCTCGATTTCAGGCTAACCCACGCGAACCTCACATGCTGGCAGTGAAGAACATCCTACGCTATCTCAAGCGAACCACCTCCTTAGGTCTATGGTATCCATCCAATTCAGGCTTCTTCGTTCAAGCCTATTCTGATGCTGACCTTGGAGGATGTGGACTCGACCGCAAAAGCACAACTGGTGGCTGTCAATTTCTTGATGGGAAGTTGGTCAGCTGGCAATCCAAGAAACAAACATGTGTGTCGCTGTCTACTGCTGAAGCGGAATACATTGCCGCTGCATCCTGCACATCACAAGTAATTTGGATCCAGAGTCAACTTCGAGACTATGGACTCAATATGAAGAAGATCCCACTATATTGTGACTCTGAAAGTGCAATTAGGATCTGTCATAACCCAGTGCAACACTCTAAAACCAAACACATAGCACTGAGGTATCACTTCATCAAAGATCATGTGGAAGATGGAAATGTCGAAGTTCACTTCGTAAGAACCACTGATCAACTGGCTGATGTCTTTACCAAAGCTCTTCCTGAAGCATCATTCAATAAAATATTGCAAGGGCTCGGTATGATGGAATCAGAGTCAGTACCTCACACTACCTCTCAATCTCAAACGTAAGAAGCGAAACTAACCGAACGTTCGGGTTCGGTTCAACCATCTGACTCGCTCATTACTTCAAAGGTAGTTTTTCTGTGTTGTATATTTCTTGTGCAAAATTTGTTTTTCTTTATGTAAAAAGTTTTTTTCATATTGCATATCTAAACTCCTTGGTTTCTTAAAAAAATTTTCATAACCGAAACCTCCAGAAGGTTCGGGTTCGGTTTTTCAAAATTTTCAAGAACCGAAACCAACAGAAGGTTCGGGTTCGGTTTTTCAAAATTTTCAAGAACCGAAACCAACCGAAGGTTCGGGTTCGGTTTTTCAAAATTTTCCTGAACCGAAACCAACCGAACGTTCGGGTTCGGTTTTTCAATTTTTTTCCAGAGTTTTTTTTTTTTTTTTTTTTTTGGTCTTATTTTTATTTTAACT
Source organism: Lactuca saligna (assembly GCF_052625555.1). Taxonomy (NCBI): domain Eukaryota; kingdom Viridiplantae; phylum Streptophyta; class Magnoliopsida; order Asterales; family Asteraceae; genus Lactuca; species Lactuca saligna. The sequence goes on from NC_136417.1 coordinate 74,398,664, forward strand.
CTTACTTTTTTATTTTTTATCTATTACTGTTTTTAATTTTTTTTTTATTATTATAAATTTCAAAAACAGCAAAAATATTTTATTTATTTGTGTGCTCATTCGTTTATGGGGATATATTTGATGACTTACTTACGTGTCCCTAGAAGCATGCTGCTGTATGTGTCCCAAGCCTCATGAGATTTTGAATAATGGCCTTCATGACCTGGTATACACAAACCTTGTCTTCCGAATAAGGCTAACTCATTTATTCTAATCGTGAGCTACCTCACTCTTTTCTCACATGAGTTCAGAGTCTCCTGCTTGGTCCTTTTGTTCGCAGCAGAGGTACTATGTCTTCTTTCACCATCCCCATTACACTTCTCCATAACATTCGTTTCATCACTGTAACCCCTGCGACTCTCAGAAACTACCACTGAGGTTTATGGTTACACAACATCTGTGTTTATGATCCTAGCTTCGTGCCACTACGAGCTGAGTGAAACCCAAAATTCAACACCAACGAATTGACGGTGACCAATTAACTTGATCAAGTATTCACCAATGAATTGACGAATGTACCTTCATGAAATCTCCATTTTTTTTGCGTGATTCCAATGAAATTGTTACACACCATAACATTTCTTCCCATGGGATCCAGTTTTAAATTTTTATCTGAGATTTCATTTTAATCCACGCCACTACAAAATCAACTCAAACCTACTTGTTCAACAGACTACACTGGTCTCACAAGTACTTTGTTCACATTCGTTCTTATATCAAGAATTGCATTGTTGAATCAAAGCGAAACCACCATTAATTAGCCTAATTAAAAGAAGCCTTTCAACACTTCTTAATAAATGTTTGATCGTACTTCAACGGGATTCCACATTAACACTTTGAGGTTCTTCTGGACCTTGAAGGAAGAGATTCGTGCCCGGGATCATCAGTTTCGTGTCATTATTGACATCACAGATTATCCTAAAAAGAGTTGCTTTATTTCTTTTTTTTCTTTTACACTCTTTGCACGAAAATCCAAGATTTTCCAAAATTCCGTTACTAATTATTTTACAGGCTGGATATTTACTGGATGGTTACAAATGAAGTTGTGGTCAAAAATTAGACACGTGGATCATTAATTGGAAACAGCCGTTTAAAAGGGGATAAGACAAAAAGTTGCTGACTCGGCGGGAGTTAAAAGGATAGAAATTCAAACGACGGTATAAAGGAGGGCGCGTGAATTTGAAACGGCCGCGCTTTTTCTGACACTTGAGGACGCGTGTGCAATGTCGAAGCGTCATATCTCTGAAGTTACAGGCGCGTGTGGAAATGGAAACGATTTCTCTCTCTGAACCGGCGCTTATTGGGCGGCATGATCCTAGGAATCTGACACTCTCTCTCCTACGTGATCCTCGCACGTCTCAACTGTCACCAATTAGTCACTCCAAAAACACCCGTTTCGTATTTCCATAAGAGATTTGAAACGATCTTTCTCTCTCCTATCACCTACTATAAAAACCCATCAACACCACCTTTTACCTCTTTACTGCCCCATAATTTCCAAAGCAAAAATACTTCCAAACTCTCTCCCAGTTATCTTCTTCTCCAAACCTGCAACAATGGCTGAATCCTCTTCCGTCCATGCTACTTCTCAGATTCTTCCAATCCGTCCTCAGCAATGCCTCTTGATTGATCTCAACCCACTGGCGTATGATTCTTATATGTCGCCAGTCATCGAGTGTCTCAAATACTCCCAGCTCGCTCCTGCACTGTCACGGATTGAAACGGTGCCAATGGTGGCCTTATCTCAGGTCTACGCAACGGCTTACTACGACAAGGCCGTCGACAGGGTCTTTTTCGAAGTGGCGGAACACAAGACGTCGATTTCTCGTCCCCGCTTCTGCACCATGCTTGGGTTTGCTGCTGACCCATCGCGTGTTCACCCGGAGACGATTCCGGTTGGTATGCTCTACAACATGTTCTACAATATGGGCTACACGGAAGTTCTTACCTCTGTCGCAAGGTTCAAGAAGTCCTGCCTACCGCCCCAGTGGAATGGATTATTTACAGTTCTCTTCAAGGGACTGTCAGAAAGGAGCTCAGGATCGGACGGGGCCAGTCGTCTTTTCCTGTCGATTATGTATGGGGTGTACAACGGGATCAATCTGGACTATGGGTTTGTCCTTTGGCAACAACTGATTCAGAGCCTCTCTTCCTCCTCCCGACACTCCGAGGTGTCGCTGGCCCGGTTCTGGATCTTGATCACCAGATGGGCTATGGACAAGTTTAACGTTCCCACAGCCAACGGTGCACCGATGTCTTCTATTGGTACCTTTCATACCAAGAAGATCATCGTATCCGATGCATCGAAATTCTCCTTCATTGGCTCTATCCCGGAGTCGATGTATGCTGATGTGCCAGCAGATAGCAGATTGATCAGAACGATCAAGGAGTTTCGCCAAACTGGTCCGAGGGAACTGACACCGGACATGCTGCGATCGATTCATGATTCCGACAAACCGGTGGCCAGGGGCAAAAAGGGTGACAAGGGAAAGCAAGTGTCCAAAGCTCTAAAGGGACCTTCTCCAAAGAAGCGTAAACAACAGAAACCTGCTTCATCCCCACAACCGAAAAGGAGGAAGACCCAACAGAAGCGAAAGCTCGTCCTTCCCTCCTCATCAAGCGAATCCGAAGGTGGGAGTTCGGACTCTGAGGGCTCACAAGGAGATGAATCTCCTCTACGAGGCAACACACCCCCTCGGTCCCCAACCCCGGAGATGGAACTTCACCAATCCCCAGTTCCTTCCCCTCCACCCACAATACCTATTTCCATTCCCACCATAAACCCTACTATACCACCAACCTCATTCCCTATACCACCACCCATATTCACCACATCAACCGAAACACCACCTGTAACCGAAACCCCTCCCGTAACCGAACCTCCACAAACCGAAACTCATATACCACCACCACCCGAAACTAACCCCCCACCCACTCAACCTGAACCAACCAAACCCACAACACCCCCAGCTTCACCACCACCTCAATCTCCAGAAGCCGCCTCCGATGGCGATGATCAATACCTTGGTGGTGATCACATGAACTTTGATTCGGTCTACTATAGTCCGTTTCAAGTTCAGAGTGATGAGGAGGATGATGCTCCAGTGACAAAGAAGCATCTCCGCGATCTTAACGAGAAGGTTGATCAACTTCTCGCCTCCTCCTCCAACCAGCAGTCATCCTTATCTGAAGCTGCCCTTCAGAAGATAGTTGATGCCTTCTCTAGGGCTCAACATGACTCAGTGGCCTCAGCTACTGCTGCGATAGACGCCTCCACCCGAGCCTGTGAGGCTGCGACCGAAAAAGTCGATAAACTATTCTCCGACGCTTCTGACCCGCTGAAGTCTCTGCAGGAAAGCGCCAATGCCACAAAGACAACTCTGGAACCGATTGTTCAGAAATTGGCCAAGTTCGTCTCGACGGAGTTGACTTCGTTCGCTACCCTCCGACAAAATATCAGCGACGACAACTCGGCACTCCGTGCCTCCATCGATGCCCGTCTGGCAAAACTACAAGAGGATCTTGCGGCAGAGAACTCTCTGATGGACGTTCTGGAAAGTAAAACAACTGCCCTAAAGGTCAAGAGCACGCAGCTTTCCAACTCCGAACAACAATTGGAAGCTCTTCGATCCGAGAGGGAAGTCATCAAGACGTGTGTTTCGGATGTCCTCGCGGCTCTATCCAACATCCTGGAAGCACACGACCCCATCCTTAATCATTCGGTGAGGCGCACCGTCGCTGAAAAGCTCTCCCCGGCCATGGACCTCTTAAGCAAAATTGAAGGCCTTCCGAGTTTCGTGTCCATTCCGAAACAAGGGGGAGAAGAGAAGAAAGGATCGAAACCACCTCCGTCCTCCAAAGCTACTCACACAACCGAACCACCCCCAACTGGTCATGCCTCGGGTTCGGGTGTGAAGGACAAGGGCAAACACATAGCAGAGGATGGAGATGAAGATGAAGATGAAGACAAGGAGACCATTGCGGACATGTTAAAAAGAAAGAACAGTCGCAATGCTGAAGACGATGCCAGTCGTGTGGCGCGTGAGGCTGAAGAAGCTGAACGAAAGCAAAAAGAAGCCCACGATCTCCTTGAGAGCCGAAAGTTGCTCTTCCCTGCCTGGACCAGGGATCATTTGATAAAAGAGGCCATAGAGACTCCAAGCATACTATGGCTCGAGCCGGTGATATCGTTCGACTGCAACAACACCATCGATTCGCAGTTCGATATGCCACTCACTCGAAAGGCGTTCATCTTCCACGCCTTCTCCAACATCTTTGAAGTCCCGCATCCGAACGATGAGCTTGATAGGGAGCTCATTGACTTCTACCTGGAGGCCGCTCGCCCTCAATACCTTACATGGAGCGCCCAGAAGATTGTCAATGTTCGGGTGATGAAGCCTTATGCCGTGGGGAGATTCACAAACGTCAAGTTCAAGCTTATCCGAGGATCTGCAAGAACTGCTCACATGATCTCTCTGGCGGATCTGCCCAATCTGAACCCTCATGATTGGATAGTCTTGTACAACATCCTGCTGACAAATGAATCTGAATATGGTCCCATCTTAGACCATGTCAAAAGGATGCTGGCATGCTATATCATGGAGGTGGCCCTAATGGATCAGGAGGTTGCCACAGTTTTTAAGAAGAAACCGAAAGTCAAACCTGTGGGATCGGCCAGTGATCTGAATCAAATGCAAATGGGCAAGATAGATTCGAGGCGAAACTCTGTGATGTTCACTAGAGCCGAAGGACAGAAATGTCTCTTCGCTTTAGCTGACAAACATCTTTACACTACAACTTGCTTGGAGCACATCTTATTCATCATCAAGCAGTGTAAAGACAATTCGGCTGATGATATCAAGTACTTCAATGATATGATCAATTGGTACATCCGGTTTAGACAGACCATCCTTTCCATAACCAAGTGTCTGTTTAGTACCGTGAAGAAGAAGGTACCAGCTTCAGCCGCCGGCCCAAGTAGGAAGTGAAAGTCTCGCTCCAAATTGACGCAAAGGGGGAGATTGTTGGGCTGAAAAGAGTTTTGATGTTGCGTCTTTTGGGCTCGTTAGATTAGCCTTTTATTCTCCGGTTTGGGCCTGTCCAACCGAGAGCCTTTTATGTATTGTATATAAGTTAAATGCTTGCATGCATATTAGGTTAAGATTCGAGAGATTATCGAAATAGCGATTGATCAAGAGCACTAATAATTTTTCTGTAATCGTTCTTGTAATCTTCTAATCCTTTACAGTTGATGTTCTTAATCGAGCTCTTCTAAGGATTTTATTTAATCATTCGACACGTTTGATTCAAGCTGTTTGTTCTTATTATTGCGTTTTTACTGTTTTAAATTCATATACTTGTTCAAGATCTAATCGATCTTCTTAGATTAAAAGTTGTTTTTAATCCCATCAGTGAAAGTCCGTTGGAACGCTAAGCGAGGACCTGAATTCACATGGGAACGTGAAGATCAGATGAAACAAAAGTACCCACATCTTTTTCTCTGATTCACTTGTATCTTTCTTACTTTAAATTTTGGGACGAAATTTCCTCTAACAGGGGGATGATGTGACAATCTGATATTTCAACTCTATGTAAACGACCTAAAAAGTCAAGTATTGTAACCACGTTCGTTATAATGAAATCAACTTCGAAAATAAAATATCCAAAAATCACTAATTAATTTACCTATTATGTTAGATGTCATTAAACCGTGATCGTACGTAAAAAGAACGCCCAAATCTGACTTCGTATAAGGAAGTTATGAAGTTTCCAAGTTCGGCTTAGCAACGGACAGCTAAAAACTCGAAACAGACGTCAGATAATGAAGTTATGAATTTCTAATGAAATTTTCTTACCACGACCTTTTAAAAATAAATAATAAAAATAATTTCAAAATTTGCCGACGGAATCTAAACGAAAGTTGTAGAGTATGGTCTCACCTACGCGTGGATATAGAGAACGTCGAAAACGGAGTTCGTATGAAGAAGATATGAATTTTTGAAGTTTATTAAATATTAAATATATAAATTTTAATGGAAATTTCGGTATTATCCGAAGGCTGAGCCACACACACGTACGCCTAGCGTACTCAAGGCATAGGCCTCGGATCGTCCACGTCGCGCCCTATGCGAGGCTATGCCCCATTCCATCCGGAGTCCGAAGCAGTCGAGGATGCGCTCATGCGTGACGCACGCGTACGCCTAGCGTACTCGTGTACGCCCCGCGTACGGAGGCCGTTCCCACCCCCTATAAAAGGAATGCGAGGGTTCCGAAGAAAAGAGCCATTTCCTCTCATCTCTCTTGTGTTTTTGCCTCGTTTTCCGTGCCCGTGCTATCCTGAAGTCCCGGTTACCATGCTCAAGTCCCGAGGGTCGTTTGTGCTCCCGAGAATCCCGAGAAAATCCGCTTTCTCGAGTCGAAATTTTGTCCGGTTTTCATCTCGCCTTCTCTGATCTTTCAAGTGAGTTCATACCCCTGTAATTCACACTTTTAAATGTTTTATAAATAGTTTTATATGCTTTTAGGGGGGGAATACAAGTAAAACACTCGATTATTATCGTGTGTTATATAAAGTTTCATTATACGAGTTTTATCAACGGAATCATATGTGATTTATAACTATTATAGGGAAAACTTTCGTATGCAAATTTTGCCACAATAAAATCTTATCTTTTAAAATAAGAAATGATTTATGTATTTATGTAAATCAAACACTCTGTTTATACTACAAGTATATGTGTCCAGTTTTGGCACTACAAAAATTATACTTTTCATAACAAGTGAGCATTTTCACTAGGGATTACTATACAAATGAAATGCACTTTTAGAAAACTATAATAGGTATAGTTTTACGAGAATACTACGAACTTTTACATACTGGAAATACTATGTCAAGAAGTTACTTTCATATACAAGAACAAACGAACATTTTCACACGTAAATCTGTTTTATACTAAGTTTTGTGAGACATTAAACTTCACGTACGCTCGAGTACACATTTCAAGTCCTGTATTATATACCAGAATCCCTTGGAGGGGGAGCATGGTGTTTGTGTATAGATCTATACGGGATTGACAACCCCGCACCCTGACTGTTAGCTACAGTACACCATTTGGGGTGACAAACGTCAGAACATTCCAACGCCTGAAGAACGTTGTGTATAGGCATTCCTTGTCAATAACATGGTTATAAAACTCACATAAAGTATTTAAAACACATTGATTTACGGGGTTTTTCAGACGTATTGGAGGTTTTATACATACATAAATTTATTTACCTTATGCATGAACAACCTAATTGTGACATAAGTTTGGAACTTCTAAACCACTACTCATAGATAGGAAAACATCAACTTTTTATAAACATTGGTCTTGATGTAACGCTACATTTATACCAGTAGGAAATATGGGATTTTCTAGAAACTAACAAACAAAAACAAACCATTTCATTTTCATACAAATACAATCATTAAATGCTTATGAAACTCACCAGCTTAAATGTTGATCTACTCTTTCAAAACTACTTGTATGTCCTAGGGGCTCAGTAGGTTCGAACTTTCTGCATCCCTGTGCACATATCCTATATGGACAAAAAATTTAGTATGGGTAAAGGATTGCTGACTTCCGAAGCTCAAGGTAACACTTCGATTATTCCTACTTCATCTTTCGAAACACCTGGTGTTGATACCACAATGTCTTTACCACCGTTTCTTATTCCTACTTCATCTGAATTACCTTCATCAACTCACTCACCTACCTTCAATAATATAATACACCAACCCATTACTTCTCTTTTTCATTCTGAATCCACTAACCCTAAAATCGTTAATGATGATGCCACCACTAATGATGGTGAGTTTACTGGTACCTTTGTTGATCTTGAGTTTGATCTAGAGGAAGAGAATATACCCGATCACATGTTGATGATTGGGAAGAAATTTAGAATTCTGAATAGGAAGATTAATTCTTTTCTACATTTATAAGCTAATGCAGGGGGAAAACATTTAGTTTCTGGCCTAGAGGTGGATGTGATGCTGAAAGCCCATGAGCATCGTATTCAGGATAAACTTGATGTAGAATCTAAGAATCGAGTTTGAATATTAATCAGAGTTTGAAATCAGAAATGTATGTAAGATTGAGCACCATTGTAAATAAGATCTTGATTCAACTCAATATTACGCTTTAGGTTTACAGAGTGCAAAAGTAGACAAGATTGTAAAAACCTTATCTAACTCTAGTAAAGACTGCTATTTGTAGGAGAATAAAAGCATACAAAAAATATACTAAGGACTAGACACCTAAGCTTGGAATAATATGCCTTAGCAAAATAGATAACAGAACATACGAAGAGTACATATAAGACTTCGACTCTTTACAACCAAACTACCCTTACATTCTCCCCCTTTGTAAACAGAGTTGAAGACTTCAGTTTGTAAGCAGTTGAATGGAATACAACATTACTCTTCGTATCTCAGTATACCAAGAGATAGTTTTCTTCAGTTCCTTATTGTCTCCTTCATTATTCTTCTTGCAATGATTCATACGAACAATCAAGTTCACACATTGCGAAGTAGAATATCTTTCAAATTCACTCGCCTAAAACAAAAATCTTTTTGACTTTCCTGATTTGTCCTTCCCAGAGACGACTAAGCCAAAAGGCTTCAAGCATATTTCACCATCTACATATTTATTTAAGTTTTCTTGAGTCTTCGAAGGAGCCATAGGTTCTGTAATTTCCAGACCTTTAGCTGTAGCCAACTCCACATCAGTCATTGCTAAATATTCATAATAATTTTTGATCAAAATCTTGATGTGAGTAACTCCCAGCTTGTACTCATCAGGCTCTGTGTTTTAAAGATATGAAAATGATCTTTCCTTCAGCAGTAATGCAATTTGTATAAGATCATATAAGTTCATCAAAGGAAAGTCAGCAATTGTAAACTCACACACATTGCCATTTGCCCTGGTCACAATATACTTCATGTTTTGGACTATGTTTTCGAAAACCACATCCTTCTTTATACTTATGACCTTTTTAATCTTGATCAAGGACCATACTTCTTCTGCAGGCCTGGAAAAAACCGCATGAAATCTTATCTTCATTTGAGTACCTTCATCCTTCTCCTTGAATTTACTTTCTGCTTTAAATTGAGGCATGATGAACATCATTTCGTTAATTGGAAAGTCCAATTGACTTGCATCCGTATTCGTGAAAATATAACTCTGTTTAGGCTTCTTCTCAAACGAATACATGTGATTGAATGCAACTTTGGCTTCAATTGTTTCATAATTGTAGTTCTTTGATGGATCACCCTTGTTCATGCCAGGAGGATCACTAGTCCTTTGTGTCATGATGCTTTTAATCATCCTCATCTTTTCCACTTCTGCCTCTGCCTCTACCTTCTTCTCTTCTTTGGATTTTTCAATTAGTATTGACTTTCCCCTTGCCTTCAAAACAGATTCCTATATCACTTCTTTTGCTTTCGTATCACTTTTACCAGTGTCAATAGATTTACCAATCACAATTCCTTTCAAAATTGGTCTTGTGATTGGCATAGTTGTAACTATTGTTGAAGAGATGGAACCAACTGTTGCTATCATTGGTTTTGATGTTGGGATTTTAGAAGGAAACACCTTTCCCACTACCTTCGCATCTTCACCTCCAGCATTCGAACCTTCGATTTTCTTTTCTCCCCCTTGCACCCATGTACTAGCAGGTAGGGCATCCATTGTGGGAAGAAGGCTAGATATTCTTGAAAGAGGAGCCAGCTGTTGAAGAAGTAAGGCTTCGAGTCGGGAAAATTTCATGATAAGATCTTCAGAGGAGAGAAGAGAAGACAAAGCAGGTGCAGAAGATAAGGTTTTAAGGTCCTTTAACAACGTGAAAACCTCCACAAAATTCTTGTTTTCTGATGTAGAAAGTTGAGCAATTTGAGGACTCAGACTTTCGTACAACTTCACAAATTTAGTAACCGCATCACAAATGATATCCACCTTTTGATTGAGAGATGCAAACTCAGTACGAACATTTGCAATCTTTTTCTCCATATCTTGTCTAAGTTCTTGGAGTTTATAGCTCACATCCTCTCTAACTTTCTTCACGTCTTCAATAAACAAAACATGTCTCTCCTTTGCAACCATCTTTAATTCCTTCAGATCACCTTTAAAAGTAGATTTTTGAGCATTGACCCTCATCTCATTATTCTGATCACAAAGATCAATTTTCTCCAGAAGACGAGACTTAGAATCCTTTATCATTCCGGACACTTTCGAAGAAATCCTCCCTTCAACCATCTTTAGCATACCATCCATTTCGAGACTGGTCACTAAATTTCCTCCCCTAAGATCAACCTGAGACTGAAGAATTGAATTGAGTTTTGTATTCAATATCTTGAACTGTTTCATTGTCATGAGCATGTGATCTGGGAAGTCAGTCTCTTCTTCATCAAACTCTAGATTTTCAAAGGTTCCTCCAAAACCTGCGGACACATGTTTAGTTTCCATGAAAGAAGAATCTTGTATTGGTGAAGTGGTGGTAGGTGGATCAGTTGATTGTGAAGAAAAAAGAGATGTGAATGGTTGTTTGATGATGTTTTCAAAGGTAGGAGAATCAGTTATGGATGTAGTAAGAATGATAGGTGTAAGCTATGAAGGTAAAGAAACAATTGTATCTGGGGTAACATCCGAAGGTTTACCTTTGTCTTTGATATGCGAATCATCCTCACCCATTGTGACACTTGCATCCATATTAGATATGTTTACAAAAATGTCAGAAGTTCGTGCCTCTACAGAAACTGTCTTGGCAATCGAAACTTCGGGTGGTATTACATCAGTTGATGCAATATGAGAAGAATCTCTCTGAAGATCAGCTTCCGGTGTTTCTGGAATTGTTTCATTTTCATCAGCGGTAGACTCTGATGAAATAATCACCCTACTCTTCTTCTTCTTCTTCGATATTTGTTTGGCCATATCAGTTGCCCTTCTCTTCTTAGAAGATTTGAAGCAAGGGTAGGAATCTCACAAAAAATAACTCCTTGATGTGAAACATGTGGTTTGCAAACAACATTCGTTAGAGGTGATCGACTCTTATGCTTTGACTTCATCTTGATTTTTCGAAAAACACCAGTCTTCGAAGGAATAATTTCCTTTTGAGTGGATGGGGTATCAGCAACAACAACTTCAGGTTGGATTGGCTCGGCTTCTGTAATTGGTACTTTCTTCGGATTCTTTGATGATTTAGATTCTTTGACAGATTTTTCAGAAGATTCAGCAGCAACCTTCTTCTAATGTTTAGTCTTCATTTCTTCTTCTCTAGCCAAATGAACCCCATTTTCAACAGAAGTATCAATTGTTTGTAAGTAAGTAATTAGAACTGTGTTTGTGGGATCAACTCTTTTCAGTATAACATCAGGAATGCGAGCAACTATTGGAAATTCGTTAGTATCGTCAGTTGCATCATTCGGACAACTATAAACATGAAACACAACCTTTTCTTCATCTGCAGGAACCAAAATCCCTTCCTTCTAATAAAAATATTGCGAAATCAAACTCCAATATCGAGCACATGAAATTCCATGAAGAGCATTCATGTTCTCTATACTCTTCAAAAACTCTTTCCATAATTGAGTAGAGTAATCAACTTAAAGATCGTAGTATAAACATGCAACCATCGCTTAAACTTCCATCCGCCCCTTATCCAACCCAACAGTTCTTCCAGTTAGAAATCTGAGAAAAATACCGAACAAAAAATTCCAAACACTCAGAAGTCGTGACTTCTAGAAATCACTTATCTTTGTCAACTGTTGTTGATGACCCTTTTCATTAAACATGTGAACAATTTGTGGGAATCTAAAAGTAACATATGGAAAAGAATTAGGTATATCGAGAATTTGGCAGAAAAAGCTTCTTTGAAAGTCTAACCTTCTTATCAGTCACAAGATTAAACAACACTGCATCCAAAGCTTTAGAGTAAGTAGCTGTTGATCCAGCTTGAGACATCCATGAAAGAGGAACAGAGAATGAGTTGAACATGGCTTTTGATAATACGGAGATTTTCAGGGCAACAATGAGCATTTTTAGTTTTTCAAGATATAGAGAGACGTTTGCTTCAACTTGGTAATCTGTGCCTTGAATCTTCATGATCGGCAATGAGGTTACATCATTGGTGGTGTGAGAAGAAGTTGCATCAGGATTAGCAGTCGCCATTGTTAGGGTTTGAGAGTTGGATGTTTATCAGAGTAAATTTAGGAATATGAAAGCGTAAACTAATAATGAACCCTTGAATCCCCTTTTATATGTAACGCTGAATTTTGAAATCAAAGCGGGATAAGCATTTAATGATCTGTGACGTGTTACCGAGAAAACCGCGTCATGATGATGAAAAAGTAACCATGCGTGATAAAGCAACTGTCACATCTCCTCAAAATCCGCACATAATTCAAACAGTCCCCTCAAATAGGCTAGATTGTTTGCCCCAATAGAATAGTAAACGTCAGAACCCTTCGGGTGGATGCAAGGCTCTTTTACTTTATGGTTTCAAAGTAAAGTCATTTTCCAGATTGTTGAAATCATCAGCTTGAGTTGGTATTACATAGAACCTCAAGGATTTCGTGTGTGTCAAGTGTGAAAGAATGAAGATGAGAAGCAATGAATTTTTTTTTTGGATATTCAGTGATGTCAAAAATTAAATTTGACATGAAGGCAGATAAAACCCCGGGCAAAGATTGTTTCGTTAATTATCAAGGGAGATAATCAACAGGTTGTGTATTTTCCCGTGAATTACAATCGAATACTTGTAAATAAGTATGGAATGGCTTCTTTTAAAAGGCTTTTGAGGTGGTTTAATGAATTTCGTTACATATCAACCTAAACATAAGGTGGGTAATTGTAACAGAAATTACTTGTTAGACCAGTGTAGTCAGTGACAAGTTTGCTTTGAAAAACTTTTAAGTAACATGGTATTTTAGATAAAACTCACACTGAAATCATATTCAAGAGAAAAAAAATTGTATTCTGGATCCTATTGGGTAACAAACATCATGGGTTTCGAATGTTTGATCAACACCACGCATAAGAAATGAATATGATTTGGAGTTTCGAACGAAGGTACAAAAAAAAATGCTTCGTTAAAATCTGGAACTAAGTTCCCCGTCAATTCCTTGAAGTTTAATAGAATTGGATTTCACTTCCATCATAGTCTCATGATGTCTGATCATAAACACAGATTTGTGATATATCTAAGTTTCGATTGGTTTGATCAGAAACCTGTTGGACATATGTCTTCATGTGTGATAGTGTAAGAATTTTGAGATGAAAAAGATTGGTATACGAAGGAACATGTACCTCTGTTATTTTCGACCAAACAGTAAACTCTTAACTCATGTGAGAATAGTAAGGTAGCTCATTGGACTAATGCGAATGTAAGCCTAATTGGGAAGAAATCTTTGTATGAAAATTTCATTAAGGCTTTCAAACATTGAGTCATTTCGAGGCTTCAGACAACATGTTGCAGCATGCTTCTAGGGACATCTTAAATAGTAAAAAAATTTGAAATTCAAAGAATAGAATGATAAATGTACCTCACCCTAGAACTGTAAGCCTTATCCTCTGTGTATCTTCATGAATATCTACAACACAATACTTAAAAAGAAAGAAGAAAAAAAAATCTTTTTGTTGTTTTTGATTTTTCAAAAATTAAGAACAAAATAATAAGAAAATCTTTTTGATGTTTGTAATTTTTTTTAAAAAAAAGTAAAGAACAAAACAATTAAAAGTACTCGTTGCAAATATTCGAAGTTTTAACAAGCTAATAAAAATACCAGTCATACGAATTCGAAGCATTCGAAGAGTTGACTGTGAGCAGTAACCTCTTAATACTAAATGATTTTTCTTTGTCTTTTTCTTGTAATCACTGTTTGTCTTTTTCACATGGAATTGAATTCCAATCAATCATTCCCAGTCCTTCCAAAATTCGTACAAACGATTTTTCATTCAAAGCTTTTGTGAAAATATCAGCCAACTGATCAATTGTTTTCACAAAATGTACTTCAATATTTCCTTCCTCCACATGATCTTTGATGAAACGATAACAGAGAGCTATATGTTTAGTCTTTGAATGCTGCACAGAATTATGACAAATTCTTATTGGACTTTATGAATCACAATATAAAGGAATCTTTTTCATGTTAATTGCATAATCACGTAATTGACTTTGGATCCATATTATCTGTGAAGTGTACACAGTAGCAGCAACATATTCAGCTTCAGCCGTTGAGATTGAAACACATATCTGCTTTTCCAATTGCCAGCTCACCAACTTACCATCGAGTAATTGACATCCTCCACTTGTGCTTTTCCTGTCAAGATTACAACCTCCCAAATCTGCATCCGAATATGCTTAAACAAAGAACCCAGTATTCGAAGGATACCACAATCCTAGCAAAAGAGTTCCTTTGAGATAACGAAAGATATTCTTTACATTCTCGTGGATTTGATTGATACCTAGCACAATTACATATAGAAAACATGATATCAGGTCTACTAGTAGTTAAATATAGTAAAGATCCAATCATGCTTCTATATAAAGTGAGATCAACTGCATGTTTATCTAACGAAGGAGTTAGTTTGATCCCAGTTGCCATTGGATCTCGTAATTTTGTGCTATTCGTTAACCCAAACTTCTCTAGCAGATTCTTCATATATTTTTCTTGAATAATGAAGATTCCTTCTCTGCTTTGATGATTTTTTAAACCAATTACATACCTAGCACAATTACATACAGAAAACATGATATCAGGTCTACTAGCAGTTAAATATAGTAAAGATCCAATCATGCTTCTACATAAAGTGAGATCAACTGCATGTTTATCTAACGAAGGAGTTAGTTTGATCCCAGTTGCCATTGGATCTCGTAATTTTGTGCTATTCGTTAACCCAAACTTCTCTAGCAGATTCTTCATATACTTTTCTTGAATAATGAAGATTCCTTCTCTGCTTTGATGAATTTTTAAACCAATTACATACCTAGAACAATTACATACAGAAAACATGATATCAGGTCTACTAGCAGTTAAATATAGTAAAGATCCAATCATGCTTCTATATAAAGTGAGATCAACTGCATGTTTATCTAACGAAGGAGTTAGTTTGATCCCAGTTGCCATTGGATCTCGTAATTTTGTGCTATTCGTTAACCCAAACTTCTCTAGCAGATTCTTCATATATTTTTCTTGAATAATGAAGATTCCTTCTCTGCTTTGATGAATTTTTAAACCAAGAAAATTATTAAATTTTCCCATCATGCTCATTTCGAACTTACTTTTCATCAAGTCTTCGAACTCTTCAGATAAAGCAGGGTCAGTTGAGCCAAAGATAATATCATCAACATAAATTTGAACAATCATAAGATAATTCCCAACATTCTTACAAAATAATGTGGGGTCAACTGATCCTTGTTTAATTTAGATCGCTTTAACAATGAAGTAAGAGTTGCATATCAGGCTCGTGGTGCTTGTTTCAAACCAAAAACTGCCTTATCTAATATATAAACATAATCAGGATGTTCTTCATTAATAAAACCTGGGGTTTGTACAACATAAACAGTCTCTTCGAGTTCTCCATTCAGAAATGCACACTTCACATCTATTTGATAAACATCAAAGTCTTTGTGAGCTGCATAAGCCAAAATATAAGAACTGCCTCGAGTCTTGCGACAGGGGAAAAAGTTTCTTTGTAATCAATTTCTTCATGTTGAGAATACCCCTTAACAACAAGTTTGCTTTGTTTCAAATGATATTTCCATCTTTGTCAGTTTTATTTTTGAAAATCCATTTTAACCCAACAATCGAAACATCATTTGAATTAGGAATTAATCTCCAAACCTTATTTCTTTCAAATTCATACTATTGGGTCCATTATGTGTTGCGTCTTGGGCTCGGTCCTTAGCCCAGTTTAGTATCCGGATTGGGCCTGTCCATCTATGATTTAATTATTAAGGTTTAGTATTTATAGATGCGTGCATGCATCTTTGTACATAGCTGTTTAGTCGATCATTCAAAACGATCATTGTTTTTATCGATTGTAACCCAAAAAGCCTCTACAGTGGAAGTTCTTCATCGAGCTCTGCTGAGGCGTGAATCTATTGAATCATTCAGATCATTATTGATTCATTCTCTTGTTTTTTATTTTGTTTGCATTATTCTGATTAACCTGTGTAAGATCTAAACGATCAAAGAGATTTTCATCTCATCAATTGGTATCAGAGTAGGAGGCTGTGTAATTCATACACATCTCTTCTGTCAAAGAAGTGATTAGGGTTCATTCCGCATTCGCTAATATTTATTGAGCCGTCACTCCAAAATTGACGTATCTCATTAATTATTAATCCTGCCCTAATATTACGTATTACAAAGTCTGATCTTATAACAGGTTAAACGATCAAGCATGGACGATTCTAAATCCAATGCCATCAACATCTCTAACAGCATCGGGTCAACAACCAAGATCCTAATCCTCTACACTCAAGACTATGAAGTGTGGACGCACCATTTTGAAGATTACGTTATTGGTTCGGAAGATAACGGGTATCTGATATGGGAAGCAATCACAATTGGCCCCTTCGCTCACTCAAACACTTCAAGAATCATTCAAACTCAGAAGGAGTACAATGATCTATTAAAAGATATGAAGGACGTCGCTCAGGACGAAAAGGAGAAGTTCCGATGCAACATTAAGGCATTGAGACTAATTCGATTCGCCCTTCAATCCGACACGTTTCGGTTAGTAAGTTCATGTGGTACAACAAAGGAAATCTTGGATCGACTGCGAGAGCTGTATTCCACAGATGAAGATCTGGAGCACTCGATTCAGACCCTACTTCTTTCCGAATTTGGAGAGTTCAAGCAGAAGCCAGAGGAGGTAGTTACGCAAACATTCGATCGGTTCAATCATCTTCTCAGTAAGATGATCAAACATGACATAGAAAGAAAGCTCATCGAACAGAAGGTCACTTTCTTAAATGGCCTAAGACCCGAATGGAGGGCGGTTGTGTCGACGATTAAAGCACATGAGCAGTTCAAATCATATTCTTTGGCGAAACTTGTGGGGATTCTAAAATCCCAGGAAAAGATTGTGCTGCAAGAGAAGAGCGTGGTTTCAAACTTGGGGTCTTTGGCCCTTCTGTCTAAAGGTAAGAGCGCAGCAGAAGAAGAAGATCTGAATCTGGGAGACTACGATCTGACATCTAAAGATTATGCAATGATGGTGTCAAATCCCAGGAGGTTCATCAAGAAGAAGTTCCCTACCAACAAGAACCGAAATTGGCAGGGAAGCTACAGCTCTAAAAAAGCGAAAGAGGAGCCGAAGATTGAAGAACCAAAGAAAGAAGTGAAGGGTGAAGCTGATTCTGGTGTTAGCTGTTTTTACTGTCGAGGGAAAAATCACTACGCAAAAGATTACGTGTTGAAGAAAATGGAAGAGAAAGATGAGGAGAAGGATGAAGAAGCCAGTCTCCTGAAAAGACTGAAGGAGATTAAAAGGAAGAAAGCTGCTACTAATCCCTCTATGAATGCTCTAGTTGTGCAGGGTTCGGTAGATGATGATGATTTTGGTGGTGTACAAGTGTGGTCGACCGAATCAGAAGATGATGAAGTGAGAAAGCCTACTCATGGAAAGGCTTATGTGGCGAAGAGTGGTGATGCTAGTGGAAGATGTTTGATGGTGACAGATGTATCCCAGATGAGGGGATACAACACTAATGGCGGAAACGAAGCGTCTAAGGAGCGAGAGGACGTGTGCTTTACAGCGAAGCCTCTCAGTGTGCAGATCAGTGAACTTGATGAACTGATCAACGTACCATTTATTATCATATTGCTCGTCACAAAGTACCTGCGATCATTGAAAGAATTTAGGTACCCAAGGCTTTTTGGGTCCTTGGAAATTAGATTGCAACACAGATTTGAAAGAATAACTTTTGACTAAATCACAAACTTTAGTTTTGAGACTATTAATAATGTCTACATCTTCATTTGTAGGGATTGAAATAAAAGGTTTTGTTTGTTTCGTATGTATACTTACATCACCCTTCGTATTCTGAATTTGTGATTGTTCGGTCTTCGCTTTTGTGACTGATTTCCATACTTTTACCAAGATATTCAAATACTTTGATGACGAACTTCCATTTGAAGAAGTTATTACATACTTCTCATAAGCTTCGTTGATTTGATCTTTCGAATATTTACTTGATTGATAAAGTTTTCCTCTTCCTTCGATCCAGTGATCAATATTCTTTCGTGAAGTTATCCCCTTTTTATGTAAAGTTTTCAATGTTTGTTTCTTCATATGATTAGGAAAATTTGGCTTTTGAGGAACAAAATCAAATTTTGGTTTTGAAACAAATGATTCAGCATAGGATGTATCAACTGTTGATTTGAAATGTTGACGTTGAGAAAAAAACTTTGATGAATTAGAATTTAATGAA
This sequence comes from Lactuca saligna, assembly GCF_052625555.1. Lineage (NCBI taxonomy): Eukaryota > Viridiplantae > Streptophyta > Magnoliopsida > Asterales > Asteraceae > Lactuca > Lactuca saligna. The sequence continues at coordinate 74,417,177 of NC_136417.1, forward strand.
TTATCTGAAATTTTTCTTGAAATGTTAGGCTTTCACACTTTCGAAAACTTTGGTGTTGTTTTCACTTCAAATTTAGAATGAGTTTTTGGACGATAAACTTGCTCTCCTTTTGAAAAAGATGAATTTATTACTTTGAAAATATATTTTGGTGATTTTGATTCAGACACATTTTTGCTTGGATGAGCAAGATTTTTCTTTTTGTCTGAATAATTTTCTGAATTCACAGACTTAACTGGTTTCGACAACTCAGTTGATGTTTTTCGAGACTCGATTGTTTGCCAAAATATTTTCTTTCTTGCTTGTCTTTTTGAAACATTATTTTATTTCGAAAATCTTTCTATTTGTTCTTTGGATTCTTTTGAATTTAATTTGACCCTATTTTTCGTTTCCTCAAAAATTGGTTTGGTGACTTCTTTCTCAAGTTTTGATTTTTCAACCCATTTTCCCTGAGATTTTTGTCTTTGAAAAACATATGAATTCTTCGTTAGGTTGTTTTCAACTATGCTTTGATTTGCGAAGAACCCTTCATCTGATGTTTTCAAATTGTCTTGTTCCACCAGTTTCTTGAATTCTGGTTTGACATTTTCAACATTTCCAGTTGTTACGAACACTTGGTTTGGAAACACAACATCATCTTTACACTTGAAAATTGGATACACCACAATATTTGTTTCAAGGTAATGAGCACCTTGTTCTTTCACCACTTTTTCATACTTTTGTGTATCACCATACACCTAGTCAACTACAATTCGAGGAATTTCTTCATCCTTTGAAAATACCTTTTCCTTCGAAAGTTTCTCATCTTTTTCATCATCACTATCATCTATTTGACTATCTGTAATTTCCACGAAGTCAAAATCACAAACTTTGGAAGTTGAGGGTTGATTAGTATCATTCTTAACCAACAAATCATTAACTTTTTCTTTCCCTTTTTAGATGAAGATGCAACATTAATAATAGACAACTGAGAACAATCAACATCCTCAAGATCACTGATTTCACTGATATTGTCAGAATTATCTTCAATATCAGCAAAATTAGATTGAGCATCAGATGTTGAAGTTTCAGTCCTTTTCAAAATGTGAATTTGTTCAGACTTAATCAAAGTATCATTTACAATTTTAACTAATTCAGTAGTATCAAGACATTTATCTACTTTGACTAATCCATATCTATATCTCTCATCATGAACTTTGTCAAATTCAGCTATTTCTTTCTCACAATCATACGAAATATTATCTACCTTAGCTCTTTCGTAAGCTAAAAAAGGCAATAACTTTCTATGTTGTTCTTTACTTATCTCACAAGAAGGATGTAACTCTGTTAATTTCCCATACAATCTCTTAGCTGAATTATAGTAAATGTTTCTTTGTGCCAACAACAATTTTATTTCACTTGACAAATTATCCCTATCAACCATAATGTTCGTAATCTGAAGTTCTAAACAATTTACTTTTGTGCTTTTCAAATCTGATTTCTTCTCTGTCTCTAACAACTGCATAGAAAGCTTCTTAGCCTCATTGCTAGCAGACATCACAATTGAATCAAAATAAGTAACAGTTTCATCAAAAGATACAAATTCAGAATTATAAGCATGTACTGGAATATTAAAAGATTCAAGAATCTTACGTACCTTTGTTGTCCTCGGATATTTGTCTGCAGCGTTTGATACGAAGCATCTTCCTTTTACTTCGTATGCTTCTACATCAGATTCATCCTCCGTCTTCTCAAACATTGCTCCATGTGTTGGATTTCGCATCTCCTCCTCCGTCTTCTCAAACATTTCTCCCTGGCAACCAATGAAAAGTTTTTCGCTTTCGCACGAACCTCTTCCAGTCTTTCAGCATAATAAGCTTCATCTTTTACCTTATTCTTCTTCTCATCTTTCTTCCTCAACATGCAATCATTGGCTAGATGATTAGCCCCATCACAGTAGTGACAATCTACTCCAGCATCTCCATTCAACTTCTTCTCAATCTTTCCCTCAACAAGCTTCGCATCCTTCTTCTCTTCCTTCTTCTTCTCATCACTTGCAATTTTATTCACAAAACTTCCTTTTATCTCAGTTGACTTGATCTTCGATTTGATTGGCTTTTTGAAGAACTTTTTAACACAATTGTTTGAATAAAATGCTATCGCTTCATCATCAGAATTCATGATAAATCCCTCTTCTCCATCAGAATCACTTTTCTCATGAAGTTCTTTCTCTGTCATTTTTGAAACCAAAGCCAGTGGACCTCCTAAACTCGCCTTCGTTTCTTCAGCAATTTTGTTCACTTCACTTTCGAGCGCTTTTAACTGATTGTACACATCATTCAAAGTTGACGTATCAAAGCTCTGTTGATTTTTGACCATCATGCTTACATTTCGCCACTCCTTTCTCAGACCCATAACAAAGATAAGATTGAACTCCATGACTGATCTGGTGATTCCATATCGGTTGCATCGATAGATCAATTCATTCAGACGATCGTAATACGCCTCAATAGTTTCACTTTCTTTCTGTTTGAAGTCTTTCAATTCAACCAAGCATTGTTTCACTGAATTAACTCTTGTCTTCTCACTTCCTTGAAATTTCTCCTTAAGATGGTTCCAGATTTCCTTTGTAGTTTTACAACTCCTCATATAGTTGTAAACAACTAGAGGCAAAGCTCCTCGCAGCTCTCTCATGCATCTTTTGTCTAGCTTTTTCATACGTTCAGTTTGATTCTCTACTCCAGAACTTGCAGAAGACGCTCCAAGTGGTTGAACATTCGATGGAGGATTGATATTACCATCAATACAAGTCCACAATTCTTCATCTAAACCATTGAAATAATCCTCCATACGATTAACCCATTGATCGTAATACTCAGGGATTAGCATTGGAATTTTTGTAGAAGACCCTAACAAATGAGAGAATGAAGTCATGGAATTAAGATTGAATGACGTCATTGTTGTACGGAAGAAAACTTTGAGAATTTAGAAGAAAACATGAGATTTATAACAGAAAAATAGTTGATTCAAATTGAAATTACTAGGAGAACACTCGATTCAACAATTCAAGTGCAGAATCGAATCACAGACTTAGATCCAATGAACTTTTCACTTTTCAAAAAGTGTGGAAACTTTTAAACCAAAAAATTGATTTAAAAAATTTTGAAAGGATGAAAATCAGGTCAGAGATATGATTCCTGCTCTGATACCAAATGTAGAATCTAAGAATCGAGTTTGAATATTAATTAGAGTTTGAATTCATAAATGTATGTAAGATTGAACACCGATGTAAATAAGATCTTGATTCAGCTCAATATTACGCTTTAGTTTTACAGAGTGAAAAAGTAGACAAGACTGTAAAAAACTTATCTAACTCTAGTAAAGACTCCTATTTATAGGAGAATAAAAGCGTACAAAAAATATACTAAGGACTAGACACCTAAGCTTCGAATAATATGCCTTAGTAAAATAGATAACAGAACATACGAAGAATACATATAATACTTCGACTCTTTACAACCAAACTACCCTTACACTTGATCCGATGGACAAATGCAATGAGTTACAAATCAAAGCTCAATCAGATACCTTTAATGGTGCACTTAAATATTTGAGGGTCGTTGCAAGGGAAATGCATGTGTTGTTTGTTCAAGATGTTAAGATGGTGTGTGAAGATTTGAATCGGAAAATGGAAGAACTTCGTGCAGATATGGCAAAGGAGCTTACAGCATTAGAACACAATTATTCTTCTCTTCACAAGAAGGTGGATATTTTGTTGATGTTGTAACCAAGTATGTTACTTTATGTGAGACTCTACTTCTGAAGGTTGCTACCCATGTTAATGCAGATGTCAAGAGTCTTGGTAATATTGACAATTTGCTAGTTGAATTGAAGGGATTGGTTTTAAAGTCCAATTTTATCTCAACTTCATTGATTACCCCAGAGCTTCTTTCTGAGAAGATTAAATTGTTAGAATCCATGATTCAATTAGAGCTTGCACCACTTGCAAAACTCATCAAAATGATTCTAACTGATGGCCCACCTATTTCCACAGGGGTGCAAGGGGGAGAGAAGGAAGGTGTTGGCATTGGATCTTCAATTGGTATTGGAGGAAGTGCATCAAATAAATCAGATAATGATGCGAAGGTGGTTGGTAAAGTTTTGTCTATTCAAATTCCAACTTTTATTCCCAAAGTGTCTACAATATCATCTTCTACAATAACAACAACAAAACCAATAACCAAATGGGTTGTAATTGGTTCTGTTGGTGGACGATCCAATTCTTCGAAACCTCCTACCACAGAACAAATGCAGAGTAAAGGGAAAGAAATTTTGACTGAACCCACTGCTGAGGAGAAGAAAGCAGTGATTGAAAAGGAGATGGAAAACCAAAGACAAATTGAAAGTATCCTTCGATACAGAGCTAATGATCCTCTTTTTTCTAAACAAAAGTGATCCAACAAAACATCATACTTACGAGTATATCGAAGCCTCGGTTATTTCAGGAGATATGCATGAATTTGAGAATGTTCCAAAGAAGAGTTTTGATACAGAAAATATTGATTTTAATCAGTTAAATTTTCTTATCATTCATATGATGTTTTTGGATGAGCAATTTGAGATTGTTGATAAGTTCAAAGATAAACTTTTGTTCAAGCATATGAAGTATCGGTTCCATGACGTACTTGGAAAAAGGGTAGAGGAAATATGGTCCTTAGTCAAGATAGTTCACGTTCTCAGTATATCCAAAGACGTTTTGTTTGAGGATATGTTGCAGAATTTTCGATATCATGCAGTCCGAGCCAGCAATGTGGATTTTGATTTCTCGGTTGCAGACTTTCCCTTGATCAACCTACATGACTTGTTACATGTTGCAAGTATCTTGAAGTCTGTTGATGCGTCGAAGCTGCAGGTGACCAATAAAGAAGATTTTTACTGGGGTTTGTACATATAAAGATCTTAATTGATGGCTACTATGGTGCTTTAGCTTTAACTGGCATTGAATTAGCCTTAGCATTGGGAAAAAAAGTTTTTGTTCCTAAATCGATGTTGAAGAACCAAGCCAGTTTGAAAGATTATGAAGATGGGGAGATTTGTTTGAAACCACTGGGAATTGTGTTTGTTGGTAAAAATAAGAAGGGCAACAACACAATGTTTTATTTCCAAGTGTGTGATGTTGAGAAATATACTTCTTCTCATTAAAAAAATTTCATGGTTCGGATGAATAGTTGTGCCAAGAATAACGACAAAGTTCCATAATCAATGACTGGGGGTAACCATACCCAGAAACGACTAATTATATCGTACATATTTTGACGATAGGCTGACGCATTAATTTAGCTTCCACTGATATTGCTTTAAACTTTCGAAGAAATTCAATGGATGACGATGAATGAAAAGGACAACTATCGAGAATGCATTAACCAATAATTTATAGGTCCAATATACTACTGAACCCATCCCATGAGGAACTACACATACCAAACTCTGAAGTTTATTGACAGAGCATATATGCTTATTCCAAACTAAGGTTAGAAATCCATACGACGAGTTAATAAATCCCACATCAACTGATACTCAACGTGAGTGGCCAAAATGCCTTCTAACCTAATCATTGGCGGCCCAGAAGGAACCATTTGATACAATGAGCTCTTTCTCCAACATCTTCCTATCGTGAAGACATCGCATACACTCTTGAGCACCTATATCTAGTGGCACCCTGCTCTGCATCACACTTTCACCCAAATCTCAGACGGACACCTCGCATACCCAGAATGTAGATACCTGCCCTATTTTGTCGCAGCCTAAACATGAATACATCAACAAATCCTTCGAGCAGAATAACCAGTTCTCCTTTACTTAGAGTTCAAGCTACCACCAACTGGCACTGCAGATAGACTAACTCTCCAACCGATTCCACCAGGAACATAGTATCCCTGACCCTTGGGATGTATAACACAACACAATATGATCTTCTAGATAAGGACTAAGAAACCTCCAAGAGATTCCAAATCTCAGATGGGGGCCTCCGGGACTTCCCAATCATGGTTGTCTCTAACATTATGAATTCCATGTAGACGCTCCAGCAAAACACTAACTTTCTATATAGAAACAAACAAACTACCACACTCCTCTACTAAAATCCCAACCGATAATTCTTCGCGAGAATCATTCATAATTACAAAAGGCATCATTCCCTTAGTCAAAATACATCAGAGACAACAAATGTTGTCACTCCTGATCACTTCCCTGGTCGCCTGAAACCATCGGTTAGGACCTGAACTACCTATATCCCGAGAAAGCAGGCCCTTGATCTCATCTTAAAGTAACCATACCATAAGGATCCTCTTGTGCATTCCCCACACCTTCATATGGCCATAATGCTACAGTCATATAGCCACATGCAAGGTCTATATCCAAAATCTGCAATCACATGTTCGTTCTCTTTCTTCCCAGAGGATGGAAAGTTGGAAAAACATAACCTTTGTCGTAGATAGGACATTCCAATCCATCTGCCAATCACTCGCCCTCCAAATGCAATCCTCAAGCCCATCATAACAATTGATTCTTTCTTTAGTCTCGCGACTTAGTAGGCACTACCTCGAACAAGGCCCTCAAGACCTCAAAATAAACTAAATCACCTAGGTTTGCACCATTCGGCCCAAAGTTTTCATCTTTGGTCCAATAGTTAGCATACGGCCCCTGCCAAGTGTATATTTTACAATTTAACCCTCAATATCCATAAAATATAACTTTTAACACTCCAAGGTGAACATGTCGCTAAATTAATATGACTTTAGGGCTAAAATAATTATATAAAAAAGTACAGCTCAGGGTTTCGGGTTTGTTCAGAAACAGGATGTTACATAAAGGCAAAGATGTAATATTTGAGATTGACAATAAGTTTAGCTTTGAATTTATGTGAGATTGGCAATGTGAGTGCATTAGATAAAATACAGAAAAAATGAGAAGTTCGGTATGGCTATGTGGCAAGTTTAGTAAACTGTCGGGTACTATTAAGCATAATTTACTAGAGTTATTCACCGTGGAGGAAGTTAGAGGTGCAATATGGCTATGTGGTGTGGATAAATCCTCTAGACCAGATGGGTTCACCTTTGCATTTATCTAAAAACATTAGGAAACTTATGGGTCTGATATCTACATGGCAGTTAAACAATTCGAAAATACGGGGAACTTTGACAGAGGATATAATTCATCGTTCATCATTCTAATCCCTAAACTAGACGATCCAAACACATTGGACGACTAGCGCCCAATTAGTCTAATTGGATGTTTGTATAAGATTATCTCAAAATTGTTATCCGGGAGATTAAAATAGTCATATCTCATGTAATCACTCTCACTCAATCTGCGTTTATTAAAGATCGCAAGATATTTGGTGGACCCTTGATCATAAACGATGGTGTGAAGTAATTTTCGTGTGTGGTCCCAAACTTTTGTTTTTAATTCGGAAGGTCCGTAAAATCTATTTTTGTTGCGTATTTTCTCCTTAGACCTAAAATACTATATTGCCCCTTTTATTTTATTTTTAATTTTTTGTTATTTATTTATAATTAATGTAATAATAAAATAGTTTTATTACACATATGGGACCTACCACCCACTTTCATCATTCATACTTCACTTTCTCCATTGACCATCGACATCACCATGTGCGTATTTATCAACTCCGGTGAACACCAAAACTCCAGTGAACTACCCTGCAATATTTCCCACTTTTTTCCTTCTTTTTTCCGGGTTCCTTCCTTTTCCATCCCCCTTTGTCTTGTTTCTCCTATGACCCATAAACAAAATATTGAAGTATATTTGAAATGAAAACGCCCCAAAAAATTGAGCTCATGCTGAAATAAAAATCTCAAATTAAATTTGTACTCAAGATGAAAACAAAACCCAAAATCAAAATTAAACCCGAATATAATCAGATTGTAATAAAAAATCTCAATGAAAACTTGTACCCGAAATTGTTGTTAACTAATTTCTTCTTCAACTGATAAGAAATTTATGGCTTTCAACAGAGAGTAATTAGAATTGGCACAAAATCATGGATGAAACCAACAAATATGGATGAGTTAGAGTTGGAAATACTTAGGCCTTTCAATTGGATGTCTTAGTACCAGATTTTTTCCTATCGACGGTGCTTCGCCTACCTGAAACCACTGAACCGAGAATAACCATATGAAATTGATGTACGGCGGTAGTATTATTATTTCTGTTATTTTACTTAACATTTTTATTGTAATTTATTTTCCAGCTTTTCCCACTGGTCTTTTATATTTATATATATTCTAGCCGTTAAAAAAAAAAGTAAAATACATTTAGAGAAGCATATTTTGCAAACTAATAACTGCCAGTCTAAAGGCCAAAAAATGTTGCATTATTAGGTAAATGGTGGTGGAGATTCAATTCTCTAAAACAAGAATTATGGAAAGAGGTAATCAAAGCAATATACGGTATGGATGGTGGCTTTTCAACACAATATAAATCAAAAAGAAAATGAAGTTTTTGGGGAACCATTGTAAATCTACCTTTGGCCTTCTTGAAAGATAATTTGGATTTTCAAAGTCATTTCTCACAAGCCAGTAGCAATAATTGTCTAAGATGGAACCTTGAGCAGTCTGGAGTATACATAGTTTCTTCATTGTGATGTTACATTGACAACTAAACTCTTGCAAAATCAACTGAGGCAACATGGGAATGGAACAATCTGGTTGCCAAGAAACTTAATATTTTGGCATGGTGAGTTTGTCTTGGCAAACTACCAACCGGATTGAACCTGTCAAAATTTGGTATTGGATCCAACACTTTATGCAGCTTGTGTAATCAGGAACCAGAAATGGAAGAATATTCATTCCTCAAATGTCCAGTCATAGTAGAGGTTTGGGACACAATCAGAAATTGGTGGCATATATTACCTAGATCCTTTAATTCTCTATCGGTGCTGTTAAAGATAAAGGACACCATGTCAAACAATAGGAATGTGGGGAAGCTAAATGATGCAATCATTTTAGTTTTCATTTGTGTCATATAGCGGTTTAGAAACCTAAAAAAACATACCAGTCAGATGAAATCGTATTTAATTTTACCGAATATCCAGTGACTATCATATCTATGGTGTAACTCCAGAACCAGGGGTAATAAGTTTAGATGGTTGAAATGGTGTTGCAATCCAATCTTCGAATGAAATCGATGATTTCAAAGAATCAGGGGTTTAGGGTCGAGCCGTTTGGGGATTTCCATCTATTTGTTGGTGATTTAAGTGGTTTGTCTAAGTGCAACATGTGTGTATTTGGTGTTTGTTTCAATTTCGCAAGATAACCATACATTTAAGGATGGTTTCACTCTTAACATAGCATGGTGGTGCTTGTTTTATTCTTGGGATAACATGGGGAAGAATATACATTGGGTGTGTGGGTGTGTCTTTTTTTCTAATTTCCTTTAACAAGTGTTCAGTTACAATAATTTCTCCTGGTTTTGATGCCTAGAGTTATGATAGACCATATATAAGCTGCTACGTCGGTCACTACATTGAGTAGGTGATGCCTATTATCGCACACATGGAATTGGAATCCACAAAATGAAGCTCATACTCGTATGCTCAAAAGGGTGGATATGAAGAATCAAAAAGGTTTGGTGCTCCCCAGAAAAGACATCTATATATGCCCCTTTGTTTTGGGATTGTTTAATTAGTCTTATTGAGTTGGTAGTATTATTATTTCTATTATTTTACTTAAAATTTTTATTGTAATTTATTTTCCAGCTTTTCCCACTGGTCTTTTATATTTACATATATTCTAGCCGTCAAAAAAATGTAAAATACATTTAGAGAAACATATTTTGCAAACTAATAATTGGATTTGGTTTTTTATCTGCATATAGTGAAAGGCAATGAACCGTAAAATAGTGTAACAAAACTCATATGCAAATTTGAGAACTTTTGCTTACCACTTCAACATGTCTCACAGTGTTCATATGAATCATATCCAATGGCTGAAATTCATTTGAAATGAATTGTCCTTACAAACTTATTTTTCAAATTAATATATATATATATATATATATATATATATATATATATATATATATATATATATATATATATATATATATATATATATATATATATATATTCACTTGGAACTTGGAATTGATTAATTGTATACTTCAATACATATCAACTGAAGGCAAACGGGCAACAAGATGCGCCGATAACTCTTTCTGGATAGCAAAACCAATTCTTTTGAAAACTATATTTGTGGATCTAGGAGATATAACATTAGAATGCATGACCCGTTGGACTCTATTGAGGAGCTCCACCACCTCTAGTGCGAGAAAACGAAATGTATCGAATGCAAAAAGAACAAACACATGTTGATTTGCTATACATGCATTCTCGTGCTTTACCACTTTGCACGCAGCGACTTTCAAAACGGCATATATATATATATATATATATATATATATATATATATATATATATATATATATATATATATATATATATATATATATATATATATATATATATATATATATATATATATATATATATATATATATATATATAATGTGTATAATTAATGTTTTAGTAAACGTAAAACAAAGGTCAAATTTTGATGGGTTTGTCAAATCATACAAGTTGTGTAGTAGATGAAATAATATTATTTTTATATAATTTAAGATGCAAGAATATATATATATATATATATATATATATATATATATATATATATATATATATGGGTAAAGAGAGAGCTAGGTTATTATATTACCTTAATCTATTGTGTGTTCGTAAGCATAATTTTGGACCAACGGATGAATAGAATTAATGGTGATTATCTAAGGGTCTATGATATTACAAATGTATAACACGTATTATATAATCACACAAATTTCAACATAATGGTGTTTTGGATAATTAACTATATTTAAAAATAAAATCGGATTTTTAGAGACAATTAATTCTCCTAATTTCAAAAATCTGAATTTTTTTAAATTAATTCAATTTAATTCTAACATAGTTTTTTATAATTACCAAATTTATTCTGTTAGAATGTCAAAATGACAGCCATAAACTAGTAAAGATATTTCTAATTTTATTCGTAAATAATATAGTTTCATTTCATATATATTGTTTTATAACTAACCCGATTAAAGAATTCTAAAATATATATCATCAATAATAAAAATTTCTAAAAAAAATTGATTTTATACGAAACAAATTTTATTCTTTAAGAATCACTAACTACATTAATTCTTAAAGAATTAGATTATAAGCAATAATAACATTCATTCTGGAAACAATAATATGACTAATAATTTTTAAGAATGACATTTAATCTTAAAGATTAAAACTAATAGTGATGAAAAAGGGGGAAAATACATCAAAATTTAACAAAAACAATAATCCGTTATGAAAGAATATTATTGCTAAGAATCATTTTATATATTCTGATGGAATACATTCTCGGTCAGCATGTTTTTCTTTCTTTACCACATTAGTTGCAACATTTTCAAAACCTTAAAGAAAAAAAACATTAAAATCTAACAAAAAACAATAATCCATTATGACAGAATATTATTCCAATTTTCAAGTCTTTCTCTTTTATGCTCAATCTTTGATTCCTTCTTCGATCCATTCTAAAAGAATAATAACATGCATTACTTGTTGGTATTACTAATGTTAATCAATTGATTTGTCTAAACCAAAATAACATAATCCACTTACACATTACTACATTTGTAACCAAAATACATATTATATAAATTTTTAACAAACATTATCACATAATTTGCAAAAATAAATTCTTCACTATTATACACTCGGATCAATTAAATATGGTTTAATTTTATATGTTTTTCTTCAATTGGGCATTGCACAAATTAATTACTACATGTACCAATATGATTATTGCACATTGCATATGTAATGCTTAAGTTTGAATTTAAATAAGATAATCACTACAAAACGTGATTACTACTAGGAACGATTTTATTATTAGATGGATTACAGTAGATATGAATTTGAAAAATTAATCAAATTAAAACCAAAATTATATACGGAAAAACAAGTGATGACAATCAACGAGAAATACGTGTGCTTTTAAACAATAAGACAAAATTGAACAAATGGTTCCTGTGATTAGCTGAAAATTATCACTTTGGTACAAAAAAGTTTGGACTAACACCAGTGATCCAAAACTTTGATTTTGTTGCGACTTTGGTCCAAAACTTTATAAAAATATTTAAAATGACAAATTTGCCCTTACTTTTATCTTTTATCTTTTTCTTTTTTATTTCTATATTTATAAGAAAACCAAAAATAATAATACCATCTACCCTTACTATCAACCACATCCTCAACCTCTTTTATCTTTCTATATCCTCCCAACCCCACTAGAATAGCCTATCGGAAAAATGAGAACGTCGCTGACACCATCGCCGAGCACTGTCACCATCGCCGGAAACCACCATTGTTTGTCGGAAACCACCAATTTTCATCGGAAACCACCATTGTTCGCCGGAAACCACTGTCACTGCCCAAAATCGCCACTATTTACACCAGATTAAACCATCATACCTGTTAGCTTGCGAAATATGTTTCCTCCGATCATCGATTCTTGGTTTTTAAACCGCCACTTACCACCGTTAGTCACCAAACCAACGTCGATCTTCAGGTCTAAAAATCCCTTCAATGTAAGAAACCATCAATTGTCTGTCTCCGACTCGATCTGTCGTCGAACGACCACCGGAGTTGTCACCCCCTTTCTTAGTTCGTCTTCTCCAGTATGATCGGTTTCATGTTTAGATATGGAATTCCCTTCCTTTTGTGGTGGACCTGCAATATTGCCGACAGAAAACCCTATTCCCGCCACCGCCATAAAACCCTAATCCATCGGAACTAACATTTATCGCAAGTGGCATAAAAACTCAAGGGTTTTCAGCGCCACCTTCATCAGAGTTGAAGATCTGGTCAACTTACATCATCTTTCTTTGTCTTCTACGCCGGAAAATCGAGGGTTTTCTAGATACTACCATTGGTATTGACCGGTGTGGTGGTGAAGTTCATATCTCCGGTCGGCAATGTTGGTGGCGTCCATATCTTTGGTCGGCGATGTTGGCAGCGTTTATATCTCCGACCGATGGTGGTGGTGGTATTTATCTTTGTGAAAATTTTATAGAAAATGGGTAGAGAGACAGGAAGAGGGGAGAGGTTGGGTGGGGTGGGGTGGGGTTGTATTTTATTTGTTTTTGTTAATTATTGTAACAAAAAGAAAATGAAAAAAACAAAATTAAAAGGGTAATTCCATCATTTTAAATATTTTCATAAAGTTTTGGACCAAACTTGCAACAAAATCAAAATTTTGGACTATTGGTGCTTGTCCAAACTTTTTTGGACCAAAGTGGCAATTTTCAGCTAACAACATGGACCATTTGTGCAGTTTAGTCAAACAATAATTTAATCAATATATAAACAATAAGTGTATCATAACATACCAATTGAATCTTCCAACCGCATCAGGTGCCTTTAAACATTAAATTAATCAATTGCAAGAGAAATTAAAATTACCTTCAAGAACAGATAACGACGACACTTCTCCTTTATCTTTGTAATTTCTAAACAAACCCCATGACGGCTTCACTTACCCTTTATCTTAAGAAAGATTTTTCAAATTTACAAAGGTAAAAGAAGATTAAATTTCCTTTCAATTAAATGCTAATCGCACCCGTAGAAATATGAGTGTTGAACCCTGGAAATTGCACTAGCAAGAACATTCGTACCTGTAATTTAAAAATTGCCAAACATCAACCACGAGTCTCCGTAATTTTAGAGCTTCGGTGGAGGGGCATAGGGTTTTGAGATGGGATAAGTGATGATTTTGTGGTCGGTGACTCATAAAGGAATGCTGGTTTTGTAGGGTATAAGTTATTCCCTTATTTTGAATTATTTTTTATCATAATTATATATACTAAGATTACTATTATACCCTTATTTATTTATTTATTCATTTATTTTTTTCTAAATTCTCATTGCTCCCTACCAACACAATATATATATATATATATATATATATATATATATATATATATATATATATATATATATATATATATATATATATATGGGTAACTGAATATACCTAACAACTTTATATAAGCTTAGGTACATAACTTCATCATACTAAGTTGTTTTGCATTATAATTTCATTGCAATCGTCTAAAGTTCTTAAACTTAACCCTTAACTTCATTTACTTCGAAAACTTTTGGAATTTAACCATTATATAATCTACCTACATCATTTCAGTTTTAACAGTAATATATATGAAACCCATCAAGAGGTATTCGGTAGAAAGACATGATTTAAAAGGAAGACAATGGTAAAGTCTAAAGATTTTGGAAATAATCAGGTTACATGTCTTACATGTCTGAAGTTTAAGAACCTTGAGCGATTACAATGCAAATATGATAGAAAACAACATAGTATGATAAAGTTAGCCACCTAAGTTTGTATAATGCTATTAGGTAAACTCACTTTACATTATATATATATATATATATATATATATATATATATATATATATATATATATATATATATATATATATATATATATATATATATATATATATTATGTGTATAATTAATGTTTTAGTAAACGTAAATCAAACGACAAAAATTTGATGGGTTTGTCAAATCATATAAGTTGTGTAGCAGATGAAATACTATTATTTTTATATAAGTTAAGACATGAGACTATTAATTTATATATTAGGGTTTTTTTTTTTACTTTTAACAGCAAACTAGTTTAACATACTCCTAAATACCATTTATGTTTCCTAAGAAGCATGAACGTATGACCTTTAATTACAAAGTCACTCCTTACGATTTGGCGAAAGACCCTTCAATACATATATATATATATATATATATATATATATATATATATATATATATATATATATAGGTTTATGTTATTCTATTCTAACTAATTATTGTATGGATATCATATCCTATGAGAATGATAAAAAAATATATCGTTTGATAATATAAATATGTTCAATCTTATATAACTATCGTCATTAGCAGACATTCTCACTAATTAAATCGTCTATCAATTTATTATACACTTATTATTATTATTCTCATTTCTGTTAGAATGTTTGTCAGAATATTTATTGGGTCGTATCTTGTCAGAATGAAAATGAGTGACAAACGATGTGTGAAAACAAAAATAAATAATAATTACAGAGAATGCATGAAAATGACAATATTTTTGAAAGGTTGAACGTATTCGTATTGCTAAACAACTTATTCTCTTACTAATTCTCATAGCATACGATATCCGCACAATAATTAGTTAGAATAGTTGAACCTAGCTATATATATATATATATATATATATATATATATATATATATATATATATATATATATATATATATATATAGGGTTAGGTTCATGTGAGACGGCCTAATTTTGTGAGACGCATTTTTTTATTTTTTTTTATTTTTATTTTTTTTAGTTAATTTCTAGTTCTGAAAATAATATCTAAAAAAAGAACTTTTTGATTTTTCCATTTTTTTTGCATTTTAAAATTATTTTTAGAATATGTACAGTGTAAAATTTTATTAGAATATTTCACATATTTTTCAAAAAAACCGGATTTTTTTTTTATTAGTTTTTTATTTTTTTAGTTAATTAAAGTTCCGAAAATAATATTTAAAAAAAGAATTTTTAGATTTTTCCATTTATTTTGCATTTTAAAATTATTTTTTAGAATATGTACAGTGTAATATTCTATTAGAATATTTCACGTATTTTTCAAAAAAAACAAGATTTTTTTTAGTTAATTCAAGTTCCGAAAAAAATAATTAATTTTTTTTTTTGGATTTTTCCGTTTATTTTGCATTTTAAAATTATTTTTAGATTTGGTCTCATGGTCTCATAAAATTTGAATGGTCTCAAATGAACCTGAACATATATATATATATATATATATATATATATATATATATATATATATATATATATATATATATATATATATATATATATATATATATATATATATATAGGGTGACGTTCAATAAAGAACCATAATTAACTAAGAAACCAATCTTTTTTTCAGCTTTCAGAATTTATTTTTTATAAAAAAAAAAAACTAAAAATACAGAAATTCATAACTTTTTATCATTTTTCCAATGATATAAAATTCGAATTTTTTTTACGTTAAATTCACAATATGAATCTTTGAAAATTCACAACGTGAATCTGGTTCACACGGTAAATCCGAAAAACATTTTTCACGTTCACAATGTTAATATATGAATTTAGATATTTTTAGATTTTCTTTTTCAATAAAGAATAATCTTTACAAATTGAAAAAAAGATTTGGTTCCTTGAATAACCAAAATTTATGGTTATCTATCGAACTTTTCCCTATATATATATATATATATATATATATATATATATATATATATATATATATATATATATATATATATATATATGGAAAATTTCAATAGAGAATTATTATTTAAGGAACCAAGGAACCAATCCAAAGCGTCGGAATTTAAAACGATCAACGGCAAAAGGAAGAATTGTAATTTTTATAATGGACGCACATGTACCAAATTATAACAAAACTCACTTCTTTTTTTCATTTAAATTTTTTTTAGGCCAAGTTTTTTATCGAAAAAAATCCGAATATACCATTGTTCACGATTTTTCGTCCTCTTTCCATATAGATCCATGCTGATATATAAAAAACAAACTTTTTTTCGAAAAAAAACCCATTTAATTTTCTTATTTATTTTTTCAATATTTCAGCTTTTTAAAAAAAAAAAAACTAATTATATCAAAAATATTAATTTTTTGTACTCTATTAATAAACATCAACACCGATTAAAAAAAAACCCTCGAACATTGTAGATTCACACTGTGAATCTAAACTGTAAATATTTCAATTTTTAACATTCACAATATAAAAAATCTTGAACAGTTCAGATTCACATTGTGAATCTGAATTACTATTATGCACACTGTGAATCTGAGAATGTTCACAAAAAAAACCTCGATCAGTGTAGATTCACATTATGAATCTAAACTGTAAATATTTCAAATTTTAACATTCACAATGTGAAAAAGCTCCGATCAAGTTCAGATTCACACTTTGAATCTGATTTATTATTATACACATTGTGAATCTTAGGAGGTTCACAATGTGAATCTGAACACGTTTACAATATGAATCTGAACAAGTTCACAATGTGAATCTGAACTGAAATATGGTTTTTTTTTTTAAAACATGAATATGAATCTATGTTTCAAAAGTACAAAAATATGAATTTTGATATGTTTATTAATTTTTTTCTATAAAAAATAGACCTTAACTTTTTTCATTAAAGAAAATGAAGTGGGTTTTTTTCGAAATAAAAAAGTTCGTTTTTTATATATCATCATGAATTTCTATGGAAAGATAATGAAAAATCGTGAACAACGGTATATTCGGGATTTTTTTTTATAGAAAACATTGCCTAAAAAAAATTATAAACAAAAAAAAGTGGTGAGTTTTTTTGTAAAGGGTGGATTTTTTGATATAATCCGGTGTGTGTGCGTCCAATGTAAAAGTATACATCTATTTCCTTGGCCGTTGATCGTTATGATATCCGATGGTCACGATTGGTTCCTTGGTTCATTGGTTAATTATGGTTCTCTATTGAAAGTCAATATATATATATATATATATATATATATATATATATATATATATATATATATATATATATATATATATATATATATAGTACGAAACTTCTAAAATATGTTGTTTTAACATAGTAAATATACCCGATTTGGTTTTCACTTGGTAAATATATCATCCTCGATAAGATTTTGTTTCCTCCATTACTGTTTTACCATCCCTATTTTCTTTCCCCTGTTATCATTTATTACTTCACCCCAGTAAACATTACTTTTTTACATTGTCACGAAGATCTAAGATAATCAATATTCTTGCTTCCTTATCAAAACTATTGTGTCGATCTTGAATTTACATCTCCAATTGTTAATCGTTAATCCCCTAACCACAATCTTTATATAGTAAAAGAACGTGTTTTCATAAGGTTTAGTACCTAAGCTTAGGTGAGGCTGTAATGTATATTCACTTTTCCCATATATATATATATATATATATATATATATATATATATATATATATATATATATATATATACACTAATAAAAGAATAAGTTTATTCTGCTATTGACAAGTGTCATACTATTAGATACCCTCATTAATATTATATGTCAATTATCATACCACTTGTCAACCTATTAATTATCCATTTTAAATTTCAAAATTTAAATTTCTCACTCTAATTACATTAAATTAATAATTGATTCTCTATTTTAAACTTCAAAATTTAAATTTTATCACTTTAATTATATTAAATTAATAACATTAGATTAAAAAATAAAATAAAATAAATACAGATTGTAAGGTGATATAACTTCATATATTTATTTAAATCAACGATTATAATTTTATATAACTAAAAAATATCTCATAAGTAATACTTTATTTAAAATAATTGATTAATATATTTGGTTTTTAATATGAAAGTTTAATTAATTTTATAATCGTGGTTCTCACGGGTTATAAACTATTATATATATATATATATATATATATATATGACGAAACTTCAAAATTGGTCCCTATGGTTTCAAAACTTTTAACAAATGGTCCTTTTCGCTAACTCCGTTAGCTTTTGGCCGTTAAGTAAGGGGTATTTTTGTCATTTCACTACCCAGGAACCATTTATGAGGTTTTTTATTACTTTTTTTAAAAATAAATAAATACATAAATAAAATTTAATTTGCAGGTCTATTTGTGTCCATCGTGTTCATCTATGAACAACTGAACATACAATCAAAATCGATTTGTTTAAATCTAGGAATCAAAACTCGATGTATCAGGTTTTTGGTTTATACATGAGTGAAGAATCTGAGAACTCATCCGGTGAAGCTGATTCGGGTGAATCCATATTCATTCCGGTGATGCTCCAAATTCGATGGATTTTCTCTAGTAAATCCATCTTCATTCCAAGGAGGCTGATATATTTTAGCAGTTTAAGAAAAGAAAAAAGAAACATGAAGACACAGACGGAAATTAATAACTAATTTCCATCTTCTACAACTCATTTTTTTCTCCCCTGAATCCTAATCTGGAAGACGGTTCCTAGTCCAACTCCGACAACCATTTTTTCAGGCCAACAACTCGCAGGAAAAGAAGAGAGAAAGGTTTGGTGTCTGATCTCCACTACAGATCTCATCGGATGAGATGAATCAACCTAATTCCTTATTGGGTTCTTCTCGTAGGACTTCAAATCGGAAAACTCATCAGCCAATAAGTTGTTTTGAATATAGGGGAAAAAAACCTAATAGGAGATGTCAATTTAGCGTATCTTTGTTTGGGTTTCAAGTGATATGGCTGAAAGATGCAGATGATATGGATGAAGGTTAAGATGATTTAGTGTTTGTATGTGTGCCGTTTTTAGTGGATCCCAAAGAAGACGAAGATGCATATGTTCTCCAAAAACAATGGTGTAGAGAGAGAGAGAGAGAGATGCATATGTGCTATTTTTAGTGGATCCCAAAGAAGACGAAGATGCATATGTTCTCCAAAAACGAGAGAGAGAAAGAGAGAGAGAGAGAGAGAGAGGGAGAGAGGTGGGACCCTTTAATATTAAATAATTATATATTTTTTCTTTTTTTTTTTAAAAAAAAAAATATGGCAAACTTCATAAATGGTCCCTGTGGTTGTGAAATTACTGAAATGCCCTTCACTTAACGGTTAAATGTTAACAGTGTTAGCGAAAAGGACCATTTGTTAAAAGTTTTGAAACCACAGGGACCACCTGTGAGGTTTTTTGAACTTAGAGACTAAACTTGATATTTTCGAAAACCACAGCGACCATTTTTGAAGTTTTGTCTATATATATATATATATATATATATATATATATATATATATATATATATATATATATATATATATATATATATATATATATATATATATATATATATATGTTACGTATCTAACTAAATCACTCTCCACTTAAATCCTTATGCATTTATATCACCACCTAATTAAAATAGTGCCCACTTCAATCGCTATATATAATTGTTTTTATGTTATCAATTATTATAGGTAATCGATATAAATTAACAACATGCTGTACCTTAATCCATTTATAGTTAAACTTTGTCGATACATGTTAAGAAAACAAATATGATATTGACATTAACTATAAAATAATAATTTCATACATTATTTTTGTAACATTGTATGTTTTTTAAACAACATTTTATATCACTAAAATTGTTTTTTTTACAAAAACATTTCAATAATTGTGAGAGTTTCTAGCTTTCTGTGTTACAAAAAATATCAACTACTATAGTAATTGAGAAAAATGACTCTACAACCTTCTTTGTTACTTTCAACATTGTTGAGAGAAGAACTTTGGGGATAGGGATTATGTTGAAAATGAAGTTAATCTCGACATATCTTTGTTAAGCTCAACAACAATTTATATGCGAAATGATATATCAGAAAGAGTGAAGTACAAAATCATCTCTCATTCAGTTGTCAAAATGCATATTTAATCCCTACTTTCAAAATTAACTCAAAGTTCCCTTGTTTGGTTAAAAGTTGTATGCTTCATCTCTCGTTAGTTTAAATCTGGATGCAACATCTCTTACGAGACTTGAAAAGACTATATTGTCATTGATTATTTTATTTTTGATTGTTTATGTTTATATTATTTATAATATTTAAATCTGGGCGCTCTCTCTCTCTCTCTCTCTCTCTCTCTCTCTCTCTCTCTCTCTCTCTCTCTCTCTCTCTGTGTGTGTGTGTGTGTGTGTGTGTGTGTGTGTCTCAAAAAAAACCCTACATCACATCCGCCTCCACTATTTGACACCATCATCTCCTTCCTCTGCCCGGTTACCCAACAACAGTCTCTTCCCATTAATCTCTTATTTCATCTGTGTGGAATCCTCCGATGCTTTGGTGTGATTATCGAAGTGTAGATCGGTGGTGGTGAATTTGGGTGGGTTTTATGGTGGTGGGTTAGTCGACGATCTAAAAAGAGAGCAGTAGAAAGATGGGGGTGTGGGTGTGTTTAACAATCGTGGAGGTTCTGTGGCGTCACGTTCCGATCGTTAGATGGGGGAATGGGTTTGTTCAAAAGGGCCGATCGGCAGATAAGGGAGTATTTCTTCAATTTACTATGTAACCACAAAGTAGGTAAAGAAATACTATATTGAATCTTAATCAAGCTTGCTTGCGATCTTGAAGTTTATAAACAATGAACATTAAAAATGGATAAAGATACTTGTATTCAGGTAAGATTCTGATTACAAAGTGGTTTTAGACTCGAAACACACGAATGCCCTCTATTTGTAGATAAAAAGTAATATTTATCGACCAGAACATTCAATACTATGGCCTACAGACGACCATGCCTCCCATGTCTCAACCAACATAATATTCCAAGGTAAAGAAAACGATAAAGGGCTCGAGATCTTCGTATCATCTTCTCCAAAAAGTCTTCGCATCATCAACAACACAATCTTTGCACCTCCATTCATCACATCATCGTATAGCTACGAAAAACACTTAACCATGTTTATTTGGTTGTCGAGGGTCACTTCATGCTTCAACAATTTACCGTTAAGTGACGATACAACTATTTAATTTCTTATCAAGTTTGAGAAATTTGATTAACATCTTCCAAAGCTTCCTCAAAGATGACTCCCAGTTGAATCTTTCACGAACAACATCATTTACGTCTTCATTAGTGTAATTTGATCTATCAATGACACTTAGAACTCCTTCAAGTTGACTATTGGAACACTTATTGAATGATGAAGCATGAAGGAAATTCTTCTCCGTAGATTTAACCACCCGAAAGATTATCAAAAGTTTTGGAAATTTCGAGACTCAATTCTTCATGTTATGAATTCCTACGATTATCATCATGGCTTCTTTGAATGAAGTATTTTCACATAACTAGAAAGTATTGGATGAATCTCTGGATCATGGATGCGAAGACATATACCGATGACCTAAGAAAGTCTCATAATCTTGCGTATGAAGGCTTGAAGTTGTGGCACTTCTTAATATTTATGTTGAATATTTTGGAAATGAAGAATATTTCTTCTAGATTCATTTTAATGAATTCATATTGACTTTAATCGTATAAAGGGATTTTTGAATATTTCTTTTGATGCTTGTCGGCGTGCTGGTATTTTTGTGAAGAAAGAAGCAACAGTGAACTTTTTGACGGACCCGCAGGATGGAAGGTCCACACTTAGATCGGCTGACATTTTGGTCTTTGGATGGATAGGAGGGAAACTTGGGTCTCTCATTGTTGGTTTTGGGAGTGGGGGTTTCACAGCTGGGCATGCCACTGCGTGCAAAGTGGTAAAGCACGAGAATGCATGTATAGCAAATGAATATGTGTTTGTTCCTTTTGCATTCGATACATTTGGTTTTCTCGCATCAGAGGAGGTGGAGCTCCTCAATAGAGTCTAACGGGTCATGCATTCTAATGTCATATCTCCTAGATCCACAAATGTAGTTTTCAAAAGAATTGGTTTTGCTATCCAGAAATGGCTAACGGCGCAACTTGTTGCCCGTTTGCCTTCAATCGATATGTATTGAATAAACAAATTGACAAGTCTAGTTTTGGATTCATTTTGTCAAAACGTATAAATAGATCCATACAAATACATTAGTAATTGTTCGAAGTACGTACAAAATAATACATTTTTTAAGCATGCTTTCCGCCCTAAAACTAAAGAGTAAAAAGAGATATGAATACTCGGTGGGGTTTTTTGCAGTTCCATGTGTTGTGGTTAGGTGATTTTCGATTCAACTCCTACTGGCGTCCTATGGAACAATAAGTTTCTAATGGATATTTTTCGATCAAACAATAAACAGTAATTACTTAGTCAACTAATTAAGTAATAAACTGTCACATGTTTTGGTTGAATTTTGTTGGTAAATAAGTAACTCACATGAACCAGATGTTCAAAAATTCACAAATATATGAAGATCAGATCGAAATATTTTGAAAATTTATTTTCATAATCTAACAAAAAAAATGAAACTCCAAGAATTTTTTGTGAATTTATTTGACTTGTTTAGAATTTATTCTCAATTTAAGCTCAAAATAATAAGAAAAATAAGAATAATTAGTAAACAGTTGTGAAAAATTATGAAACAATTTTTACAGTTCCTTTTAACCTGTTTAGGGTTTGGAAAAGTATTAACTTGATGTTTGGGAGTCTAAAACGCAGATTTTCAAATTCATGGTTAAATATAAGGTAAAATTGAAATAAAATAGCAAACATTAAAAAAATGGCTAAAATTTTACGTAGAGCCATTATTTGCTATTATATCAATCCCATTATTTTTTAGAATTTTTTTTTTCTGCTGGAAGTATTTATTTAGAGTTTAAAGGTCTAAAGTAGTTACTTTTGTATAAAAATAAGGAAATAAAGTTAGTTCTTGAAACATCACAAAACCCATATCCATATCATATGATGTTAGAGAAAAATCTAGTTTTATATATTTGGTGCTTCGTGGGTGCATTTAAACTCCATAAATTATAAGAATAAGTGTTTGGTTATTGTTGAACTTGTAAACAGAGCTGATAGTTTAGGAAATTTTATAATAATTTAAAAAATGTTTTAACTCAAAATATTTGGTTTTTTTTTGGATTTTGAAATGCTAGGAGTTCAAAATAATTTTGCAATTTTTTTTAGGAATAGTATGGTCTCTCGAACATGCACTACAAAACTAATATCCACAAAAAAGAAGTTCTTGAAGTAGCAGTTTTGTATTCACTGTTTGGCTGTCAATAACTAAACATATTTTAATTCGAAAGATAATCCATAGAACTTCATTCCAGAAGAATGAATAGAACTTTTGGACAGGAAATGATTGAGTTATTCTCTCCTAAAGTTGGGTATTGAAATCTAGTAGATTGCATGTATGTAAATGAGTTTGAAAAGTGAGTTTTAATCATTGTTTTTAGCAAATATTTTGCAATATTTTAAATATATCATTATCATTGCATGTTCTAGTCATATTCTGTAGAGACAAAAGTGGTTTTAAATTATGACATGTATACTGCATTCAAGTAGAAATTCTTTGTTCTCAACAACTGTGGAAATGAATTTTCAGTTTTTATCTTCAGATTTTATTTTTTAAGCTTGAATCATGAACATGAAACCATATTTTTCATACATGTAACATGTTGAAACACACCCATAATGTGCTAGAATTGATTATGACCAAAAGAAAAAAAAAACTAAGATGATGAAGAAGAAGAAAATGTGGTTTTTGAACTTTGAAAGTACATGCAAGCTTTCTTTTGGTCTTAGCAACCGTTTGATCCCTAATATTCACCATCTTTGACACATGCAATGCTTTAAATTAGAAACTACAACACTAAGATATGTGTAAATATTCGATCTATAGAATGGGCATAGAATCCAAAAATTGAAAGAAAATTAGCTAAAACTAGTATCAAAATGTAGAGGATGATGAAGGGAGTGCAGCCTCTTACCTAGACTTTTGTTTTGAGCTTCAAGAACACTATAAATTTCTTGGTTATACCAATATTATTGGATTGGAATTGTCAAGGTTTGAGTGAGAAACATTACAGGAGGATGAGAGATGAGTTAGAGTGTGGGAAAAGAAGTAATTGAGTGCTAAGAGAGAGAGAGAGAGAGAGAGAGAGAGAGAGAGAGAGAGAGAGAGAGAGAGAGAGAGAGAGAGAGAGAGAGAGGGAGGGAGAGGGGGGGGTGGGTAGCCAGATTTTTAAAGGGATAGAGGGTGAGGGAAGGCACCCAAGTAAAGTGTAGTGACCCGATTATGATGACGAATGCGGAAATGTAAAGATTAAGTGAATCAATCAACCACGAAGAACACAAAGAGTTAATAATTCATTTAAGCTCTCATTAATCTAGTAAGAAATTACAAAGTGGTTATGAAATAATTCTCTCAGTAGACTAAACTCACAAATGGGTTCTTACATAAAATGGAAGCCACTCACTTCCTATTTAAAGGAAAGGCTACACCAATTATGCAATCTAAGAGGGTAAGCCACATCCATGGAGAACTTTGTACCCTTACATTCTCCCCCTTAAAGTTAGGATTGGAAGTCTCGACTTCAATATCCAAAGTGAGCTCCATGCGATCAAGACCAACTCCTCCTCAAAGTAACATAGGTCTTCAAATCCTTTTTGAAAAAGAATATATGAGAAGCTTCGAATACCCATTTCAACATTCTCCCCCTTTTTATAATAAACAAATGATTATAAAACCCACAAGGGTATGAGAAATGCTCGAGGAATAAACCATACGAAACTCCCCCTCGATGTGTGACAAAAATTAAACCACAAAAATCTTACACGAAAAACAATCACGAAAGTCGACAAAAAAATCTTCAAAAGTTGTGAATATATCGACTTTTGGGTGAAAGTTACATGAAATTTGAAAATTCGGTTGAAATTGTCATTTTCGCAAATAGTGCAGGGACCGGTTGCGAAAAATTGTGTCTTGAGCTTCCCAATTCACTCCAAATGTAAAAAAATGTTATGACGGTTATCATGTGACTTGATAGTGATATTATGTAATAGTTTAGTTATGATAGGTTGGAAATATCAAAACTGGTGTTGGCAATTGTGAAGGATTTTATGAATACTTTTCAATAAGTACTTTATGCTTAATGGTTTCCTTTTTTTATTCCTCAATCTTGTGTTCAACTACTATAAATAGTATTAGCTTAGCTTATTTTACAATAAACTTCCTAAAAACTCCTAATCCACATCAAGATTAGATTGCTTGTGAAAACCTAGGGTTCTTTGTATGTTTCACTCTTATTCAATAAGATACAACCTTCCCAATTCACTCCAAATGTAAAAAAATGTTATAACAGTTATCATGTGACGTGATAGTGATATTATGTAATAGTTTATTTATGATGGGTTGGAAATATCAAAACTGGTGTTGGCATTTGTGAAGGATTTTATGAATACTTTTTAATAAGTACTTTATGCTTAATGGTTGCCTTTTTTTATTCCTCAACCTTGTGTTCAACTACTATAATTAGTATTAGCTTAGCTTATTTTAGAGTAAGCTTCCTAAAAGCTCCTAATTCACATCAATATTAGATTTGTTGCGAAAACCTAGGGTTCTTTGTATGTTTCACTCTTATCAATCAGATCACCTCCATTTCACAATTTGATTCATGATTCTAATTACTATCTTTCATATTTCATTTTCTTTGGGATCCTACAAGTGGTAACTAAGAAAGGATTTCTGAGTCATTTTAAAATCTTTGAATACTTTTGTATTCTTCGAGTTTTTCTTTAATCATTTTTAGTTTTCTAGATCTGTTCAACATTTGGAATTCAGTTGCAATTTTATCTAGAATTTTCTGTTTTATAACTCGTTTCAAGTTGAATATTTGTTTTAGCTCATTATTTTGTTTCATTGCTCAATTTGTTTCTAAATCATGTGTAAGGAAGATTCACATGTTGTTTCGTTCAACCTGTCCAATAATATCGGATCAGACACTAGAATTCCAATTTTGTTTCCTGATGACTACGAGGTTTAGGTATTGGATAATTAAGAGTACATCACATGAATTGAAGATCATGACTTGTATATTTGGAAATCCATCACAAAAGGACCACATCGTTTTTCAAAAACAAAGAAGTATGTTTACTCTTTCAATTATTATGAAAGAATTGTTGATAAGTATAACGATATAACCAAGGAAAAGAAAGAAAAGCTTCAAAATGATCTTAGAGCAAAAATAGATATACGTTTCACACTTGCACCAAGCACGTTTAGAGTCGTAAGCTCGTGTAAAATGATGAATGTGTTAATACAAGAAAATTGACACTTTGCACCACACGTCCGAAGTAATGGTGTTCCGAGAAGAGAAGCTTTTGAAGTAGAGAAAGTGACTGAAGACTAAAGAATTGTAATCTTTGTCCTAATGTATTTGTCTGTTTCATTATAATAGAAGTAGGAGACAATATCAAACGCAACACATTGACAGGCAGTTAATCTACAATCCATATTTCAATTTACTGCCTCTTTTCTCCTTTGTGCTACTAAGTAGTATAAATAGGAGTACCAACTTTGTAATCTAAACTCCTTTTATCAATCAAGAATCATATTTGTCATTATCTCATTCCATCATTCTCTTTACTTTATTTAAATACATTGCACTTAATAGTTGCTTATTGTTCATCATCATTCAGGGTTGACTAGTTTTATCTAGACTTGACCAGAATCTGTTATCAGCCTCCATTATTTTTGTTTACTCAAGGTTTAAGAGATTAAACCTTTTCAAGAAATATCTTTGTGACATCACTTGATTTATCATTTGGTATCATAGTGTGAGTGCTTGTCCTTTGAATCCACAAGATCAAATTATCGTTGACTAAGAATATCTTGGTGTCGTAATCATTTCTTTATCAAGTTAAAAGTTCTTCTATATACCATTTATGGTCAAAACAACATAAAAATGGGTGCTCCTAACATGAATCAATTATTGTATTCAATTTAAATATCCAACGGTGTGGGTTTTCCAACAAGAGCCTAATTGCTAATTGTTGAGGAATATGAACTTCGAAAAATGAGAATGGAAAGATTCTTGAATGGACCGTATAAAGGTGCCAAAATTTGGAGATCTGTTATTGAAGGTACTCATATTCCCACTCATTAAGTTGTTAGAGATGTTGCTGCAAATCTCATGGTTCAAGAAGAAGTTCGCCCTGTATATCCAACATTGATCGACAAAGAAAAGATGCATGTAGATGATGTTGCATTTTTCGAACATGGCTGTGGTATCCCTCAATCTCTTTTTGAATACTTTAAGTTGTGTAGATATGCTAAGCAGATATGGGATACGCTCAAGGATCTGTTTGAGGGTTCGGAAAATGTCAAAGGCAAGCGGATGAATTCACTGGTGAGTAAGTACGACACGTTCACAACATCTCCGGATGAATATGTAGACTTTGTAGCAAATTGCTACCGGATTATGGTGAATAACATGACAACCAATGGCATAAGAAGAACTCTAATCATGAACAATCTGAAGTTCATCAATAGCCTTGGAAAAAGTTGGGGTGATGTTAAGTCATGTCTCCAAAGTAATGGTTCACTCAATTAGTTAACCCTATTCCAATTTTTTTTACAAGCTACAAGGATCTCAAATCAAAAGTTGCTCAAACTCTCAGGAAGTTGTCTAGATGATCATTGGCTCTTTTGAGAACTGTCAGTATACCTCCATCAAAGTGTGCTCCTCCAGAACTATTTCTTCCGGCTCCACCTTCCGAAGAGATCTATAATCTTGAAGCTGCAACAGATTAAATTAGATTTCAACAAGAGTTTGTTTTAAGAAACACGAAGTACAACAACCATCAATGGGAAAACAATCTGATATTGCCATATTTATACATATTTTTAGGCAATATTTATTTACATTTTTACTAATAATTTGGTTATTTGCATAGAATATTGGTACTTATAAGCTTAAATTATATTTTGCAACCAAATATAAGCATTTTCGAAGAGAGGGACTCAAGTTGACAAAACATTGAACTCTGGAGGCTCGAAGGAATGAAGAATAAAAACTCAGCAAAAAACGCACTCATGACGTGAGGAATTGAAGACTTACAACGTGAGTGGAGTAATCTAGAAGATATACACCGAATGAAAGAAGAGTCCTTGTCGAATACGTTTATCTCGCACTGAGGACGTGAGGCTTATTGGCTCACGACGTGAGATTGGAAAAATCGAAAAAATATATAAACCCTTGTCCATTACGACTTGAGGGACTTTTGGCTGCCTTGGAGGATTCCTGGAGACGAATGAGAAGAAGAAACATTCTGGAATTGACTTTTAACACCAAGGAAGAAGAAGTTCATAATTTGATTTATAGATTGGTACATTTAAACATGTTTTTGATTATGGATTTTGTTTGTTTATTTGCTAGTATGTCCAGCTAAATCTAGCTGCTTCTGTTAGCTAGATGAAGTTAGAACACATGGTTTAATGCATTAGATTTGACTTTACTTGTTGGTAATATGCTTGTGTTGGATTGATTTTACCTAGCATGTTTGTTTGATAATTGATTGCTTTGAATTATTATTTTGTCTAGTTAGTGAATATGAAGTTACATGAATTTGAATACCAAATAATTCAGTGAACACTAGTTTATTAGAGCTAAGATCAAACAAATATTAGTTAAGCAATTAAATTATTAAAATTATGTTGTGTTAGAGAACTCATGATTATGACTATAATGTGTGTTTATCAAATCAATCTTACTTAGTTCCAATTTCATTTAGTAATCGATTTTGTGTTAACTATTGTGTGACCATACATAGATTTACATGAATTGATTAATGTTAGTAGATTTAGAACTAAATTGCTAATACTATCTTAATTGGTACCAACAATTATTGTGATAGCTAATTATTACCTATTGAGTGAAAGTGGATTCAAACTAACAGAAGTGTTTGTTTATTGATTGATTTTGTGTTAAAGAATTAAGTTCATCTAAACTTGTAAAATTAGATAAAACCCTTACTTTTGTTGATTATTAGGTTAGTTTAATAGTAAGTAGATTAATTAGTTAATACCGTTCCATGTGATCGACACCCGACTTACCCGACTATTCTATAATTTGACTAGGTACACTGCCTAGGTATCACACCCCAAAACCAAGAACGGCGGAAACGTTCTGGGGCGGAGGACGTCATGTACAATATCACAACAATGAAAAGTAGTAAACAAGCAACAACATCATCCATTGCATTAATAATATAATTTTAATACAAGTGTGTTCTGTCAAATTATAATAGACACTAAAGTATAAATCAAAAAGAAAGATGAGTTTTGATCGAGCTCCATCTTATCTAAACCTTGCATCGGTACCTGTCTATGGTTAACCTGAGGATACAAGTTATTTTGAAAGAGAGTGTCAGCTTTAAAGCTGGTGAGATCATAAGTATTTTAGTGTCTTAATTTGTATGTAAGTATTTGTATGTATATGAACTGTAAGTATTTGTATGTATACAAATTGTAAGTATTGAAAATTTATATGAATTGTAAGTATTGAAAATGTATATGAATTGTAAGTATTGAAAATGTTTGTAAAACAACTATAAACGTTTGAAAAACCCTAGAAATCCCTATGATTCCTACTATTATAAAAGAGAGTCTTCTACTAAGACCTAACTGCTCTGAATGTAGCCTTCTACCAAGACCTAACTGCTCTGAATGTAGCCTTCTACCAAGACCTAACTGCTCTGAATGTAGTCTTCTACCAAGACCCGACTCTTCTGAATGTAGTCTTCTACCAAGACTTAACTGTTCTAAATGTTCGTTTCTTGTAAAAGTGTGTAATTTTCCCAAGTGTAACTATCATTAACAAAATATAGTTTTTACATTTAATGTTCAAGTGAAAAGATCACTGAATATATGTAAATGGAAAATTAATGTAGTACTGTAGTGTAGTGCTATAAGAACTACTGCTGTACTAACTACCTTAAACCGGATTTATATTAAGGCATCATGTGATTAATTGTACCATACTATCGATTGGGTAACAACGACAAATGTAGGTCCTAAAAAGGTATGAAGTTTAGCACCCACAGACCTGCAGGTCCGGCTGTAGCTAGCAGCAAGGTGTAGGATAGTCAATCCAGTATAGATCTGTACGCAAACTCACGCTCTCCCTCCAAGAGACACTGGCTACAACTCGGGCCATGCCATTGAAGGCATGCTCCGATACAGTGGATCACAATTATTGTTAACGTATTCATGTATATGTAATGTACTGAAATGTTCTACGTGTGCTAGCTATAACATGTGTTCTCTCTCTATCTAGCATGAATAGTAATGTACTGTAATGTTCTAGCTGTAATGTATGTTCTCTCTATCTAGCAAGTATTGACTCATGAATGAACTGACTCATTGTATGATATCGCGTTCTAGTAATAGTTCTAGTATCTTCCTAACTACCCATATGGTAGTTTACTAGTAATCTAACTGGTACGTATGGATATGGATGTATACCCTTGCTACCCAAGAGCATTGGATGAACTGGAAGGGCATTTATGATAATATATGTACATATTATATATCACTAATATTTAAATGACCTTCGGATGGATACCTGATATCCCACCAGACCACATCCAAATCGAGGAAAAGGAAAAAGGGTGGATAGCCTTCCTAAGTGTTTTAAACATTTCTTATATATCTATACATATATAGGCATGGAATTGATAATATAAAAGCATAAATTAAGTTTTGTAAAACCTTTGAACATAATTATTATCTAAGAAAAGATCGACTTGATGCCAATCTATAAAACGGTTTGAAGGCATGAGTTTGATAAAACAGTTTAGTATAAAGAAACATTTGTTTGAAACACAATTATAAATAAGTTTGAAATGTAACATACAGAGTAATATGTACAGTGTAATAAGGAGTTTTAAACACATAAAGTGTTTATGAAAAACATTTGAAGGAAACTGTTTGGTAAAACGGCTAATGAGTAGCCAATCATTTGAATGTTGCTTACTAATCACATGTGATTGATATAGTAACTAGCATGATTCTACTTGTATCCCCCCATAAAACATTTAAAAACAGTTAAAACATTGATTAAGGGGTATGAACTCACCTGTTGTAAGTGGCACGGATAAACTGAAGAGGTAGGACTGCTAGGTGTCAAGTGAAGACTTTAGACACACACAATTGTCCTAATTACATATGAAGACATATGTATATAAACAATTAGTGATTATAACACTAATTAAACATGTATAAACATCCTAATGCGAGGAAAACAATTTGGTCAAGTGCTAGGAGGCTAATGGGTTGCAACAAAGGAGTGCAAGACCTCATATGGAAGTTTATGGTCAAAAGACCATGTGTGTTGGAGTTTAAGGCCCAGGGGGTAAACTACTAGCCGTAAACTCTCTATTAGGTCACTAAATGAAGCTTAAATTTATTACAACTTAAGTGGTGAAGTGCTTCTAGGCTTAAACAAGTGTTAGGGCTTCCTTTTAACACCTTTGAGGAGTTCACGGCCCATGGACCAAATCCCATGGAGATTACGGCCGTAATCTCCATTGGGAGGGTGTTTGTGGTGTTTTCAAGTCCCTAATTTAACTAGGAACTAAACTATGCTAGTGTAAAAGGCTTTAGAAGAGTTTATAGCACAATTTGGCACTATTGTTTGGAGTTCACGGCCCTGGAACTTCTTGGGCCGTGAACACCTTATTCTTGGTGTTCTAAGGGTTTTTGCTAGCCCTAAACTCATTTAGGTACTTGTCAAAATTAGTCTCTTGGCTTAAGGAAGGCTTTTAGGGCATTTAGACACCTAAAAATGGAGTTCACGGCCCAAGAACTTCCTTGGCCGTGAACTCACTTTCAACCCTTGATTCTTAATGTTTTGGATGTCTAAACAAGCTGTGGGTAGTCTCAAGGTTCATTTCCAAGGTTTGGAGGGACATTGGGCACACTTTGGCCCTTATAAAAGCGTTTACTCTCCAAGTGTTCTTGGGCGGTAAACTCTCAAATCTTGGGGTTTTGATCCGATTTTGATGTTATTAAACACAATCTAAGCTATATAATACAACTAGATAGAAGTACTCACGATTTGGGATGAAAACCCGAAGATCCGTGAGAGAGAATTTTGGCTTTTCTCTAGTTGAAAATGTAACTAATGAAATAAATATGGTTCAGAATTCTATATATAGTCCTGGGATTTTTTGGCATAAAATATTTTTATTCCTGAAATGAACTCTAATATCATAGAGTTTTGGAATAATAGTGTTGCACAAAACCCTAGTGCATCCACTCTCCTGATATCTCCTTAAGTGTAAATCCTGAAAAACTGTCAAACTTATACCCAAATGTCTGGAAATTCACTGTAACTGTTCTAGCTTCTATTGACTTGATATGGTTTGTAAAGAATGGAAATTTCGGGTTGTCACATCATCCCCCTGTTAAAGGGAATTTCGTCCCGAAATTAGAATTTAGGTAAGGAAGTAGGTATGAATGATCGAGTCATGAGGAGGAAACTTCCTAATCGATTGGTTCTAACGCTCCTAAGTGAAATCGGGTCCTCGGTTGGTATCACAACGAACCTTCACTAACGGGCAATGCCGTTGCTTTGTCCGCTTGACCTCTCTGTTGAGGGTCACTACGGTTCTAATACGAAGGAGTGGATCTCGACGAGTGGATTTACAGAAGTCCTAACGGAAAGGTATGGTTTCACGATCGAGACGCGAAGAGTAGAATGTACGTTACTGAGTTCGCGGAGTAGATCTAGTCTGCGAGATACAGGACCGATTCTGGTAAGAATCTCGGAGGTCCTGACTATCTTGGATTTAGCTTTCCATGCTTTTCAAAGCGCATTAAGTATTCCCAGAGTGAGTTTTCCTAAAGAATTTGGTCTCTCACTTGGAATCTCCAAGGTTTCTTTCTCTTGCTTAGCTTCCCAGTCAAGGGCCACCCCTTGCTGAGTCAAAGTCGTAAGGGTTTCTGTAATTTGAGAGGAGTTCTGAATGGCCTATAATAGTAGGTCTGCAAGACCTAGAATTTGGTGAATTTCTGTCAGCGTCTCCGGTGTCGACAAATTCCCAATGGTTTTGGATAAATTGACAGAGTACTCAAGAATTTCCACATCACTAATAGTGTGCCTTACGAAATTTTGACTCTTTAATTCCAAAACTCACGTTCAGAGGACTTTGCGAAAAGTATCTCTGAAGGTAATGTTTCTATAGGTTCCTTCTTACTACATGGGTAGATAAGTAAGTTGTTACATGGAGAATGACAAACTGATCCAAGTAAGAAAAACGGACTTTATTCATTAAACTCATGAATGCTTCAGGCGTATTGGTCCTATCCGAGGGGTATCACTACGGACTCGGAGTGTCTGTATCAAGTTCGGAGGTAGTCATCGAGACATCCTTCTTTATCACTCGAAACTGCTGATATTCGGATCTCGGCCCATTTCTGAAAGGTAACTCGTTCCTTGCGTTTGCTCAATTGATTCATCTATGCGAGGCAAAGATAACGATTTCTAATGAAAATCTTGACGGAGTCCTCGATATCCGAGGTACATACGATGCAATCCGTCGATCTCTGGAAGAATAAGACCGGAGTTCTCCAGGGTGAGAAGCCTAGTCTTCCAATTCTATTTATGAGTAGTCCGCTAAGTTGTCCAGACTGTTCTTGTATCTCTGTAGTTGTTTAGACTATAGAGCGATCTGTTTACATAAGTCTTACTGGGTTCTAAGTTTGTTCACATGAGGATGCGATTACTCGTATGCTTGGGCAGTTCTCTGTCCTGAAGTTCATTTTAGAATCCATACTTGGTTCAACGATCACCATCTCGTGTATACGAGTCATATATAATTAAGATTGAAAAGATAGTCGAATAACTGATTCTTCTTTAAGCTCACATCCCAATGAAGAAAAGAAGTTAAAGTTGAATCATCAATTCTAAACCTGTAGAACCTTGATTATATATCACTCTTATGAATACATTCCTCAGTGATAGCTCAACTGCATGAATCCTTGGATTAAACTTGACGTACTGCACGAGTGGTACTTCGGGGATTTCTTCGGAAAAGAAAAGAACTAAGAGGTACTCCACGCATGAGTACTTCGGTGTTCCGATATGACAGTTTCGCTGGAAAGGCGATTTCGAAGAAGAGATGTACGTATGAAGCTGGTATGGTGTGGATCAAATTGAATCTAGTTGTAT
Organism: Lactuca saligna; assembly: GCF_052625555.1. Lineage (NCBI taxonomy): Eukaryota > Viridiplantae > Streptophyta > Magnoliopsida > Asterales > Asteraceae > Lactuca > Lactuca saligna. The sequence continues at coordinate 74,452,068 of NC_136417.1, forward strand.
GATAATGTCGGAATCATACGGAAACATAAAGACATTAGATTTGAACATAAGACGTTTACAGACAACACACAACCGTGCAACCATGAACAGAGTTATAGTACTTTTAGATTTACTACAAGACTATTGCTGTGAATAAGGTATACTACAAAAGACAAGCATACGCAGCACGAGCATCCCTAAACAGACAGGATCTTGCAAAAGGTAAGACTCTTGTTGCACTAGTTTTGGATGGGTTATAAGTGTGTTACAACGAAACGCTTAAATTACATTAATGAGGGTCCGACGTAGTTTCTCCTGCAATTGTGATCCTGAGAATCTTCCCATCAGCACCCGATTTCTTCGCTATCGGGCAATCCTTCTTGAGGTGTCCAATTTCACCGCCTTGGTGACATATCTGGACAGTACCTACATTGGTGGTGGGAGTGAAGTGTCGAGTAGGAGTTATGGGGACGCGGGTTCTTTCTTTGATCTCCCTTTTCGGGGAATCTCTTTTATAGTGCCCAAACCCACCACAATAATAGCAACCCTGGCTGGCTCTAGCGGCGGTGGTTGCACAGAAACGGGCAATGTGTCCCAATCTGTTGCAATTGGTACATCGCAATACCCGGCATGCTCCATTATGATGATAGCTACACCTGCTACACTTCGGAAGCGTTCCCTTATATTGCTTCCCAAAGTTTTTGGCTTTAGGGTCGGTCTCGACGACAGGGACTCGAGTGATAAGTCGTGCCGGTGCTCCACAGCTACGAGCATGGTGCCCTATGTTTAGGCAATTGCAACATTGCATCTCATGGCAAGCCCCATGATGATGGAAACTACACTTATCACACTTCAGGAGTTTTCCCTCGTATGGCCTGCTCGGTACGGGGATGGAAAGGGTTTCCACTTGCTGCTGTTGCATAACCATCCTTTGGGATTTCTTGCGTTCTTTCTGGGCTTGAAACTTTCGTTTCTTGTTCTCTTCTTTCCGGCTTTGCGAGCCTGTGACTGTTACCATTTGACGACTTCCTATATGGATACCACGATTGGAAACTTCAACCCTATCATCAGAATTGATTGTGCTGATAGCGCTATGTTGTGCAAGGACAACTGTCACGGAAACCATTACAGCAGCTGTAACTGCGGTTTGGAAAGTAGCGGCGTCCATAGGAAAAGCGGAGGTTTCGTTGTTCGACTGATTGCTTCCTGATGACGACATGATTCTGTAGCACGAAAGATAAGGATTTTGTGAGCGATTTCTGGTTGACCCTAGGTGTACTTCAATTGCTCAATCAAGAGTAAGAGTATATTTTCGACAGTTTGACCTACATCCCTATGATGCAGTCCTAGTACGAATTTGAAGTATGTTCACGGAGGTTTGACCTACATCCCTATGATGCAGTCCTAGTACTGAGTCAAAGTGCATTCATGAAGGGTTGACCTACATCCCTTTGATGCAGTCCTAGTAATAAGTAGAAGTAAGTTCGTAGAATGGTCTCAAGACGTTTGTCGTTCAGGCCGAGGTATCGATGGTTGGCGAATAACATGATCCAAACACTAAAAGAGACTTGGAAATGTCTCCGGATCTAACTTGCTATAGTCCAATGACTTGACTAAAGCATGTTTTAGATAGACTCCAATGAAAGTATGATAAGAGTACTTGAATAAAGAATGACGAAGTTAGCCGACTGTCAAAATCTTTGATATTCATGACGTAAAAGTTCGGGAAAAATGACCTTGTAAAAAGGTCTTACATCATATCCGGAGAAGATAGTTCTTGATAGCATAAAGACCTAACCAAAAGTACTTACAGTACAAGATAGTTTCATAGAAAATGCTACATCGGGCAAAGACAGAAAAACGATTCCTTTTAACAAGGAAAATAAAGTACATCATCTATTACTGGTGACGGTCATTCCTCTGGAGAACTCTCAGTTCAGCCAGTTGACGTTCTACATCAAGTAGGTGTCTTTCGTACACCCCCTGGCGTACTCGGAGTTCTATGACTTCGGCTCGGGATTCAGCTAGTGCTTGTAGTAGGGTTTCATGGTTTCTCTCAGATCTCTCACGAGCATCTTCTAGACGAATGGTGTGGAGGGTATGCATTCTCGCATTGGAGACAACTTTAGTGATCTGATGTAGGTTGGTCCTGCCTTGAATCTCATTTCGGGCTACTCTGCGGACCAGGATTGGCAAGATTCTGTCTGCTGAGCCCCCATTTCTCAGGTCATAAAAGCTTCGGTCACCATCAAATGGCATGGGCTGATCTTGTTCTTGGCTCCATGTTTCCAAACATTCCACCCATGGAGGCGTCGGGCCATGAAAAGCCGGACGAGGGTTAGGAATTGGAACGGGAGCTGCCTGTGGTAGGTTCTCAACCTTGGGTTCAGAGTTAGCACCGTCCGAAAGGTCTTCATCATGGTGATCATTCAAAGGGATAGGATGATCATTCTCTGGCTCTTCTTCAAACCATCCAGGAACGACCTCGTTCGGAAGGTACGAGTTGTCGTGGGGATGGAGTCCAGCCATGTTATCTACGCGAGAATTGGGGTAAGAAAATAATTAGTAGACGAACTATGTAGAAAATTATTTAGAAAATCTTCATTAGTTACATCGCTATTTGAGAAGTGCATACCAGTTATATGTAATCGAAACAGGATAGACCTTCGAATAAGTGATCTTAACTCCAAATTCACACAGAATAGGGGTAAAGTAAAGTTTTCACAGATTCTAAGTCTTATAACATCCTAATTACATATAACCTTAGTGTATCCACTTAGTAACTATCAATTTGGTAATGAAGATCCCATTTTAGTTCTCAAGTATAAAGTACTTATAGTAACACCAAATACTCCTATAGTATTTTTGGTTTAGTGTTATGTTCTACTGTTCTCATTGTGGTAGGGTTGGTAAGATTTTAGACTTGTTGCAACCACCCAACTACACTTAGGCACATGCTAGTCAACCCTCAGATAATATAGTTGATCAAGCTATATCTTCCCAACTTTGACTATATATCTCTAAGTCCACCTGTGTTGCCCAACAATCGTAATTCTTTTGAACTGTCCTAGTGACACTGATTTTAGTATGAATGTAGCACGTATACTTAATTAAATATTTTATTATTTAAATTATAAACTCTTGGTCAGAGTATTTTTAATCCCATTGTATTTATAGTCTGTATATCTTTTATGGGTTGATATACTTAATTCACTATGCTCTGATACCAATCTGTCACACCCCAAAACCAAGAACGGCGGAAACGTTCTGGGGCGGAGGACGTCATGTACAATATCACAACAACGAAAAGTAGTAAACAAGCAACAACATCATCCATTGCATTAATAATATAATTTTAATACAAGTGCGTTCTGTCAAATTATAATAGACACTAAAGTATAATCAAAATGAAAGATGAGTCTTGAACGAGCTCCATCTTCTCTAAACCTTGCATCGGTACCTATATATTGATGACCTGAGGATACAAGTAATTTTGAAAGAGAGTATCAGCTTTAAAGCTGGTGAGATCATAAGTATTTTAGTGTCTGAATTTGTATGTAAGTATTTGTCTGTATATGAACTGTAAGTATTTGTATGTATACAAATTGTAAGTATTGAAAATGTATATAAATTGTAAGTATTGAAAATGTATATGAATTATAAGTATTGAAAATGTTTGTAAAACAACTTTAAACGGTTGCAAAACCCTAGAAATCCCTATGATTCCTACTATTATAAAAGAGAGTCTTCTACCAAGACCTAACTGCTCTGAATTTAGCCTTCTACCAAGATCTAACTGCTCTAAATGTAGCCTTCTACCAAGATATAACTGCTCTGAATGTAGTCTTCTACCAAGACCCGACTGTTCCGAATGTAGTCTTCTACTAAGACTTAACTGTTCTAAATGTTTGTTTCTTGTTAAAGTGTGTAATTTTCCCAAGTGTAACTAGCATTAACAAAATATAGTTTTTACATTTAATGTTTAAGTGAAAAGATCACTGAATATATGTAAAGGGAAAATTAATGTAGTATTGTAGTGTAGTGCTATAAGAACTACTGCTATACTTATTGGATAAGGTGTCTAGGTCCATAACTTATTTAGTATATACTTGACCCGACCCGGCATGGTCCATTTGGGTTGCACTTCACCCGAACTATTTATGGATAATTTTATGAGAGTTATACACATATGTTTATTAATATATTATAAGTTATAATATATTAATATGAAGTTATGTTATTTAATTAGTCTTAGTCTTAAATTAATTATGAATTCATTTAGAAATTAAAAGGAAGACTAATTAGATTGTGGGCTATTGATTTTATATGGTGTGAGCTAATACTCATTTGTTAATGGGCTAGGCTTATATGGAAGTCTATGGATGATCCATGGAGCTTTTCACCCATGGATCCTTGGAAAAGGAAAGGTCATGGGTTATTAGGGTTTCACCCTAACCATGCACACTATATAAGCATGCTTATGTTGCATGAAATAGCCACTAGTGTGTGTGCTTGTGTGTGGCCGAATATATAAGTGTGTGTACACTCTCTCAAAGTTTTCCAAGTGTTTGTGGTGATTTGTGATTCCATTTGAGGCATTCACATTATTGGTGCTTGGCTCTCAAACTCCAAAGAATCAATCTCATCAAAAGGTATGTAATCTCATCTAACTCTTTTATGTTTAAAAGTTCCCCATGCCATGTTAGATAGGTTATAAACCTTGGAAAAATTATTGTTTTGCATGTATTAGACAAACATAGATCCAAGGTTTATTAGGGTTGCATGCACACTTAGGAAGTGTTAGATTGCTCAAAACCCAATAGTGGTATCAGAGCCTAGGCTTGCTTGCTTGATACTTGATGCAAAATAGTGAAAAAATTTGAAATTGTTGCTGTCTGGCTGATGGACTCGCCGAGTCCATGGGGGGACTCGCCGAGTACAAGGCAAAATTCATCCTACTCGGTGAGTACGTTCGTGCACTCGGCGAGTAGAATGATCAGAATGTAGAATTTCGACTTTTGTTGCTGGAAATGGAGTAGAAACTTTACCCTAAACTGTTTTGGTGTTTTAAAACTTGTTTTAGTTGGTGTAATGGTTGTTCTTATCCATTTACAATAGCATATATCAAAATTACATTATTTTATGTGTTCATATAATTCTTGAAATTTTGATGATCATGTTCATGTTCTTGTGAATTTAGAAGATGATAGGAATTATTTGCTGAATTGTTTAGAATTAATTCTTGATCATTTATGTGTTTTAATGGAGTCCATAATTTGTCCTCAAGTTATGGATATTCAAAGGTCACTTTTCTTTAACACACACTTAAAACACATAAGTTACATGAAAATGAAGAGTCTTCATTTTTATGAACCTTTAATTCATAAGTTATGAAATGAAAAGTTTTGCATAGTTACAAAACTTGCCCTCAAGTTTTGGAATTTGTAAAGTTTCACACACTTTAATAAACTTTAATTCAAACCCTTAGAGTTTTAATAGTTAGAATTCAACCCTTATACTATTTATAACATGAATGGTTAATTATTATATATATGTATAAGAATAAGTCGTTCTACCGTTAGTAGACCTCATTCACGAAGCCAGTCTATAAGGGGGGTATAAGGTTGTTGCCTATAAAATGGCAGCTTAATGGGTGTCCACTCTCACCCACCGCTTCCTTGATCGGTGGAGGGTCGTTAGCCGAACGGGTAGGACAATGACTTTAAATCCTCATTAAAAGTATAATGATTATTATAAAGTAAATAAACTCTTTTTAATTCCCAATCTTAGTTACTTTAGGAAAAATGTGAACATGGTGCTAGTCCATGGAATTCACAATGCTTCGGGCTCTAACCCAACTGGTTCTTTCTCTCTCATGAATCTTTGTGGGAGGGTCATCTTTGATGGTTCCAACTTCATGGATTGGGTTAGGAACATCAGGATGGTTACTTGTTATGAGGACAAAGAATATGTCATCGATAAGGAGTTAAAAGAGCTTGATGAGTCTACTGCTACTCCTAAGGAGATCGCTGAATCAGGACACATGAGAGAGATGCTACTAAGGTGGCATGCATCATGTTGGCCACAATGACAGCCGAGCTCCAAAAGTCATATGAAGACTTCTACCCTTTTGAGATGCACCAAGACCAGATGGAAAGGTACCATAAAAGTGCTCGTCAGGAGCGGTATGAAATAATCTTCTCCATAATAACTACCCGCATGAAGGACGGTGAATCCGTTACTGCCCACATGCAAAAGATGCAAAGGTATGTGGACCGTTTGCTGAAGCTGAATGTGAACTTCCCTGAGGAGTTGGCAATTGACATCATTTTGCACTCCTTACCTTCTTGTTATGACCATTTTCTTATGACATATCATATGAACAAGGAGGAAGTTACCCTCAGCAAGCTTCAAGGACTCTTGAAGACCGCTGAATCCGGTCTTAAGGGCAAGGCGGTTGTTACCTCTACTACTCCTACTCCAACATCTACCCCTGTTTTGGCTATCGGGCAAGGCAAAGGGAAGAAGAGGAAGCACCCTTCGAAGGGTACCAAGGGAAAGTCTCTTGAAGGATCCTCATCAAAGACCAAGAGCATTTCTGTCACTCCTTCTGCCATTCCCAAGGATGCTGATTGCTACTATTGCCTGGACAAGGGGCACTGGAAGCGAAACTGCCCTAAGTACTTGCAGGATCTAAAGGATGGGAAAGTGAAACCCACCCACGCAGGTATTTACACTATATTGTCTAATTACTCATCATATTCTAACTCTTGGGTGCTTGATACAGGATATGGTATTCACATATGTTCTGATTTGCAGGGCCTAAGAAGAAGTGAGGATGTGGAGCACGGGAAGATAAACTTGATCATGGGGAATAGGAAGGCTTCACCTGTTTCCAAGATTGGAGTTTATACTTTGTTTCTTAATAATGGGTTGAAATTAGATTTGAATAAATATGTGTACTCATCTGAAATGGCGAGGAATATTATTTCTTTTTCATGCTTTGTACAAACAAGGTTTTACCTTTTCGTTTGATAATGAATGTGGTGGTATTAATGCTTTCTTTAAAAAAGTGTTTTATTTTAAAGCATTACCTTGTGATGGTGTATATGAAATTGTGTCGATTGTAGACAACTGAGGAAATAATGTGTTGTATATTGATTCTTCTACTAGCCTAGATAAAGCATGATTGTGGCATTGTCGTCTTGTACATGTAAACAAGAAACGCATAGGCCAACTCCAAAAGAGTGGAGTCTTGGAGTCATTCGACCTTAAATCGGATGATTGTTGTGAATCTTGTCTACTTGGAAAGATGACAAAATCACCCTTCACTGGAACTTGTGAAAGGGGTGAGGGTTTGTTGGACCTAATACATACTGATGTATGTGGACCATTCAAAACCGCCACAAGGGACGCTAATCAGTATTATGTGACTTTTATTGATGATTTTAGTAGATATGGGTATGTCTACTTAATCAAACATAAGTCAGAAACCTTTGAAAGGTTTAAGGAATTCAAACAGGAAGTAGAAAATCAATTGGGCAGGAACATTAAGATGCTTCGATCCGATCGAGGTGGAGAGTATCTTAGTACCGAGTTCCTTGACTATCTTATGGAGTGTGGGATTGTCTCACAATTGACTCCTCCCAGGACACCACATCTAAATGGTGTAGCTGAGAGGCGTAATCGAACCTTGTTGGACATGGTTCGCTCTATGATGAGTGGAGCTTCACTACCAATCTCTTTTTGGGGGTATGCCTTAGAGACTGCTGCCCATATCCTTAATCTAGTCCCTACAAAGAAGGCTACCAAAACACCTCATGAGATGTGGACTGGGAAGGTTCCCAATTTAGACCACATCAAGATTTAGGGTTGCGAAGCTTTCGTGAGGCGTGAGACTCATGATAAGCTCGAACCCCGAAGCGAAAGGTGTATTTTCATCGGCTACCCACAGAAATTCTTCGGTTACCTCTTCTACAGACCCAATGAGAATGTGGTCTTTGTAGCAAGAAGAGGGGTCTTTCGTGAAAGAGAATTTATAAGCCAAGGAGACAGTGGGAGGAAAATTGATCTTGAAGAAATTCAAGAAGCAATTGGTGAAGGAACCTCAGACACTAGCAATCAACCTGAGAAGGAAACTCCTGTTGAGCAAACTGACAAGTCTGTACCTCCGAGGCGTTCCACACGGGTTAGGAACACACCTTCGTTTTATTATGGCTTTCATATTACTACGGAAGGTGATATGTTTATCAGTGATAGTACACTGGTAAATTTGGATGAACCTAGCAGTGTTAAGGAAGCCATGGTAGGCCCGAAGTCTACTAAATGGAAGGAGGCTATGGACAGCGAGATACAGTCCATGTATGACAATCAAGTTTGGAACTTGGTTGACAATGTACCAGGCCGTAAAACAGTCGAGTGCAAATGGATCTTCAAGAAGAAGACCGACATGGAAGGAAAGGTGCATACTTATAAGGCTCGACTGGTTGCGAAGGGTTTTACTCAGACTCAGGGTATTGATTATGATGAAACCTTCTCGCCGGTAGCAAAGATTAAGTCTATTAGGGTTATGCTAGCCATTGCTGCATTTCATGATTATGAAATATGGCAAATGGATGTCAAAACCTCTTTTCTTAATGGAAAGTTGGCTGAGGATGTGTACATGAATCAGCCAGAGGGTTTTGTCAGTGCAGAGTACCCTAATAGAGTATGCAAGCTTGAGAAATCCATTTATGGATTAAAACAGGCATCTCATAGCTGGAATCTTTGTTTCGATGAGAAGGTCAAAGAGTTTGGCTTCTCGAGAAGTGAAGATGAGTCTTGCGTGTATGTCAGAGCTAGTGGGAGTATAGTTAGCTTCTTGGTACTATATGTGGATGACATACTACTTATAGGAAATGACATCCCAACCTTGCAGGAGGTTAAGTCCTGGCTTGGGAAGTGCTTTACTATGAAGGACCTAGGGGAGGCTGCTTATATCCTAGGGATAAGGATATTAAGAGAAAGGGGTAAAAGACTAATTGGACTTAGTCAGAGTATCTACTTGGATAAGGTGCTGAAAAGGTTCAACATGCAGAATTCCAAGAAAGGAGATTTACCTATCCAAAGCAATGCCAAACTGAGTAAGACTCAGAGTCCGAGTACAGAGGCAGAGTTAGCAGAGATGAGCCAATTACCGTATGCTTCATCTGTTGGCTCGATCATGTATGCTATGACTTGTACCCGCCCTGATGTGGCCTTTGCTTTGAGCATGGTCAACATGTATCAAGGGAACCATGGCAAGGCTCATTGGACCGCGGTAAAGAACATTCTCAAGTACCTGCGGAGGACTAAGGATTGCATCCTTACCCTTGGTGGGAGTGATGACTTGAGAGTATTAGGGTATAGTGATTCTAGTTTTCAGACTGATAGGGATAACTTCCGCTCTCAGTCGGGCTGGGTCTTTACCTTAAATGGAGGGGCAATCTCTTGGAAGAGTTCCAAGCAGGAGACGGTGGCTGATTCGACTTGTGAATCAGAGTATATAACAGCGAGTGAAGTAGCGAAGGAGGCGATATGGCTGAAGAACTTCATCGGAGACCTTGGAGTTGTACCAGCTATTAAGGAGCCTATAGAGATTTTCTGTGACACCAATAGTGCGGTTGCCTTAGCCAAGGAACCAAGAGATCATGGCAGATCCCGACACATTGACAGAAAATATCACTTCATAAGACACAAGATTGAAGAAGGACTCCTCGTGGCAAAGAGGGTATCGTCAGATGAGAATCTTGCAGATCCCCTTACGAAGGGACTGACGAGGGTTAAGCATTTTCAGCATGCGAGGCGCATCGGGCTGAGGGATGATATTAGTTTTACAGATTAGATAGTTTTCCTGAAACTTGTAAAATGTAATCGACGTTTGATGATGAATAAAATTTGTGATTTATTTATGAGTAAAGTGTTACTGTCATTGTCAATTATTTACTATTGTTTCAGTTTTGCATGTTTTGACTTCCAGAATAATTAATTTATTCGAACCTCCACAGTCGGTCATACGTCGGAAGTAGGTATGAATCAAGATTGTCATGAATTGGGTTTGTAGATGGCTAAAGGTGTTTACACATGGCAATGGTTGTTGCAACGTTCATGAGTACTCATAAGTTATGAGTATTGGTATAAACCCACGCTCACTTGTATCACTTCATGGAATTTATCTTGAGTGATCGTGAGACGATAATATCATATAAGTCTTCAAACCTAGAGATATGAGTTGTTACCTATGAGTTGGTTGTGCATTGATTGCACGTGAACACATCAGTAACTTGATGTTATAAAACATGCCTTTGTGTACAATTCAACAAGTAGTAGAACAAGCATATGAGTCGAAGTTTATCTGTTCCTTCTAGAAATAGAAGCGATATCTGGGCCCCTCGATGATTTTGTGTTGACCCATGTACCGGCCCCGGTCAGAACTAAATTGATGTGTTCAGTTAAGTTCTTTGTCAAACAAATCGAAAATCGAGAAACAACTGCCAGACAATAAGCAAGACATAGTTCCATGTGTTTGTCCGGCTGATATCATGAGAACAGAGGATTATATGATCACTTGTCTTAAAATGGCGCTTCATAGTTCAACAGAGTTTTCGAGAGCTACGATTGCTGGTTGGTTCCTGAAGTAATATAGGCAAATACAGTTATTAGACTTATCCAAGTAGGAGTCTATTGGATGAGGTGTCTAAGTCCATAACTTATTTGGTATATACATGACCCGACCCGGCATGGTCCATTTGGGTTGCACTTCACCCGAACTATTTATGGATAATTTTATGAGAGTTATACACATATGTTTATTAATATATTATAAGTTATAATATATTAATATGAAGTTATGTTATTTAATTAGTCTTAGTTTTAAATTAATTATGAATTAATTTAGAGATTAAAAGGAAGACTAATTAGATTGTGGGCTAGTGATTTTATATGGTGTGGGCTAATACTCATTTGTTAATGGGCTAGGCTTATATGGAAGTCCATGGATGATCCATGGAGCTTTTAACCCATGGATCATTGGAAAAGGAAAGGTCATGGGTTATTAGGGTTTCACCCTAACCATGCACACTATATAAGCATGCTTATGTTGCATGAAATAGCCACTAGTGTGTGTGCTTGTGTGTGGCCAAATATATAAGTGTGTGTACACTCTCTCAAAGTTTTCCAAGTGTTTGTGGTGATTTTTGATTCCATTTGAGGCATTCACATTATTGGTGCTTGGCTCTCAAACTCCAAAGAATCAATCTTATCAAAAGGTATGTAATCTCATCTAACTCTTTTATGTTTAAAAGTTCCCCATGCCATGTTAGATAGGTTATGAACCTTGGAAAAATTATTATTTTGCATGTATTAGACAAACATAGATCCAAGGTTTATTAGGGTTGCATGCACACTTAGGAAGTGTTAGATTGCTCAAAACCCAACAGTACTAACTACCTTAAACCGGATTTATATTAAGGCATCATGTGATTTATTGTACCATACTATCGATTGGGTAACAACGACAAATGTAGGTTCTAAAAAGGTATGACGTTTGGCACCTGCAGACCTGTAGGTCGGGCTGTAGCTAGCAGCAAGGTGTAGGATAGTCAATCCAGTATAGATCTATACGCAAACTCACGCTCTCCCTCCAAGAGACTTTGGCTACAACTCGGGCCATGCCATTGAAGGCATGCTCCGATACAGTGGATCACAATTATGTCAACGTATTCATGTATATGTAATGTACTGAAATGCTCTACGTGTGATAGTTGTAACGTGTGTTCTCTCTCTATCTAGCATTAATAGTAATGTACTGTAATGTTCTAGCTATAATGTATGTTCTCTCTATCTAGCAAGTATTTACTCATGAATGAACTGACTCATTGTATGATATCGCGTTCTAGTAATAGTTCTAGTATCTTCCAAAACTATCCATATGGTAGTTTACTAGTAATCTAACTGGTACGTATGGACATGGATGTATACCCTTGCTACCCAATGGCATTGGATGAACTGGAAGGGCCTTTATGATAATATATATACATACGATATATAACTAACATTTAATCGACCTTCGGACGGATACCTGATATCCCACCAGACCACATCCAAATCGAGGAAAAGGAAAAAGGGTGGATAGCCTTCCTAAGTCTTTTAAAAATTTCTTATATATCTATACATATATAGGCATGCAATTGATAATATAAAAGCATAAATTAAGTTTTGTAAAACCTTTGAACATAATTATTATCTAAGAAAAGATCGACTTGATGCCAATCTATAAAACGGTTTGAAGGCATGGGTTTGATAAAACAGTTTAGTATAAAGAAACATTTGTTTGAAACACAATTGTAAATAAGTTTGAAATGTAACATACAAAGTAATATGTACAGTGTAATAAGGAGTTTTAAACACATAAAGTGTTTATGAAAAACATTTGAAGGAAACTGTTTGGTAAAACGGTTAATGAGTAGCCAATCATTTGAATGCTGCTTACTAATCACATGTGATTGATATAGTAACTAGCATGATTCTACTTGTATCCCCCCCATAAAACATTTAAAAACAGTTAAAATATTGATTAAGGGGTATAAACGCACCTGTTGTAAGTGGCACGGATAAACTGAAGAGGTAGGACTGCTAGGTGTCAAGTGAAGACCTTAGACACACACAATGGTCCTAATTACATATGAAGACATATGTATATAAACAATTAGTGATTATAACACTAATTAAACAGATATAAACATCCTAATGTGAGGAAAACACTTTGGTCAAGTGCTAGGAGGCTAATGGGTTGCAACAAAGGAGTGCAAGACCTCATATGGAAGTTTATGGTCAAAAGACCATGTGTGTTGGAGTTTACGGCCCAGGGGGGTAAACTCCTGGCCGTAAACTCTCTATTAGGTCACTAAATGAAGCTTAAATTTATTACAACTTAAGTGGTGAAGTGCTTCTAGGCTTAAACAAGTGTTAGGGCTTCCTTTTAACTCCTTTGAGGAGTTCATGGCCCATGGACCAAATCCCATGGAGATTACGGCCGTAATCTCCATTGGGAGGGTGTTTGTGGTGTTTTCAAGTCCCTAATTTAACTAGGAACTAAACTATGCTAGTGTAAAAGGCTTTAGAAGAGTTTATAGCACCATTTGGCACTATTGTTTGGAGTTCACGGCCCTGGAACGTCTTGGGCCGTGAACACCTTATTATTGATGTTCTAAGGGTTTTTTCTAGCCCTAAACTCATTTAGGTACTTGTCAAAATTAGTCTCTTGGCTTAAGGAAGGCTTTTAGGGCATTTAGACACCTAAAAATGGAATTCACGGCCCAAGAACTTCCTTGGCTGTGAACTCACTTTCAACCCTTGATTCTTAATGTTTTGGATGTCTAAACTAGCTATGGGTAGTCTCAAGGTTCATTTCTAGTGTTTGGAGGGACATTGGGCACACTTTGGCCCTTATAAAAGCGTTTACTCTCCAAGTGTTCTTGGGCGGTAAACTCTCAAATCTTGGGGTTTTGATCCGATTTTGATGTTATTAAACACAATCTAAGCTATATAATACAACTAGAAGTACTCATGATTTGGGATGAAAACCCATAGATCCTTGAGAGAGAACTTTGGCTTTTCTCTAGTTGGAAATGTAACTAATGAAATAAATATGGTTCAGAATTCTATATATAGTCCTGGGATTTTTTGGCAGAAAATATTTTTATTCCCGAAATGAACTCTAATATCATAGAGTTTTGGAATAACAGTGTTGCACAAAACCCTAGTGCATCCACTCTCCTGATATCTACTTAAGTGTAAATCCTGAAAAACTGTCAAACTTATACCCAAATGTTTGGAAATTCAATATAACTGTTCTAACTTCTATTGACTTGATATGGTCTGTAAAGAATGGAAATTTCGGGTTTTCACACTAGGTGCAATTTAGTTAGTTAAGTTAGTTAGGTTATAAATATTAAAATTAGGTGTAACCATTTGCACACATCAAGTTTTTGGTGCCGTTGTCGGGGAACGGCTTATTTGATAGTTTATTTATTTTTTCTTTAGATTAATCGATCCTTTTTGTGGGGTAAAACCCGCAAAAAGTTACTTTTCTAGCTTTGTTTTTAAGTACTAGACTCACGACGTGGTTCAATATTTTCTCGTTTTTTTTTCATTTTTTTGTTCTCCTTGTTTTTCTGCGACAACATGAGGTGGTAGCCTTTACCACGTCGTGGTGGACAGTCAGTAGGCAATTTTTATTTAGTTTTTGTTCAGTTTTACGTTTTTATTTTGTTAATTTTGCAGGAGTTCATGACCAGAGGTTCCAACACACCTTTGCTACTATGACATCCCCAATTTCACGGCCAGAAAAGACCGATTTGTTTATGCTTTGTTTTTAAAATCAAAGTAATCGTTTAAAGAAAATTGTTGCGGAATTTGTCCCCAAAACAAAATATGATAAGAATTTATCAAATCATTTCTTAAAGAAAAATATTTTCATTATATAACAAAATCTTAGGATGTCATGTTCCGATACAGAGACATAATCATAAACAGAACTTACATTTATTTACACTAATGATTTACATCTCCTTTAATCTCTCATTGAAATATGTCTTCATATTGATACATGTGATACAAAGAAAATTGAGTGGGTCAGGCTTGGGAGCCTGGTGAGCATATAGGGTTTTCATCCCACAATGTTATATCATATATTTATAAATATGGAACATTCAAACTTGTACAATTTCACCATATAAAGGCAACTCTTATCCCACCCCATCGATCCTCACAACGACACGATCTAAACTCTCGTGTCTAAAATTTTCCTCTTTACCTGATCCCTACTGACGGATCTAAAACTAACCTTTTCACCCGATCCATACTCACGGATCTAAAACTAACCTTTTCCACTGATCCATACTCACGGATCAATAATTGTACCCAATCCATACTCCCGGACTAGAAACAACTATAATCCATGTCTGATCCATACTCCCGGATATATAACTGTGCCCAATCCATACTCCCGGATCTATAATTGTGCCCAATCCATACTCGTGGACTAATGACAATTAACTTAGTCTTAATCTATACTCCCGGACTAATAGCAAGTTTATCTCTTTACCTGATCCATACTCCCGGATCTAAAACTAACCTCTTGGTCTAATCCATACTCACGGATCTAAAACTAACCTCTTGATCTAATCCATACTCACGGATCTAAAACTAACCTCTTGATCTAATCCATACTCACAGATCTAAAACTAACCTCTTGAGCTCATTATCCAACTCATCCTTTTATCACACACCAACTATCTCATCTACCCGTGTTCTACTCAACAAATTTGTAGATATAAAATACATATACAATGTAACTCATTTAAAAACTATATAAAACATCCATTCCACCAACATCTCAAATAAACAACAATATATAAAAACACATAGCACGTATTTCATAGCAAATACTTCATACTTATGTGTTAGAAGAAAGTAACTATGCACTCACACATATAAACAACAATATATATACACATAGCACGTATTTTATAAAATACTTCATATTTTATGTGTAAGAAGAAAGTGACTACACACTCACTTGATTAGAAGATGATCGGACAGCACTACGACTTGTAGAAGTAGTATTCTTCAGTAGATCTGTAAGATCTTCACAAAAACCGGGCTACTCGCGGGCAGAGCTTCGGCTCGGGAATAACGCTCTTTGGGATCCTCGGGGCTTCGGATCTTGCTTCGGGGCTCGAGAATGATACCGGGGCTTCGGGATATGATTGGCATGCAAATCGAGGCAAAAACTAGAGAGAAGAAAGAGTTTGAAGAAGAGAAAATGGCTGATATCGGTTTCTATTTATAGGCTGCTGGGTCTGGGATTACACCGGGCGTAATTTTGGAGTACGTTGGGCGTACATAGAGTACGCTGGGCGTAATCTTCGGATAAGCTTTGGTATGCGTGCCACAATCTTCAAAAATTCATAAGTTTTGCATACGAGCTCCATTTTTCGACGTTCTTTATATCCACGCGTAGGTGAGATTATGGTCTACAACTTTCATTTAGACTCCGTTGGCTAATTTTGACTTTATTTTTATTATATTATTTTTAGTAGGCCGGGACAGGAAAACTCCGTTATAAATTCATAACTTCTTCATACGACGTCCGTTTTCGCCTATCTTTTTATTGTTTTACTACAATTGACGAGATCTTCGATTCTCGTTTATATTGTTTCGGCTAAAAACCGTTCGATCTCAAATTGAGTATTCGGGCTGCATACCGCTAAGTCGAAACTTAGAAAAATCATAACTTCCTCATACGAAGTCAGATTCGGACGTTCTTTTTATGCCCGCTCATGGTTTAACGAACTCTACGACTTTTGTTTAGGTCGCTAAGGCTAAATATCAATCTAACGTAAATTCACTATTTACGTCGCGTTGTGTCGTGTCGGTTCTGTCTCAAAACTTCGACAGGTCATAACTTCTTCGTTATAACTCGGATTTCGGCGTTCTTTATATGCACGGAAACCTTGTAACACATACTATAACTTAGTTAAGATTATTCATTCTAAATAATCTTTCATCAAAAATCCATTTTTGGCGCCTATCGTCTCTAAATTGATTATCCCGGATCTACGGGCGTTACAGGTACCACCACTTGAAGATCCGGAGTCATCCCTTCACAAAAAGAAGGATAAGAACGTGAAAGACGATCAAAAACCAAAGAAGACACACTTACAAGATTTCAAGTCTGTGTTCTCAAAGAAGTCGGGGGAAAAAACGGAAGATTCGAGTTCATCTTCAATGAACAAGAGCACGGTTGAAAACATAGAGCAAATACCACCCCCAACCGAATCTGAGTACGACTTCGCGACCGATTTTGGACTTTATACGAGTTACCCCGAGAACATGCCAAGAAATGAAATGGAAAACATTGAAGAAATGTCAATGGGAGCTTACAAGAAGCGTATTCGAGAAGATGTTGGTCCGGGATTAGTACAAGTCGCGATTCCTGCCACAGCCACATTTGAATTAAAGGGACACATCCTTAATGCACTAAAGGATATTCTGTTTTATGGAAATGATCATGAGGATGCTTTCAAACATCTAGATGAGGTCAACGACATTGTTGACTATTTCAATGTCCCAAATGTCAATAGAGATAATGTCTTGCTCAGGATGCTACCAATCACTTTCAAAGGAGCTGCAAAAGATTGGCTAAAAGCACTCCCACCTGGTACAATCACTACTTGGGCTAAAATGCGTCAGCAGTTTCTAGACCAATTTTGCCCACCATCCAATATTGCTAAACTCAAGAAGGAAATAGCCAACTTTGAGCAACAACCGGGGGAGTCACTATACGAGGCATGGGAGCGCTACAAAGGATTGTTAAGGAATTGTCCTCAACATGATCTTAATGTTCAACAAGAGATGTATATTTTCTATGATGGGGGAAATGTTATGACAAGGAAACTCCTTGATTCTCAAGGGCCACTGACAAAGAAAAATGCAAGGGAGGTCAAGGAGTTAGTTGAAGAATTTGCAAAACACTCTCGTGAGTACCACAACTTAAGACAAGATGGAGAAAAAGGAGTGGGGGTGCACATTCTGAAGAGATGACTGCTATGATGGAAATGATCAATACTATAGACTGGAGATTGACCCAAATGGACCAATCAATTCATGAGATAAGAGTTGGATGTGAGAAATGCAGTGGGCCACACTTGACTAAGGATTGACATTTTCATGAATAAGGGAACAAGAAGGCTCAATTTTGCTACTCAAGTGGGGACAAGTATGATGAAGATTGGAGGAAACCAAAGAAGGAGTGGCTACCTTATGATGAGTACAAGAAATAGAAGGAGGAGAAATTCATGCAGACTGGCCGGGGTTTTTACAAAAAAGAGCAACCACCAACTGAGAAGAAAGATGATTTAGAGACTATGTTGGTTCGTTTCATGGAAGCTTCAGAAAAGAGACATGATGATACTGATGCAACATTGAAGGATCAAAGAACAATGATGAAAGAACAACAAACCTTGATGAAAAATCATCAAGCCTTGATGATTGACTAGAAAAACTCACTGAGAAATTAGCAAGCCTCCATCAATAACCTTGAAGCTCAACTTGGCCAACTTACAAATTTGGTAAATGAGAAGCTATTTCCTCAAATTCTTGAAAAGAAGACTCAATCCCATGTTATGGCGATTGATTCTGAAGAAGAGGCCATATCTGAGTTTTTAGAAGCCTTAGAAGTGGAGCCAAAGCCATCCGAACCAAAGCCAAAGAAGAAGAAGCTCAAAAAAGAAATAGTTGCTGAAACACCAGACTCACGTCGTGAGTTCGACCTGCTCACGACGTGGGCTCAATCTGAATAGAAAAATTCATAATCCGTTCTTGCTTACTGACCGCCTTTGTCATTTCCATCTCGAGCACATCTCAGTCCACTGGAAAGGGAACATCTGGAGTTTATTCAGAAAATAAAGGGTATTCCTATCAATACCTCTTTTATCGATTCACTATCCAAAATTCCAAAATACACAAAGTTCCTACAAGATCTTGTAGACACTCGTCAGCAATTAAAGAAGAATTCTAAAGTAATTCTTAGTGAAAAAATTTCAAGAGCCATATTAGGAGAGATACCTAAGAAGATGGGAGATCCCGGACACCTCACTCTTCCATGTGAGTTTGGAAACAATTTGAAGACTTATGCCCAAGCCGATTCCGAGGCTAGCATAAATTTGGTGTCATATTCATTCAATCAAAAGCTGAATATTAAGAAAATGAAGGCTACAAAGATGACATTCCACATGGCCAATCGTTCGGTGACTCACCCGAGGGCAATTGTAGAAGACATCCTTGTTAAAATTGGGAAATTTGTTTTCCCAGTTGACTTTGTGATTATAGATATGAAGGAGGATGTTAATGTCCCAATTATTCTTGGTCGCCCTCTACTTAATACTGTTAGAGCTTTAGTTGATGTTCGTGAATCCAAGCTTACATTAAGGGTTGGTGATAATGAGGAGACTTTGGGAATACAAGATGGTTTTCAAGGAGAAGATGTAAAAGGTGAGGTGTTCAATATGGAAGAAGATAATGATCTTGAAGAATTGGAAAAGCTCATGGAGGAAGAAATCAAGACAATCATCAACTCAAACGCACCAAACCAAGAGCATCAATCCCGTTTTTCGTTTAAGTCGTTACTTACACAAAACCAACAACTTTGATGAGTGAGGAAAACGATGATTTGTCGAGTGATGGAGACGAGGCTACTTCTAAGGAGACGAGTCCAGTGGTGAAGGAAGAAAAGTATACTAGGGATCATCAAAAAAGTGAAGAAAAATTGGAGACTAAGGGGATCAAACGCATGCTCGATGGAGACGAGACCAAGGCTAAAAAGGAGAATTCAAAGAAGGCGTACATTCGATGTGTCCAAGATAACAAGAGGCAATGGAAAGAAAAAAAATTCGGGTGATGATGGACTCCTCTAATAGCTCAATGTAGGAAGCACGGAGTCCGGCTCATGACTCCATTAAAAAGAAGCGCTTCTCGGGCGGCAACCCGAGCTCGGCTTGCATTTTCTTTTCTTTTCATTTTAGTTTTTTTTTTTTTTTTTTTTTTTTAATTTTTAGTTTTAGGAATATGAATTGTCTCATATCCTAATAGTCCTCTGAATGGTAAAAATCAAGTGTGGGGGTTCTTAGAATTAAATAGTTTTCAAAATTCTAAGTGTTTAATAATAATGAAATTGAATTTTCAAGCCAGAAGCGAGATCAAGACGTGAGAGTTGAAGGTTCACGACGTGAGTCTAGACTGATATATAGACTGGAATATTTTGATGATCAGCCCACCATTATTGATCAGCTCATTTAGAATAGTCCAATAAGTGTGTTAGTTCATTTTCACTTAGTTAACCAGCCCAATTGTTTTAGCCCACAAATAGCTCACGACGTGAGCAAGAAAGAATCCGGACCACTTGAATAAAGAAATCAGATTTTGTGTTATATACCATTCTCTTGTTCCTCAAACGCCGACAACTTATTGGTCCCTCCTCACGCACTCAATTTTGGCCAATTCCACTACATCATATTCTTGTGTTCACATTAACATCCATTTAAGGTACACTAATCTTACTATTATTTTTAAATTTTAACTTATTTGGTTAGTTTTGGGGTTAGGGTTTGCAGTTATTTGAATGTCAAAATCAGTACCCTAAAAATGAGAAATCTTTACTGCATATGGGTTGAGCATACTTAGAATTAAGTTGGCATAGAACCCCAACCAACTATTTGGGCCGATTTGTCGAATGTCATGACCGATTCTCGATATGGCATCGAACTCACGACGTGAGCTTTATTGCTCATGACGTGAGGCCTAGGATATGGTCTCCCATTTGGTGCTAATCTGTTTAACTTGTGGAGTTTTCGTTTTGTTTTTCCTGGTTTATTTGTTTTTGTAGGAAATGGATTCAAGAGGATCCAATGAACAATTTCAAGGGCATGTGTCATCTCGCCACATGTTATACCGCCTTCCCGTTGACATGCCAAATCAAGTTTTAACCAACTTCACAAAGAAATTAGGATGGCTGCACAACAGGGAGTTTGTAGTTTCTCCAAGAATTGATTGGGCTAGATTTGAGGAGGTTGGCTTGATGGATTGGCTCCATTTTTGACACAACACTTTTTTATGGATAACTTTTCTTTCACTTGTAATGGGTGGAGAAATTTGTTTGCAATCAGTGAGCCTGTATATTAGGAAATTTGAGTGGAGTTTTTCATTTCTATTTCTTTTGAAGTCGGCACAGTTGATCCCTTTTATCCAAGGGCACTCGTATTCCGTCTTGGGTGCGAGTAAAGGGAATGTAGCCTGAGCGAGTTTTCCTGGAGGATGGGAATTTATGAGCAGCAGGAAACTCAGCTGCCTGCTTTTGAGCTGTTTATGAGAACGGCAACACGGGAGTATTTACCGGGCGCATCGGGATCGGATTTTAGGTGGACAATTGCCAATGGGGTATTTCATTATGGGGTATAACAAGAGAGTCAGATTTGCTCCACTATTCACCGTTTGATCCATCGCTTGATCGGTTTTTCCATCAATCACAAGTGGCATGGGGATAAGGTTACTAGGCTTAACCTACTTTTTCTAGGAGCATTGTTATATCGGGAGTTTTCTGCAACATCGCATACCATTTGGCGAATTATTTGGGTAGCAAGGCTGCGATTTCTCGAGCTGGTAGTCCCATTAATGGGGGTCATTTGTGACATGCCTTGCGAGTTCTTATGGTCTTCTTGTCCTACGTATTACCCAGACTTTGACACGCAAACTTGGGGATGATCTCACTTTGGGATACTTAGAATCCATGTGTGTGGCAAATAATGAGGGGTTACATTGGAGTATATCGAGGGATGATGATTTGGAGTACCAAGACCAACCAACACCTCAACAAAGGCCTAGAGGACAGAGGAATGTGAGAGCCCGGGGGGAGGTGGATAGAGATCGTCAAGCGGCACAACAACATGCGGGAGTAGTGCCAACCGACCCTTTCCTAAGTTGGGTGGATACTTACTTAGATAACCTTCGTGGGAATGCTAATTAAACTACTCAACTTGTTGAGGATATTTATTCCCATTTGGGTGTCATTCGACCACACTCCATGCTGCCACAACACCTGTATATGCCAACCTGGGAAGAGTTATGGATGCCAAGAGGCGACGGAGCGGGAACAAGTGGAGCTCAAGATGAGGAGGAGGATGATTGATTATTTTTATTTTTTTTAGTTTTTAGGTGTTTTGTTTTTAATTTGTTTGGTTTGTGAACTTGTTTGGTTTGTAAGACATATTAAATTATTATGTTACTTTTATGTCCTTTTGGTGGTTGAGTTTCAGATTGCTAAAGGATTCTCGAGAAGGAACGTTGAGTTGAGAGCTTATATGTCTAAACAAGTGTCATTTAGTGTCTAAAGTCGAGAGTCGAGGCCCATGATTGGAAATAAGTGTGTGGTGAGTCGAGAGATATGATCGAGTTAGAAGAGTCATAAAATAATGCATTTAGAAGGGTCTTAATTCATTAAGACATTAGTGTGGTTCATTTATTTACAAAAAAAAAAAAGATGGGCTGTTTCAGTTTCTGTTTGCCCAGTCCTCACGTCGTGAGGCTTTATCACGTCGTGGGTTATGAAGCCATTATGAATTTATATTTAGCGGTCTCACGTCGTGAACACTTTTACTCACGTCGTGAGTCATATATTCTCACAAACATGCAGCCTTTTCATTAACCTTTTCTACATGCTTCACCACCATTCTCTTTGGAGTTATTTTGAAAATTATTCTGGCTCATTTCCTCCACTATATAATGTGGCATATGCTTTCCCACATTATTCTTCATGTTTTGGAGATTTACGCCTCATTTATTAAGATTGAAGTTTTGATTCGTTATCGGTGCTTTACATATCTAACAAGATCAAGATCCAAGTTCCATGTTCGAGATGCACATTTCAACCACATGTCAGGAGTTCCATCTCGCCACTACTATCCCAGGGGAGTCTGTTCCTTTTTCTCCCTTTTCTTGCTTTTAATTCGATCTATGTATACAATGACGGCATTGTATGAAATAAGTGTGGGGTAGGGGGTCGAAAAAGTAAATTGCTAGAAATTAGTGAATTTAAAAATTTTAGAAATAGATTTGAAATAATAATATAAATA
The DNA here is from genome assembly GCF_052625555.1 of Lactuca saligna. NCBI lineage: Eukaryota > Viridiplantae > Streptophyta > Magnoliopsida > Asterales > Asteraceae > Lactuca > Lactuca saligna. The sequence goes on from NC_136417.1 coordinate 74,474,753, forward strand.
AATTTTTTTAGTAATAATGATTATTTAAACTTAAGTTGCTAGCGTTGCGTAGGATGATCCGATGAGAGCTCAAATGTTTAGTTTAGCTGATACACGTTATAGTGCATTTGTGGCCTCCTTTATTCTAGTGAAATCATGGGACAAAAACACAACCTCACTTAGTTTGAGGGATGCAATATGTTTAGCAGCCTGTAATTGAAATGTATCCAGGAAAATTGTTATCTTTAACCAATAAGGGTTGAATTTAAGCGCCACTTCTTAAGCATGTAGTGTTTTGAGTGAAAAGAAAAAAAAGTGAGTACATATAAAAAAGAAGGGAGAGAAATTACCAAAAAAGTTGAAGAATTTTTGGAGCTATAAATGTATCAAAGCTTGAAGATTAAAGATCAAAAATTCTGAAGAAATTAAAATTTGAAGATACCAATAATTACACAAGAAGGTGGTGAATTTGAAGAAATCAAATATCAAATATCAAAAAAAAAGTGAAGAATTCATAAAGCTCCATTGTGGTTTCTTAAAGTTGTAATTCTTTAGTTTATGTATGTTTGGGTAGCTCTACAAAAATACCTTGAGGTTAGGACGTTTTCTGTGGATAGATTCGGAGGGATGCATAAAATGAGCATTGCTCAAAAGAAGTGGGCGCGTGTTTATGAAGATTGTGAGTATTTAGAATTGAGGGGGGTTACTTAGGAAGTATTTTAGATACAAATGCACGTGTTCAGGTCTTGTCATAATGACTAAGTTTGAGTTGGATCTTTCTATGTGATGTTGGTGATAAAGGTTTAATTTGAAAAATAATTAGATTTGCTTGAGGGCAAGCAAAGCATAAGTGTGGGGTATTTTGATATTTTCATATTTATACATATTTTTAGGCAATATTTATTTACATTTTTTACTACTAATTTTGTTATTTTCATAGAATATTGGTACTTATAAGCTTAAATTATATTTTGCAGCCAAATTAAAGCATTTTCGAAGAGAGGGACTAAAGTTGACAAAACATGGAACTTTGGAGGCTTGAAGGAATGAAAAATAAAAACTTGGCAAAAAACTCACTCACGACGTGAGGAATTGAAGACTCACGACGTGAGTGGAGTAATCTAGAAGATATGCACCGGATGAAAGAAGAGTCCTTGTCGAATACGATTATCTTTCACTCACGACGTGAGGCTTATTGGCTCACGACGTGAGATTGGAAAAATCGAAAAAATATATAAACATGTTTCTGATTATGGATTTCTTTTTATTATTTGCTAGTATATCCAGCTAAATCTAGCTGCTTTTGTTAGCTAGATGAAGCTGGAACTCATGGTTTAATGCATTAGATTTGACTTTACTTGTTGGTAATATGCTTGTCTTGGATTGATTTTACCTAGCATGTTTGTTTGATAATTGATTGCTTTGAATTCTTATTCTGTGTAGTTAGTGAATATGAAGTTACATGAATTTGAATACCTAATAATTCAGTGAACACTAGTTTATTATTGCGAAGAGCAAACCAATCTTAGTTAAGCAATTAAATTATTAAAATTAAGTTGTGTTAGAGAACTCGTGATTATGACCATAATGTGTGTTTATCAAATCAATCTTACGTAGTTCCAATTTCATTTAATAATCGATGTGTTAACTATGGCGTGACCATACATAGATTTACATGAATTGATTAATGTTAGTAGATTTAGAACTAAATTGCTAATACTGTCTTAATTGGTACCAATAGTAATTGTCATAGCTAATTATTACTCATTGAGTGAAAGTGGATTCGAACTAACAGAAGTGTTTGTTTATTGATTGAGTTTGTGTTAAAGAATTAAGTTCATCTAAACTTGCAAAATTAGATAAAAACCTTTCCTTTGTTGATTATTAGGTTACCTTAATAGTAAGTAGATTAATTAGTTAATAACGTTCCCTATGATCGACACCTGACTTACCCGACTATTCTATAATTTGACTACGTACACTGCCTAGGTTCAATTTAGTTAGTTAAGTTAGTTAGGTTATAAATACTAAAATTAGGTGTAACCATTTGCATACATCACAATCAAAAATCATTTCGTAACATACCTCAACCTTTCTATCCTACACCTCATCAATCTAACAACCAACCTTTAGAATAACCACCTAAAAAACCCTCATCCTACCGACGAAGTTATCTGAACAACCCCCCGTAGGTTTCCCATCCGACCCCTTGTGTTGATAAAAACAAGATTTTATGTCACAATTGTAGGATCAGAAATCACTATGCATGGGATTGTCTATCTGATCCTCCAGTAAAATCTAAGGTCAAGGATTCTCTTACTACGCTGGAAAGGCTTAAGAGCTAGCTAAGAGTGAGAAGGCATTCAGTTCAACTAATGGATGTCTAGTGCTGAAAAGGAATATAGTGATAGTGGGAATATGTGTCTCATGGCTTCACATGATGTGGAATATGAAGAAGGGTATTGATATTCTCGTTCAGACGTTGATGATGACGTTGCTCAATTAAACCGCTGCTACATGTCCATAAACGATCCTCCTAGCTTAAGAATAATCCAATAGGTACAAGATATGATCTATAAAAATCTTTTTGATATTACTATTTGTGAACCGTATTTGACCATATTTCAATTAGATATGATAGTTGCCGTGAAAGCTTATGAGTGTGTAATAGACAACAAAGAGAAGAAGAACAATGAAGTAATTAGGATTAGAATGAGAGTTGAATACTTCAAGATTAAGATAGACTCCTTAGAAAATGAACTTGTAATAGCTAAGGACGAATGTATTATTTTAAGTGACAAATGTTTCCTTTCTATTAGTGAAAGAAATTTTTCAGTTGATGATAATGTTCATCTTAATGTTGTCATTGATAAACCGCATAATTCTATTGATATGATTAAGTCACAAGAATATATGAATCATAATTTTAACCCGAATTACCTTGTCTCGGATCTGAGTTTCCAAGTCTAGTTGTCACTCTTCTCAAGGAGCTTTAGAACTTGACACATATGGGTGACATTTCGAACCACACTTATCCGGACACCATTGTTTCTCCTTTTTTATCTATGCAAGCATCATCTGAGCATTTTAAATCATTGATCCATGATTTTAGCCCTATCAATATTTCATGTTCTGATTCCACGCAACTTCAACCTTTGAAATCCTTAAACATGCATCAATCTAAATAAGTCCCTAGGGGAACAGAAGGTCCAAGAGTTTTCATTCTGAATTCTCATCCTCACAACAATTGTCTAATTGAGGAAATCAACCGTGAGACCTCTGGACATGACTTTGATAAGACTATCAAAAACATTGGTTCCATTTGGGAAACCATAGAGAGTGATTCCAATGAAGAAGTTATACGTGTGTATGATGAAATTTTTTGTTCAGTTTCATCTATTCCTAAATCAAAATTTGTCATAAAATCTACATTAGTTCTGATTAAAACTTGTTTTAACAACCCCTACGCAGGACAACAATCCAAACCCTCTGTCTTCACCAAAAGAAGAAACTTTGGCTGAATAAAATGGATACTGTTTATCCGAAAGTTAAAGTGAGAAAATCCTTTAAGTACGAAATTCGATCTAGAAATGACTCTATAATCCTTGAAAAGAAAAAGATGAGTGAGAAGAGCTTGACACACCAGTAGTTAGATTGACCGTTAGGAATCATATTACATTTTTTTCTACTAAGATCTTGAAAAGACATCTTGCTATTAACACCTATTTTAGATCTAGTTGTAGCTCAAAAATCCTCATAAGCTCAATGCTTCCTCCATCAGCCCTAATTCCGATTATGATCACTCCCGACGAAAATAATCTATTATGATATCGCCAATTGTTACTCACTCTACTTAGAAATCATCTATTCCAAGATTTCCAATTGTTATTTGCTCTCCTCGGAAATCATCATTTCCAAGATCGTATTCAGTTAATTCTTCTTGGAAATTAGCTTTTGTGAAATTGCCTAATCTGAAATTGACTACTACATCCAAAGGAAGAACTACAAAAATGGTCTATCATGAAAATCCAATGTTTCTGCTAGTCATTCAAGTCAAAAGCAAAATGTTAAATCATCAAACTTAAGGACTCAAATGAAAACTACTTTAACTTATGAATATACAGTTAAGTAAACAGTTCGTCCACCTAAGATTGGATATGATTTTTGGATACACGAAAATAATTTTACTTTCTGTATTTTTCCAAAAGAACATCAAAAAAATTCATTCGAAAGTCCAATTACTCTAAAGGCCTCGACTAAGTGTAAATCCAAACTTAAGGTCCAGGTTAGTAACAATGAGCTTAAAAACTCCAAAAGGTGGTTATGTTATTTTCTGAAATAACTCAAATTGTATCATCTGAGGTTATGGTATCCTCACAACCAGAAATTTCACCATTTCGAATGTTGCTTATGTTGTCGGCCTCAAACACAATCTTATCATTGTGGCCCAACTCACTGATGCACATCACAGAGTTGAATTTTGAAATCTCATTGTCCGAAAATCAACCTCATTTTCTGAAAACCTCAAATATGCTTTCTCGCCAAACCAGTTTCCGATATTAGCTGGCAATGACATCAAATATCACTCATCTGAACTTCTTATATATGAATGATCTTCTAGCTGGTGAAATGGCATGAGGTCTACCTCTCCTCAAATTTGAAAATAAGCACATGTGTGCTGGATTTGGAAGTGCGATGAAGTCAAAGAAATGTCATATCATGCTGATTGAAAAATCTATTTCCAAACCACTAAGCTTCTTCGTATCGACCTTTTTATTTCATCACCTGTTGAGAGTCTGCATCGATAAATGTATATCCTGATGGTTGTTGAAAACTATACTCGTTTCATGATGTGTGTGAAACGAACTAGTTTTAATCCTACTAACTTAGACACAAAATAAACACACGAAAGGCAGTGCACCTATCGATTAGTAATATAGTTCAAGCAAGTAGGTTATCGAACACAGGGAACGGTAAACAATTAAAACAAATGTTAATATTATCTAAATAAAACAGATAACAAAAAGGGGGTTTTCTCTAGTTTTACAAGACTAGAAACTTAATTAGAAGAACCAACACACAAATTAATTAACTAGCAACTAAAACAATTAATTACCAACTAAATTCAATAGTAAAGAGGACTTCTGTTTAGGTATGACTCATTTGTTCCCATGGATGATTTTAATGTATCGGATTAATTCTTCATTGGCTACCGATTAAGATAATTAGGTTCATGTTCGCTATTCCTAATTCTTAGAAAACAAATTAACTCAAGCAATGACCATTTGTCTAAATTAACGGGTTTCCTAGATTATTGATTCGGGTTAAGTAAGACTTGTAGTGGTTAACTAAATTGGCCCTTCAATTAACCTCTTGTCGATGTTCATCCAACAAGCTTACACATTAACTTACCTATCTTCTAGTTAATTCTAGTTTCACGTTCGTTATTCCTAGACATACAACTATGTGGTCACAATAAATCATATGAAATTAATAACTAAGAGATGTTCATACAACTTAATTACTGATTTATTAATAGAAGAATAGTTATTGTCAATACATAAGGTTCTTTAACAAGCTTAACAAAACATAATTACCAATCAAAATTAATGCTACTGAAATAATCAATCCATGTTCACAAATTCATCTACCTAAACAGAAGTTATGAGTTTTTAGCTCATGATTAAAGCAGAAACAAGCACAAAAACAAAATCAATTGGTAAAAACATAGTTCAAACAAGAGATTAGGTAAGAGTAAACTTGATTTTGACTTGATTCTTCTTAAAATTGAATGTAGGGTTGATTCCCTTGCTTCCCATGCTCCAGCAGCACCTTTAGTCGACAATTGGCCTCCAAGGGTTCATCTATATGTTAGGGTATCGATTTGAAAGTCCCTTTATATAGGTTTTCACAAAACAGGGGCTACTCGGCGAGTCCAGTGACCTACTCGCCGAGTACATCACTTAAAACCCGTGTACGTCAAGTCAGCGCGTCAAGAATCGCGAAAGTTCGATACAACTCGCCGAGTAATCGACACAACTCGCGGAGTACGTTTCGAATCAGCCTTTTCTCAAAACACGAAAGTCGTCCGAAATTGTGTCTACTTTTCAGAACATTTTGAATCTCGTCAATCGGAGTTACGGTTCATGAGATATGGCCAAAACACTGACGAGGGGTCAAGCTGTCCAACAACATCCTTCTTTCTTCAAAATCCAAGATCCAAGCGTCCAATCGCGAGTTCCGCTTCCTTTTCCATCCGAGCATGTCTTTGTTACTTGAAATGAAATATTTAAGCTAATTAAGCACCTTTTTTTCATTAAATGAGACAAAAACAACATAAAGTATTAAGATAATGCATGGATTTTATAGCTAAATATGCTCATATCAAAATACCCCACACTTGACTTTTGCTTGCCCCCAAGCAAAACTGAATTTTAGTACACTAATATTACATAAGACAATCCCAATCAAACCCAGCCATTATGCCAAGACGGCAACGCATGCATTTGTGTCTAAAATTTTCCTAATAACCCCCCATACTCCAAATACTCACAATCCTCATAAACATTCACCCACTTTTTCCGAACAATGCTCATTTTATGCATCCCTCCGAATCCATCCTCAGAAAACCTCTTAACCTCAAGGTATTTTTGGTTGAGCAACCCAAGAATACATAATCTAGACAATTACAATTTATGATACCACATTGGAGCTCTTTGGAATTCTTTACTTCATTGACATTTGATCTTTAATTTCTTTGAATTCACCACCTTGTTGTTTGATTTTTAGTATCTTCAACTTTTTAATTTCTTCAGAATTTTTGATCTTCTAATTTCATACTTAACTTTGATGCTCCAAAAATTCTTCAAACTTTTTCTTGTAATTCTCTCTTTTTTTATTACATGAACCTCACTTTTTCCACTCAAAACCCTACATGCTTAAGCAGGGGCGCTCAACTTCAACCTTTATTGGTTAACGATAATAATTTTCCTGGATACATTTCTGGTACACGATGCTAAACATATTGCATCCTTCAAACTAAGCGAGGTCGTGTTTTTGTCCCATGATTTCACTAGAATAAGGAAGCCACAAATGCACTAGAGCCTATATAAGCTCAACTAAACATTTGGGTTTTCATGCAATCATCAAATATAATACTAGCATGATCCCTAATTGCTTTACCAAAAATTTCTAAATTAATCCTAGCAAATTTTATGCAAAATTTTAAAAATTAACTAGTGTAACCAACCAACCCCCTACCCCACACTTAATTTATGCAATGTCCCCATTGCATATTATGCATGATAAAGAACAATAAAATAAAGAGGGAATTGGAACAAACTCGCCTGGGATAGTAGTTGCAAGGTTGAACTTCATCATTTAAAGCTCCATCATCAGCTGACTTTAGACATAGGAACAACTCATCCATGCATTGGGTGTCATTCGTCTCGTGTGGTTGACAGCTCCAAAATATCGAGGAAAAAGCTTCTTGGAAATGCTCGGAAATGAACTTCAAAAATATAGACAATCGCCGCCTTGAATTGAATCAAATCGTTGACTCAAAGATAAAAGAATGAGCAACTCGTCGAGTTTTATGTGGAGACTCGCCGAGTTGAATCGTCATATGGGCAAAAATCGTGAATTTTCGTTGGAACTCGTCAAGTTATAAGGATGCACTCGATGAGTTTTTGGCTCTGATCGTGCAAATTCTTCTTTCTGCTTTAGGTTAGTTTTTGAGGTCAAAGAGGGTATTAAGGTAATACACCTCCTTATATTCTTCAATGAAAAAACTTCTTTTTAACCGTTAAAACCATCGGACTTATAAAATCACTCAAATCTTCTAATCTTCTCGTCTATGACTCGACCACTCACTTTATTTCCTCACGCTTTATTCGTTCATTCTATCCCTCACCCTATATTCTGAAAAGATCAAAAACAAATACCAAGTAATAATAAAAATAAATCAAAATAAAAATCCTAAATTATCCCTTAATACTAGAAGTTTAGAAAGAAAAAGAAAAGCAAACTCTAATGACGGGTTGCCTCCCGCAAGCGCTTCTTTTTGTGCGAGTCTTTAGCTGGACTCCCAACTTAATAAACTTCTAATAAATTTGATGCCCATCCATCCATTGCATTAAATATTTTCTTTGGACCAATTTGTAAAATTTGGCTCTTTGCTTCAAAAATTGGCCAAACGAGCTTGAATTCATAAAACCCAAGAATCTTGACAAGGGTTGGAACCGGTTGGATACTAATCAAAAATGGATCGTGCCTCAGAACTTTCTCCAAAGTTGGAGTCGTCACCCCACGCTTCGAAACACAAACCGGAAGAACAGGGGGCCACGTCGTGGTAACGGTCAAACCACAACTTGGTTCCTGCAATTCAGCTTTTTCTTATTCTTCATCTGACCCCTCTGCCAGCAATCTTTTTAGCTCCTCCAAGTCTCTTTCTGGATTGAATTCTTCATCTTTTAACACTAGCTCTTGCAACTCAGATTTCTCTTGTTCGTTGGGCAAGATGTTATCTAACCATCTATCAAATTTCTTCAAATCTTCATCCCATCCACACTCCTCATCTTCTTGCTCAATTTCCTGTACTACTTCCTCAAGAAAAGCATCAAAAGCATCGAGATTTGGAAAATACATAATAAATAAAAATAAAAATAAACTAAATAAACTAAAAAAAAATAATCAACAAATAAAATAAAAAAATGATAACAATTAGCAAATAAAATTAACTATTTAGAACCGTTCCCCGGCAACGACACCAAAATGTCTCTCAGCAGGATGCCCCACACGGAACCAATCGAAGGAGATGAGAAACTTGATGTGTGTGAAACGAACTAGTTTTAATCCTACTAACTTAGACAGAAAATAAACACACAAAAGACAGTGTACCTATCGATTAGTAATATAGTTCAAGCAAGTAGGGTATCGAACACAGGGAACGGTAAACAATTAAAATAAATGTTAATATTATCTAAATAAAACAAATAACAAAAAGGGGGTTTTCTCTAGTTTTACAAGACTAGAAACTTAATTAGAATAACCAACACACAAATTAACTAACTAGCAACTAAAATAATTAATTACCAACTAAATTCAATAGTAAAGAGGAATTCTGTTTAGGTACGACTCATTTGTTCCCATGTATCATTTTAATGTATCGGATTAATTCTTCATTGGCTACCGATTAAGATAATTAGGTTCATGTTCGCTATTCCTAATTCTTAGAAAACAAATTAACTCAAGCAATGACCATTTGTCTAAATTAACGGGTTTCCTAGATTATTGATTCGGGTTAAGTAAGACTTGTAGTGGTTAACTAAATTGGCCCTTCAATTAACCTGTTGTCGATGTTCATCCAACAAGCTTACACATTAACTTACCTATCTTCTAGTTAATTCTAGTTTCACGTTCGTTATTCCTAGACATACAACTATGTGGTCACAATAAATCATATGAAATTAATAACTAAGAGATGTTCATACAACTTAATTACTGATTTATTAATAGAAGAATAGTTATTGTCAACACATAAGGTTCTTTAACAAGCTTACCAAAACATAATTACCAATCAAAATTAATGCTACTCAAATAATCAATCCATGTTCACAAATTCATCTACCTAAACAGGAGTTATGAGTTTTTAGCTTGTGATTAAAGCAGAAACAAGCACAAAAACGAAATCAATTGGTAAAAACATAGTTCAAACAAGAGATTAGGTAAGAGTAAACTTGATTTTGACTTGATTCTTCTTAAAATTGAATGTAGGGTTGATTCCCTTGCTTCCCACGCTCCAGCAGCACCTTTAGTCGACAATTGGCCTCCAAGGGTTCATCTATATGCTAGGGTATCGATCTGAAAGTCCCTTTATATAGATTTTCACAAAACAGGGGCTACTCGGCGAGTCCAGTGACCTACTTGCCGAGTACATCACTTAAAACCCGTGTACGGCAAGTCAGCGCGTCCAGAATCGCAAAAGTTCGATACAACTCGCCGAGTAATCGACCCTGCTCGCCGAGTACGTTTCGAATCAGCATTTTCTCAAAACACGAAAGTCGTCCGAAATTGTGTCTACTTTTCAGAACATTTTGAATCTCGTCAATCGGAGTTACGGTTCATGAGATATGGCCAAAACACTGACGAGGGGTCAAGCTGTCCAGCAACATCCTTCTTTCTTCAAAATCCAAGATCCAAGCGTCCAATCGCGAGTTCCGCTTCCTTTTCCATCCGAGCATGTCTTTGTTACTGGAAATGAAATATTTAAGCTAATTAAGCACCTTTTGTTCATTAAATAAGACAAAAACAACATAATGTATTAAGATAATGCATGGATTTTATAGCTAAATATGCTCATATCATTTCACATGGGTCTTATTCTTCGTTTGAAATTTGAAACCGCATTCAAGGTCATCAACTTCGTCAAGAGAATCATGGTGTTGAAAAAAAATCGAGTTAGAAGACTTCGGAGTGACAATGAAACATAGGTCACTAATTCAACTTTTTGCTTAACTAGATGAATTTTTTGATGGATGAATGAATACCTCATATGATAAACCGGTGTCTGAGTCAGATTGCGACACGTCACAAACTTTAGAATTATCTCTGCTATCATATTCATCCATTTCTTCCGATGAAGATTAAAGATCGACTTCTAGAATGGGTGCGGAGGATGATGCTTTGAATGTCATTGAGTATATACAAACAACACAACAACACCTGTGATGCTTTTAGTCAACATCGTCAAACCGAAATTCTTCTTCAACATCTTCTTTTTTATCATCACCAACACTAGTGTCAATTGGATTATTGCGATTACCATTACTATTGTTTCCAAAAATACTAGTCTCGAATTTCTTAGGTGAATTATCAACACTTGGTTTTCCTCCAGCCTTGGAAGAATCATCATCATAAAAAACGTCTACGTAATCCATTTTTTCGAATGTGTGTATAGGCTTTAATCAATTCATCATGTTTCCATTAGGCATTATTCTATCTTAGTTGTATATGAGTTTATCCAAGAATTATCAAGAAATCTATATTGAAGTTACAAAATAATAGAATGGAGACCCTATTTTATAACAACAATAGTGGCACAAGAAATTCCATGAATCGTTGGTGATGGTGGTTGTGGTGGTGGTGGGGGGGGGGGGGTCTTAGATCTGTTGTGGCATCTGAAACTACATGGAAAACCCTAGTGTCAGATAGATTTGACCATAAGTAGGAGCTTTAGGTTGTCCTTTTGTAGAAGTAATGAGGCGAAAAGTGACTCATGAGTGTGATCTAGCGGCCTCCAAATATCTTTATTTTGCACACACAACACCCTATTGGGAGGGTGAGGGTAAATTATGTTTAGACTACCCGTAAGTGTGTGAAAGTTATTTTGAAACATCAAGGGGTAACTCGGATGAGTGGGTAGATAGGGTAGGCAGGGGCCTGGAGTCAGGTTAAATAATGTTCTCTAAATAATTTTGAGAAGAGTTGTTTTTGCACTCATTTTGGATTGGACTTTTGTAGTGGATATATATGACCTCTTCTTATGGGTTTCACTTCATATTTCTTCCTAGAACTAGAGGACATAGGTTTCTCTCCTTGAAATAGACAAAGATTTTGTGAAGGAGCAGGAGCCGACAGGTTTGTCGGATTACTATCAATGAAAGGCTTTATTTTAAATGGAGAGTTGAAAGGGATAATTGTGAGAAATTTGTATACAAGGATCATATTGGTCCATATTTAGACTGATTTGGAATCCGATAAACATTAACAATTGTATGGTTTAGGAATACCTCATTGTTTGTGTGACAACCCGAAATTTTTTTGCTTCAAAATCCAGTCCAATCAACCTTAAGTTAGACTCAGTCCTGCTAACATTTGGCATTGGTTAGAGCCTATTTGACTGTTCTGAGCCCAATACACTCAAGGAATGAGTCTTATGAAGTACCAACTAGAATCAATGAATAATGGTCAAGCCTAAATCACCAACAACATGAGTTCACGACCACCACATTAGAGGTTACGGCCGTAAACTCCATGTGGGCCGTAAACTCACCCTATATATTCAAGTGTTGGCCATTCTCTCATTTCATTCTTTCCTTGGCTGATTTTCCTCCATTCTCTCTCAAGTATCATCCACTTTCCATTCTTAGATCATCAAAAGTGTAAGTATTCTATCCCTTGATTACTTGATACACCTTATTAACTAGCTTCATTCATTGATTTCATCCATAAAAATCATGTTTGTTTAGATCTTCAAGAAACACCAAGAACACACACTAGTGTTCTTGGACCTTAAACACCCAAACAAGCTTCTATATTGTAAGTACTCTTGTCCTAGTTTTTTGTGTGCTTGAATGAACTTTTTTAGACTTTAGAAACCTCATGGAATATGGAATGGATGAGAGTTTACAGCCAAGGGATCTCCCAAGCCCATAAACTCCATATAAGGGTGCAATGCTGCCCTAATTTCCTTCCTAATGTTTAGAACTTAGACTAGAACCTATCACCATTGAGCTAGGGGCCTTAAACATCAATATTATAGAGTTTGCCATGGGTTTACGACCGTAAACCCACTAGGGCCGTAAACCCTGGGCTGTAAACTCCAAGGGGAGTGGTCCTTGGGCCGTGAACTCCAAAGGAATGCTTTACACCCTTTTGATGCAACCCAATGGCCTTCTAACCCTTAAACCAAAGTTTTTTCCACACTTTATGGTGTTTATATTTACTTAATTAGTGTTATAATCACTAATTAGATGTGTACATATGTCTATATATGTTCATAGGACCATTGTGTGTGTGTTCAAGTCTTCACTTGACACCTAGCACCTTGCCCGACACTTCCATCTAATCCACTCACTACAGGTGAGTTCATATCCCTTAATTAACCTTTTAAATGTTTTTAAATTCTTTTATGGGGGGAATACAAGTTGAATCATATTAGTTATTATATCAATCACATGTGATTAATAACTAGTATACAAATGGATTTCACTATACTTCTAGCTGTTTTGCCAAACAAACTACTTCAAAATGATTTCTCAAACGCTTTTACATGTTAAACTCTTTATCAAACTTGTTTTCTATAATAAATCTTTCCTTTCAAATTCTCTTATAACTATGTTTCATACAAAGGATTTCTTATTCTTTAAACTGTTTATGTCAACAAACTGCTTTTAAATCGTTTTATAAATTGACATCAAGTCATCGGTTTTATCATTAAACTCTTCAAATGTTTTACAAAACCTCTTTTAATGCTTTTATATTGTCAAATTCATGCCTATATATGTATAGTTAAGTAAGTAATGTTTAAAGGACTTAGGACTTCTAACTCGCTTTAATTCCTTTTCCTTGTTTGGGTGTGGCCTTAGGGTATCCGTTATTTGTCCGAATGTCATCTAAATATTAGTTACATATTATGTATACATATGTAGACATAAAATTTCTATTAGTCAGTTCGGTACCTTTGGGTAGCAAAGGCATTCCTTCATTCAGTCATATACATACATTACTAGTAACTATAATAGGTATAGTTTAGGAGATACTATTTAGTATTCCTAGTACAAGGAATCACACAAGAGTCATTTCATTCATGAGTCTATCCAAATATATTACATACTATATGAAGAGATGCTACTACATACTATATGAAGAGATACTAGTACAGAGAATACTAGACAGAGAATACTAGACAGAGAATACTATAATAGAGAATACTATACAAAGGATACTATACATAGAATACTATTACTATAATAAGTATACTATAACAAGATTCAGAGATAACATAATGTGAGATACTACTTCATGACACATCGACCATTTCGTTATGTCACGTTTTGTAACCAGAATCTCCTGGAGGGAGAGCGTGAGTTTGCGTATAGATCTATACTGGATTGACTATCCTCCACCTTTGTTGTTCGGTACAGTGGGACTTGCAAGTCTACGAGTGCCAAATGTCATTTCTTCCGACGTCTTTCATCGTCATTTTATAGTCAGATTAGTATGGTAACAATCATATCACATTTTGCCTTAATTAAACCATTGGTTTTAAGGTAGTTATTACTTTAGTGATTAACACAAATAATACTGTAGTACACATATACATTTTCCCATTATAAGGCTATATTTTGATAATAATAGTTATACATGGGAAAAACCTTCATTCATTTTCATAGAGAAGCAAACCTTCAGATCAGTCGGGTCTTAATAGAAGACTACTTTTTATACTAATAGGAAATATGGGATTTTCTTGGGTTATCATACTTATACAAACTTTTCATTAAACATTTACAAGTCTTTTCTTTACAATTTTACAAATCAATGACACTAAATTACTTGTAAATTCACCAGCTTAAATGCTGATCTACGCTTTCAAAATAACTTGTATTCTCAGGTCACCAGTAGACAGGTACGATGACTAGGTTTTGAGAAGACGGAGCAGTCAAGACTCGTCTTTTATTTTGATTACTTATTTTCATGTCTCATTCTATAAAAGAAAACACATGTATTAAAATTTTAATATTAATGCGATGGATGATGTTGTTGCTTGTTTACTACTTTGCACTAATATGATACTTTTGTAGGGTTTTGAGCATTCTAACACTCTGAAGTGTACATGCAACCCTAAATACTTTGGATCTATGTTTTCTCTATTATACATACAAATATGAACTTTCCAAGGTATTCATCCTAACTAGCATAATAACATTGATTCAAATGGATATATCAAGTTATAATTACATACCTCTTTGATGTAGAAAGTCTTCATGAAGCTTGAGTGCCTAGTGCCCCAAGTGTGACACCTCAAATGGTTCACACAACACCAAAGACACATGGAATGACTTGAGAGAAATTGGAACACTTCATAAAATCGGCTAGCCCTTCCTATTCTCATAATGGCCGATTTTTCCCAACAATATGATCTTTATATAGTGTCACAATTAGGGTAAACCCTAATTGTCATGGATTTCCATTTCCTTGGATCCATGGGTTCAAATACACCATGGAGCATCTTATGGGTTTTAGCCAAACTTGACAATCCATGGAGCATTAGCCCACTATATAAGTATGTATGATTTACACAATTAACCCATATATTTAATTAGTCTTCTTTTGATCACTTAATTAATCCTAGATTAATTCTTGATCAATACTAATTAAATAATATTATTAATATATTAGAACTTATAATATATTAACCAACCTTAAGTGTTATTTCTCTCATTATAGTCTATCCAAATGCATGATGCCATGCAACCCAAATAGACCATGTCGGGTCGAGTCAAGTCTTACAAATTATAGTTATGAACTTAGACATTAATCCAACAACTTTACATGACGTCCTCCACCCTAGAACGTTTCCTCTGTTCTTGGTTTTGGGGTTTGACAGTTTGATGTATTGATCGAAATGGTGAGATCGAATTAAATGTGTTTATGAGTAAGAGCCTAGAACTGAGGAGATAGGAAACTAGTTGCTTTTCGATGCTTGGTGAACTACATGAAGTCCCCCTACATTACCTTTGGTAGATCTACCTATCGAGCATACCCAATAAGATGTTATAGTCCAAATGTAGCCAATCTCAACTTAATGGGTTAGATCTCCCATGCTTACGTGATTTGGGTGACATAAGTGACTGTGAAAAGCTTTAAAGAAAGTTGAAATATTTTTCTAGGTTTTTAGTGAAGAAGACAAAGGGAAGAAAACTAGAAATGAAGGTTTTAAAACCGATTTAACTGTAGAAATTTGGGTCGGACGAAGAAACGATGTTGACACACGTTAAGATTTCAGGGAGCATTAATGCAAACTACTCATTATTCTTATTGTTTCAGTCAAACCAGATGGATTTGTCATTTTGAAGTGATTTGTTGAAATGACTGTATGATAAACATAAAATGGGTTTTCCATTTATTTTGTGTGCAATAGATGATCACTTTAATGAGATTTAAAAACCATTAAATCAAATAACCGTTGGAATTTACTAAAAAAAATTATTATTAAAATGTTTAAAATTTTATTTAAAGTAGAGTTGGGGGAATTTTTGATTAAGTGAATAAGGATAAAAACATTTATTTAAGAGAGCAAAGTCGATTTCGATATATCCTAGATAGAAGAAGCAATCTGAGATATAAGATACTTTTAAAAAAATGAAACATCATCGAAAATATGATATTAACCAGAGACACATGAAAAGTCATTAATGGATATCATAGGTAAACATGTACCATTGCAGAACTTAGAGGTTGGTTTTGAAAACTAAAGAGACATGGAATTTTTCTAGATTGAAGGAACAAGGTCAGAAAGACTAGAATCAGAGACAACTAACCATTTATTAGATTGGAGTTCTGATTCACAGATTTTTGACGGATGCACATCTAATACGAAAAATTTGTCGGATAAAATTTTGGAAGTTAATATGAGTTTTGGGCTAGGCGTATATTAAAATTAACATATTCTACAAGACTTGGTAAAATAGACAACGCACAAAATTATCATAATAATTATGCCAAGAAAATAATAACAATACAAATATTGTAGAAACACTAGAAGTAATTGTATGTCTTTACTTATTACATTATATCAAACAATTTTATATTGAATAAAAAAGATAACAAACAACATTGGTAAATTATATCATCATATTACATCTTCATTATAATTCATATATTGTAGAATACTCAGTAAAATGAAAAAAGCAAAAATGAACATCATAATTATGCCAAGAAAATAATAATAGTACAAATATTGTACAAAACCTAATAATAATTTGATATGTCTCACTGGCATCTTGACATCACATCATTGTGATGATTTATCCGCCTTCATTTTTTTTTTGAATTCTTTAATCTACCACGAATATTGTACAAAACCTAATAATGATTTATCCGCCTTCATTTTTTTTTGAATCCTTTAATCTACCATACAACCAACTATATATATATATATATATATATATATATATATATATATATATATATATAGAGAGAGAGAGAGAGAGAGAGAGAGAGAGCTAGATTCAGGTGTTTAAACTAATTATTGTGTTATTGTATGCATAAATCTGGACCAATCAATATTAAATAAAAATTAAATAATTAAATAAATAAATAAGAGTAATAAAGTAATTTTGTAAATAACTTCTACAAATACTTCTTGTATTATGCTAGTTATTTTGACTTTGACCTAATTTCTTCTCATTCTTAAATACGACGTTCATTATCAAAAACCCTATTCCACCATAAAAATCTTCCATCAATGACCATCCCCTCGATTTACAACAACGCCTCACCACTTCCACCGATCCCCATCAACAATATTCTTTGTACCAAATATCATCATCGCCATCGTTCATAATCTCATATAATAGAGGAAGGTCGGAGCTGGCTTCTATTGTCCACTAAATTGTTGCACGCTGCTCTTTTTCACACACTCACCCCTCAATTCTCTATTTCATCTGTACGATTTATCTCCACAGTCGGCATGGCGTCGATCGACGTTTGAGGCGCCGGTGGCTGGCCGTCCTTCCTCATCAGATCTTTCATCAGGGATTCGAAACCAGTAATAGCGCCACCTATGATCACCACCATTCCTTGCGTCACCGGGTTGACCAGGATGATCCTGTCTAGTGACGAACCCTGATGATGAAGACTGTTTGTAGATTCGTGATCTGGATGTTCGGAATCGCGACTTGAATCCGATTCCGGCCTGGTAGTTGTGAAGTCTGAAAGGAAAGGCATCTCCATGAGCCTCTCGATCAAACGAGATACTAATAACTCTGGTTCTAAAGCCATTTGAGCACAAATTTGTATTGTTTAGTGGGTGTTTGAGTGTTTCTGCTACTAGATCAAAATTGAAATGAACAGTAGAAGTGGAAGTTGAATTTGAAATGGGTAATTTTTTGGGAGAGCTTAAAAACGAAGGGGAAGAAGGGTGTAGAAGGCTCTCGAATGTTGTGTTCATACATGTTTTTTTTGCTATAATACGCCAAGGGGTTTCGTTAATGCGTTGGATAAGATGAATGATGATATTTTTGTTGGAGTAATCCAGTGTGGTGGCGTGCTGTTGGTAAAAATAAAGGTGATGTGGAGGAGGCAATTACCATGGTAGGTTTATTTCAGATGACATAAATTTATAATCACAATCCATATTTTTTCCTTTGAATTAAGTTGCTAAAAATGTTCATTTTTTATGTTTCTGATTAGGTTGAAGCTTTATGAGGTCAATTGACACAAAGGGAAGGAGAGTTGGTTCAAGAAAAGGCTGAGGTTAAGAAGCTTGCAAGTTTTCTAAAGCAAGTTATTTTGACCACTGTAATTGTTTGCACTTTACTTAATGCTTTTTAATTATTGAAAGCTTTTTATCATATTTTATTATGTTATGATAATGTTGTGCAAGACTATCCATTGTGTGGGTTCCTAGAAAGACATATTGAAATAGATGGATTTGATGTTTTATTTTAATATGTTCAATTTGAAAGCGTTTGCAGGCTTTGACAAAAACGAGGCTTATAAGGTAGTTCCAATTTGTTTGGCTGCATTTTATGAATTGATTCATATTTCAATTTATGTTTTTTTTTTATTTATTTATGATTTAACACATCATTTATGTGGACAGTGCAGGATCTTGACAAGGTTGAATTCTGAAAAGGTATCAAGTATGTTTATGTAGATGATTCAATGGATAATATTAGTGAGATTCCAATTCTATTGGAATGGAATCACGTATTCCAATTCTTTGGAATGGAATCATGAATTCCTATTCTTTTGAAATCACAGAAGTTGATGCTTGAAGAACCGACCACAAAATTAAAACGAACCCCATTATTCATTTAGAATGTATTAGTCGTTGTTAGATTTTGATGTTTTCTTTTCCATTTTGAAAGTTTTTTTATTTTTATTCTTTAACAATAAATATAATTCTTAACAATTTTCACCCGTATTCTATAAGAAATAATGTATTTTTTGTTTTTATTCTTCAATTTATTATTCAAGAATTTATTATTCTACAAGAAGTGTTTAAATTCATGATCAAGAATTAGGTTCAAGAATATTTTTATTATTTACGGTTGAAGAATATTTTTATTATTTATGGTTGAAGAATATTTTTATTTTTGAGTAAATAATTGAATAAATAAACATATTCTGTCAGAATGACCGAATTAAATTAGTTATAATTCAAGAATTTATTATTCTACAAGAATTGTTTAAATTCATGATCAAGAATTAGGTTCAAGAATATTTTTATTATTTATGGTTGAAGAATATTTTTATTATTTATGGTTGAAGAATATTTTTATTTTTTGAGTAAATAATTGAATAAATAAATATATTCTGTCAGAATGTCCGAATTAAATTAGTTATAATTCGTAAAATCAGATTTTTAAAATTAATAGAATCTATGATCCCTTAAAATATGCAATTTTTCTTTATTAAATCTATATTAATTGACTAAAATACCCTTGTAATTAAATTAGATGATATTTTTCAATTACATTTAATTCATTAATATATATTAATCACTTTCTTAAAATAAGTAAAATTGATTGACCCACAGTTATGCATACAATAACACAATAATTATTTTGAATAGAATAACTTACGCATATATATATATATATATATATATATATATATATATATATATATATATATATATATATATATATATATATATATATATATATATGAGAGACTGCAAATTTTATTGAAAAACTATAGATTTGGAACCATCATTCCCACTTTTTCTAGAAAACCATTAAATCTATTTTCGCATAATAATCTTGGATTAGTCGGACTCCTGGATGCTTATCAGAAACTGCAAATTTCATTGAAAGGCTATAGATTTGGAACCATCATTCGCACTTTTCTAGAAAATCATTAAATTTGTTTTGGCATAATGCCTTAGTAAAGACATCAAAAATTCCAACGCCGGATGGAAAAAATGAGCTATATGTTTTCATTAATGAGGTGATCTATAATAAAATGATACAAAATATCAATGACTTTAGTCATCAAGTTCTAGATCAGATTATGTGAAATGGTGATAGAATTTGAAGAGTCATAATAGATATGATTTTTCTTTAATCGGAAAGCACGAGACAATAATTGGGACTTCATGTATAGGACTTGTGAACCACAGATAGCTACAACAATGTATTCAGCTTCGCTCGCTCGATGAGAGGGTTATAGACATTTGTTTCTTGGATGACCATCTCACCAACCTATTACCAAGGATTTGACATCCTCAGGAGGTAATTTTCATGTCCACTTGTAAACCATCATAATTTGAGTCTATGTAAGCTTGAAGTAGGAAATTGTGGCTAAAAGGATACCAAATTCCTAGCGACTTAGTGTCACGAAGATATCAAAAGATTTGTTTCACTGCAAAAAAATGAGGACTCTTTTGATCATCTTGGAATCAAGCACAAAGACAAGTTAAAAACATGATATTTGGTTGACTTGTAGTAAGTAGAGTACAGATCTAATCACGCCATAGTATTTCTTTTGTTCAATAGGTATAAGATATGGTATGATTAAATAGAAATGTGAGTACCCTCTGATCTATTATCTTGGTAGTTAGCCATGATCATTAATTTATAAGATTTTTTATTTGATTATCTGTTTGAATCACACTTATCATAAATTTCATTTGCATTCTTTCTTTTAAGGTTGCTTAATAATTAGATTTAACAATGGAAGTATATATCTATACCTTAGATGTTCGACACACTTACTTACCTAACCTATGTTATTCATGATCAAGTACACTTCCTTCCTGGTCTAGATAGTTTCAGTTTGGTTTGTCGGCTTTTAAAATTTTAAAACTAGATATGCATTTAGCGTTTATAGAATCAAGTTCTGTTGTCAATATCCGATGGAATTGTTTTCAATTTATTTCATTTATATTTTATAGCCTATCTTCTAAACATCAAGATTTTACACAACATGATGGAATCTATACTTGTGAACCATTCAATAATTTAGTAAGATGCTTCATTTCATGACCATGAATAGCTTAGTTTGCTTGTTTTGTTAGTCTTCAAGTGTTTTTCTTTTCCAAAACTGAAAACATGGTAGAGTTTTTTTTTTTTTTTATTTATTTATTTTTATTTATTTTTTTATAACGTGTTTTGGTAATTTGATTAGTTCATTTCAATGATAAAATAACTTGAGTACAATTAATGTTTTAGTAACAATAAAACAAAGGGAAAGATATATGATGGATTTGATAAATCATACACGTTGTGCAGTAGATGAAATACTATTATTTTTATATAATTTGACTATTTGAGACGCAAGACTATTAGTTCACATATAAGCTACCTAATTAAATTAGTATCGACTTAAATTCTTGTTCATTTATATCACTACATGATCAAAATAGTGCGCACTTCATTCTCTATATAATGGTTATTACGTTATCATTTGTTGTAAGACATCTATACAAATTAACAAAAGGCTATAGGATGGCATTTCGTCCATTTATAATATCTTTTGGGGTTTTTATTTTCACAATTCACAATATTTGTGGTAGAGAGCTTGTTGGAGAGTGGAAGAAATCTCTTAAACCTGGTCAGGGTACTAGTAGCATTGGTTTCTCCACGAGATGCATAGCATGTGGACGAGGACATGAGAATATTATAAAAAATAAACTTGAAGAAAAACATGGAGGAATGTTTGACAAAGGTATCAAACACAACTACATTGTTAATACTAGAGAAAATGTAGATGGTTCAAATAACACTGACAGCAATAATGGAAAAAACAACATGATCGGAAGTGGAAGCAACAATGCTGGCATCAATGGAAGCAGAAACACAAATGGCTCTTATCACCTCCCTGGTAGCGGCAATAATGGTCCCATCATCGTTTCTGTTGGAAACCAAAACGGAAATGGAAATGATAATATCAGTACAGGATCAGGAGATGGAGAAGATATTGGTCGGAAGTGATGATCTTCATTTATATATGCAACTTTTAGAATAACATGGGAGCAAACATCTTACTACGCGTATATACTTTTAGGTAAACATACAAGGATGAACGTTATATGTAAGATTGATGTTTTATATGTCCTTATTTATTACATATGTATGGAGTTAATAAATGAATAAATGATCTAATATCTCCGTTCCTAGTCATATTTTTATGTATTGACCTTAAAAAGAAAATTATAAACTTTTTTTTAGAATGGAAAACACACACCCATTACATCTTAGTCTTAAATTGCACATTTGTCCATAATAGGACTTAGACCCTCAAACCCTTAAAAGAGAAACACATTGTCAAATACATTGATACCGCTAGGCTAAAAGTCCAATCCATAAATCTTTTGGATCTCTGAAATCACATTTCTATAAAATTTCAATAATCCAAGCAAGATAACAAATATAACTAGGCGAATATGTGTGTGTTGTGCAGAACAAAACTGTACATTTAAACTCTGGCAAATACATATTGAAAATAACTATATTATTGATGTTGAATATGGAATAATAAAATTTTTAACAACTATGTTATATAAAATTGTAATGATTTTGAATCATATTATAACATCTATTAAAACCATATAATTTAATAGCCGCTACTCGTGGTTGAAATGTAAATAAATCTAAATATGATTATGAATTTAGTTTTATATTTAAAAAAATGTTAATGTTTTAAATATTTTAAAAAAGTAGTCTGCAAATATTTTGAAGTTTATTTGATAGTTTTATTTACTTTTTTGGTTTAGTATGATATTTAAATGATATTTTGATTTAAATTTTGGATTTAACATGATAGTTAAATTAACATTTTAAGTGTATTATATTGATAATTTAAAAAATCTAACAATAATATTATAATATTTCATATTTAATAACATTTTTAAATTAATAATTACTTATATTATGTTGAAATCTGAAAAGTTTTGATGTTTCAAACTCATGTGGTGTAAATAAAAATGGTATGTTTGATAGTACACCAGGTGACTCCGGTTTTGTTGTGCATGAATATATTAATATGGACAGTAATAAATATATATCGTAAAAAGTATTTAAATCAATGTCATTAGCTATGAAATAAATAAATTGCAAAAATAGTTTTTATTGTAGAAATGTACTACTTAAATTCATATATGATATATATGATAATATATGTTTAACACTAAAATTAAAATAAAATAATATGAATGATACTTGTGATAATTAAATTAAGACAAAACTACAAAAATGGTCCCTGTGGTTTCTTATTTTATGTGGTTACGGTCCAAACGTTTGAAAAGTTGCAGATTTGGTCGTTTTCAACAAGTTTTGTTGTGGTTTTGGTCCGTCATCCGTTAAGTTCCTTAAAATGACAATTTTACCCCAGAGACCATTTTCACAGTTTTGTCTCATTATAAACTAGATGAAATGAAAGTGTTTGGCAGCAATCCTAACGATTTCGATGATGAGAGACGACGATTTTGCGTATCCCATGACTTCGTTGTGGAACAAATAAAATTAACAAGAACTATTATTATAATCCGATAAAATAATATTTAGTATATGAAGAAAATAATAAATTATAAGTAATAATCCAATAAAAATAAGCTTAAAAAAAAGAAATTACAAAAATTAACTAAAAGATAATAATAATCCAATAATATAATATTTATTATGATGTAAATATTATATATTAAAAACTATATGTATTCATATATCATAATTCAATAAAAAATAATTACTTTGACAATTTTTTTTAAAAAAAGAATTAACTAAAATAAATTAATAATCCAATAAAACAATATTTAGTATATGAAGAAAATAATAAATTAAAAAAATAAAAGAAATAATCCAATAAAAATAATTTAAAAAAAAGAATTAAAAATATCTACTAAACGAAATTAATAATCCAATAATATCATATTTATTATGATATAAATATTATATATTAAAAACCATATGTATTGATATAATAGCTCAATAAAAAAATTACTCTAACAAAAAAAATAATAAAAAAATCAACTATAATAAATTAATAATCCAATAAAAAATATTTATTAAAATAAAATAATATATATTAAAAATAATATTTATTAATATATAACACTTCCATAAAATAAAAAAGAATGTGTGCAAAAATGGTTCTTATGGTATGGTAAAAGACAAAACTGCGAAAATGGTCCCTGAGGGTAAAATTATCATTTTAAAAAAGTTAACAGCCAACCAGTTAAACTTAACGGATAAGGGACCGAAACCACAATAAAACTTGTTGAAAAGGACCAAATCTGCAACTTTTCAAACGTTTGGACCATAACCACATAAAATAAGAAACCACGGGGACCATTTTTGCAATTTTGTCTTAAATTAATATTTTAATCAAGACTAAACTGCATCAATGGTCCCTGTGGTTTGCTAAAAAATGCGACTTTGGTCCAAAAAGGTTTTAACTAGCACCAGAGGTCCAAAGTTTTCATTTTGTTGCTTGTTTGGTCCAATCTGTTTTGGGTTTTTTCAAAATGACGGATTTGCCCCTGTTAATATGATTTTCTCTTTTTTCTTAATTGTTTTTCTGATTTTCAGATTTAAAAAAAAATAAAAAATAAAATAAAAAAATCTCTCTCCCTCTCTCTCTCTCTCTCTCTCTCTCTCTCTCTCTCTCCTTCTTCATTTGTTCTTCATGGTTCTCAAGAACCCCTCATCGTCGACTCCACCGTTAGCCTCAATCGCCTTCAGCTCCACCTTCAGCCCCTATCATCTCTGCCACCACCGTCCAGTTGTAAACACTTGCTTCGATCTCGTCGCCAACGTTTATATCTGTAAACCTTCGTTTTTTTTGCAAAGCTTTTCGAAGGATTTGTTTGTCATCTTGATAATTAGTGAAGTTTGATGGGCACTGTAATCAACAACATCATCATCAGAATAAGTCAACACCCAGATTGAAGCTAAAATCTCTAATGATATGATCAAACAAACAACATCAAATGACTTTAGATCCTCCTCAGTAGTCTTATAATCAGTTTTCCAGAAAATGATCAAAGTCCAGTTTAGAGCCATCAAAGTGTTCTTCAGATTTTACACCATCTATCTCTCTTCTTGATTTATATACAAACATACGAAGATGAACATGATGAAGACCTGGGAACCCAATGAAGATTTGAACTAACATCAACACACATACACCCACAACAACTAATCTAAGTTTTTCATAAACATATGAAGCTCAAACCAAACTCAGATTTAATAAGGTAAACATAAATCGACACACAAACACTCAAAAACACATGAACAATCAGATTTGTAAAGCAATAATAACAATCATATTTATAAACCCACAAGAACACCTGATTACAGGATTTGTAGAGTCACAAGAACTAATTACCTGATTTGTAAAACCCTAGCCTTCTCATCCAAGACTTCCTTTATTCCTCCCTTATCACAATCCCTAACAGCTGGAAATGTAAAAGATAAAAAAAGAGATAAAATAAGGGGTTTTGATTCTTTGTAAGTCACAATCCCAAACACCCCTCCCTTCGCCCACAGTTGAATCGTTCGTAAGCACCTCCTCCAACTACTATTCCTTCGTCATCTGATCTATTCCGATTCTTTGTAAGTCACTATTACAGAGAGATGATTCGAGGAGCTTCACAAATTAGGGTTTCAGTTGCCGCCCTTCGGGTTTCTACACACACACACACACACACACACACACACACATATATATATATATATATATATATATATATATATATGTTCATTCGTTACATTATATCGAACTATTTTTTACGAAATAAAAAAGATAACACACAACATTCGTAAAATTTATCATCATATTACATCTTTATTACAATTCATATATTCTAGAAGACTCGGTAAAATAGAAAATGCAAAAAAGAACATCATAATTATGCCATGAAATAATAATAGTACAAATATTGTAGAAAACTTGAAAATAATGGTATATGTCTCACTTGCATCATGACATCATATCATTCTAATAATTTATCCACCTACAATTTTTTTGTTGAATTCTTATAATCTACCACACACACATACACAAGGCAAAAGGATCTGCAATGGTTTCATTGGAGGATCTTGTGTCCGAGGTGAAAATTTTTGATTTCTTGTCATGTTGATCTTCATCATCATTTGGTTTTGTAGTCTTAGAATCATCAAGTGCATCACCTTGATTTTTGGTTTAAAAATAGTGTCATCCGATGTAGCAATAAACACTGAAGAAGAAACTGTACGAGGGGAGCCAGTTTTCTTGGATTGGTCTCAACAATAGCATTTTTCACACAAGTATTGACATATGTGTTCTAAACACCCGAACTAATAGGAATAGATGGCCTCTTAAGACTCTTAAATTGTATGAAGGTATTATGATTCATAATAGCTGGAATATTGAGATAAATAATGTTGTGCCAATTGTTTTGTACTACAACAGTCCACATTGTAACGGGTTGGGTCTGTCCACCCGAATGTTGATGCTATTAGGATTAGACTATTTATAGTACATACATGCACACGCTTTAGGGTTAACAAGTTGTATCGCCCTACATCACCTTTACGAAGAAGTTCATGTTGAACTCTTCTAAGGCTTTGATAATATTAGTCATTCAACACTTTTTTATCAATTGTTCTTATTGTTTGATTAGCATTACTATTTTGAATCTATCGATCATTAGTTTATTGTTTCAACAATTAGTATCAGAGCAGGAGATTGTGTAATACATATGCATATCTTTTGTCCAGTGTATTAGGGTTTTGAGTATTTGTAAGATCCGTTCTTGTCATCTTCATCCTTCTTATTGATTGTAGACGGTAGATCTGGTTTGCTGTTAAGCCCTAAACTCGATCTTTAGTTTTTACACATCTGATTCAAAACAGGGTTTTGTGAATCGACAATATGCAACCCGAAGATCCTCACATTCTTTCCTTTAACTTGTCCAACAGCATAACATCAACTATGAGAATCCCAATCCTTTTTCTACAGGATTATGAGGTATGGGCACTGCACTTCGTAGACTACGTTTTTGGTCTTGAAGATCATTGTGTTGGATTGGGTGTCTAAGCCCATAACTATAATTGGTATGTACTTGACCCAAGAGTAGCATGGTCCATTTGGGTTGCATATTGCCAGGACAATTTGATAGGATGGACTTTTGAGAAGAGGCTATTTACGATTTGTTAATAAATTATAAGTTCTAATATATTAATATGAAATCATATGATGTAATTAGTATTGATCAAGAATTAATTTAGAAATAATTTTGTGATCAAGAGAGACTAATTAAATATATGGGGATTGATTGGTAAATCATTCATTCTTATGGTGTGGGCCAATGATCCATGATTCTTTAGGTTGGGCTAAACCAATGTTACAACCCACGGATGATCCATGGGGGTTTAAAGCCATGGAGCATAAGGAATATGGAAGGTCATGCACATTAGGGTTTACATGGTGTAACCCTAATCTTGCCACACTATATAAGAAATCCCTTAGCATCCAAAATAAGACACTAGTGATCCTTGGAGTTCCATGAGCCGATTTTTGTTGCAAGAATATTCTTCTAAAAGTTATCTTTTGTCTAAAGGTGTGTTGTGGTTCCATTTGAGGTGCAACACTTGGGGCACTAAGTTCTTAAAGGCCAAACACAACAAGTTCTACAAGCCACAACCAAGAGGCAACTTCATAACTCAATTTTATGTTGCGTATATCATTTTGTATGATAGTTGTAGGTTTAATGCTTTGGAAACAATATTGCATGTATAATTAGAGAAAACATAGATCCAAAGAATTTAGGGTTGTATGTGCACCATAGGATGTTGTAAAATACTAAAACCCATCACATGGTACCTTGATATGGGAAGCTATAACCCAGTAGATGTTTGCTCACATTGCAACAAGAACATTCATCAAAACTCAAGCTGAATACAACACTCTTCTCATTGAACACACAAACATTCCTCAAGATAAAAGGAGAAGTTAATGAGTTACATCAAGGCAATGAGAATAATCAGGTTCGCTCTTCCTCCAAACACGTTTTGTCTGGTATGTCCATGTGGTATAAAAAAGGAGATATGGGAAATGTTGAAAGAACTCTACTCAAGCGATGTAAATCTGGAAAATTCTATTCAAACTTTGCTTTTATCAGAGTTTGGTGCCTTTGTTCAAAAGCAAAAAGAGAAACTTGATCAAACATTTAATCGTTTTAATCACCTATTAATTAAGATGTTCAAACACAAGATCAGGCGTGAACCGATATAGCAAAAAGTCACGTTTATGAATGGTTTTAGATAAGAATGGAAAGTTGTAATTTCCACAGCTAAAGTTCATGAACATGTTAATAGTTATCCTTTGGCAAAGTTTGTGGGAATTTGGAGGTCCTACAAAGATGAAGTAACAAAAGATGTTAAGCTTGTCTCTAATATGGTTTCGTTGGCCCTGGTTGCAAAGGGAAATAAGGTTGTTGAAGAAGATTTAGAGTCTGATTTCTTAGATTGTGAGATTAGGAAAGAAGAATACGCTCTGGTGGTGTCAAATTCCAAAAGGTTTGCTAAAAAGAATTTTGGACACCTCAAAAATAGGAACTAGCAAGTGAACTACAGTTCTGACAAAGAAATGGATGAGAACCTCAACAAGAAATAAAATGATGAGGTGAAGAATGCAAAGAAGCTGATGGGAGATTGCAGCTATTACTGCAGCCATTGTCATTTGAAAGAATCATTTGGTCAAGGAGTGTATGTTGAGAAGATTGAGTGAGAAGAAGGATGAAGAAGATGATGAAGCTTACTGTCTTCAAAAGATAGAAGAGCTTAAAAAAGAGAGAGTTGTTGATAGTGCTAAGCTTGCTTTGCTTGTGTAGGAAGATGGTGATGAGTTTTGACGTGTTGAAGTCTGGTCAATTGATTCGGAAGACAAAGAAGTTTAGAAGCCCACACATGATGGTTTTTTGGTAGTGGAGTCTAGATTCCCTGAGTACAAGGGAAGATGCTTGATGGTTTGCAGTGATGTCTCTGAGTAGAGAGGATATGCTACTGATAGCGGGCAAGCCTCTAACAACTGTTTTTCTACAAGACCTGTTTCTGAGCGGGTCGGTGAATGCAAGAAAGTCATCACTAAGGTACAATCTATACTCCAATCTCTTAATATTCTTGTCACTCATTACGAATCTGAATTAGATGATCTGAATTTTACTGTCTAATTTTAGTGATAGCTTAAAAAGAACACGTTTAAGTAATTCTAACCTAACTGATCAATTCAACAGGATTACGCACAAGTGTGAAGAGAGATGGATATGGATACAGAAGTTGGAGTTAGAGCTGACTAGGTCTAGGGATGATGTTTTGATTTAAAAAGAGACAATTTAGTGCATTTAAAACAAAGAAATATTTTCTGTTTGAATGCGAATCGGTTAAGTTTTAACGTTACTCAATTGCATCTCGACTATGAAATTACCTGTAGATTGCTATATGTGCGAATCCATTGTGTCCTCGGATGAACATAAAAACATGTTAAAACAAATGTTGGATGAAACTGATAAAGAACATATTAAATTTGATATTGTGCAAAAATTTGACTCTTTATGCACAAAATTGAGTTCACAAAACACTTTTGATGCTGAGAATGTTTCTGAATTTGATGAAAGTGACATGAGTGAGATTTATGTAGAGAATGAGATTGATTGTTCAAAATTGGTACAAAATGACTCTGAATCGAAGAAAAAGTTAATTTCTGAAAACTCAACTGAATATGTTCATGCTGTTTAAAATAAAGGTTTGGATGTTTTAAAAGTAAAAGCTAAAGTTTTTCTGAAAGTACAAACCATCCATAATCAAGTTTTCATAAATAATGGACTGGACAAAAATCAAACATCAGAACTTACGTCCTTAGTAGATGATGATAATGCAGATGGTTGCGATGAATTCTTTTGGTCTGGACCAATTGATAACTTTGATGAAACCAAAGGTCTTTCTGAAATGACCTCATGGAAACCAAAGTGAGATTTGTCGCGGAACCATTAAATTGTGTTAACCCTTGTAATGATAAAGTTGGTCGAAGTTGCACCACATATGTCCCAAGTGAAACGTCTTCCGAATAGATTGACATACCTATTAGAAAACAGAAACTTAGGGCTTACATTCACAAGTCAGATGAGGAACATATTGCGGCAACTAAATGCTAGATATCAGAAAAATGTAACAAAAAGAAAGCGATTCAGGAAATCTAAAAATTCTAATTCTGTTAACCAAGAAAGATCTGCAAATCGAAATGTTAAATTCTCTTGAAATCCGAAACTAATTCGTTTTCAAAGCCACAACTTCAAATCCACAGGTTTCAAAACCAATGTTTTTCCAAAACCATCATTCGTAAAACAAATGAAACCTTTGGAAAAGACAAAACCCAATTTTTCTCCAAAAATAGAAGTTTCAAAATTGTTCAATACATCAAAAGATGTTAAGTGAAAAGGAAAAGTTGTTTCGGAACCTGAAATTTTCTTCAAGAAATCCAAAGCAAATTTGAAAAAGGAGGAAAAGAAGTTTATGAAAAATCTAGCGAGGCAACACATAGAATCTAAACAGAGAAATATTTCTTTTAAAGAAAAGAATCCCAAAGATAATAGGATTGTCGTTTTCAAAATCACGCAATGGGATAATTCCACGTTAATAAAGAGATCTTACTTAGGTGATGAAGCTATAATGTATCTTGTTCTTAAGAAAACATCATGAGGACCTAAACAACTTTAGGTTCCTAAATCTCTCTTATTTTTGTAGGTGATCAGTGATGAATGGTACGATTCAGAATGCTACATTGACAGTGGTTGTTCGCGTCACGCGACTGGTATGAGAGAAGAGATGAGGGAATTTTGATCAGTGTAGGACGGAGGCAAAGTGAAGTTCACGAATAATGCCACAGGAGAAATCAAAGGGTATGGAATGATCATCAATGGCGAATTCTCAATTTGGAAGGTAGCTGTCACACCCCGAAACCAGGAACGGCGGAAACGTTCTGGGGCGGAGGACGTCATGTATAATATCAACAACAATGTAAATTAGTAAACAAGCAACAACATCATCCATCTCATTAATAATATAATTATTATACAAATGTATTCTGTCAAATTTTGATAAACACTAAAGCGTAAATCAAAATGAAAGATAAGTCTTGAACAAGCTCCATCTTCCTTTCTCCTTGCATCGGTACCTGTCTATGATGACCTGAGGATACAAGTAATTTTGAAAGCGAGTATCAGCTTTGAAGCTGGTGAGATCATAAGTATTTAGTGTCTTAATTTGTATGTAAGTAATTGTAAGTATATGTATTGTAAGTATTGAAAGTGTATATGAAGTGTAAGTATTGAAAATGTATACGAAGCAACTGTAAACGTTTGAAAAAACCTAGAAATCCCTATGATTCCTACTAGTATGTGAAGGTGTCTTCTACCAAGACCTAACTGTTCTGAAAGTAGTCTTTTACCAAGACCCAACTTCTCTGAATGTGTGTCTCTTGTAAGAGTATGTATTTTCCCAAGTATAACTATCATTATCCAAAAATATATAGTTTCTACATTGCCGTGCGTCGTGTGAATGTTCACGAAGTGAATGTAATGAGAAAATGAAATAGTACTATGGTTTAGTGCTATAAGAACTACTACCGTACTAACTACCTTAAACCGGATTTATATTAAGGCATTATGTGATAAATTGCACCATACTATCGACTAGTAACAACGACATAATGAATGGTCGTAATAATGGAATGACGTTTGGCACCCGCAGACCTGCAGGTCCGGCTGTAGCTAGCAGCAAGGTGTAGGATTGTCAATCCAGTATAGATCTATATGCAAACTCATGCTCTCCCTCCAAGAGAATTCTGGCTACAACTCGAGCCATTACATTTAAGTCATGCTCCGATTTAAATCCCAATAATTAATGTATTCTTGTATATGTACTGTAATGAACTGTTCTAGTTGTAATGTACGTGCTCTCTACCTAGCAAGTATAGTAATGTAATGAACTGTTCTAGCGGTAATGTACGTGCTCTCTACCTAGCAAGTATGGTAATGTAATGAACTGTTCTAGCTGTAATGTACGTGCTCTCTACCTAGCAAGTATAGTATTGTAATCGTCCTAGTATAGTTGTATATGTTCTCTTCCTAGTATAGTTGTATATGTAATGTACTGTAATGTTATAGAAAGTATTGACTCATGAATGAACTGACTCATTGTATGATATCGCGTTCTAGTAATTGTTCTAGTATCTTCCTAAACTACCCATATGGTAGTTTACTAGTAATCTATCTGGTACGTATGAACATGGATGTATACCCTTGCTACCCAAGGGTATATATTGAACTGGAAGGACCTTTTATGACTATGTATGTACACATGATATATAACTAATATTTAAACGACTTTCGGACGATTACCCGATATCCCACCAGACCACATCTCAAGGCATGAAAAGGAAATAGGGTGGATAGCCTTCCTAAGTCTTTTAAACATTTCTTATATAACTATACATATAGAGGCATGCAATTTATAATATAAAAACATAAATAAGTTTTGTAAGACATTTGAAACGTAAATATTATTTTAAGAAAAGATCGACTTGATGTCAATCCATAAAACAATTTGAAGGCATAAGTTTGATTAAACAGTTTAAGTATAAGGAAACATTTGTTTGAAACACATTTGTAAATAAGTTTGAAAGGTAATGTACGGAGTAAGATGTACAGTGTAATGAGGAGTTTACGGCCATAGACCATATTCCCTTGGAGTTTACGGTCGTAAACTCCCTTGGGAGGGTTCTTATGGTGCTTTTAAGTCTCAAACATTTCTAGGAACAAATCTAGACTTTGGTACTTGGCTTGAGAAGAGTTTATGGCACATTTAGCATCATTTTATGGAGTTTACGGCCATGGAACCTTTTGGGCCGTAAACGCCCTCACTCTTGGGGTTCTAAGTGTTTTAACTAGTCCATAACACATTTAGGTACATGCCGTAATTGTCTCTTGGCCTAAGGAAAGATTTAGGGTGTCCTTTGACCCCTTTATAGGAGTTTACGGCCCAAGAAATACTCTTGGCCGTAAACTCTTCCACACTTGTGTTTCCATGAGTTTTCTAGGTTCTAAACACTTTAGGGTATTTGTCTAAAATAGAGTCCAAGCCTTAGGTGCCTTAAAAACACCATTTGAGCATGTTTTAAGGTAGTTTACGGCCTAAGCTAATCTTGGGCCTTGAACTCCTAAACTTGGGTGTTTCTAGGTTGATTTCATGTCCCTAAAACAAGTAGAATACTTTCTAGGCATTTGTTTAAGGCTATGGAGGACCCTTGGCACACTTTGGTGCATTTACTTGGATTTTACGGCCCAAGAGTATTTCTTGGCCGTAAACTCCCTTTTAGGGATGATTTTGATGTGTTTTACTCCCCATCCAAGCCATAAGTAATAGAGAGTTAAAGTCTAAAGCCTTAGGGGTGATTTAGGGCTCACTTTGGCCCTTGAAAATGGTGTTTACGGTCCAAGAAACTCTTGGGCCGTAAACAACAAAATCTTAGTGTTCTTGGATGATTTCTAGCCTCAAATGATTCTACATTAAGTCCTTAACTAGTTGCCTAACAAGGAATTGGGACTAGATAGCCTTAAAGCTCCATTTTGGAGTTTACTCCCCAAGAACGTTCTTGGGCGGTAAACTCCCGGATCTCATATGTTTGACATATAATCTATGTTAATAAGCATAAAACAAGCATTATAACACAACTAGAGAAGTATACTCACAAGCTGGGGTAAAAACCGGAAGATCCGTGAGAGAGAATATTGACTTTTCTCTAAATGGAATTCAACAAATGAACCAATTTGGTTAAGAATTCTATTTATAGTCCTGAGATATTTTTGGCAGAAAATATTTTTATTCCTGGAACGAACTCTAATGTCTTAGAGTAATGGAATAACAGTGTTGCACAAAACCCTAGTGCAACCACTCTCCTAATATCTTCTTAATTGTAAATCCTGAAAACTGTCAAACTTATACTCGAAGTCTGAATTTTCACTATAACTGATCTACGTCTATTGGCTTGATATGGTTTGTTCTGAATGGAAATTTCAGGTTGTCACATCATCCCCCTATTAAAGGGAATTTCGTCCCGAAATTAGAATTTAGGCAAGGAAGTATGCACGAATGATCGATTCGTGAGGAGGAAACTTCCTAATCGATTGGTTCTAGCGCAGTTAAGTGAAATCGGGCTCTCGGTTGGCATTCCAACGAACCTTCACTAACTGGCGACGGCGTTGCTTCGTCTGCTTGACCTCTCGGTCGAGGGTCACTACGGTTCTAATACGAAGGCGAGGATCTCGACGAGTGGACTTGCAAGAGTCCTAACGGAAAGGTATGGTTTCACGATCGAGAAGCGAAGAGTAGAAAGTATGTTACTGAGTTCGCGGAGTAGGTCTAGTTTGTGCGAGGCACATGACCGATTCTGATAAGAATCTCGGAGGTCCTGTCTAACTTGGATTTAGCTTTCCACGCTTTACGAAGCGTATTAAGCCATTCCCAGTGTGAGTTATCCTAAAGAACTTGGTCACTCACTTGGAATTTCAAAGGTTCCCTTTCTTGCGTAACTTCCCAGTCAAAGGCCACCCCTTGCTGGGTAAAAGTCGTACAAGTTTTTGTAGCTTGCGAGGAGTTCTGAATGAACTAAGGCGGTAGGTCGGTAAGACCTAGAATTTGGCGAAAGACTGTCGGCGTCTCTGGTGTCGATAAATGCTCAACGGTTTTGACAAATTGAAAGAGTACTCAAAATTTCCCACACTACTAACAGTGGGTCTTAGAAATTTGACTCTTCAATTTCAAAACTCGTGCCTAGAGAACTTTGCTAAAAGTTCCTCTGTAGGAAATGTTTCTCTGGGTTTTCTTCTTACTACGAGGGTAGATAAGTAAGTCCTTACATGGAGGAATGACGAACTGATCCATGTAAGAAAGACGTAACCCTATTCATCTAGCTCCTAGAAACTATGGGCGTATTGGTCCTATCCGAAGGGTATCACTACAGACTCGAAGTGTCCGCATCGAGTTCAGGAGATAGTCTTCCGGACATCTTTCCCTAACACTCGAACTGGTGATATTCGGATCTCAGGTCCATTCCTGGAAGTAATTCTTTCCTTGTGTTTTCTCAACCATTTCATCTATGCGAGGCAAAGATAATGATTTCTATGAAAATCCTGACGGAGTCCTCAATAACCGAGGTACATACAATGCGATCCGTCGATCTCTGGAAGAATATGACCGGGGTTCTCTAGGGTGAGAAACCTAGTCTTCTAATTCTATTTCTATGTAGTTCGCTTAGTTGTTTGCACTGTTCTGGCATCTCCGTGGGTGTTTAAACTATAGGGCGATCTGTTTTCGGGAGTCGTACTGGGTTCTATGTTTGTTCTCATGACGATGTGATTACTCGTACTTAGGCAGTTCTCCATCCTGAAGTTCATATTAGAATTCATACATGGTTTCACAATCACCATTTCGTGTATACGAGTCATATATAATTAAGGTTGAAAAGGTAGTCGAATAACTGGTTCTTCTTTAAGCTCACATCCCATCGGGGAAAAAGAATTTAAAGTGGAATCATCAATTCTAAACATGTAGAACCTTGATTATATATCACTCTTATGCATACATTCCTCAGTGATAGATCAACTGCATGAATCCTTGGATTAAACTTGACGTACTGCACGAGTGGTACTTCGGGGACTTCTTCGGAAAGAAAGTAACTAAGAGGTACTCTTGGCATGAGTACTTCGGCGTTCTGCTGTGACGGTTTCGCTGGAAAAATGATCTAGAAGAAAGAGATGTACGTGTGAAGCTGTTTTCGTGAGGATCAAACTGAATCAATTCGTATGATAATGTCGAAATCATACTGAAACTTAAAGACATTAGATTTGAACATAAGATGTTTACAGACATAACACAACCGTGCAACCATGAACAGAGTTACAGTACTTTAGATTTACCACAAGACTATTTCTGCGAATAAGGTATACTACAAAAGACAAGTATACACAGCACGAGAGTCCCTATACAGATAGGATCTCGCAAAAGGTAAGACTCTAGTTGCACTAGTTCTAGATAATTAATAAGTCTTTTACAACGAAACGCCTAAATTACATTTAACGTGGTTCCGGAGCAGGCTCTCCTGCAGCTGTGATCCTAAGAATCCTCCCATCTGCGCCAGAGTTCTTTGCTATCGGGCAATCTTTCTTGAAGTGCCCTGCCTCACCACATTGGTGGCATGCCTGGCTAGTACTAGCTTTGGTGACAGGATTGCGGTGCTTAGCCAGTGTTATGTGGACACGAGTGCCTTCCTCGTTACTCCACCTTGGAAATTGCTTCTTAAATCATTATGCGTTATAACTCCTCTTGTGCGCAGGGTTAGTCCTGATGAAAGGGACTTGAGTGATGGGTCGTTTTGGTGCTCCACAGTCACGAGCATGATGCCCTATGTTTAGGCAATTGCAACACTGCATCTCATGGCAAGCCCCATGATGATGGAAACTACACCTATCACACTTCGGGAGTTTTCCCTCGTATGGCCTGCTCGGTACGCGGACGGCAGGGGTTTCCACTTGCTGTTGTTGTATAGCCAGCTTTTGGGATCTCTTGCGTTCTTTCTGGGCTTGACGCTTTCGTTTCTTGTTCTCTGCTTTTCGGCTTTGCGAGCCTGTGACTGTTACTTTTTGGCAACCTCCTGGATGGATACCACGATTGGAAACTTCATTCCCATCAGCAACATTGACTGTGCTGATAGCGCTACGGTGCGCAAGGACCGCGGTTACGGCAGCCACTACGGCAGCTGTAACTGCCGTTTGAAAGGTAGCGGCGTCCATAGTAAAAGCGGAGGATTCGCGGTTCGACTGATTGCTTCCAGATGACGACATGATTCTGTTAACACAAAAGATAAGGATTTTGTGAGCGATTCTGGTTGACCCTGATGTACTTAGATTGTTCGTGTAAAGAGTAAGAGTATGCTCTCGAAAGTTTGACCTACATCCCTATGGTGCAGTCCTAGTAACGGGTGGAAGTAAGTTCGTAGAATGGTCTCAAAACGTTCGTCGTTCGAGCTGAGGTATCGTGGGTTGGTGAATAACAAGATCCAACCACTGATAGAGACTTGGAAATGTCTCCGGATCTAACTTGCTATAGTCCAATGACTTGACTATAGCATGATTTAGATATACTCTAATGAAAGAATGATAAGAGTACTTCAATGAAGAATAACATAGAAGTTAGCCGGCTGTCAATATCTTTGATATTCACGATGTAAGGATTCTGGAAAATGACCTTGTAAAGGTCTTACATCATATCCGCAGAAGATAGTTCCTGACTACATAAAGACCTAACTAAAGTACTTACGGAACAAGATGATTCCATAGCAAATGCCACATCAGGCATAGACAGAAAAACACGATTCCTTTTATAAGGGAAATAAAGTAAAGCATCTACTATTGGCGACGGTCATCCATCTGGTGAACTCTTAGTTCAACCAATTGACGTTCCATGTCAAGTAGGTGTCTTTCGCACACCATTTGGCGTACTCGGAGCTCTATGACTTCGGCTTGTGATTCGGCCAGTGCTTGCAGCAGGGTTTCATGGTTTCTCTCTGATCTCTCGTGTGCATCTTCTAGATGAATGGTGTGGAGGGTATGCATTCTAGCATAGGCGACTACTTCTGTAATCTGATGTAGGGCTTGTCCTACCTTGAATCTTATTTCGGGCCACTCTGCGGACCAAGATTGGCAAGATTCTATCTGCTGAGCCCCCATTGATCAAGTCGTAAACGCTTCGGTCGCCATCAAATGGCATAGACTGATCTTGTCCTTGGCTCCATGTTTCTAAGCATTCCCCTCACTCAGGGTCGGACCACGAAAAAGCCGGACGAGGGTTAGGAATTGGAAAGCGAGCTGCTTGGGGTAGGTTTTCAACCTCTGGTTTGGAGTTAGCATCATACGAAAGTTCTTCATCATGGTGATCATTCAAGGGGAAAAGGATGATCATTCTCTGGTTATTCTCCAAACCAACCAGCTATGACTTCATTCGGAAGATACTGGTTGCCGAGGGGATGGAGTCCAGCTATGTTTTCTATGCGAGAATTTAGGGTAAGAGAATAATTATTAGACGAACTATCTAGATAATTATCTAGCAAACCTTCATTAGTTACATCGCTATTTGTGAAGTGCATACCAGCTATGTGTAATCTAAACAGGATAGACCTTCGAATAAGTGACCTTAATTCCAAATTCACACAGAATAAGGGTAAGTCAAAATTATCACAGATTCTAAGTCTATAACATCCTAATTACATATAGCCTTAGTGTATCCACTTAGCAACTATCAACTTAGTAATGAAGATCCCGTTTTAATTCTCAAGTGTAAAGTACTTATAGTAACAACAAATACTCCTATTTTATTTTAATTTTAATGTTATGTTCTATTGTTCTCATTGTGGTAGGGTTGGTAAGATTTTAGCATTATTGCAACCACACACTTAAACTTAGGCACATGCTAGTCAACTCTCGGATAATATAGGTGATCAGGCTATATCTTCCCAGTTTTGACCATATGTCTCTAAGCCCACTTGTGTTGCCCAACAATCGTAATTCTTTTGTACTGTCCTAGTGACACTGATTTTAGTATGAATGCAGCACGTATACTTACTTAAATATTTTACTATTTAAAGTATAGACTCTTGGTCAAAGTATTATTAATCCCTTATGTATTTATAGTTAGTATATCTTTTATGGGTTGATATACTCAATTCACTATAAACAATGCTCTGATACCAATCTGTCACACCCCAAAACCAGGAACGGCGAAAACGTTCCGGGGCGGAGGACGTCATGTATAATATCAACAACAATGTAAAGTAGTGAACAAGCAACAACAACATCCATTTCATTAATAATATAATTATTATACAAATGTATTCTGTCAAATTTTGATAAACACTAAAGCGTAAATCAAAATGAAAGATAAGTCTTGAACAAGCTCCATCTTCCTTTCTCCTTGCATCGGTACCTGTCTATGATGACCTGAGGATACAAGTAATTTTGAAAGCGAGTATCATCTTTGAAGCTGGTGAGATCATAAGTATTTAGTGTCTTAATTTGTATGTAAGTAATTGTAAGTATATGTATTGTAAGTACTGAAAGTGTATATGAACTGTAAGTATTGAAAATGTATATGAAGCAACTGTAAACGTTTGAAAAAACCTAGAAATCCCTATGATTCCTACTAGTATGTGAAGGTGTCTTCTACCAAGACCTAACTGTTCTGAAAGTAGTCTTCTACCAAGACCCAACTTCTCTGAATGTGTGTCTCTTGTAAGAGTATGTATTTTCCCAAGTATAACTATCATTATCCAAA
Organism: Lactuca saligna; assembly: GCF_052625555.1. NCBI lineage: Eukaryota > Viridiplantae > Streptophyta > Magnoliopsida > Asterales > Asteraceae > Lactuca > Lactuca saligna. The sequence continues at coordinate 74,514,103 of NC_136417.1, forward strand.
AATATATAGTTTCTACATTGCCATGCGTCGTGTGAATGTTCACGAAGTGAATGTAATGAGAAAATGAAATAGTACTATGGTGTGGTGCTATAAGAACTACTACCGTACTAACTACCTTAAACTGGATTTATATTAAGGCATTATGTGATAAATTGCACCATACTATCGACTAGTAACAACGACATAATGAATGGTCGTAATAATGGAATGACGTTTGGCACCCGCAGACCTGCAGGTCCGGCTGTAGCTAGCAGCAAGGTGTAGGATTGTCAATCCAGTATAGATCTATACGCAAACTCCCGCTCTCCCTCCAAGAGAATTCTGGCTACAATTCGAGCCATGACATTTAAGTCATGCTCCGATTTAAATCACAATAATTAATGTATTCTTGTATATGTACTGTAATGAACTGTTCTAGCTGTAATGTACGTGCTCTCTAGCTAGCAAGTATAGTAATGTAATGAACTGTTCTAGCGGTAATGTACGTGCTCTCTACCTAGCAAGTATAGTACTGTAATGAACTGTTCTAGCTGTAATGTACGTGCTCTCTACCTAGCAAGTATAGTATTGTAATCGTCCTAGTATAGTTGTATATGTAATGTACTGTAATGTTCTAGAAAGTATTGACTCATGAATGAACTGACTCATTTTATGATATCGCGTTCTAGTAATTTTTCTAGTATCTTCCTAAACTACCCATATGGTAGTTTACTAGTAATCTATCTGGTACGTATGAACATGGATGTATACCCTTGCTACCCAAGGGTATATATTGAACTGGAAGGACCTTTTATGACTATGTATGTACACATGATATATAACTAATATTTAAACGACTTTCGGACGATTACCCGATATCCCACCAGACCACATCTCAAGGCGCGAAAAGGAAATAGGGTGGATAGCCTTCCTAAGTCTTTTAAACATTTCTTATATAACTATACATATAGAGGCATGCAATTTATAATATAAAAACATAAATAAGTTTTGTAAGACATTTGAAACATAAATATTATTATAAGAAAAGATCGACTTGATGTCAATCCATAAAACAATTTGAAGGCATAAGTTTGATAAAACAGTTTAAGTATAAGGAAACATTTGTTTGAAACACATTTGTAAATAAGTTTGAAAGGTAATGTACGGAGTAAGATGTACAGTGTAATAAGGAGTTTAAAACATATAAAATGTTTATAAAAATCATTTGAAGGAAACTGTTTGGTAAAACGGCTAATGAGTAGCCAAATCATTTGAATGCTGTATATTAATCACATGTGATTGATGTAATAAGTAATATAGTCCTACCTACTAATCACATGTGATTGACATAATAAGTAGCATGATTCTACTTTTATCCCCCCCATAAAACATTTAAAAATAGATTAAAACATTAGTTAAGGGGTATGAACTCACCTGCAGTAAGTGACTGGAATTGAACGGACTGTTATCGTACGGAAGGATCGGAAGAGTGCTTGGTGTCAAGTGAAGACTTAGGCGCACACAATGATCCTAATTACATATGAAAACATATGTATATAAATAATTAGTGATTAAAACACCAATTATACAAGTAATAACATTTAAGCGCGAGGAAAACACTTTTGGTCAAGTGCTAGGAGGCTAATGGGTTGCAACAAAGGAGTGCAATGTCTCTAATGGGAGTTTATGGTCTAAAGACCATATGTCTTGGAGTTTACGACCCAGGGGAGTAAGCTCCTGGTCGAAAACTCTCAAAAAGCCCCTAAATGAAGTCTATCAATTATACAACTCATGTGGTGAATTGTTTCAAGGCTAAATCAAGTCTTAGGGTGCCATGTCAACTCCTTTAAAGAGTTTACGGCCATAGACCATATTCCCTTGGAGTTTACGGCCGTAAACTCCCTTGGGAGGGTTCTTATGGTGCTTTTAAGTCTCAAACATTTCTAGGAACAAATCTAGACTTTGGTACTTGGCTTGAGAAGAGTTTATGGCACATTTAGCATCATTTTATGGAGTTTACGGCCATGGAACCTTTTGGGCCGTAAACGCCCTCACTCTTGGGGTTCTAAGTGTTTTAACTAGTCCATAACACATTTAGGTACATGCCGTAATTGTCTCTTGGCCTAAGGAAAGATTTAGGGTGTCCTTTGATCCCTTTATAGGAGTTTACGACCCAAGAAATACTCTTGGCCGTAAACTCTTCCACACTTGTGTTTCCATGAGTTTTCTAGGTTCTAAACACTTTAGGGTATTTGTCTAAAATAGAGTCCAAGCCTTAGGTGCGTTAAAAACACCATTTGAGCATGTTTTAAGGTAGTTAACGGCCTAAGCTAATCTTGGGCCGTGAACTCCTAAACTTGGGTGTTTCTAGATTGATTTCATGTCCCTAAAACAAGTAGAATACTTTCTAGGCATTTTTTTAAGGCTATGGAGGACCCTAGGCACACTTTGGTGCATTTACTTGGATTTTACGGCCCAAGAGTATTTCTTGGCCGTAAACTCCCTTTTAGGGATGATTTTGATGTCTTTTACTCCCCATCCAAGCCATAAGTAATAGAGAGTTAAAGTCTAAAGCCTTAGGGGTGATTTAGGGCTCACTTTGGCCCTTGAAAATGGTGTTTACGGTCCAAGAAACTCTTGGGCCGTAAACTCCAAAAGCTTAGTGTTCTTGGATGATTTCTAGCCTCAAATGATTCTACATTAAGTCCTTAGCTATTTGCCTAACAAGGAATTGGGACTAGATAGCCTTAAAGCTCCATTTTGGAGTTCACTCCCCAAGAACGTTCTTGGGCGGTAAACTCCCGAATCTCATATATTTAACATATAATCTATGTTAATAAGCATAAAACAAGCATTATAACACAACTAGAGAAGTATACTCACAATCTGGGGTAAAAACCCGAAGATCCGTGAGAGAGAATATTGACTTTTCTCTAAATGGAATTCAACAAATGAACCAATTTGGTTCAGAATTCTATTTATAGTATGAGATATTTTTGGCAGAAAATATTTTTATTCCTGGAACGAACTCTAATGTCTTAGAGTAATGGAATAACAGTGTTGTACAAAACCCTAGTGCAACCACTCTCCTAATATCTTCTTAAGTGTAAATCCTGAAAACTGTCAAACTTATACTCGAAGTCTGAATTTTCACTATAACTGATCTACGTCTATTGGCTTGATATGGTTTGTTCATAATGGAAATTCCGGGTTGTCACAGTAGCATATGTGGAAGGCTTACAACATAACCTGATAAGTCTTTCTTAACTGGTTGTAGGTATGTGGCTGAAAGTGTCATTCGATGATGAGGATTAGAAATCATTAAGAAGAAAACAAATGCAGTGCTTCTGAAATCCAAAAGAAAGGGAGAGATGTTTCCTTTGAATACAAACCTAATCATCGAAAAGCCTTCGATATGTGTCACACCCCAAAACCAAGAACGGCGGAAACGTTCTGGGGCGGAGGATGTCATGTACAATATCACAACAATGAAAAGTAGTAAACAAGCAACAACATCATCCATTGCATTAATAATATAATTATTATACAAGTGTTTTCTGTCAAATTTTAATAAACACTAAAGCATAAATCAAAATGAAAGATGTGTCTTGAACAAGCTCCATCTTCCTTTCTCCTTGCATCGTTACCTGTCTATGATGACCTGAGGATACAAGTAATTTTGAAAGCGAGTATCAGCTTTGAAGCTAGTGAGATCATAACTATTTTAGTGTCTTAATTTGTATGTAAGAATTTGTAAGCTTATGAACTATAAGTATGGAAAATGTAAATGAACTGTAAGTATAGAAAATGTAAACGAGCTGTAAGTATAAAAACGTTTGTGAAACAACTGTAAACGTTTGAAAACCCTAGAAATCCCTATGATTCCTACTTTTATATAAAATGTGTCTTCTAACAAGACTTTACTATTCTCAATGTAGTCTTCTACCAAGACTTAACTGTTCTAAATGTTCGTTTCTTGTAAAAGTGTGTAATTTTCCCAGGTGTAACTATCATTATCAAAATATAGTTTTACATTAAATGCTTAAGTGAAAAGATCACTAAATATATGTAAAGGGAAAATAAATGTAGTACTGTAGTGTTGTATTATAGGAACTAATGCTGTACTAACTACCTTAAACCGGGTTTATATTAAGGCATCGTGTGATTAATTTAACCATAATATTGACTGGTAACAACGACATATGAATGGTCGTAAAAGGGAATGACGTTTGGCACCCGCAGACCTGCAGGTCCGGCTGTAGCTAGTAGCAAGGTGTAGGATAGTCAATCCAGTATAGATCTATACGGAAACTCACGCTCTCCCTCCAAAAGAATTCTAGCTACAACTCGGGCCATGACATTTAAGGCATGCTCCGATACAGTGGATCACAATAATTAACGTATTCATATATATGTAATGTAATGAACTGTTCTAGCTGTAATATACGCGCTCTCTACCTAGCAAGTATAGTAATCTACTGTAATGTACCTGATCTCTACCTAGCAAGTATAGTAATGTAATGTAATGTTCTAGAAAGTATTGACTCATGAATGAACTGACTCATTGTATGATATTGCGTTCTAGTAATAGTTCTAGTATCTTCCTAAACTACGCATATGGTAGTTCACTAGTAATCTAACTGGTACGTATGGACATGGATGTATACCCTTGCTACCCAAGGGCATGGGATGAACTGGAAGGGCCTTTATGACTATATATGTACATATGTTATATAACTAATATTTAAACGACCTTCGGACGAGTACTCGATATCCCACCAGACCACATCTCAAGCGCAAAAAGGAAATAGGTTGGATAGCCTTCCTAAGTCTTTTAAACATTTCTTATATAACTATACATATAGAGGCATGCAATTTATAATATAAAAGCATAAATAAGTTTTGTAAAACATTTGAACATAATTATTATCTTAAGAAAAGATCGACTTGATGTCAGTCTATAAAACAGTTTGAAGGCATGGGTTTAATAAAACAGTTTAGTTTAAAGAAACATTTGTTTGAAACACAATTGTAAATAGGTTTGAAATGTAATATACTGAGTAAAATCTATAGTGTAATAAAGAGTTTAAAACACATAAAGTGTTTATGAAAAATATTTGAAGGAAACTGTTTTGTAAAACGGCTAATGAGTAGCCAATCATTTGAATGCTACTTATTAAGCACATGTTATTGATATAATAATTAGCATAATTCTACTTGTATCCCCCCATAAAACATTTAAAAATTGTTCAAACATTGATTAAGGGGTATGAACTCACCTGCAGTAAGTGACTGGATTTGAACGGACTGTTATCGTAAGGAAGGATCGGACAAGTGCTTGGTGTCAAGTGAAGACTTTAGACACACACAATGATTCTAATTACATATGAAGACGTATGTATATAAATAATTAGTGGTTAAAACACTAATTATACAAGTATAAGCATTTTAATGCGAGGAAAACACTTTTGGTCAAGTGCTAGGAGGCAAATGGGTTGCAACAAAAGAGTGCAAGACCTCCAGTGGGAGTTTATGGTCAAATGACCATATGATTTGGGGTTACGGCCCAAGGGAGTAAACTCCTGGCCGTAAACTCTCTTTAGGGTCACCAAATGAAGCCTAACTTTAATACAATTCTAGTGGTGAAATGTTCCAAGGCTTAAACAAGTGTTTGGGCTTCTTATTAACTCCTTTGAGGAGTTCATGGCCCTGGGATCATATCCCATGGAGATTACGACTGTAATCTCCCTTGGGGGAAGGTTTATGGTGTTTTCAAGTCCCTAAATTGTCAAGGAATGCATTAAGGCAATTGTCCAAGGTTTTAGGAGGATTTATGGCACCATTTGGCACCATTTATTGGAGTTCACGGCCCTGGAACATCTTGGGCCGTGAACACCCTTTTCTTGGTGTTTTAATGGTGTTTGCATGCTCCAAACACACTAGGGTACTTGTCCTAATTTGTCTCTTGGCTTAAGGAAGATTTTCAAGGCATTTTGACACCTAAACATGGAGTTCACGGCCCAAGAACCTCCTTGGCCGTGAACTCACTTTCATCATTGATTCTTAATTGTTTTGAGGACTAAACATTGTAATGAAGGATTCTAGTTTGAGTTCTAAAGCTTTGGGGGTCATTGGGACACTCTTGGCTCTTAAAATGGAGTTTACTCTCCGCGTGTTCTTAGGCGGTAAACTCCTAAATCTTGGGGTTTTGGTCCGAATTTGATGTTTCTAAACACAATCTAAGCTATATAACATAACTAGATCAAAGTACTCACAATTTGGGATAAAAACCCGAAGATCCGTGAAAGAGAATTTGGCTTTTCTCTAGTTGGAAATGCGAATAATGAATGAATTTGGTTCAGAATTCTATTTATAGTCCTGAGATATTTTTGGCAGAAAATATTTTTATTCCCGGAATGAACTCTAATATCCTAGAATACTGGAATGACAGTGTTGCACAAAACCCTAGTGCATCCGCTCTCCTAATATCTCCTTGAGTGTAAATCTTGAAAAATGCCAAACTTATACTCGAAGTCTGAATTTTCACTGTAACTATTCTACTTCTATTGGCTTGATATGGTTTGTTCAGAATGGAAATTTCGGGTTGTCACAATATGCCTCCTTACGAAAGCATCATCGAATGGAAGTTGGTTATGAACCAAAGGTTCTCGCATCTAAACTTCAAGGACATCAACAAACTCGTACTTGGCGATCTTGTGCGAGGACTTCCTCTTCTGAAGTTCGAAAAGGAACATCTATGTGCAACATGTGAACTAGGAAAGCAAAGTCGCAAAAGTCACTCGATTATTGTAAACACCAAAGTAATCGAGCTGCTAGAACTGTAACACATCAATCTCTGTGGTCCATCTGTCATTGAGAGCATTGGTGGTAACAATTATATTCTAGTGGTAGTTGATGATTTTTCTAGATTTACTTGGGTTTATTTTCGTAGACAGAAATCAGATACAACTTCCAGGCTTAAGGACTTCATCAAGCAGATCAAGCTCAAATTGCAAAAGCATGTTCGGAACGTACGTAGTGATAATAGTTTAGAATTCAAAAACCAAGTTTTTGAAGAATTCTTAACTGAAAGAGAAGTCTCTCAGAATTTCTCCGATCCTTACACTCCTCAACAGAATGGTGTTGTTGAAAGAAGAATCCAATCTCTCTGTCAAGCAGCAAGGATATAATTGTTACCTTTTGTGAACCATCCATTATATTTCTGGGCTGATGCGATTGAAACTGCGTATTTCACTCAGAATCGCTCTCTAATCAACAAGAGATTCCTTATCATTCCTTATGAGATTCTAAATAAACGAAAACCTAACGTTAAGTTCTTTCACGTTTTTGGTTCTAGGTGCTTCATATTTAATTCAAAGTAACAACGGAACAAATTTGATTTAAAGGCAGACGAAGGAATCTTTCTGGGGCACTCTCTCACTTCTAAGGCATATAGGGTTCTGAATAAGTAATCCAAAAAGAGAGAAGAAACCTATTATGTCATATTTGAGGATAACTATCTCAAGAAATATTAGAAGACTCATTGTCAAGATGTGGAAATCTTTCATTCAACAAATCCGATGATGATCCTCTTTCAAATCTCTAAGAGGATTTCATGAATATGTTTGATGAGCCAGAAAAGGCGATCTCCTCAGAATCCAAAGCAGCAAATAATAAAGAAGATGAATTGAAGAAGATCATTGATGATGCTGCCAAAGTCATTGGAAAAGAGCCTCAAATTATGAAGGCCTCAGAAAAAACACCACTGCCACAAGCTTCTAATGCTCCAGTTTCGGGGGAGGTTTCCACTTCAACCTCCATATCGAATACACCTGATCAGGGGGGGCATTCAAATCCACAAGTCAATCACGAGATTCCAATACAGGGAGGGAACCCAATTTCGAACGTAGATCCACATGCAACATTCCAGGGGGAGAATGGGAGTGAAAATAATGACTCGGATGCTTAGTCAGAATTCGAAGATGTAAATGCATAATTGGATCCATCCTATGATCCAAACTACCCTCCTTTGGCAAAGTGGACCAGAGATCATCCTAAATCAGAAGTGATTGGAGCTGCTTCTTCTAGTGTTCTCACTAGAGCTCAACAAAAAGCAAATCAAACTACTTTATTTTTCATAATGGAATTTTGCATGTTTAATTTGTTCATTTCCAAGATTGAGCCAAAAACAATTAAGAATGCTTTTGATTATTTCGATTAGGTGCAAGCAATGCAGGAAGAGCTCAACGACTTTGAATGCAAAAAAGTTTGGATTCCAACTCCAAAGGATGCATTGATTGTAGGTTTGCAATGGGTATTTTGCAATAAGCTTGACAAAGAAGGGAATGTAACAATAAACAAAACACAATTAGTTGTGAAGGGATACTAGAAAGAGGAAGTCATAGACTATGACGAAACTGTTGGATTTGGTGTCTAAGCCTATAACTATAACTGGGATGTACTTGACCAGATAGTAGCATGGTCCTTTTGGGTTGCCTTCACCAGTGCAATTTGATAGGATGGACTTTTGAGAATAAGGTTATTTATTATTTATTAATATATTACAAGTATAATATATTAGTATATGAAATCATATTATTTAATTAGTATTCATCAAGAATTAATTTGGAATTAATTTTGTGGTTAAAAGAGACTAATTAAATATATGGGGATTGATTATGTAAATCAATAATTCTTGTAGTGTGGGCTAATGATCCATGATTATTTAGATAGGCTAAACCAATAAGTTAATCCATGGATAGTCCATGGAGGTTAAACCCGTGGAGCATAAGAATGTGAAAAGTCATGAAACATTAGGGTGTACAAAGTGTAACACTAGCATTTGCCACACTTTAAATAGAACCCTCATGAGCCAAAATTGGTTACACCATCTTTTTAAGATAAGTAACTTATTCTCTTAAGCCTCCTCTTGCATAATGGTGTTTGTGAAACATTAGAAGCATCACACTTGAGGTGCTCAAGCTTTCAAAGGTCAAGAACTCTCCCCTACTCAAGGGGTAAGCATCCAAACTAAGTTTTTATTATATAGCTTCAATTTTATGCTAACTAGGGTGAATGCTTTGGAAAAACAAAATGCCTGTATAATTAGAGAAAACATAGATTCAAAGCATTTAGGGTTGCATGTGCACCATAGGACTGTTATAGTGCTCAGAACCCAACGATGCTCTCAGTGACTATGATTTTTTTCTATTATATTGTATGATTACTAGTTTTTCAAAGCTGAAAAGTCAAAATTTTGGCCCTTGATTGGTGAACTCACCGAGTCCATGAATAGACTCGACGAGCGCACTCAGTATTAGAGCAACTCACCAAGTCTAGTTCATGCACTCGACGAGTTGAAGGCTCTGTTTGCAGAATTTCGAATTTCTTAGCCTGGTTTGGATTGGGAACACTACCACAAACTGTTTTGGATCATTGCAAATGTTTTTTATAAAATAGTAGTGCTTGTACTCATCCAACCACAAGATAATTGTCAAAGTTTTAAAATAATTGTTGTTTTATATGATAAACAAAGTTGCATGCAAATTTTTGACTTAGAATTATCTTGTTTATGAGTTTGGTTAGATCATCCATGAATTATGTGATAAATTTTTTTGTTAGAAAATGATCTAAATGAAATTTAATGACCTCCATAACTTGTCCTCCAGTTATGGAAAATGAAAGGTCTCGTACATTAAAATCCAATTAAACTCATAAGTTATGGAAATGAAAGGAAAATTGTCAAATATTAAGATAATAGGTTAATTATTTGTATTATTTGATAAGAATTTCCTTGCTATATGAGTCAGAATAGGTCAATAGAATATTATATGATAATTTTCCTCAAGTTATGGAAAATCAAGAGTCTTTTCATAAATCCAACATTAACTTATACACTATAGAATTGAAGAGTTTTGACAAGTTTCAAAACTTGCGCTCAACTTTTGGAATTTGTAAAGTCTCACTAATGAAACTTTAATTCCAAACCCTAGATTTTTAACAGTTAAAATTCAACCCTTATACTTTATAATATTATAGGTTTAATATATATATATATATATATATATATATATATATATATATATATATATATATATATAATATACATATATATATAGATATATATAATATACATATATATATATATATATATATATATATATATATAGAGTTAGGTTCAAATGTTTTCATTATATAATATTCATTATATCTTCAACATGTAATATGCATTAATTACTTTCTTAAAATAACTAAAATGATTGGTCCAGAATCAGTCATACATGCACACAATAGATAGTGAAAACAAAATAACCTAACCCTATATAGAGTTAGGTTCAAATGTTTTCACTATCTATTGTGTGCATGTATGACTGATTCTGGACCAATCATTTTAGTTATTTTAAGAAAGTAATTAATGCATGTTAAATGCTGAAGATGTAATTAATATTCATTATATCTTCAACATGTAATATGCATTAATTACTTTCTTAAAATAACTAAAATGATTGGTCCATAATCAGTCATACATGCATACAATAGATAGTGAAAACAAAATAACCTAACCCTATGTGTATATATATATATATATATATATATAGGGTTAACTTCAAATGAGAACACTATTTAATGTGAGAACGTGAGAACAGTATTTTATATTACTATTATACTATGAATTTTGTATATACAAGAAAATGACATTATTCATCACCGAATATATGAACAATCATATATTTAACATTCACATTAGAATTTACTAAATTACTATATATATATATATATATATATATATATATATATATATATATATTTTATAGTAGAATAGGAATATAAAATTGAATATATTGATATTATAATTACTACAATACTATACATATTAAATTCATAGTAGAATAGTAACATAAAGTAGTGTTCTTACGTTCTCACATTAAATAGTGTTCTCATTTGAACTTAACCCTATATATATATATATATATATATAAGACAAGTCAGTCTTACCATTAGTAGGCGTTATTCACTAAACTGGTTTATAAGGGGGTACAAGGTTACTACCTATAAATAGTGGTGGAGGGTCGTTAGCAGCATGAGTAGTATAAGACATTAATTCTCCCCCATTAAAATTATAATGATAAAAATAAAGTAACTAAACTTTTATTAAATTCCCAGTCTTAGTTACTTTAGGAAAAATGTGAAAAAGGTGCTAATGCATTAAATTACACTTTGCACCTTGTTAAGTCGTTAGTGGAGCGTGGTTGGTTAATCGACACACTAATATGGGACTGAAAATGTGTGGAAAAGTGTAACTTGATTTTAGTCATAGATCAATGGAGCGTGTGTGGTTAACCAGCACATTGATTAGGTTATTTGTAACATTAGGTGTACCATGCTAATTTGCATGGTTATTCACGTCCTTGTTTGTGATCCTCGGCATCCCAATCAAAAAATTTAAAGGCAAAATCGAGATTTAAACATGCCATTGAATAGTTTAATGAATCTCAAAGGATCAAGGAATTTCAAATCCAATTAAATATTAATAATCTATTTCGTTTTTCATGGTGGAAATTGGTAAATCATCATTTACCTACCTTCAAATATTTTATAATTGGATTATGACATCCCTTTTCAAAATTGTAAAAGATTGTGTTGGGTCCTAGCTTTAATATTTCGTTTTGGGTGTAATATTAAGGACTTAAATCAACTAACTTGAATTTCTCCCTTTATAGATGTCTAGGGCAGACAAGTATGGTCTTCCCGAATCTGTTGGAAAAGGTGTTCCAAATGAAGATGATATTCCACAATATCTTACTTCACTTCCTACACCTCCTCCAATTGTTCTCCTTAACCCACAAGCTCGAAGACTTGAAAAGTTCAAGGTCACTCAAGCCCTACTAGCAATGAAGCATCAAGATGGAAGGTCTATATGTGCTCATGTCTTGGGCATGAAGTTGCATATTGACAGGCTGGGAATATTGGGTGTCGTGGTCCTGAGGAAGTTGGTTGTTGACTTGGTTCTTCAGTCACTTCCCAAATCATACAGTGAGCTCGTTAAAGACTACTATGTGGCAGATCACGAAATGACCCTTATTGATCTTGCCTATTTGTTAATTGCTGCTAAATCATCAATGATTTGGCGCAATGATCAAGCATACATGATAGGAAGATCTACTTCCTAGGCTGCCATGAAGATAGGCAATGACATCGATAGTCCATAAATGATTTCTTCTCCTAGAAGAAAGGAATTGGCCATGGTCAAAAGCTTTGATCACAAGGAAAAGGTCGGTTCTTGGATTGTCTCATGTGCCAATGCAAAAGAAGTCAATTGTGTCTATTGCCATTTGAAGGGACATTGGAAGTGAAGCTTCCCAGACTACCTGAAAGATCTAAGAGAAGGTAGAATAAAAAAGGTTTGACTCTGCTTCAGGTAAGTCCTCTATATTACTCTATTAAGTTCCCATTGGTAGTTTCTTAATACATGATGTCATAAGATTACTTTTTGCAATTTTGTAGGATCAAAGGAAGCTTAAAGGAAAGGCGTACTGAGTCTGATCACGAAGAGATGGTGTCACACCCCAAAACAAGAACGGCGGAAACGTTCTGGGGCGGAGGACGTCATATAAAGTATCACAGCACAGTAAATGTAAATAAGCAAACAACATCATCCATTGCATTAAATATATAATTTTAATGCAAGCGTGTTCTGTACAGTATAGACACCAAAAGTAATGTATATCCAAATAATAAGATGAGTCTTGGATGCGCTCCATCTTTTCAAAAGCTGGCCTCGGTACCTGTCTACTGATGACCTAAGAATACAAGTTATTTTGAAAGAGTTTATCAGCATTAAGCTGGTGAGTTCATAAGTATTTTAGTGTCGGTATTTGTCATCCAAAAACGTTTGTACATGTATCAAGTGTAAGTTTATAAAATGTATGTAAATATTTGTAAGTGTTTGTAAAAGTTTGAATCTCTCAAAAAAACCTATATTTTCTATTAAAGTAGCCTTCTACCAAGGCTTAACTGTTTTGTATGCTCGTTTGTTGTAAAAGTGTGTAATTTACTTAAGTGTAACTATCATTTTCAAAACATAGTTTGTACATAATTGTTTAAGTGAAAAGATCACTAATTGTGTAAAGAGTAAATTAATGTAGTACTATAGTGTTGTATTATAGGAACTACTGCTGTACTAACTACCTTAAACCGGATTTATATTAAGGTATCATGTGATAAATTGCACCATACTATCGACTGGTAACAACGACATACGAATGGTCGTAATAACGGAATGACGTTTGGCACCCGCAGACCTGCAGGTCCGGCTGTAGCTAGCAGCAAGGTGTAGGATAGTCAATCCAGTATAGATCTATATGCAAACTCACGCTCTCCCTTCAAGAGAATTCTGGCTACAACTCGGGCCATGACAATTAAGGCATGCTCCGATACAGTGGATCAAAATTGTTAACGTATTCTTGTATATGAAATGAAATGAATTGTCCTAGTATAGTTGTATATGTTCTTCCTCTAGTATAGTTGTATATGTTCACTGTCTAGTATAGTTGTATATGTTCTCTTTCTAGTATAGTTGTATAAGTACTCGTAGTAATAAGTATTAACTCGTGAATGAACTGACTCATTTATCTAGAAATTGTAGTAGTATGATCCTATGTTACCCCGATGGTAACTTACTGATGATGTACTGATAAGTATGAATATGGAAGTACTTTTATCTCTATACATGTATATTTGATATATAATTAATATTGAAACGACCTTCGGACGGTTACCCAAAATCCCACCAGACCACATCTCAATGCGCGAAAAGGAAATAGGGTGGATAGCCTTCCTAAGCCCTTTAAACATTTCTTATATATTTATACATATATGGGCATGCAATTTATAAGAAGTAAAACAAAGTTTAATAAAAGCATTTGATAAGTAAAAGAGTTTGTAAAACATTTTGAAGTGAAACAGTTTGATAAATAGTTTGAACAGTGATAAAATCATTGGTTTTCTAGTTATTAATCACATGTGATTAATGCAATCACATGTGATCGATGCAATAACTATAGGTATTTAACTTGTATTCCCCCCATGAAGTATTTAAAACATTTATAAGCATTTCAAAGGTTAATTAAAGGGGTATGAACTCACTTGTGGTGAGTGGATTGGATTGAAGTATCGGATACCGTGCTAGGTGGAAAACGGAGACTTGTTCACACGCACGAGCCTAGTTATCATATAATGAGCATATATATAACTAATTAGCCAATTAATAACTTAATGAAATAAGTTGGGACACTTAGGAACATGTAAACACTTTGTATAAGTGTTATAGGTCCTAAGGGTTGCATCTAAGTCGATATGGGAAAAGGTTAAATGGGTGTAAAGCTTCCAAGGACCTTGTATAAGTGTTTAATACTTATTAAACTCCACACAAGGAGTTTACGGTCATAAAGCCTTGAGTTTACGGCCGTGAACTCTTGTCTTGGTGGTTTTGGGTGTTTAAGCGTGCTAAATGAATTCTAGAATAAGCCTAGCATTGGTAGATTAATCCTTTAGGTAGTTTAGGGCCCTAGAATGCTCCTTTGAGGAGTTAACGGCCTAATGACCATATCCCCTAGAGTTTACGGCCGTAAACTCCTATGGGGTGTTTGTTTTAATTCTTTTAAGCCTCTTGCACACAAAGGATAGCTTCTAGGTTTTTGTTTAAGGCTTAAGGGGACTTTAGGCACACTTTTGTGCCTTTACTTGGAGTTTACGGCCCAAGAGTATTTCTTGGCCGTAAACTCTCTTTTATGGATGATTTTGATGTGTTTTGGTCTCCAAATTAGCTACAAGCATTAGAGAGTAATTGTCTTAAATCCTTAGGGGTGTTTAGGGCACATTTTGGCCCTAGAAAATGGTGTTTATAGTCCAAGAAACTCTTGGGCCGTAAACTACAAAAGCTAAGTGTTCTTGAATGATTTATAGCCTCAAATGTTTATACACAATGTCCTTAACTAGCTACCTAACAAGGAAACGGGACTAGATAGCTTTTAGGCTTTGTTTTGGAGTTTACACCCCAAGAACATTCTTGGGCGGTAAACTCCCGGATATTACAAATTTGTCATATAAAAAATGTTATAAAGATTATAACAAGCATTAAAACACATTTAGGAAAGTAGACTCACGATTTGGGATGAAAACCCGAAGATCCGTGAGAGAGAAAGTGGCTTTTCTCTAGTTGGAAATGTGAATAATGAAT
Source organism: Lactuca saligna (assembly GCF_052625555.1). Lineage (NCBI taxonomy): Eukaryota > Viridiplantae > Streptophyta > Magnoliopsida > Asterales > Asteraceae > Lactuca > Lactuca saligna. The sequence goes on from NC_136417.1 coordinate 74,529,320, forward strand.
GAATTTAGTTCAGAAATCTATTTATAGTCCTGAAATATTTTGACAGAAAATATTTTTATTCCGGAAATGATTTCTAATATATCCGAGTGTTGGAATAACAGTGTTGCACAAAACCATAGCACATCCACTATGACTATACGAAAAGTCTGAATATCGACTATGACTGTTATAACTTCTATTGAAGTGATACTGTTTGTATAGAATGGAAATTTCGGGTTGTCACAGATGGATTTCGATCGCATGGTTTGATGATCGGATTTTTGAGCTGCTACTTAAGAGTTATGATAGATTTCTTAGAAATTTGTAATAACATAGTTTTAATTTGTAATTTCATTGTAAGGAAAAGTTTTTCCACACATTTTTTATAAATATAGAAAAATGTTGATTTTATATTTCCTTGCAATGGCATATGTGAAAATTGGTGTTTGTATTTTTAGCAATATGGACATGATTCTTTCGTTTGTGATAGTGTCAAATTTACCAAATATGGAAAGATTCTCATCACCTAAGTTGCATTTGGACAGAAACTTGGATCATGCAACTTGTATTGTATGATGAATGAGAACCTTTGTCCTTGTTCACATTTATATGTGAGTCAAGTGAACGACTAGGGGATCAGGTACAATTGGTTGTGTGCTGGTAAGTCCACTACAAAGAACGATAAGACTATTTATCATGATTTACTAAAGTTAGTAAATACGGTTATGCTTACAATATTAATTATAATTTTTAGTCAAATGTGCATTTCCGAATGGTGAATTAGATGTGATAGTCTACGTGGAACAACAACCAGGTTTAAAGAATGAGAAATAGCTAAATCATTGCTACATACTGGATCAGGCTGTGTATGGCTTAAAATAAGTTCGACATGCATGGTATGAAACTCTAACTCGCTTTTTAAAATAATTGAAGTTTAAACAAAGCTCGGTCGACCCATCTTTCTTTCGTCAGAAAGTTGATGACCATCTGATTATCGTACTAACCTATGTTGATGATATTATTTTTGGATCTACTAATCCTAGATTTACTGCTAAATTTCAAAAATTGTTGGAAACTAAATTTGAGACGAGATAAATGGATCCAATTAACTTTTCCTTGGTTAAAACATTAGACAGAGTTCGGAGGGAATATTCATCAACCAGGAGGCCTACATGAAGACTTTACTTGCAAAATTTTGAATGGTGGAAGATTTAAAAGTAAAGGTTCCTATCACGTTCAAAACGAAACTAACACCATCATTGGACAAGCCAACAACCACATATGGCTGCTGTGAAGAACATCTTCCGATACTTGAAACGAACATTCTCTCTCGGAATCTAGTACCCTTCCCACTCAGGATTCTTCGTGTAATTGTACTCTGATGCTGATTTTTGTGGATGTAATCTTGATCGTAAAAGTACAACCAAGGGATGTTAGTTCTTAGATGGCAAACTTGTAAGTTGGAAATCTAAGAATCAAACATGTGTCTCTCCTTATCTACCGTTGGAGCCGAATATATCGCAACTGCCTCATGTACTTCTTAAGTGATATGGATTTAAAGTCAGCTTAGTGATTACGGGATAAATATGAAGAGGATCCCCTTATATTGTGATTCTGAAAGTTCTATTCGCATTTGCCATAACCCGTTACAACATTCCAAGACAAAACATATAGCGCCACAATATCATTTCATAAAGGACCACGTGGTGGATGGCAATGTTGAACTTGACTTTGTGAGATCATATGATCAACTAGCTGATATCTTTACGAAAGCCTTACCTGAACAAACCTTCAATCAAATTATACAAGGCTTAGGTATGATAGAAGCAGATTCAGTACCGAAATCAACATATTAAAGAAAAGCAATGTTCTTTCTCCGAACCTCTCTGAGCCCTCAGAATGCTTCTGAATCTATACTTCTTGCTCCGAATGGTTGTGAACCCTCAGATCAACGTGGAGTTTACTATTCATCTGATGGTTCGGAAGTTTTGTATCCATTGTATATTAAGTCTCTTCCATCAGATTTGGAAGTTACTGTACATTTATGGTGTTAAGCCTATTTTTCTATTTTTATTTCTTTTTCATAAAAATCCAAAATCAGAAAAATATTTTCTTTATTTTTGTTTTATCTTTTTCAGAAAAACCAAAAAATACCTAAAAATAGTTTTTATTTTATTTTATTTTGTGTGATATTTTCAACATGTATTTTAGATGCAGGTATATATTCATCATGCTTTAAAATCAGGACGATGGGGAAAGCTTTATAATTTCGAATCTTTGCACTAGTAAAGTGTCCCTAGAAGCATGTTGCTGCATGTTGTCTAAAGCCTTTGAGACTCTATGTTGGAAGCCTTATTGAGTCGATAATACCAATCGTTTCTTCCTAAATAGGCTATAAATTCATATAAGTCATTGACCTACCTTACTCTTCTCACAATGAGTTAAGAGTTAAGTACTTGGCCAGTCTTATTTAGCAGAGGTACATTTTATCTTCGGAACCACCTCCACTATTTCTCCATCATTTTCCCTTCCACTAATGTAACCCTCGAGACTCTCAGAAATTATCACTGAGGTTTATGGCTATCCAACTTTTGTGTTTATGATCTTAAAATCGTTATCACCATGATTTTAGTGAAACCCAAAATCCGAAACCAGTTTCGGAATTGGCGGTGAACAATGAAATATGTTCTACATAAATTCACCACTAAATTGACGAATAAAACATATATGGTTGGTACCTTTCACATTTGAAATCTAATTTTTTTTTGTTTGCTCTTTATGAAAATCTCTCATCCAAAGTCTTTTCTTCCCAAAAGAACCAATTTTTATTTTTCTTGAGATTTCGACATTGTCTAGCCACTTAAATAATTCCAAAACTTATTTGCTATTACGACTACACTAGTCAGACAAGTACTTCTTCCAGACTTTCGGAATCATGTTGAGATTTGGAATTTGGTTGAAGCTTAAGCCACCCTTTAAAGCCTAAATAAGAAGAAGCCTTTCACTATTTCTCAACAAACAGATGATCGTAATTAAACAGGATACCACACATACACTTTCGAGTCTCTCTTGATTCCGAAGGAAGAGATCGTTGCCCGGGATCCAACTATTTTTTATGTTGTTTTATAATTGACATCACGGATTCCCATATATAATTTGCTTTATTTCTTTATCTTTGGCACACTCTTGCACAAAAATCCTCGTGATTTTTCATAAGTCTGATTTCGTAATTTCGAACGGTTATATTAAATTCCAATAACAGGTTATCACAATTTGATGCTTGATTACGAATGTGCAGAACTAAAACAGTGGGTTTCAAGTGATAAGATTTCAATCAGGCGCGTTGATTTTGAAAAGGCGCTGACATCACATGTGTCAGTTACGTCGCTTGATGCACGTACGACTATCACGATTTTCCAGGCGCCTTTATCAGGATATGGAAACGTCAATCTTGATTTTTTCTCTCCATTTATAGCGTATAAAAGGGAAATCAACATTTTCTTTTCTTTCACAGCTATCAAAGTATTCAGATTATTTCGGTGAAGATACCTTTTTTCTCTCTGCACTGTTCATTATCTTCTCCAACAGTTTCCATCGCTGCCTGCTTTGAAACTCCATTCGTGCTGAACAAACTGCTACATCGGTTATGCTGAACCTCAAACCGAACCAAAACCTCATTCTGGATCTCTATTCATCCAAGTACGCTGACTCTCTTAAGCTGTCACACCCCAAAACCGAGAATAGCAGAAACGTTATAGGGCGGAGGACGTCATGTAATGTATCACAACAATGCAAAGTAGTAAACAAGCAACAACATCATCCATTGCATTAATAGTATAATTTTAATTACAAGTGTGTTCTTTCATAAAATAAGACGACATAATGAATCATCAAAATATAAGACGAGTCTGAACTCCTCCGTCTGCAAAAAACCTGGTCCTCGTACCTGTCTATTTGTGACCTGAGAATACAAGTTATTTTGAAAGCGAGTATCAGCCAAAAAGCTGGTGAATTCATAAGTATTAATGTGTCTTTAATTTGTAAAACTTGTAATGAAAGACTTGACATTGTTCTAAAAGAAAGTTCGTATAAGTACGGAAAGGTTTGTAAGTAATTGAAAGCGTTTGAATGACCCTAGAAATCCCTATGATCCCTATAAAAGAAGTCTTCTACCAAGACCCTATTGTTTTGAAAGTAGTATTCCACCAAGACCCTACTGTTTTGAAAGTAGTCTTCTACCAAGACCTTACTATTTTGAAAGCAGTCTTCCACCAAGACCCTACTGTTTTGAAAGTAGTCTTCTACCAAGACCCTACTGTTTTGAAAGCAGTCTTCTACTAAGACCCTATTGTTTTGAAAGCAGTCTTCTACCAAGACCCTACTGTTTTGAAAGCAGTCTTCTACCAAGACCCTACTGTTTTGAAAGCAGTCTTCTACCAAGAGCCTATTATTTTGAAAGTAGTCTTTTACCAAGACCCTACTGTTTTGAAAGCAAGTATCTCTGTACATGTGAGGGTTTTTCCCTGTTTAAGTATTAGTATAAAACTATAGTATACGTCATCGTTTATGTGTATGAGTCACAATATAAAGGTAATAAGGAAAATAGTTATCTATATCGAATATATCCTACCTCGTCGTTCATGTGAATGAGTCACAAAGTAAAGGAAGAAAATAACATAATAACTTAAGTATTATCCTTTTGTACTAGGATAACTCATAGTGTTAACTTAAGACATCTCTAGATGTACATTTACCTCTGTTGCTAACAGCTCGGTGTAGGTATAGTTAGTCCCTTAAAGTATACCTGTAATAGTATCAACCTAATAAATCCGTAGATGTGCATTTACCTCTGTAGCTAACAGTGGTGATAGGAATGGTTAGTCCCGCAAAGTATCCTCTGGAGCGAGGATATAAAGTCGAATCTATCTCATCGATTATGTGATTTAATCACAAATTAAAGATAAGGAGGAGAATTATATAACAATATCTATACATATAATATGTAATAGTAACTCATCATATATTATCTACGTAAAAGTATTCATGTAAAAGTATTCATGTAAACATATCCATGTAAATGTACTCATGTAAGCGTATCCATGTAAATGTACTCATGTAAGCGTATTCATGTAAATGTAGTCATGTAAGCGTATCAGTGTAAATGTACTTATGTAAGCGTATCTATTTGAGCGTACTCATGTATCATGTAATGTACTAGTATAGACTCATGAATGAACTGACTCTTGTGTGATTCCTTGTACTTGGAATGGTAAGTGGTATCTCCTAACTATACCTATAATAGTTAGTAACCATGTACGTCTATAACTTGATGTATGCCTTTGCTACCCAAAGGTACTGAACTGACTGAGGATAAACTTTTATGTCTCTATATGTGTACGTGATATATAATTGATAGTTAAACGACCTTCGGAGGGATACCCGATACCTTACGAGACCACATCCCAATGGGAAAAAGGAAACACAGCGGGTTAGCCTTCCTAAGTCTTTTAAACATTATTTATATAACTATACACATACAGGCATGCAATTTACAATATAAAAGCGTATAAGGAATTTTATAAAACCTTTGAAAAAGATTAATACCTAAGAAAAGATCTACTTGATGTCAGTTTATAAAACGGTTTGAAAGTATTTGTTTGACAAAACCGGTTTAAGTATAAAGGCAACTTTGTTTGAAACACAAATGTAACAGGGTTTGAAATGAACATACAGTGTTTAATAAACAGTTAGATAGAGTGTTTTAAACACCAAAAAACGTGTAAGATAAACGTTTGAAGAAATCTTGTGACAACCTAAATTTTATTCCGTTACATAATCCCGTTTTCGCTAACGGAATTTGTCACCTTATAAAAGTTCCGTAATATTTGGAGTCGTCAAATAAATAAATATTTATTTATTTATTTATAATTATATTTCACATGATTATTAGTTAGTAAAAATAAATATAACTCGTTTATGTTAGTCCGTTTAACGAAATAAAGTTATATTATTGTTTCTACAACTTAACCCGGGTAGAAAGTTTAACCCAGTTGAGCTTTAGCATCGGGTAGAAGTATAACGGGTGCAATACCCGAGGCCTATATAAGGAAGGTGGAACACTTCCTTGGCCTCTTTTACCACTCAAACCTCTCTCTCTCTCACTACTTTCTCTCTCTAGCTCGTTTTCGGCTCCAAAACTGCAATTTCCGGCTCCCAAACGTAAGATTTCCCTCCCTAACTCGTTCTAAACATTCATTCTTGTTATAATAGCTTGAAAATCACATGAATGGGACATGAACAAGGAGTTTACGGCCTAAGAAGCTCCTTAGGCCGTAAACACGCAAAATGTGCCAAAAAGTCCCAAATTTCCTTCTTTTAAGCTTGGATACTAATTAGGGATTTTACCTAGGAGTGTTGGAGCATCAAAACCATAAATTTTAGGGAATTAAAGAGGGTTTAAGGCCCAAGCACATGGTTAGGCCGTAAGCACCCTTTTTCCATATAAAAATGCCCCAAACACTCATCCAATGCATGTTAGACTTGAGATATGATTTTTAGGAGATGCCATTTCGAGTTTAGGACCATTAAACACCACATTTTGAGGGGTAATTTAGAGTTTAAAGCCCAAGCATAAGCTAGGACCATAAACTCCCCCAAACATCACCAAATGAGGGTTTAAACCCCTAAATTGGCCCTAGACCTTCACTAGAAAAATTAAGGGATTGAATTAGGAGCCTTGGCATCAATTTTGAAGAGTGAACAAGAGTTCACGGCCAAGCCAAGAGGCTTACGGCCGTAAACTCCCAAGGAGTGGGCTTTGGGCCGTAAACTCCAAGGGAGTAACCTCTTGGACTCCCCCGTAACCCCTTTTGGTCTTGTACAATCCCCGAGAACCACTTCCAATCCATAAGACCCCGAATCAATGTTAGGATATGTAAATGTTTTAATAAAAAGCATAAAATGACTAATATCTTGTAAAACACATATCTTGTATGTTAATAGGGTCCTAAACGGTGTACAAGTCCTTAATTAACACCAAACGCTCAACCGACACATTTACCTGATTTACCCGACTTCAGGTGAGTTCATACCCCTTTAATGAACCTTTTAAATGTTTTTATATGCTTTAGGGGGGGATACAAGTCAAATATACATGTTTATGAAGAATAATCACATGTGATTCACTACCCACAGTTCAAATCACATGTGATTTATCACTATGCCTTATAAAAGAACTTTGCGTTTTCAAAACTACTTTGGATAAATAAACGATTTTCTAAATGTTTACTTTGGACAAGATTTTTAATAAATAGATTTTATTATAAAATGTAACCACACTAATATATTTATATAAGTAAGACTTGAACGACTTAGGACCGATAGCTCGCCTTATTTCCTGTTCTTGTTTGATTGTGGGCTTAGGGTAGTTGTTATCCGTCCGACTGTCGTTGATTTCTTAGTTATATATAATGTATATTGGTGTTGGATACAAGTATTTTCATTCCATTCGATGCCTATACTACACCATTGCCAAGAACCATATGCACTAAGTTAACTATAATAGGTATAGTTAAGGACGCTATTGTTCGTTACTGCCAGTATTTTACATACTATAATACATACTATTACGAGACGATACACGAACAAGAGAGCACACTACGAACTATATAAAAGACTACTACACTATAATACAAGGAAAATCACTAATCAGGAAGATAACACACTAACTCTCTACAAGATACTCTACTCGCTGCATACTATGCCCAGAGTTTTCCAATAGGAAGACGACGCTACATGTATAGATCTATACGGGGCAGACACTATTACATTCCAACTGTTAACTTCAGTCCGAGCCGAGTAAGCCCAGGGATGACACCACTTCACTACGCTGTGTATGACCGGGGAAGGTCATGGGGTCCTCTATTACTCACACTATCAGTCGCATACAAAGAATACACTATATCCACACTAAAATACTAAAACTAAAGTGTAAGTTAATATCCCGAAGTAAATAAGTATCTATTACTAATTGGAGTTTGCACCACTATTACGGACGACAGGCATAACCTTTTCTTAGTTACACTATGTATTGGTAAATTACTAATATACTCTTACAATAAACGGTTTTCAATAATGAAACTTACATGCAACTTAAAGATTTTCACTCACGATGTACTTTCTGGAAAATATAGGATTTTTTAGGGTTTTTCTACTTCTTTCAAACTGTAAATCGTAGCTTTACAAACTATATGTTCTAATGCGTTTTATACAAAATACACACTAATTTTTTATGAACTCACCTGCTTTATGCTGATACTCGTTTTAAAAATAACTCACCATCTTTTTGTATTACTTTTGGTGTGTATTGAAACTTCACAGAACACACTTGTAATTAAACTCACTATGTAATGAAATGGTTGTATGTTTCTTGTTTTTACTATTATGCAATTGTGATGATACTGTGCATGACGTCCTCCACCCCGAAACGTATTCTGCCGTTATCGGTTTTGGGGTGTGACAGATTGGTATCAGAGCACTGTTTATAGTGAATCAAGTATATCAACCTATAAAAGATATACGAACTATAAATACTTCGGGACTAAAACACTCTGACCAAGAATATATACTGTTAAGTATCTAAAAGATTTAACTAAGTATATATATACACACACCTCTATAAAATACAGAAGTCAGTATCGCACTAGAACAGAACAAAAGTATTAAGCTTGTTGGGTGTGGTGTTGCAACAAGTCTAAAACTTACCAATCCTACCACAATAACGTTAGAATAAGAATACTATAGGTGTATTCTGTGCCTCTAAAATATACATATGTGAGAACCAAAAGGGTCATTACTGGTGGGACAATAGTTGCTAAGTGGATACACCACGGTTACATGTGGCTAGGGCGTTATAGACTCAGAATTCGTGGCCTTTGCTTCATTCCATGTTCTTGTTTGATTGGGGGTATTAAGTTAGGGTTGCTTATTCGAAGGACTATCTTGCTTCGGTGACATGTAATTGGTATGCACTACGCAATTATTGGGTCAACTAATAACGATTCGTCTTATAAGTATCCTAGAATTAGTACGTCTAGTAACCTTTTCCATTCCCCCTTTTCTCGCATAGATATCATGGCTGGTTTCCACCATCCTGGCGACCCATATTATCCAAACCAGGGCAATGGAGGATGGCTCGATGAGGAGTCATACGATGAACACCCGATCCCTTTGGATGATCATCATGCCGAAGGCTTCTCGGATAGCTCCAGCTCCGAACCAGAAGTTAACAACCTACCTCCTGGAGCTCCGAACCCCAACCCCCGTCCGTCATTTCAAGGTCCCACTCATTGTGGGCAATATCCCTGAACTGATGGAGCGAGGAGTAGGGCCAGCCTTTACCTTACAATGGAGACCGAAGCTTCTACAACATAAGCGAAGGAGGATCAGCGGACCGAGTTCTGCCCATCATGGTCCGAAGGATCGCCAGGAATGTTGAGCAGGGTCAAGCAGCCATTGGTCGAGTTGTAGAAGTGGATGCCAACTCGAATCTCAACACTGTTCGCATCCGCCAACTTGAAGAAGCCATGGACAAGACAAGGAGGACCAACGAGGCTCTGCAGCATCAGCTAGCTGCATCTCGAGCTGAAGTTAGGGAACTCCGAGCACGTCAAAGGATTCAGGATCGACACCTTCAGGAAGTTATGCGTCAACTAGAGGATCTGAGGGTTCGCCCGATAAGTAACCGTCGCCAGTAGAAGACGTCTATTTACCTCACTCTTTTGTCTAAAGGACTAGTCTTTCCTCTTTATGTTTCGTAGATCTTTTATCTGTAAACATTCCTAGCTTTAAAAATACTCTAACTAGACCTCTAAACTGCCAACATTTTCCTTATGCTTTGATGTAAGACCTACTGTTAGGTCAATTTTCATGAACTTGTATTACATCATTAATACCAGTATATCGACAGTTAACTACTCTGTTATTATAACTCTCGTTCTGATCTTGGATTATGTTGATTTAATCCATGAAACACTCTATTCATATTCGCAATAGACTCTTACTATTACTGTCATTTCTATGATCTTCCAGTGAAAGATGCCTCCACGAAAGCGTCCGAGTAAAGGCAGACCAGTAACTCAAACCTCTCCTCCACCACCTCCTCCTCCACAGTTCGATCCAGTGTTGTTTCAAATGAACTTCAATGACGCTAGCGGTGGAAACTCTAGATTTGGTGAAGTCCATCAAAGAGTGCAGAGATGCACTTATAAGGACCTCATGAACTGTAAACCTACCTTCTTCGATGGTACCGGAGGAATTCTGGCATTGTCTCAATGGTTCGAAAGAACCGAAGCTGTCTTTGAAATCTGCTCTTGCCCCGAAGAGAGCAAAATCAAGTTCGCAACTGCCACCCTCACTAACAGGGCCTTGACATGGTGGAACGGCCATGTCAGTGCACTCTCCTTTGTTATAGCCAATGCCATGGGTAGGGACACTCTAATAGATCTCATGAGAAGGGAGTACTGCCCTTGGGGCGAAATCCAAAAACTTGAGGAGGAACTCTTGAACCACAAGATGAAAGGGACAGACATAATAGCTTACACGGCCAGGTTCTGCGACTTGGCGACTATGTGTCCCAACATGATCCCATCCGAAAGCAAAAAGATCGAACGATACATCTGGGGTCTAATGCCCCCGTATCGAGGAAATGTTCTAGCCTCACGCCCTACCACCTTCGACAGCGCCAAGGAATTGGCCCAGAGTTTAATCAATCACGAAGTCTCTTCCACTCCAACAACAGCAACCACAACTCCTACTGCACCTCCCGATTCATATAACAGAAAGAGGAAACGATGGGATAAGAAGAAAGGCAAGAAAACTCCAAGGACCAACAAATTGTGGCGGTCCATGCTGCCACTACTCCAGCCACTCCTGCACCGCCAAAATCTTATAGTGGGAATCTGCCCAAATGTCGAAAGTATCCTTACCACCACAACGGCCCCTGCCGAGAATTGCAGTGTTCCAACTACAGTCGGAAGGGACATACGGTGTGATTCTGCAGGGCCCCTCCCAAACCTATTTCGTAAGTTCCCGATTCGGGAGCGACCCGACGTGTTACGGCTGCGGTGAAGCTGGTCACTTAAAGAAAAACTGTCCGAAGGCTGCGAATGCTAGGGGAACCGGAAGACTACCCGCTATTGGTCACAATGAAGCCATTACGGATCCCACAGTAGTCACGGGTATGTTCCTTCTCAACAACTCTTATGCCTGTGTCTTATTCGATAGTGGTGCAGAAAGAAGCTTCGTAAACCAAAACTTTAAACACTTACTCAAACAATCCCCTCAACCACTAAAAGAAACATTCATCATAGAAATGGCTAACGGGAAGACCGAAAGCTCTAACGAAATCTACATAGGTTGTACCCTCACGTTAGACGATCACTCGTGTCTAATCGATCTCATACCAGTCTCAATCAAGAATTTCGATGTCATTATTGGTATGGACTGGTTGAGTCTTCATCGTGTCGATATCCTATGCTTCGATAAAGCCCTTTGCCTGAATCTTCCGAATCGCGAAACATTATTGATCTATGGAGATAAACCCGGTACGAGCCTTCATATCATCTCCAGTATCCAGGATCAGAAATACTTGCGTAAGGAATATCGCGCCTTTCTTGCTCACGTCGTCGACACGAGTCAGAAAGCGAAAAATCTGAAAGACATCCCTAATGTATGTAATTTCCCTGACGTCTTCCCAGAGGACCTTCCAGGTCTACCTCCCAAACGTCAGGTTGAGTTTAGAATCGACCTAGTCCCAGGAGCTACCCCCGTAGCTAAGTCGCCCTATCGTTTAGCGCCTGCTGAGATGCAAGAACTATCCGGTCAACTTAACGAGCTGCCCAGCAAGGGCTTTATAAGACCAAGCTTCTCACCTTGGGGAGCTCCGGTCTTGTCCGTGAAGAAGAAGGACGGATCGTTCCGTATGTGCATCGATTATAGGGAACTCAACAAACTCACGGTCAAAAATCGCTACCCTCTCCCTCGTATCGACGACCTATTCGACCAACTACAAGGAGCGAGTTACTTCTCCAAGATTGATCTTAGGTCCGGGTATCACCAGTTATGGGTGCTTGAGGAGGATATTCCGAAGACAGCCTTCCGAACTCGTTACGGACATTTCGAGTTCGTAGTGATGCCCTTCGGACTGACTAACGCACCCGCAGTATTCATGGACTTGATGAATAGGGTGTGTCGTCCATATTTAGATCATTTCGTCATCGTCTTTATTGATGATATACTCGTCTACTCTCGGAGCGAGGAAGAACACAGGGATCATCTACGACGAGTCCTAGAAACCCTACGATTAGAGAGGTTATATGCGAAGTTCTCTAAGTGTGAATTTTGGATCCGAAGAGTTGAATTCTTAGGACACGTGGTCAGTGAAGAAGGAATCCACGTTGATCCCTCCAAAATTAAAGCTATTGTGAATTGGTCAGCACCGAAGACGCCTACAGAAATTCGTCAATTTCTAGGCGTCGCTGGCTACTACCGCAGATTCATCCAAAACTTCTCTAGGATTGCGAAACCTCTCACAATGTTGACACAGAAGGGCGTATCATTCGATTGGGAAGAGAAACAGGAGAAGGCATTCCAGACTCTGAAGCGAGCCCTATGCGCCGCACCGGTATTATCCCTTCCCGAAGGAACGAAAGATTTTGTTGTATATTGCGATGCATCAAATCAGGGGCTCGATTGTGTCTTGATGCAATGAGGTAAGGTCATCGCCTATGCCTCAAGACAACTAAAGACACATGAGGTGAAGTACACTACTCGCGACCTCTAGTTAGGAGCGGTCGTCTTCGCACTAAAGATCTGGAGACACTACTTATATGGGACAAGGAGCGTGGTGTACACTGATCATAAAAGGCTCCAACACATACTGAACCAGAAAGAGCTCAATATGATACAACGCCGATGGGTCGAGCTACTCAACGATTACGATTTCGAAATTCGATATCACCCGGGGAAAGCCAACGTGGTAGCAGACACCCTGAGTAGGAAAGAGTATTCTGGTCAAAGAACCAAGTCGTTGACAATGACTATCCATTCGCATCTATCCACACAGATCAAGGAGGCTCAGCATGAAGCCTTGAAGCCTGAGAATGTGACGGGAGAATCCCTGCACGGAATGGATAAGAGTTTGGAGGTAAAGGGTGACGGAGCCTAGTATCTCATGGACCGAATCTGGACCCTGCGACACGCGGGTTTCAGAGAGGTGGTCATGAAGGAAGCACACAACACTCGATACTCCGTCCACCCCGGTTCAGATAAGATGTATCTGGATCTCAAAAAGCTATACTGGTGGCCTAACATGAAAGCGGAGATTGCTACGTTCGTGAGTCAGTGCTTTACTTGTGCGAAGATCAAGGTCGAATATCAAAAGCCATCGGGACTCCTGCAACAACCGAAGATACCAGAATGGAAGTGGGAGCGGATTACAATGGACTTTATAACCAAGCTGCCCAAGACAACGGGTGGGTTAGATACCATTTAGGTCATCGTCGACAGATTGACCAAGTCTGCACACTTCCTACCCATCAAGGAAACGGACAAGATGGAGAAGCTCACAAGAACATACCTTAAGGAAATAGTATGGCTGCATGGCGTCCCTATATCTATTATCTCATACAGAGATAGTAGATTTACCTCGAGATTTTGGCAATCACTACAAAAGGCACTAGGGACGAGGCTGGACATGAGTACAGCCTACCATCCACAGACTGACGGACAAAGTGAGAGGACGATCCAAACTTTAGACGATATGCTGCGAGCCTGTGTAATCGACTTTGGTAAATCGTGGGATACACACCTACCTCTTCTGGAGTTTTCCTACAACAACAGTTATCATACGAGCATCAAAGAAGCTCCATTCGAAGCCATCTACGGCCGGAAGTGTAGATCCCTTCTGTGCTGGGCTGAGGTGGGTGACACTCAGTTAGCTAGAGGATGAGTTCCTGATAGCACTCTCACTCGTCCGGAGATCATTCGAGAAACGACCAAAAAGATTGTTCAGATTTGCGAGCGATTAAAAGCTGCTAGGGATCGACAGAAAAGCTACGCAGACAAACGAAGAAAACCCTTGGAATTCCAGGTGGGAGACCGAGTCCTTTCGAAAGTCTCGCCATGGAGGGGCATGATACGCTTCAGAAAGCGTGGAAAGCTAAACCCAAGGTACATAGGGCCTTTCGAGATTCTCGCTAGAATCGCCCCCGTAGCATACAAACTCAACCTACCCCTCGAACTAGGTAACATACATCCTACCTTCCACGTCTCAAACTTGAAGAAATGCCTGTCTGACGAGACTCTAGTTATTCCGCTTGACGAGATCGAGGTCAATGAGAGCCTTAACTTCGTGGAAGAGCCTGCGGAGATTATGGATCGGGAAGTAAGACGAACGAAACAAAGCCGCATCCCAATTGTGAAGGTTCGGTGGAACGCCAAGCGGGGCCGAAATTCACTTGGGAGCTCGAGGATCAAATGAAACTCAAATATCCCCATCTTTTCACATAGTAGTTCTGTAATGACTTTCTGTATAAATTCTAAATTTCGGGACGAAATTCCCCTAACGGGGGGACGATGTGACCACCTAAATTTTATTCCGTTACATAATCCCGTTTTCGCTAACAGAATTCGTCGCCTTATAAAAGTTCCGTAATATTTGGAGTAGTCAAATAAATAAATATTTATTTATTTATTTATAATTATATTTCACATGATTATTCGTTAGTAAAAAGAAATATAACTCGTTTATGTTAGTCCGTTTAACGAAATAAAGTTATATTATTGTTTTTACCACTTAACCCGGGTAGAAAGTTTAACCCAGTTGAGCTTTAGCATCGGGTAGTTGTATAACGGGTGCAATACCCGAGGCCTATATAAAGAAGGTGGAACACTTCCTTGGCCTCTTTTACCACTCAAACCTCTCTCTCTCACTACTTTCTCTCTCTAGCTCGTTTTCGGCTCCAAAACCGCAATTTCCGGCTCCGAAGCGTAAGATTTCCCTCCCTAACTCGTTCTAAACATTCATTCTTGTTATAATAGCTCGAAAATCACATGAATGGGGCATGAACAAGAAGTTTATGACCTAAGAAGCTCCTTAGGCCGTAAACACCCAAAATGTGCCAAAAAGTCCCAAATTTCCTTCTTTTAAACTTGGATACTAATTAGGGATTTTACCTAGGAGTGTTGGAGCATCAAAACCATAAATTTTAGGGCATTAAAGAGGGTTTACAGCCCAAGCACATGGTTAGGCCGTAAGCACCCTTTTTCCATATAAAAATGCCCTAAACACTCATCCAATGCATGTTAGACTTGAGATATGACTTTTAAGAAATGCCATTTCGAGTTTAGTACCATTAAACACCACATTTTGAGGGGTAATTTAGAGTTTACAGCCCAAGCATAAGCTAGGACCGTAAACTCCCCCAAACATCACCAAATGAGGGTTTAAACCCCCAAATTGGCCCTAGACCTTTACTAGAAAAATTAAGGGACTGAATTAGGAGCCTTGGCATCAATTTTGAAGAGTGAACAAGAGTTCACGGCCAAGCCAAGAGGCTTACGGCCGTAAACTCCCAAGGAGTGGCCTTTGAGCCGTAAACTCCAAGGGAGTAAACTCTTGGACTCCCCCGTAACCCCTTTTGGTCTTGTAAAATCTCCGAGAACCACTTCCAATCCATAAGACCCCGAATCAACATTAGGATATGTAAATGTTTTAATAAAAAGCATAAAATGACTAATATCTTGTAAAACACATATCTCGTATGTTAATAGGGTCCTAAACGGTGTACAAGTCCTTAATTAACACCAAACGCTCAACCGACACATTTACCCGATTAACCCGACTTCAGGTGAGTTCATACCCTTTTAATGAACCTTTTAAATGTTTTTATATGTTTTAGGGGGGGGGGATACAAGTCAAATACACATTTTTATGAAGAATAATCACATGTGATTCACTACCCATAGTTCAAATCACATGTGATTTATAATTGTGCCTTATAAAAGAACTTTGCGTTTTCAAAACTACTTTGGATAAATAAACTATTTTCTAAATGTTTTCTTTGGACAAGATTTTTATTAATTGGATTTTCTTATAAAATGAAACCACACTAATATATTTATATAAGTAAGACTTGAAGGACTTAGGACCGATAGCTCGCCTTATTTCCTATTCTTGTTTGATTGTGGGCTTAGGGTAGTTGTTATCCGTCCGACTGTCGTTGATTTCTTAGTTATATATAATGTATATTGGTGTTGGATACAAGTATTTTCATTCCATTCGATGCCTATACTACACCATTGCCAAGAACCATATGCACTAAGTTAACTATAATAGGTATAGTTAAGGACGCTATTGTTCGTTACTGCCAATATTTTACATACTATAATACATACTATTACGAGACGATACACGAACAAGAGAGCACACTACGAACTATATAAAAGACTACTACACTATACTACAAGGAAAATCACTAATCAGGAAGATAACACACTAACTCTCTACAAGATACTCTACTCGCTGCATACTATGCCCAGAGTTTTCCGATAAGAAGACGATGCTACATGTATAGATCTATACGGGGAAGACACTATTACATGCCGACTGTTAACTTCAGTCCGAGCCGAGTAAGCCCAGGGATGACACCACTTCACTACATTGTGTATGACCGGGGAAGGTCATGGGGTCCTCTATTACTCACACTATCAGTCACATACAATGAATACACTATATCCACACTAAAATACTAAAACTAAAGTGTAAATTAATATCCCGAAGTAAATAAGTATCTATTAATAATGGGAGTTTGCACCACTATTACGGACGACAGGCATAACCTTTTCTTAGTTACACTACGTATTGGTAAATTACTAATATACTTTTACAATAAACGGTTTTCAATAATGAAACTTACATGCAACTTAAATATTTTCACTCACGATGTACTTTCTGGAAAATATAGGATTTTCTAGGGTTTTTCTACTACTTTCAAACTGTAAATTGTAGCTTTACACACTATATGTTCTAATGCGTTTTATACAAAATACTTTCAAAATAACTTGTATCCTCAGGTCAAAGATAGACAGGTACAGGTGTAGCACTTTTGAGAAGATGGAGCATACAAGATCCATCTCTTATTTTTGTATTACTTTTGGCGTCTATTGAAACTTCACAGAACACACTTGTAATTAAACTCACTATGTAATGAAATGGTTGTATGTTTCTTGTTTTTACTATTATGCAATTGTGATGATACTGTGCATGATGTCCTCCACCCCGAAACGTATTCCGCCGTTATCGGTTTTGGGGTGTGACAAATCTGATTGGTAAAACAGTTAACGTATAGTAAAACCATTCGCATGTTAGTTATTAATCACATGTGATTGATATAATAACTAAACATGATTCAACAGGTATTCCCCCCCCCCCTATAGCATTTATAAACATTTAAGAACATTTAAAAGGTTAATTCAAGGGGTATGAACTCACCTGTAGATGGTGGTTTGGATGAACTGAATATCACATATATGTATCCAATTAGTAGTTTAAAAAACTACTAAATAAAGTTAAGACACACTAGGACATGCTAAACACCTCATACAAGTGTTATAAGTCCCTAGGATTGCTTCCAAGTGTTGTAGGGAAAGGCTATTGAGCTTAGGGTTCAAGGGAACCCTCTTTGTGAGTTTACGGTTTGGAGACCATAACTCAATGGGTTTATGGTCGTAAACTCTTGAGTTTAGTGCCGTAAACTCATACTTCTTTGACCATTTTGTGATTTGAAGCCTTCTAAGTCATTCTAAGTATTCCTACATTGAAGTATAAGCCTATGGAAGTGTTTGTGGCATCAAAACACCCCTAAATGGAGTTTACGGTGCATGGACCATGTGACAACCCGATATTTCAACTCTTTGTAATGACCTAAAAAGTCAAGTATTGTAACCACTTTTGAGTTAATGAAATTAACTTCGAAAATAAAATGTCCAAAAGGTTTCTATTTAATTACCTACTATGTTTGATGTCTTTAAACCGTGATCGTACGTAAAAAGAACGCTCAAATCCGACTTCGTATATTGAAGTTATGATTTTTCCAAGTTCGGCTTAGCAACAGACAGCTAAAAACTCGAATCAGAGATCGAGCGACTTTTGGCCGGAATGACCTAAACGAGAATCGAAGGTCTCGTCAATGGTATTTCAGCGGTAAAAAGTCTGGCAAAAACTGACGTCAGATTAAGAAGTTATGATTTTCTAACGAAATTTTCTTAAACGCGACATTTTAATAATAAATAATAAAAATAATTTCAAAATTTGCCGACGGAATCTAAACGAAAGTTGTAGAGCGTAGTCTCACCTACGTGTGGATATAAAGAACATCGAAAACAGAGTTCGTATGAAGAAGATATGAATTTTAGAATTTTATTAAATAAATAAAATATAAATTTTATTATTAAACCTTAGTATTATCCGAAGGAGGAGTCAGCAAACCTATCCGAGTTACGCGCCGCGTACAGGCGTACGCCCCGCATACTCAAGGCCTAGGCTCCGGTTCGTCCACATCGCCCCTATGCGAGGCTATGCCTGCCCCGTCCCGTCTGAAGCCAAGGCAGTCGAGGACTCGGTGACGCATGACGCACGAGTACGCCCCGCGTACCGAGGCCTCTCAGCCCCTATAAAAGGGATGCGAGGGTTCCCGGGAAACTTGCTCATTTTCTCTCATTTTTCTTGTGTTTTGCCTCATTTTCCGTGCCCGTGCTAACCCGAAGACCCGATCACTTTGCTCAAGTCCCGAAGGTCGTTTGTGCTCCCAAGATTCCCGAGAATCCCGAGAAAATTCGCTTTCCCGAGAAGAATTTTTGCCCTGTTTTTCATCACGCTTTTTCCGATCTTTCAAGTGAGTTCATACCCTTATAATCTACACTTTTAAATGTTTTATAAATACTTTTATATGCTTTTAAGGGGGGAATACAAGTGAAACACACGATTATTATCGTGTGTTATATATAAAGTTTCATTATACACTTTTATCAACGGAATCATATGTGATTTATAACTATTATAGGGAAACTTTCGTATGCAAAATATATCACGATAATATCATATTTTTGGAAATGAAAAATGTGGTCATATATGTATAGATCAAACACTCTGCTTGTCCTGTATGTATATATGTTCATCTGGGTACTATATAAATTATAACTTTTCATAACAAGTGAGCATTTTTACTAGGGATTACTATACAAATGAGACACACTTTTAGAGAACTATAATAGGTATAGTTTTACGAGGACATTACGAACTTTTACATACTAGAAATACTATTTCAAGAAATTTACTTTCACATACAAGAACAAATGAACATTTTCGCACGTAAATCTGTTTTATGCTAAGTTTTGTGAGACATTAACTTCAAGTACGTTCGAGTACACATTTCAAGTCCTGTATTTATATACCAGAATCCCTTGGAGGGGGAGCATGGTGTTTGTGTATAGATCTATACGGGCTTGACAACCCGCGCCCTGACTGTTAGCTACAGTCCACCATTTGGGGTGACAAACGTCAGAACATTCCAACGCCTGAACAACGTTGTGTATAGGCATTTCTAGTCGATAGCATGGTTATAAAACTCACATGGAGTATTAAAAACACATTGATTTACAGGGTTTTTCAGAAGTATTGGAAATGTTATACTTACATACATTTTTAGAAACAAACATTCGTCTTGAGAGAAGGCTAGTTTTATACTAGTAGAAAATATAGAATTTTCTAGAAGCAAACAAACAAGAAAGAAACATTTCATTTCATACAAACATTGTCATTTAATACTTATGAAACTCACCAGCTTAAATGCTGATCTACTCTTTCAAAACTACTTGTATGTCCTAGGGATTCAGTAATTGCAGGTAACAAACCGCTTTTGAAGAAAGGACGTTGTGGCGCCATTTTAAATTCATATTTTGAAATCATATTGTAATTGGTTTTGAACATGTACCTTTTGAAAATGTAAACTTTCAATTATATATATGATGCTTGTATTGCTTTCTTTACTATGTATTTATTTGTTACGTTACCACATGAAGTCATTCGTTCCCGAACGTTTCCGCCGTTCCAGTTTGGGGGTGTGACAGACCATATCTCCATGAGTTTGCTACCGTAAAATCCTATGGAACATGGTTTTGTGATGTTTTCAAGTCCTAAACACTTCAAGGTAAAAGTCTAGGCTTGAATCAAGGCATAAGGAAGGAATATGAGCCATTTATGATCACTTTGGGGTGTTTAAGGTTTTGCGAGATCCCCAAACCATAAACACCTATAAATGGGGTAACTTGTTGATTTTTATGTGCTAAAAAAATCAATGGAAGGTTCCATACTCGATGCTAAGCATAAGGAAAGAGTTGGGAACACTTTGGCACCCAAATTAGGGTTTACAGTCCAAGAAGATCTTGGGCCGTAAACTCCTTTTTCTCTTGATTCAAGAGTGTTTTCAGTCATATCTAAGAATGTAATACACATTAATACACTCTAGGGGTGAAGCACTTACAATACGGAGCAAAAGATTGAAGATCCTTAGGAGAGAATTCGGCTTTTCTATAGTTGAAAATGGAAGAAATGAACTAAAATGGCTAAGTCTCCTTTATATAGTCCGTTGAGTTTTCGGTTCAATAATATTATTTGAGCTGTAAACTCCAAACTCGAGGGGTTTTGAAACTTTCAAGATGCAAAAATACTCTAGGGCATCCTCTCTCCTGCTATCACCCGAAGTGTAAATCCTAAAATACTCAAACTTGTTCCAAAATGTTTGAAACTTAGCTGCAACTACTCTGACTTCTATTGACCTGACATGATTGTACAGAATAAATTTTGGGTTGTGACATCATCCCCCTGTTAGAAGGAATTTCTTCACGAAATTAGGATCTAAGTAAGGAAGTAGGCATGAATAATCAAGATAAGGAGGTGGGACAACTTCCTAATCGATTGGTTCTCGTGCTCATAAGTTAAACCGGGTCCTCAGTTGGTATTCCAACGAACCATCACCAATGGGCGGTGGCATTGCTTCGTCCGCTTGACCACTCAGTCGAGGGTCACTATGGTTCTTCCACGAAAGCAAGGATCTCGTCGATATCGATCTCGTTGAGTGGGATTACAAGAGTCCTGACGGAAATGTACGTCTTTCAATTACGAGATGTGAAGGGTAAAATGTACGCTACTGAGTTCGTGGCATAGGTTGGGTTTGCGAGTTATAGGACCGATTCTGGAAAGGATCTCGGAGGTCCTAGCTCTCTTGGATTTAGCTCTCCACGTTTTCTGAAGCGTATTAAGCCTTCCCAGGGTGAGGCTTCCAAAAGGATTTTGTCTCACTTGGGATGCCAAAGTTTCTCCCTCTTGCTTCTCTTCTCAGTCAAGGGCCACTCCCTTCTGAGTCAAAGTCGTAAGGGGTTCTGTAATTCGCGAAGAGTTCTAAATGAACTACGATAGTAGGCCTGAAAGACCTAGAATTTGGTGAAATTCTGTCGGTGTCTTTAGTGCCGACAAATTCTCAATGGTTTTGATAAATTGAAAGCGTACTCCAGGATTTCCACATCACTAATAGTGTGTCTTAGGAATTTGACTCTTCAATTTCAAAACTCGTGTTTAAAGTACTTCGTGAAGAGTTTCTCTGAGGGTAATGTTTCTATGGTTTCCTTACTACAAGAGTAGATAAGTAAGTCATTTACAAAGGGGATGACGAACTGACCTTAGTAAGAATGGCGTACCCAATTCATTAATCTCATGAATACTACGGCGTATTTGTCCTATCCGAGGGGTATCACTACGGACTCGAAGTGCCTGCATCGAGTTCGGAAGGTAGTCTTCGGGACATCCTTCGCTAACCCTCGAAACTGTTAATATTCGGATCTCGGTCCATTTCTGAAAGGTAATTCGTTCCTTGCGTTTGCTCAACCAATTCCCCTATGCTAGGCAGAGATAACGATTTCTAATGGAAATCTTGACGGAGTCCTCGATAGTCGAGGTAGATATGATACAATCCGTCTACTTCTGGGAGAATAAGACCGGAGTTCTCTAGGGTGAGAAGCCTGTCCTTCCTATTCAATTGTTGAGTAGTTCGCTAAGTTGTCCGAATTGTTCTTGTATCTCAGTGGGTGATTAGACAGTAGGGCGATCTGGTTACTGGAGTCATACTGGGTTCTAAATTTGTTCACATGACGATGCGATTACTCCTAGTCTTGGGCAGTCTCCGTCCTGAAGTTCATATTTGAACTCATACACGGTTCAACGATCATAATCTCGTGCATACGAGTCGTATATAATTAAGATTGAAAAGATAGTCGAATAAATGATTCTTCTTTACGTTCACATCCCAACGAGGAAAAGAAGCTAAAGTGAAATCATCAATTCTAAACCTGTAGAACCTTTATTATATACCACCCTTATGTATACATTCCTCAGCGATAGATCAACTGTATGGATCTTTAGGTTGAACTTGACCTACTGTATGAGTGGTACTTCGGGGAGGTTTGCTGAGTTTTCTTCAGAAAGGATAAGAAATATGAGGTACTCTACACATGAGTACTTCCGAGTTCTGAAATGATGGCTTCGCTAAAAAGACGTTTACTGAGAAAGAGATGTACGTATGAAGCTGGTATTGTGCGGATCAAATTGAATCTAGTTGTATGATAATGTCGGAATCATATGGAAACTAAAGACATTAGATTTGAACATAAGGCGTTACAGACAAAACACCACAGTGCAACCTTTAACAGAGTTACAGTACTTTAGATTTACCAAGACTATCGCTGTGAACAAGGTATACTACAAAAGGCAAGTATACGCAGCGTGAGAGTCCCTTAATTGACGGGATCTCGCAAAAGATATGACTCGAGTTGCACTTGTTTTAAACATGTTTTAAAAGCATACAAAATACTGAAGATTGGAAGGGAACCTATACTATAGTAGGGTCCTTCTTTGCCTCTTTCCATTATGAGGTCAAACTCCTCCGGATTCGCCACCGTTCTTCCCTGTTGGGCAGTCCCCCTTGAAGTGTCCCATGACGCCACATAGATTGCATATCCGAGAGGTTTGGACATTGGTGGTTGAAGCAATGTGTTGTATCTGGGTCCTGTAGTAGCAGGTAGTATGTCCATTCTTGTTGCACTTAAAGCAATGTAACGAACGACAACTACCCAGATGATGAAGGTTGTTACCGGTGGTTGTTTCTTGTTCGTCCCTCGAAGTGATTTATCGTTAATTTTAGCCCAAAACTTTCGTTTGTTACTCTTGGTCTTGGAACTCGGGGTGTCGTGGTAGCTAGTTGCTTGTTGTAGTACTTGATTGTTACTTAGATTGGAATTGTTGTCAACAATCCTGCTAACATTCGCATTGTTAGCGTTAAGGTGGGTCAGAATAGCTGACACGGCAGCCGAGACTGCAGCTTGAAAGGTAGCCGCATCGATCTGAAGAGTTGGTGTCTGGTTGCTGGGTTGATCGTTTTTCTTCGGTGACATGATTCTGTTACACGGAGAGAAAATGAATTTGTGAGCGGGTATGATTGAACCTAAACATAGTTCGATCGTTCATGTAAAGAATAAAAGCATGTTCTCGTGGGTTCGACCTACATCCCTATGATGCAGTCCTAGCAAAGAGTGGAAGTAAGTTCATACAATGGTCTCAAGACGTTTGTCGTTCAAGCCGAGGCATCATTGGTTGGTGAATAACATGATCCAACCCTTGAAAGAGGCTTGAAAATGATTCTGGAGTTAAATTACTATAGTCCAAAGACTTGAGTAAAGCAAGTTTCAGATAAACTCCAATGAAGGTATGATGAGAGTATTTGAACAAAAGCGTGACACGGAAGTTATCCGACTGTCAACATCATCGATGTTTAAAATGTACTAGGTTTAGGAAAATTTGACCTTATAGAAGGTCTTACATCATATCCGGAGTAGCAAAGTTTTTGGCCGCATAAGGCCTAACTAAAAGTACCTACAGTACATGGCAGTTCCATTGAAAATGACATAGGACATAGACAGGAACACAGTTCTTTAAAACAAGAAGGAAAGTAAAGTATCTCCTACTGGTGACGATCATTCCTCTAGTGAACTCTTAGCTCAACCAGTTGACGTTCCATATCAAGCAGGTGTCTTTCATACACCCTCTAGCATACTCAGAGTTCTATGACTTCGGCTCGTGATTCAGCCAGTGCTTGAAGTAGGGTTTCATGGACTCTTTCAGATCTCTCACGAGCATCTTCCAGATGAGTGGTGCGAAGGTCATGCATTCTCGCATTGGTGACAACTTCGGTGATCTGATGTAGGGATGTCCTACCTTGAATCTCATTTCGGGCCACTCTGCGGACCAAGATTGTCAAGATTCTGTCTGCTGAGCCCCCATTGCTCAGGTCATAAAAGCTTCAGTCACCATTAAATGGCATGGGCTGATCTTGTCCTTGGCTCCATGTTTCCAAGCATTCTACCCAAGGAGGCGTTGGGCCATGAAAAGCCGGAGGAGGGTTAGGATTTCGAATAGGAGCTACCTGGGGTAGGTTCTTGACTTCGTGATTGGAGGTGTCATCATCCGCGAGGTCTTCAGCATGGTGATCATTCAGAGGAATCAGATGATCATTCTCTGGTTCTTCTCCAAACCATCCAACAATGACTTCGTTCGGAAGGTACGGGTTGCTGTGAGGATGGAGTCCAGCCAAGTTATCTACGCGAGAATTGGGGTAAGGAAATAATTATTAGACGAACTATCTAAATAATTATTAGAAAATCTTCATTAGTTACATTGCTATATGTAAAGTGCATACCAGTCATATGTAATTAACACATGATAGGCCTTCGAATAAGTGACCTTAACTCCAAATTCACAAGGAATAGGGGTAAAGCAAAAAATTCCACACATTCTAAGTCTATAACATCCTAGTTACATATAGCCTTAGTGTATCCACTTAGCAACTATCAACTTAGTAATGAAGATCCTTTTTAGTTCTCAAGTAAGTAGTCATAGTAACACAAAACACCCCTGATGTATTTTAGACTTAGGTTATGTTATAATGTTCTCATTGTGATAATGTTGGTAAGTTCTTAGACTTGTTGCCATATCACAACCATTCTTGGGCGTATGCTAATCACTCCTCGGACCAGCATAGTTGATCAGGCTATGCCACTCCTAAGACTGACCATACATCCCCAGGCATTCTTGTGATATTCAACAATCATAATACTTTTGTTCTTGTCGTTGTGACACTGATTTTAGCATGAATGCAGGCACGTATACTTTGTTAAATATTTTATTATTTAAAAGTATAAACTCTTAGACAGAGTGTTTTTATTCCCAAAGTGTTTATAGTTAGTATATCTTTTATGGGTTGATATACTTAATTCACTATAAACAATGCTCTGAAACGTTCTGGGGCGGAGGACGTCATGTAATGTATCACAACAATGCAAAGTAGTAAACAAGCAATAACATCATCCATTCTATTAATAGTATAATTTTAATTACAAGTGTGTTCTTTCATAATATAAGACAACATAATGAATCATCAAAAAATAAGACGAGTTTGAACTTCTCCCGTCTTCATAAAACCTGGTCATCGTACCTGTCTATTTGTGACCCGAGAATACAAGTTATTTTGAAAGCGAGTATCAGCCAAAAAGATGGTGAATTCATAAGTATTAATGTGTCTTTGATTTGTAAAACTTGTAATGAAAGACTTGACATTGTTCTAAAAGAAAGTTCGTATAAATACGGAAAGGTTTGTAAGTAATTAAAAGCGTTTGAATGAACCTAGAAATCCCTATGATCCCTATAAAAGAAGTCTTCTACCAAGACCCTACTGTTTTGAAAGTAGTCTTCTACCAAGACCCTACTGTTTTAAAAGCAGTCTTCTACCAAGACCCTACTATTTTGAAAGCAGTCTTCTACCAAGACCCTACTATTTTGAAAGCAGTCTTCTACCAAGACCCTACTGTTTTGAAAAAAGTCTTCTACCAATACCCTACTATTTTGAAAGCAGTCTTCTACCAAGACCCTACTGTTTTGAAAGTAGTCTTCTACCAAAACCCTATTGTTTTGAAAGCAAGTATCTCTGTACATGTGAGGGTTTTTCCCTGTTTAACTATTAGTATAAAACTATAGTATACCTCATCGTTTATGTGTATGAGTCACAATATAAAGGTAATAAGGAAAATAGTTATCTATATCTAATATATCCTACCTCTTCCCTCATGTGAATGAGTCACAAAGTAAAGGAAGAAAATAACATAATAACTTAAGTATTATCCTTTTGTACTAGGATAACTAATAGTGTTAACTTAAGACATCCATGGATGTACATTTACCTCTGTTGCTAACATTTGGGTGTAGGAATAGTTAGTCCCTTAAAGTATACCTGTAATAATATCAACCTAAGACATCCATAGATGTGCATTTACCACTGTAGCTAACAGTGGTGATAGGAATGGTTAGTCCTGCAAAGTATCCTTTGGAACGAGGATATAAAGTCCAATCTATCTCGTCGATTATGTGATTTAATGACAAATTAAAGATAAGGAGGATAATTATATAACAATATCTATATATATCCATGTAAATGTACTCATGTAAGCGTATCTGTCTAAATGTACTCATGTAAGCGTATCTATGTAAACGTACTCATGTATCATGTAATGTACTAGTATAGACTCATGAATGAACTGACTCTTGTGTGATTCCTTGTACTTGGAATGGTAAGTGGTATCTCTAACTATACCTATAATAGTTACTAACCATGTACGTGTATAACCTGAAGTATGCCTTTGCTACCCAAAGGTACTGAACTGACTGAGGATAAACTTTTATGTCTCTATATGTATACGTGATATATAATTGATAGTTAAACGACCTTCGGACGGATACCCGATACCTTAACAGACCACATCTCAGTGGGGAAAAGGAAACAAAGCGGCTTAGCCTTCATAAGTCTTTTAAACATTATTTATATAACTATACACATATAGGCATGCAATTTACAATATAAAATCATATAAGGAGTTTTATAAAACCTTTGAAAAAGATTAATACCTAAGAAAAGATCGACTTGATGTCAGTTTATAAAACGGTTTGAAAGTATTTGTTTGATAAAAAACGGTTTAAGTATAAAGGAAACTTTGTTTGAAACACAAATGTAACAGGGGTTGAAATGAACATACAGTGTCTAATAAACAGTTTAATAAAGTGTTTCAAACACCTAAAAATGTTTAAGATAAACGTTTGAAGAAATCTTATTGGTAAAACAGTTAACGTATAGTAAAACCATTTGCATTTTAGTTATTAATACCATGTGATTGATATAATAACTAAACATGATTTAACTTGTACTCCCCCCCATAAAGCATTTATAAACATTTAAGAACATTTAAAAGGTTAATTCATGGGGTATGAACTCACCTATAGATGGTGGTTTGGATGACTGAAGATGTATGATTGCTTGATGTCAAGTGTAGACTTGAACACACTCTATGATTCTAGTCAGCATATAATATCACATATATGTATCCAATTAGTATTTTAAACAACTAACAAACAAAGTCAAGACACACTAGGACATGCTAAACACCTCATACAAGTGTTATAAGTCCCTAGGATTTCTTCCAAGTGTTTTAGGGAAAGACTATTGAGCTTAGGGTTCGAGGGAACCCTCTTTGTGAGTTTACGGTTCGGAGACCATAACTCAATGGGTTTACGGTCGTAAAATCTTGAGTTTACTGCCGTAAACTCATACTTCTTTGACCATTTTGTGATTTGAAGCCTTCTAAGTTATTCTAAGTATTCCTACATTGAAGTAAAAGCCTATGGACCATTTCTCCATGAGTTTGCTGCCGTAAACTCCTATGGAACATGGTTTTGTGATGTTTTCAAGTCCTAAACACTCCAAGGTAAAAGCCTAGGCTTGATTCAAGGCATATGGAAGGAATATGTGATGTTTTCAAGTCCCAAACCGTAAACACCTATAAATGGGGTAACTTGTTGATTTTTATGTGCTAAACACATCAAGGGAAGGTTCCATACTCGATTCTAAGCATAAGGAAAGACTTGGGAGCAGTTTGGCACCCAAATTAGGGTTTACGGACCAAGAAGATCTTGGGCCGTAAACTCCTTCTTCTCTTGATTCAAGAGTGTTTTCAATCATATCTAAGTATGTAATACACATTAATACACTCTAGGGTTGAAGTACTTACAATACGGAGCAAAAGATTGAAGATCCTCGGGAGAGAATTCGACTTTTCTCTAGTTGAAAACGGAAGAAATGAACTAAAATGGCTAAGTGTCCTTTATATAGTCCGTTGAGTTTTCGGTCCAAAAATATTATTTGAGCCGTAAACTCCAAACTTGAGGAGTTTTGAAACTTTCAAGAAGCACAAAATACTCTAGGGCATCCTCTCTCCTGCTATCACCGGAAGCGTAAATCCTAAAATACTCAAACTTGTTCCAAAATGTTTGAAACTTAGCAGCAACTGCTATGAATTCTATTGACCTGACATGATTGTACAGAATAGAAATTTCGGGTTGTCACATAAGCCTATGATTGTGTGCCTCTGTTACTCTCTATTGCTCAAGCGTTAACGATGGCTGAGAATGTCCTATTGGTCCATCAGTCCAAGGTATTCTCTATTGCATGCTACCAACAGAGTGAGGTTGTGATAACATTTCAGGTTGATTCCCACAAAACCTCCATATCCAAGACCAGATTTAGCAGGATACTAGGGCTTTCTTCAATAGATGGTCTGGTCGATCTGGAATCAACTTCTTCATCTGTGATTCTAGAGATTTTCTACTAAATAGGGTATTTGGAAAACCTATCTCTCCTATCGAAGTTCTATAAGCCCATCCTTCCTCCTATGTGGAGTGAGCTTGACACTCTTCTTTTTAAGAGCTTCTTAGAGAGAGTTACTGGTTCAGACAGTGCTAGCGAGCTATTATGCACAATAATCTATGGTTTGTACATTGGGATTAACCTTGATAGTGGTTCAATCCACTGGGCTTAACTGGTTCAAAGGATAATTTCAACTTCAAGGCACTCAAAAATCTCTTGCACTCGCTTTTGGTAGATTGTCGTCAAGCATGTAATTTTTCGCCTTCAGCTTCAGGTACCAGATGATTTTTTAATTGTTGTGATTCCAATTTTCCATACCTCCAACTTTATTGTGTCCGAAGCTATCAAATTCGACTTCATGGGTTCCATTCCGGAGGCCATGATACTTAATGTTGTGATGGATAATATGCTAAACAACGAGTACTGGAAGAAGCCTGCCCCAGTGTGACAACCCTATATTTTTCCAAAGCAATGTAACACTCAAAAGTCTAATACAACAAAACTATTTGGAATCAACGGAATTAACCTCAAAAATAAAATGTTCAAAATCTAAAGTTGGGATGCATCAAATGATAGATATCGTGCCAAGGTTTCCAAAAACATAAAGAACATTCAAAACCGAGTTATAATGAAAAGATTTCGACTACTCAAATATTCACGACACACCCGGTAAGACATTATTAAACGTAAAATGAGAAATTTTAGTAAAATGCATTTTAGCCTTAAGTATCTAAACAAAAGTCGTAGATTACATTAAACGGTGAACGTGCATAAAAAGATCGCCGAAATTGGACCTCGTATGAAGAAGTTGCGAATTTTCAAAGTTTCGTAACAGTAGTAGAGAGCTAAAAACTCGAATTGAAGATCGAACGATATTTAGCTAACCCAACCTAAATGAGAGTTGAAGGTCTCCACATCAGGAGTAAGATGATAAAAAGACAAACAAAAACAGACGTCGGATAAAGAAACTATGAATTTTTAATGGACTTTAGCAGTCCCGCCCTATTAAAAATATAGTATTAAAAATAAATCAAAACTAGCCAACGGAGTCTAAATCAAAGTTGTAGAGCATAGTCTCACCTACGCGTGGATATAATGAACACAAAAAACGGAGCCCGTACGCAAAAGTTACGGAATTTAGAAGATTGAAGCCAGGATTACGCCCAGCGTACTTAAAGAGTACGCCCAACGTACTCAGGTGCAGGGTCGAGTCCCATCGGCTGCAAGCTCCACGCCTAGCTAG
The DNA here is from genome assembly GCF_052625555.1 of Lactuca saligna. NCBI lineage: Eukaryota > Viridiplantae > Streptophyta > Magnoliopsida > Asterales > Asteraceae > Lactuca > Lactuca saligna. The sequence continues at coordinate 74,559,455 of NC_136417.1, forward strand.
ACCCGAGTCGTAAGCCATGACGCAAAGTTACGCCCAGCGTAACCGAAGTACGCCCAACATAACGCGTACGCTCAGCGTACTCCGGTGGTACGTCCAACGTACTCGTGCCTTCAGCCCTATAAATAGAAAGCATGAACTCTGGATTTTGGACACTTTTTCTCAAACTCTCAGTCACTCTCACACACTTGTAAGCACCAGAGGCCATCCCGACAACCCCGGTTCCACACCAGAGCCCCCGACGAAGGTTCTTCGCTACCGAGATCCCCGAGAAGCTCGAAGACGCAACTTTCCGCGGTTGAAGTTCTGCTCGACTCTAGTCCCACTCTCTCCAAACTAAACAAGTGAGTTCATACCCCTACTTTTCAAGTCTTTTCATGTTTTAGGGGGGGGGGGGGAATACAAGTACAATACAAGAAAACGTATCGATATAAATAAGACATCTATCTTGCTTTACGCATAAAGTTTAGTATTTTACCAAGTTATTTTCACCAAATGGAACATACTTTCTGAAAAACTATAATGGGTATAGTTTGCGAGTTATTCATACATTCTTATGTATTCATATTGAAAAACGAAATACTTTCACCTACAGTAAAACAAAGACTTTCTTATCGCGAATCTGTTTATACTAAGTGTTTTCAGAAGTGAAAATGTTACCAAGTGGAAATATAAAATAAGCATAAGCGAAGCAGCAGTGACTAGCAAGTAAATGTATTCTACGTGAAAGAGAATTTGGTGAAAACCTTGGAAAACCTTTATATTTAGGAAAATCACATTTTGTATTCTTTTGATAAAATAAGTGTAAAAACCTTTAGAAATCTTTGGAAACTTTATAAATCGGTTTGAAATGAATTTTAATAAAACAGTATAAGTAAGAGTTTGAAACAGTTTGAAAACCTTTTTGAAAGTCATTATAGTGTCCTACTCGGTAAAACAGTATTCAGTGTGGTAAAATCTTGTGCATGCGGGTTATATATCACATGTGATTGATATGATAACTGGCATGTTTAACTTGTATTCCCCCCCCCCTATAAAACATTTAAAAGCATTTAAAAGGTTTATTCAGGGGTATAAACTCACCTGGTGTAAGTAGGTCCGACGAAGGTGCCGTTTGGGCGTTCGGTGTCACGCAAGGACTCGAACACACTCAATGACCTATATAACATATGATAACATATGCTCACATACAATTAGTATATTTAATACTAATTAAACATGTGTACACACTCAAAGGAGCAGGAAACACTTTGGCTAAGTGTTTGGGTGTCCCGGGTAGGGTTTAAGGGTGTGTATGGCTAAGGAATGGAGTTTACTCTCCAAGATTAAACCCCCAAAGTTGAGTTTACGGCCCAGGGACATCTCACCATGAGTTTACGGCTGTAAACTCATGGTGATGGGTTATAGGGTGTTTAATGCTTCTAGCTTGCTCATGGAATTATTCTAAGTACTTTTCATAAAAGGCATGAGTGGGTTTGAGGCTTCTAAGGGAATTTTCATGGAGTTTACGGCCTAGGGACCATTCCTAAGGGAGTTTATGGCCATAAACTATCATCCTTAGAGTTTTGTGAAGTTTAAAGCCCCTAACACCTTGCTAGCAATTTCTAATGAAGTATGATGCTATTTTGGGGGATTAAAACTATCATTTGGATGTGTTTTGGGGAGTTTACGGCCTAGGTACATGCTTGGGCCGTAAACTCCAAGCCACCCCATATTTCCTTGTGTTTAAATGGTCTAAACCCAAAATACTAAGTCCCTAAATTATGTACGAAGCCTAAGGGTGGTTTGGGAGTGTTTTGGAGGCATTTTGACATAGTTTAGAGGTGTTTACGGCCTAAGCATGTGCTTGGGCCGTAAACTCTCTTTTATGCCTCAAATCATTGTGTTTTAATGTTTAAACACTCCTAGGTAATCCCCTTAATTTATTTCCAAGCCTATAGGGACAAGTTTGGGTCATTTTGGCCTCATTTTGGGTGTTTACAGCCTAAGGAGGAGCTTAGGCTGTAAACTCCTTTTCCATTGCTTCTAAGTCCGATTTTTGGGCTATAAACACAAATCATAATGTTTAGAGTAAGCTAGGGTGAGCGGACATACAATTTGGAAGCATTTGGTTGGGGATTTGAGGCGAAAATGAGTCTAGAGAGAGAGGGTGGAAAAGCTCCAAATGGAGTTTACTCCCCCTTATATAGGGTTTTGAGTCGGGGCTCAGTGGAATTCTACCCAATACTGCCGTTAAACGGGGCTTTTGGTCGCACCCGATTTAGTGGTCGTAATAATAAGACCTAACATTTCCAATTAAATGGAAATATGTGTTATGTGTTTTTATTTCCTTTTATCACGACATAATGGCACATAAACATAAACAATTGAAATGTTTATTAAATTTGGCGACCTCTAATTCACGGAACTTTTATCAACGGGAATATTCCATTAACAGTAACGGGGAAATGTAACGGAACAACTTGGGTTGTCACATATAGTAATGTACTGTGTGCACTAGCTGTAATGTGTGTTCTCTCTCTATCTAGCAAGTATAGACTCATGAATGAATTGACTCATTGTATGATATCGCGTTCTAGTAATAGTTCTAGTAGCTTACTAGTAATGTAACTGGTACGTATGAACATGGAAGTATACCCTTGCTACCTAAGGGTACTGAATGAACTGGAAAAACCTTTATGACTATATATGTACACATGATATATAACTAATATTTAAATGACCTTCGGATGGGTACCCGATATCCCACCAGACCACACCTTAAGCGCGAAAAGGAAATAGGGCGGGGAGGCCTTCCTAAGCCTTTTGAACATTTCTTATATAACTATACATACGTAGACATGCAATTAATAATATGAAAGCATATGTCACACCCCAAAACCACGAACGGCGGAAACGTTCAGGGGTGGAGGACGTCATGTAAAGTATCACAACAGTGTAAAATAATAAACAAGCAACAACATCATCCATTGCATTATAAGTAAAGTTTTAATACATGTGTGTTTCTTTCATTGTGGTAAGACACCAAAAATATACAATCAAAATAAAAGACGAGACTTGTCTGCTCCGTCTTCTCAAAACCTGGCCTCCGTACCTGTCTACTGATGACCTGAGAATACAAGTTATTTTGAAAGCGAGTATCAGCTTTAAAGCTGGTGAATTCATAAGTATATAAGTGTCATTTCCTTGTTTGTGAAAATCTGTTATAAAGGCCTTGTAAATCATTAAATGAAAATGTTGAGGTAAGTATGAAATCCCTAGAAAAACCCTTATTTTCTATAAGTATGAAATGTAGTCTTCTACCAAGACCCGAATGTTCTGTACGTATGAAGTGTAGTCTTCTACCAAGACCCGAATGTTCTGTTTGTAAAATGATAGTTTTTCCTTTGTGTTGACTAGTACTAAAAGTGCTTAGTCTAACTCATCGTTTATGTGAATGTATCACAAAATAAAGTAAACAAGAAAAATGTAATAATGTAAGTGTTGTCACTGGGTACTAGGACCAACACAACATCGCATTAAGCGAAATGTATAACCTAATGAACATCCGAAGATTGTCCAATTTTCCTCTGTAGCAGCAGCAGGTGGGTGGAAGGGTTAGTCCCAAATCGATTTCCTAATATAAGTAGTAACAGTAGGCATCCGTAGATGTTCATTACCCACTGTTGCTAACAGATGAGTTCCGGAATGGTTAGTCTCGTACGTATATCCCGAGGTACTGTGGAATAGAGGCCCATCTAGGTATCCCGAGGTACTAGGGATAGGGTCTTGTCTAGATATCCCGAGGTACAGGGGGATATGCAGGAAGATTTACACAGAAGTACTAATAAATCGTACTCATAGTCCTAAGTACAAGTATCCAGGTAAAAGAATACAGGATAATGCACCTATGTAAAAGTGTTCCTGTATGGTATTCATGTATGTGTATCCATGTAACAGGTAAGTATAAGTAAACATATTCATGTATCAAGTAAACATATGTAAGTACTCATGTATCAGGTAATATACTAGTTTAGACTCATGAATGAACTGACTCTTGTGTGACTCCTTGTAATAGAAGTAATGTTTGATATCTTCACATTATCCCTATGATAATCTACTGTAATATAACTAGTTGATCATGTAAGTTTACCCAATCTTACTACTCAAGGGTATGGGAAACTAAATGAAAGATGCAAACTATAACATCAATACATATATAAGAATATAAGTGTATATGCATAGTTTAGTTCAAGAATGTAAAATGGTTTTGTAAGACATCTTATGGGTTTTGAACAATAATTAACAATGACTTGATGTCATTTGAATAAACATTTCAAAGGTAAAACATTTGGTAACAATGTGCTTTTAAGATGTAAAACCATTTCATGCATCACATTTTGTAGTATGTGAAATCTGTTAAATGACAAACACAGTTATAAAATACATAATAATGATTTAATAACATGTTTGTTTTTACTTGTATTCCCCCCCTTTAAAGCATTTAAAATCATTTAAAACATTGATTAGGGGTATGAAATCACCTGTAGTTGGTGATTGGAATAAACTGAACGGTATAGGATGGCTAGGTGTCAAGCGAGGACTTGTACACACACTACGATCCTAATGAACATATAATCACACATATATGCATTCAATTAGTCTCAAATCACTAATTGATAATGTTAAGACATCCTAGACATAATAAACACTTTATATAAGTGTTTTAAGCCCTAAGGATGCATCTATGCTAATGTGGGACAAGTTACTTGTGTTTAGGGTTCCAAAGGACCCTATAATTGAGTTTACTCCCCATAGAACATCACACATGGAGTTTACGGTTGTAAACTCTTGAGTTTACGGCCGTAAACTCCCAATCATGGGGGTATGGTGTGTTTTGAAGTCCCAAATGGTTCCTAGAATTATTCCAACTTGGTGGCTAAGTCCTTGGAAGGGTTTAAGGTCTAGAAGTACTCTAATTAAGAGTTTACGGCCCTAAGGCCCTTCCCCTTAGAGTTTACGGCCGTAAACTCTAAGTATAGGGTGTTTTTGTTGTTTTCAAGTCCTTTGCACTTGTGGTATGGGTTCTAGACTTTTATTCCAAGAATATGAAGGCATTAGGCACACCTTGGTGCCCTTTTTAGGAGTTTACAGCCCAAGAACCATGTCTTGGCCGTAAACTCACTTTGTTAAGTGATTTTGATGTGGTTTGGTCCTTCCATTAAGTGGGTACAATTTCTTGCAAAGGTCTAGGGCTTTAGGTGTCATGAAAACACCCCTTATGTCCATTTCAATGGAGTTTACGGCCTAAGATTCACTTGGTCCGTAAACTCACCTTTGTTTGTGTCATTTGATGTGTTTAAGACCTTGTGCTACTTGGGAAAATATCCTAGATACAAGCCTTAAAGTCCTAGTGTCCTCAAAACACCATTTAGTGTTAGAAAATGGAGTTTACGGCCTAAGAGAGTTCTGGGCCGTAAACTCCCAATCTTGGGTGGATTTTGGCTTGCTTTCTTGTCCCTAACATGCATACATAAACATCTAAGGCCTTATCATAAGACAAGTGTCAGTTTTGGCTTCGTTTCGGGAGTTTACCACCCAAGAACACCTTGGGGTGTAAACTCCTAGATCTCATGTTTTAGCCTTGTAAATCATGTTATAGACACATATAAAGCTTTCTAACATTACTATAAAGACTTACTCACGTTTTGGTATAAAAACCCGAAGATCCGTCAGAGAGAAAATGGCTTTTCTCTAGTCGGAAATGTGAATAATGAATGAATTTGGTTCAGAAATCTTGTTATAGTCCTGAGATATTTTGGCAGAAAATATTTTTATTCCTGAAATGATTTCTAATATAATAGAGTGTTGGAATAACAGTGTTTCACAAAACCCTAGTGCACCCACTCTCCTGATATTTCTTGAAGTGTAAACCCGGAATTACTCAAACTTACGCGAAAAGTCTGAAAATTAACTGTGACTGCTAGAACTTCTATTGAAGTGATATAGTTTGTAAAGAATGGAAATTTCGGGTTGTCACAGCATAATATAAGTTTTGTAAAACCTTTGAATATGATTACTATCTAGGAAATGGTCGACATGATGTCAGCCTATCAAACGGGTTGAAAGCATTTGTTTGATAAAAAAGTTTAGCATAAAGAAACATTTGTTTGAAACACAATTGTAAATGAGTTTGAAATGAAACATACAGTATAAAATGAACAATTTAATAAGGATTTTTAAATATATGAAATATTTATGAAAAATCATTTGAAGAAAACTGTTTGGTAAAACGGCTAATGAGTAGCAAATCATTTGAATGCTGCTTATTAATCACATATGATTGATATAATAACTAGCATGATTCTACTTGTATCCTCCCCTCATAAAAGCATTTAAAAACATTTAAAAAATTGATTAAGGGGTATGAACTCAACTGTTGTGAGTGGTACGGATGAACTGAAGAGGTAGGATAGCTAGGTGTCAAGTGAAGTGTTGAACACACTCTATGATCCTAGTTAACATATAATATCACATATATGTATACCATTAGTCTTTAAACAACTAATAAAAAAAGTTAAGACACTCTAGGACATGCTAAACACCTTATACAAGTGTTATAAGTCTCAAGGTTTGCATCTAAGTGTTGTAAGGAAAGGCTAGTGTGTTTGGGGTTCAAGGGTAAACTCCCTTGGAGTTTACGGTTTTCATGACCATTACCCAAGGAGTTTATGGTAGTAAACTCAAGGGTTTATGGTCGTAAACTCTACACTTTATGACCATATGTTGTTTTGAGGTTTTACAAGTCCTTTGAAGCATTTCTACTTGGTGGTTAGGCCTTTGGAAGGATCAAGGGCACCATTTCAATCCTAAATGGAGTTTACGGTCCCTTTACCATTTTCCTTTGAGTTTACTACCTTAAACTCATGATTTTACTACCTTAAACTAATGAGTTTACTACCTTAAACTCATAAGTTTATGGTGTTTGGGGGTTTTCAAGTCCTTAGCTCAATCATGCCAATAATCTAGGTTAGATTTAGACATAAGGAATAACCATGGGACTTTTATGGGACTTTTATACACCTTTTGGGGTGTTTACGGTTTTGGGAGATCCCAAACCATAAAGACATAAAATGTACGGTTTTGGTTCTTTTTGTGTGGTAAACTCATCAAGGATGAATCTAGACAAGTCCCTAAGGCATTGTTAAGCATCTAGGCACCCTAAGACACCACTTTAGCCTTATTCTTGGTGTTTATGGTTTTGGGAGCCTCCCAAAACCGTGAACACCTTGTTCTTGGTTTTCTTGGGACTTTTCTTTGATATTAACATGTATAGCAAGCTTTAAATGACTCTAGGATAGAAGCACTTACTTTGTGGAAGCTTGATATGAACTTGAAGTCCAAGAACACTAGCGTGTGTTCTTGCTGTTCTTGGTGTTTTGGAAAAAGTAGTCAACACACATAAATGGATGGATTAAAGGATGTACAATCACTAGATTAAGTGATATACTAACTTGAAAGGGCTAGAAACACTTAGTAGATTGAAGATATTGAACAAAAACTTGGATGATATTTGAGAGAGTTTGGAGTTTACTCTTTTAGGGTGGAAATGAGAAGTGTGGTACTTTAGGGAGTAAACTCATGTTTAAGCATGAGTTTACATTTTTGGGAAGATTTTTCGGCCCAAACATAAAAGTTTGGCCGTGAACTTCTAAGACACGAGGTGTTTGCGGCTTTGAAATTTCAAGACTCGAGACGTCACTTCCTTTCACCCATTCGTTTAAAGAATAATATTAAAATAATCGAACGAACCTTAAATTGGCTAAAAATAAGAAATAATGTAATTGACTTATAAATCGAAGTGATTGACTTTTAGGGTTTGACCGAATGAAAATTTCGAGTTGTCACAATGTTGAACTCTTCTAAGGCTTTGTTAATAGTAGTCGTTCGACACTTTTTGATCAATTGTTCTTCTTGTTTGATTCTCTTGTTTGATTCTCTTTTTGATCAACAGGTTGAGTAAGTCGTGTAGGTTAAAAAGTTGGAACAGGTGGGGTGGCTCTAAAAGGATTCAAAACAGATAGGTGTTGTATCAGTGGATTGACTGAGCTTACTAATGCGAGAGGGCCTCCTGAAAGTTCTCTCAATGTTTAAGTAACGTTGGATACATGACATTGTAGATTTTCAAAAAACTTGTAGAGCTTCAATTTCTTCATAGATCCATTACTTAGAAGACAGGACTTAACATTTCCCCGTCCTTTTCTAAGGCTGTTGATGAACTTTAGATTGTACTCGAGTGAGGTTCGAGTTACTCCATGTGTTGTCATGTTGTTCACAACGATCCTGTACTGATTTGATACAGAGGCTACAAATTCCTTAGGATTTGTAGTGAAGTTGTCAAAGTCATTTACAAGTGATATCAAATGCTTATCCTTCTTGTTCTTAGGCCCTTCGAACATGTTTTCAAGTATATCCTAAATCTCTTTTGAAGATTTGCACAACTTTGAGTGCTCAAAGAGAGAAGGACAAACACCAAACACCATTTATAAGAATGCAATTTGATTTGAATGAAGCTTCTCAAAGTCAGATGCATTTAGTGGTACCAGTCGTGATTTTTCTTGACCTATGAGGGTAGAGACATTATCTTTAATCATTTTCCTTACGAGAACATGATGACCTTCTTTCACTAATCTCCATATATGCAAAAATCTCTCCATTCTAACTTTCCAGTGATTATAATCTTCAAAAACTAGCAATGTGGCATGCATTGGGCAACCTATGCTATTTTCTATTTGATATTTGCATTGAATACATTTGTTAAGATTGATTAGAAGTAGCCATCGAAGTTATAATATTAGAGCTGAAGTGGTATATAAAAGAACTTTTATCATGAACACATAAATGATTGCGATACCAAGGTAATATTCAATCAACTATAATATATTTTTATGGATTCAAAGGACAAACACTTTGGCTCTTATACAAATTGTGAAAGAAAAAAGTTCTGCACAGAGGAGGTTTGAGAACTCAAACATTGAGTTAACTTTAGATCAATGTCTGCTACTAATGATAATGGTCCAGTCAAGTCTGGTAAACTAGTCTTGTTTTGAAATTAAGAAGTTCTACAAAGTGCTCAAAGAGATTAAAAAATAAGTATGAACATTGTAAAGAGATTCAACAACAATAAGAATGTTAGAAAGAATGATTTGACTGAATGACTCCTGGTATTGATGTGAAAGTGAATGCTCCACACATATATGCTAAGATTACAACTCCTTAAATAGACAAGGATTCACAATAAGACAAATCTGATAAAGTTCATGGATTAAAAGACATTTGAATATCAAAAGACTGACACAACCGCTTCTACTGATCTTGTCCCATGTACTATACTATCCAACAATAACTATAAACAAAATATTACAAAGAACATTAAATGCACATTACAGACTCAAAATAACAAGTAACAAAAGATGCATCTTGGACAAAACTTCACTTTCGAATTAACTCCATTTCGGAACACTTCTCACATTATAAGACTCTCACTTCAAAATTTCTTTATCTTGGATTGCTAAAGGATCACTTTCATCTATGAAAAATCTCCCTAAGTGACCTAAGCATTCATTTGACTCATCACTTAGCTCCATACAATACAAACAGATAAGCACTTTGGATCCAGCTTTATACTTCGATGTACCATTTGAGATGCTCAATGAATTTCTTATTGACATGTTAAGAGGAATTACTCTTAGCCGCATATGAAATGAAATTTTATAGAATCTTGGTAGGAACAAGATGTTTGTCAAGCACTCTGAAAAATTCCTTCTGATTACTCTTCTTCTTGAGGTAGATATAACTAGGTTCTTCGATTGGTCCTTTGGTTAAAATATGGGATTTAGGAAGCTCAGTGGTGATTTTGTATAAGAGATTTTTCTTTCTAAAAAGTTGAGCGAAATCCACATCTGATGAAAAAAATTAAGCAATGTAGTCCATCACGAAGCAGATAGTAGATTTGTACGCTCTGATGCTTGAATAATTTGTTTGTTGATCTCGGAGGTGAGTAGCTATGAATAAAATATCATTTGGATTTATTGAAGGACATATGCATCTGTGATTGTGATAGTAGATACTTTGTTCTAAGAGATATAGTACCTGTATAGGAGACAATCAAGATCAAACTTGTTTTGGTCTTTATTTTCCATGTCCAGCAATCTTGGAGTTGATTTTTCGAGACCACACTTCCTTTTAGGGTCATACATTGGTAGAGTAAAAAGTTCTCATTCTCTCACGCTCAGTTCAACTGATAGTTTGAGGATCATCAATTGAATGTAGAGCTGTAAACTTGATATAGTAGCGTCCATATGGAAACATTCGAAAGTCCAGTTGGTTAGCATCTTGAGTTGGAATATCAAAATACATGAGGGGGACAAAATGTATATCATGGATAATTCCTTCTTGTAAGGGTGGAGAAATTCCCAACATCTGATTTGGGTTATCTTTGAGTGCATGAATCCAAATGATTTCTTCTAATTCTTGCTATATTTGTTCCTTGGACTTGCCCTTAGACTTTTTAAACAGATTCACTGGGTTGTCCGAACTTGTAGCTATCTTTTTGACTTAGTCATTAGGTTTATCACCTTGGGAAGAAATGGAGAATATGATCTAATGATCAAATTCCATGATGAATATATCGGATGAAGGAGGAATCACAGGCTCATCAGGTTTCCGGGTGGGAGAACCTTCAACTATTTGAACAACCCTCATAGAAAGAATTGGAGGAAGCATTGACTGTGTGGCTCAAAAGTCTTCGATTGTTACCTTTGTGTTGGGATCATGATGTTGCGTCTTGGGCTCGTTCCTTTTAGCCCAGTTTTGTAACCAGTGTGGGCCTGTCTAACCATGTATTATTGTCACACCCCAAAACCAAGAACGGCGGAAACGTTCTGGGGTGGAGGACGTCATGTACAGTATCACAACACAATAAATGTAAATAAGCAAACAACATCATCCATTGCATTAAATATATAATTTTAATACAAGCGTGTTCTGTACAGTTATAGACACCAAAATAATGTAAATCAAAATAATAAGATGAGTCTTGAATACGCTCCATCTTCTCAAAAGCTAGCCTCGGTACCTGTCTACTGATGACCTGAGAATACAAGTTATTTTGAAAGAGTTTATCAGCATTAAGTTGGTGAGTTCATAAGTAATTTAGTGTCAATGTTTGTTGTCAAAAATGTTTGAACCTGTCTCAATGTATAAGTTTGTAAAAATGTAAGTGAGTATTTGAAAGTGTTTGTAAAAGTTCGAATCTCTCAGAAAAACCTATATTTTCTATTAAAGTAACCTTCTACCAAGGTTAACTGTTTTTTATGCTCGTTGGTTGTAAAAGTGTGTAATTTCCCAAGTGTAACTATCATTTAATAAAATATAGTTTGTACATTAATGCTTAAGTGAGGTTATCACAATAATATGTAATGGGTAACTCATTGTAGTACTATAGTTTTGTATAATAGGAACTACTGCTGTACTAACTACCTTAAATTGGTTTTATATTAAGGTATAATGTCATAAATTGCACCATGCTATCGACTGGTAACAACGACATAATGAATGGTCATAATAACGGAATGACGTTTGGCACCCGCAGACCTGCAGGTCCAGCTGTAGCTAGCAGCAAGGTGTAGGATAGTCAATCCAGTATAGATCCATATGCAAACTCACGCTCTCCCTCCAAGAGAATTCTGGCTACAACTCGGTCCATGACATTTAAGGCATGCTCCGACACAGTGGATCACAATTGTTAACGTGTTCATGTATATGTAATGTTTCTCGTTCTAGTATAGTTGTATATGTTCTGTTTCTAGTATAGTTGTATATGTTCTCCTTCTAGTATAGTTGTATATATTCTGTTTCTAGTATAGTTGTATATGTTCTCCTTCTAGTATAGTTGTATATGTTCCTGTGTTACTCCGATAGTAACTAACTATTGATGTACTGATAAGTATGAATATGGAAGTACTTTTATGTATATACATGTATATATGATATATAACTAATATTGAAATGACCCTCGGATGGTCACCCGAAATCCCACCAGACCACATCCAAATAGAGGAAAAGGAAATAGAGCGGATGGCCTTCCTAAGCCCTTTAAACATTACTTATATATCTATACATATATGGGCATGCAATTTTATAAGGAATAAACTAAAGTTTAATAAAAGCATTTGATAAGTAAAAGAGTTTGTAAAACATTTTGAAGTGAAACAATTTGATAAACAGTTTGAACAGTTTGAATAAATCATTGGTTTTCTAGTTATAAATCACATGTAATTAATGCAATCACATGTGATTGATGCAATAACTATAAGTATTTCACTTGTATCCCCCCCATAAAGCATTTAAAACATTTAAAAGCATTTCAAAGGTTGATCAATGGGGTATGAACTCACTTGTGGTGAGTAGATTGGATTGATGTATCGGGTACCGTGCTAGGTGGCAAACGGAGACTTGCTTACACACACGAGCCTAGTTATCTTATAATAAGCATATATATAACTAATTAGCCAAATAATAATGTAACAAAATAATTTGGGACACTTAGGAACATGTAAACACTTTGTATAAGTGTTATAGGTCCTAATGGTTGCATTTAAGTTGCTATGGGACAAGGTTAAAGGGTTTGAAGCTTCCAAAGACCTTGTATAAGAGTTCACCACCCAACAAACCCCACCTTTGGAGTTTACGGCCGTAAACCCATGAGTTTATGGCCGTGAACTCCACACTTGGTGGTTTTGGGCGTTTTAATGTGCTATATTAATCCTAGAATAAGCCTAGCACTTGTGGAATAATTCTTGAAGTAATTTAAGGCCCTATAATGCTCCATAGAGGAGTTTACTGCCTAATGACCATATCCCCTAGAGTTTACGGCCGTAAACTCCTATGGGGTGTTGGTTTTAATTCATTTAAGTCACTTGCACATGTAGGATAGCTTCTATGTTTTTGATTTAGGCTATAGGGGACATTAGACACACATTTGTGCCTTCACTTGGAGTTTACGGCCCAAGAGATGTTCCTTGGCCGTAAAATCCCTTTTAGGGATGATTTTAATGTAATTTACTCCCCATTCAAGTTACAAGTATCAAATGGTAATTGTCTTAAAGCCTTAGGGGTGTTTAGGGTACACTTTGCCCTTGAAAAAGGGGTTTACGGCCCAAGAGCATATCCTTGGCCGTAAACTCCTATAACTAGTTGTTCTTGATTGATTTCTAGCCTCTAATGTTTATACCTAAGGTCCTTAACTAGATACCTAACATAGAAATGAGACTAGGTAGCTTTTAGGCCTTGTTTTGGAGTTTACACCCCCAAGAACGTTCTTGGGCCGTAAGCTCCCGGATCTTTCATTTTAGGCATGTAAATGATGTTATAAAGCATATAACAAGTAATATAACACATCTAGGGAAGTAGACTCACAATCTGGGATGAAAACCCGAAGATCCATCAGAGAGAAAATGGCTTTTCTCTATTTGGAATTGTGAATAATGAATTAATTTAATTCAGAAATCTATTTATAGTCCTAAAATATTTTGACAGAAAATATTTTTATTCTGGAAATTGGACTATAACAATATGAAATTTGGAATGTTCAAATTTCACAAACCCAGGAGCATCCATTCTCCTGATATCTCCTTAAACGTAAACCCTAATGTACACAAACTGATTCGGAAATGTATGAAATTCACTGAAACTGGACTAGCTTCTATTGAATACATAAAGTTCGTACAAATGGAAATTTCGGGTTGTCACAATTATTTTATTCTACGGTTTTATTATTTAAGGTGCATGCATGCATCCTTTGTTTCTAACGCTTTTATTGTTCTTATTATAGTATTGTAAACCCTAGCTCGCCTCTACAGTGGAAGTTCTTAATCGAGCTCTGCTGAGGCATGAGTACTTTTGAATCATAAGCATTATATTGATTCCATCTTGTGTTCTCTGTCTTGTTTGATTTAATTGTTTGTTCTTTGTTGATTTACCTGTGAAAGATCTAAACGATCTAGATATTTTATCTCTTCACTTTGTTTTTACCTTAGCTATGTCTTTGCTTTGTTTAAAAGTTTCATGTAAAGATGATGGCCAATAAGCTAAGGACCATTTTGTCTTTTCTGCTTCCGCAAGGACTTTGATAGGAAGTTCCCTAATAGCTTGTTGTCCCAAAATCACATCTTCCATTAATTTTTCATCATCATTATCTTCGAGAGTATCTACTTCCAAGATTTGTTCATCAGTTAATTCATCTCGGAGTGCGTTTCCTAATGTACTCTCTTTTGTTCTCCGCTCTTGCACGGGAAGTCCTAGCCTTCGATACAAGTACTTGATCAGACTTAAGTTCATCTAATCATTCAAAGACTTTTTGAAAGCTTATGTTGATATACATGGAAAGCAAATCATTTGCATTGGTAGTAGGAGCTTGAGCTTTGAGATGATTGAAGGTTTCATCAAGGATGTGAAACATTTCATCAAACTTGTAGTTCGAAATATGTGACAACCCGATATTTTTATCTAGTAAAGACAATCAATCCAATCAAATGTATGACTTGTTTATGCTATGTTTTAGCATTGTTAAGGGTCTGTTTGAGTGTTGTAAGTCTAGTACATTCAAGGATTGAGTCTAGGGATGTGTAAACTTAACTTTGTTGTGTTGCAATCGAGTTGGAAACTCGATCACAAGGAGTTCACAGCCGCAAACTGGAGTTTACGGCCGTAAACTACATGTTGGCCGTGAACCCCTTCCTTTAAGTATCAATATCCTTCATTTCTTCCTCATTTCTTACATCTTCAATTCAAGAACACTCATTTCTCTCTCAAGTATCATCAAGAACACTTCCATTTCACTTCAAAGTTGTAATTGATTCTTTCATTATTTTTTGATATCCTTCTTGATCTAGTAAAACCCTCTGATTTCATCCATGAATTCATTACTTTTGGTTTAGATCTTCAAGATCATCATCTTTCACCAAGATCACCAAGAACACACACTTGTTCTTAGTCGTCGTGAACCCCTAAGGGCTTCAAAATTGTAACTATCCTTCCATAGTCTTTTTACCAATTAGAAACTCTTGAAGCCTCATGAAACAAACAACCTTTTGGCATGAATAAAGAACCAAAATGCATGAACTTCAAGAGCTTACGGACGTGAACCCTTCATATGGCCGTAAGCCCTTCTTAGTTCATGTGATGGTCGTGAACCATTCAACATATGGGCATAAACCCTCCTTAGACCAAGCCTTGGGCATAAACACTTAAGCGTCTTTGGTCGTGAACACATCTCTGCCGTAAATACACCCTTGTATGGTCGTGAACTCCTTTCAAATAATCATATGTGATTGTAACACTTAATTTCAAGTTCTTCCTAGTACCTAAGGTTGTTACCTTACATAATTAGTTGTTATATACACTAATTGTATGCCTATATATGTGATTATATGTCTAATAGGATCCAATTGTGCTTCGGGACTCCTTTTGGGATCTCAAGCATCCTATATCTGTCTTCCATTCGAATCACTCACTACAGGTGAGTTCATACCCTTAACTTACCTTTTAAATGATTTTAAATGCTTTTATGGGGGGAATACAAGTAGAAAACCATATACTTGTACAATCAATCACATATGATTTATACCTATCAAACAAAAGGATTTTTTATACTTCAAAACTGTGTTATCAAACAAACTATTTCAAAACATTTTACAAATTGACATCAAGTCAATAATAACCATTCAAATGGTTAAAACTCTTTTATAGAATAAAGTCTTTATCATCTTACAAAACTCTTATAAACTTATATATTGACGAAACCATGTCTTTATAGATATAGTTATATAAATAAGGTTGAAAGGGCTCAGGACAGATAACTCGCTTTATTTCCGGTTACTTGTTTGGTTGTGGACTTAGGGTATCGGTTGTTTGTCCGAGTGTCATTTATATCTTAGTTATAAATTATGTATATGTATGTAGATATAAAAGTACTTACAATCAGTTCAACACCTTTGCGTAGCAAAGGTGTACAAACATGAACAATCATTCAATTATTGAGCCTGCTATTAAACTATAATAAATGTAGTTTAGCATAATAATACTTACTATTTTTAGAACAACGAAGCTTTCAAGAGTCAGTTCATACATGAGTCATTTCATACTTACAATAACAAGAATAGAAAGGAACATATCATAACAAGAACAGAAAGAAACATACAATAACAAGAATAGAAAGGAACATACGATAACAGGAACATAAAGGAACAAAAAATAACAAGAAACAAAAAGGAACGTACATCCTTTTATAAGAGCAAGATAATATTAATTTGAAACTACTTCACGGCTTAGCAATATACTTTTTAGGTCGCGTTTTGTAACCTGAGTGTCCTGGAGGGAGAGAGGGCATTGTGTGTATAGATCTATATGGGACTGACAAGCCCGCATCCCGATTGTTCGCAACAGTTTTGCAAGCAGGCCAAGGAGTGAAAAATGTCACATCAGTTTCGACGCCAGAAGGTCGTCGTGTTAAACACTTGTCAATCAGTCTGGTTATAACCACATCACATTTTAACCTTAATTAAACAAATTGGTTTTAAAGTAGTTAGTGCTTCGGTAGTTACTTATTTCAACATTAATGTACACTGTCATTTTCCCAATACATTCATCTAGAGATCTTCTCACATAAACGGTAATGTAAACTATTTTCTGGTAATGATAGTCATACTTGGGAAAAACACTCATTTTTACAAATAAACAAACATACAGAACAGTTGGTTCTTGGTAGAAGACTGCATTACATTATAAGTAGAAAATATAGGATTTTCTAGGAGATACAAACATTTACATCAAACAATTACAAACATTACATCAAACACTTACAAAAAATTTCATCAAACTTATACAAATATTGACACTAAATACTTATGAACTCACCAGCTTAAATGCTGATCTACTATTTCAAAATAACTTGTATTCTCAGGTCACCAGTAAACAGGTACACTAGACCAGGTTTTGAGAAGACGGAGCACATTCGAGACTCGTGTTTTATTTTGATTCATATTTTGGTGTCTTTCAAACTATACACAGAATACACTTGTATTAAATTATACTATTAATTCAATGGATCATGTTGTGCTTGTTTACTATTGTGCATTGTAATGATTTGTCCCTAACCTCCTCCTCCCCCAAACGTTTATGTTGTTCTGGTTTGGGGGTGCGACAGAATATCCAGGTGATGTTGAGTTTCATGAATAACATTGATGAGAACTTCTTGCATAACCATGTTCATGGCGTCTTTGTAACGAATTTCCTTCTCCAACCTCTGAAATTGTTTTTCATGCCGGACGTGAGTTTGCTTGATCAGAGTGTTGGTGGCAGAAATCATGTCATCGTGAACTTTAAGCATTTTGGGGACTGTGGAGATGTGATAATACATGTTTTCCTCGTGGCTTGCTTCGACATCTTCAAGAATGCAACTAAGACGAAGCGAGATAAGTTGATCCATCTGATTAGCTATGTTAAGTTCGGAGGGAGCATCAACTTGGATTTCGGAAAGAGACTTAAGGATAAGTTCGAGTTTGGAATCAAGACGTGTGACTTTATGGTCGAGTTTCGTGTCAAGGCCTTCTAGCTTTAGTTCAAGCTTATCAACTTTGGAGTTTGCTACGATAATGCTATCTCAGAGTTCCAATAAGGCAAAAGGATTTGCAATGTCTTCATTGGAGGATCCTGTGTCCGGGGTGGAACTTTCTAATTTCTTGTCATCTTCATCATCCTTTGGTTGTCTAGGCTTAGAATCATCAATTGGATCATCTTCTATTTGGGTTTAAAAATAGTGCCATCTGAGGTAGTAATAAACACTATCGACACAGTAATTGATAGATATCTTTAGGACATCTAAACAATGAGAAATAGATGGCCTTTTAAGAATCTTAACAGACATGAAGGTATTGTGATTCCTAGTAGCTAGACTAACTGTTTCAAACACTTTCTTCTTGGATTTCTCAAGAAACCTGGAGCTTTGCCTAGACCTTCTATATTTTTTAAGAGCTTTTCTAGCTTTAGACTTTGGATGTATAGTCCATGGATTGTTGAAACGTGGCTTAATTGGCACCAAATTTAACTTTGAGACTATCATCAAGTTGGAGACATAGAAAACAGACGTGATTTCATCATTACTACTAAGTTCTACATAACTATCAAGAGACACCCAAAACGAATTGAATTAGTCCGAGTCATGTATGTTTGTCTCAGGAATGACTTCCTCAATAACACGACTGTTTGGCGGACCAGCGTTCTAAAAATGAACTCTAGTACAACCTATGTTTGGTAAGGATTCCGAAATCTGATTAAGGTCCAAGAATATTAGCGGCGAGAGATGCATGGAATTAGGACATTTAACAGTGATAGGTTTGAACTCAGGAATCAGTGGTTGATATTTGTCAAACATTTCATGAAGAGACGACATTGGTGGGATAGGGAAATCTGATTAAATATAGTTCGGAATGTCTCCCATGAATGTTAAGATTTGAAGTTTCTTCGAAGAACTAGCAATAGATTTTGGAAATTCGCTTCTGAGACTTGGTGCTTTGGACCAAGGGTGACAGAAATTATGTGTCATCGTTTCGTTAGCTGCAAGAACATCAATAGAATTATGCAAAACATCAATTTTCGTATTAAGATGTTTATTATCAATAACCAAGATGTTTCTTTCACTAAGACTAATTTCAATTTTTCATTCAAAATGATACATTTATCCTTAGCCATTACAAGTTCTCTCTATTTAATGATTAAATCTTAAGAATGTGGTTTTCAAAACGTAATCTTAAATGTGTCAAGTCACTATCTAGCTTCTCACCAACTTCTATAGAAGACTCATAGGATTTATGAATAACTATCATATCTAATGGAATTTGAGTTACATAAGGTTCACAAATGGAAAAATCAAAATTATTATCAGTGATAATGGATTTTACCTTTTGGATGGTGCTTCGGCCACGAGGATCATTTATTGCAATGTAGTAGTAGTGTGGCTTAGCATTGTTATCATCAACTTCTCAACTAGAAGAACAATAACCTTCATCACACTCAATTGACTATATAGTCAGTAGATACAAATTCCTTTTAGATTTTTATTCACCCTCATCAAAAAAAGACCAATACCAATCAGCATTCCTCGAAATCGTGGTGACAAATGCCTTTCACTTTCAGAAAGTTCTTGTGATCTACGAGCATAGTTGGCAAAGTGTTTTACCTTTGGTTTTAGAGGAGTTTCATCCAAGCATTCCTTTTCAAATTGGATTTTGAAACCATATTTGTAACATATAATCTTGGGCTTGGCTGGGTTCGGCACTTCCTGAGGTTCCGAGGAGTGAGACGGAATGTTGGGTTGATATGTAGGTGGAATTTCTGTGGGTTTGGTGTAAGTTTGAGGATTGCTTTGGTGCACAGCTTGAAATCGGTTTTGAGGTGCTTTCTGATTGGGATTCTAGGATGTTTGTACTTCGTAGATAGAAGTGAAAACTCTTGCCAGAAAAAATGTTCAGAATCAGCGGCTTCTGGATCAATGTATATATCGTATGGGTGGTTTGGAACAAGTGGGATGGATCAAAAAGGATCGGAAATAGATGGGTTCGGAATTAGTAGATTTACCAAGCTTACTAATGTGAGGGGACTCCTGAAAGTTCACTCAACGTTTGAGCAACGTTGGATTCATGACATTGTAGTTCGTCAAAAAACTGATATACCTTAAGTTTCTTTAGAGATCCATTACTCTGAAGACAATACTTAACATTTCCCTATCCTTTTCCATGTTTGTTGATGAACTTTAGATTATAATAGAGTGAAGTTCGGACTACTCCATCTGCAATCATGTGGTTCACAACAATCTTGTACCGATTTGATGTAGATGCTATAGATTCACCAATAGTTGTAGTGAAAGTGAAAGTAATTTACAATTGTTGTCAAATGCTTATCCTTCACGCTCTCAGACCCATCGAACATTTCTTGAAGTATCCCAAATCTCTTTCACAGATTTGCACAACTTTATGTGCTCAAAGATATAAGGAGGAACACCAATCACCATTTATGAGAAAGCCATTTGATCTACATGAAGCTACTCAAGTTCGGATGAAGTTAGTGGTATTGGTCATTGTTCTTCTTGAACAAGGAGGGTCAAGACATTATCTCTAATCATTTGTCTAACGGGAACATGAGGACCTTCTTTTACTGATCTTCGTATCTCTTCACCTTTTTCCTTAGCAGGAAAAATTTTCTCCATTCTAAATTTCCAGTGACATACTCTTCAAGAACTAGCATTGGGGCACGCGTTGGGAAACCCACACTATTTTCTCTGTGCATGGAATACATTTGTTGAGATTGATTAGAAGTATCTAGTGAAATTAAAATATTAAAGCAGAAGTGGTATATAGAAGAACTTTTATCCAGAACATAAAAATGATTAAGATACCAAGGTAATCTTTAATCAATTATAAGTTGTTCTTATGGATTCAAAGGAAATCCAGCTAGGTTCTAATACTAATTGTGAAAGCAAAAACATCAATGCGGACAATGTTTGAGACTCAAACGTTGAACTAACTTAAGTTCAATATTCGCTACTAATGACAAAGGTCCAGTTAAATCTGGTAAACCAGTCTTGTTTTGAAATTAAGAAGTTCAACAGAGAGCTTAAAGAGATTAAACAATAAGTATAAACAATGTAAAGAGATTCAAGAATAATAAGAATGTTAGAGAGATTGATTGGACTGAATGACTCCTGGTATTAATGTGAAAGAGAATGTCACACACATATATACTAAGGTTATAAGTCCTTAAATAAACAATGAGTGGCAATAAGACAAATCTGAAAGTGCATGGACTAAAATACATATGAAGATCAATAGACTGACACAACCGCTTCTATTGATCTTGTCCCATGTACTATACTATCAAACAATAACTAAAAACAAAATAGTACTACGAACATCAAATGCACATTATAGACTCAAAATAACAAGTTACAAAAGATGCATATGGGACGGAACTTCATTTCAGAATTATCTGCATTTTGGAACACTTCTCACATCGTAAGACTCTTCCTTTGGAATTTCTTTATCTCGGATTGCTAAATGATCACTTTTCATGTATCAACAATATTTATGGTGCATATGAACTTTTTTATGATAACAAGAATATTTAATTTTTATAAATTCAATTAATTATCAATATAGGTCGCCGATGACTCGTAAACCCGATCCACTAACTAGCTAACGAAAAACATTTTTTACTACCTTGATATATATATATATATATATATATATAAATATATATATATATGTATATATATATATATATATATATATATATATATATATATATTGTCGTATGGGAACTCAAATATTGGTAGGGATCGTGATGACAAATTTTGGTCCTAAGATTGGAAAAATAAATTGTTAAGATTTGATTTTATTCATGTAAAACTTTTGCTAGATGAAATGACGTCTTGGTAATTAATTGTAACAATTTGGTAAGCTTGCACAAAAGTTAAGTATTTGGAGGGTACAAAAGGCAAGGCATAAAAAAGATATGGAAATTCCGCCCCTGCTACGCGACATGTGTCCCAACCAACACTCTCCAAACTTGCGCCAAATATGCAACCCTTATTTCTTGGTGGGATTTTTTTTCATCCACTTAGTTTATGCCCATAGGTTTTGTTTTCCTTTTTAAAACAAAAAACTAAAAAAAAAAAAAAAAAACGATGTTCTTAATATTTAATTCTCTACATAATGAGTATAATAATGGAATTTTGGAAATATATTTTCTTTTATTTTTAATATTTAGAAAGAAAGAAACTATGTATTTTTTTTCAAAAATCATGAATAATTAAATGATACTTCTAGTCATTTATGTTGAAAATAGTATGTAACGACCCAAAATTTTGAAAAATTTCATTTTAGTTAAATATTGACAAAAATGTGCAGTTTGGTCATTTGTGATAAAAAAAAATGAGATTATCAAGTTGTGACTTCAGGAAAATGTCCAAGACGAGGTTAAGTCGCTAAGAAGAGGTTACATGAGTAAGTGCTAGAGAAAGAATATATGAGAAGATGTATTTTTGGTCAAAAGGGTAAAAGGTGAATTTATACTTTTTGGGCCTACTTTATGACTTAGTAGATTAAGAGTTGTATTAATTTAGTGAGAAGTGACTTAATAGAGCTATTTAATATTTTCCTAGCTTCGTGTGGATATAAAGATCACTAAAAACAGCTAAGAAATGAAAAAGTTATGTGTGTTTGATGTTGGAAGAAGCAAGAGATAGCACAACCACCACGACGTGGGGATTATTATTCATGGGGGGTCGATTTGGAACTGAGATGGGGTGATTACGATGAAAAAATGGTGCTGAGTGAAGCTAGAGATGATGAATTGCAAGGATTAACATCATTTCATTCTTGATGTAATTATATCTTCCATTTATGAAGCTTTGAGATTTATTGCTGGAATCATTAATTTGGTTAGAGTTCTTGAGTTAATTTGTTTATAACTCTATTACGATGTTACTGAAAGTGTGTATAAGTTATTAACAAGATTTGGAAGTGATTGCCATGGTGAATTCAACCCATTGAGAATTAGGGCTTGAAACCCTAACTAATGATTTTGAGTAATTGATGATTTAGAGTTACATTATAATGAATTAGGTATTATGGAGAGCTTCATTCATGAATTCATTGAGATTTTGAGACACATAATGAAAAGATATATTTTAGCACATTAACTGGTTATTTCTATCTAAAGAGTCATTAAGATCTTAATAGGCTAAGACATGTATTAAGATGCTTGTAAATGTGTATTAATAGGCCTAAGTGCAAAAGATAGATCAAGAAGCATCAATTGACAAAAAGAGATAAATTGGGACAATTAATGTTCACTAACTGATAATTTGAGTTATTACTCTCACTCTTTCTTTATGATTGTTATATGTTTGATTATATGTTTATATGTGTATCTATGAGAATCTTGAAGCACTAAGTGAATGCCATGAAGTTATGAGATGATGGTAGAACATGAAAATACATAGAAATCATGCATCAAAGCATTTATATGTATAATTAGAGTGTGTGTGTATATATATATATATATATATATATATATATATATATATATATGTATATATATATATATATGTGTGTGTGTGTGAGATATTCACAAAGACATGTTGTGGAGCTTGTAATGAGTATAATTCCTTTCGGAACATGTGTATATTTCCTTTAGGAATGAGATTGAGATTCCTTTGGGAATAGGAGTATAGCTCTTACGTAAATGAGATTGAGATTCCTTTAGGAACATGAGTATATTTCCTTCGGGAAGGAGATTAATATTCCTTTAGGAACATGAGTATATTTCCTTCGAGAAGGAGAGTAAGATTCCTTCGAGGACATGCGTATATTTCATTTCGTGAAAAGAGTATAAGACAAAGAAAAGTTGAGATATATAGAATATACGAGAATGAGTAAAGATGAGATATATAGAGAGTATAAGAATGAGAAGAGATGACATATAGAGAGTATACAAGACTGAGTAGGGATGAGATATTTAGCGAGTGTGAGATTAAGTAAAGATGAGATATCTTAAAGTATATGAGATGGAGTAGGGATGAGATATACAGAGAGTATGAGATTTAGTATGGATGGGATATAATCAAGTATATGAGAGTGAGTAGAGATGAGATATATAAAGTCTATGAAACTTAGTAGATATTAGATATAACAAGGTACAAGGGATAGAGAAGAGATAAGACATGCCAGAACATATAAGAGAGACTAGAGACGATATTCAATAGAGTAAAAGAGACGAAGAGAATATGAAACCCTAATTCTTGACTAGATGAATCATGGAGAAACGGGATAAATGTGGCAAAATTGGGTATGAGAAGGAGTAGAGAAGAGATAGAGTTTGAGATATAGTTATGATATGTGCAGAGCATGAGATGAGTTGGATAAGTAACTATAAGAATCGGTATGAAAGAAGAGAAATATAAGAAAATATAGAAAGAATAACTTGTTGGATTAGGTGTCTAAGCCCATAACTATATTTGGTATGTATTTCACCCGATTGTAGCATGGTCCTTTTTGGGTTTCCTTTACCAAAGCAACTTGACTGGATGAATAATGGAGAAGGAGGGTAAATGTGATTTATTAATATATTATATGAATAATAAATTAAAAGAGAAATCATATTATTAAATTAATATTGGTCAAGAATTAGTTTAGAATTAATTTAGTGGTCAAAAGAGGTTAATTGAATTAAGGGGACTGATATTTCAATTATAAGATAATTGCAATATGGCTGTGGAACCCTAAGGATATGGGTGGACGAAATCCTTGTGGAAGCCCACTAGATTTTGTCCATGATAGGTATGCTAGAAGATTCCTATGGGCGGATTAGGGCTTAAGCAACCAGATTAGGTAGTTGACTGAAACCCTAATGCTTCAGCTTCGGAATGTCTCCCAAGAATGTTAAGATTTGAAGTTTCTTCGAAGAACTAGCAATAGATTTCAGAAATTCGCTTCTGAGACCTGGTGCTATGGACCAAGGGTGATAGAAATTATGTGTCATCCTTTTGTTAGCTTCAAGAACATCAATAGAATTATGCAAAACATCAATTTTCATATTAAGACGTTTATTATCAGTAACCAAGATGTTTCTTTCACTAAGACTAATTTCACTTTTTCATTCAAAATAATACATTTATCCTTAGCCATTACAAGTTCTCTCTATTTAATGATTGAATCTTAAGCATGCGGTTTTCAAAACGTAATCTTAGATGTGTCAAGTCACTATCTAGCTTCTCACCAACTTCTATAGAAGACTCAATGGATTTATGAATAACTATCATATCTAATGGAATTTGAGTTACATAAGGTTCATAAATGGACAAATAAAATTTATTATTAGTGATAATGGATTCTACCTGTTGGATGGTGGTTCGGCCACGTGGATCATTTATTGCAATGTAGTAGTAGTGTGGCTCAGCATTGTCATCATCAACTTCTCAACTAGAAGAACAATAACCTTCATCACACTCAATTGACTGTATAGTCACTAGATACAAATCCCTTGTAGATTTTTATTCACCCTCGTCAAAAAAGACCAATACCTATCAACATTCCTCGAAATCGTGGTGACAAATGCCTTTCACTTTCAGAAAGTTCTTGTGCTCTAGGAGCATAGTTGGCAAAGTATTTTACCTTTCATTTTAGAGGAGCTTCATCCAAGCATTCCTTTTCAAATTTTTTTGATACCATATTTGTAACATATAATCTTGGAATTGGCTGGGTTCTGCACTTCGTGAGGTTCCGAGGAGTGAGATGGAATGTTGGGTTGATATGTAGGTGGAATTTTTGTGGGTTTGGTGTAAGTTTGAGGATTGCTTTGGTGCACAGCTTGAAATCGGTTTTGAGGTGCTTTCTGATTGGGATTCGAGGATGTTTGTACTTCATAGATAGAAGTGAAAACTCTTGCCGGAAACAAAGTTCAGAATCAGCGGCTTCTGGATCAATGTATACATCGTACAGGTAGTTTGGAATCGTAGGAATAGGTGCAATAGGTTGAGTGAGCCGTGTAGGTTGAATATGTGACAACCCGAAATTTCCATTCTATACAAACTATATCACTTCAGTAGAAGTTATAGCAGTCACATTTGATTTTCAGACATTCCGCATAAGTTTGAGTAATTCAGGGTTACACTTCAGGAAATATCAGGAGAGTAGGTGCACTAGGGTTTTGTGCAACACTGTTATTCCAACACCCTATTACATAAGAGTTCATTTCAGGAATAAAAATATTTTCTGCCAAAATATTTCAGGACTATAAAAAGAATTCTGAACTAAATTCATTCATTATTCACATTTCCAACTAGAGAAAACCCATTTTTTCTCTCTCGAATCTTTGGGTTTTTATCCCAAATCGTGAGTACCTCTTCCTAGTAAAGTTAGAAAGATTTATATGTGTTTATATCATGATTTAGAAGGCTAAATCACTAGATCTAGGAGTTTACTCCCCAAGGTGTTCTTGGGCGGTAAACTCCCGAAATGAAGGCAAAACCGACCGTTGTGTTATGATAAAGCCTTAGACTCTTATGTATGCATGTTAGGAGCAAGAAAACAACCAAAATCCACCCAAGTTTGGGAGTTTACGGCCCTAGATTATCATAGGCCGTAAACTCCAAATTCAAACACTAAATGGTACTTTTAAGGCTCCTAAAGCCTTAGATAATTACCTAGACTTGTTCCCATTAGATCTAGGGCATTGAACACATCAAAGAACACAAACAAAGGAGAGTTTACGGCCCAAGTGTATCTTAGGCCGTAAACTCCATTGAAATGGAAAAAAGGGTGTTTTTATGACACCTAAAGCCCTAGACCTTTACAAGAAATTGTTACCCACTTAATTGAGGGACCAAACCACATCAAAATCACTTAACAGAGTGAGTTTATGGCCAAGACATGGTTCTTGGGCGGTAAACTCCTAAAAAGGGCACCAAGGTGTGCCTAATGCCTTCATATGCTTGGAATAAAAGTCTAGAACCCATACCACAAGTGCAAAGGACTTGAAAGCATCAAAAACACACCATACTTAGAGTTTACGGCCGTAAAATTTAAGGGGATTTGCCTCAGGGCCGTAAACTCCTATTTGGAGTATTTCTAGACCTTAAACCTTTCCAAGGACTTAGCCACCAAGTTAGAATAATTCTAGAAAGCATTTGGGACTTCAAAACACACCAAACACGCATGTTTGGGAGTTTACGGCCGTAAATTCAAGACTTTACAACCGTAAACTCCATGTGTGTTGGTATATGAGGAGTAAACTCATATATGGGATCCTTTGGAACCCTAAACACAAGTACCTTGACCCACAATAGCTAAGATGCAATCGTTAGGGCCTATAACACTTATATAAAGTGTTTATTTGTGTCTAGGATATCTTAACATTATCAATTAGTGATTTAAGACTAATTGAATGCATATATGTGTGATTATATGTTCATTAGGATCGTAGTGTGTGTACAAGTCCTCGCTTGACACCTAGCAATCCTATACCGTTCAGTTCATCCCAATCACCAACTACAGATGAGTTCATACCCCTAATCAATGTTTTAAAGGATTTTAAATGCTTTAATGGGGGGGCGGGAATACAAGTAGACACAAACATGTTATTAAATCATTGATATGTATTTTATAACTGAGTTTGTCATTTAACAGATTTCACATACTACAAAATGTGATGCATGAAATGGTTTTAAATCTTAAAAACACACTGTTATCAAATGTATTACCTTTGAAATGTATATTAAAATGACCTAAGGTCATGGTTAATCATTGTTCAAAACCCATAAGATGTCTTACAAAACCATTTTACATTCTTGAACTAAACTATGAATGTACACTTATATTGTTATATACGTATTGATGTTATAGTTTACAGCTTTCATTTTGTTCCCACACCCTTGAGTAGTAAGAGTGTATAAACCTACATGATTTACCAATTATAGTTCAGTAAATTATCATAGGGATAATTTGAGGATATCAAACACTACTCCCATTACAAGGAATCATACAAGAGTCAATTCATTCATGAGTCTATACTAGTACATTACCTGATACATGAGTAGTTACATATGTTTACCTGATACATGAATATGTTTACACATACTTACCTGTTACATGGACACACTTACATGATTACCATATAGGAACACTTTTATGTAGGTGCATTATCCTGTATTCACTTACCTGGATACTTGTACTTAGGACTACGAGGATCATTTATTAGTACTTACTGAGTAAATTATCTTTCCTATCTCGGTTCAATGGGATAGCTCGGCAGGACTTACCATTCTGAACCCCACTGATTAGCACCAGTGGTCGATGACCATCTACGGAGGTCTAAGGTTACTACTTATATTAGGTAGATCGATGGGGACTAACCGTTCCTCCCACCTGCTGCTGCTATAGAGGACAATTGGACAATCTTCGGATGTTCATTAGGTTATACTTTTTGCTTATTGCGATGTTGTTTTACTCCTAGTACCCAGCGATGACACTTACATTATTACTTTTCTGGACAACCTTCGGATGTTCATTAGGTTGCATTTTTCGCTTAACGCGATGTTGTGTTGGTCCTAGTACCTAATGACAACACTTACAGTAGTATATTTTCCTGTTTACTTTATTTTCTGATACTTTCACATAAACGAGATGAGTTAGACTAAGTACTTTAATACTAGTCAATAGAAGGAAAAACTATCATTTTACTAACAAAACATTCGGGTCTTGGTAGAAGACTACATTATCATAACAAAACATTCGGGTCTTGGTAGAAGACTACATTGTCATAACAAAACATTCGGGTCTTGGTAGAAGACTACATTGTCATAACAAAACATTCGGGTCTTGGTAGAAGACTACATTGTCATAACAAAACATTCGGGTCTTGGTAGAAGACTACATTGTCATAACAAAACATTCGGGTCTTGCTAGAAGACTACATTGTCATAACTAAACATTCGGGTCTTGGTAGAAGACTACATCTCACACTAATAGAAAATAAGGGATTTTCTAGGGCTTTTCATACTTACATCAACATTTACATTTAAAGGTTTACATAACTTTTAAAAACAACTTTTCAAAGCAAGGCAATGACACTTAAGTACTTATGAATTCACTAGCTTTAAAGCTCATACTCTCTTTCAAAATAAATTGTATTCTCAGGTCATCAGTAAACAGGTACGGTGGCCATGTGTTGAGAAGACGGAGCAGACAAGTCTCGTCTTTTATTTTGATTGTATATTTTTGGTGTCTTATTACAATGAAAGAACACACATGTATTAAAACTTTACTTATAATGAAATGGATGATGTTGTTGCTTGTTATTTATATTACACTGTTGTGATACTGTACATGACGTCCTCCACCCCTGAACGTTTCCGCCGTTCGTGGTTTTGGGGTGTGACAGATTGGTATCAGAGCATTGTTTATAGTGAATATAGTATATCAACCCATAAAAGATATACTAACTATAAATACATGGGGAGTAAAACACTCTGTCTAAGAGTTATACTTTTGAATAATAAAATATTTAACAAAGTATACATGCCTGCATTCATAGTAAAATCAGTGTCACAATGACAAGAACAAAAGTATTACGATTGTTGAATACCACAAGTAAGCCTAGGGATATATGGTCAGTCTTGGGAATGGCATAGCCTGATCAACTATGCTCGTCCTAGGAGTGATTAGCATATGCCCAAGAATGGTTGTGATGTGGCAACAAGTCTAAAAACTTACCAACACAACCGTAAAGAAATACCATAGGGGTATTTGGTCTTACTGTGATTATCTTAGATAGTTCATCTATTTAGCTATTTCTTATATCCCTTTTCTCGCATAGATTAAAATGGCTGGATTTCCCCACGGCGATCCGTACTTCCCGAACCAGGGCGATGATGGTTGGCTAGAGGCAGAACCAGAAGATGATCACCCAATCCCTTTGGATGATCACCATGCTGAGGGTTTTTCCGATAGTTCTGACTCGGAGCCAGAAGTCAACAACCTATCCCCAGCTGCTCAAAACCCAAACCTAAACCCCCGCCCTGTGTTTCGAGGACCCACACCCTTGTGGGCCAATAACTTGACTACGTGGAGTCATGAACAGGGTCAACCCATTCCCTACAATGGAGATCGAAGTTTCTACAACCTCACTGAAGGAGGTTCTGCTGATAGAGTCCTACCAATCATGGTGCGTAGGATTTCTCGAAACACGATCATGGCTCAGGCGTCTATCAATCAAGTTTTGGAAGTTGATGCCAACTCTGGTGTTAACACTGTCCACATTCGCCAATTGGAGTCTGCTCATGAAAGGACTCTGGTCCGCAACGCAAATCTGCAGAGGGAACTTGCTGAAACCCAAGCTGAAATTAGAGAACTTCGAGCTCAACAAGCAAGGTCGGACAGGCGTATAAGGGACATTGAACGTCTACTGTCGGGATCGAGGACTCATGCTAGCAGTTCTCGTCGCCGATAGAATATCGTCAACTCATCTTTTGGATAAAACCTAATTTATGTAAAACTTTGGTCTAATTTCCTATCGGTATAAATATTAGGCCTGTTAGGTCTTGATCTAGTCTTGATTTTGTCAAAATTTTCTATCTTGGTTGATGTAAGGCCTACTTCTAGGCCATTTTTCCCGAACTTGTTACATCTGTAATTCCAGTATTATTGACAGATATCTAATCTTATGGAAATTATTATCCAAATGCTATCTTCTTCAATTAGTCATACTATTCCTTCTGTTGTTGGACTATGGGGATTTAGTCCATGAGACACATTCATAAATCACTTATTCTTATCCATGTCGTCATCTTTTAAACGTATAGTTAAAGATGCCGCCACGCAGGAATCCCAGACGTAACCCTAACAACGAAACACCGATACCACCTCCACCACCTCTCAACCTCCTCAACCACCTAACCCATTCGATGCCAACATGTTCTAGGCAGCTTTCACAGCAGCAATTGCAGCTGCTGTGTCAGCAATCAACGCTCCTGTCCCTAGTGGATCGGGAACAGGTGCACCTCCCTCAAACCACGGCGAAAGCCATGGACACCCTCGGGAATGCACCTACAAGGATTTCACGAACGCCAAACCCCACAGCTTCAATGCAACTGGGGGTGTTATGGTGTTAAGGCAGTGGATCGAGAAGATGGAATCTGTCTTCGAAATCTGCAGATGCCAAGAAGGCAACAAGGTCAAGTTCGCAGCTTGTACCTTCTCTGACAGAGCATTAACATGGTGGAACAGCCATGTTAAGTATCTGACCCTGGTGGTGGCGTATGCCATCCGCTGGGAAAAGTTGAAAGACATGCTGATGAAGGAATACTGTCCTCGAGGCGAAGTACAAAAGCTCGAGCAGGAATTCTGGGGTCTGCAAATGGTTGGATCTGACATCACGACTTACACAAATAGGTTCTGTGATATGGTGAACTTATGCCCTGATATGGTTGCTCTCAAGAGCAAGAAGATCGAAAGGTATATCTGGGGACTATCGCCCCAGATCCAGTCAAGTGTGCTAGCCTCGAGGCCTATCACTTTTGATAGTGCCAAGGAACTGGCACAATCTCTCATCGATCACTGGAAACCTCAGAATCCAACAATCCTTGCATCCGTACCACCGAAGGCCAACAACAACAAGAACGAGTGGAATAAGAGGAAAGGAGGGGCTTCGCAAGGATCCTCCAAGCGACAACAACTTGTGGCAATCAATGTTGCCACAGTTACCCCTGTTGTCCCTACGAACCCCTTACCAGCAAAAACTTATGCTGGATCTCTCCTGAGGTGCAACAAATTCAGCTTCTACCACCGTGGACCTTGCAGGGAGATGCAATGCACCAACTGCAACAGGAAGAGGCACACAGCCCGTTTCTGCCAAACTCCAACAGCTCAGGCCGCCCAAATTCCTAATGTCGGTATAGGCCAAGCCTGCTACGGTTGTGGCGAAGTGGGCCACTACAAGAGGAAGTGACCTAAAGCGGGGATGGTTGGCGGAGTAGGAAGAGTTATGGCCCTAGGCCACGAGGAAGCAGTAGCTGATCCTACGATAGTTACTGGTACATTTCTCCTTGATAACTCATATGCTTACATACTTTTCGATAGTGGAGCAGAGAAAAGCTTCGTAAGTCACAAATTTGCACACCTGCTTAAACAAAAACCACGTACATTAGATCATTCATTCACGGTAGAAATGGCTAACGGGAAAACAGAGAGTGCTAACTGCATATACGTAGGTTGTACTTTAACTTTAGATGGCCATACTTTCAAGATAGATCTTATGCCAGTCCAAATTAAATGTTTCGACGTTATCATCGGTATGGATTGGTTGAGTCTTCTTCATGCTGACATTATGTGCTTCGAAAAAGTAGTTCGTCTTCACCTTCCTAACCACGAAACTTTAATTATCTACAGCAACAAACCTACTACGAGCCTTCGCATCATTTCGTGCATTCAAGCCCAGAAGTGCTTGCGGAAGGAATATCATGCATTCCTCGCACACGTCGTCGATACCAGTCAAGAACTGAAAGACATCCAGAAAATCCCAGAAATACGCGACTTTCCCGACATATTCCCAAAAGAACTTCCCGGTTTACCACCGCAACGCCAAGTCGAGTTCAGAATCAACTTAGTGCCAGGGGCTACCCCTGTAGCCAAATCTCCTTATCGTCTGGCACTGGCTGAGATGCAGGAACTGTCCAGTCAACTTAACGAACTTCTCAAGAAGAGATTCATTAGACCAAGCTTCTCACCATGGGGAGCATCGATTTTTTTTGTCAAGAAGAAAGATGGATCGTTTCGCATGTGCATCGACTATAGAGAACTCAACAAACTTACCATTAAAAATCGTTATCCTTTGCCCCGCATTGACGATTTGTTTGATCAACTTCAAGGAGCCAACTACTTCTCGAAGATAGATCTGCAATCCGGATATCACCAACTACGAGTGTTAGAGGAGGATGTTCCCAAGACAGCCTTCCGAACTCGTTATGGGCACTACGAGTTTGTAGTGATGCCATTCAGATTAACTAATACGCCCGCAGTATTCATGGATCTGATGAATAGGTTATGTCGACCTTACTTGGATCAGTTCGTCATCGTCTTCATTGATGACATACTCATCTACTCTCGAAGTAAGGAGGAGCATAGTCAACATCTCCATAAAATCTTAGAAACATTACGATCGGAGAAGCTCTACGCGAAGTTCTCAAAGTGCGAATTTTGGATTCGGCGAGTCGAATTTTTGGGCCATGTGGTTAGCAAAGAAGGTATACACGTGGACCCCTCCAAAGCCATTGAGAACTGGTCAGCACCGAAGACACCTACCGAAATTCGTCAATTTCTAGGTCTCGCTGGCTACTATCGCAGGTTCATTCAGAACTTCTCTAGCATAGCGAAACCTCTTACAGCCCTGACCCAGAAAGGCGTGGCCTTTGACTGGGAAGAGAAACAGGAAAGGGCATTCCAAACGCTCAAACGAGCCTTGTGCACCGCCTCGATACTATCCCTTCCCGAAGGGATAGAAGACTTCAGTGTCTATTGTGATGCATCCAATCAAGGACTCGGATGTGTTCTGACGCAGCGAGGTAAAGTCATCGCCTTTGCCTCGAGACTGCTGAAGACACATGAGGTTAACTACACAACCCACGATCTTGAACTAGGAGCAGTTGTGTTTGCTCTGAAGATCTAACGACACTACCTGTACGGTGCAAAAAGCACGATCTTTACAGACCATAAGAGTCTGCAACACATTTTCGACCAGAAGGAGCTCAGCATGAGACAACGACGGTAGGTCGAACTACTCAGCGATTACGAATGTGAAATTCGTTATTATCCGGGTAAAGCCAATGTAGTAGCCGACGCCCTAAGTCGGAAAGAATATTCTGGTCGTAGGGTCAAATCTTTGACTCTAACTATCCATTCACACTTGTCCACACAAATAAAGGAGGCTCAGCTCGATGCTTTGAAACCTGAAAACATGGCTGGTGAATCCCTTAGAGGAATGGATAAGAACTTGGAAGTCAAGAGTGGCGGAGCCTTGTACCTCATGGATCAGATCTGGACACCGAAACACGGTGGCTTCAGAGACTTGGTCATGACGGAAGCTCACAACACTCGTTATTCCGTCCACCCGGGTTCAGATAAGATGTATCTGGATCTTAAAAAGCTATACTGGTGGCCTAACATGAAAGCAGATATTGCTACCTTCGTGAGTAAATGCCTTACTTGCGCAAAGGTCAAGGTCGAATACCAGAAACCACCCGGTCTTCTACAACAACCGGAGATACCAAAATGGAAGTGGGAGCGGATCACTATGGACTTCATAACCAAGTTGCCCAAGACGATGGGTAGACTTGATTCCATATGGGTCATCGTCGAGAGACTGACCAAGTCTGCACACTTCCTGCCGATCAAAGAAACAGACAAGATGGAGAAACTTACTAGAACTTACATTAGAGAGATTGTAAGGCTGCATGGTGTTCCTTTATCTATCATCTCAGACCGAGATAGTAGATTCACTTCGAGGTTCTGGCAGTCATTACAAAATTCCCTAGGAACTAGGCTGGACATGAGTACAACCTACCATCCACACACCGACGGGCAAAGTGAGAGAACTATCCAGACCTTAGAAGACATGTTACATGCCTGTGTGATTGACTTTGGAAAATCTTGGGATACCCATTTACCTCTTGTCGAATTTTCCTACAACAACAGTTATCACACAAGCATAAAGGCAGCTCCATTCGAGGCCCTCTATGGCCGAAAGTGCAGATCCCCTCTATGCTGGGCTGAAGTGGGTGATACCCAGTTAGCTAAGGGATGAGTTCCCGAAAGCACTCTCACGGGTCCGGAGATCATTCGGGAAACGACAGAGAAGATCGTTCAAATTCGTGAACGATTGAAAGCCTCTAGAGACCGACAGAAAAGCTACGCTGACAAGCGAAGGAAACCATTGGAATTCCAGGTGGGCGACCGAGTCCTACTGAAGGTCTCACCCTGGAAGGGCTTGATACGCTTTGGAAAGTGTGGGAAGCTCAACCCAAGATACATACGGCCTTTCGAGATTCTCGCGAAAATCGGCCCTGTAGCTTACAAGCTCAATCTACCGCAAGAACTCAGTAACGTACATCCTACCTTCCACGTCTCGAACTTGAAAAAGTGTCTATCCGACGAGACTCTTGTTATTCCACTCGACGAGATCAAGATCAACGAGAGCCTCAACTTCGTGGAGGAACCAATAGAGATCATGGACCGAGGGGTCAAGCAAACCAAACTAAGCCGTATCCCGATAGTGAAGGTGCGCTGGAACGCGAAGCGTGGACCGGAATTCACTTGGGAACATGAGAATCAGATGAAACTAAAATACCCTCACCTTTTCGCTTAGTTATTTGTAACTTCTTATTTGCTTAAATTCTAATTTCAGGACGAAATTACTTCTAATGGGGGGATGATCTGACAACCCGAAATTTCCATTCTGTACAAACTATATCACTTCAGTAGAAGTTATAGCAGTCACAGTTGATTTTCAGACTTTCCGCGT
Organism: Lactuca saligna; assembly: GCF_052625555.1. Lineage (NCBI taxonomy): Eukaryota > Viridiplantae > Streptophyta > Magnoliopsida > Asterales > Asteraceae > Lactuca > Lactuca saligna. The sequence goes on from NC_136417.1 coordinate 74,594,618, forward strand.
AAGTTTGAGTAATTCAGGGTTACACTTCAGGAAATATCAGGAGAGTGGGTGCACTAGGGTTTTGTGCAACACTGTTATTCCCACACTTTATTACATTAGAGTTCATTTCAGGAATAAAAATGTTTTCTGCCAAAATATTTCAGGACTATAAATAGAATTTTGAACTAAATTCCTTCATTATTCACATTTCCAACTAGAGAAAAGCCATTTTCTCTCTCTCGGATCTTCGGGTTTTTATCCCAAATCGTGAGTACCTCTTCCTAGTAAAGTTAGAAAGATTTATATGTGTTTATATCATGATTTAGAAGGCTAAATCACTAGATTTAGGAGTTTACTCCCCAAGGTGTTCTTGGGCGGTAAACTCCCGAAACGAAGCCAAAACCGACCCTTGTGTTGTGATAAAGCCTTAGACTCTTATGTATGCATGTTAGGAGCAAGAAAACAACCAAAATCCGCCCAAGTTTGGGAGTTTACGGCCCTAGATTATCATAGGTCGTAAACTCCAAATTCAAACACTAAATGGTACTTTTAAGGCTCCTAAAGCCTTAGACAATTACCTAGAATTGTTCCCATTAGATCTAGGGCATTGAACACATCAAAGAACACAAACAAAGGAGAGTTTACGGCCCAAGTGTATCTTAGGCCGTAAACTCCATTGAAATGGACAGAAGGGTGTTTTTATGACACCTAAAGCCCTAGACCTTTACAAGAAATTGTTACCCACTTAATTGAGGGACCAAACCACATCAAAATCACTTAACAAAGTGAGTTTACGGCCAAGACATGGTTCTTGGGTCGTAAACTCCTAAAAAGGGCACCAAGGTGTGCCTAATGCCTTCATATGCTTGGAATAAAAGTCTAGAACCCATACCACAAGTGCAAACGACTTGAAAGCATAAAAAACACACCATACTTAGAGTTTACGGCCGTAAACTCTAAGGGGATTTGCCTCAGGGCCGTAAACTCCTATTTGGAGTATTTCTAGACCTTAAACCCTTCCAAGGACTTAGCCACCAAGTTAGAATAGTTCTAGAAAGAATTTGGGACTTCAAAACACACCAAACACGCATGTTTGGTAGTTTACGACCCTAAACTCAAGAGTATACAACCGTAAACTCCATGTGTGTTGGTATATGAGGAGTAAACTCATATATGGGATCCTTTGGAACCCTAAACACAAGTACCTTGTCCCACAATAGCTAAGATGCAATCCTTAGGGCCAATAACACTTATATAAAGTGTTTATTTGTGTCTAGGATATCTTAACATTATCAATTAGTGATTTAAGACTAATTGAATGCATATATGTTTGATTATATGTTCATTAGGATCGTAGTGTGTGTACAAGTCCTCGCTTGACACCTAGCAATCCTATACCGTTCAGTTCATCCCAATCACCAACTACAGGTGAGTTCATACCCCTAATCAATGTTTTAAAGGATTTTAAATGCTTCAATGGGGGGGGGGATACAAGTAGAAACAAACATGTTATTAAATTATTGATATGTATTTTATAACTAAGTTTGTCAATTAACATATTTAACATACTACAAAATGTGATGCATGAAATGGTTTTAAATCTTAAAAACACATTGTTATCAAATGTTTTACCTTTGAAATGTATATTAAAATGACCTCGGGTCATTGTTAATCATTGTTTAAAACCCATAAGATGTCTTACAAAACCATTTTACATTCTTTAACTAAACTATGCATATACACTTTTATTCTTATATATGTATTGATGTTATAGTTTACAGCTTTCATTTTGCTCCCACACCCTTGAGTAGTAAGTGTATAAACCTACATGATTTACCAATTATAGTTCAGTAAATTATCATAGGGATAATTTGAGGATATCAAACATTACTCCTATTACAAGGAATCATACAAGAGTCAGTTCATTCATGAGTCTATACTAGTACATTACCTGATACATGAGTACTTACAGATGTTTACCTGATACATGAATATGTTTACACATACTTACCTGTTACATGGACACACTTACATGATTACCATACAGGAAGACTTTTACATAGGTGCATTATCCTGTATTCACTTACCTGGATACTTGTACTTAGGACTATGAGGATCATTTATTAGTACTTACTGAGTAAATTATCTTTCCTATCTCGGTTTAATGGGATAGCTCGGCGGGACTTACCATTCCGAACCCCACTAATTAGCACCAGTGGTCGATGACCATCTACGGAGGTCTAAGGTTACTACTTATATTAGGTAGATCGATGGGGACTAACCCTTCCTCCCACCTGATGTTGCTACAGAGGCCAATTGGACAATCTTCGGATGTTCATTAGGTTATACTATTTGCTTATTGCGATGTTGTGTTACTCCTAGTACCCAGCGATGACACTTACATTATTACTTTTCTAGACAACCTTCGGATGTTCATTAGGTTGCATTTTTCGCTTAACGCGATGTTGTGTTGGTCCTAGTACCCAATGACAACACTTACAGTAGTACATTTTCCTGTTTACTTTATTTTGTGATACATTCACATAAACGATGAGTTAGACTAAGTACTTTAATACTAGTCAATAGAAGGAAAAACTATCATTTTACTAACAAAACATTCGGGTATTGGTAGAAGACTACATTATCATAACAAAACATTCGGGTCTTGGTAGAAGACTACATTGTCATAACAATACATTTGGGTCTTGGTAGAAGACTACATTGTCATAACAAAACATTCGGGTCTTGGTAGAAGACTACATTGTCATAACAAAACATTCGGGTCTTGCTAGAAGACTACATCTCAAACTGATAGAAAATAAGGGATTTTCTAGGGCTTTTCATACTTACATCAACATTTACATTTAAAGGTTTACATAACTTTTAAAACAGCTTTTCAAAGCAAGGCAATGACACTTAAATACTTATGAATTCACTAGCTTTAAAGCTGATACTCTCTTTCAAAAATAGACAGGTACGGTGGCCATGTTTTGAGAAGACGGAGCAGACAAGTCTCATCTTTTATTTTGATTGTATATTTTTGGTGTCTTATTATAATGAAAGAACACACATGTATTAAAACTTTACATAGAAAGAAATGGATGATCTTGTTGCTTGTTTATTATATTACACTGTTGTGATACTGTACATGACGTCCTCCACCCCTGAACGTTTCCGCTGTTCGTGGTTTTGGGGTGTGACAGAATAGGTGGAACAAGTGGGATGGATCCAAAAGGATCCAAAATAGATTGGTTCGGAATTAGTAGATTGACCGAGCTTACTAATGCAAGAGGACTCCTGAAAGTTCACTCAACGTTTGAGCAACGTAGGATTCATGACCTTGTAGTTCATCAAAAAACTGATATACCAACGTAGGATTCATGACCTTGTAGTTCATCAAAAAACTGATATACCTTAAGTTTCTTTAGAGATCCATTACTCTAAAGACAATACTTAACATTTCCCTATCCTTTTCCAAGTTTGTTGATGAACTTTAGATTATACTTGAGTGAAGTTCGGATTACTCCATCTGCAATCATGTTGTTCACAACAATCTTATACCGATTTGATGTAGTGGCTACAGATTCACCAATAGTTGTAGTGAAAGTGTAAAACTAATTTACAATTGATGTCAAATTCTTATCCTTCATGTTCTCAGACCCATCAAACATTTCTTGAAGTATCCTAAATCTCTTTCACAGATTTGCAGAACTTTATGTGCTCAAAGAGATAAGGAGGAACACCAATCACCATTTATGAGAAAGCCATATGATCTACATGAAGCTACTCAAGTTCGGATGCAGTTGGTGGTATTGGTCATGGTTCTTCTTGAACTACGAGGGTCGAGACATTATCTCTAATCATTTGTCTAACTGGAACAAGAGGACCATCTTTTACTGATCTTCATATCTCTTCACCTTTTTCCATACCAGGAAAAAATTTCTCCATTCTAAATTTCCAGTGATCATACTCTTCAAGAACTAGCATTGGGGCACGCGTTGGGCAACTCACACTATTTTCTCATTGCATGGAATACATTTGTTGAGATCAATTAGAAGCATCTAGTGAAATTAAAATATTAAAGTAGAAGTGGTATATAGAAGAACTTTTATCCAGAACATAAAAATGATTGAGATACCAAGGTAATCTTCAATCAACTATAAGTTGTTCTTATGGATTCAAACGAAATCCAGTTAGGTTCTAATACTAATTGTGAAAGCAAAAACATCAATGCGGACAATGTTTGAGACTCAAACCTTGAACTAACTTAATATCAATATTTGCTACTAATGACAAAGGTCTAGTTAAATCTGGTAAACCAGTCTTGTTTTGAAATTAAGAAGTTCAACAAAGAGCTTAAAGAGATTAAACAATAAGTATGAACAATGTAAAGAGACTCAAGAACAATAAGAATGTTAGAGAGATTGATTGGACTGAATGACTCCTAGTATTGATGTGAAAGAGAATGTCACACACATATATACTAAGGTTATAAGTCCTTAAATAAACAATGAGGGGCAATAAGACAAATCTGAAAGTGCATGGACTAAAATACATATGAAGATCAACAGACTGACACAACCGCTTCTATTGATCTTGTCCCATGTACTATACTATCAAACAATAACTAAAAACAAAATAGTACTAGGAACATCAAATGCACATTATAGACTCAAAATAACAAGTTACAAAAGATGCATATGGGACAAAACTTCATTTCATAATTATCTGCATTTTGGAACACTTCTCACATCGTAAGACTCTTCCTTTGGAATTTCTTTATCTCGGATTGCTAAATGATCACTTTTCATGTATCAATAATATTTATGGTGCATATGAACTTTTTTATGATAACAGGAATATTTAATTTTTATAAATTCAATTAATTAACAATATAGTTCGCCGATGACTCGTAAACCCGATCCACTAACTAGCTAACGAAAAACATTTTTTACTACCTTGATATATATATATATATATATATATATATATATATATATGTAGATATATAGTCGTATTGGAACTCAAATATTGGTAGGGATCGTGATGACAAATTTTGGTCCTAAGATTAGAAAAATAAATTGTTAAGATTTGATTTTATTCATCGTAAAATTTTTGCTAGATGAGATGACGTCTTAGTAATTAATTGTGACAGTTTGGTAAGTTTCCATGAAGGTTATGTATTTATAGGGTACAAAAGGCAAAGCATAAAAAAGATATGTAAATTCTGCCCCTGCTACGCGACATGTGTCCCAACCAACACTGTCCAAACTTGTGCCAAATATCCAACCCTTATTGGTTGGTGGTTTTTTTTTCATCCACTTAGTTTATGCCCATAGGTTTTGTTTTCCATTTTAAAACAAAAAACTGAAAAAAAAAAAAAAAAAAAAAAAAACGATGTTCTTAATATTTAATTCTCTACATAATGAGTATAATAATGGAATTTTGGAAATATATTTTCTTTTATTTTTAATATTTATAAAGAAACTATGAAACTTTTTTCAAAAATCATGAATAATTAAATGATACTTTTAGTCATTTATGTTGAAAATAGTATGTAACAACCCAAAATTTCAAAAGTTGAAAATACATCTTCTCATGAAAATGTCCAAGAAGAGGTTAAGTCGCTAAGAAGAGGTTAAAATTTGTATTAATTTAGTGAGAAGTGACTTAATAGAGCTGTTTAATATTTTCCTAGCTTCGTGTGGAAATAAAGATCACTAAAAACAACTTAGAAATGAAAAAGTTATGTGTGTTTGATGTTGGAAGAAGCTAGAGATCGTACAACCACCACGACGTGGGGATAATTATTCATGGGGGGTCGATTTGGAACTGAGATGGGATGATTACGATGAAAAAATGGTGCTGAGAGAAGCTAGAGATGATGGATTGCAAGGATTAACATCATTTCATTCTTGATGTAATTATATCTTCCATTTATGAAGCTTTGAGATTTATTGCTGGAATCATTAATTTGGTTAGATTTCCTGAGTTAATTTGCTTATAACTCTATTATGATGTTACTGAAAGTGTGTATAAGTTATTAACAAGATTTGGAAGTGATTGCCATGGTGAATTCAACCCATTGAGAATTAGGGCTTGAAACCCTAACTAATGATTTTGAGTAATTGATGATTTAGATTTAGATTATAATGAATTAGGTATTGTGGAGAGCTTCATTCATGAATTGATTGAGATTTTGAGACAGATAATGTAAAGATATAGTTTAGCCCATTAATTGGTTATTTTGATCTAAAAAGTCATTAAGATCTTAATAGGCTAAGACATGTATTAAGATGCTTGTAAATGTGTATTAATGGGCCTAAGTGCAAAAGATAGATCAAGAAGCATCAATTGACAAAAAGAGAAAAATTGGGACAATTAGTGTTCACTAACTGATAATGTGAGTTATTACTCGCACTCTTTCTCTATGATTATTATATGTTTGATTATATGTATATATGTGTATCTATGAGAACCTTGAAGCACAAAATGAATGCCATCAAGTAATGAGATGATGGTAGAACATGAAAATACATAGAAATCATGTATCAAAGCATTTATATGTATAATTAGAGTGTGTGAATATATATATATATATATATATATATATATATATATATATATATATATGAGATATTCACAGAGACATGTTGCGGAGCATGTAATGATTATAATTCCTTTCGGAACATGTGTATACTTCCTTTAGGAATGAGATTGAGATTCCTTTAGGAACATGAGTATATTTCCTTCCGGAAGGAGATTAATATTCCTTCAGGAACATGAGTATATTTCCTCCGAGAAGGAGAGTAAGATTCCTTCGAGGACATGCGTATATTTCATTTCGTGAAAAGAGTATGAGACTAAGAAAAGTGGAGATATATAGAATATACGAGAATGAGTAACGATGAGATATATTGATAGTATAACAATGAGAAGAGATGAGATATAGAGAGTATACAAGATTGAGTAGGGATGAGATGTTTAGAGAGTGTGAGATTAAGTAAAGATGAGATATCGTAAAGTATATGAGACGGAGTAGGGATGAGATACATAGAGAGTATGAGATTTAGTATGGATGGGATACAACAAAGTATATAAGAGTGAGTAGAGATGAGATATTGTGACATCCCCAATTTCTCGGCTAGAAAAGACCGATTTGTTTATGCTTTGTTTTATAAATTAGAGTAATCGTTTAAAGAAAACGGTTCCGAAATTTGTTCCCAAAAATAGATATGATAAAAACTTGTCAAAACATTTCTCAAAGAGAATGTATTTTTATTAAATAATAAAACCTCGGGATGTCATGTTCCGATACAGACACATAAGCATAAACAGAACATACATTCATTTACTCTAATGATTTACATCTCCTTTAATCTCTCAGTGCAAAGCAGCTTCGTATCGATACCTGTGATACAATTAAACTGAGTGGGTCAGGCTTGGGAGCCTGGTGAGCATATAGGGTTTTCAACCCACAATAATATAATTATTATATTTAATCATCAAACAATCAACCCAATTACCCATCCCCGTTATCTTCTTTATTTCATAAGGGTTTACCCTAAGAATCACCTATCCTTTATTAATTCATTCCAAAAATTGGACATTAAGGAATAGACACAAATTCCATTGTTATTTAAGGCACATCTACCAACTTTATCATTTAAGCGCCTCTGCCAAGATTACAACATTCACTATTAGGCGCATCTGCCGACCTTATCCTATAAGCGCATCTGCCAGGATTATCCTATAAGCACATCTGCTAGTATTATGACATTCTCTATTTGGTGCGTCTACCAATATTATTCTTAAGCGCATCTGCTAGTATTATGACATCTCTATTTGGTGCATCTACCAATATTATTCTTAAGCGCATCTGCTAGTATTATGACATCTTTACTTGGTGCATCTACCAATATTATTCTTAAGCGCATCTGCTAGTATTGTGACATCTCTATTTGGTGCATCTACCAATATTATTCTTAAGCGCATCTGCTAGTATTATGAGATCTCTATTTGGTGCATCTACCAATATTATTCTTAAGTGGATCTGCTAGTATTATGACATCTCTATTTGGCGCGTCTTTCATACCTCCTCATTTTATCACATACCAACTATCTCATCTACCCATGTTGTACCCAACATATTCACAGATATAAAATACATATATACAGTTTAACTCATTTAAAAACAATATAAAACGTCCATTCCACAGTCATCTCAAATAAGCAAACAATGTATAAACACATAATACGTATTTCTTAGCAAATACTTCATATCTATACGTTAGAAGAAAGTAACCATGCACTCACACATATAAACAACTTTATATTATACACATAGCACATATTTCATAGCAAATACTTAATATTTATGTGTTAGAAGAAAGTGACCACACACTCACTCATATAAACAACAATATATATACACATAGCACGTATTTTATAAAATACTTCATATCTATGTGTAAGACGAAAGTGACTATACACTCACTTGATCAGAAGATGATCGGACAACACTACGACTTGTAGAAGTAGTATTCTTCGGTGAAACCGGGATCACTTCACACACCGGGTTTCTCGCGGGCAGAGCTTTGGCTCGGAAACTCTTTTCTTCTCGAGATCTTCGGGCTGTGGGACTTGCTTCGGGTCTCGAGGTTGATACCGGAGCTTCGGGGGTACTTCTTTGCACGTAAATCGATGTATTATGGGAGAGAGACGAGAGAATGAGTAACCAAACTCGGTTGTCCCTTCAAATCTATTTATAGGGCAAAACTGGCCTTTTCCACATCGTGAAACCTTTTGCCACGTCGTGGGCTTGGTCGTCACTGCATGCGTCATCGCAAGTTGCATATGGGGGACTCCCGGAGGTGTCAGGAGAATTGTCACGTCGTGGCACTTCTTGCTACGTCGTGGTCTCTGACAGTTTTGGGGTTTCACGCCCCGAACTTTAGAAATTCATAACTTTCGCATACGAACTCCGTTTTCGACGTTCTTTATATCGACGCAAAGGTGAGATTATGCTCTATAACTCTCATTTAGACTCCATTGGCTAATTTTGACTTTATTTTTAATATATTATAATTATATTACTTATATATTATTTTTAGTAGGACGGGACAGGAAAAGTCCGTTATAAACTCATAACTCCTTCATCTCAACTCCGTTTTCGTCTGTCTTTTTATCGTTGGACTACTATCGATGAGATCTTCAATTCTCATTTAGATTGTTTTGGATAAATATCACTCTAACGTAAATTCACTATTTACGTCACGTTGAGTCGTGTCGGTTCTGTCGCGAAACTTCGACAGGTCGTAACTTCTTCGTTATAACTCGGATTTTGGCGTTCTTTATATGCACGGAAACCTTGTGACATATACTACAAATTGGTTAGTATTAATCCTTCTAAATAATCTTCCATAAAAAAGTCATTTTTGACGCCTATCGTCTCTAAATTGACTAGCCCAGATCTACGGGCGTTACAGATATATAAAGTCTATGAAACTTAGTAGAGATTAGATATAACAAGGTACAAGGGATAGAGCAGAGATGAGACATGCCAAAACATATGAGAGAGACTCGAGACGATATTCAATAGAGTATAAGAGACGAAGAGAATATGAAACGTTATGTCATGACTAGATGAATAATGGAGAAACATGATAAATGTGGCAAAATAGGGTATGAGAAAGAGTAGAGAAGAGATAGAGTTTGAGATATAGTTATGATATGTGCAGAGCATGAGATGAGTTGGATAAGTATCTATAAGAATAGCTATGAAAGAAGAGAGATATAAGAAAATATAGAAATAATAACTTGTTGGATTATGTGTCTAAGCCCATAACTATATTTGGTATGTACTTCACCCGATTGTAGCATGGTCCTTTTTGGGTTTCCTTCGCCAAAGCAACTTGATTGGATGAATAATGGAGAAGGAGGATAAATGTGATTTACTAATATATTATATGAATAAGATATTAAAAGATAAATCATATTATTAAATTAATATTGGTCAAGAATTAATTTAGAATTAATTTTGTGATCAAAAGAGGTTAATTGAATTAAGGGGACTGATATTTTAATTATAAGATAATTGCAATATGGCTGTGGAACCCTAAGGGTATGGGTGGACGAAATCCTTGTGGAAGCCCACTAGATTTCGTCCATGATAGGTATTCTGGAAGATTCATATGGCCAGCTTAGGGCTTAAGCAACCAGATTAGGTAGTTGACTAAAACCCTAATTCTTCAGCTATATAAGGGACCCCTTAGCCATCTAAAATTGGCCACTTGAAACCCTAGAAGGACCACCAACTGATTTTGAGTCTCTTCCTCGCTCTCTAAAATTCTCCAGTTGCTATTGGTGTTTGTGATCGATTAGAGGTATTACACTTGTGATACTAAAGCTCTCAAAGGAAAGAATCTTCAAGCTACAATTGAAAGTTAACATTCTTTCCTTTTTCATTATGTTAATTTTGATTTCTATATGGTAGATTAGGGTTTAGAGGCTTTGAATGATTATTGCATGTACAATTAGAAAAACCTAGATCCAAAGATTTTCGTTTTGCATGTGCCCCATAGGATTGTTGATTTGCTCAAAATCCCAACAGTCGTATCAGAGCGTAGGTCGTTTTTTCTATTGTATTTGATGCATAGCTAAATTGTTTAAAGCTAAAAAAGTAAAAAAATCTGCATTTGCCTAATGAAATCGTCGAGTCCCCTAATGAACTCGCCGAGTAAGGGCTACTCGACGAGTCCAGTCTGTGACTCGGCAAGTCGACTCGTCTGTTAGCAGATTTATCGGGATTTTGAATAGAATTGGGTTAGGATAATTACCATAAACATTTTTAACTAGTGACATTCGATTTTTCAATGTGGTATTGATTATCCTCATCCGATTAGAAGATAATTGTTAAATAATAAGATAATTACCTGTTTATATGATAAAATAAATTATTTGTATTATTTAATATGAATTATCTTGCCATGAATTGAATTAGGTCAAATATAGATAATAACAAATTATTTGATTAATTAAATTATTTGAAATTTGAATTAGAAGGTTTTGAAAAGTTTGAAAACTTGCCCTCAAATTTTGGAATTTAAATTTTTTACTAATAGTTTTAATTTTGAAATATTTAAATTCTAAACCCTAGAATTTTGCAAGTTTAAAATTCAACCCTTATACTAATATAATATTATAATATTAATAATTGTATATATATATATATATATATATATATATATATATATATATATGAGATAAGCTAGTCTTACCGTTAGTATGCCTCATTCACGAAGCTGGTCTATAAGGCGTGTTTAAGGAAGCGGCCTATAAAATGACCGCCATTTGGTATCCACTCTTACCCACCACACTCTTGAATAGTGGATGGTCGTTAGTCGAACAGGTAGGACAGGGCAACTAATTCCTCATTATTAAGTATAATGATCTATAAAGTAACTAAATGTTTTTACAAATTCCTAATCTTAGTTACTTTAGGAAAAATGTGAAAATGATGCTATTCCATGAAATTACACTTTGCACTTTGCCAAGTCGTTATTCGAGCGTGTATAGATAACCGGCACACTAATTTGGGACTAACAAGGGTGCCAAAGGGTTGCTTGATGCTTATCATAGATCAATGGAGCGTGTGTTGTTAACCAACAAGATTAGGTGGTAAATAACATCAAGAGTACTAAGTACATGTGCATGGTTATTCACACTTTGTTTGTGATCCTCGGTATCCCAGTCACAAACTTGAAGGGTATATCGAGATTTAAACATCTCATTGAAATGTTCAATGAATCTCAAAATAACCTTAGACTTTCAATTCATTTAAAACTTAATTTGCTTTTTCGTTTTTCATAGTGGAAATTGGTAAATCGTCATTTACTTACCTTCAAATTTTTTGCAATTAGATTACGGCATCCCTTTTCTGAATTGTAAATAATTGTGTTGGGTCCTAGCCCTAAATTTTCATTTGGGTGTTAAATTGGGGATTCTTATCTAATATAAACTTTTTATCTTTTCTTTTTCAGATGTCTACTCCAAAAAACAATGCTTCTGACTCAACCCCTTCTGGCTCATTCTCACTCATGAAGTTGTGTGGGAGGGTGATATTTGATAGGTCCAACTTTAACGTTTGGATCCGCAACATGCACATGGTCACCCGCTATGAGGACAAGGAGTATGTTCTCAATAGGGAGCTGAAGGATATTGACCACAACACTGCTACTCCTGAGGAAATTGCTGCGTACGAAACTCATGAGAGGGATGCTATGATAGTTCATTGCATCATGCTCGCAACAATTACTGCTAAACTCCAAAAGTCCTATGAGGACTACTATCCATTTGAGATGCACTAAGATTTGATGGAAATGCACCATCAGAGTGCTAGGTAGGAAAGGTATGACATCATTGCCATGATAATTAATACGAAAATCAAGGATGGAGAGTCTGTCACAGCTCACTTGAAGAAAATGCAACGATATATGCACTGCTAGCTGAAGTTGAATGTCAACTTTGATGAGGATCCGGCGATAGATATTATTCTACACTCGTTGCCTCCTTGTTACGACTAGTTTCGTATGACCTACGATATGAACAAGGATGAGGTCACTCTTACCAAGCTTCAAAGACTTCTAAGGACTGTTAAGAGTAGCCTAAAAGGAAAATCTATTGCATCTACTCCTACTATTGATGCCCCTATCTTGGCTATTGGGAAAGGAAAAGAAAATAAGAGGAAGGCTCCTTCTAAGAGCCACAAGGGAAAGTCCCATGATGGTACCTCATCAAGTGTAACCGAAGCTGGTAAGGCTGCTCCCTCTTCCAACCTGAAGGATGCAGAATGCTTCTACTGCCACGATAAAGGGAATTGGAAATGAAACTACCCAAAGTACCTGCAAGACATCAAGGATGGGAAGATAAAGCCCACCTTTGCAGGTATTTATACTATGTAACCTAATAACTCATCACATGTTATGCCTTGGGTCCTGGATACATGATGTGGTTTTCACATTTGTTATGATTTTCAGGGTCTAAGAAGAAATAGGGATGTGGAGCATGGGATGATCAACTTGATCATAGGGAATAGTAAAGCATCTCCTGTTACCAGCATTGGAGTTTAATCTTTAGTGCCTAGTTGTGGGTTAGGTTTAGATTTGAATAATTGTTGCTACTCGTCATAAATGACACAAAACATTATTTCAATTCATGGTTTATATAAACAAGGTTTCCAATTTTTGTTTAATAATTAAATTGATTCTATTAATGCTTTCTTTAAAGGTACTTTCTATTTTGAAGCATTGCCTTGTAATTGAATATATGAAACTGTGATGGTTGTAGACAACTAAGGAAATGATGTGTTGCATATCAATTCTTCCAATGGTTTGGACAAAGCATGCTTATGGAATTCTCAATTTGGACATGTCAACAAGAAGCATATAGCCCAACTCCAACATGATGGAGTGCTGGAGTCATTCGACCATAGGGACGATGACACATGAGAGTCTTGTTTACTTGAAAAGATCACCAAGTCACCCTTCATTGCCACTTATGAAAGGGGTGAGGGTTTATTGGATCTCATACATATCGATGTATGTTGGCCCTTTACATCCACCACAAGGGATGTGAACTGCTTCTATGTGACTTTTACTAATGATTATAGCAGATATCGGTACATCTACTTAATCAAGCACAAGTCAGAAACCTTTGAAAAGTTCAAAGAGTTTAAGCAAGAAGTGGAGAATCAACTGGGCAGGAAAATTAAGATACTCCGATCCAATTGAGGAGGTGAGCACCTTAGAATTGAATTCCACGGCGACCTCAAGGAATGCGGAATTGTTTCGCAATTGACAAAACCTAGGACACCACAGTTGAATGGTGTGGCTGAGAGGCGTAATCAAACCTTATTGGACATCGCTCGTTCCATGATGAGTCGAGCTTTGTTACCTATCTCATTTTGGGGGTATACCTTAGAGACTGCCGCCCATATCCTTAATCCAGTCCCAACAAAGAAGGTTGCCAAAACACCTCATGAGATGTGGACAAGGAAAGCTCCCTCGTTAGCACATCTCAAGGTTTGGGATTGCGAGGCTTTCGTAAGACGAGTGACTCACGACAAGCTTGAACCTCGTAGTGAGTGGCGTATTTTCATCAGGTATCTACAGAAGTCCTTTGGATATCTTTTCTATAGACCGAGTGACAATGTTGTCTTCGTTGTGAGGAGAGGGGTTTTCCGAGAGAGAGAACTCATATGCCAAGAGGACAATGGGAGGCATATTCATCTTGAAGAGCTTAAAGAATCAAACAATGAAGGAAACTCTAACACTGGTGCTCAACCCGAGGAGGAAACTCCTGTTGAACCGATTGACGAGTCCTTACCTCTTAGATGTTCTAGTAGAGTTAGTGTTCCAACTGTATTATATGGTTTCCATATAACTGCTGAGGGTGATACGTTTATTACTAATAGTACACTAATAAATTTGGATAAACCGAACAACTACAAGGAAGCTATGGCAGGCCCAAAGTCTACAAAATGCGAAGAGGCTATGGAGAACGAGATTCAGTCCACTTATGACAATTAAGTTTGGAACTTGGTTGACAATGTGGTAGATTGTAAGAAGGTGGGGTGCAAGTGGATCTTCAAGAAGAAGACCGACATTGATGGGAAAGTACACACATATAAGGCACGATTGGTTGTGAAGGGATTTACTCAAACTGCCAGAGTTGACTATGATGAGACCTTCTCACCAGTAGTAAAGATTAAGTATATTTGGGTTATTCTAGCCATAATTGTGTTTCATGATTACGAAATATGGAAGATGAATGTCAAAACCACTTTCTTTATTGGGAGGTTGGCTGAAGATGTTTACATGAGTCTGTTGGGTTTTGAGCATTCTAACACTTCCTAAGTGTATATGCAACCCTAATAACCTTGGATCTATGTTTGCCTAATTACCATGCAAAGTTGAATTCCAAGGTTATATTCCTATCTAGCATACATGGGGAACAACTTTTACTTGAATGAAAGATAGAATAACTTACCTTGTTGTTGCTTATGTTCCTTGAAACCTTGTGAGCCTAGCACCCCAAGTGTGATGCCTCAAATGCTTCACACAACACCAAATGCTCTTGGAAAGACTTTTGAGAGAATGCATACTTCTTGAAATCGGCCTAGCCCTCTTGTTTCCTTAGTGTAGCCGATTTTGGTGGAGAATGAGATCCTTATATAGTGTTGACACATCTAGGGTTACACCATGTAAACCCTAATGTGTCATGACTCTTCATTTCCATGACCCATGGGTTTGTAACTCCCATGGAGCATCCATGGAGCATCCTATGGGTGGCACCCAACTTGATAATCCATGAAGCCTCTTAGCCCACTATACAAGATATGGGTGATTTACATAATCAACCCATATATTTAATTAGTTCTCTTTTGATCACTTAATTAATTCTAAATTAATTATTGATCAAACTAATCAAATAATATTATCAATATATTAGAACTTATAATATATTAATAATCTCCAAGTATTATTTCTCTCATTTAGTCTATCAAATTGCATGGTGCCATGCAACCCAAATGGACCATGCCAGGTCGGGTCAAGTACATACCAGAAATAGTTATGGACTTAGACACCTTATCCAACAGTCTCCCACTTGGATAAGTCTAATAACTATTACTGCAAGTATGACTTCAGGAACCGATCGGCAATCGTAGCTCTTTTCAAGGTTTCTCGGAACTGAGAAGATGATGGTACGCCATTTAAGATAAGTGATCATATAATCCTCTGTTCTAGATATCAGTCGGACAAATACATGGAACAATGTCTTACTTATTGTCCAACAGTTTGTTTCCCGATTTCCGATTTGTTTGACAAAGAACTTAATTGAACACATCAACTTAGTTCTAACCGGGCCCGGTACATAGGTCAAAACAAAATCATCGAGGGGCCCAGATATCAGCTTCTAATCCAAGAAGGAACAGATAAACTTCGACTCATATGTTTGTTCTACCACTCATTGAATTACACACAAGAGCACGATTTATAACATCGAGTTACCAATGCGTTTTCGTACAATCAATGCATAACCAACTTGTAAGTAACAAATCATATCTATAGGTTTGAAGACTTATATGATATTACCGTCTCACGATCACTCGAGACAGAATTCCATGAAGTGATTCCAGTGAGCGTGGGTTGAGTCCAATGCTCAGAACTTATGAGCACTCATGATTGATGTAGCCTTGTCCAAGACCTCTACAACCAAACATGACAGTCTTTATTCATACCTACTTCCGACATATGAACGACTGTGGAGGTTTGATAATATTTTATACCAAACAAAATTATTCTGGAAGTCAAAACATGCAAAAGAAATATAGTAAACGATTGACAAGAGATAGCAACACTTTACTCATAAATAAAACACCTTTTATTCATCATCTAATGTCAATTACACTTTACAAATTTCGAGGTTATCTAACTACTAAATCTAATATCATCCTTCAGCCCTATGCTCCGAGCATGCTGGAGATGCTTAACCCGAGTCAGTCCCTTCGTGAGGGGATCTGCTGGGTTCTCATCCGATGATACCCTCTTTGCCACGAGGAGTCCTTCTTCTATTCGATGTCTAATAAAATGGTATTTTCTATCGATGTGTCTGGATCTCCCGTGATCCCTTGGTTCCTTGGCTAAGGCAACAGCGCTTTCACTATCACAGAAAATTTCCATTGGCTCTTTAATAGCTGGTACAACTCCAAGGTCTCCAATGAAGTTCTTCAGCCATATCGCCTCCTTTGCCACCTCGCTAGATGCAATATACTCTGATTCACAAGTAGAATCTGCCACTGTCTCTTGCTTGGAACTCTTCCAAGAAATTGCTCCTCCATTTAGGGTAAAGACCCAGCCCGACTAAGAGCAGAAATTATCCCTATCAGTCTGGAAGCTAGCATCACTATACCCTACAACTCTCAAGTCATCACTCCCACCGAGGGTAAGGACCCAGTCCTTAGTCCTTCGTAGGTACTTGAGAATATTCTTTACCGCAGTCCAGTGTGCCTTACCAGGGTTCCCCTGAAACCTGCTAACCATGCTCAGGGCAAAAGCTACATCAGGTCGAGTACACGTCATAGAATACATGATCGATCCTACAGCCGAAGCATAAGGTATTCGACTCATTTCTGCTATCTCAGCCTCAGTGCTAGGGCTTTGTGTCTTACTCAATTTGGCGTTACTCTGGATGGGCAACTCTCCTTTCTTGGAGTCCTGCATGCTGAATCTCTTCAGCACCTTATCCAAGTAGGTACTCTGACTAAGTCCAATTAGTCTTTTACTCCGATCTCTCAAGATCCTTATCCCTAAAATATAGGCAGCTTCACCAAGGTCCTTCATAGCGAAACACTTCCCAAGCCAGGACTTTACTTCCTGCAGGGTTGGAATGTCATTTCCTATGAGTAGTATGTCATCCACATACAATACCAAAAAGCTAACTATACTCCCACTAGCCTTGACATACACACAAGATTCATCTTCACTCCTAGAAAAGCCAAATTCCTTGACCTTTTCATCAAAGCAAAGATTCCATCTGCGAGGTTCTTGTTTTAATCCATAGATGGATTTCTCAAGCTTACACACTCTATTAGGGTACTCGCTGCTGACAAAACCTTCTGGCTGACTCATGTAAACATCTTCAGCCAATTTTCCATTAAGGAAAGCGGTTTTGACATCCATTTGCCATATTTCATAGTCATGAAATGCAGCTATGGCTAAGAGAACCCGAATAGACTTAATCTTGGCTACTGGAGAAAAGGTCTCATCATAATCCACTCCAGGAATTTGAGAGAAGCCCTTTGCAACCAGTCTAGCCTTATAAGTGTGTACTTTACCATCCATGTCTGTCTTCTTCTTGAAGATCCATTTGCAACCCACCGTCTTACGACCTGGTACATTTTCAACCAAGTTCCAAACTTGATTGTCATACATGGATTGTATCTCGCTATCCATAGCCTCTTTCCATTTAGCAGACTCGGGGCCTACCATGGCTTCCTCGTAGCTGTTAGGGTCATCTTGACTTACTAGTGTCCCATCACTAATAAGTGTCTCACCTTCTGCAGTAATATGGAATCCATAGTAATGCTCAGGTGCACTCCTAACTCTCGTGGAACGCCTCAGAGGTACAGATTCGTCAATTGGCTCAACAGGAGTTTCCTCCTCAAGTTGAGGGCTAGAGTTTGAAGTTCCTTCACCACTTGACTCTTGAATTTCTTCAAGATCAATTTGCCTCCCACTGTCTCCTTGGCTTATAAATTCTCTCTCTCGAAAGACTCCTCTTCTTGCTACAAAAACCACATTGTCACTAGGTCTGTAGAAGAGGTAACCAAAGGATTGATGTGGGTAGCCGATGAAAATACACCTCTCGCTTCGAGGTTCGAGCTTATGATGAGTCTCGCGTCTCACGAAAGCCTCGCAACCCCAAATCTTGATGTGGTCTAGTTTAGGTACTTTACCAGTCCACATCTTGTGAGGAGTTTTGGCAACTTTCTTTGTAGGGACTAGATTAAGAATATGGGCGGCAGTCTCTAAGGCATACCCCCAGAATGAGATAGGTAGCGAAGCTCGACTCATCATGGAACGAACCATGTCTAACAAGGTTCGATTACGCCTCTCAGCCACACCATTCAACTGCGGTGTCCTGGGAGGTGTCAATTGTGAGACAATCCCACATTCCCTAAGATAGTCGAGGAACTCTGAACTAAGATACTCACCTCCTCGATCGGATCGAAGCATCTTAATGCTCCTGCCCAATTGATTCTCGACTTCCTGTTTAAATTCCTTAAACCTCTCGAAAGTCTCTGACTTATGCTTGATTAAGTAGACATATCCATATCTACTGTAATCATCAGTAAAAGTCAAATAATAACGATTAGCATCCCTTGTGGCATGTTTGAATGGTCCACACACATCCGTGTGTACAAGGTCCAACAAACCTTCACCCCTTTCACACGAGCCTGTGAAGGGTGACTTTGTCATTTTTCCAAGTAAGCATGATTCGCAACTATCATCTGACTTTAGGTCAAACGACTCCAAGAGTCCATCCTTTTGGAGTTGGCCTATGCGTTTCTTGCTTATATGTCCAAGACGACAATGCCATAATGATGCTTTATCCAAGTTATTATTATTAGGAGAATCAATACACAAAACATTATTTCCTGAGTTATCTACAACAGACACAGCTTCATACACAGCATCACAAGGTAATGCTTTAAAATAAAGAACATTATTAAAGAAAGCATTAATCGAACCAACTTCATTATCAAATGAAAAGGTGAAACCTTGTTTGTACAATGCATGAAAGGAAATAATATTTCTTGCCATTTCTGGCGAATAACAACATTTATTCAAATCCAAATTTAACCCACTACTTAGCGATAAAGTATAAACTCCAATCTTGGTGACAGGTGTAACTTTCCTATTCCCCATGATTAAGTTTATTCTTCCTTGCTCCACATTCTCACTTCTTCCTAGTCCCTACAAGTCACAACAAATGTGAATACCATAACTGGTATCAAGGACCCAAGATTTAGAATGGGGTGAGTTATTAGAAATGATAGTGTAAATACCTGCATGGTTGGGTTTGACTTTCCCATCCTTCACATCCTGCTGGTACTTTGGGCAGTTCCGCTTCCAATGAGCCTTTTCATGGCAATAGAAGCATTCAGCCTCTTTTGGGTCAGAAGAGGGAGTGATGAAACCTTTCTTGGTTCCACTTAAAGAAGAGCCATCAAGGGTCCGAGCCTTGGTACCCTTCAAAGATCTCTTTCTCTTCCTCCTTCAACTTTTCCCGATTGCCAAAACCGGAGTTGAGTTTGGAGTACGAGTGATAGCAACCGACTTCCCCTTAAGACCTGATTCTGCGGTCTTGAGAATTCCCTGAAGTTTGCTGAGGGTGACCTCTTCCTTGTTCATGTGATATGTCATGCGGAATTGATCATAGCACGATGGTAAGGAGTGCAAAATGATATCTATTGCAAGCTCCTCAGGGAAGTTCACATTAAGCTTCAGCAACCGATCCACATACCTTGCATTTTCTGCATGTGGCTCGTGACGGATTCCCCATCCTTCATCATGGTTGTTGTCATCGAGCAGATGATTTCGTACCTCTCTTGTCGTTCACTTTGATGGTATCTTTCCATCAAATCTTGGTGCATTTCATAAGGGTAGAAATCTTCATAAGACTTTTGGAGTTCAGCTGTCATTATGGCCAACATGATGCAAGCCACCTTGGTAGCATCTCTTTCATGAGTATGAAAGTCAGCGATCTCCTGGGGAGTTGCAGTGGACTCATCAATTTCCTTAAGCTCCTTGTCAAGGACATATTCTTTGTCCTCGTAGTGGGTAATCATCCTGATGTTTCTGATCCACTCATTGAAGTTGGATCCATCAAAGGTAACTTTCCCACACAAGCTCATAAGAGTAAAGGAGCCATTAGGATTCGAGCTAGAAGCAGCATTGTTTGAAGACATCTGAAGGAAGAGGACAAGATTAGTTTAGATATTAGGAGAGTCCTTAATAAAACACCCAAATGTAATATTAAGGCTAGGATCCAATCACAATATATTATAACTTAGAAGAGGTATGCCGTAATCCAAGCTATAACATATTTGAAAGGTAGGTGAATGACGATTCACCAATTTCCACCACGAAAACCGAAATATTAGATATTAGGTTTTATGATTGGTTCTTAGAAATTCCTAGATTCTTTGAGATTCAATGAACTTTTCAAAGGCATGTTTCAATCTCGAGTGTGCCCTCCATGTTTTGTGATTGGGATACCGAGGATCACAAAACGAGGTGTGAAGTAACCATGCAAATCACTTGGTACCCTTAAAGTTTATCACTCAATCGATGTGCCGGTAAACCACACACGCTCCACCGATACTATAATAAACCTTAAGTCACCCTTTACCTACCTTGTTAAGTCCAAGTTAGTGTGCCGGTTAACCACACACGCTCCACCAATGACTTAATTAAAGTGTAAAGTGTAATTTCATGGATTAGCACCTTATTCACATTTTCCTAAAGTAACTAACATTGGGAATTTAATAAAACATTTAGTTACTTTATAATATTCATCATACTTTTAATGAGAATTTATAAGTCCTTGTCTTACCCGTTCGGCTAACGACCCTCCACCAGTCAAGCAAGCGGTGGGTGAGAGTAGACACCCATTAAGTCACCATTTTATAGGCAACAACCTTATACCCACCTTATAGACCGGCTTCGTGAATGAGGCGTACTAGCTGTAAGACGACTTTGTTCTTATACATATATATATTATTAAATCATAATATAAGTATAAGGGTTGAATTTTAACTTTTAAAATTTTAGGGGTTGGAACTAAAGTTTTAACTTAACTTTACTTGTTCAAAAACTTGAGGGCAAGTTTTGTAACTTTCAAAACTTTTAATTTCTTGTAACTTATGAGTTTAATAGAGTAATAAAATGAAGACTCTTCATTTTCTAACTCTTGTGTTCTTTTAATGGTTTTAATTCAAGAGTGACTCTTGGTTTTCCATAACTTGAGGACAAGTTATGGACTCCATTAAAACACATTATGATCAAGAATTAATCTACCACATAGGTTACAAATAATTCCTATGATCATCTAAAACATCATAAGAACAAGAACATGAATATGAACACATTCATAAATCAAAATTACACTTAAAACTTTGTAATTTTGATAACTAGTTGTTGTAAATGAATTAGAAAGAACATTACACCATCAAAACAAGTTTTCAAGTACCAAAACAGTTTAGGGTAATGTTTCTAGTCCATTTCCAGCAACTAAAGTCGAAATTCTGCAACCTGTCGACCCTACTCGCCGAGTGCATGAACTTACTCGCCGAGTTGGTTGAAGATACACGTGAACTCGACGAGTCCCCCCTATGGACTCGATGAGTCCATTAGTAGACAGCAAGATTTTCGACTTTTTTTCAACTTTTAAGCACAAATAAAAAGCAAACAAGCCTAGGCTCTGATACCACTGTTGGGTTTTGAGCATTCTAACACTTCCTAAGTGTACATGCAACCCTAATAACCTTCGATCTATGTTTGTCTAATTATCATGCAAAGTTGAATTCCAAGGTTATATTCCTATCTAGCATACATGGGGAACAACTTTTACTTGAATGAAAGATAGAATAACTTACCTTGTTGTTGCCTATGTTCCTTGAAACCTTGTTAGCCTAGCACCCCAAGTGTGATGCCTCAAATGCTTCACACAACACCAAATGCTCTTGGAAAGACTTTTTAGAGAATGCACACTTCTTGAAATCGGCCTAGCCCTCTTGTTTCCTTAGTGTAGCCGATTTTGGTGGAGAATGAGATCCTTATATAGTGTTGACACATCTAGGGTTACACCATGTAAACCCTAATGCGTCATGACTCTTCATTTCCATGACCCATGGGTTTGTAACTCCCATGGAGCATCCATGGAGCATCCTATGGGTGGAACCCAACTTGATAATCCATGGAGCCTCTTAGCCCACTATACAAGATATGGGTGATTTACATAATCAACCCATATATTTAATTAGTTCTCTTTTGATCACTTAATTAATTCTAAATTAATTATTGATCAAACTAATCAAATAATATTATCAATATATTAGAACTTATAATATATTAATAATCTCCAAGTATTATTTCTCTCATTTAGTCTATCCAATTGCATGGTGCCATGCAACCCAAATGGACCATGCCGGGTCGGGTCAAGTATATACCAGAAATAGTTATAGACTTAGACACCTTATCCAACACAGTCTGCGTGAGGGATTTGTTGATGTGAAGTACCCTAATAAAGTGTGTAAGCTTGAGAAATCAATTTATGGGTTGAAACAAACGTCTCGTAGATGGAATCTTTGCTTCGATGAGAAAGTCAAAGAGTTTGGCTTTTCGAGAAGCGAAGATGAGTCCTGCATATATGTCAAAGCCAGTGGGAGTATAGTTAGCTTTCTCTTATTGTATGTTGATGACATACTACCCATAGGAAACGACATCCCAACCCTATAGGAGTTTAAATCCTAGCTTGGGAAGTGCTTCGCTATGAAGGGCATCGAAGAAGCTGCTTATATTCTAGGGATAAGGATATTGAGAAATAGGAGTAAAAGAATAATAGGACTTAGTTAGAGTAGATACTTGGATAAAGTGTTGAAACATTTCAGCATGGAGAATTCCAAGAAAGGGGAGTTACCAATCCAAAGCAGACCTAGTTGAGTAAGACTCTAAGCCCTGATGTGGCCTTCACTTTGAGCATGGTCAGCAGATATCAAGGAAACCCTGGTAGAGCAGATTGGACCGTAGTAAAGAACATTTTTAATTACCTACAAAGGACTAAGGAATGGTTCCTTATCATGGGTGGGAGTGATGACTTAAGAGTGTGAGGGTATAGTGACGCTAGTTTTTAGACTGACCGGGATAATTTCCGCTCGCAGTTGGGCTGGGTGTTTACCCTAAACGGAGGAGCAGTGACATGGAAATGTTCATTGCAGGAGACCGTAGCTAATTCAACATGCGAATCAGATTACATAACAGCAAGTGAAGTGTCAAAGGAGGCAATATGGCTAAAGAACTTCATTGGAGACCTTGAAGTTGTACCTGCCATAAAGGAGCCTATGGATTTTTTTTAGATAAAGAAGGTGTGGTTGCCTTGACCAAGGAACCGAGGGATCATGGTAGATCCATGCATATCGACAAAAAATATCATTTCATTAGACATCGGGTAGAAGAGGGACTCCTCGTAGTAAAGAGGGTATCGTCAAAAGACAACCCAGTAGATCCCCTTACGAAGGGACTGAGTAGGGTTAAGCACGTGCAGCACTCTAGGAGCATTGGGCTGAAGGATGATATTAGTTTTAGTGATTAGATAGGTTTTAGAAACTTGTAATAGATAAATTCTAATTAACATTTGATGCTTAAATAAAGGATTATTATTTATGAGTAATCTTACTATCTTGTGTTAATTATTTACTATTGTTTCCCTTTGCATGTTTTAACTTCCTAAATAATAAGATTAATTAAATTATCCACAGTCGATCATATGTTGGAAGTAAGTATGAATCAAGACTGTCATGAATTGGCTTGCAAACTGTCTAAAGCGTTTAGACATAGCAATAGTTTGTTGCAACGTTCATTAGTGCTCCTGAAATAAGATTTGAGTATTGGATTTAACCCGCGCTCACATGAATCACTTCATGGAATTTAATCTTGGGTGATTATGAGACGATAATATCATATAGTCGTCAAACCTAGCTATATGAGTGGTTGTTTACGAGTTGGTTGTGCATTGATAATACGTAAACGCATCAGTAACTTGATGTTATAAAACGTATTGTTGTGTAAGATTTGATGGGTAAATAGTACAAACATATAAGTCGAAGTTTATCTGTTACTCTTATCCTACGAGGTTAAAGTCGATATCTTGGGCCCCTCGATGATTTTTTTTTGACTTATGTGTTGGGCCCAGTCATGACTGAATTGGCGTGTTCAATTAAGTTCTTTGTCAGACAAATCAGAGATCGAGAAAGAAACTGTTGGACAATATGTATGGCTATGTTCCATGTATTTTTCCACACAATATCTTGAGAACGGAGGGCTATACGTTCCCTTATTTAAAGAATGTGTCAGAGTTCGACAGCGGCTATTGAGAGTTATGATTGTTAATCGAATTTTGAAGTCGTACTTGCATTTATAGTTATTAGACTTATCCAAGTGGGAGATTGTTGGATTAGGTGTCTAAAACCATAATTATATGTGGTATGTACTTGACCCCATTGTAACATGGTCCTTTCGGGTTGCCTTTACCAAAGGAACTTTACTGGATAAATAATGGAGAAAGAGGATAAATGTGATTTATTAATATATTATATGAATGATATACTAAAAGAGAAATCATATTATTTAACTAATATTGGTCAAGAATTAATTTAGAGTTAATTTTGTGGTCAAAAGAGGTTAATTGAGTTATGGGGACTGATATTGTAATTATAAGATAATTGTAATACGGGGTGAGGAACCCTAAGGATAGGGGTGGATGAAATCTTTGTGGAAGCCCATTAGATTTCGTCCATGATAGGTATTCTGGAAGATTCGTATGGGCTTCTTAGTGCTTAAGCAACCAAATATGGTATTTAACTGAAACCCTAATTCTTCAGCTATATAAGTGACCCCTTGGGCATCCAAAATTAGCCACTTGAAACCCTATGTGACAACCCGAAGTTTGCTCCATCGCCGTAAACCGTTTCCGCCCATAAAGTTCGTCTTTTTCGAAACGTTTTCGTTAAAATTTTAAATTAAGTCATTATTTTTGAGGCTTCTATTATGATTTAATTGGTACCCAAACACGTTAATAACTCAAGAAAATATTCCAAATTATCAATTAGAAAAGTTGTAGTTTCAACCATATCAAGTAACGGCAAATTAATCGGGTGCGACCAAAAGCCACGTCTAACGTCGGTATCGGGTAGAATTCCACCGTGTCCCAAACTTAGGACCTATTTAAAGCTCAAAAGACTTCATTTGAAGCTTTTACTCTCTCTCACTACTCTCTCTCTCTAACCTCTCTCCTCAAACCAAAGAACTAGGTCCAAAACTCCAATTTAAGGCTCCAAATCCTTGAGGTAACTTCCCTAACTTGTTATTCAACTTCCTTAGCCTTCAAATCCGAATTTAAACTTTGATTTTGGACCTCAAACATGAGTTTACGGCCACGGAGCATGCTTCGGCCGTAAGCACCTGATAAGAGGGTTCTTATGCCTTTAAACCCCTCCAAACCAATTTTGGGACTTAGTTACGACCATATGGCTTACCAATTCGGACTTAGAACACCCTAATCACCATTTTTGAGGAGTAAACATGAGTTTACTGCCCAAGATCATGTTTGGGCTGTAAACTCATCCTCATGGAGAGTAAACTCAAAAATCTAGTGTTTAAAAGCCATGTAAACACACCATTAACCTTGGAATAAAGTCTAGAACCAACCAAAATTAGTTTTGGGACCTTAAACGTGATAAATACCTTCCTTTTGAGTGTTTAAAGCCAGGACTCCCCAAGAACAAGTTCCAGGGCCGTAAACTCCTTTACATAGGTCAAATGGTGCCTAAAATTCATCCCAAGGCTTGGAAAAATAGTTTGAATCACATGTGATTGTCCTAGCTTCACCAAATAAATTAAGGATTGATTATGGGGGAGTTTACGGCCGTAAACTCCATGTTTACTGCCGTAAACTCCAATTAATGGTCCTTAAGTGAGTTTAATCCATTCCAAGGCCCTAGATTAAAACCTAGCGAATTTTCTCAAGTGTTATCATGCCATTTAACACCATAAAACCCCCAACCATGAGTTCACGGCCGTGAACTCATGTGGTTATGGTCTTAGGGCCGAAAACTCCATAAGGATTTTACTCTTGAAGAGTAAACTCATTTCGCAAGTCCCACACATCCTTAGATGTCACCCGGGTCGCTCCAAACGCTTGATTTGAGGTGTTTTCGCATCCTAGAGTAAATAATCATATCTAATTAGTGAATTAAAGTCTAATTAGATACAAATGTGTGTCATTTAACATTACATAGGAACCTCGCGCGTTTTCAAGCCTTGAACGGATGTTTAACATCCAAACCGACACATTCTGCGATTGGTGAGTTCATACCCCTACGCCTTTTTCCGTGTTTTTAAATGTTTTTAGGGGGGGAATAGAAGAAAAATATTAAATGTTTTCAAAACATAAAACTGATATATTTCTATAAATATCTGACTAACCTTTAGATATCTTTACCCCTTATGTATTATGCTGAGCATAAGGGATGTTTTATCGATTATAACTACTTGGATTTCAGTAAAGGAAACAATCAAATTAATCAAATTATTATGGGAATAATTTGGGATCTTTAGTTCTTGCTTTACGAATATATATTTACGTAAAGTTAATAGATCAACTATGTCTTAATCAGTTTATCTCTATTTGATTCAGAATGTATTGCCAGATAATTTCATTGTATTTAACCATTCTATTGTATTATGTACGATTTGTATGTCTGATAACGTCTGAGAACCCCGTGAATAACATGATACCAGCTTGTGAGATTCGTCATCATCCTGGAAGGAGAGCTTGGAATTTGTGGATAGATCTATTCGGGACTGACAATCCCACACCTAAACTGCTAGCTACAGTTAGGCGGGCACGCCTAGGGTGACAAATTCTGGAAATCGTCCGACGTCTGACAAACGTCAAGGAGGTCTCGGTGTCGCATTAGCATGGTTACCCGACTCACAATACGTATTAATATAAGTTTATTCACGGATTGAATTTCATATCTACTTTCTATCTATAGTTCTTATATCTAGTACAGGATGGTAGTCCCATGGTTTTGTATCGTATATCTAGTATGGGATGGTAGTCCCATGGTTTTCAATCTATATCTAGTACGGGATGATAGTCCCATGGTTTTCAATCTATATATAATACGGGATGATAATCCCATGGTTTCGAATCTATATTTAGTACGGGATGATAGTCCCATGGTTTTCAATCTATATCTAGTACGGGATGATAATCCCATGGTTTCGAATCTATATTTAGTACGAGATGATAGTCCCGTGGTTTTCAATCTATATGTAATACGGGATGATAGTCCCATGGTTTTCAATCTATATCTAGTACGGGATGATAATCCCATGGTTTCGAATCTATATTAGTACGGGATGGTAGTCCTATGATTTTCAATCTATATCTACTTATAGTTTTGTGTATATCAAACTATCTTATAACTGGTACGGGATAGTAATCCCATGATTTTCAGTAAATAGTTTTATGTGTAAAACTATACAATGTGTTTCTTAACTAAAACTATACTTTTAGGAAAATGTAGGATTTTCCTGGGATAGCACTTTACATAACCAGAATCGTGTAATAAAATAGTTAACCAAACATTACTCTTAAGAAAATACGGGATTTTCTTGGATTCATAACTTTTTCGGAAAAGCAAAGGAAACTTAAACATTTTTAGAAAAACAAAAATCTTATGAACTCACCAGCTTTATGCTGATTTTCACACTGCTTGTATTCTCAGGTCCGCGTTAGACAGGTACCCAACTATCCTTTTGAAGAAGACGGAGTGTACTGAAGATCTCGTCTTAACTTTTGTTCATATATACCTATGTATAACACTTGTGATACTTTACTTTTGAACAATTGTAAATTTCAATATGTAATGTAATGGTTGTTTACTTTGCTTACTATGTGCATTGGATTCGACACTCAACGTAGAGTCCACCCCAGAACGTTTCCGCCTTCGGTTTCGGGGTGTGACAGATTGGTATCAAAGCCTTTGTTTATATTTTACTAAGTATACCAGACTTTACATGGTATAAGACAATAAAGAATAAGGGGCCTAAGTGCTCTGAACTAAAAGTATACCTCAAATATAAGTATTTTCAAAAGTATAAGAAGTATACCCAACCGTCGAAATTCGTAACTAGAAGTAGAACGAAACATAAGTAAATGGGTGTTGTACGCTGCGGTTAAACCTGGGCAGTTATGTAGTCATGTCTAGGATCAACATAGCCTAGCCAACTATATTCGTTTGAGACACGACCAACATGTGCTTGGGAGTGACTGTGGTGTTCAGCATGCCTAAACAACGAACCGTCATCACAGCGAATCATGAAATACTATGGGAATATTTCTCGAGCCAAATTCTTTGTAGAAATCATAATTCCAGGGTTACTCCTCAATCATTCCTTTAGCGATAATTTACCTGCTTTGATAATTCTTTCCTGCTTTATCACTTAATAGGATTCTATATCTGTCATAATGAGATATCCCTTGTATCATATCTCTTGATTCAATTCAGAGGACTTATGAACCTCTCTTTCCTGATCTTTTTAGATCAAGATGCCTCCAAGAAAAAAACCCACTTCAAAGAATAACAACAGCAACCCTCCGCCACCACCACCTCCTCCTCAATTTGATCTTGTATCACTTCAGGCAGTTATTACTGCCGCAATGACGGCAACCATGTCGCAAATGAACTCCGGTAGTTCAGGGGGTGGCCCCCAACCACAAAACCAAGGAAGTAGCCAGGGACACCGGAAGGAGTGTTCCTATAAAGATTTTATAAACGCGAAACCCACATCCTTCGATGGCACTGGAGGTGTCATTTCCCTAACTCGATTGTTCGAGAAAATTGAATCTATTTTCGAAATTTGTGCTTGCTCTGAATCGGATAAAGTGAAGTTTGCCGCTTGTACCTTCACTGATAAAGCCTTGACTTAGTGGAACGGCCGAGTCAAATCCTTAACTTTACCTGCAGCTAACGACATGGGTTGGGAGGCCATGAAGGATCATCTTCTTGCCGAGTACTGCCCACGGGGCGAGATGCAAAAGTTAGAACATGAACTATGGAATCTAAAGATGCAAGGTTCCGACATAGCCTCTTATACTTCAAGGTTCGATGACGTGGCACTACTCTGCCCGGGAATGGTTACCCCGGAGAGTAAAAAGATTGAGAGATTCATCTGGGGGTTGACCCAGCCAACCAAGGGAAGTGTCTTGGCTGCGAAGCCAGACACCTATGACAGCGCCAAATTTCTTGCGCAAATCCTGATCGATCACGAAGATAACCTCGATGAGGAGACCACCGCTCCTGGGCTAATTAAGGGTAGTGGTCGAAGTAAAAAGGAATTCTGGAACAAGCGGAAGGCCCAAAGTACACAGGGATCGTCCAAGAAATAGCAAACAATAGCAGTCCAAGCTGCTACTGTCCCTGCAACTGTCTCTGCCGTCGGATCCACAGCTCAGACTCCTACCAGTGGATATACCGGTACTCTTCCCTGGTGCGACAACTGCAGCTACCATCATCGTACTCCTGGGCCATGTCGCGAAAGACTCTGCAACAACTGTGGCAAGAAGGGCCACCTTGCTCGAAACTGCAAAAAACCAGCCCAATCAACCAACCAATCATCCGGAGCAGGAATCAGTCCGGCCTGCTATGGTTGCGGCGAATCCGGGCATTTCAAGCGAAACTGCCCCAAGGCAGCAACAACTGGCAACACCGAGAGAGTCCTAGCTATGGGACAAGTTGAGGCAGCCGCCGATCCCACCGTTGGCACAAGTATATATTCTTCCTCGACAACCCTTATACTTGCAAACTTTTTCAATTATATTGTCGAAAGAGAATTTGTTATCTATTCAATCAAACATTATCTTAACCTTAGTTCTCCATTAATAACCGAAATGCCTACCGTCAAGATGTCTATTAACGAGAAAGAGGACGTTAGCGATATATTCATAGGTTGAACCCTTACCCTCGGCGATCATCCTTTTCCCGTCGATCTTATACCAGTTTTTCAATTAAGAACTTTGAAGTATTCATTGGCATGGATTGATTGAGTCTCAATCGTGCTGACATCCTTTGTTCCGAAAAATCTATCCATCTCAACCTTTCCCCTAGTTAAACTCTTATCATCTGAGATGATAAACTTAGTTTCAGCTGTTGTATCATTTTGTACATCAAAACTCAAAATGGCTCCCCCGAAGGGAGTGCCATAAATTCCTAGTTTGTGTGACCATCGAGAAACAAGAAGTTGCATCCCCGAAGTCTGCAATTTTCCTGATATCCTTCCAAAGAGCTTCCGGAAATTTCTCCCGAACGTCAATTAAAGTTTCGCATCGATCAAATTCCTAGAGCAAACCTTGCAGCCAAATCTCCGTATCGATAGACTTCAGCAGAAATGCAGAAGTTACCTAGTCAGCTACAAACCCACGGGAATGATGTTTCCAAAACAGCATTCAGGACCCGATATAGTCACTACGAAGATGTAGTGATACCCTTCGGTCTAACCATTTTCTTTGTCCATGTAGCAATCGAAGAAGGCATGTCACATTCTGAAACGCGTATCCCGAGGTGCATAGAACTTTTCGAAATCCTCATTAGGATCGATTCCGTAGCATACAAACTTCGACTACCCTCAGGACTTAGCAGCATCCATCCGAAATTTCACGTCACTGTCCTTAAGAAATACCTACCCGAAGAAACCCTAGTAATTCCTTTGATGTGACCAAAATCAGCGAAAGTCTGAACCTCATGGAGAAATCAATCGAAATCATAGATCGAGAGATTTAACGTACGAAACAAAACCGTATCCCGATAACGAAGGTTCGCTGGAATGCCATACGAAGACACAAATCCATTAGGAGCGTAAAGATCCAATAAAATTTGAAGTATCCGTATCTCTTTCGAAATCCTTGAGTAGTATTTAAAGTTTGAAATCCGGGACGAAATTCCCTCTAACGGGGGGATAATATGACAACCCGAAGTTTGCTCCATCGCCGTAACCTGTTTCCGCCCATAAAGTTCGTCTTTTTCAACCATATCGAGTAACGGCAACTTAATCGGGTGCGACCAAAAGCCACGCCTAACGTCGGTATCGGGTAGAATTCCACCGTGTCCCGAACTTGGACCTATTTAAAGCTCAAAAGACTTCATTTGAAGCTTTTACTCTCTCTCGCTACTCTCTCTCTAACCTCTCTCCTCAAACCAAAGAACTAGGTCCAAAACTCCAATTAAAGGCTCCAAATCCTTGAGGTAACTTCCCTAACTTGTTATTCAGCTTCCTTAGCATTCACATCCGAATTTAAACTTTGAATTTGGATCTCAAAATGATTTTATGGCCAAGGAGCATGCTTGGGCCGTAAACACCTGATAAGAGTGTTTTTATGCCTTTAAACCCCTCCAAACCAATTTTGGGACTTAGATACGACTATATGGCTTACCAATTCGTACTTAGAACACCCTAATCATCATTTTTGAGGAGTAAACATGAGTTTACTGCCCAAGATCATGCTTGGGCCGTAAAATCATCCTCATGGAGAGTAAACTCAAAAATCTAGTGTTTAAAAGCCATGTAAACACACCATTAACCTTGGAATAAATTCTAGAACCAACCAAAATTAGTTTTGGGACCTTAAACGTGATAAATACCTACTTTTGAGTGTTTACGACCATGACTTCCCCAAGAACAAGTTCCAGGGCCATAAACTCCTTTACATAGGTCAAATGGTGCCTAAAATTCATCCCAAGGCTTGGAAAAATAGTTTGAATCACATGTGATTGTCCTAGCTTCGCCAAATAAATTAAGGATTGAGTATGGGGGAGTTTACGGCTGTAAACTCCATTTTTACTGCCATAAACACCAATAAATGGTCCTTAAGTGAGTTTAATCCATTCCAAGGCCATAGATTAAAACCTAGCTAATTTTCCCAAGTGTTATCATGCCATTTAACACCATAAAACCCCCAACCATGAGTTCACGGCCATGAACTCATGTGGTTATGGTCTTAGGTCCGAAAACTCCATAAGGAGTTTACTCTTGAAGAGTAAACTCATTTCCCAAGTCCCGCACGCCCTTAGATGTCACCCGGGTCGCTCCAAACGCTTGATTTGAGGTGTTTTCGCATCCTAGAGTAAATAATCATATCTAATTAGTGAATTAAAGTCTAATTAGATACAAATGTGTGTCATTTAACATTACATAGGAACCCCGCGCGTTTTCAAGCCTTGAACGGACGTTTAACATCCAAACTGACACATTCCGCGATTGATGAGTTCATACCCCTACGCCTTTTTCCGTGTTTTTCAATGTTTTCAGGGGGGGAATACAAGCAACATATTAAATGTTTTCAAAACATAAAACGGATATATTTCTATAAATATCTGGCTAACCTTTAGATATCTTTACCCCTTATGTATTATGTTGAGCATAAGGGATGTTTTATCGATTATAACTACATCGATTTCAGTAAAGGAAACAATCAAATTAATCAAATTATTATGGGAATAATTTGGGATCTTTAGTTCTTGTTTTACGAATATAGATTTACGTAAAGTTAGTAGATAAACTATGTCTTATTCAGTTAATCTCTATTTGATTCAGAATGTATTGCCAGATAATTTCATTGTATTTAACTATTCTACTGTATTATGTTTCAATACGATTTGTATGTCTGATAATGTTTGAGAACCCCGTGAATAACATGATACTAGCTTGTGAGATTCGTCATCATTATCAGTAAATCCTCCCCGGAAGTGTAACCAGAATCTCCTGGAGGGAGAGCGTGGAATTTGTGGATACATCTATTCGAGACTGACAATCCCACACCTAAACTGCTAGCTACAGTTAGGCGGGCATGCCTGGGGTGACAAATTCTGGAAATCGTCCGACGTCTGACAAACGTCAAGGAGGTCTCGGTGTCGCATTAGCATGGTTACCCGACTCACAATACCTATTAGTATAAGTTTATTCACGGATTGAATTTCATATCTACTTTCTATCTATAGTTCTTATATCTAGTACGGGATGGTAGTCCCATGGTTTTGTATCTTATATCTAGTACGGGATGGTAGTCCCATGGTTTTCAATCTATATTTAGTACGGGATGATAGTCCCATGGTTTTCAATCTATATCTAGTACGGGATGATAATCCCATGGTTTCGAATCTATATTTAGTACGGGATGATAGTCTCATGGTTTTCAATCTATATCTAGTACGGGATGATAATCCCATGGTTTCGAATCTATATTTAGTACAGGATGATAGTCCCATGGTTTTCAATCTATATCTAGTACGGGATGATAGTCCCATGATTTTCAGTAAATAGTTTTATGTGTAAAACTATACGATGTGTTTCTTAACTAAAACTTTACTTTTAGGAAAATATAGGATTTTCCTAGGATAACACTGTACATAACCAGAATCGTGTAATAAAACAATTAACCAAACATTACTCTTAAGAAAATATGGGATTTTCTTGGATTCATAACTTTTTCAGAAAACCAAAGGAAACTTAAACATTTTCAGAAAAACAAACATCTTATGAACTCACCAACTTTATGCTGATTTTCAAACTGCTTGTATTCTCAGGTCCGCGTTAGACAGGTACCCAACTATCCTTTTGGAGAAGACGGAGCGTACTGAAGATCTCGTCTTAACTTTTGTTCATATATACCTATGTATAACACTTGTGATACTTTACTTTTGAACAATTGTAAATTTCAATATGTAATGTAATGGTTGTTTACTTTGCTTACTATGTGCATTGGATTTGATACTCAACGTGGAGTCCGCCTCGGAACGTTTCCACCTTCGGTTTCGGGGTGTGACACCCTAGAAGGATCACCACCCAATTTTGAGCCTCTTCCTCTCTCTCTAATATTCTCCAACTTCTTTTGGTGTTTGTGATCGATTAGAGGTAATACACTTGTGATACTAAAGCTCTCAAAGGCAAGGATCTTCAAGCTACAATTGAAAGGTAACATTCTTACTTGTTTCATTATGTTAGTTTCTACAAGTTTTAGATGATTATTGCATATACAATTAGAAAAACCTAGATCCAAAGCTTTAGTGTTTGCATGTGCACCATAGGATTGTTGTTTTGCTCAAAGCCCAACATAACTCACTAGACACGTTGTGTCTGATACTACAAATACGTTTATGTTTTCCAAGTTCAAGTTCATATGTCAGCAACCATGGTACCAGAGGAGAAACAAGGAACGCAAGAGAAAGATTCAAATAGTCGGATGTTATTATTATGTTCTTCATTTCATGTAAATAGAAATTTTTTCTATAGTGCTCATTCGATTTAACCTGGGATGTAAGAAGTTTTAAATTTTGAGTAAAATTCAACATTTTCAAACTTTGATATTTTTGTAGATTAGATGCTATGAGTTTGTGGATTCTACATAATATGATCCATAATGACATGATTCAAAAATTTTACGTCACAAAAAAAATATTACTAATGTGTTTGTTATCAATAATTTCTAAAGAGCTAAAAATAATTTCATCCAAATATTTTATGATCCATGATTATTATATCTTTGAAGATTAAAAACTAATTAAATAATCCAAAAAATATATTGATCTAATTTTTTTATTTACAAAAACTTCATTTAATTGAATATATTATGCACCAAAATCATATGCTTAGAAAATGCTATGATCCAAACGTTTATTGTCCAAAATGATATTATCCACAAATAGTATGATCTGAAAATAAATATGTTTAATATATTTATGATTCAAAACTTTTATAATTGTTAAACATAAAAACTAGAACCGATATTTAAATAGAAAAACACAAGTAACTTCAAAAGAAATGAAAAACCCACTTATGTAACTTTCCATGGATGTTAGTCACACACACACACACACACACACATATATATATATATATATATATATATATATATATATATATATATAGAGAGAGAGAGAGAGAGAGGTTATATTGAGAATATAAAAAGATTTAGAATGCAAGAAAATTGTTGACAAACCAATATATAGGATCATACTAGAAAATTTACAACTTAATTAAATATGAATAAGTCATTGGTCATTAATTTACTCTTCAAAATCTAACAATATTGATTCCAATTGCTGAAAACAAATTTAATTAATTTTTTATTGTTATTGGTTGATAAAAAAATTCATCAATTTTTTTTATAAAAAAATAACATTCTTTATGTGTAATTTGTTTTCAGACATTATCATTATCATCTATCTATATCTATATTTAAAACATCCAACTCTTTATATTTCCATATAATTACTTAATTTATTAATTTAACTATTTTGTTAGTTATCAACATTATCATAAATGTAAGACTTCTTCGATTATCAATATGATATACTAAATTTGTTGATTTCAATATAGTGTTAAATACATAACTAATATATTAAATAAACGTAAAAATACAGTATAAAAACTAAAACCTAAACTAAAATATCAAATAAAGTTTTAAAAATTTAATGTATATTGTTCAAATAGTTAAAAGTAAAATATTAAATACGATAAATATGAAAATCTTAAATGTAAAAGTCAAATTAAGTAAAAGATGTTGAAAAAACTATTTTTTATAATAACTAAAAGTCAATTAATTTTCTTTAATTAATTTAAAAAAAATAACTAAAAATAACATAAAGCTATAAGTTAAATTACGTTACATTAGAATTATTGGTTGATACTTAAAATAATCCAGGAAGCATTTTCAGATTTGTTAACTTCAATATTGTGTTAAATATATAACCTAAATTAATATATTAAATAAACTTACAAACATAGTCTAAAAATTAAAATCTAAGCTAAACTATCAAAAAAAGTTTTAAAAATTAAGCGTTTATTTTTTAAAATAGTTAAAACTAAAAGTCGAATTAACTAAAAGATGTTAAAAAACTATTTTTAATAATAAGTAAATCCAAATTAAGTTTTTTTTTTAAATTAATTTAAAATAATAATTAAAAATAACATAAAGTTATAAATTATTTTACGTTACATTACAAATAGTGGTTGATAATTTAAAAAATCGAAGAAGTATTTTTTCTTTTACCATATCGTTTTGAAACTCCTAACTCTTCATATTTCCACATAATATCTTTAAGTTATTAACATAAATATGTTGTTAATTATAAACAATATCATAAATTGAAGGCTTCTTGAATTATCAATATT
This sequence comes from Lactuca saligna, assembly GCF_052625555.1. Taxonomy (NCBI): domain Eukaryota; kingdom Viridiplantae; phylum Streptophyta; class Magnoliopsida; order Asterales; family Asteraceae; genus Lactuca; species Lactuca saligna. Next base: position 74,631,175 of record NC_136417.1, read on the forward strand.
GTATATTAAATTGGTTGACCTCCATATAGTGTTAGATACATAACCTAAATTAATATATCAAATAAACTTAAAAATATAGTGTAATGTTTAAAAACTAAATGAATAAAAATCCAACATATGTTTTTTAAAACAGTTGAAATGAAATTACTAAATACGATAAATACAATAACTAAAATTCAATTAAGTTATTTTTAGATTAATTTATATTAATCATAATAGTAATAATAATAATAATAATAATAATAATAATAATAATAATAATAATAATAACAGTTAAAAATAACACAAAATTATAAAATAAATTATGTTACATTACAAATATTTGTTGATAATTTAAATAATATTCATGATGAAATTAAACCATCATAAAAAAAATTAATTTTAATAAATTATAACAATAGTTAATTAAAATATTGAGTACTACAACTATTTTTTTTTTGTGGATAGAGAACTTCCTTAATGAGGGTTCCATGCCTAAATAGTCACTCAATGCAAATATAAGGCTATGCATCATGTCCTGAAGTAGTGCGATAATTTAAATATGGGTCAATAATTTATTCATCATATCTTCCGCATTTCTTTCTAAGTCACCACAACTAATTTTGTACAAACGTAAAGTGTGAGCATAGACCGTTAAATTATTTGATTTTAAAAAGTGTTAAATTATTTATTGTTCAAATTAATTATAACTTTGCATCAACTAAATATTATTATTATTATTTTATGTTTAATAAAACTAACATAAATATTTTCAATAACGTATGATTACCAAAAATTTAACCATATAATTGTTGGATTAGGTGTCTAAATCATAACTATTTCTGGAATGTACTTTACCCGATTAGCATGGTCCATTTCGGTTGCATGGCATTGCAACACTTGGATACACCAAATGAGAGAAAGGATACTAAAGGATTATTAATATATTCTAAGTTCTAATATATTAAAAATATTATTGAATTACTATTGATCAAAGAATTAATTTGTAATTAATTAAGTGATCAAATATAGACTAATTAAATATATGGGTTGATTGTGTAACTAATCTATTCTTATATAGTGGGCTAATGATACATGGTTTGTATGGATTGGGCTAAAACCCATAAGGTGCTCCATGGATAATCCATAGAGGTTACAAACCCATGGATCATGGAATATGAAAAGCCATGACAATTAGGGTTTACATGGTGTAACCCTACTTGTGCCACAACTATACAAGTAGCTCCAAGGCAAGCAAAATCAGCCACTAAGTGAAGAACAAGAGGGCTATCAAATTTTGAGGTGTTAGTGAACTTCTCTCAAGCCTATTCCAACAGTTGTAGTGTTATGTGAGACATTTGACGCATCACACTTGAGGTGCTAGGCTAACAAGGTTTTCAAGGAATCCAAACTACAAAAGGTATGTTCTTCTTCTCGCATTTATGTTTAAAAGTTCCCCATACTATGCTAGATAGGTTAAGAACCTTGGAAAATCAAATTTTCATGTATCATACTAAAACATAGATCCAAGGTTTCTAAGGTTGCATGTACACCTTAAGAGTGTTAGAATGCCCAAAACCCTTTCAGTGGTATCAGAGCCTAGGCTTGTTTGTTTGAAACTTGATGCAAAATTGTGAAAAAAATCAATTTTTCTGCACTTTGCAGCATGAACTCGCCAAGTCCATGGGGGGGGGGGGGGGACTCGACGAGTCCATGACTAAATTTATCCTACTCGTCGAGTAGGTTCGTGCCCTCGATGAGTAGGAGCCCCAAAATGTAGATTTTCGAGTTTTGTTGCTGGAAATGGACTAGAAACATTACCTTAAACTATTTTCGTCTTATAAAACTTCTTTTAGATGGTGTAATGGTTATGTTAATCCATTTTCAATAGCTATTATTAAAATTTCATGTTTTATATGGTTAATTCATGATTCTTGAAATTGTTGATATGCATGTTCATGAACTTATGAGTTTAGAATATCATTGGAATTATTTGTAACTTGCTTTATTTAATTTTTAATCATTATGTGTTTCAATGGAATCCATAATTTGTCCTCAAGTTATGGATTACCGAAAGTCATCCTTTTAAAGTCCATTAAAGAAACACATAGGTTACATAAAATGAAAAATTTATCATTTATCAAACCATTTAACTCATAAGTTATGAAAGATGAAGATTTTTGAAATTTACAAAACATTCCCTCAAGTTCTGGAACGTGTAAAGTCACTTTAAAAACTTTAGTTCCAACCCCTAGAATTTTAAAAGTTAAAAATCAACCCTTATACTTTATAATATCATAAGTTTAATAATAATTATATATGTAAAAGAAAAAGTCGTTTTACCGTTACTAGGCCTCATTCACGAAGTCGGTCTATAAGGAGGTATAGGCTTGCTGCCTACAAAATGACAGCTTAATGGGTGTCTACTCTCACCTACCGCTTCCTTCATTGGTGGAGGGTCGTTAGCCGAACGGATAGGACAAAGAAATCTCCCTTCATTAAAAGTATTAATAATAAATATAAACTAACTAAATGTTTTATAAATTCTCAATCTTAGTTACTTTAGAAAAATGTGAATAAGGTTCTAACCCATGAAATTACACTTTTCACTTTGCTTAAGTTGGTTAGTGGAGCGTGTGTCGTTAACCTGTACACTAGATGGACTTAACAAGGTAGGCAAAGGGTAACTTAATGTTTATCATAGCATTGATGGAGTGCGTGTGGCTAACCGACATATCGATTGAGGGGTAAACATTAAGGATACCAATTAATTTGCATGGTTACTTCACACCTTGTTTTGTGATCCCCGGCATCCCAGTCGCAAAACCTGAAGGACACACTCGAGATTGAAACATGCCATTGAAATGTTCAATAAATCTCAAAGAATCTAGGATTTTCAAAACCAATTAAAACCTATTAATTTATTTCGTTTTTCATGGTGGAAATTGGTGAATCATCATTCATCTACCTTCAAATATTTTATAGCTTGGATTACGGCATCCCTTTTCTAAGTTATAAAATATTGTGTTGGGTCCTTATAACAATCCAATATTTCAAGTCAATGTAACGACCTAAAGTCAAGTATTGTAAACTATTTTGAGATGATAATAAAGATAGAGACATAATGAAATGTTCAAAAATCTCAATGTGAATGTACTAAGTGGTAGATATCGTAACTAGGTTTTCAAAATTATAAAGAACACTAAAATTTGAGTTATAACGAAGAAGTTATGACCAATCGAAGATCCGCAACAAAACCTATAAAACACTGTTAAGCATAAATCGTGAAATTTCAATAAAATAATTTTTAGCCTTAGGTATCTAAATGAAAGTTGTAGATATTATTAAACCGTAAACGTACATAAAAAGCACGTCCAAATCTGACTTCATATGAGAAAGTTGTGATTTTTCTAAGTTTCGGATACAACGGTAGATAGCTAAAAATTCGAAATAGAGATTGAGAGAATTTTAGCCGACACAACCTAAACGAGAACCGTAGATCTTGGCAGTAGTAGTACAACGGTTAAAAAGACAAACAAAAACGGACGTCAGATGAAGAAGTTATGAATTTTTAACGAAGTTTTCCAGTCCTGGCCTGTTAAAATATAATATTAAAAATAAAATTCAAAATTAGCCGATGGAGTCTAAACGAAAGTTGTAGAGCATCATATCACCTACGCGTGGATATAAAGAAAATCAAAATCGGAACTCGTATGCGACAGATATGAATTTCCGAAGTTCAGGACACAAATTCCCACCTTGTCAAATGGCTCACGACGTGAGCCAAGGATGGATAGGATTCCAGGGTGGGGCTGTCAGGAGTCGAGTCAGCAGGTTGATAGGATCGACCTCACGATGTGAGCCACTCCATGCACACGACGTGAGCTCCAAAAATGCACCCTATATAAAGGATGCAAGGGCTCCAAGTTTTATTTGCAACTTCACTACTTTCTCTCCCAAATATCGGACTTCTACCCCCTCGAGACTACCTCGGCGCCTCAGTTAGCCCGAGATTTATGAGAAATCGACTTCTTTCCGGTCGAAGTGCTGCCCGAGCAAAGTATCATTTTCATCAAATCGTCACTTCTACCAGGTGAGTTCATACCCCTATCACTACACTTTTAAATACTTTTAAATGCTTTTAAACACTTTTAGGGGGGGGGGGGCGGGGAATACAAGTAAACACACAGTTAAACTTGTGTGAAAACATCAAGATTTTGCTATACTTTCATACTATTGCATTAACTATCATATGAAGTTGTTAACATGCAAAACATCACACATCACGACTTTACCCTCATGGGATACAATATGTTTTATAAGTAGAAATATGTTTTTTTTATATGTTTGCATACTACATCATACCAAGGGTAACCATTTCAACTATAACATTACATTCATACAGAGAAAATATATATCGTCATTATGCCTTTATCAATATTGTAGAAAGCGTAATCGTTTAGGACATAAACATATACATTTCAAAATACGTGACTTAATTGAGAATATGTAAGTCATTCGTCTTCATCGTACCTATGAAGGTATACAAGAAAGCCCTGTTTTATAACCAGAGTCTCTGCCTGGAGAACGTGATAAGTGTGTATAGATCTATATGAGACTGATGACTCCGGACCCTGACTATTAGCTACAGTCCCCGGGGTGACAAATATCATAATGCTTCGACGCCTGAAGAACGTCGCTATAGGAAAATCCATCATAGTACGTTTATGAAAACTCACATGATAGAAACTTCTTATAGTTTTGTTTACGTATTAACTTACACGTTACAGTCTTGGGCATTTAAGACTGCTTTTCCACTTTAGGAAAATATAGGATTTACTTGGCTCAATATATTCATTTCATACAACTCAATGATTCATAACTCACTTTATAAGAAAATATCGGATTTTTCTGGAAAACAAACGTTAACTTTTGAATGGAATGCATTTACGCAAAATATCTACTTATGAAATCACCAACTTAATTGTTGGCACTTTTTCTTTGAAATAACTTGTATTCTTAGGAAATTGCTAAACACCAGGTTAGTAACTACTTTTAGCGGCTAATGCTCTGGCGTTAGTAACATCTTTTGGAGCATCATATTGTATTTGACTTTTGAAACATGTAATACAACAATCATGTAAACTCTTCAAATATATATTATGGTGGTGTGTACTTTCTTTACTATTCAATTGTTATGATACTATACATGACGTCATCCGCCCTCGAATGTTTATGCCATTCAAGTTTGGGGGTGTGACAGTCCCAACCTTAATATTTCATATTAGGTGTTATATTAAGGACTTAAATCAACTAACTTGAATATCTACCATTGTAGATGTCTGGTTTAGACAACTATGATCTTCCCAAATCTCATGGAAATCATACTTCTCTACCTCCACCTCCTCCATTTATTCTCCCTGACACACAAGCTCGAAGACCTGAAAAATTCAAGGTCACTCAAGCCCTACTACCAGCGAAATGTAAATATGGAAGACCTGTTTGCACTCATGTCTTAGGAATGAAGTCACACATTGACAGGTTGAGAATGTTTGGTGTCGTTGCCCCAAGGAAGTTGGCTATTGACTGGGTTCTTCAGTCACTTCCTGAGTCATATAGTGAGTTCATTAAGAACTACTATGTGCAGATCACGACATAACCCTAATAGATCTATCTTATTTGCTTGTTGATGCTGAGTCAGAAATGATTTGGCGCAATGGTCAAGCAAATATGGATGGAAGGTTTATTTCTCAAACTTCCAGGGACATTGACAATGGTAACATTAGAAGTCCAGAAAAGCTTTCTCTTGCGAATGGAAAGGGATTGGCCTTGGTCAACCCGGTTGACCAAATGGTAATGGGAAAAGCTATGTTCGTGATAGTCCTGTGTACCATTCCCAATGAGTCTATATGTTTTCATTGTCAAGAGAAGGGGCATTGGTTGTGAAACTGCCCTAACTACCTGAAAGATCTAAGATAAAAGGAAAAATCAAAAAGGTTTGACTCAGCTTCGAGATCAACCAAAGGTAAGGAAACTTAAAGAAAGAGTATGTTGCATCTAACCGTGAAGATGGATTTCAATCGCATGGTTCAAATATCGGATTCTTGAGCTACTACTTAGGAATTATGATAGATTGCTAGAAAATATGCAATAGCATAGTTTTCATTTAAAGATGCATTGTAAGGAAAAAGTTTTTTCCGCATTTATAAATAAATAAATTTTGCTTTATTTTATTATATTTCCTTGCAATGGCTTTTTTATGAAAAATTGATGTTTGTATGGTTGTAGCAATAATGGAAATGTGAATTTGATTCTTTCAATTGTGGTAGTGTCTAAATATACCAAATAAAGAAGATTCTCATCAACCAAGTTTTGAATTGGACTGAAACTTGGAATCATGCAAGTTGTAAAGTATGATGAATGAGAATTTTCATCTTTGTAAAATTAAGACTAATTCCTTGTTTACATGTATATGTGTGACAACCCGAAATTTCCATTCGTACGAACATTATCTATTCAATAGAAGCTAGTCCAATTTCAGTGAATTTCAAACTTTTCCGTATAAGTTAGCATACATTAGGGTTTACATTAAAGGAGTTATCAGGAGAGTGGATGCTCATGGGTTTGTGAAACTTGAGCCTTTCAAAACTTCATAATGTTAGAATTAAATTCCGGAATAAAAATATTTTCTGCCAAAATATTTCAGGACTATAAATAGATTTCTAAATTAAATTAATTCATTATTCACATTTCCAACTAGAGAAAAGCCATTTTCTCTCTGACGGATCTTCGGGTTTTCATCCCAAATCGTGAGTCTACTTTCCTAGATGTGTTTTAATACTAGTTATATGCTTAATAACATTGTTTACATGTCTAAAATGCAAGATCCGGGAGTTTACCGCCCAAGAACGTTCTTGGGGAGTAAACTCCAAAATGGAACTTTAAGGCTACCTAGTCCCAATTCCTTGTTAGAAAACTAGTTAAGGACTTATTGTAGGAGCTTTTGAGGCTAGAAAGCATCCAAGAACACATAGCTTTTGGATTTTACGGCCCAAGAGTTTCTTGGACCGTAAACACCATTTTCAAGGGCCAAAGTGAGCCCTAAATGACCCCTAAGGCTTTAGACTTTAACCCTCTAATACTTGTAGCTAATTTGGACACCTAAACACTTCAAAATCATCCCAAAAAGGGAGTTTACGGACAAGAAATACTCTTGGGCCGTAAACTCCAAGTGAAGCACAAAAGTGTGCCTAAAGTCCCCTTTAGCCTTAAACAAAAACCTAGAAGCTATCCTACTTGTGCAAGAGGCCTAAAAGAATTAAAACAAACACCCCATAGGAATTTACGGCCGTAAACTCTAGGGGTTATGGTCTTTAGGCCGTAAAATCCTCAAAGGAGCATTCTAGAGCCTTAAACTACCTAAAGGATTAATCTACCAATGCTAGGCTTACTCTAGGAATCATTTAGCACCTTAATACACCCAAAACCACCAAGGGTGGAGTTCACGGCCGTAAACTCAAGGGTTTACGACCGTAAAATCCAAGGGTGGGGTTTGTTGGGTGGTAAACTCATAATCTAGGTTCTTGGAAGCTTTAAACCCCTTTAGCTTGTCCCATAACAACTTAGATGCAACCATTAGGACCTATAACACTTATACAAAGTGTTTACATGTTCCTAAGTGTCCCAACTTATTTTGTTAAGTTATTATTTGGCTAATTAGTTATATATATGCTCATTATATGATAACTAGGCTCGTGCGTGTGAACAAGTCTCCGTTTGCCACCTAGCACGGTATCCGATACTTCAATCTAATCCACTCACCACAAGTGAGTTCATACCCCTTTAATTCACCTTTGAAATGGCTTTAAATGTTTTAAATACTTTATGGGGGGGGATACAAGTTAAATACTTATAGTTATTGCATCAATCACATGTGATTGCATTAATCACATGTGATTTATAACAAGCAAATCAATGATTTATTCACTGTTCCAACTGTTTATGAAACTGTTTTACTTCAAATTTTTTTACAAACTCTTTTACTTATCAAATGCTTTTATTAAACTTTAGCTTACTACTTATAAATTGCATTCCCATATATGTATAGGTATATAAGCAATGTTTAAAGGGCTTAGGAAGGCCATCCGCCCTATTTCCTTTTTCTCGATTTGGATGTGGTCTGGTGGGATTTCGGGTGACCGTCCGAAGGTCGTTTCAATATTAGTTATATATCAAATATACATATATAGACATAAAAGTACTTCCATATTCACACTTATCAGTACATCATTAGTAAGTTACCATCGGGGTAACACAGGAACATATACAACTATACTAGAAAGAGAACATATACAACTATACTAGAAAGAGAACATATACAACTATACTAGAAAGAGAACATATAAAACTATACTAGAAAGAGAACATATACGTCTATACTAGAACGAGAAACATTACATATACATGAACACATTAACAATTGTGATCCACTGTGTCGGAGCATGCCTTAAATGTCATGGCCCGAGTTGTAGCCAGAATTCTCTTGGAGGGAGAGCGTGAGTTTGCGTATAGATCTATACTGGATTGATTATCCTACACCTTGCTGCTAGCTACAGCCGGACCTGTAGGTCTGCGGGTGCCAAACGTCATTCCGTTATTATGACCATTCATTGTGTCATTGTTACCAGTCGATAGTATGGTGTAATTTATCACATTATACCTTAATATAAATCTGGTTTAAGGTAGTTAGTACAGAAGTAGTTCCTATAATACAAAACTACAGTGCTACAATGATTTACCCATTACATATTTTTAGTGATAACCTCACTTAAACATTAATGTACAAACTATAATTGTTAAATGATAGTTACACTTGGGAAATTACACACTTTTACAACAAACGAGCATACAAAACAGTTAGACCTTGGTAGAAGGCTACTTTAATAGAAAATATAGGTTTTTCTGGGAGATTCAAACTTTTACAAACACTTACTTACATTTTACAAACTTATACATTGAGACAGGTTCAAACGTTTTTTGTTTACAACACACATCTACACTAAAATACTTATGAACTCACCCGCTTAATGCTGATAAAGTCTTTCAAAATAACTTGTATTCTCAGGTCATCAGTAGACAGGTACCGAGGCCAGCTTTTGAGAAGATGGAGCGCATTCAAGACTCCTCATATTATTTTGATTTACATTATTTTGGTGTCTATAACTGTACAGAACACGCTTGTATTAAAATTATATATTTAATGCAATGGATGATGTTGTTTGCTTGTTTACATTTACTGTGTTGTGATACTCTACATGACGTCCTCCGCCCCAGAACGTTTCCGCCGTTCTTGGTTTTGGGGTGTGACAGATTGGTATCAGAGCATTGTTTATAGTGAATCAAGTATATCAACCCATAAAAAATATACTAAACTATAAACCCATTAGGGATTAAAGCACTCTGACCAAGAGTCTATACTTTAAATATTAAAATATTTACTTAAGTATACTAGTCTGCATTCATACTAAAATCAGTGTCACAATGACAAGAACAAAAGTATTATGACTGTTGAATATCACAAGTGAGCTCGAGGATGTATGGTCAGTCTTAGGAATGGCATAGCCTGATCAACTATGCTGGTCCTAGGAGTGATTAGCATATGCCCTAGAATGGTTGTGATGTGTTAACAAGTCTAAAAACTTAGCAACAATACCACAAGAAGATCAGTAGAACTTAAACTTAAAATACTATAGGTGTATTTTGTACTACTATTTACATGTATACTATATTCTTATACCTCTTTTCTTGCGTAGATTTAAATGGCTGGATTCCATCACGGCGACCCGTACTTTCCAAATGAAGGCAATGCAGGGTGGATCGAAGGAGAGCCCGAAGATGAGCATCCAATCCCTTTGGATGATCACCTCGCAGAAGGCTTTTCGTATGGATCTGACTCTGAGCCTGAAGTCAACAACCTACCGCTAGTAGGTCAAGCCCCGAACAACAACCCCCGACCAGCTTTTCCAGGTCCTACTCCCTTGTGGGCAACCAACTTGAATCGCTGGAGTGACGAACAGGGTCAACCCTTACCATACTTTGGGGAGCGAACCTTTTACAACGTCAGCGATGGTGGCTCTACTGATCGAGCTCTGCCTGTCATTATCCGCAGAATAGCTCGTAATGTCGAGCAAGGTCGAGCAGCCATCGACCGGGTCATGGAGATTGATGCCAACTTAGGTGTCAACACAGTCCACATCCGCCATCTTGAAGAAGACATGGAACGAACCCGGAGAACCAATGAAACCCTACAGCAACAGCTGGCTGCCTCCCGAGCTGAGGTCATGGAACTTCGAGCCCGTCAGAGAGCTCATGATCGACACCTTCAGGAGGTGTTTCGTCAAGTGTCAGACCTCAGGGCTCGCCCGAGGAATTCCCATCGCCGTTAGATGATGTCTAGTACATCTCTGTCTTTTGATTAAGGAATAGCCTTGAACATCTGTGCTCTAAGTAGCACTTGTCTTTAAATATTCCTAACTTTCAGTACTCTAATTAGGAATCTAAGAAATGTCAAACTTTCTGTATGGTATGATGTAAGACCTACTGTTAGGTCAATTTTCCCTAAACTTATTACATCAGTAATGCCAGTATGATTGACATCTATCTAATATGTGGGAAAAATCTATACACTTGTGTTTTGCTACTAATATTCCTTGTTGTGATTTCAAACACTCATTCAACTGTTGGGCTATGGTTAGTTAGTCCATGTGTCACTCTCACGTTGCTTACAAATTGATTCTTACCATTTTTCTTATCTCTATAAACTTATAGTTGAAAGATGCCGCCTCGTAAATCTACCAGGAATAACCCTACACCTCCACCGTCTCTGGTCATCGATACTGCAGCCCTGAATGCTGCCGTAGCTGCAGTAGTGGCAACTGCCATGGCTCAGTATCACTCATCCGATGCCAGCATAGGTGGAACCCCTGTTGAATCTATTCCGGTCGAAATCCCTGTGCACTCGAGAGAGTGCTCCTACAAGGATTTCACCAACTGCAAGCCGAAGTCCTTTCATGGCACCGGCGGAGTCATTGCCCTCTCGCAATGGTTCGAGAAGACTGAATCAGTCTTCGAAATCTGTTCCTGCCCTGCTGCGAGCAAAGTCAAATATGCCGCATGCACCTTTGAGGGAAAGGACCTGACGTGGTGGAACAGCCACGTTAAAGCTCTAACTCTCGTCGTAGCCAACGACATGGGCTGGGAAACGATGAAAGACCTTATGAGTGAGGAATACTGCCCGAGGGGCGAAGTCCAGAAATTGGAACAAGAACTTTGGAACCTGACCATGAAGGGCGCCAATGTGATCGCTTACACTGCTCGATTCAGGGAACTGGTGGCCCTCTGCCCCAATATGGTTCCCACTGAGGGGAAAAAGATCGAACGGTACATATGGGGGCTAGTGCCTCCGTATCAGGGGAATGTCCTAGCATCAAACCCCGCTACCTTCGACAGTGCCAAGCGATTGGCACAAAGACTCATTGACCATAGAGTCAAAACCCCTGCAACAACAACAACCCTAGCCATCCCAGAACCCTCCAAACCCGCTGACACAAAGCGGAAATTTTGCGATGAAAAGAAGAAGCAGCGAGCTGCCAAAAAGCAGCAAATTGTGGCAGTGCATGCCGCGATAACCCCTGCTGTTGTAACTGCTCCGATGAAGCATTATGCTGGAAGTTTGCCTAAGTGCAACAAATGCAGCTTCCACCACAACGGCCCCTGCCGTGAAATGCAGTGCTCTAACTGCAATAGGAACGGACACACTCTCCGTTTCTGTAAGTTCCCGGCACAACCGATCACCCAAGTACCCGGCTCTGGCGCGAGCGAGACTTGCTATAGATGTGGCGAGGCAGGCCACTTTAAGAGGGACTGCCCCAAAGTGAGAAATGCTGGAGGAGAAGGGAGGGTACTAGCTATAGGCCACGGGGAAGCCGTTGCTGACCCGACGTGCTGACTGGTATGTTCCTCCTTGATAACTCCTATGCATTCATTCTGTTCGATAGTGGAGCGGAGCGAAGCTTTGTAAACCACAAATTTGCTCGCATGCTTAAGAAACAACCACACACACTTAGGGAACAATTCACCGTAGAAATGGCTAATGGGAAAAACGAAAGTACGAATAGCATATATTTAGGTTGTATCCTAACTCTAGATAACCATTCATTCCCAATCGACCTCATGCCGGTCTCGATAAAAAGCTTCGACGTTATCATCGTCATGGATTAGTTAAGTCTTCATCGCGCCGACATCATGTGCTACGAGAAAGCAGCCCGTCTAAACCTCCCGTCTAACGAAACTCTTATAGTCTACGGTGACAAGCCTGGTGCGAGTCTTTGCATTATATCAAGTATTCAAGCACATAAATATCTGCGCAAAGAATACCATGCATTCCTTGCTCACGTCGTCGACACAAGCCTCGAAACGAAAGAACTAAAGAACATCCCAGTAGTGAGCGACTTCCCCGACATTTCCCCTGAAGAACTACCTGGATTACCTCCGCAACGACAGGTCGAGTTCAGAATCGACTTAGTCCCAGGAGCTACCCCAGTAGCCAAGTCGCCCTACCGTTTAGCACCAGCTGAGATGTAGGAACTCTCTGGTCAACTTAACGAACTGCTCAGCAAGGGCTTTATAAGACGAAGTTTCTCACCTTGGGGAGCACTGGTCTTGTTCGTTAAGAAGAAAGACGGATCATTCCGTATGTGTATCGACTACAGAGAACTCAACAAACTGACGGTCAAGAATCGTTACCCTCTGCCTCGCATAGATGATCTATTCGACCAACTGCAAGGGGCGAACTATTTTTCCAAGATTGATCTGAGATCCGGATATCACCAGTTACGAGTACTAGAGGAGGATGTGCCGAAGACAGCCTTCCAAACTCGTTACGGACACTATGAGTTCGTGGTGATGCCATTCGGATTGACCAATACGCCCGCAGTCTTCATGGATCTGATGAATAGAGTATGCCGACCTTACTTGGATCAATTCGTCATCGTTTTCATTGACGACATCCTGATCTACTCTCGAAGTAAGAAAGAGCATGGCGATCATCTGCGACAAGTTCTAGGAACATTACGAAAGGAGAAACTTTATGCGAAGTTCTCGAAATGTCAATTTTGGATCCGAAGAGTCGAATTCTTAGGACACGTGGTGAGCGAAGAGGGAATCCACGTGGACCCATCCAAAATTAAAGCCATTGAGAACTGGTCAGCACCCAAGATGCCTACAGAAATTCGTCAATTTCTAGGTCTAGTTGGCTACTACCGCAGGTTCATTCAGAACTTCTCCCGAATAGCGAAACCTCTTACGACCCTGACCCAGAAGGGCGTGGCCTTTGACTGGGAAGAGAAACAAGAGAGGCATTCCAAACTCTCAAGCGAGCCTTGTGCACCGCGCCAATACTATCCCTTCCCGAATGGATAGATGACTTCGTAGTCTATTGCGATGCATCGAATCAAGGGCTCCGGTGTGTTCTGATGCAGCGAGGTAAGGTCATCGCCTACGCCTCGAGACAGTTGAAGACACACGAGGTTAACTACACGACCCACGATCTTGAACTAGGAGCAGTGGTGTTTGCTCTGAAGATCTGGAGACATTACCTGTATGGAACGAAGAGCACTATCTTTACCGACCACAAGAGTTTACAACATATTTTCAATCAGAAGGAGCTCAACATGAGACAACGACGGTGGGTCAAGCTACTCAGTGACTACGAATGCGATATTCGTTATCATCCGGGTAAAGCCAACGTAGTAGCAGACGCCCTAAGTCGGAAGGAATATTCTGGTCGCAAAGTCAAGTCATTGTCAATAACCATCCATTCACACTTGTCTAAGCAAATTCAGGAGGCCCAACTTGAGGCCATGAAGCCTGAAAATGTGACGAGTGAATCGCTTAGAGGAATGGACAAGAATTTAGAAGCCAAGGGTGACGGAGCTTTATATTTCATGAACCGGATCTGGACACCGAAGCACGGTGGTTTCCGAGACTTAGTCATGACCGAGGCGCACAACACTCGGTATTCCGTCCACCCAGGTTGAGATAAGATGTATCTGGATCTTAAAAAGCTATACTGGTGGCCTAATATGAAAGCAGAGATTGCTACCTTCGTAAGTAAATGCCTTACTTGCGCAAAGGTTAAGGTCGAGTACCAGAAGCCCTCTGGTTTACTGCAACAACCAGAGATTCCAGAATGGAAGTGGGAGCGGATCACTATGGATTTCATAACCAAGTTTCCCAAGACAACGGGTGGACTTGACACCATATGGGTCAGCGTCGATAGATTGACCAAGTCTGCACACTTCCTGCCTATCAAAGAAACTGACAAGATGGAGAAACTTACGAGAACATACATTAGGGAAATCGTGCGATTACATGGTGTACCTATGTCCATTATCTCCGATAGAGATCGTAGGTTCACCTCAAGATTCTGGCAATCACTGCAACATTCCCTAGGAACAAGGCTGGACATGAGCACAACCTACCATCCATAGACTGACGGACAGATTGAGAGGACCATCCAAACACTGGAAGATATGTTGCGATCCTGTGTGATTGACTTTGGAAAGGCATGGGATACTCATTTACCCCTTGTCGAGTTTTCCTATAATAACAGTTATCACACGAGCATCAAGGTTGCTCCATTTGAAGCTCTCTATGGCCGAAAGTGCAGATCCCCTCTGTGCTGGGCTGAGGTGGGTGATACACAATTAGCCAGGGGGCAAGCTTCTGACAGTACTCTCACCGGTCCGGAAATCATTCGGGAAACGACAGAGAAAATCGTTCAGATCCGTGAACGATTGAAAGCCTCTAGAGACCGACATAAGAGCTACGCTGATAAACGAAGGAAACCTTCGGAATTTCAGGTGGGAGACCGAGTCCTTCTCAAAGTCTCATCCTGGAAAGGCGTGATACGCTTTGGCAAGCGTGGGAAGCTTAATCCGAGGTACATAGGGCCTTTCGAGATTCTTGCAAGAGTAGGCCCCGTAGCATACAAACTCGATCTACCCGACACACTTCGTAACGTACATTCTACATTCCACGTATCTAACCTGAAAAAGTGTCTGTCCGACGAGACTCTTGTAATCCCACTCGACGAGATCGAGATCAACGAGAGCCTCAACTTCGTGGAAGAACTAGTAGAGATCATGGACCGTGAGGTCAAGCAGACGAAGCAAAGCCGTATCCCTATAGTGAAGCTTCGCTGGAACGCCAAGCGAGGACCGGAATTCACTTGGGAACGCGAGGATTAGATAAAACTGAAGTACCCTCATCTTTTCGCTTAATTGTTTGTAACTTCATATTTGCTTAAATTCTAATTTTGGGACGAAAATCCTTCTAACGGGGGGATGATGTGACAACTTGAAATTTCCATTCGTACGAACATTATCTATTCAATAGAAGCTAGTCTAGTTTCAGTGAATTTCAAACTTTTCCGTATAAGTTAGCGTACACTAGGGTTTACATTAAAGGAGTTATCAGGAGAGTGATGCTCATGGGTTTGTGAAACTTGAGCCTTTCAAAACTTCATAATGTTAGAATTAAATTCCAGAATAAAAATATTTTCTGCCAAAATATTTCAGGACTATGAATAGATTTCTGAATTAAATTAATTCATTATTCACATTTCCAACTAGAGAAAAGCCATTTTCTCTCTGACGGATCTTCGGGTTTTCATCCCAAATCGTGAGTCTACTTTCCTAGATGTGTTTTAAGACTAGTTATATGCTTAATAACATTGTTTACATGTCTAAAATGCAAGATCCGGGAGTTTACCGCCCAAGAACGTTCTTGGGGAGTAAACTCCAAAATGGAACTTTAAGGCTACCCAGTCCAAATTCCTTGTTAGACAACTAGTTAAGGACTTATTGTAGGATCTTTTGAGGCTAGAAACTATCCAAGAACACATAGCTTTTGGAGTTTACGGCCTAAGAGTTTCTTGGACCGTAAACACCATTTTCAAGGGCCAAAGTGAGCCCTAAATCACCCCTAGGGCTTTAGACTTTAACCCTCTAATACTTGTAGCTAATTTGGACACCTAAACACTTCAAAATCATCCCAAAAAGGGAGTTTACAGCCAAGAAATACTCTTGGGCCGTAAACTCCAAGTGAAGGCACAAAAGTGTGCCTAAAGTCCCCTTTAGCCTTAAACAAAAACCTAGAAGCTATCCTACTTGTGCAAGAGGCCTAAAAGAATTAAAACAAACACCCCATAGGAGTTTACGGCTGTAAAATCTAGGGGTTATGGTCGTTAGGCCGTAAACTCCTCAAAGGAGCATTCTAGAGCCTTAAACTACCTAAAGGATTAATCTACCAATGCTAGGCTTACTCTAGGATTCATTTAGCACCTTAAAACACCCAAAACCACCAAGGGTGGAGTTCACGGCCGTAAACTCAAGGGTTTACGACCGTAAACTCCAAGGGTGGGGTTTGTTGGGTGGTAAACTCATAATATAGGTTCTTGGAAGCTTTAAACCCCTTTAGCTTGTCCCATAACAACTTAGATGCAACCATTAGGACCTATAACACTTATACAAAGTGTTTACATGTTCCTAAGTGTACCAAATTATTTTGTTAAGTTATTATTTGGCTAATTAGTTATATATATGCTCATTATATGATAACTAGGCTCGTGCGTGTGAACAAGTCTCCGTTTGCCACCTAGCACGGTATCCGATACTTCAATCCAATTCACTCACCACAAGTGAGTTCATACCCCTTTAATTAAGCTTTGAAATGCTTTTAAATGTTTTAAATACTTTATGGGGGGAATACAAGTTAAATACTTATAGTTATTGCATCAATCACATGTGATTGCATTAATCACATGTGATTTATAACTAGAAAATCAATGATTTATTCACTGTTCCAACTGTTTATCAAACTGTTTTACTTCAAAATGTTTTACAAACTCTTTTACTTATCAAATGCTTTTATTAAACTTTAGCTTACTCCTTATAAATTGCATGCCCAAATATGTATAGGTATATAAGCAATGTCTAAGGGCTTAGGAAGGCCATCCGCCCTATTTCCTTTTTCTCGATTTAGATGTGGTCTGTTGGGATTTCGGGTGACCGTCCGAAGGTCGTTTCAATATTAGTTATATATCAAATATACATATATAGACATAAAAGTACTTCCATATTCACACTTATCAGTACATCATTAGTAAGTTACCATCGGGGTAACACAGGAACATATACAACTATACTAGAAAGAGAACATATACAACTATACTAGAAAGAGAACATATACGTCTATACTAGAACGAGAAACATTACATATACATGAACACATTAACAATTGTGATCCACTGTGTCGGAGCATGCCTTAAATGTCATGGCCCGAGTTGTAGCCAGAATTCTCTTGGAGGGAGAGCGTGAGTTTGCGTATAGATCTATACTGGATTGACTAGCCTACACCTTGCTGCTAGCTACAGCCGGACCTGTAGGTCTGCGGGTGCCAAACGTCATTCCGTTATTACGACCATTCATTATGTCATTGTTACCAATCGATAGTATGGTGTAATTTATCACATTATACCTTAATATAAATATGGTTTAAGGTAGTTAGTACAGAAGTAGTTCCTATAATACAAAACTACAGTGCTACAATGATTTACCCATTACATATTTTTAGTGATAACCTCACTTAAACATTAATGTACAAACTGTAATTGTTAAATGATAGTTACACTTGGGAAATTACACACTTTTACAACAAACGAGCATACAAAACAGTTAGACCTTGGTAGAAGGCTACTTTAATAGAAAATATAGGTTTTTCTGGGAGATTCAAACTTTTACAAACACTTACTTACATTTTACAAACTTATACATTGAGACAGGCTCAAACTTTTTTTGTTTACAACAAACATCTACACTAAAATACTTATGAACTCACCTGCTTAATGCTGATAAACTCTTTCAAAATAAGTTGTATTCTCAGGTCATCAATAGACAGGTACCGAGGCCAGCTTTTGAGAAGATGGAGCGCATTCAAGACTCCTCATATTATTTTGATTTACATTATTTTGGTGTCTATAACTGTACAGAACACGCCCCGTGCCCACTTTTCAATGTAAATTCAACATGCCCCGTGTACCTCTCTGACTCCAATTCCAAAATTGATTTTTCCAACTTTTTCGTTCTTCGCCCGATCGTCCCGAAATCTTCACCAATGCTTCCCGACACTTCCCAAAGCGCGTTCCAACCTCCGGTTTACCTGAAAAAGATATAAAAGTGTGCAAGTAAGGTTGTTCTAGAGACTAACATGAATATGATGAAATGCAAGAAAAAGGAAGAACAATTGTGCTAAATAGATGCATGAAATGGGACTAAAAGGTGCGCAAAAAGGTGCACAAATAGCACCTAACAAATCTCCCCAAGCTTAGACCTTTCTTGTCCTCAAGAAAGAACAAGAACTGGACAAACAGGACGATTTCTAGATGGCAAAAAGGAAACATAGAAAAAATGTGGACAGAAAGATCCTAAAAGCTAAGAATGAATGCATGCGATAAAAACCATGAAAATGAAACATATGTACAAAAGATACTTAAGGAACAAAAATTGACCCAAAGAAAGATTTAAGAACACAAGTAATATTTTTATTTATTTTTATAAATATGGACATATACAATCAATCCTTACATCAATGGGCCTCCAATCATTAATACCTAGGCGACCATCCTGGTTCCTTCCACATATCACAGACTCCCAAGGTGAGGAAGACCCGAAACGGTGTAACCCAATAATCCAACCCTAGTTTTATTAAAACTTTATACCTTACTAAGATTTATGGGTGAAAATAACATAGTCCAAATCTCATGTCCTTAAGACTAGATGGCCAAGAATCAGAATCGACGCATCCTTAAGAATCCGTCACGGCGAATCAGCTTTCGCTGAAACAGTGAGCCCACCCGAAGGGGCCCAGCTCCTATGCTTTCAATCTTTCGAGAGCCACAAGTATCATATCACATAGTTCTTCATTCGCCAGATTTGACTTGAATTGGCTTTTGATTTGATTGAACTTTGATTTGTACTTCGTTTTGAATTTGGATTCTTCAATCTTCATTTTTGGAATTTCTTTAGATTTCTTTGTTTTGGCATTTGAAATTCTGATTTGGGTACTAGATATGACAGTTGTACCCTTCCTTCTTTCTTGACTGTGTGGATCTGATACTTAAGTTCTCTGTCACCGCGAGGGTGACGCGTGTCAACAAATAGGTCCGTGCTCTGTGGGCTCATAGTTGCCGATAAAGATACTTTTTAAACATTCAAAAGCATATCATCCTAAAGCTGTTATTACCGCCCAAAAAAACGTTTCAATATAAATTCTTTTTATTATCTAAGGCTATGGTCTTGAATTACGATGTTTTGGTCCCCTAGTTATGACAGCTGATTCTACGCTTCCGGTAACTATCAGGTTGCCTCGGAATTCTTTCATTTCATGGAGCAATTGTATGTAAAGAGTTGTTGGATAAGGTGTCTAAGTCCATAACTTATTTGGTACATACCTGACCCGACCCGGCATGGTCCATTTGGGTTGCACTTCACCCGAACTATTTATGGATAATTTTATGAGAGTTATACACATATGTTTATTAATATATTATAAGTTATAATATATTAATATGAAGTTATTATATTTAATCAGTCTTAGTCTTAAATTAATTATGAATTAATTTACAGATTAAAAGGAAGACTAATTAGATTGTGGGCTATTGGTTTTATATGGTGTGGGCTAATACTCATTTGTTAATGGGCTAGGCTTATATGGAAGTCCATGGATGATCCATGGAGCTTTTAACCCATGGATCCTTGGAAAAGGAAAGGTCATGGGTTATTAGAGTTTCACCCTAATC
This sequence comes from Lactuca saligna, assembly GCF_052625555.1. NCBI lineage: Eukaryota > Viridiplantae > Streptophyta > Magnoliopsida > Asterales > Asteraceae > Lactuca > Lactuca saligna. Next base: position 74,651,072 of record NC_136417.1, read on the forward strand.
ATGTACACTATATAAGCATGCTTATGTTGCATGAAATAGCCACTAGAGTGACTAGTGTAACTAGTGTGTGTGTTAGTGTGTGGCCGACTTTATAAGTGTGTATACACTCTCTCAAAGTTTTCCAAGAGTTTGTGGTGATTTGTGATTCCATTTGAGGCATTCACACTATTGGTGCTTGGCCCTCAAACTCCTTAAGAATCAAAGTCATCAAAAAGGTATGTAATCTCATCTAATACTTTTATGTTTAAAAGTACCTCATGCCATGTTAGATAGGTTATGAACCTTGGAAAATTATTATTTTGCATGTATTTAGACAAACATAGATCCAATGTTTATTAGGGTTGCATGCACACTTAAGAAGTGTTAGATTGCTCAAAACCCAACAGTGGTATCAGAGCCTAGGCTTGCTTGTTTGATACTTGATGCAAAATAGTGAAAAAGGTTGAAATTGTTGCTGTCTGGCTGATGGACTTGCCGAGTCCATGGGGGGACTCGCCGAGTACAAGGCAAAATTCATCCTACTCGCCGAGTAGGTTCGTGCACTCGGCGAGTAGAATGAACAGAATGCAGAATTTCGACTTTTGCTGCTGGAAATGGACTAGAATTTAGAAACTTGTTTTAGTTGGTGTAATGGTTGTTGTAATCCATTTACAATAGCATATATCAAAATTCCATGATTTTATGTGTTCATATAATTCTTGAAATTTTGATGATCATGTTCATGTTCTTATGAATTTAGAAAATGATAGGAATTATTTGCTGAATTGTTTAGAATTAATTCTTGATCATTTATGTGTTTTAATGGAGTCCATAATTTGTCCTCAAGTTATGGATATCCAAAGGTCACTTTTCTTTAACACACACTTAAAACACATAAGTTACATGAAAATGAAGAGTCTTCATTTTTATGAACCTTTAATTCATAAGTTATGAAATGAAAAGTTTTGAAGAGTTACAAAACTTGCCCTCAAGTTTTGGAATTTGGAAAAGTTTCACACACTTTAATAAACTTTAATTCCAAACACTTAGAATTTTAAAAGTTAAAATTCAACACTTATACTATTTATAACATTAATGGTTAATTATTATATATATGTATAAGAACAAGTCGTTTTACCGTTAGTAGGCCTCATTTACGAAGCCGGTCTATAAGGTGGGTATAAGGTTGTTGCCTATAAAATGGCGACTTAATGGGTGTCCACTCTCACCCACCGCTTGCTTGATCGGTGGAGGGTCGTTAGCCGAATGGGTAGGACAATGACTTTAAATTCTCATTAAAAGTATAATGATTATTATAAAGTAACTAAATGTTTTATTTAATTCCCAATCTTAGTTACTTTAGGAGAAATGTGAATTTGGTGCTAGCCCATGGAATTCACACTTTGTACCTTACCAAGTCGTTGGTGGAGCGTGTGTGGTTAACCGGCACACTAACTTGGACTAGTAAGGATCACGAAGGGTGACTTAATGTTTGTCATAGATCAATGAAGCGTGTGTGGTTAACCGACACATTGATTAGGTGACAATATTAAGGGTACCAAGTGAATTGGTATGGTTATTCACACCTTTTTTTGTGATCCTCGGCATCCCAGTCACAAAATTTGAGAGGGAACACTCGAGATTGAAGCATGCCATTGAAAAGTTCAATGAATCTCAAAAGATCTAGGAATTTCAAATCCAATTAAAACCTTATAAATTATTTTGTTTTTCATGGGGGAAATTGGTGAATCGTCATTCACCTACCTTCAAATATTTTATAGCTTGGATTATGGCATCCCTCTTCCAAATTATAAAATATTATGTTATTTCATATTGGGTGCTATATTAAGGACTTTGAATCAACTAACATGATTTTCTCCCATTATAGATGTCTGGTTCAGACAACTATGATCTTCCAAAATCTCTTGAAGATGGTGTTCCTCAACATCATGCTTCACTTCCTCTGCCTCCTCCATTTATTCTCCCAAACCCACAAGTTTAAGGTCACTCAAGCCCTGTTGGCAAGCAAGATCTATATGTGATCACATATTGGTGATGAAGTCACATATTGACAAGCCGGGAGAGTTGGGTGTCAAAGTCTTGTGAAAGTTGGATGTTCAATCACTTTCTTAGTAACATAGTGAGTCTCTTTGGGACTACTATGAAACAGACTATGACATGACCCTTAATGATCTTATCTATTTGCTTGGCGTTGTGGAATCAGCAATGATTTGGAACACCAGTAAAGTAAATTTAATTAAAAGAACAACTTCCCAAGTCTTAAATGGACATTGAAAATGGTAGCATTGGATATCTAGAAAAGCATTTCTCTTCCCAATGGAAAGGGATCGGCCATAGTCAACTCGGTTGACCAAATGGTAAAGAGAAAAGCTAAGTCTGAGATAGTCTCATGTGCCATTACCAAAGGGTCCATGTGTTTTGTCGCCAAAGGAAGGGGGCATTGGTTGCGAAGCTGCCCTATTCACCTGAAAGGTCATAAGATTGATCAAGTCAAAAAGTTTGACTCTACTTCAGTTAAAGTCCACTGACTAACTCTATTAAGTTCCTATTTGGAGATTCTTATTACATAATGTGAATGGGTCACATGTTGATGTTTTTAAGAATCAAAAGAAAAGATAGGAATCTTAAAGTAAGTATATGTCGATTCTGATTGCGAAGGTGGGTTTCAATCGCATGGTTCGGTAATCAGAATTTTGAGCTGTTGCTTAAGAGTTATAATATATTGCTTAGGAATAGATAACAACAAGGTTTTCATGTGGATTGTAAGGATAAGTTTTTCCGCAAAGTTTTAAAATAAAAGAAAAAAAATGAGTTTTAATTTTATTTATTTTAAAAATATCCTTACAATGGCATCTGTGGAAAATTGTTGCTTATATGTTTCCAGTAATAGCAATATTGGAAAGTGGATTTGATTCTTTCATTTGTGGTAGTGTCTGAATTTACCAAATGAAGAAAGTTTTTCATCACCCAAGTTTCAATTGGACAGAAACTTGGAATCATACAAGTTGTACTGTATGATGAATGAGAATTTTCATCTTTGAAAATTAAGACTAATTCTTTGATCACATGTATATGTGAGTAAATTGAAGGACTAAGGAATTAGGTACACTGGGTGTGCGTTGGTCAAGGTCCACCACAAAGATTGATTTGTCATGATTTACTAAAGATTAGTAAATATGATTATACTTATGAAGTTAAGTATACTTCTGTAACATTGGAAAGGTTACAATGTATGACAAAACAAATGAGAAGAATCAAATTAGGCAGAAAGATAAAAGTTTCTCAAATCTGAAAGGATGGGAGAGTACTTTAGTATCGTATTTCATGATCATCTTAATGATTATGAAACCATATCACAAATTCATACTCTAAGGACGTCTTAGTGCATTGTTATGGCTAAGAAGAGAGGTCATGAATTGGTGGATTGGTTAAAATCAAGAAGATGAGTCATACTTCGTTCCAAAACAATTCTTAGAGTCATACTCCAAGATTGTAACTTTGAGTTACATAAAGGAAGATTTATTAACACTAGTCAAATGTAAGAGCAAAATGTTTTTTTTTTACTCTTGTACATTTGAGATTGGTAAGTTGTGATGTCTTGGATGAGACAAAGACCAACTAAGACCAATTGTGTGAAGTGTTAGTCTTGATAGGAATCCGCACAATCCCTTGAATATTTGTTTTGTCAAGTAATGGTTCTTGACTGGGGAAACTTATATGTGAAGGGGACAGTGGGAGCCTTAAAGATCCTGAAAGAGTTTCAAGATTTAGTCAAGAGTAAGACCTATAATTTATCACTAGCACATGACTTAAGGTTTGCAACCTATTGTGTTGACATAATTCTTATTTCTGTGCCTACATCAAATAAGTTGAATATGCATGTGAGTTATCAGAGTTCAACTTGGAAGCAATGGTGGGCTTTTGTGCTACCAAGTGGCAAGAAATTAAGATTGAACAAGTTCAATCCATATGAATTTGAATTTGTCACTAACCTTGTCTTGTGATTATGGTTTTGACAAATTCACATGGATAGGAACTCATATACCATAAAATCTAAGTGTCATAAGGTTTCTCTCCCATTCATGAGAATGATGGTGAAGAAACGCTTTCACTAAGTAGATTTTAAGTAGATAGCAACTGTGATATTTGCATTTTCAAAAGTCGTTAGTGGAGCATGTGTGGTTAACCAACACACTAACATGGACTTGTGAGAAATGGAAAAGGACTAATCAATTGAGAATATGATTACGGCATCCCTTTTCATAGTTCTGGAAATTGTTTAGACACACAAGTGAGCTATCTACGGAAAGGTGTATGAATCTAAATTTTAGAAGTCCAACCGATTTTTAAATACATGTCAAAGCTAGTGGGAGCATAAGTGTTATGCTAATAATCATCATGTTAGTGTGAGCATGATAATTATGATTACTATTATTGCAAGCTAGCAATGTTAATTATAGAAAAACAAATGTTTCAATTCGTGAAGTTGCAGGGGTTGAAAAGTCCTTTTGCTATAATTAAGGGAGAGGAAATGATACTTCATTTCAATTCTAGAAGCTTATATTGAGATTTTAATCATCTTTAGTCAAGGATATATGTATGAATTTTATGTCTGAATGGTTCGACTTAAGGAAATTCTATATATATTGCGTTCTCAAAATTCAATTATGACTACGGCATCCCTCTTCATAGTTAAATTTTGAAAACATGGCAAACAAAAAATATTGTAGCAAGAGACTGGTCTAGTATCATGTCTTTATGTGAGACATCATGAATCATGTCCCATATGCTTCGGATATAGGATCGATTTCATGTGCTATAATATTCATCCTTTCTAAATTTTCCAAATGCTCAGGGCATTTAGAGGGGAAAAGTCTAGAACTGGATATGACTAAAGTGATTAAGCAATTGTCTAGGACAATCTGAGGTTTGCCAAAGATTGGTTGCTCAAGGACATTTGGAAGTATAGTGTTAATTTTGGCAGGACCATATTGACATTTTCTGAAAAGAGGTAACTCTTGTTCAGAAGTGACAGCCAAAATGGGACTATGGAAATGTCTCCATAGGAGGAAGTTATTCAATCTGTGTAACATTAGAAAAACTTAATGCAAGAAGGATGTTTAAAGCAATGTACTTTGAATATGAGACTTCGTTTCCATTGAGTTGATCTTCTTTGGAATACTTTGTAATGACTGATGACAAGGTTTTGGTGACCTTGTGCATAATCATTATGAGAGGATCAGTGCATATAAGTTTAAAATCTAACAAATTTTTGGTAAATGGTAGGAATTAGGAATTCATACATTTACAATAAGGCTTTGGGATTGTGAAATGAGTATCATTGGAATCATGTTCAATTGATCTATTTCACAAAGTAAAGATCATAGACAAACATAGTGTGCATACTAGGAGTATGGCATAACTATTTTTTAGAAAAAAAAAGTGTACATGCTAGGAGCATGGGACGACTGTTGTTTTATTCAAGTCTTAAGTTGATTGTTTGAAAGATTATACAATGAATAATGTGTAATCAATATGGTAATAAATAAAAGGTGGTTCTATTTATGTTCAAAAGGATTCTGAGACCATATTGGATTCGATTATTATTGTGTTTCACTTTGCATGTTTTGACTTCCAAATAGCTAGGTTATTCTTTCCGAATGACTAAGTTATTTAAACACTCCACAGTCGTTCATATGTTGGAAGTAGGTATGAATCAAGATTGTCATGAATCGAGTTTGTAGATGGCTAAATGGGTTTAGTCATAGAAATGGTTGCTACAACATTCATGAGTGCTCATAAGTTATGAGTGTTAGAATAAACCCAGGCTCACTTGTATCACTTCATGGAATTTATCTCGAGTGATCGTGAGACAGTAATATCATATAAATCTTCAAACATAGAGATATGAGTTGTTACCTATGAGTTGGTTGTGCATTGATTGCACGTAAACGCATCAGTAACTTGATGTTATAAAACGTGCCTTTGTGTACAATTGAACAAGTAGTAGAACAAGCATATGAGTCGAAGTTTATCTGTTCCTTCTAGAAATAGAAGCGATATCCGGGCCCCTCGCTGATTTTGTTGTGACCTATGTACCGGCCGGTCAGAACTAAATTGATGTGTTCGATTAAGCTCTTTGTCAAACAAATCGAAAATCGGGAAAAAAACTGCTGGACAATAAGTACGACGTTGTTCCATGTATTTGTCTGGCTGAAATCAAGAGAACAGAGGATTTTATGATCACTTATCTAAAATGGTGCTTCATAGTTCAACAGAGTTTCCGAGACCTACGATTGTTGGTTGGTTCCTGAAGTAACGTACGCAAGTATAGTTATTAGACTTATCCAAGTAGGAGTCTGTTGGATAAGGTGTCTAAGTCCATAACTTATTTGGTACATACTTCACCCGACCCGACATGGGCCATTTGGGTTACACTTCACCCGAACTATTTATGGATAATTTTATGAGAGTTATACACATATGTTTATTAATATATTATAATGTATAATATATTAATATGAAGTTATAATATTTAATTAGTCTTAGTCTTAAATTAATTATGAATTAATTTACAGATTAAAAGGAAGACTAATTAGATTGTGGGCTATTGGTTTTATATGGTGTGGGCTAATACTCATTTGTTAATGGGCTAGGCTTATATGGAAGTCCATGGATGATCCATGGAGCTTTTAACCCATGGATCCTTGGAAAAGGAAAGGTCATGGGTTATTACGGTTTCACCCTAATCATGTACACTATATAAGAATGCTTATGTTACATGAAATAGCCACTAGAGTGACTAGTGTAACTAGTGTGTGTGTTAGTGTGCGGCCGACTTTATAAGTGTGTATACACTATCTCAAAGTTTTCCAAGAGTTTGTGGTGATTTGTGATTCCATTTGAGGCATTCACACTATTGGTGCTTGGCCCTCAAACTCCTTAAGAATCAAAGTCATCAAAAAGGTATGTAATCTCATCTAATACTTTTATGTTTAAAAGTACCTCATGCCATGTTAGATAGGTTATGAACCTTGGAAAATTATTATTTTGCATGTATTTAGACAAACATAGATCCAAGGTTTATTAGGGTTGCATGCACACTTAGGAAGTGTTAGATTGCTTAAAACCCAACAAGAGTGTCATCATCTCGTACATTTTTTTTTGTTTTTTTTTTTTTTTGAAAATGCATGCATGAATATGAAATGCAAAAATAGGTAAAATGCAAAAACTTGAAACAAAAAACTCTTTTTTTTAAAATGCATGAATGAACATGCATGAACCTAGTGTACAACTCTACCCCTCCCCAAGCTTGAATATAAGCATCGTCCCCAATGCTTGGAGAGGGCGGAACAACCTATCTAATCACTGGAAGGTAGTGGGGGATGGTAGTCGGGTTGGGTAAGAGTCTAAAACAGTCACAAGTGCACACATATTGAATTTTAAAGCAAAATATGAACGATTAATGATATGGAAATAATTTACTGAATCGTTCTTGGAGCCTTGCAGTTGGTGGGAACCTCCTCTTCAACCTCCCCAAGCTTGCCTACATTAAGTATCAAGCCCAAAAGCACAAAACAAATTGTGAAAATTTCGGACATGGGGGATCTTGGAAGAGAGAAATTGTTTTGAGGTTGAGTTATGGGTGTATGGGGTGATAAATGCTGATTTTTATACATAAACACATTTTTTCTGCAGCACGAACACGGTCCGTGTTCTTTTAGTGTAAAAACACACGACCCATGTTGGGGGTTTAAAATTATGAAAATGGCTGAACATGGCCCGTGTTTGGCATAAGGGAAAAATGACACGGGCCGTGTACCCCTCTGACTGCGAAAATGTTTTCCTGGATTGAGCACGACCCGTGTTCAATATAAGGCAAAAATGAACACGTGCCGTGTGCGGCTCTGTTTGCCACTTCCCACTTTTTGAACCCAAAAATTCTCTCTTATCCAAACGAAATGGTTTTGCATCCCGAGGTCCGTTTGGTGATTTAAAAACATGCTTAAATGCATTTAGAACATTAAAAACCAAAAAACTTCAAAGAAATGGAAATTGTTTTTTTTTTTAAGAAATGACAAAAATACCCCCGGGTTGCCTTCCGGTAAGCTGCCCTTGTTTTAAGTCATTGGCTCGACTTGGTCCCTGAATGTGCTTTGTTCTAAGTAGGTGGGCCTCTCCAACTCACTAAACTTTTCGCCATCTCCATCAATGGAACACTTATCTTGTACTTAACTTTCTTTTTGCGTGGGAACCATGTTGGACTTAGACCCTTAATGACACTAATCGTCCAACCGATACCTTTCTTGTACTTGTCTAGTAAGGTGGTCAAATCTTCCTTCTTTGATAAGGTCGTCGATTTGATGACCGGTTGAGTGTCGACCTTCTCGGGGTACATATCATTTGAAGGGTCAGGAAAATTTATTGTTTTCGGCTCTTGTGGTTGTTCTACCAGTGAAAGGAGTTTCTCATTGGTAGTGGGTGGCTCAGCCTCTTTTTTGTCAACCTCCAACACCTCCTCTACAACTTCCATATCAACGTTCTTAATTTCTACTTCTTCCTTGACAAGCTTCTCCACTTCTACTTCTTCCTCCTCTTCCCCATCATCCAATTGCAATCTTGGGTCATCAACATTTTTCCCATCGTTCAAGGTGATGGAAGAAACGGTATGCATTGGGTCCTCCTCCGTCAGCGATGGTAGTTTTCCCCGACTTTCCAATATACTCACAGATTGAGTAAGTTTTTGAGGCTAGCTTTGGTTGTTTCTTGGAAGATCTGGGTAGTAGTGGCAATGCTCTTGACAATTTCTTCCAAGGACATGCTCGATGTTTCAGTTTGTTGGGGAGGTGGAGAATATAGCTGTTGGAACTGTGGAGTTAGTTGGTATTGGTCATTTCCCCAAGCTTGGTATGGGTTTTGGCATTGGTTGCTTCCCCAAGCTTGGTTGTTTTCCCACCATTGATCATGTTGAGGTTGATCATAACTCCATTGGTTTGGCCAGTAGTAGCTTCCCATTTATTGCACTTCTTCCCATTCTCCTTGTAGATATGGACACATATCGGAATGATGTCCATTTTGAGTGCAAAAGTCGCAAGGAATAGTTATGGGCTGCGTACTTTGGTCATTTCCAATCATCATAACTTACTGAGCCAGCTTAGAAATTTGGTCTTCTATGTAAGGAGTATTCATTTCTGAGCAACACTTTTTTTTTCTGTTTTTTTAAAAAAAAAAAATTTGTCTTTTTTATAGAGATGTACCTGCTCACAAAAATCTCAAAAATCTAGGCATAAACAATTAGTAACACCGTGTCCCCGGCAACGGCGCCAATTAGTTAGGCGTGTCAAACCTAACAAGTAAAGGGGTATATACTTCAAAATAATCCCACTATATTGCACTAAAAGGTAGTAAAAGGCAAGTAGGGTCGATCCACAGAGACACGGGATAATTAGTCTACACCTCTTTGCGCATGGTACTATGGTCACCAACAGTAATAAGGGGGGTTTAGAATGTAATGACTAAACAAACAAATTTAAAAGATGAGTAGACAACTAAACGAATGAATTAAGTTCAGATTTTATAAGGACTCCAACTCCATGTATGACAGTTTAGCAATGTAACTCAAAGATGACACAATATACGTTCAATTCTATCTAAGTTGGTACTTGAAAGTGCTAATAAGCTCTAACACCTCCCATTCACCATATTAATTAACCAAAACAAGCTCTTTGATTGACCCTAACCTTATTAACCTAATCTAAACAAGCTCTTAGAATTAGATTGGAAGATTGCATGAAGCTTTATGTGAATGTTCCCAACAACACCCAATAGTCCTCATAAGCTCGGGAGTGTAAAAGTGTATGAATAAGATTTACACTAAATTCATTCAATAGAGATCAATTTAATACTTGTTACTTGTTCAATTTCATAAAACAATTACGGATTTTGTAAAAGAGATAACTGGAATGACCTAACCCTAATTCAAATGGCCAATAAGAATCAAAATTAGAATCAAACATTCGATTGAAGCAAAATCAAATTCATTAGATAGAAATTAAGAACAAACATCAAGTCATGTGATTAGATTCACAACTAGAAAGTCAAAACATGAGTTAGAGAAATTAGGGTTCTAGCCACACATGACTAGAACAAAACCAGAAATCTAGAAGGTGAAATCAAGAATTAAAATGCTTACAAATATGAAATCAAAATGTTTCCAAATGATTAACGGACAAACCCTTGCAAAAACCTTCGAATTCTCCTCTCTAATGGTGCTCTGATATGTTGTGTCTCTGTAAAAATGGCCCTTAACCCGTAATATGAAAGATAGGAAAAACTACCAAAAGTTGGTTTCTGGGTCGAACACGGCCCGTGTTAAAATAAGCTAAACTGACACGGGTCGTGTTCAGCAACACGCCCCGAGTTGATTTGCACTAAACTGACACGGGTCGTGTTTAGCAACACGCCCCGTGTTGATTTGCACTAAACTGACACGCCCCGTGTTCAGCATGGTCAACAACTCCCATTTTGGTCAAACACGCCCCGTGCCCACTTTTGAGTGTAAATTCAACACGCCCCGTGTACCTCTCTGACTCCAATTCCAAACTTGATTTTTCCAACTTTTTCGTTCTTCACCCGATCGTCCCGAAATCTTCACCAATGCTTCCCAGCACTTCCCAAAGCGCGTTCCAACCTCCGGTTTACCTGAAAAAGACATAAAAGTGTGCAAGTAAGGTGGTTCTAGAGACTAACATGAATATGATGAAATGCAAGAAAAAGGAAGAACAATTGTGCTAAATAGATGCATGAAATGGGACTAAAAGGTGCGCAAAAAGGTGCACAAATAGCACCTAACAATGGAATATGAAAAGCCATGACAATTAGGGTTTACATGGTGTAACCCTACTCGTGCCACAACTATATAAGAAGCTCCAAGGCAAGCAAAATCGGTCACTAATTGAAGAACAAGAGGGCTATTTGATTTTGAGGTTTTAGTGAACTTCTCTCAAGCCTATTCCAAGAGTTGTAGTGTTGTGTGAGTGTGACAAGCCAAAATTTATTCCGTTATTATAACCTGTTTCCGTTAATAAAATACTCTATTTTATAAAAGTTCCGTTAATTTGGGGTCGACAAATAAATAAATGTTTTATTTTATTTTCACTTTATGTTATTATTGTCGTAATAAAATAAGTATAAACACGTAAATTATCCTTCCATTTAGTTGGAAAAAGTTTATTTTATTTGGACCATTTAACCGGGTAAAAACTTTAAACCTCGTGAAATATAAATCTCGGGTAGTCGTATACCGGGTACAACACCCAAGTCCTATATAAAGGTGGGTGGACACTCCTTAGAAACCTTTTACCACACTAGACCCACTTTCTCTCTCTATTCTCTCTCCTCAAGTCCGATTTCACTGCAAAACCGCAAATTTCCGCCTCCAAAACGTAAGTTCCCTTACCCTAACTTGTTCTAGACATCATTAATTGTTGTTTTAACTCAAAACTTGCTCATGAAGGCTGAAAAAGAGGAGTTTATGGCCTAAGAACATCCTTAGGCCGTAAACCCCTAAAATGTTGCCAAAAGTGTCCAATTTCTCCCCTTTAAGCTGAGAAACTAGTTTTGGACCTAACCTAGAAGTGTTTGAACCTTGAATCAATAAGTTTTAGGGCTTGAAAGAGGGTTTATGGTCCAAGCACATGCTTAGACCGTAAACACCCTCTAAGCTTGCAAAACAAGCCCAAAACACTTCCAAACCACATTTAGGCTTAAGATATGGCTTAGGGACTTGCTATTTCGGACTTGGAACACCTAAACATCAACATTTGAAGGGTAAAATGGAGTTTACGGCCCAAGCATATGCTTAGACCGTAAACTCCCTTAATCCATGCCTAATGACCCTCTAAACCCCTAAGAAGCCTTACACCCTCACTAGAACTTGTTAGGAATAAGCCAAGGACCTTGAAATCAAAGAATAGAAGGTGTCCAAGAGTTTACTACCATAAACCATGGAGTTTACGGCTGTAAACTCCCAAGGAGTGGTCCTTGGACCGTAAACTCCAAGGGAGTACCCTTCTTTAACCTTAAACACCCCTATAGCCTTGTATATTGCCTTAGAATCATTGCTAGAACCACAAGAGGCTTGAAAACACTCAATTAAACTCCTCCCATGAGTTTACGACCGTAAACTCATGGGGGATGTGGTCTCCCAACCGTAAACTCACTTAATGTGAGTTTTGGAAGAGTAAACTCCATGGTGAGGTCTGATACTCTTTCCTTGCAACCCATTAGCCTTCTAGCACTCAACCATAGAACTTTTATTCACATTAGGATGTCGAAATGTGTTTAATTAAGAGTTAAATCACTAATTAATTGTGAACATATGTCTTCATATGTTACTAGGGTCTTAAAGTGTGTAGAAGTCTTTACTTGACACTAAATGCTCATCCGACACTTCCACCCGATCAACTCATTGTAGGTGAGTTCATACCCCTTAATGAACCTTTTAAATGTTTTTACATGTTTTAGGGGGGGATACAAGTATAATGCTACATGTTTTCATTATCAATCATATGTGATTTACAATTTATCGTCAAAAAGAGATTTCTCTACACTTTTAGATGCTTATCAATAAAATTGTTTTAACTAATTATCTAATGTGTTTTTAAGGTTAAATTGTTGTTAAACTATTTTCAAAATTATGTTTAAACCACTTTTATTTTTAAAACCGATAGCTTGCCTTATTTCCTGTTCTTGTTTGATGTGGTCTTAGGGTATTGGTTGTTTGTCCGACTGTCGTTGATTTCTTAGTTATATATCATATACATATATATATATATATATATATATATATATATATATATATATATATATTTGTGTTAGATACGAAAGTTTTCATCTTATTCATTACCTTTGTTGATCAAAGGCAGGAATTCACTCACTCTAGTTAACTATAATAGGTATAGTTAAGGCTACTGCTTGTTACCTCTACTACTACTATACCTAGTATAACTGTTAATATTACAAGTTAACGCAAGTTTAAGAGAATACACTAATACAAAGTATAACACACTATCCCTCTATAAAGCACTCTATCACGCTTACACTATGTGACCAGGGCTTCCCGGAAGGAAAGCAACACTACATGTATAGATCTATACGAAACTGACGCTATTACGTCCTGACTATTAACTAAAGTCCGAGCCGACTAGGCCTAGGGATGACACTACATCACTCCGTTACTCATGACTGGGAAGGTCATCGGACACTCTACTATCATACAATTGGTCACATGAAGGGTTACACTTATATCCAAATAAATACACTAAGACTTGAAGTCTAAGTTAATATCCCGAAGTAATTAAAGATCTATTACTAACTGAAGTTACACCACTACTACTGTTAGCAGGCATAACATTTCTTCAGCTATGTTACTCACATGATATTTATTACTATACTTTTACAATTGAAGGTTTCAAAGATAATACTTTTACACACTCAAAGGATTTGACTTACAAATGTACCTTTTTGGAAAATATAGGATTTTCTAGGGATTTCTACTACTCATAAACATAAGTTTCAGTTTTTATATTACATGTTCGTAAAACTCTTTACACAAACAATGACACTAAAATCTTATGAACTCACCAGCTTTATGCTGATACTCGTTTTCAAAATAACTTGTATCCTCAGGTCAAACATAGACAGGAACTGGTGCAGCTTTTGGAGAAGATGGAACACATACAAGACCCATCTATTATTTTGTTATACTTTTGGTGTCTATTAAACTTTACAGAACACATTTGTAATTATTATCACTATACTAATGAAATGGTTGTTGTTTCTTGTTTTTACTATTATGCAATTGTAATGATACTGTACATGACATCCTCCACCCAGAATGTATTCCGTCGTTCTCGGTTTTGGGTTGTGACAGTGAGACATTTGAGGCATCACACTTCAGGTGCTAGGCTTATAAGGTTCTCAAGGAATCCAAACTACAAAAGGTGTGTTCTTCTTCTAGGTATTTTTGTTTGAAAGTTCCCCATACTATGCTAGATAGGTTAAGAACCTTGGAAAATCAATTTTGCATGTATCATAGTAAAACATAGATCCAAGGTTTCTAGGGTTACATATACACCTTAGGAGTGTTAGAATGCTCAAAACCCTTTCAATAATTTTATTCTGCACAACGTGTGGATATTCATCTAAATAGTTATAAAGGAAACATTTTTCCTTTCACCACATTCATTTGAAACTCCCATGCATTTTTCCATTCACCACATTCTTTTGAAACTCCCATGACTTTTCTTTTTCTTTCTAAAAATGATTATAAGTTGGTTAATAAGATTAAATAAATATCAAACCAAAAGTGTAATCATATATAAACTAAATTTGAATATTAAAACAATATATTTACTTCTACTTATAAAGTTATGTTTTTTAACTTTTAACATATTATACTTTATTTATTAGTTTTAATAAATTGTTGGATGTAAACCATTATCATTTTAAAACTAGAATTTTTGAACAATTAGAATAAAATACTTAAATTATAAATATAAATATAACATTACAAGATCAACTTAAATATAAATTTTAGTTGAACTTAAATAACTCAATGAATATTTTGTAATTAGTTAAAAGTGATAAATTGTAGTGTCTTTGTAATAATGATTATAATTTGGTTAATAAGGTTAAATAAATATCAAACCTAAAGTGTAATAAAAAATAAACTAAATTTCAATATTAAAGTAATATGTTAGCTTCTACTTATAATGTTACGTATTTTACTTTTAACATATTATACTTAATTTATTAGAGTTAATATGTTGTTGTATGTAAAACATTATCAATTTAAAGTTACTACTTTTGAACAGTTTAGACAAAATACTTAAATTGTTAACTATAATATAGCATTATATTGTCAACTTAAATATAAATTTCAGTTCCACTTAAAAAACCTAGTGAATATTTTGGGAATTGTTAAAAGTAATAAATTCTAGTTCAAAATGCAAAAAATAAATTTTTACCTCAATTTAACAAGAATATTTCCTAAAGATATTTTTAGTCATTAAAAGTTTTCAAATATGTAGTTTAAAATAACTTATAATAACATTATTTAAAAATAACTCTATATAAATGATTATATTGTTACTTTTAAAATCCAAAAACAATGTTTGATTTTTTAAATAATTATAATGATAGAAATTATAACGCTAAACAAATAAACTTTAAAAAATTAATTAACAAAAATAACAACTACAAATAACATTAAAACATATATTATATTTAATTTTATTCATGAGTAACTTGCAGGTAGAAATCATTCAAACGGGTGAGATTATGCAATTATAATATATATATATATATATATTATCATTTACTTCAATAGAATCAATATATTATATGAATTTAGTATACACATTGTTATATCAAATTTCAAAAAAAACGTTGTTGTTATATTTAAAATAAAGCATACATTTGTATAGATTTCAACTATATAAGTGTTTCTGCGCAATGCGCGGACATTCGCCTATTCTATATATACTTATAAAGAAAACATTTTTCCTTTCAACACATTCATTTAAAAATCCCATAAGGCATTTTTACTCAAACCATATTCATTTGAAACCTCATATTTCAATAATACCACTAAAAAGTCTCTTAATAATGATTAACCATTCAAAGGTCTTATAACTTATATAATATGTTTAATAAAAAATTAATGAATAATCTAATATGAACGGATAATCTCTTTGAGTAGACACAAAATACCAATCACATAAAAAATTCATAACGAAAATAAGGTGTCTCCAACCTATGCCCAACATAGTGAATTATATCGTGTCCACTCTATAGAGTATCTCCTGAATGTACCTTGGCCAACTAGGTATCTCCAACCTCTGCCTAACATAGTGGCGACTGACATTTTCTTCCATACAATGCCTCAAATGGTGCGGCCTTTATGCTGGTGTGATAGTTGTTGTTATAGGAAAACTCAATCAAGGGCAAGTGAGTGTCCCATAAATTCCCACAGTCTATCACACAGGCTCAGAGCATATCTTTTATAGTTTGGATGGTTCGTTCACTCTGACAATCTGTCTGAGAATGGTAAGCCATGCTCATGTCTAGACGGATACCTAAGGACTTTTGCAATGATTGCCAAAATCAAGAGTTGAATCTACCACCTTGGTCAGAGATAATATAGATTGGGACTCTGCGTAGTATCATAATCTCCTTTAGGTATGTTCTGGTCAACTTTTCCTTCTTGTCAGTCTCCTTAATTGGTAGGAAATGGGAAGACTTTGTTAACCTATCCACTATCACCTATATTGTGTTGTATCCACATGGTGTTCTGGGTAACTTGGTAATGAAATCCATAATTATTAGTTTCCACATCCATTCGTGTATTTCTGGTTGTTGTAGCAAACTGGGAGGCTTTTGATGTTCTGCTTTAACTTTAGAACATGTTAGACACTTTCTCATGTAAGTGGAAATCGTGGCTTTCATGTTTGGCCAGCAATACAATATCTTTATGTCTTGATACATCTTATCGAAACCTGGGTGAACGGAATATCTCGTCTTATGAGCTTCACTCATAACTAAACTCCTAACGTTTCAAAATTTGGGCATCCAGATTATGTTCGTGAAATATCGCGTTCCATCTTTTCTAAGATCAAATTGTTTATCCATTCCCCACAAATCTCCTTCCGTTGTGTTCTCCTCATTTATAGCTTCAATATGAGCTTCTCTTATCTGTTTATTGAGGTTGGAATGGATAGTCATGGTTAGTTCTCGTACGCGTCTAGGTTTGACATGTGCTCTACGACTCAGTGCATATGCGACAATGTTTGCTTTCCTAGGATGATAACGAATTTCACACTCGTAATCATTTAGTAATTCAAACCATCTTTTTGTCTCATATTTAGTTCCTATTGATCGAAGATTTGTTGGAGACTCTTGTGGTCAGTAAAGATGGTACACGTTGTACCATACAAGTAGTGTCTCCATATTTTGAGTGTAAAAATCAATGCTCCTAATTCGAGGTCATGAGTGGTGTAATTGGCCTTGTGAACTTTAACTTGTCTGGAGGCATATACCATTACTTTATCTCTTTACATCAATACGCATCCAAATCCTTGATGAGACGTGTCGCAGCACACGACGAAGTCGTCAATTCTTTCTAGAAGTGATAAGATTGGCGTGCTACACAATACTTGTTTTAATTTTTGGAAAGCAGTCTCCTGCTTGTCTTCCTAGATAAATTTCACATTCTTCTATTTCATTGAAATTAGAGGTTTGGCCGTCTTAGAGAAGTTCTCAATAAATCTCTGGTAGTACCCAGCAAGGCCTGAAAACCGGCGCACTTCGGTTGGTGTTCTTGGTGCTTCCCAGTTCCTGATTGATTCAATTTTTTCAGGGTCCACATGTATGCCTTTTTTACTTACGGCGTGCCCTAAGAAGTGTCCTTTTCTGATAAAAAATTCACACTTAGAGAATTTTGCATAGAGTTTCTCTTTTCTTAGCAGTTCCAATATTAAGCGTAGATATTGACCATGTTCTTCCTTTGTTTGTGAGTGTATCAGGATGTCATCAATGAATAAAATAACAAACTTATCTAAATAAGGTTTCTAAACATGGTTCATGAGGTCCATGAATATTGCAGGGTCATTCGTTAGACCGAACGACATAACTAGAAACTCGTAATGTCCGTACCAAGTTCAAAAAGCAGTTTTTGGTACATCAGATTCCACCACTTTAACTTGGTGGTATCCTGAATGTAAATCTATCTTGGAATAGTCTCTAGAGCCTTTCAATTTATCGAACAAGTCATCGATTCTTTGGAGTGGATTAAGGTTCTTGAACGTTCATGTGTTCAATTCCTGGTAATCGATACACATTCTGAAGGATCCATCTTTCTTCTTGAAAAATAAAACTGGTGCTCCCCAAGGTGAAAAACTTGGTCCTATGAAGCCTTTTTCAAGAAGTTTCTACAGTTGGCTTGAGAGATTTTGCATCTCTGAAGATCCCGAGAAGAAAAGAGTTTATGAGTCGAAGCTCTGCTTTCAAGAAGCCTGGTGTGGGAAGATCTTCTAGTTTCACCAAAGAAGTACTACTCTTAGAGCCGTAGTGTTGTCTGATCATCTTCTGATCAAGTGAGTGTGTGGTTAGTTTCTTCTAACACATAAATATGAAGAATTTACTATGGAATACGTGCTATGTGTTTATATATTGTTTGTTTATTTAAGTTGGACGTGAAATGAATATTTTATATAGGCTCTAAATGATTTAACCTATATTGGTATTTTAGATCTACAAATATGTTGGGAAGAACATGGGTAGATGAAATAATTGGTGTGTAATGAAAGATGGTAGGAATGAACCTTGGTGACTATGGAGTTAGCACCTGTTAAAGTGAACCTTGGTGACTATGGAGTTAGCGCCTGTTAAAGTGAACCTTGGTGACTATGGAGTTAGCGCCTATTAAAGTGAACCGTGGTGACTATGGAGTTAGCGCATGTTAAGTGAACCATGGTGACTATGGAGTTAGCGCCTGGTAGCTATGGATTTAAAACTTGATAGATAAACATTGGCAGCAATGGACTTTGTGCTAATTCCTTAGGTCAATCCTTAGGAACGAATGAATAAAGGATAGTTGATTCTTAGGGTAAAACCTTAAGAAATAAAGAAGATAATGGGGATGGGTAATTGGGTTGATTGTTTGATGGTTAAATAGAATAATAATATTATTGTGGGTTGAAACCCTATATGCTCACCAGGCTCCCAAGCCTGATCCACTCAGTTTTCTTTACATTATAGGTAATGGCACAAGAGTATAAGTTGGTGGACTTGACGAGAGATTTTGGATTATAGATTAGTAGTTATAAATGACTGTTATAAGGTCTATTTTATACTCTTTATGCTTTTGGTCTGTAGGAGAACATGACTTCCCGAGATTTTGTTATTTAGTGAAAATACATTTCTAAAAATATATGCTTTGATAAATTATTATCACATTTTGTTTTGGGAACAAATTCTGCAATTGTTTTCTTTAAAAGATTACTCTGATTTTAAAACAAAGCATAAACGAATCAGTCTTTTCTGGCCGAGAAACTAGGGATGTCACAGCCAGCTATAAGGTGATCTGGTTACTGAGGCCGCGCCGGGGGTTAGATCAATCCTAAAATCAACTTGTCGACTTGGCGGCAATCTAGGTAGATCATCTGGAAACACATCGGGGTAGTCACATACTTGTGGTATATCTTTTATCTCCTTTGCCTTACTCTTTTTATCTACTATGTGAGCCAAAACGGCATAATATTTGTTGTGTAGATAGTTCTGAGTCTTTGTGCAAGAGACTAACTTCAGATTTTTTCCTGATTTATCCCCGTAAATCAACATGATCTCCCCATTGGGTAGGTTCAACCATACAGCCTTCTCATAGCATAGAATCTCAGCATGATGAGGGGAAAGCCAACCTATGCCTACGATAATGTCAAAGCTTCCAATAGGCATGGCATAAGGTTGATTTGAACTGCGTGGTCATTTAGATTTATTGTGTAATCTATTAGTATTTCAATAGTAGTTTCTATCTAACTGTTTGCTACTTCTACTTCGTATGCTACCTCTAACTTCCTAATCTCATCGTTTAGAAGCTGTTTAAATTTTGGAGTTACAAAACATTTATCGGCATCTGAGTCAAAAAGTATTGTAGCATACAAGTTATTGACAAGAAACGTACCCGTGACCATTGATGGGTCTTGGATAGCATCCTTGTTTCCAATCACGAATGCTCTTCCGCGAGCATTTCCCATCTTGGCCTTCAACTTTGGGAAATCTTGTTTGAAGTTTCCCTTTTCACCACACTCACAACATGTCCTTGATCCTCCTCCTCCAACCTAGTGCCAAACTTCTAATTTCCCACTGCTCCTATGTGGATCTTAAAGAATGGGGCGGTATGTCCCTTTTTTTTGCAATTAGTGCATGGAAAATGTCGAACCCCAAACCAGAATGGCGGAAACATTCGGGGGTGGGTGACTTCACGTAGTACCATA
Source organism: Lactuca saligna (assembly GCF_052625555.1). Classification (NCBI taxonomy): domain Eukaryota; kingdom Viridiplantae; phylum Streptophyta; class Magnoliopsida; order Asterales; family Asteraceae; genus Lactuca; species Lactuca saligna. The sequence goes on from NC_136417.1 coordinate 74,671,126, forward strand.
ACAATTGAATATCGTAAAGAAAGTAACACAACCATCATATATATAATAAAAACGTACATTGTTGCGTTATACATGTTTTCAAAAGAATATTACAATAAGATGGTTTAAAATATTTGATAATAAATGCCATAGCGTTCCTTCTTCAAAACCTGATAGTTACCTGTATTACCGATTCCGTGAGAAATACAAGTGGTTTCAAAAAAAGTGTCAACAATAAAGTTGGTGAGTTCATAAGTGTTTTTGTATTGAAAAGTATGTCATTTTGGAAGAAAGTAGATGAACGTAGTTTCCAGAAAATCCATTATTTTCCACTTTTAGTTTGAAAAGTTCCCAAGATTGGAGTGCGTTAGTATCTTTCGTACTTAAATGATAAATATAAACTTTGTGCTCAAAATAACGTAAATACCGAATGCATTTATGAGTCTCGTAAATCAATCTTGTTTTTATACTTTCATGTGAGTTTTATAACCATACTATTGACACAGACTGCCTGTAACAACATTCTTCAGGTGTTGTAGTGTTATGACATTTGTCATCCCAAACCTGCCGGTCTAACTATAGCTAACAGTTTAGGTGCAGGGTTGTCAATCCCGTATAGATCTATACACAAGTATCACGTTCTCCCTCCAAGAGATTATGGCTTATAATGCAGGACTTGAAATGCATACTTAAGAGTACGTTGAAGTTGAATATCTCACATCACTTAGTATAAAATAGATTTACGATAAGAAAGTCTTTATTTCGCTTCAGATGAAAGTATTTTCGTTTTTCAAGATATTTATGTAAAAATGTGTGAATAACTCGCAAAACTATACCCATTATAGTTTTTCTGAAAATGTATTCCGTTTGGTTGAAAATAACTTGGTGAAATACTAACCTTTTTCGTAAAGTAAAATGCTGATATCGAATAATGATAAGATAGAAGTTGTATTTATATCTATATAAATCGATACATTTTCTTGTATTGTACTTGTATTCCCCCCCCCCCCCCCTAAAACATGAAAAGACATGGAAAGTAGGGGTATGAACTCACCTGTTTGGATTTAGGAGAGTGGGACTAGAGTCGAGCAGAACTTCAACCGTGGAAAGCTGCGTCTTCGAGCTTCTCGGGGATCTCGGTAGCGTAGAACCTTCGTCGGGGCTCAGGTGCGGAAATCGAGGGTGTCGGGACGGCTTCTGGTGCTTGCAAGTGTGTGAGAGTAAGTGTGAGTTTGAGACTGTGTGCCAAAAATCCGGAGCTTATGCCTTCTATTTATAGGGCTGGAAAGGCGAGTACGCTGGGCGTACCACCAGAGTACGGTGGGCGTATGCGTTACGCTGGGCGTAACTTTGCGTCATGGCTTATGACTCGAGTCTAGCTAGGCGTAGAGCTGCAGCCGATGGGACTCGACCCTGCACCTGAGTACACTCAGCGTACTCCTGAGTTACTCTAGGCGTAATCCCAGCCTCAATCTTCTAAATTCCGTAACTTTTGCGTGCGAGCTCCTTCTTTCGCGTTCTTTATATCCACGCGTAGGTGAGATTATGCTCTACAACTTTCATTCAGACTCCGTCGGCTAGTTTTGACTTTATTTTTAATGCTATGCTTTTAATAGGCCGGGACTGCTAAAGTCCATTAAAAATTCATAATTTCTTTATCCGACGTCAGTTTTCGTTTGTCTTTTTATCATCTTCCTCCTATTGTGGAGATCTTCAACTCTCGTTTAAGTCGTGTTAACTAAATATCGTTCGATCTTCAATTCAAGTTTTTAGCTCTCTACTACCGTTACGAAACTTTGAAAATTCGTAACTTCTTCATACGAGATCCAATTTGGGGGATATTCTTATGCACGTTCACCATTTAACGAAATCTACGGCTTTTGTTTAGATACTTAAGGCTAAAATGAATTTTATTGAATATTCTTATTTTACATTTAATAATTACTTACCGGGTGTGTCGTGAATATTTGAGGAGTCGAAATCTTTTCATTATAACTCGGTTTTGAATGTTATTTATGTTTTTGGAAATCTTGGCATGATATCTATCATTTGGTGTATCCCAAAACTGATTCCAAAAAGTTTCGTTGTATTAGACCTTTTAGTGTTACATTGCTTTGGAAAAATATAGGGTTGTCACATCATCCCCCCGTTAGAGGGAATTTCGTCGCGAAATTTAATCTAAGATAGAGTTTACGGGTTACGAAAATGATGCGGGTATTTTTGTTTCATCAGATCCTCGCGTTCCCAGGTGTATTCAGGTCCTGATTTGGCGTTGCAGCGGACCTTTACAATAGGTATGCGGCTTTGTTTGATTCTTTTAATTTCCCGATCCATGATTTCTACTGGTTCTTCTATGAATTGGAGATTCTCATTTATTGCAATTTCATCCATAGGGACGATGAGGGTCTCATCGGACAAGCACTTCTTTAGGTTTGACATGTGGAAGGTAGGGTGTATGTTGTGGAGTTCCTGAGGTAATCGAAGTTTGTAAGCCACCGGCCCGATCCTGGAAAGGATCTCGAATGGTCCGATGTACCTTGGGTTTAGTTTCCCATGCTTTCCAAAATGTATTAATCCTTTCCAGGGCGAGACTTTTAGTAGGACTTGGTCTCCAACTTGGAATTCCAAGGGTTTCTGTCTTTTGTCCGCATAACTCTTTTGTCTATCTCTTGATGCCTTCAGTCGTTCCCGGATTTGAACAATCTGCTCCGTGGTTTCCTTTATGATTTCTGGCTCGGTGAGAGTGTTGTCTGTTGCTTATCCTCTTGGTAGCTGTGTGTCACCTACTTCAGCCTAGCATAGAGGTGATCTGCACTTGCGGCCATAGAGGGCTTTGAATGGAGCAGCCTTGATGCTAGTGTGGTAGCTATTGTTGTATGAAAACTCGACCAAGGGTAAATGGGTGTCCCATGCCTTTCCAAAATCGATTACGCAATCTCTTAGCATATCTTCTAGGGTTTGTATGCTTCTCTCACTCTGGCCGTCGGTTTGTGGGTGATACGCCGTACTCATGTCAAGTCTCGTGCCTAGAGATCTTCTAGGGTTTGTATGGTTCTCTCACTCTAACCACGAAGTCCTCTGTTCCTTCTAGCAAGGTTAGAATGGGTGCACTACATAAGGCTCTCTTTAGTGTTTAAAACACGATGTTCTGTTTTTCTCCCCAGTCGAAGGTCACACTCTTCTGAGTTAGGGTGGTTAGTGGCTTGGCAATCTTCGAAAAGTTTTGTATGAACCTTCGGTAATATCCGGCGAGTCTCAAAAATTGCCGGATTTTTGTTGGGGTTCTTGGAGTCGTCAAACTCTCTATTGCCTTGATCTTGGAAGGATCCACGTGTATCCCTTCTTTGCTTACAACGTGAGCTAGGAAATCTACTTCCCGAATCCAAAACTCGCATTTTGAAAATTTTACGTATAGCTTCTCTGCCCTCAATGTTTCCAAAACTTGGCGGAGGTGTTGGTTGTCTTCTTGATGGCTTCTTGAATAGATGAGTATATCATCTATGAACACCATCATGAATTTATCCAGGAAGGGGTGGCATACTCGGTTCATCAAGTCCATGAATACGGCTGGTGCATTTGTCAACCCGAAGGGCATTACTACAAACTCGTAGTGACCATAGCGTGTTCGGAAAGCCGTTTTGGGGATGTCTCCTTCCAGTACTCATAGTTGGTGATAACCAGATCTTAGGTCGATCTTTGAGAAGTAGCTTTCTCCTTGTAGTTGATCGAACAAATCGTCTATGCGCGGTAGGTGATATCGATTCATGATCGTGAGTTTGTTTAGTTCTCAGTAATCGATGCACATGCGGAAAGATCTGTCCTTCTTTTTCACGAATAGGACTGGTGCTCCCCATGGTGAGAAGCTTGGTCTGATGAAGCCTTTGCTCAGCAGCTCATTTAGTTGGCTGGACAGTTCCTGCATCTCGGCCGAGGCTAGACGGAATGGCGATTTTGCTACTGGGGTAGCTCCGGGAATTAAGTCGATTCTGAACTCGACTTGGCGTTCTGGTGGGATCCCTGTAACATCTTCTGGAAAGATGTCTGGGAGGTTGCAGACTCCCGGAATGTCTTTAATGTTCTTCGATTCCCGTTTCTTGTCTACTATGTGGGCTAGGAAGGCATGATATTCTTTGTGAAGGTATTTTTGTGCTTTAACACAGGAGATGATTTGTAAATTTGAACTAGGTTTGTCACCATAAATGACAAGAGTTTCGCCGTTTGGCAGATTGAGGCGAACGGCCCTTTTGTGACAAAGTATATCGGCATGGTGAAGGCTTAACCAGTCCATACCGATGATGACATCGAAACTTCTTATTGAAATGGGCATAAGGTCGATTTGAAACAAGTGCTCGTTTAAATTTACTATGCATCCTACGTACATATTGCTTGCGCTTTCCGTTTTACCATTTTCCGTTTCTATAGTGAATATTTTATTGATTGGTTAGGGTTTTTGATTAAGTAGGTGTTTGAATTTATGACTCACAAAACTTTTTTCCGCACCCCAGTCAAAGAGTATGCATGCATAAATGTTGTCGAGGAGAAACGTACCCGTAACCACCGTGGGGTCCGCTATCGCTTCATTTTGTCCTATTTCCAGCACTCTTCCAACACCTCCAGCATTCCTTGCCTTGGGGAAATCCCTCTTAAAGTGCCCAGTTTCTCCACACCCATAACATGCCTGGCTTACCCCAGTACCAGGAACTTGAGTGATTGGTCGCGCCAATGCTCTACAGAAACGGGCAGTGTGCCCTTTCCTGTCGCAGTTTTTACAGTGCATTTCACGACAGTTACCGTGGTGATGGTAATTGTATTTGTTGAACTTGGGCAGGTTCCCAGCATATTGTTTCGCTGGCGCAGGGGTAGCAGGGGTTGCAGTGGGGGTAGTAGCGGCGTGGACCGCCACCATTTGTTTCTTAGAAGGTTCTTGTGAAGTTTGACCTTTCCTCTTGTTGGCACTGTTGTCGTGGTTGTTGCTTCCTTTGGTTGGTTCGATGACGACGGTCGCGACACTCTGACAGACACCATGATCAACGAGAGATTCCGCCAGCTCCTTGGCGCTTTTGAACGTCGTAGGTTTGGAGGCTAACACACTCCCTCGAAGTTGGGGTGATAGTCCCCAGATATACCTTTCCACCTTTTGGCTTTCCAGGACCATCATTCCTGGGCAAAGTACTATTAAATCACTGAATCTGTTGGTATAGCCTGCAATGTCCGAGCCTACCATCTTGAGGTCCCACAGTTCCTGTTCGAGCTTTTGGATCTAGCCCCTGGGGCAGTACTCTCGTAGAAGCATTCGTTTCAAGTTTTCCCAACCCATGGAGTTCGCCACTAGTAGTGTTAGTGCTTTGACGTGGCCATTCCACCACGTTAGGGCTCGATCGGAGAAAGTATAGGCGACAAATTTTACTTTGCTTTCTTTGGGGCACGCGCAAATCTCGAACACGGCTTCCGTTTTCTATATCCGTTGGGATAGAGCCATTACTCCCTCAGTTCCACTAAAGGGAATAGGTTTGCTGTTGGAGGGGGTGGTGGAGGTGGTGTTGTAGCTGGGTTTTTGCACGGTGTTTTACGAGGAGGCATGTTATGGTAGAGAAATAATAATAAATACTATAAGTTTCTAATGAATTGAAAATTGTGCACTAGAGGGTTAGTCATATCTTGTAATTTGTTTTGACATTAGTTAATGGTTTCAAAGTAAATATAGCAATTTAAATAATCCGATGAATTTCGATGGGTATCTAAAGACATACTTCATATATATGTCGCACATATGGTGCGTTACATTATGCTTCGTGTTTAGAAAAATTTTGACCTATCTAGAGGTCTCCGATTACATGTTAAAGGAAAATACGAAAAACTTTATCCGAGGTCCTATTCTATATCAAAATTGTTGGAGTTGGGCAAGTCCTACTTGCGGCATGTTGTGCGTTTTGAGCTAGATTCTGCATCCGATTGGTTGACTCCCATTAAATGTCTCTCAAGAACTGCTTGTTGTTCCTTCATCTCTCTTATATCTGCAAGTGCTGCCTCTATTTCGTTTTCAAGCGCCCCTGTGTGTAGTTAGGTATCTTCGTGTAGTTCGTCCAGACGATGGATGTCTATAGCGTTACCCTATGTAGCAGCATTGACCTCACGAATTCTGGCCGCTTGCATGTCCAACTGGTAGGTCTGGGTGGCTATTTTCCCCACAAGGACGGGAAACGCTCGATCGGCTGAGCCTCCCCCATGCCGAAAAGAGGGCGTACACCTTGTTGACGGCTCCAATAGTAGAGATGGCTTCCCCAAATGGGAATGGGAGGTTGGTAACCCATTCTAACTTCGCGGGAATGAGGAGCGGGAGGGTTGATCACTTCCAGCTCGGAGTCTGTTCCATCCGTATCTTCCTCTTCCTCCTGTATAGGCTCTTCTTCCTCTTCGACTTCCTCATCGACTTCGTATTCCTCTCCGAATTCAACTTCGAATGCCTCTCCGACTTCTTCTTCAATTTCCTCTGGGTCTTCCTCTATCCACCTACCGTTACCTTGGTTTGGGTAGTAGGGATCTCCCGGTAAATGGAATCCGACCATTTTTTCTATACTAGGATAGAGGTATAAGAATTTTATAAGAAAAGAAATTTCTATTTAACGGTATCCTAAGCTTAGCTATATATTGTGGTGTGCAAGTTTTGTCCTTATATTTTATAATAATACTCCTATAGAATTTCGAATTCGCAAGTTTTTATTTTGGTAAGTTTTTGACTTGTTGTCCACTACGACCATACCTTGACGTACGTTGTTCAAATCCAGGATAAATATAGTTGATCAGGCTATATTTATTCTCGATTTGATTACATACCTCGAGGCCCAATCATAGCGTCGCAACTCGCCTCAATACTTTTTAGAAACTTTGTTATGATACGAGACCGATGCATGCGTATAAAAATGTATATTTTAAAAGAAAATATGTCGTTTATGAAAAACGTGTTGTCAGAGGGTTTTTTGTCCCCTTTTTTCATTTATAGTTTGTATATCTTATGTGGTTTGATATACTTAGTTCACTATAAACAATGCTTTGATACCAATCTGTCGCACCCCCAAACCAGAATGGCGGAAACATTCGGGGGTGGGTGACTTCACGTAGTACCATAACAATTGAATATCGTATAGAAAGAAACACAACCATCATATATATAATAAAAACATACATTGTTGCATTATACATGTTTCCAAAAGAATATTACAATAAGATGGTTTAAAATGTTTGATAATAAATGCCATAGCGTTCCTTCTTCAAAAGCTGATAGTTACCTGTATTACCGATTCCCTGAGAAATACAAGTGGTTTCAAAAAAAGTGTCAACAATAAAGTTGGTGAGTTCATAAGTGATTTTGTATTGAAAAGTATGTCATTTGGAAGAAAGTAGATGAACGTAGTTTCCAGAAAATCCATTATTTTCAACTTTTAGTTTGAAAAGTTCCCAAGATTGGAGTGCGTTAGTATATTTCGTACTTAAATGATAAAGATAAAATTTGTGCTCAAAATAATGTAAATACCGAATGCATTTATGAGTCTCATAAATCAATCTTGTTTTTATACTTTCGTGTGAGTTTTATAACCATACTATTAACACAGACTACCTGTAACAACATTCTTTAGGTGTTGTAGTGTTATGACATTTGTCACCCTAGACCTGCCGGTCTAACTGTAGCTAACAGTTTAGGTGCAGGGTTGTCAATACCGTATAGATCAATACACAAGTATCACGCTATCCCTCCAAGAGATTATGGCTTATAATACAGGACTTGAAATGCATACTTAAGAGTACGTTGATGTTGAATATCTCACATCACTTAGTATAAAATAGATTTACGATAAGAAAGTCTTTATTTCGCTTCAGATGAAAGTATTTTCGTTTTTCAAGATGTTTACATAAAAATGTGTGAATAACTCGCAAAACTACACCCATTATAGTTTTTCTGAAAATGTATTCAGTTTGGTTGAAAATAACTTGGTGAAATACTAACCTTTTTCGTAAAGTAAAATGCTGATATCGAATAATGATAAGATAGAAGTTGTATTGATATCTATATAAATTGATACGTTTTCTTGTATTGTACTTGTATTCCCCCCCCCCTAAAACATGGAAAGACTTGGAAAGTAGGGGTATGAACTCACCTGTTCGGATTTAGGAGAGTGGGACTAGAGTCGAGCAGAACTTCAACCGTGGAAAGCTGCACCTTCGAGCTTCTCAGGGATCTCGGTAGCGTAGAACTTTCGTCGGGGCTCGGGTGCGGAAATCAAGGGTGTCGGGATGGCTTCTGGTGCTTACAAGTGTGTGAGAGTAAGTGTGAGTTTGAGACTGTGTGCCAAAAATCCAGATCTTATGCCTTCTATTTATAGGGCTGGAAAGGCGAGTATGCTGGGCGTACCACCGGAGTACGCCGGGCGTACGCATTACGTTGGGGGTACTTCGGTTACGCTGGGTGTAACTTTGCGTCATGGCTTACGACTCGTGTCTAGCTAGGCGTAGAGCTGCAGCCGATGGGACTCAACCCTGCACCTGAGTACGCTGGGCGTACTCCTGAGTTACGCTGGGCGTAATCCCAGCCTCAATCTTCTAAACTCCGTAACTTTTGCGTACGAGCTCCGTTTTTCGCATTCTTTATATCTACGCGTTGATGAGATTATGTTCTACAACTTTCTTTTAGACTCTATCGACTAGTTTTGAATTTATTTTTGATGCTATGCTTTTAATAGGCCGGGACTGCTAAAGTCCGTTAAAAATTCATAGTTTCTTTATCCGACTTCAGTTTTTGTTTGTCTTTTTATCATCTTACTCCTATTGTGGAGATCTTCAACTCTCGTTTAGGTCGTGTTAGCTAAATATCGTTCGATCTTCAATTCAAGTTTTTAGCTCTCTACCACCGTTACGAAACTTTGAAAATTCGTAACTTCTTCATACGAGGTCCAATTTGGCGATCTTCTTATGCATGTTCACCATTTAACGAAATCTACGGCTTATGGTTAGATACTTAAGGCTAAAATGCATTTTATAGAAACTTCTTAATTTACATTTAATAATGACTTACCGGGTGTGTCGTGAATATTTGAGTAGTCGAAATCTTTTCATTATAACTCGGTTTTGAATGTTCTTTATGTTTTTGGAAACCTTGGCATGATATCTATCATTTGGTGTATCCCAAAACTGATTCCAAAAAGTTTCGTTGTATTAGACTTTTGAGTGTTACATTGCTTTGGAAAAACATAGGGTTGTCACAGAAAACATTCCCGGTTGTGGTTTCGGTTGCAGGTGAAACACATGAGGTGTTTTTCTGCATAGTTTTTCTAGGGTGTAGGTGTTGGAGTTGGAGTTGTTGTTGTTGCAACATATATCTTCTTTCTCTTTTCCACACGTCTATCTCCTCCGTTCGCTTTCATTTGTTGGGTTCAACACTTTGAGTTTCAACTTTTGTCTCTAAGGATCCTCGACTGACCTCGTTGTTGGTCATATGTTTGGCTAGGTTCTTAACAATTTCGTAGCTTGTAACTCTTGAAGATATCACCATTCCCTTGATTTGAGGTGCCAACCCCCAAATATAATGTTCAATTTTTTTGTGCTCAGATGTTATAAGTTCCGGACATAGAAGGGATAGGTCATTGAACCTCGAAGTGTAAACTTTAATGTTTGAAACCTTCATTTTTAGGTTCCAGAGTTCATTTTCTAGGTTCTAGATCTCATCCCTCGGGCAGTATTACTCTACCATCATTGCCTTCAAATCTCCCCAAGATAAAGAGTAGACAGGAATGATGCCCATTGTTTTCACTTGCTCGTTCTACAATGACAAGGCTGAGTCGAGGAGAGTGCAAGTAGCAAATCATACTTTGCTATCCTCAGCACAGTAACTGATTTGGAATATTGATTCCTTTCTCCTGAACCACCTTCTTAAACCTATGACTACTTCATTGTCGTAGAAGTTCTTAGGCTTTTAATTCATGAAGTCTTGGTACAAACAAGCCCTTCGGTTTTCATTGTAGTTTATGTTTGGACTACTATGTGGTCTTGTTGCTATTCCATCGATTTCTATGAATGGAGTTTCATCATTCGTGCTCCTAGCATTTGTTAGAGCCATAAGGCGGTCTACAATTAGTTGCTCCGGTTCAGATGCTGTTCGGGGAAGTCCCATCATCAAAGGTGGGGGTGGTGGAGCATCGTTCATTAGGTTTTTGTTTGCTGGAGTTCTTGGGAGGTTTCTTATTGGCCTCGTATGGGATCGCCCTCTTCGTGTAGTCATTGGCCTTGTTGTTGGTTCTGCTGCTGGACGGGTTTGGGGGTTGCCTTTTCGTGGAGGAATTGTGGATGTCCTATTAATCCAACAATAGGTTATTAGTTTCATGCTTTTATGGTTGTTGTTTTTGGTATGAGACTGAATAATTAGTTTATTCATTATAGTGCATGAATTAAAATGTTTGCATAAAATTCATACGATAGATTATTAATAATTCCCTTGTATCATACATCATTTTACATGTTTTACTAGCACATAAAAAACCCTAAAAATGTTTACATGGAAAGCATTTAAATCCTATTTGAGGGTTATTAAGCAACCCACAGTTTATTTCACACACTCCTACATGTTCCTTCTACTTTATCACCAAGGTTCATTCTTCATCCATCAACTCCATACCTCCCCTCGTCGTGCTACACCCTCCGAACTGATTTCGAAGTTATGAGCCAATGGTTTCAGTATTTTGGACTTGTTATTCCAAACCTCGGATCCTTTGTTTCATTCCCCAAGATCTCTCATCCGCTTCAATTGCCTGGTCACTTCCATCCACATCAGTCCTTTAGATTCTTGTCGGATTTCCTCCTGTGTATTTATGTAGTTATAGGTAGCCATGACCATATCCCTTATAACATTGTAGTCATGGGTCCTTAGAGTTCTCAATTGTTGAATCTTCCATGCGAGCCTGGCATTATTGCTTTCAACAACACTTACTTTATCACTTACCATCTTGATCTGGTTACCCAAACAGAGGGTGTGATTGAATAGTAGTGATAGAGATTCAACATATGCAGGGTCCTTGGGCTTTGTCCCTGCAAGTTGTCCGAATTCATACCCCTTCTATCTTTCTTCTTCATGGTTGGCCAATGGTGGCTTGTTTTTCATTGGTTCGTCCGGAAAGGGGCTGTATGGAACCCTTTTGGCTTTGGTCCTAAGGAATTGATCCGAGGATTTCTTGGTGATGCTCCTGCAAGGCAGAATGGATTTCGGATGGTTTCCTTAGTGTGATGCATTCCAGAGCTGATGCGATGTGTCACGGGTGGAGATATGTGTCTCTTGGGTTACCGGTTCCTCTTTTTCTTCCACCAAATCCGAATCCCCATCCATGTCATCTTCCGATTCCACTTCCGAATTTTCTTTCGGGTCTTCCTCCGGTTCATCGTTAGAGATAAGTGTCGCTACTTGGTTGTTTTGGGGGACTAGACGTTGTCCTGGTTGTTTGGTTAGGAAATAGGGATCCCCTACCAATGGCACATGTGAGTTAACCTCTTCTTCACTTTTCTCCTATTCTTGCGATTTCATCCTACATTGGGATTTAAGGTTTTATAAGTATTTTTTTAGAGAAAGTTTTAACTAAGATTTTTTCCACATTTTTAACAAATCAACTATATCGCTTAGGTTAGGTAGTGCATAAATCTGACCATAATAAAACATAGGTGCACAACTAGGTTTAGTTGTGGTACGATGCATGTACTAATGAACCTAGTTGAATATTTGATTTTTAATTCGTTGTATTTTTCTTATTTTGGATTAGTGTTTTCTCATCAAGGAATTAAGTTTTTATGTAACTCTATATCTTGTGTTTGTATGTGTATTATAAATTACCCTTCGTTTATTTTGGGAGGTTGTCTTTGTTGACAAGTGACCAATTAAGTTTCAGACATTCAGGAATGATTTTGGACTGGATTTTTTAGATTTGGATTGAGTTTGATTAATATTTGAGTGTCTTTTGGCTGAGTTACACAAGCTCGCTTCCATTGGAGGTCGAGTTTAAGTAAGATGCGGAGCATTTGTTTGTGTTTTACAACCTTGTATGTAATACAATTTTAAGTTCTAACCTTATAAAAGACGTCGCAATTATCATATGTTCTATATAATTATAGTAATATTTAGGATACAAAAAAATTAATTTACTACCTAAGATAAAAGATGCCTCTATTATTATATGTTGTACATAATGATAATATTTAAGATAGATAACTAGATGTCTTTATTATCGCATGTTCTACATAATGATAACATTTAATATAAACATTTTAATTTACTATGAAATTATTATTTAATAGATAACAATAATGATTATTAACACGTTGTCGCACACGTACTAAACAAATAAATTTATCATCGCTGGTTGTTCTAAAAATATAGCATAGGGAAGCAGTGTTGAATCCTCAGGGACACAGCCTAATGGTCAATGCCTTTTTGCATCAGGCACATCTAGTCAATACAGAAATATAAAAGAAGGGGGTGTGAAATTAAACTAAAAACTAAAATTGCAGTGATATTAAACTAAATGAAAATCAATAATAAAAACGGTTTCAGTTCTGCTACGACTTTCCTAATCATGTAACTGATCTAGATCTGATTATTTGAGATGTGTTCTATCTAAGTTAGTACTGAGAAAAACTAACAGTTCTAGTAATTTCTCTTTTACCTTATTTAGTTAACCAAAATAAGCTCTTTAATTAATCGTAAGTTTTTACTATTCAATTAAATAAGCTCTTAATCAAGATCATAAAAGTTGCATTGAGTTCTTTGTAAAATTCCTAGTAATACCTAATACTTCTCACAAGCTCGGAAGCGTAAAGATATGATTTTTACAGTTTATACCAGAGTTAAATCCCAAAACGGAACCAGTCTGATACTTGTTACTTTTACCAATTTATTAGAACAATTACGGATTCTGTTAATTGATTAAATCGAAAAATAAAACCCTAGCTAGGTGATTAGACTAAGAAGAATTAAAATCAAACCTTCATTAAGCTCAAAACTGAAGAATCTAGATAAACACAAATCAAAAACTAAATCTAATGATCATAACATCAAAAGTACTCATCTTTGCAAAACTGAAAACTAGGATTTAGTCAGACATGGCTAAAATCTGATAAAAACAAATGAAAAGATACATTAAGCTACTAAATCTTACTAAACTAAACATTGGAGATGATCCACAGTCTTCAGATCTTCTGAAATCATTGAAATCGGAGAAGAAACACCTCCAAAATCATATTTTCGTCGTCTGGAACCTCTGGAATCATCAACTTCGGTTACAGGGATGCTATCACGGTCTATTTATACGTCCAACAGCAAAAACGGCGCACCCACGATTGCATGTGCACAACCTGCGATCGTAGGTTTTGAAGAAAACACGTCTCATGCCCTTTTAATGTTGTAGGATGCTATTTTGACACTTTTTGGCCAACCTGTGATCACATGTACACAACTTGCAATCGCAGGTATTGAGTTTTCACTCCCGGATGAATTTTGGGCACAAAAGAACCTCGAAGACAAGTTGGGATCCAACCTGCAATCGCAAAAAGGCTCCATGAGATCGAATGAAGGTAACTTGCGATTTCATGTTGTGCCTAAGACGTACGAAATTTTTTCTACTTTTCAGATCATTTTGAATCGCAACAATCGGAATTACAGTTCTCGAGATATGGTCAAAATATTGATAGGGGGTCAAAGCCGCCAGGAACATCCTTTAACATTAGATTGCAAATTGTATCTTCGTGTGATCAATTTGATCGGATGTTTCTCGATAAAAGCATCTTTCAAGCATTCATCAACCTACTCTAAAAGTTCCAAGCTTCATTTTATGCTCCAAACACGCATCCAACTGCTCCCAAAGCACTGCTCCACTCGAACTATCTGAAATTGACATAAAAACATAAGCAGTACGGGAATTCTAACGAAAGACATGAGCTGAACATTATTTAAATAAATGACATTCAAATCTACAAAATATGATGCTAAATGATAATGAAAACTACCCTAAAAAATGCATAAAATGGTATCTAACAAATCTCCCCAAGCTTGAACTTTACTTGCCCTCAAGTAAGAATAAGATAAAACATTATAAACAAATGGAAAGATGTAGATGACCTAAAAAGAATTTAGAATAAAATAAAGAAAAACTTAAACTAAAGTACCTCACTCTTTTTTTTGTTCACGTGATCAGATTTCATAACGAGGAAGCTCCAATGAAATCACTACCTAGATAACACTCACAATATCTTATATTAATGATTCATATTTCATATTTAATAAGTCAAACCAAGCTTGAGCAAATAATTTTTACACCGAATTATATTTGTGAAAATAGTGTATTTTTAAAAATCATTTCATGAAAATTCGTTTATAAAAACTTAGCCTGACTAACCTCTCCTTTTTTTACGAACTCGTCCAGTAAATGCGGTAAGCTCCATTATGGACAGAAAATCCAAGGTTACCCCTATGATCCCACTATCGAGGGATCAATCTCATTATACCACACATATTCTTCGTCTTGATCAATTCTTCAAATTTAACTTGCTTGCTTCTTGATTTTGACTTGAACTTGACTTGGATTTAACTTTGATTTGCGGATTTCATGAAGTTGCTTGATGTACCATTTCTAACATATATATTGACTAGGTGCATATTTTACTTTGAGGCCCACCATATCTTCAATACTTCAAAAATGATAACTATTTTGGGGGTATAATAAGAGTTGCCTCCCAACCTCAAAAGGCGCATAAACTATAGGGTTCAGTACTTCAAGGAATGATAAGGGTCATCCAATCTAGATTCTTTCTAAGGCATTCAAGGAAATTATTTTCAAAACACTGTTCATTTTTCCATCCCACACTTCCATTGTAAAAATTATTTGATCCTTATGTTGGTTCATATTGAAAACATTTAAAGCACTTGAAAACACAATTCTTAAAATTGATTCTAATGAGACTGTTATTTTTGGTAACTATCACACTTCATCTTAACAGAGCTATCGAATGTAAAAAATATCCTCATCTCATGTAAAATATTTTTTAAAGATTTTTAATTTGATTTTTTATATGCATAAAATAAAAATAATTAAAAATAAAATCTTTTTGGGTTTTTTTATTATGAATGCAGAAAAATAAAAACAGAAAATAAAGTAGTTTTTTTTTTGGATTTTTGAAATTTTTATATGTAAATGAAACAGGAAAATGCAAAAAGAAAAACAAAATTTGAAAATTTTAAATAAAAACTAAAAAATTTAAATTTTTTAACAAAAAATGCAAGTTTGTTACACTAACCTCCTCCCCAAGCTTAAAATGATGCATTGTCCGTAATGCTTAGAGAGGAATGAACAACTCAAAAAAGCATATGAAAACAAAAGGTTGCAACTAGGAATGAATATAACTGATAAGGTTGCAGAAATCTGATTTTGACGAACATGTGGAGAAAAATCTGAATTTCAGCAACTCTGTCGATCCTCTGATTTCCCCAAGCTTGCTTGGGACTGTTACCATCTCTTTATTGAAAGTGGAAAAATAAAAACTAAAAACTACTCATCGGGTTGCCTCCCGAAAAGTCGCGTATTTTTAAAGTCATTGGCTCGACTTTGCCCAACCAGATTTATGAACTTGTGTGGCTGGGACTTCTCTGAAGCTCAACGTTTTTTCTTGTCACTCTAGATCCCTTCAAATATGGAAAGACTGGTGGATCTGATACTTGCACATCAACCGGGAAAAACTTCTTATCTTTATCAAATGACTCAAATTTTAGATTTTTGAGCCTTTTTCTTTTTCCGGTCTTCTTGATAGAACCCAACTTCTTCTTTTCTGAATTTTCTTTTTCAGCTTCGTGTTAGAAATCACCTTTTTCTCATCCTCCCCAAGCTTGTCTTTTTCTATCAACTTTGTACCAGCTCCTCTAGAAGAAATCACATTCTCTTTCATCTCCCCAAGCTTGTCTATGCTCAGCTCTTTTAATGTATAATTATCTAGTTTCCTGTCTAAAAATAAATATTGCACAAAATCATTAGAAAAATCACAACAGTTCTCAGAAAAAGGATTGCTGATACCCAAATAATTAATAGAAAATTTATCAACTAGAGTTTTAGCATCATTTATTTTGAAGTGCATAATATCACAATCAAACTCCATAGAAAGAATACCAGCAAAAACATCAATCTTGGTTTTAGCAGTTTTCAAAAAAGGTCTTCCCAAAATAATTGAGTTTGTATCTAAAGTTTCCAAGTTCCCCATGTCTAAAATGTAAAAATAAGCAGGAAAAATCAAATTATCCACTTGAACAAGAACATCTTCCAGTACACCTTTTGGATGTACTATCGAGTGGTCAGCCAATTGGATAATTGTCTCGGTCTTTTGTAAAGTTCTCATTTTTAATTTTTCAAAAACATAATAGGGAAGGACATTGACTGAAGCTCATAAATCAAGCATGGCTTTTGGAGAATCAAGGTTTCCCAATTTACAAGGAACTGAGAAAATCCCCAGATCCTTGCATTTTTGAGGCAAATCTTTTTGTAAAATAGAAGAGATATTTTTGCCAGCTTTTAAAATCTCATTAAATTTCACTTTTTTTATTAGAAACTCATAAATGTTTCAAAAACTTAGCATAGTGAGGGATGTGCTTTATAACATCAAGTAATGGGATGTTTACCTCAACTTTGCAAAAAAATTCCATAATTTCCTCTTCCTCACGCTCACGTTTCGTGCTTCTCAGTCACGATGGGAAGGCCGACAGTGGCTTGTTTCTTTCAGAATTGGCTTGGGTAGTGTTGGAGTTTCTTTTTCTTCCAGGTTTTCAGATTCTTTTTCAACCAACACCTCTTCAAACCCTTCAGCTTCAGCTTCTTTTTCTATCCCTTCCACATCTCCTTCTTCTATCAGAACCTCTTCAAACTCTTCTTCATCTTTGTTTTTTGGTTCAGATGAGCTTGGCCCTTCATATGTTTTCCCACTTCTCAATAAAATACCACTCACATTATGCTTTGGATTGTTTTCAGTATGCCCTGGTAACTTTCCTCTTGACTCTAGAGGACCCACAAAAGTGGCAAGTTGAGACACCTGTTGCTCCAGATTCTTGATACTAGCTCTAGATTCGGTCTGGAATGCTTGGGTGCTCGTGGCAAGACTCTTTACTATATCTTCTAAGGCCATACTAGAGCTATTGGGTTGATGTTGCAAGTTTTGATTCTGGAAATTCGAGTTCTGAAATTTGGGCTGAAAGTGAGAATTTTGATGAAAATATATCTGCTGAAAACCCGGTTGTAGAAAATTTTGTTCCTGTTGAAATCCAGGTAGAGGCTGAAATTGTTGTTTCTGCTGATAATTATTCTGAAAATTCTAGTGGTAGCCCCCAACAATGTTTACTACAACTGTATCCTCTTGCAATATTGGACACATGTCAGTAGGGTGATCAGTCTTTAAGCAAATCCCACATTGTTTCTTTGGAGCTGCTTTTTCTTTGGTTAGGAGCAAAACAACTTTCGTCAATTCAGATATCTAAGCTTCCAGATGAACATTGCTGACTTCCTTCACTCCTCTTGGTTGATCTGTATACTACTCGTCTTCATTCCCAGAATGTTTAGACTCGATCGCCAACTTTTCGATTAGCTTTCTGATTTCAGTTGGGGTCATGTCACCCAAAGAACCACCACTAGAAGCATTTATCAAGCACCTCTGAATAGGTGTCACGCCTTCACAAAAACAATTGTAGAGTTGATAATCGCTGAACCCATGTTGTGGGTACCATACCAGAAGCTTCTTGAATCTTTCCCAATAAGTATGTAAAGCTTCTATTTTTCCTTGTTTGATCCCAAGGATTTCTCTTCTAAGTCTGGAGACTCGTGATTCTGGAAAGTATTTCTCTGGAAACAACTTTGCAAGTTCTGTCCAAGTGGTGATGGAACCATATGGGAGTTCATATAACCATTCCCTTGCAGAATCTTGAAGTGAGAAGGGGAATGGCCTTAACTTTATTTGGTCTTCTGTGACAGCATGAGACTTCATTCCTGAACAAACCACATGAAATTCCTTGAGGAATTTATGTGGGTCTTCATTTTCCATTCCACAGAATGTGGGAAGAACATGAATCAACCTAGATTTAAGTTCGAAGTTCTGGAATCCTGGAAAAGTGATACATAGAGGTTGTTGGGTAACCACTTGTGTTGACCACTTGCGAACAGTCTTTTCGGCATCGTCTTCGTTTCCGCTCATGTCTGATTCTTCAGATTCGGATTCTGAAGAGTCTGTGGTTTCAAATTTAACGGAGGAAGGTGGGGAATAAGTTTTATATGGGCTGTTTTTGAGGTGATGATAGGGGTACTTTTGGAAAAAACGGATCTTATTCGTTCCACAAGGGAGTGCCTTGTGGTGTGGAGGTTATTGGGGGTATGGAAGATGATGAACCAAAGAGACCAGCTGATTGTTTTTGTCTTGCTGCTTCTTTCTTTAGTTTCCTTGTAGTTCGCTCAATTTTTGGATCAAAAACAAAAGGTGTACCTGAACGAAAAATTCTTGGCATAAAACTATTAGAAAGGACTGTTTCCCCGGCAACAGCGCCAATTTGTTAACACGCTGTCGCACACGTATTAAACAAATAAATTTATCACTGCTGGTTGCACTAAAAATATAGCATAGGGAACTAGGGTCGAATCCTCAGGGACGCAGCCTAATGGTCAATCCCTTTTTGCATCAAGCACATCTAGTCAATACAGAAATATAAAAGAAGGGAATTTTAAATTAAACTAAAAACTAAAATTGCAGTGATATTAAAGAAAATGAAAATCAATAATAAAAACGGTTTCAGTTTTGCTGCGACTTTCCTAATCATGTAACTGATCTAGATCTGATTATTTGAGATGTGTTCTATCTAAGCTGGTACAGAGAAAAACTAAAAAGCTCTAGTAATTTCTCTTTTACCTTATTCAGTTAACCAAAACTAGCTCTTCAATTAACCCTAACATTTTACTGTTCAATTAAATAAGCTCTTAATTAAGATCAGAAAAGTTGCATTAAGTTCTTTGTGAAATATCCAGCAATACCTGATACTTCTCACAAGCTCGGAAGCATAATGATACAATTTTTACAGATTATACCAGAGTTAAATCCCAAAAAGGAACCATTCCGATACTTGTTACTTTTACCAATTTATTAGAACCATTACGGATTCTATTAATTGATTAACTAGAATGATAAAACCCTAGCTACGTGATCGGATTAACAAGAATTAAAATCAAACATTCTTTAAGCTCGAAACTGCAGAATCTAGATAGAAACATAAATCAAAAACCAGATCTAATGATCAATCACATGAAAAGTACTCTTCTTTGCAAAACTAAAAACTAGGATTTAGCCTGACATGGCTAAAATCTGATAAAAAGAAATGAAAAGATACAGTAAACATCTAAATCTTACTAAACTAAACATAGGAGATGATCCACAGTCTTCATATCTTCAGAAATCATTGAAATCGGAGAAGAAACGCCTCCACAATCATATTTTCGTCGTCAGGAACCTCTGGAATCATCAACTTCGATTACAGGGATGTTATCAGGGTCTATTTATACGTCCAACAGCAAAAACGGCGCACCTGCGATCGTATGTGCACAACATGCGATCATAGGTTTTGAAGAAAACGCGTCTCGTGCCTTTTTAATGAAGTGGGATGATATTTTGACACTTTTTGGCCAACTTGCGATCGCATGTACACAACCTGCGATCGCAGGTATTAAGTTTTCACTCCCGGATGAATTTTGGGCACAAAAGAACCTCGAAGACAAGTTACACTGATAGATGTCATTTTATACATCTATTGGGGTAATTTTTATTAGGATTTTGCATCTTTTTTTATGATATTTCATGTGCATTAGTTTAAATAATATTTAGCTCATGTCTTTCTTCAGAATTTCGGTACTGCTCATGTTTTGATGTAATTTACAGATAATTCGAGTATAACATTACATTAGGAGCAGCTTAGATACATATTTGGAGCTTGATTTGAGTTGAAACTAAAGAAGGATTTTGGGGAATGACTTGGAGTGTTTAAAAGGAAGAATCACGACCGAACTACGACAAAAAAAGAAGATGATGATCGTATTTCTCGAAACATTCAATCGCATAAATGTGTCGAAGTTTTGTTGTGTCAAAAAATAATCCAAGGTAGAAAAGCAAGAAAATATGATCGGATTTTCTCATACATACAATCACATTTTACCATCGAGGTTCCTAAAATTTCAGAAATAGCAACGTACTTTATTAAATAGAGTTTCTGGGCATTTTCCAAAAAATGTTATCAAATTTTTTACTTTTTTGCTCCAAAAGTTGATGGCTCGTATATAAAGGCTCCCTTTGTGATCACTTTGAACTCTGGACATTCCCAGATGACGAAAACATTGATCAGAGGCCATTTTATGCACTTTTTCATCGCTTTCTTGAAATCTGAATGCTTGGGATCATGTATCTCAGTTAGTTTAGTGAGATTCAGTAGTTTAATCTTTCAATTTACTAGTTTTTATCGGAGTTTAGCCATCTCTGGCTAAAACCTAGTTTTCAATTATGCCCATATTACTACTTTTCATGTAATCAATCATTAGACTTGGTTTTTGAATTGTGATTCTATCTGGAATTTTCAGTTTTTCACTTAAATAATGTTGGATGTTGATTCTTCTTAGCTTGAATACCTAATTAGGGTTTAATCATTCTAGTTACTCAGGTAATAGAATCTGTAATTATTCTTCTAAATTGGTAATAAGTAACAAGTATCAGATTGGTTCTATGTTGGGATTTAACTATGATATAAATTGAAAAATCATATATTTACACATCCGAGCTTGTGAGAAGTATTAGATATTGAATTTTACACAAGATCTTAATTCTACTTTTATGATCTTAATTAAGAGCTTTTAATTGTGATTTTTCTTTCTAGGTTATTTTATCGAATGTATGCTTGGGAATTTAACAAAAATACCTTGAGGTCAATAATTCATTTTTAGGATGTATTCGGAGGGACATAGAAATAAATGTTGTTCAAAATAAGTGGGGAATGTTTATGAGTAATGTGAGTATTTAGGACATAGGAATTGAATAGGATTTTATACACAAATATATGCATTGGGGTGATGCATAACTTATGAATTCAAATTGGGTTATTATGTGTGGTATTAGTTACCAAAGTTTTGATGAATACAAAAAGAGTGAAGTATTTTTAATGTTTAAAGTTCAAGTTTTTAGTTTCCTTTTGTTTATTTTAGTTTTTATTCAAAGTTCTTTTTATGACATCTATGCCTTTCCATTTTAGTTATAATGTTTAATCTTTTTATTATTTGAGGGAAAGTAAGGTTTAAACCTGGGGAGATTTAATAGATGCCATTTATACATCTTTTAGGGTAGTTTTTATTAACATTTTGCATCAGAATTTATGTTATTTCATGTACATTAGTTCAAATAATATTCAACTCATCTCTTTCTTTAGAATTCTTGTACTGCTCTTGTTTTGATGTAATTACAAATAATTCGAGTGGAGGAGTACTTTAGGTGCAACATCGACACATATTTTGAGCATGATTGGAGTTGGAACCGAAGAAGGATGCTGAGGAATGACATAGATTGCTTAAAAGGAAGAACGATGGGCAAACCATGATGAAAAAAATGAAAAATGCAATCGTAGTTCTCCAAAAATGCAATCGAATAAATGAGTCGAAGTTTTGTTGGGTCGAAAAATAATATAAGGTGGAAAAGGAAGAAAATGCGTTCGCATTTTCCGATATACGCGATCGCAATTTTGCATCGAGGTTCCAAAAAGTTCAAAAATATCAACATACTTCATTGAACAGAGTTTCTGAGCATTTTCCAAAAAGTGCGAACATAAATGTGATCACATTTTCAAAAAACTGTGATTATATTTTTTACTTTCTTGCTTTGGAAGTTTCTAGCTCGCATATAAAGGCACCCTCTCTAATCAGTTTGAATGATGGACGTTCGCAGACGATGAAAACATTTTCAAAGTCGATTTTCTGCAGTTTTTCATCATTTTTTGAAGATCTGAAGGATCAAGATCGTGTATCAAATTTAAGTTAATAAGACTCAGTAGTTTAATCTTATAATTTACCAATTTTTATTGGATTTTAGCAATGTCCGGTTAAACTCTAGTTTTTAGTTCTACGTAGATTATTACATTTCATGTAATCAATCATTAGACATGTTTTTTTGATTTGTGATTCAATCTAGATATTTCAATTTTGCACTTAAAGAATGTTTGATTTTGATTCTTGTTAGCTTGATCACCTAATTAGGCTTTAATCATTCTAGTAATTTAGTTAATATCTATAATTGGTCTAGTAAACTGATAACAAGTAACAAGTATCAGATTGGTTTCGTATTGGGATTTAATTTTGATAAAAACTATAGAATCATATATTTACGCTTACGAGCTTGTGAGAAGTATTGGATATTGCTGAGAATTTTACACAAGATCTTAATGTTGATTTTCTTAGTTTAATTAAGAGCTTGTTTAATTGGATAGCAAAACGTTTAGATTAATTCAAAGAGCCTTTTTTGGTTAACTGATTAGGTAAAGAGGATATGCTCGAGCTTATTAGTTGTTCTCGGTAGCAAATTAGATAAAATGCATCGCATATAATTAGATGAATACTAAATACATGATTAGGAAATTCGCAGCACAAATAAATTTATTTTTATTATTTTGTTTCATTTAGTTATCTTATTGTATTTTTTTAGTTTTAATTAATAACAAAAACTCCCATTTTATATTATTTTCTATTAAATAACTGGCATTTTCCTTAAGCAAAAAGCCATTGACTATTAGGTTGTGTCCCTATGGATTTGACGCAGCTTCCCTATGCTGAACTTTAGTGCATTCGAGCAGTGAAATTTTATTTGCTTAAATCTTGTACGACATCGGTTTGACATACACATAATAACACCTAGTTATGAGATGAGCTGGTTTAAACCAATACACAATTGATTTGTAAATCATGACTTATACAAACCTGTGCTAATAATAGAATATATTATCATCTTAGAATTACTCATGATTGAATCCATGAAGTAATCTCTAATCTCAGGTTTAACCAATACTCGCATTTGTTAGGCACTCATGAGTTTTGCAGAAATACATGTGGAACTGCGAATCCATATGGATACTCTACAAATGATTCATGAAAGTGTTAAATCAATACCTACTTCTAAAATATGACTGACTGTGGCATTTTGAGTAAATTAATATTCCGGAAGTAAAACATGCAAAGTAAAACACAAGAATAAATTAAATGATGAATGCAATCACACACTTTGAATATAAATAAATCTATATTTAATTAATCACCATTTAATAACAATTTATTATTGCTACGTTGTTTCAAAACATCAACTAACTACTAAAATCTAGAATCTAATATCATCTCTAAGTCCCATGCAGCTAAATGACCAAAGTGCTTGCCCTTGTTTAAACCCTTAGTGAAAGGATCACACAGATTCTCTTTTGATGACACATGTTTCATCAGGAGTGCACATTCTCCAAATTTATGTATGATGTAGTGCTATTTTCTCTTAATACACCTGGATCTACCACGATCCATAGGTTATTTAGTTTAAGCCACCACACCCGCGTTGTCGCAAAAATTCTCCATTGGTTGTTACATTGATGGAACAAATCCAAGATCACAAATAGAATTATTCAACCACATTTCATCCTTTGTTGCGATGTACTCCGATTAACAAGTAGAATCAACACATTGCTACTTAGAAAACTTCCACCTTACCGCTCCACCATTCCAAAGAAAGACCCAACTAGATTAAAAATAACTAATATCTCGATCTATTTAAAACCAGTGTCACTATATCCACTGACATTAAGTTCATCTTTTCCACAAAAAACTAACATCATATCCTTTGTTTTTTCACAAATACTTAAGAATGTTTTTCACTATAGTTCAATGAGCTAAACCAGGATTCCATTGATATATGCTAACCACGCTCAAAGCAAAAGCCACGTTTGGTCAAGTACATGTCATAACATACATGATTTATCCTATTTTAGAAGCATATGGGACTCAAATCATTGTATCTATTTCTTTATAATTTCTAGGATGTTGAGATGCATGAGAAAGTCCCATTGCTTGGAATTCTACATATTAAATTGTTTCAATATTTTATCCAAGTATGTATTCTGGCTAAGTGCTAGTACGGTTTTCTATTTGTTGTTGTATAGTTTTATTCCAAGAATATATGTAGCCTCTCTTAGATCATTCATAGAAAAATATTTCCCAAGTCGAGACTAAAATTCGTGGAAAGTTGGAACATTGTTTCCTATTAGGAGTATGTCTGCCACATACAAGACTAGAAAGGTAACTATACTCCTAATAGGTTTAACATACATGCAAAACTCATCCTCACTTCTCGAAAATACAAACTTGTTTACCTTTTCATGGAAAGAAAAATTCCAGCTATGACATGCTTGTTTTAGTCCATTGTAACGCCCGTGTTTCTGGGCATGCCATTTTTAGCAATGTAATAGTCTAGGTTACCCTTTGTAACCCAATTAGAAATAATAAGAACGTATTATTTGACTATTATGTGTTTCGTGCTTAATTGCTTAATTATGTGATATGATTAATAAAGAATAAAATGAGCATCAAAATTTAAGTGTAAAATAAACTCGATATCTTTAGATAATGTTGTATTAGTTGAAACGAGGTTTCTGAATATATATATATATATATATATATATATATATATATATATATATATATATATATATATATATATATATAGAACGCCCAAATTTGACTTCGTATGAGGAAGTTATGATTTTCTGAACTTTCGACTTGGCAGTATGCAGCCCGAATACTCGATTTGAGATCGAGCGTTTTTTAGCCGAAACAATCTAAACGAGAATCGAAGATCTCGTTGTTAGTAGTGAAACGATGAAAAAACTAGGCGAGAACGGACGCCGGACGAAGAAGTTATGAATTTATAAATATGTTTTTCTGTCCTGGCCTGCTAAAAATAAATAAAAAAAATTCAAAATTAGCTGAC
This sequence comes from Lactuca saligna, assembly GCF_052625555.1. Classification (NCBI taxonomy): domain Eukaryota; kingdom Viridiplantae; phylum Streptophyta; class Magnoliopsida; order Asterales; family Asteraceae; genus Lactuca; species Lactuca saligna. The sequence goes on from NC_136417.1 coordinate 74,696,194, forward strand.
GGAGTCTAAACGAAAGTTGTAGAGCGTAGTCTCACCTACGCGTGGATATAAAGAACGTCGAAAACGGAGTTTGTATGATGAAGATATGAATTTTTGAAGTTTATTAAATATTTAATACTTAAATTAAATCTAAATGTTGGTATTATCCGAAGAGGAGTCTCCGGACTCATCCGAAGTACGCCCAGCGTACTGCTATATGCCCAACGTATAGCGAAGCGTGACGAAGCACAACACTCGAGTACCTCCGATGACGCAGGCAATGATGATTTGGCATTACACCCAGCGTACCGAAGCAGTACGACCAGTGTAATGCGAGGGTCCAGCCTCCTATAAAAGGGGATACGAAGGCAGCCTTAATCCTTTTCAAATTTCTTCCTTTTCTCTTTAGTCTTTGCCTCGTTTAGCATGCCATTTATACCCCGAAGCCCCGGTAATATTCCTGAGCCCCGAAGCAAGATCCGAAGCCCCGAGGATCCCGAAGAGCGTTATTCATGAGCCGAATCTCTGCCCGCGAGGAGCCTGGTTTGTGTGAAGATCTTCCAGTTCTACGGAGAAACACCTCTTCTGCAAGCCGTAGTGCTTCCCGATCATCTTCTGATCAAGTGAGTGTGTAGTCATTTTCATTCCAACGCAATATTATGAAGTATTTTATATAAAATACATGCTACGTGTATATATTTTGTTGATATACGTGTGAGTGTATATTCACTCTTCTATCTCATAGATCTGATTTATTCTCTATGAAATACGTGTTATGTGTGTGTGCCTCATCTGTTATGTGGATTATGTATTGCTTAAAGCATGCTATATAGGTTTTTAAACTATGTATAAAATGTATATTTTTATCTACTAATATGTTGGGTAGAACATGGGTAGATGTTGGTGTGTAATAAACATATGAGAGGCCTCGGTCTTGTTGGTGTTATTCTAGGCATTCAGCAGAGTATGGATGACGACCACGGAATATTCTAGACTGTCCTGTGGAACGCTAGCAGGCTCATAACTTGTAGGTGTTGTGAATGACGTGTTCACCGGTGTACTCTATCCCCCACATGGTAATCGGGTTTATTGTTGATTGTTAAATTAAATATTTATTATGTCTTGAAAACCCTATATGCTCACCAGGCTCCCAAGTCTGACCCACTCAGTTTATTTGTATTACAGGAAGTGGCGCAAGAGCTTAAGATGGGCGAATCATCAAGTTGTTTTGTTTACAAGATGGGCGAATCATCAAGTTGAATGATTTGTAATGCTATCGTTTATGCTTTATGATCTGTATCGGAACATGACATCCCAACTTTTGATTATGAAATGAAATTATATTTCTTTATGAAATGTTTTGATAAATATCTATTTTATCATGTTTTGTTTTTGGGAAGAAATTCCGCATCTCTTTTAAAATCAAAAGGATATACTCTGAAAATGTTTAAAAAGCATAAATGAAACCGGTCTTTTCTGGCCGAGATTTTGGAGATGTCACAGTTGGTATCAGAGCATTAGTTTAAGCGAACTAGGAATTTGTAGGATTTCTAGACTTAAACTTAGGATGCTAAGTGGAGATTGTGAGATGTGTGTCTATTAAATTTTAGACATGAGCACTAGTCTATTTTAGGAAAGTTGCCTAAAATGCTTTTACGTACTAAATGTTATATGTTGCCATATATGATATTATTTGTTCGGATCTACGGTTTGTTGCCAACCGGATCTGAAGGTTTATGTGTTTAGGATTCTAAGCGTATGTATACGATATTAGAACTAGCATGTAATCATTTGGAGTACGAAGAATGAACTGAAATCTTATCGTGAGAGAGGATCTAATTTCACCTTATTCGGTGTATAGATCAAAAATGGTGAGAACAAGAAGCGGAGTTGAAAATGCTGATGAAAACAGGAATCAACCGCCTGTAATCCAACAAGTACCTGTTGTAGCTACTGCACCTGAGCCGATAACAATGGCCGGTGTACAAATGATGATTCAAATGATGTTGGATCGTCAGATGGAAGAAACAAGACGTCTACGTAGGTAGAATCGTGAGGAACCATCAATTCAAGTAGAAGAGCCCGAGGAGAATGGAGGGCAGTCTGAAGGAGAAAACATTAGTGGGATCATTGGTCAAGACAACCCACCAATGGTTAGACGCAATAACCAGTATGGAGGAAATGATGGGCGTGGGTGTAAGTACAAGGATTTCATGGCGTCCAAACCACCATGTCTATCCGGAAGCCCGACGTCGGTGCAAGTTATGAACTGGATCTCTGAAATGGGGACTATGTTTGAAAGTTGTGAATGCAACAACAGGCAGAAGACCGCTCTTGCGATCCCTCTGCTAAAATCCGGGGTGTTGAGTTGGTGGAAACTGTTAGCTGACTCTATGCCCAAGGGAGAAGCAAACAAAATGTCTTGGGAAGACTTTGTGGAACAACTAAAACTGCAATACTGCTCCGAGCAGGACCTTCTGGAAATCAGTAATGACTTTCAGAATTTGAAAAAGGGGAAATTGAGCGTTACTGAATACGCTGCAAGTTTCACGGAAAAGATGAAGTTTATCCCATATTTGGTACCTACAGAACTATGGTTAAGCAAGCAACCACATTGAAAGCCACCATCTGGGCTGCTAGAAATGTTGAGACCCAGATCAGGGAAAAAGGTCTGGAAAGGTCAGAGGTGGGTGAAAAAAGGAAAATCGATGGATTTTCAGGGTCCAGCAAGAAAAATAAATTCTCGAAGTCTAGTTCGAGAGGAAGTGGAGGAAAGGTAGAGCCAAAATGGTGCGACAAGTGCAAGAAGAAGCATCATGGGAAGTGTGGCGGGGAAACCACATGCTTCAAATGTGGAAAGCCAGGGCATTATGCCAACGACCAAACCTTCACCAATAATGTTTGTTATGGTTGTGGTGAAGAGGGGCACATCTCAAGGGATTGTCCGAAAAAGAAGGAAGCAGCAAAACCCAACATTCTGCCAAAGCCAATGGTGAGAGCATTCCAAATGACACTGGAAGCTGCTAAAGATGAAGCTGATGTCGCTTCAGGTACCTTTCTCGTTAACAAATTGTCTGCCCAAATTTTATTTGATTCTGGAGCCAACTACTCCTTTATATCGCATGAATTTGGTAGAAAACTAGCTTTACCTGTTGTTAGACTAGATAATGCTTTATTAGTCGAAGTTGCTAGTGGCAAGTTTGTACCTGTTAGCCATCATATGAAAAACATCTTAATTGATCTGAATGGGAATAAGTTCCATGAGGAATTATTGCCTATCGAACTTAACGGTTTCGACATCGTATTGGGAATAGATTGGCTTAGATCCAATGATGCCGAAATTTTATGCAAGAAGAAAATAGTGAAACTGAACCCGCCTGGGAAGGAATCGTTTATGGTGTACGGAGATAAACGCAGAGTAAATTCTGGAATCATTTCTCTAATGAAAGCCAGAAAATGTTTAACCAAGGGGTGTACATCATACTTAGCATTCGTGATCGATGCTAAGAAGGAAAAGAAGGTGATGCAGAATATTCATGTTGTGTGTGATTATCCGGAAGTATTTCCTGAAGATCTTCCTGGATTACCGCCTGATCGACAAGTGGAATTCCGTATTGACTTGTTGCCCGGAACAACGCCAATTGCAAAAGCACCTTATCGATTAGCACCGACAGAGATGAAGGAGCTGATGATGCAACTTTAGGAGTTACTGGACAAGGGTTTCATTAGACCTAGTTCATCACCCTGGGGATCTCCGGTGTTATTCGTGAAGAAGAAAGATGGAAGTATGAGAATGTGCATCGATTATAGAGAGCTGAATAAGGCAACAATAAAGAATAGATATCCGTTGCCGAGGATTGATGACCTGTTCGATCAACTACAAGGTTCAAGTTATTTTTCAAAGATCGACCTAAGGTCAGGATATCATCAGCTAAAGGTGAAAGAGCAGGATATAGAGAAGACTGCATTCAGAACGCGTTATGGACACTACGAGTTCTTGGTTATGTCGTTTGGACTGACCAATGCTCCAGCAGCATTCATGGATTTAATGAATAGAGTTTGTAACCCGTTACTTGATAAATCTGTGATGGTGTTCATAGATGACATTCTGATTTATTCAAAAAGCCAAGAAGAGCATGACAGACACTTGCGAGAAGTTTTGGAAGTCTTGAAGAAGGAGAAGTTGTATGCGAAGTTCTCCAAATGTGATTTTTGGATTCGTGAAGTCCAATTCTTGGGTCACGTGGTCAACCAAGAAGGGATAATGGTTGATCCAGCGAAGATCGAATCTGTGATGAAGTGGGAACAACCGAAAAGTCCGACGGAGATCCGAAGCTTTTTAGGATTAGCCGGATATTACCGAAGGTTTATCCAAGGCTTTTCTTCGATCACTAGTCCATTAACAACTTTGACCCACAAAGGAGCTACGTATGCTTGGAGTGATAAGCATAAAGAATCATTCGAGAAGCTAAAGAAGAAACTATGCGAGGCACAAATACTTTCTCTACCCGATGGAGTTGAAGACTTCGGTGTTTATAGTGATGCGTCTACTATTGGATTGGGTTGTGTTTTGACCCAAAGAGATAAGGTGATCACGTATGCATCTCGATAGCTGAAAGAGCATGAAAAGAACTACTCGACTCATGATTTGGAGTTGGCAGCGGTGGTTTTCACTCTGAAAATATGGAGGCATTACCTCTATGGCACGAAGTGCAAACTTTTCACTGATCATAAGAGTCTCCAATATCTCTTTGGTAAGAAGGAATTGAATATGAAGCAACGACGCTGGCTAGAGTTACTTGAAACTACGACTGTGAGATACTTTACCACCCAAGTAAGGCTAATGTTGTTGTTGATGTTCTCAGTCGGAAAGTCAATCTTGAAAAGAGAAGGCCAAGAGCGTTGAGAATTGAAGTTGTATCGACTATTTTGGAAAGTATAAAGAAAGCTCAAGAGGAAGCTTCTGAGAAGAATGACCGAAAGGAGGAATGTTTGGGCAAAACGTTGGTGTTCGATGTAAACAGTCATGGACTGAAGGTGTTCCAAGATCGGATTTGGATACCTAAGACAAGAGGAGTCAGAGATCTTTTGATGGAAGAAGCTCACAAAACCATGTACTCGATTCATCCCGATAGCACTAAAATGTATAGGGACCTGAAACCCTATTACTGGTGGCCGACGATGAAGCTCGACATTGCGAAGTATGTGGCAGAGTGTGTGACCTGTGCAAGAGTTAAGGCACAACATCAGAAACCATACGGGAGTTTAGAACCTTTGCATGTGCATATGGGTAAGTAGGAAGACATTGCTATGGAATTTGTCACTAAACTGTCCAGAACAAAGAGTGGTCACGACATGATTTGGGTGGTCGTTGATCGATTCACTAAGAGTGCGCATTTCATAGCAGCCAATGAGAAATGGTCTATGGATAAGCTCGCAAGTTCTTATGTGAAGGAAATTGTGAGGCTTCAAGGTGTTCCGCTAACGATTGTGTCGGATCGTGATAGCCGTTTCACCTCGCGATTTTGGAAAAGTCTACAAGAGGAATTAGGTACTAAGTTGTGTTTAAGTACAGCTTACCATCCGCAGACTGATGGTCAGAGCGAACAGACAATACAAACACTTGAAGATATGCTAAGAGCATGTACCTTGGAATTCCTAGGTAATTGGGATGAACATTTACCATTGGTAGAATTTTCCTACGATAATAGTTTCCACTCGAGCATTAAGATGGCACCTTATTAAGCTTTGTACGGACATAAGTGTCGTACGCCGTCTTGTTGGCTTGAGGCTGGGGAAAAGCAGTTTATGGGACCCGAGTTGGTTCATCAAACTTCTGAAAAGTTGAAAATAATTAGGGAAAGAATGTTAGCAGCTCAGGACCATCAAAAGAGCTATGCTGACAAAAAGTGAAGACCGATGACTTTTGAAGTTGTATTCGGTTTTGCTTAAAGTCTCACCGTGGAAGGGACTTATAAGATTTGGTAAAAGGGGAAAATTAAGTCCAAGGTTTATTGGACCGTTTAAAGTTCTTCAGAGAATTGGGAACCAAGCTTACAAGCTCGAACTACAAGAAGAACTTAATGGAATTCATAACACTTTTCATGTGTGTTATTTGAGGAAGTTCATGGGAGAAGTTCCCGACATGATTCCACTTTCAGACTTGAGAATCGATGAGAAAAAAAGGTTGATTGAAGAACGAGAGGCAATCGTTGACCGAAAGACTAACAAGTTGCGACGTAAGATGGTTGAGTTAGTGCTTGTCCGATGGAAACACGCGAATGGGCCGAATCTCACATGGGAGACGGAGAGTGACATGATGAGTCGCTACCCGCATTTGTTTGTTGATATGTGATTCCAGGGACGGAATGATCCTAAGGTGGGGAGAATTGTAACGCTCGTGTTTCTAGGCTTGCCATTTTTAGTAATGTAATAGTCTAGGTTAACCTTTGTAACCCAATTTGAAATAATAAGAACGTATTATTTGAGTATTATGTGTTTCATGCTTAGTTGCTTAATTATGTGATATGATTAATTAAGAATAAAATGAGCATCAAAATTTAAGTGTAAAATAAACTCGATATCTTTGGATAATGTTTTTGTAGTTGAAACGAGGTTTCGGAATACATATAAAACGCCCAAATCTGACTTCGTATGAGGAAGTTATGATTTTCTGAAGTTTCGACTTGGCAGTATGCAACCCGAATACTCGATTTGAGATCGAGCGGTTTTTAGCCGAAACAATCTAAACGAGAATCGAAGATCTCGTTGTTAGTAGCGAAACGATGAAAAAACTAGGCGAGAACGGACGTCGGACGAAGAGTTATGAATTTATAAAGATGTTTTTCTGTCCCGACCTCCTAAAAATAAATAATAAAAAATAAATAAAAATTAGCCGACGGAGTCTAAGAGAAAGTTGTAGAGCGTAGTCTCAGCTACGCGTGGATATAAAGAACGTCGAAAACGGAGTTCATATGATGAAGATATGAATTTTTGAAGTTTATTAAATATGTAATATTTAAATTAAATCTAAATGTTGGTATTATCCGAAGAGGAGTCTTCGTACTCATCCGAAGTACGCCCAGCGTACTGCTGTACGCCCAGCGTATAGCGAAGCGTGACGAAGCCCAACACTCGAGTACCTCCGATGACGCAGGCAATGACGATTTGGCATTACGCCCAGCGTACCGAAGCAGTACGCCCAGCGTAATGCGAGGGTCCAGCCTCCTATAAAAAGGGGATACGAAGGCAACCTTAATCCTTTTCAAATATCTTCCTTTTCTCTCTAGTCTTTGCCTCGTTTAGCGTGCCATTTATACCCCGAAGCCTCGGTAATATTCCCGAGCCCCGAAGCAAGATCCGAAGCCCCGAGGATCCCGAAGAGCGTTATTCCCGAGCCGAAGCCCTGCCCGCGAGGAGCCTGGTTTTTGTGAAGATCTTCCAGATCTACGGAGAAACACCTGTTCTGCAAGCCGTAGTGCTGCCCGATCATCTTCTGATCAAGTGAGTGTGCAGTCATTTTCATTCCAACGCAATATTATGAAGTATTTTATATAAAATACGTGCTACGTGTATATATTTTGTTGATATACGTGTGAGTGTATATTCACTCCTCTATCTCATGGATCTGATTTATTCTCTATGGAATACGTGTTATGTGTGTGTCCCTCATCTGTTATGTGATTATGTATTGCTTAAAGAATGCTATACAGGTTTTTAAACTATGTATAAAAATGTATATTTTTATCTACTAATATGTTGGGTAGAACATGGGTAGATAGCTAATGTGTAATAAACAGATGAGAGGCCTCGGTGTTGTTGGTGTTATTCTAGTCATTCAGCAGAGTATGGATGACGACCATGGACTATTCTAGATTGTCCTGTGGAATGCTAGCAGGCTCATAACCTATAGGTGTTGTTAACGACGTGTTCACCGGTGTACTCTATCCACCACATGGTTGCCTTTAGGACACTTATTTTTGAAGAAGCCCCTCTACAGTAATGTCCGTCCCGATGAAAATCCTGAATTAGGTTCCTTATAATAGATGTTATTTTTAGGGACGTAAAGTTAGGATAACGGGAATGGTAATCGGGTTTATTGTTGATTGTTAAATTAAATATTTATTGTGGGTTGAAAACCCTATATGCTCACCAGGCTCCCAAGCCTAACCCAGTCAGTTTATTTGTATTACAGGAAGTGGCGCAAGAGCTTAAGATGGGCGAATCATCAAGTTGTTTTGTTTACAAGATGGGCGAATCATCAAGTTGAATGATTTGTAATGCTATCGTTTATGCTTTATGATCTGTATCGGAACATGACATCTCGACTTTTGATTATGAAATGAAATCATATTTCTTTATGAAATGTTTTGATAAATATATATTTTATCATATTTTGTTTTTGGGAACAAATTCCGCATCTCTTTTAAAATCAAAAGGATTTACTCTGAAAATGTTTAAAAAGCATAAATGAAACCGGTCTTTTCTAGCCAAGATTTTGGGGATGTCACATCCATACATGGACTGCTCAAGCATGGACAACTTATTTGGATCTTTGGTATGCAAAAATCCTTCTGGTTGAGCCATGTAGACATCCTCAGCCAGTTTACCATTAAGGAAAGTTGTTTTGATTTCCATTTTTGAAAATTCATAGTCATAATGAGTAGTGATAGCAAGCATCACCCTACTAGAGTTAATCTTAGAAACTAGTGAAAAGATTTTTGGATTAGTATCTAAGTGCATAACTATAGTTGGTATGTACTTGAATCGATTGGCATGGTCCATTTGGGTTGCATGGAATCGAAACAATTTGGATAGACTTTTGTGAGAAATGGATAATTTTGATTTGTAAATATATTATAAGTTGTAATATATTAATATGAAATCATATTATTTAATTAGTATTCATCAAGAATTAATTTGGAATTAATATTGTGATCAAAAGGAGACTAACTAAATATATGGGGATTGATTGTGTAAATCATTCATTCTTATATATGTGGGCATATGATTCATAGTTCTTCATGTTGGGCTAAACCCATAGAGTAACCCATGGATACTCCATGGAGGTTTTAACCCATGGAGCATGAAGAATGTGGAAAGACATGAGTTACATGGTGTAACCCTAATAGGCACAATATATAAGGACCCCATGGCTCAAGAAATTGGCACTAGTGTGTGTACACATGAGGGCTAGCCGATTTGAGCATAGGAACCTTTTCTCTCAAGTTATTCCAAGATGTTGGTGATGTTGTGTGAACCATTTGAGGTGTCACACTTGAGGCACTAGGCTCTTAAGCTGCATGAAAACAAGCTACATGAAAATGTATGTCTTCTAACTTGTTTATATTACCCAAGTATCAAAGATTGTATGCTAGTTAGGGTAATACCTTGGAAAGTTCAAGTTTGCATGTATAATAGAGAAAACATAGATACAAGCTATTTAGGGTTAGATGTACACCATAGGAGTGTTAGAAGGCTCATAACCCTTCAGTGGTATTAGAGCCTAGGCTTGTTTTCAATTATACTTGATGCAAATTGCTGAAAAATGTTGAAAAATTCAATTTTCTATTGTTCTGGATAGTGGACTCGCCGAGTCCGTGCATAAAATCATCCAACTCGTTGAGTTGGTTCATGACTCGACGAGTTGGACCCTCAGAAAACATATTTTCAAGGGTTTTGGCGGGAATTGGACTACGAACATTAACCTATGCTGTTTTTGAACTTCTAAACCTGTTATTGATGTGGTAATGTTCATGCTAATCCAATTTCATAGATAATTGTCAATAGATTCATGTTTTGAATTAGTTTAATGGTTAGGCTAATTACAAGAAAAGTGTTTGATTTGAATTATCTTGTTCTTATGAGTTGATTTAGATTAACAGAAAAGTTATGTGATAATATGCTTTCAATCCAAATTAATCTAAAACTTGTTCATATGTGTTTTTGTAACTTGTCCTCAAGTTATATGAAAAGTCACATTTATGATTATTAAAACTCATAAGATTTCAATAAGTTTTGAAAAATGGAGAGTCTCATTTTTTTTAAATGTTTTAAAGTCTTCCATAACTTGTCCTCAAGTGATGGAACTTGAAGAGTTTTTTCATTAAAACTACTTTTAAACACACAAGTTATGGAATTGAAATGTTTTTGAATAGTTCAAAACTTGCCCTCAAGTTTTGGAATTTGTAAAGTTTCACACACATTTTAATTCCAAACCCTAGATTTTTAAAAGTTAAAATTCAACCCTTATACTTTATACTATTATAAGTTAATAATATATATATGTATAAGATCAAGTTAGTCTTACCATTAGTAGGCCTCATTCATGAAGCCGGTCTATAAGGGGGGTATAAGGTTACTGCCTATAAAATGGTAGTTTAATGGGTGTCCACACTCACCCACGGCTTCCTTGACTGGTGGAGGGTCGTTAGCCGAACGGGTATGATAATGACTATAATTCTCCCTCATTATAAGTATAATGATAAAGTAACTAAACCTTTTATAAATTCCGAATCTTAGTTACTTTAGGAAAATGTGAATTTGCTGCTAACTCATGAAATTACACTTTGCAGTTTGCTTAAGTCAGTTAGTGGAGCACATGTGGTTAACCGACACGCTAGCTTGATTTAACAAGGTAGGAAAAGGGTAACTTAATGTTTATCATAGTATTGGTGGAGCACGTATGGCTAACTGACACATTGATTGAGTGGTAAATATTAAGGGTACCAAGTATATTTGCATGGTTATTCACACCTTGTTTTGTGATCCATGGCATCCTAGTCAAAAAACTTGAGAGGGCACAATCGAGATTGGAACATGCCATTGAAAAGTTCAATGAATCTCAAAAGATCTAGTAGTTTCAAATCCAATTAAAACCTAATAAATTATTTCATTTTTAATGGTGGAAATTGGTGAATCGTCATTCACCTACCTTCAAATATCTTATAGCTTCGATTACGGCATCCCTCTTCCAAGTTATAAAATATTGTGTTGGTTCCTAGCCTTAATATTTCATATTGGGTGTTATATTAAGGACTTTAAATCAACTATCTTGAATATCTCCTAAAAGATGTCTGGTTCAGACAACTATGATCTTCCCAAATCTCGTGGAAATCATACTCCTCCACCTCCTCCAATTATTCTCCCTAACCCACAAGTTTTTTAATTGTTCAAGTTCACTCAAGACCTATTGGCAAGCAAAGTCTGTGTGTGCTCACATCTTGGAGATAAAGTCACATATTGACAATCCGGGAGAGTTGGGTGTCAAAGTCTTAAGAATGTTGGGTTTTCAATCACTTTCTAAGTCACATAGTGAGTTCCTTTGGGACTACTATGTAACAAACTAGGACTTGACCCTTAATGATCTTATCTATTTTCTTGGTACTTCTAAATCAACAATGATTTGGAGCACTGGTAGAGCAAATTTGATTAGAAGATCAACTTCCCAAACTTCCATGGACATTGACAATGGTAACATTGAATATCCAGAAAAGCTTTCTCTTCCCAATGGAAAGGGATAGGCAATAGTCAACTCGGTTGACCAAATGGTAAAGAGAAATGCCAAGTTCGAGATAGTCATGTGTACCATTCCCAAAGGGTCCATATGGTTCTATTGCCAAAGGAAGGGGCATTGGTTGCGAAGCTTCCCTAACTATGTGAAAGATCTGAGAGAAGGTCAAGTCAAAAAGTTTGACTCTATTTTAGGTAAGTCCACTATCTAACTCTCTTAAGTTCCTATTTGAAGATTCTTAATACATTTTAATGTATGGCAGGATCAAGCAAAGGGAAGGGAACTTAAAGAAAGAGTATGTTGAATCTGATCGCGAATATGGATTTCAATCGCATGGTTCGAAGATCGGATTCTTGAGCTACTACTTAGAGTTATGATAAATTGCTAGGAAATATTTAATAGCATAGTTTCCATTTGAAGTTGCATTGTAAGAAAAAAGATTATTTCCGCATCTTATAAATAGAAATAAATTTTGTGGAAAAATTGATGTTTATATGTTCCTAGGAATAATGGAAATATGAAGATGATTCTTTCATTTATGGTAGTGTCTAAATTTACCAAATAAGGAAAGATTCTCGTCACCCAAGTTTTCAATTAGACCGAAACTTGGAATCATGCATGTTGTATAGTATGATGAATGAGAACTTTCAGCTTTGGAAAATTAAGACTAATTCCTTGTTCACATGTATATGTGAGTCAAGTGAAGGACAAAGGTATCGGGTACACTTGGTTGTGCGCTGGTCAGGTCTACCACAAAGATCGATAAGGCTATTTGTCATTATGTACTAAAAGTTAGTAAATATGGTTACACTTACAATTTTAAGTGTAATTCTGTTACATTGGAAAATTTTCAGTGTATGGCAGGACGGATGAGAAGAATCAAATTAGGCAGACAGATAAAATTTTCTCAAATCTAAAAAGATGGGAGAGTACTTTATTATCATGTTTTATGATCATCTTAATGATTTAGAAATCACATCACAATTATTCCTCTAAGGACATCTTAGTGCATTCTTATGACTAAGAAGAGGAATATTGAATTGTTGAAATGGTTAAATCAAGAAGACGAGTCATACTTCGTTGCAAAACAATTCTTAGAGTCATACTCCAAGATTTTAACTTGAGTGACATATTTTAAAGAAAGGTCTATAACACTTGTCAAATGTAAGAGTAAAATGTGACCGACTCTTGTACATTTGAAATTGGTAAGTTTTGATTTTTCAATAAAACAAAGACCAATAAGGCCAATTGTGTGAAGTGTTTGTCTTGATAAAGATCTTGAAAAAGCTTCAACATCTAATCAAGAATAAAAACTTGTAATTTATCACTACCACATGACATGCGGTTTATAACCTATCGTGCTGACATATTCCTATTTATGTGCCCGTTCCAGTTAAAGTTGGCTTTGCATATGAGTTTTGAGAGTTCTCAATTAGTTGCATAACAACTTGGAAGCAATGGCAGACCCTTGTGCTACTAGGTGGCAAGATGTCACACCCCCAAACCGGAACGACGGAAACGTTCAGGGGCGGATGACTTCATGTGGTAACGTAACAAATGAATACATAGTAAAGAAAGTAATACAACCATCATATATATAATTGAAAGTTTACATTTGTCAAAAGGTACATGTTCAAAACCAATTACAATATGATGTCCAAAATATGAAATTAAACTGGTGCCGCAGCGTCCCTCCTTCAAAAGCATATTGTTGCCTGTATTTACTGAATCCCTGGGACATACAAGTAATTTTGAAAGAGTAGATCAGCATTTAAGCTGGTGAGTTTCATAAGTATTAAATGACAATGTTGGTATGAAATGAAACTGTTTTGTTCTTGTTTGTTTGTTTCTAGAAAATCCTATATTTCCTACTAGTATAAAAGCAGCCTTCTCTCAAGACCAATGTTTGTTTCTAAAAATGTATGTAAGTATAAAATTTCCAATACTTCTGAAAGAAAACTGTAAATCAATGTGTTTTCAATACTCCATTTGAGTTTTATAACCATGCTATTGACTAGAAATGCCTATACACAACGTTCTTCAGGCGTTGGAATGCTATGACGTTTGTCACCCCAAATGGTGCACTGTAGCTAACAGTCAGGGCGCGGGTTGTCAAGCCCGTATAGATCTATACACAAACACCAGGCTCCCCCTCCAAGGGATTCTGGTATATAATATAGGACTTGAAATGCGTACTCGAACGTACGTGAAGTTAATGTCTCACAAAATTTAGTATAAAACTGATTTACATATGAAAATGGACATTTGTTCTTGTATGTGAAAGTATACTTCTTGAAATAGTGTTTCTAGTATGTAAAAGTTCGTAATGTTCTCGCAAAACTATACCTATTATAGTTTTCTAAAAGTGTGTCTCGTTTGTATATTAATCCTTAGTAAGAATGCTCACTTGCTATGAAAAAGTTATAAGTTATATAGTACCAATAAACACCTATACATATATAACCACATTTTCCATTTCCAAGAATATGATGTTATTGTGATATATTTTGCATACAAAAGTTTCCCTATAATAGCCATAAATCACATATGATTTCCGTTGATAAAATGTATAATGAAACTTTTTATATATATAACACACGATAATAATTGTGTGTTTTACTTGTATTCCCCCCTTAAAAGCATATAAAAATATTTATAAAACATTTAAAAGTGTGAATTATAAGGGTATGAACTCACTTGAAAGATTGCGGAAATCGAGATGGAAAACCAGGCAGAGTTTCGTCTTGGGAAATGGATTTTTCTCGGGATCCTCGGGAATCTCGGGAGTAAAATCGACCTTCGGGTCTTGAGCAAAATGATCAGGGCTTTTGGGGTAGTGCGGGCACGGAAAACGAGGCAATATCATGAGAGAAATGAGAGAAATGGGGTGAATTTCCCAAAACCCTCGCATCTCTATTTATAGGGGGTCTGAGAAGCCTCGGTACGCGGGGCGTACGCTCGTACGCGTACGTCATGCATGACCGAGTCCTCGACTGCCTCGGACTTCGGATGGGACGGAGGGGTGGGGGGTAGCTTCGCATAGGGGCGACGTGGACGGACCGAGACCAAGGCCTTCGCGTACGCGGGGCGTACGGGGTTACGCGGCGCGTAACTCGGATGAGGACGCTGACTCCTCCTTTGGATATTACCGGATTTTTTATTTAAATTTATATATAATTTATTTAATAAACTTCAAAAAATCATATCTTCTTCATACGAACTCCATTTTCGATGGTCTTTATATCCACGCGTAGGTGAGACTATGCTTTACAACTTTCGTTTAGACTCCGTCGGCAAATTCCGAAATTATTTTTATTATTTATTTATTAAAATGACGTGATTAAGGAATTTCTTCAAAAATTCATAACTTCTTTATCTGACGTCAGTTTTTGCCAGACTTTTTACCGCTGAATTACCATTGTCGAGACCTTCGATTCTCATTTAGGTCATTCCGACCAAAAGTCGTTCGATCATTGATTCGAGTTTTTAGCTGTCTGTAGCTAAGCTGAACTTGGAAAAATCTTAACTTCAGTATACGAAGCCGGAATTGGGCATTCTTTTTACGTACGATCTCGGTTTAATGATATTAAACATAGTAGGTAGTTAAATAGAAACTTTTTGGACATTTTATTATCAAAGTTAATTTTTTTAACTCAAAAGTTGTTACAATACTTGACCTATTAGGCCTTTACAAAGAGTTGAAATATCGGGTTGTCACACAAGAAGTTAAGACTGCACAAGTTGAATCCATATGAGTTTGTATTTGTCACTAACCTTGTCTTGAGATTATGGTTTTGACAAATTTACATGGATAGGAACACATACACCATAAAATCTAAGTGTCATAAGTTTTCTCTCCGATTCATGAAAATGATGGTGAGGAAACACTTTCACTAAGTAGATTTTAAGTAGATAGCAATTGTGATATTTGCATTCTCAAAGTCGTTAGTGGAGCGTGTGTGTTTAACCGGCATAGTAGCATGGACTTTGAGGAATGGCAAAGGTCTAAACAATTGAGACTATAATCATATCATCCCTTTTCATAGTTCTGAAATTCTTTAGACACACATGTGTGCTATCTAAGAAAAGGTGTATGATTTTGATAAGGTTTTTTCAAAGCATCTCGTATCAGAATTATGAACTTTGGTAACAAAGTCAATAAAGTATTGATTTCTAGATTCCAGCTGATTTTTGAGTACATGTCAAAGCTAGTGGGAGCATAAGAGTGATGCTGATAATTCTCATATTAGTGAGAGCACGATAATTATAATAAGTGTTGCAAGTTAGCAATGTTAATTATAAAAAACAAAAGGTTTCAATTGGGAAAAGGTTGTTTTGATATAATTAAGGGAGAGGAAATAGTACTTCATTTCAAATCTAAAAGCTTAGATCATGAGATTTTAATCAAAATTAGTCAAGTATATATATGAATGTTATATTGGAATGGTTCAACATAAGGAAATTCTATATACGGGAACATTATTTGCGTTCTAAAATTCGATTATGATTACGACACCCCTTTTCATAATTTGAATTATGAGAACATGGCAAATAGAAATAGAAATATCATAGCAAAAAACTGGTCCGGTATCATGTCTTTATGTGATACATCATGAATCGTGTCCCATATGCTTCAGATATATGATTGATTACATGTGCTATAGTATTCATTTGTTCTGAATTTTTCCAAATGCCTAGAGCATTAAGAGGTAAAACGTACTAGAACTAGATATGACTAATATGATTAAGCAATTGTCGAGGACAATCTAAGGTTTACCAAAGGTTGGTTGCCTAGGGACAGTTGGAAGTATGGTGTAAATTTTTTGGAGAGGACCATATTGACATATTCGGAAAAGAGGTAACTCTTGTTCAAAAGCGATAGTCAAAATGAGAATATGGAAATATTTCCATATGTGGAAGTTATTCATTAAATCTATGTAACATTAGGAAACTTAATGCATGAAGGATGTTCAAAGCAATGTACTTTGAATTTGAGACTTTGTTTCCATGGAGTTATCTCCGTTGGAATACTCTATAATGTTTGTTGACAAGTCTTTGTGACTTTGTGTATAATCGTTACAAGTCGATCAATGCTTGCAAGTTTAAAATCTAACGGATTTCAGTAAATGACAGGAATTTGGAATCCTTGCATTTGCAGTACGGATTTGGGATTATGAAATCAGAATCATTGGAATTATGTTCAATCGATCCGTTTCACAAAGTAAAGATCATAGGCAAACTTAGTGTGGATATTTGGTGTATGGTATAACTAATGTTTGGATAAACATAGTGTACATGCTTGGAGCATGGGACAATTATTGTTTTTAATTCAGGTTTAAAGTTGATAGTTTGAAAGAGTAAGCAATGAATAATGTGTAATCAATATGGTGATAAATAAAAGGTGTTCTATTTATATTCAGAAGTTCTGAGACCATATTGGATTCGATTATTCTTGTGTTTCACTTTGCATATTTTGACTTCTAGAATAACTAGGTCATTCTTCCTGAATGACTAAGTTATTCAAACCATCCACAGTCGGTCACATTTTGGAAGTAGATATGAATGAAGACTGTCATGAAGATGGTTTTAGATGTCTAAGGTAGTGGACATACCAACAGTTGCTACAACATTCATGAGTGCTCATAAGTTTTGAGTATTGTATTAAACCCACACTCATTTGACTCACTTCATGGATTTTATCACGGGTGATCATGAGACGTTAATATCTTATATTCTTCAAACCTAGAGATATGAGTTATTGCCTATGAGTTGGTTATACATTGATTGTACGAAAACGCATTGGTAACTCGATGTTATAAAACATGCATTTGTGTATGATTCAACATGTAGTAGTAAAAGCATATGAGTCGAATTTTATCCGTTCCTTTTACCCTTAAAGGGATAAAAGTGATATATGTGGGCCCCTCGATGATTTAGTGATGACACCCCGAACGGCTTGGCCAAGCCTAGACTGATTTGATTTGTTCAACTAGTCAGTCGTCATAAATTGGAAATCTGGAAACAACAAATGGACAGAGAGAATGATTATAATCCATGTCTCAGTCCATATGATATCTATAATGGAGGAAAATATGATCCCTTATCTAATGGACGCGCCATTTATTTGTTCAGAGTTCGACAGCGGCTTAAAGGGCTACGATTACTTGTCGGGTTTTGGAGTCATACGCAATAATAGTTTCAGACTTATCCAGGCGGGAGACTATTGGATTAGTGTCTAAGTCCATAAATATAATTGGTATGTACTTCAACCGATAGGCATGGTCCATTTGGGTTGCATGGCATCAGAACAATTTGGATAGACTTTTATTAGAAAAGGATAATTATGATTTGTTAATATATTATAAGTTCTAATATATTAATATGAAATCATATTATTTATTTAGTATTGATGAAGAATTAATTTGGAATTAATATAGTGATCAAAAGGAGACTAATTAAATATATGGGGATCGATTGTGTAAATCATTCATTCTTATATATGTAGGATTATGATCCATAGTTCTTCATGTTGGGCTAAACCCATGGAGTAACCCATGGATACTCCATGGAGGTTTTAACCCATGGATCATGAAAAATGTGGAAAGACTTGAGTTACATGGTGTAACCCTAATAGCCACAATATATAAGGACTCCATACTCAATAAATTGGCACTAGTGTTTGTACACATGAGGGGTAGCCGATTTGAGTATAGGAACCTTTTCTCTCAAGGTATTCAAAGATGTTGGTGATGTTGTATGAACCATTTGAGGTGTCACACTTGAGGCACTAGGCTCTTAAGCTCCATGGAATCAAGCTACATGAAAAGGTATGTCTTCTAACTTATTTATATTACCCAAGTATCAAAGATTGTATGCTAGTTAGGTTAATACCTTGGAAAGTTCAAGTTTGCATGTATAATAGAGAAAACATAGATCCAAGGTATTTAAGGTTGCTTGTACACCATATGAGTGTTAGAATGCTCAGAACCCATCATAGGTATCATCATAGTCAATCCCTTAGGTTTGTGTAAAGCCCATTGCAACTAGTCTTTCCTTGAAGGTCTGTACATTACCATCCATGTCTATCTTCTTCTAAAAGATGCATTTTCAACCTATAGTATTTCAAACAGGTGCTTGATCAACCAAGTCCACACTCGGTTATCATATATGGATTGGATCTCGTTATCCATTGTCTCTTTCTATTTAGCAGCCTCAGGGTATGTCATCTCTTGCTCGTAGTTAGACGGATCATCCAAATTAATCAATGTGTTATCACTAATAAACGTATCCACATTTGATATTATATAGAAATCATATAGCTCAAGTGGTGCACTAACTCTATCGGATCGATGGAGAGATAAAGAATTGTTAATAGTATCAAAAGGTCCAGTCAAATGTTGAGAGCTAGTGTTAACAGAGGTTCCTCTTGGATTAGTGTCTAAGCCTGTAACTATATTTGGTATGTACTTGACCCGGTTGTGCATGGTCCTTTTGGGTTGCCTTCACGAAAGCAACTTGATAGGATGATTTATGAAGAAAGAGGTTATTATGGTTCATTAATATATTATATGAATAATATATTAAAAGAGAAATCATATAGTTTAATTAATACTAGATAATAATTAATTTTGTAGCTAAAAGACATTAATTAAATAAAAGGGACTAGAACTGTCAATTGTGTGATAGTTGATTTTGGGCTGAGAATCTTTATGGATTAGGGCATGGATGAAATTAAGGATGAGTCCATCTTAATTTAAGCCATAGAGGCCTTATTCCAGAAGGTTCTCAAGTTACTTAGGGCCTAATTTATCAAATTAGTGTTTTTACTGAAACCCTAGAAGCTCAAGTATATAAGGACCCCTAAGGCTAGCCAAATCGGCCACTTGATCCCTTGGAACCTTGGAGCTAACTTTTGCCTCTCATCCTCTCTCCTCTATATAATTCTCTTTCTTGTGGTATTTGTGAGACATTAGAGGTATTACACTTGTGACACTAAGCTTCTTGAAGATCAAAGGATTCTTGAAATCATTGAAAGGTATCATCTAAACTAGTTTATTATAGTTTTTGATTTTAATATACGCTAGATTAGGGTTTTCATGTCTTGGATGAATTGCATGTACAATAGAGAAGACTAGATCCAAGCTTTAGGGTTTTGTATGAGCACATAGGAATGTTCTTTTTTATAAAACCCATCAATGGTATCAAAGACTTGATTGGCTTCTGTTGTGTTTGACGCTTTGTGTTTCATTCATGCTTGAAAAATCAACTTTTGTCTTATGCCTGACAGACTGCGAGTCCGTAAGTGGGCTCCGCGAGTAGGATGAACTCGACGAGTCCATAAGGGGAGTCGGCGAGTCGGGCTGTCAGACAGATGGATTTTTAGGATTTTATGCCTATTTTGCTGTGGGATAGTTACCAATTCGTTTTTAACTGAGAAAATACGAATTTTATTAATATTGGATGATTATCCTTGCCAAAATGAAAGATATTTTCAAATTAATT
Source organism: Lactuca saligna (assembly GCF_052625555.1). Classification (NCBI taxonomy): domain Eukaryota; kingdom Viridiplantae; phylum Streptophyta; class Magnoliopsida; order Asterales; family Asteraceae; genus Lactuca; species Lactuca saligna. The sequence continues at coordinate 74,716,187 of NC_136417.1, forward strand.
GAATAATTATTTCCTTATATTATAAATATTAATTATTTGAATTTATTTGATCATTATCTTGCATAAAATTGGATTAGGTTAAAATTAGATAATCACCATAATTAATTGTTTAATTATTTATTTGAATTTTGATCTAGTTAGTTTTGAAATATTTCAAAACTTGCCCTCAAGTTTTTGAATTTAATTCTTTAATTAAAAGTTTATTTTTGATCTAGTTAGTTTTGAAATATTTCAAAACTTCACCATATACTATTATAATATTATAAGAACAATTATTATATATGTATAACTTAAATGCTAGTCTTACCGTTACTAGGCCTCATTCACGAAGCCGATCTATAAGGGGGGTATATGGTTATGGCCTATAAGATGGCCGTTTAATGGGTGTCCACTCTCACCCACCGCTTCCTTGATTGGTGGAGGGTCATTAGCCGAACGGGTAGGATAGGGCAAACCTTTCCTCATTAAAAGTACAATCAATTAATAAAGTAACTAAATGTTTTTACAAAATTCTCAATCTTAGTTACTTTAGAGAAAAGAGAATTGATGCAATTCCATGAAATTACACTTTGTACCGTTGCTTAGATGTTAGTGGAGCGTGTGTGGTTAACCGACACACTAATTGGGCTCTAAGCAAAGGTGGCAAAGGGTGACTCGATGTTTGTCATAGATCGATGGAGCGTGTGTGGTTAACCGACACACTAATTGGGCTCTAAGCAAAGGTGGCAAAGGGTGACTCGATGTTTGTCATAGATCGATGGAGCGTGTGTGGTTAACCGGCATGTCGAATAAGTGACTGTAACATTGGTGACACCATGTACATTTGCATGGTTATTCATGCCCGGTTTCTGATCCTCAACATCCCAGTCATAAACTTGAGGGGCATATCGAGATTTAAACATGCCATTGACAAGTTCAATGAATCTCAAAAGATCTAGGAATTTTCAATACATTTAAAACATAACTTTAATCTGTTTTTCATGGTGGAAATTAGTGAATCGTCATTCAGTTACCTTCAAATTATTTGTTGTTTAAATTACGGCATCCCGTTTCTAAATTGCAAATAACGTTGTTGGATCTTAGCCCTAATTTCTTATTTGGGTGTTTAATTGGGAATTCTTATCTAATCAAACTTTGTCTCTTTTCTTTTTCAGATGTCGAACTTGAACAACACCGCTTCTGGCTCTAACACCTCCGACTCATTCTCACTCATGAACTTGTGTGGGAGGGTGATCTTTGACGGAAACAATTTCAATGATTGGATCCGTGACATAAAAATGGTCACCGGCTACAAGGAGAAGGAATATGTCCTCGATAAGGAGGGGAAAGAGGTGGACATGAACACTGCCACTCCTGAAGAGCTAGTTGCCTTCAAGGCCCATGAGCATGATGCCACGAAAGTCCATTGCATCTTGCTAGCGACAATGACTGCTGAACTGCAAAAGTCCTAAGAAGACTTCTATCCCTACGAAATGCATTAGGCCTTGGTTGAAAGGTATTACCAAAGTGCGAGGCAGGAGAGGTACGAGATCATCATTTCGATGATCATGACCAAGATAAGAGACGGAAAGTCTGTCACTGCCCAGCTACAGAGGATGTAGAGGTATGTTGACCGCCTACTGAAGTTAAATGTTAACTTCGATGAAGAGATGGTGATTGACATCATTCTTGATTCACTGCCACCCTGCTTCAACCAGTTTCGCATGACCTACCACATGAACAAAGAGGAGGTCACGTTGAGAAAGCTACAAGGTCTATTGAGGACTGCCAAGAGTAACCTCAAGGACAAGTCCATTGTACAAACTCCTACTCCTATTGCTGCCCTAGCCTTGGCTATCGGGAAAGGAAATGGTAAGAAGAGGAAGGCTCCCTCAAAGAGCCACCATAAGGGAAAGTCCTATGATGGCACCTCTTCTAGTGGAACCAAGGCTGGTTCTGCTAAACCCAACTCCAACCCAAAGATGCAGAGTGTCATCACTGCCACAAAATAGGGCATCGGAAATGAACTTGCCCAAAGTATCTACAATATATCAAGGATGGAAAGATCAAGCCGTCCTTCGCAGGTATTTACAATATTAAATCTAATGATTCATCACATGTTATTTCTTTGGTTCTTGATACAAGATGTGGTTTTCACATTTGTTCTGATTCGCAGGGCCTAAGAAGAAATAGGGATGTAGAGCATGGGAAGATAAACTTGATCATGGGGAATAGAAGATCATTGTCTGTCACCAAGATTGGAGTTTACTCTTTACTGCTTAGTAATAGATTAGGACTAGATTTAAATAATTGTTGCTATTTGCCAGAAATGGAAAGAAACATCATTTCTTTTCATGGTTTGTATAGACAAGGATTTAGATATTCATTTGATAATGAAAAGGTGTAACATCCCGTTATTTTATGTTTGTAAAGTCAATTCTGGTCAACCAAAGTCAAACAAAGGTCAACTAATGTCATACCCCCAAACCAAGGATGGCGGAAACGTCCGGGGGTGGAGGATTTCATGTATAGTATCATAACAACAAGTATAATAATGCTCAAAGTAAAAACAAGCAACATAAATATAATTGAAAAAGTTACACCATAGTAAGAGGTTACATGTTTCTAAATCAATTACATTATGTTGACAAAAGTAAAATGTTTAACGCCTAAGCGTTCCATCCTCAAAGTCGCTGATATCCTGTTTTACTGATTCCCTGAAAATACAAGTAATTTTGAAAAAGTGTCAACAATTTAGTTGGTGAGTTCATAAGAGTTTTACTTGATATAGATGTCATTTTCCTTGAAAAAGCGAATGAGTATGATTCCAGAAAATCCAATATTTTCTTTATAAAATGTGTAAGGAAAGCTCCTATGTTATGCAATAATGTACCATAGAAAGAGCCATAGATTTGCTCTATAATCACCCAGTGTATATGAGCTATATAAAATTTAAGTTAAATAAACCGTCAAATATAATTGGTCTGCTGTAGGTCCACAACCAAACATGGAACAGGAAGTAAGGCGGGCCCACCAGTTCTGAGTCGATCGCAACTAAATTCTTATATAACTCTAACACATACACTTAGAAATTACAACAGAGAACTAACAAATTCTAGATGGATTGTAGTTCTAATATCATAAAATGATTTTGTGTAAACCCAATACTTTGAAATGTACCCCATTAGTTTATGAAAACCCGGTACTTTGTATTTGTACCCCTTTGCATAGACCCGATACTTTGTATTTGTACCACTTCTATATGAAACCCCGATACTTTGTATTTGTACCCCTTTGTATAGACCCGATACTTTGTATTTGTACCCCTTCTATATGAAAACTCGGTACTTTCTATTTGTACCCCCCTTGTATACACCCGGTACTTTGTATTTGTACCCCTCTGTATAGACCCGATACTTTGTATGTGTACCCTTTTATACGAAGTGAAAACTTTTCATAATGAGTTTGAAATGTAATTGTAACATCAACTATACCTACTATAGTCTAGCATAATGTTTGTAATGCATATGCAACCTAACTATACCTATTATAGTTTAGCATATTTTTTTGTGGTGTATAATAGGCTTAACTATACCTATCATAAATTATTAATATTATTTGTAGTGGCAGTAACCCCTTGTTTATGATTCCTACCTTTCCTAGGTTAATAATACGTACTATCGACAACATGTATATATATATATATATATATATATATATATATAATAACACACACCTTGCTCAGCAAGGTACAAGGTGCAAATGAAATTGTTGACCATTTTCTAGTTTTAACCCTGTTGTTCCTGTTCGTATAAAAATCATAGAAAAATCATTTGAAGTCGAAATCCGAATCTGTAAATTCTGAGGGCTTAGAAAATGTGTCTATTTTATTCATAATTTTTATCATGATTTTTAGTGAACCTTAACTTATGTAAAAATGTCCAACTTCACAGACTGGTCCGAAGTGGTTTTTGAAATGATAGGCTGTTTTGTAAAAATCACCATAAATCGTAGAAAAATCGTGTGGAGATGTGCAAGTAGTCATTTTAAAGGTATGAACCTGAAAAATTTGTAACTAATACAGTTTTGAAAACTAACATGCTTAAGTTGACCAAAACAGTCCGTGAATGGAGTTAAACATTTCTAATGAAAGCTGTTGGATGATTTTAGTTGTGTTCTTGGTGTTTTAACTTGTATTCCTCCCCCCCCCCCCCCTAAAACTTAAGAAAAACATGAAAAGATAGGGGTATGAACTTACCTTGTGTGTTCTTAGTGGATGGATGTTGAAGAAAAGAGGTGTTCAACTCAAGAACACTTAGAAGATTCGAAGATCTATCATGAATGTGATGATGTTTGTGTAAGATATCCATGATCTGAGTAGAAAGAAGTGAAATAATCATACGGAGGATGTTAATACTTACCAAAAGTAGAAGAAAATCTTGGAGAATAGCTTTGAATCTTGAAATTTTAGAGAGAGAAAATGAAGTTTGTTCTTTGGTGGAAAAAATAGGAGGAATGAGGGATATGTGAGGAGAGAGGAGGGTTTTCCAGCCCTTGACCAAGTGTGTGCTGGAAAATGGTGGGAAAAGTACTATGGAATGACTAGGTACGGTGGAAGGACAAGGGTGGGTCATTGAGTGGTCATGGGGTGGTTGCTTGTGTCATACACTAAAGCAAAGTCAACACTTCACCCAAAATATCCTACCCACTAATCTTGGATAATATTTACACTAAAAAACGTGATTAATTATGAATTAAGGGGTCTTATATGTTAAAATATAATTTTTAGTGAAAATCCCGCACAAAAATAGGAAAAACAGGCCTAAAACGAAGTTGTGGTCGAAAACCGGGAACATGGAGCGAAGTTGCGAGGGTTCTCGCATAGGGGCCGAAGGTGCGAGGATCAGAGGGGCGAAGGCGAAGGCTTCAGTCCGAAGGGAGGGTTTGAGTTCAATTCAATGGCAGCTTCGGGTTCGGTTCAATGGGGCTTCGGTTCGGTCCTGAGGCTTCGGCTCTCAGCAGGTTCGGTCCCAATAGGGGACCTTTGGCTCTAAGAGGGTTCGCCCCTTAAAGAGGGGTTTCGGGTCCTTAAGCCTATTTACCCGTTTTTACCCTGTTTCAAGCGGTTTTTGACCCGGTTAAGGGTCGGGATGACCCGAAAGACTATACAAAGTTAAAACAACTTTTGAGGGAGATTTGGAAGAGATTTTGGAGAGATTTCACATACTTGGAGAGATTTCTCATACTTAGAGAGATTTGGGAGAGATTTCACATACTTAGAGGGATTTGGGAGAGATTTCACATACTTAGAGGGATTTGGGAGAGATTTCACATACTTAGAGAGATTTGAGGTAGAGAGAGATAGAGTGAGAGAGGTTGAGAGAGACTATGTTTGTGACATGTATGAGTGTCCGGCTTCGCAACGCAAGGTTCGTAAACCCTGTTAAGCCATGTTTAAGGATCTTACACACTCCCGATGAGTATGCAATAGTGTTTTATCGCTTTGGTTCATTACTTACCATAATTTTAGGTTAAAGAAATCTAGATATAGAAACTTTTCAATTGATGATTTCTCATTAGAATAGCGAGTTGTATAGAAATTTCATAGCGTAAACCCTAGTATACAAGGGTTACTTGAGTTGACTGGTTTGACTTGTTGACATTTTTTGACTTTGACTTGACCGGAATTAGATGGTTGTCACATCATCCCCCCGTTAGAGGGAATTTCATCCCGAAATTTTTAATCTTGACTGCGAATTCAAGAATTTGGGGAAAAGATAGGGGATACTTGTGACAACCTGAAATTTTCATTCGGTCAAACCCTAAAAGTCAATCACTCCATATTATAAGTCAAGTTCACTTATATTGGTTTTTAGAAAATTTAAAGTTCGTTTGATTATTTTAATAACTAATCTTTCAACGAACGGGTGAAAGGATGTGCCGACTCGGGTCTTGAAATTTCTAAACGACGAATACCACGTAGCTTAGAAGTTCACGGCCAAACTTTTATGTTTGGGCCGTAAACTCCCTTAAAAACCGTAAACTCATGCCTTAAGCATGAGTTTACTCCCCAAGACTTTTCATTTCTCATTTGTAAACTCAAGAGTAAACTCCAAAACTCTCTCAAGTCTCATCCAAGTTCTTGTTCAGTATCTTCAATCTAGTAAGTGTTTCTATCTCTTTCAAGTTAGTATATCACTTAATCTAGTGATTTTACATCTTTTCATCCATCCATTTACATGTTTTGTCTAGATTTCAAAAACACCAAGAACACACACTAGTGTTCTTGGACTTTAAGTTCAATTCAAGCTTCCACAAAGTATGTACTTCTATCCTAGAGTCATTTAAAGCTTGCTATACATATGAATATCAAGGAAAAGTCCCAAGAACACCAAGAACAAGATGTTTACGGTTTTGGGAGGCTCCCAAAACCGTAAACACCAAGTATAGTGCCAAAGGGTGCTTTAGGGTGTATAGATGCTTCACAATGCCTTAGGGACTTGTCTAGATCCATCCTTGATGAGTGTATCACACAAAAAGCACAAAAATCTTACATTTATATGTGTTTACGGTTTGGGGATCTCCCAAAACTGTAAACACCCCAAAAGGTGTATAAAAGTCCCATAAATGTCCCATGGTTATTCCTTATGTCTAAATCTCACCTAGACTATTGCCATGATTGAGCTAAGGACTTGAAAACACCAAATACCATAAACTTATGAGTTTAAGGTAGTAAAATCATGAGTTTAAGGTAGTAAACTCATGGAGAAATGGTCCATAGACCGTAAACTCAATTTAGGAGTGTTTTGATGCCACACAACACTTCCTAAGGCTTAAACATGAAGTAGGAATGCTTGGAATGGCTTAGAAAGCTTCAAGCATCAAATGGTCACAAAGGGGTAAGTTTACGACCGTAAACCCAAGGGTTTATGACCGTAAACCCTTTCGCTAGTGACCATAAAACCGTAAACTCCTTAAGGCAGTGTTCCTTGAACCCCAAACACACTAGCCTTTCCCTACAACACTTAGATGCAACCCTTGTGACTTATAACACTTGTATAAGGTGTTTAGCATGTCCTAGGGTGTCTTAACTTTGTTTATTAGTTGTTTAAAGACTAATTGTATACATGTATGTGATATTATATGTTAACTAGGATCATAGAGTGTGTTCAAGACTTCACTTGACACCTAGCAATCCTACGTCTTCAGTTCATCCGTACCACTCACAACTGGTGAGTTCATACCCCTTAATCAATGTTTTAAACGTTTTAAATGTTTTATGGGGGGGATACAAGTAGAATCATGCTAGTTATTATATCAATCACATATGATTAATAAGCAGCATTCAGATGATTTACTACTCATTAGCCGTTTTACCAAATGGTTTCCTTCAAATGATTTTCGTAAACGTTTTATAGGTTTTAAAACTCCTTATTGAGCTATTCTTTATACACAGTATGTTTCATTTCAAACTCATTTACAATTGTGTTTCAAACATATGTTTCTTTATACTTAAACTGTTTTATCAAACCCATGCTTTCAACCCGTTTTATAGATTGACATCAAGTCGATATTTTCTTAGATAGAAATCATGTTCAAAGGTTTTACAAAACTTATTTTATGCTTTTATATTATCAATTGCATGGCTACGTATGTATAGTTATATAAGCAATGTTTAAAAGGCTTAGGAAGGCTTGCCCACCCTATTTCCTTTTCGCGCTTGAGATGTGGTCTGGTGGGATATCAGGTATCCGTCCGAAGGTCGTTTAAATATTAGTTATATATCATGTGTACATATATAGTCATAAAGGTTCTTTCAGTTCACTCGGTACCCTTGGGTAGCAAGGGTATACTTCCATGTTCATACGTACCAGTTAGATTACTAGTAAGCTACCATATGGGTAGTTTAGGAGGATACTAGAACTATTACTAGAACGCGATATCATACAATGAGTCAGTTCATTCATGAGTCTATACATGCTAGATAGAGAGAACACACATTACAGATAATACACACAGTACATTACTATACATGCTAGATAGAGAGAACATACATTACAACTAGTACACACAGTACATTACTATACATGCTAGATAGAGAGAACATACATTACAGCTAGCACACGCAGAACATTTCAGTACATATAGGCTAGACAGAGAAAGATTACACTTTCAGTTAGCACATTGATTACATATACATTCATGCAGTTATCTGAACCATTGAGCGGGTCATGGCACTTCCTGCCATGACTGCTCTTGTATCCCGAATCTCCTTAATTGGGGAGCGTATGAGTTTGCGTATAGATCTATACTGGATTGACTATCCTACGCCTTGCTACTCGCTACAATGAAACTTGCAAGTCTACGGGTGCCAAATGTCATTTCTTACAGCGTCTTACAACATTGTTTTACTAGAGTCGGTAGCAGGATACAGGTCGATCACATGTTACTTTAAATTACAATAGATTTAAGGTAGTTAGTACGGTTGTAGTTATTTGATACTACACCATAGTACTATTTCATTTTCCCATTACATTCACTTCGTGAACATTCACAAGATGCACGGTAATGTAGAAACTATATTTTTGGTTAATGATAGTCAGATTTGGGAAAATACACATTCTTACAAGAGACACACACGCAGATACTAGATGCCTTGGTTGAAGGCTACCCTCAGTAGGAAGCATAGGGCTTTCTAGGATGTTCAAAACGTTTTCATACTTACATTTCACATTCGTACAAATACTTACATTTCAAATACATACAAGTACTTACATACAAATTAAGCCACTAAAATGCTTATGATCTCACCAGCTTTAAAGCTGATACTCTCTTTCAAAATAACTTGTATCCTCAGGTCAACCATAGATAGGTACCGATGCAAGGTTCAGGGAAGATGGTGCTTGTTCAAGACGCATCTTTCATTTTGATTTATGCTTTAGTGTTTATCACAATTTGATAGAACACACTTGTATTAAAATTATATTATTAATGCAATGGATGATGTTGTTGCTTGTTTACTACTTTTCATTGTTGTGATACTATACATGACATTCTCTGCCCCAGAATGTTTCCGCCAAGAGTTTACTCTTTAAATAATAAAATATTTAATTAAGTATACTCTGACCAAGAGTTTACTCTTTAAATAATAAAATATTTAATTAAGTATACGTGCCTGCATTCATACTAAAATCAGTGTTACTAGGACAGTACAAAAGAAATACGATTGTTGGGCAACACATGTGGACTTAGAGGCATATAGTCAAAACTGGGAAGATATAGCCTGATCCACTATCCTTTTGAATGATCACCATGATGAAGTGTAGTTGTGTGGTTGCAACAAGTCTAAAATCTTTCCAACAATACCACAATGAGAACAGTAGAACATAACATTAAACTTAAAATACTATAGGAGTATTTGGTGTTACTATAAGTACTTTATACTTGAGAACTAAAACGGGATCTTCATTACTAAGTTGATAGTTGCTAAGTGGATACACTAAGGCTATATGTAACTAGGATGTTATAGACTTAGAATCTGTGAAAATTTTGCCTTACCCCTATTCTGTGTGAATTTGGAGTTAAGGTCACTTATTCGAAGGCCTATCATGTTTCGATTACATATAACTGGTATGCACTTCACAAATAGTGATGTAACTAATGAATATTTTCTAAATAATTGTCTAGATAGTTCGTCTAATAATTATTTTCTTACCCCAATTCTCGCGTAGATAACATTGATGGACTCCATCCCCACGGCAACCAGTACCTTCCAAATGAAGTCATTGATGGATGGTTTGAAGAAGAGCCAGAGAATGATCACCCTATCCTTGTGAATGATCACCATGATGAAGACCTTTCGGACGGTGCTAACTCCGAACTCGAAGTTGAGAACCTACCATAGGAAGCTCCATTTCCAAATCCTAACCCTCGTCCGACTTTTCATGGCTCGACGCCTCCATTGGTAGAATGCTTGGAAACATGGAGCTAAGGACAAGATCAGCCCATGCCATTTAAAGGTGACCAAAGCTTTTATGAAATGAGCAATGGGGTCTCAGCAGACATAATCTTGCCAATCTTGGTCCGCAGAGTGGCCCGAAATGAGATTCAAGGCAGGACAGCCCTACATCAGATCACAGAAGTTGTCGCTGATGCGAGAATGCATACCCTCTGCACCATTCGTCTAGAAGATGCTCGTGAGAGATCTGAAAGAGACCATGAAGCCCTGCTTCAAGCACTAGCCGAATCACGAGCCGAAGTCATAGAACTCTGTGTACGCCAGAGGGTGTACGAAAGACACCTACTTGATGTGGAACGTCAACTGTCTGAACTGAGAGTTCACCAGAGGTATGACCGTCGCCAGTAGTGGATGCTTTACTTTATTTTCCTTGTAAAAAGGGAATCGTTTTTCTGTCTATGCCCGCTGTGGCATTTTGCTATGAAACTATTTTGTACCGTAAGTACTTTTGGTTAGGTCTTTATGCTGTCAATGACTATCTTCTCTGGATATGATGTAAGACCTTTTACAAGGTCATTCTCCGAACTTTTACGTCATCAATATCATAGATATTGACAGTCGGCTAAACTCTGTTTCATTCTTTATTCAAGTACTCGTATGATGCTTTCATTGGAGTCTATCTGAAACATGCTTTAGTCAAGTCACTGGACTATAGCAAGTTAGCTCCAGAGACATTTCCAAGTCTCTTTAGTGGTTGGATCATGTTATTCACCAACCATCGATACCTCGGCTTCAACGACAATCGTCTCGAGACCATTCTACGAACTTACTTCCACTCATTACTAGGACTGCATCATAGGGATGTAGGTCAAACTTCCTAGAAAATACTCTTACTCTTTGATTGAGCAATCGAAGTACACCTAGGGTCAACCAGAATCGCTCACCAAATCCTTATCTTCTGTGCTATAGAATCATGTCTTCATCTGGAAGCAGGCAGCCGAACAACGAAACCTCTACCTTTCTTATGGACACCACTACCTTCCAAACCGCAGTTACAGCTGGCGTCATGGTTGCCGTAATTGTTGTCCTTGCGCACCGTAGCGCTGTCAACACAATCAATGCTGATGATGGGGTTGGATTCTGATCGTGTTATCCATCCAGGAAGCCGTCAAACGGTAACAGTCACAGGCTCGCAAAGCCGAAAAGCAGAGAACAAGAAACGAAAGCGTCAAGCCCAGAAAGAACGCAAGAAATCCCAAAGGCTGGCCATGCAACAACAGCAAGTGGAAACCCCTGTCATCCCTGTACCGAGCAGGCCATACGAGGGAAAACTTATGAAGTGTGATAAGTGTAGTTTCCATCATCATGGGGCTTTCCATGAGATGCAATGTTGCAATTGCCTAAAAATAGGGCACCATGCTCGTAGCTGTGGAGCACCGGCACGACCCATCACTCAAGTCCCTGACATCAGAGTCAACCAGGCTTACGATGGTAGTGTTAAAACTAGACCCTATGAAAGGAAAATTTCAATGTGGGTAAACAAGGAGAACACTAGTGTCCATGTCACTCTAGCTGGACACATCACTTCTACCACCAATGTTGGTGCTGTCCAGATGTGTCACCAATGCGGTGAAATTGGACACCTCAAAGAGGATTGCCCGATAGCGCAGAACTTTGGCACAGACGGGAAGATTCTCAGGATTACAGCTGCAAGAGAGCCTACTCTAGACCCACGTTAATGTAATTTAGGCGTTTCGTAGTAACAGACTTATAAACCATCCAAAACTAGTGCAACTAGTGTCTTACCTTTTGTGAGATCCTGTCGGTATAGGGATGCTCGTGCTGCGTATACTTGTCTTTTGTAGTGTACCTCATTCGCAACAATAGTCGTGTAGTACGTCTAAAGTACTGTAACTCTATTGATGGTTGCACGGTTGTGTTTTGTCTGTAACGCCTTATGTTCAAATCTAATGTCTTTAAGTTTTCTTATGATTCAGAGATTATCTTACAACTAGATTCACTGTGATCCGCACGAAACCAGTTTCATACGTACAACTCTTTCTCAGTAAACGTCTTTTTAGAGAAGCCGTCATCTAAGAACACCGAAGTACTCATATATGGAGTACCTCATAGTTCTTTTCATTTCTGAAGAAATCCCCGAAGTACCACTCGTACAGTATGTCAAGTTCAATCCAAAGATCCATACGGTTGATCTGTCGTTGAAGAATATATATATATAGGGGCGATATATAATCAAGGTTCTACAGGTTTAGAATTGACGATTCCTCTTTAACTTCTTTTTCCTCGTTAGGATGTGAGCTTAAAGAAGAATCAGTTATTCGACTATCTTTTCAATCTTAATTATATACGACGCGTATACACGAGATTGTGATCGTTGAACCATGTATGGATTCTAAAATGAACTTCAGGACGGAGAACTGCCCAAGACTACGAGTAATCGCATCGTCATGTGAACAAACTTAGAACCCAGTACGACTTCTATAAACAGATTGACCTTCAGTCTAAACACCTATGGAGGTACAAGAACAGTCCGGACAACTTAGTGAACTACACAGAAATAGAATTGGAAGACTAGGCTTCTCACCCTGGAGAGCTCCGGTCTTATTCTTCCAGAAGTCGATAGATTGCACCATATGTACCTCAACTATCGAGGACTCCGTCAAGATTTCCATTAGCAAATCGTTACCTCTGCCTCGCATAGATGAATCGGTTGAGCAAACGCAAGGAACGAGTTACCTTTCAGAAATGGATCGAGATCCGAATATCAGCAGTTTCGAGTGCTAGAGAAGGATGTCTCGAAGACTACCTTCCAAACTCGATGCGGACACTTCGAGTCCATAGTGATACTCTTCGGATAGGACCAATACGCCCATAATATTCATAAGCTTAAATGAGTACGCCATTCTTACTTGGATCAATTCGTCATCCTCCTTGTAATGACTTACTTATCTACCCTCGTAGTAAGAAGGAACCCATGTAAACAGTACCCTCGGAGATACGCTTTACAAAGTTCATTGAACACGAGTTTTGGAATTAAAGAGTCAAAATTCCTAAGACACACTATTAGTGATGTGGAAATTTGTCACACCCCGCTAAAGCGGAAACGCAAGGTATGACAGCGATAACGGTTTTAATGCAAAAGATAAAGATACATCACCATAGCAATATTTAAAAGTTACAACCCATAGCTTTAAACGAAACAGAATACAAGTTTTTCAAAATAACATTGTTCAAAATATAACTTCATAATAGCTTCAACACGATGCAGCATGCTCTATGATGATGAATCTTTACATCCACTTACTAATTATTTCCTGAAAAAGCATGTAAAACGAGCGTCAACTATGAAAATAGTTGGTGAGTATCACAAGTTTATAAATCGAGGGTACAATAATGCTTTTCGTAAGTACAAGTACATTGCTTTAATGATAAAACAAAGTTGATTGCTATTAAGGAATACAAGTTTATTGCTATAACGAGAAACGCGTTTGTATGTGTATGAGCAAACAATGAGTCTCAACCAAACCTATGACTGAAGCCCTATCGAGATCTATGCTTATCGTTCCATAGATGAATATGGTATCATGCACTCCAGCGATTCGGGCGAGTGAGGAGTTGTCAATTCCTAATAGCGCTATCCATAATGACCATTGGCTCAAAGAGTTAATGGTTAGAGATAAGGGAAGGGCCTTAGTACGATAAGTTCTCATGTTCCGTGTTGCATAGACATACATAAAGAAACATAGCAATACAATAGCAATCGTGTTTGATACAAATCAATTTAAATACAACATACAAATAATAGTTTTTCTGGACATGCTTTTCCACCCCAAAACATAAAACTGAAAATAGGGGAGTGCGTGAATACTCACGATGTTTTGTGTAGACACAAGCGGTACTTCGGGATGCACCAACGTCTTACTACCGGGATCCTACGACATCAAACACACGCACTAGTGAGTTTCCATGTCGATATCTAATGCTAATATATTAAATTCTACATATAGGGAAATGCCAATTTATGTTTTAGTATTGGATTTTATATCAATTATTTACACTTTTTCTGAAGTATTGAAATTCTATATATCGGGTGATTAATTACAACCTTGGAATATAAACTTTCCAAATTTTTAAGTCCTTATTACAACACAAATTCACGAAAATAGCATTCGAGGGATAAAAATTCTCAAACTTTTTATTTAACTGTTATTACACAATATTAAGCTGGGAAAAATATAAAAATGGATTTCCAAGCTATTTAATTATATTTTATGATTTATGGGCATTTATTCCAATAAAAATTGAAATAAATAGAAAACAGTTTCCAAAATTACCCAAACTTTTTAATTAACTGTTATTATACATAACTAGGCTGGGAAAAATATAAAAGATATTTTTCAGTGGTTATTTGTATTTTTCCTTGTTTTATTCCTTTAAATAGTCATTAATTAAAGAAATAATATTAAACAGTTAAAATAAATCACCATAAATTTTTGTAACATCATTTACAGTATAAATATCCTGGGAAAAATATCAAAAGTGGTTTTCATAATGTATAAACTGGTTTTGGGTATTTATGTATATTTAAGTGTATTTTAGTGCAATTAACTTTAGAAAATAAGAGAAAAATAGTTTACAGTAGAGAAAAATATTCAAAATTTTTATGTAACCTCCTACTGTATAATATTATATCCTGGTAAATTTTCATGAATTGTGGATAATCAGAACTATTTTTCCCATTTTTAGACCATTATAATTACCAAGAATTGGTAAAAATAGTAAGACATGATGAAAAGTCTTGAAATTATTTTCTGAAGTCACCCATAACAGTTAAGGTATGCGAAAATTGTTAGATACAATTTTCATATCCTCTAAGGTGGTTTTGTAATTTATCATGTCCTAAATAAAAGAAAATTAGAAATCGTATTAAACAGTAACAAAAATTTCTGAAATTTGGTGCGGGGTCATTATTCCCCATAAGTATCATCCATGAATTTATTTAAGATTTATTGACCTCTGGAAGTATTTTATATGATTTATGCCCTTGGTTTTAGCAATAACTCTAATAAATCAAAGAAATAACAAAAGCTCTTGAAATTTTCCAGATTATCTCATGCATGCAAGGGCTTTCAAAAGGAAAAATGTTAAGAATGTATTCTGAAGAGAAATGAGGGTAATGATTCCAAACAATTTAAGAAAAGTTGCATGCAATAATGCATGAAGTGTAGATGTGGCTGAAGTTCATGAATTTGTGTAGCCCATTCAGTGAGGTTTTAAGCCACGAAATTTCAACCATCATTCACTAGATATGTTAAGTTTCTAAGGTATTTTTCCTCAGATTTATGGTTGGGTTTAAGGCCATTGTTTAAGCAAGATAAAAATAGTGATCACAGAAAAAGAGCTGTATGCGCAACCTTTTTGTAAAATCTGCCAAAAATCGGATATTTAATATTTTACAGTAAGACCAGTTGAGTTTGAAAGTTAATTCGTGGAACTAACCAATACAAAAGGAATATCATGATTTGGTTAAGAAATGACTGAGTTATGACTGTTCAAAGTCGAACAAAGTAATCTGGCAGATTGCATGTTTGCTTGTGTGCATTATTAGGGTATTTCAACAAGAACATCATGCATGTCTTTGGTAAGGCCCGATTTCTAACACATGCATGGAATGAATGAGCATCCAAGATGTACTAGAAATGGTTTAAATGCTTTTGTTCATGCATGAACACAAAAGAAATGGAGAAGAACATGAAATATTAGGTTTTGATGTCACATGATCATATGTGCATCTTTTCCACTCCTTGCATGGGTTTGATCCCGGATTTTCACCATCTCTAACACATGCATTGTGTTATGGTGAGAATCTACAAACCACAAGGGGAGAATAAAGATTTCTAGCCATGGAAAGGCATAGAATCCGAAAAGTAGAGAAGACTAAGAAGAAAAAGAGGTTTAACCATGAAACTATGGAAGAAGATGTTGTTGTTTACCTTGGTTTTGACCTTGAGAGAAGTAAGAACACTTCAAGGGCTTCACAATCTCGAAATTTTGCAGAGAATTGAGAGGATTTTCGTGAGTTTAGAGAGAGGGAAGAAGAGAGTGAAGTGTGTGAAGAGAGTGAAGTGATAGAGTGAAGAGGGAAGAGGTGGAGTGGGGGTTTAAGCTTAATGATTGTGTTTTGGGGAAGAGAGAGGGCATGGGGAGAGGTGATGGCCGGTTTTTGCATGAATTTTGGCCTCCTCTCTCCTAAATTTTAAACTTTATAAAATTCCCTCCAAAATCTTTATAAAAACCCTAATTTTATAAAAGTGTTTATTAAGCAAATTTGGATTTATTTAAAATCTTGTTTTCAACAAATAAATTATGATTAATACTTGGTTATTTAATTTCTATTTCATTGACTATAATTCATAATTTGATTAATAAAAATTTGAGATTAGGAAGTTTATAGCCAAATTTTATAAAGTTTTTAAGCTTTATAATTTATAACTTTGGATTTTTGGCTCTTTAGGGTTTTTGGAATATTGTTTGATATTCAACAACATGTTGAAGTATAATTAGAATGTTTTAATTTATTTTTAGAGTTTTATACCCTATTTCAATTATAACAAAGCTTGAAGCTTTATTCTAATTATAGTATTGGCATTTCCTATTGTAGCTAAGCAACTTACTAGAATTGTAAGTATCAAGTATATTAGTCCTAGACCTTAGTTGGATCCTAGTTTATGCAAGATTTTTGACCTAATCTATACTACTAGGTCATGGCATGTTGTGCATGAATGGTTTTTATAAAGATGCATGAGTCCGAGAATGACCTGAATTGGCAGTTGTCACAAAATTCTTGAGTACTCTGTCAATTTATCCAAAACCATTGGGAATTTGTCGACACCGAAGACACCGATAGAAATTACCCAAATTCTAGGTCTTACAGACCTACTGTCATAGTTCATCCAGAACTCCTTGCAAATCTCAGAAACCCGTACGACCTTCACCCAGTAGGGGGTGGACCTTTGACTGGGAAGTTGAGCAAGAAAAAGAAACCTTGGGAATTCCAAGTGAGAGACCAAGTTCTTTAGGAAAACTCACTCTGGGAATAGCTTTTTAAGCTTCGTAGAGCTTGGAAAGCTAATTCCAAGATAGTCAGGACCTCCGAGATTCTTACCAGAATCGGTCCTGTATCTCAAAAATTAGATCTACTCCGCGAACTCAAAAACGTACATTTTACCCTTCGCATCTCGATCTTGAAACCATACCTTACCGTTAGGGCTCTCATAAGCCCACTCGACGAGATCGAAATTCACGAGATCCTCGCCTTCATGGAAAAACCGTAGTGACCCTCGACCGAGAGGTCAAGCGGACGAAGCAGCGCTGCCTCCCTTTAGTGAAGGTTCGTTGGGGTACCAACCGAGGACCCAAATTCACTTATGAGTGCGAGAAACAATCGATTAGGAAGTTTCCCACCTCATGACTCAATCATTCATACCTACTTCCTTACCTAAATTCTAATTTCGGGACGAAATTCCCTCTAACAGGGGGATGATGTGACAACCCGGAATTTTCATTCGGTCAAACCCTAAAAGTCAATCACTCCATATTATAAATCGAGTTCACTTATATTGGTTTTTAGGAAATTTAAAGTTCGTTTGATTATTTTAATAATTAATCTTTAAATGAACGGGTGAAAGGATGTGCCGACTCGGGTCTTGAAATTTATAAACCGCGAATACCACGTAGCTAAGAAGTTCACGGCCAAACTTTTATGTATGGGCCGTAAACTCCCTTAAAAACCGGAAACTCATGCCTTAAGCATGAGTAAACTCAAAAACTCTCTCAAGTATCATCCAAGTTTTTGTTCAATATCTTCAATCTAGTAAGTGTTTCTATCTCTTTCAAGTTAGTATATCACTTAATCTAGTGATTTTACATCTTTTCATCCATCCATTTATGTGTTTTTTCTAGATTTCCAAAACACCAAGAACACCAAGAACACACACTAGTGTTCTTGGACTTTAAGTTCAATTCAAGCTTCACAAAGTAAGTACTTCTATCATAGAGTAATTTAAAGCTTGTTATACATGTGAATATCAAGGAAAAGTCCCAATAACACCAAGAACAAGGTGTTCAGGGTTTTGGGAGGCTCCCAAAACCATAAACACCAAGTATAGTGCCAAAGGGTGCTTTAGGGTGTACAGATGCTTCACAATGCCTTAGGGACTTGTCTAGATCCATCCCTGATGAGTGTATCACACAAAAAGCACAAAAATCTTACATTTATATGTGTTTACGGTTTGGGGATCTCCCAAAACTGTAAACACCCCAAAAGGTGTATAAAAGTCCCATAAATGTCCCATGGTTATTCCTTATGTCTAAATCTAACCTAGACTATTGCCATGATTGAGCTAAGTACTTGAAAACCCCAAATACCATAAAATTATGAGTTTAAGGTAGTACACTCATGATTTTAAGGGAGTAAACTCATGGAGAAATGGTTTATAGACCGTAAACTCAATTTAGGAGTGTTTTGATGCCACACAACACTTCCTAAGGCTTAAACATGAAGTAGGATTGCTTGGATTGGCATAGAAAGCTTCAAGCATCAAATGGTCACAAAGGGGTAAGTTTACGACCATAAACCCAAGGGTTTATGACGGTAAACCCTTTTGCTAGTGACCATAAAATCGTAAACTCCTTAAGGGAGTGTTAGCCTTTCCCTACAACACTTAGATGCAACCCTTGTGACTTATAACACTTGTATAAGGTGTTTAGCATGTCCTAGGGTGTCTTATGTTTGTTTATTAGTTGTTTAAATACTAATTGTATACATACATGTGATATTATATGTTAACTAGGATCATAGAGTGTGTTCAAGACTTCACTTGACACCTAGCAATCCTACGTCTTCAGTTCATCCGTACTACTCACAACAGGTGAGTTCATACCCCTTAATCAATGTTTTAAATGTTTTTAAATGTTTTATAGGGGGGATACAAGTAGAATCATGCTAGTTATTATATCAATCACATATGATTAATAAGTAGCATTCAAATGATTTACTACTCATTAGCTGTTTTACCAAATGGTTTCCTTCAAATGATTTTCATAAACGTTTTATAGGTTTTAAAACACCTTATTAAGCTGTTCTTTATAAACATTATGTTTCATTTCAAACTCATTTACAATTGTGTTTCAAACAAATGTTTCTTTATACTTAAACTGTTTTATCAAACCCATGCTTTCAACCCGTTTTATAAATTGACATCAAGTCGATCTTTTCTTTGATAGAAATCATGTTCAAAGGTTTTACAAAACTTATTTTATGCTTTTATATTATCAATTGCATGGCTACGTATTTATAGTTATATAAGCAATTTTTAAAAGGCTTAGAAAAGCCTGCCCGCCCTATTTCATTTTCTCGCTTGAGATGTGGTCTGGTGGGATATCGGGTACCCATCCGAAGGTCGTTTAAGTATTAGTTATATATCATGTGTACATATATAGTCATAAAGGTTCTTCCAATTCATTCGGTACCCTTGGGTAGCAAGGGTATACTTCCATGTTCATACGTACTAGTTACATTACTAATAAGCTACCATATGGGTAGTTTAGGAAGATACTAGAACTATTACTAGAATGCGATATCATACAATGAGTCAATTCATTCATGAGTCTATACATGCTAGATAGAGAGAATACACATTATATCTAGTACACACAATACATTACCATACATGCTAAATAGAGAGCACATACATTACAGCTAGTACACACAGTATAGAGTTTGCGTATAGATCTATACTGGATTGACTATCCTACACCTTGCTGCTCGCTACAGTGGGACTTGCAAGTCTACGGGTGCCAAATGTCATTTCTTATGGCGTCTTACATCGTTGTTTTACTAGAGTCGGTAGCAGGATACAGGTCAATCACATGTTACATTAGATTAGAATACATTTAAGGTAGTTAGTATGGTTGTAGTTATTTGATGCTACACCATAGTACTATTTCATTTTCCCATTACATTCACTTCGTGAACATTCACACGATGCACGGTAATGTAGAAACTATATTTTTGGTTAATGATAGTCAGATTTGGGAAAATACACACTCTTACAAGAGACACACAAGCAGATACTAGATGCCTTGGTACAAGGCTACCCTCAGTAGGAAGCATAGGGCTTTCTAGGATGTTCAAAACATTTTCATACTTACATTTCACATTCGTAAAAATACTTACATTTCAAATACATACAAGTACTTACATACAAATCAAGACACTAAAATGCTTATGATCTCACTAGCTTTAAAGCTGATACTCTCTTTCAAAATAACTTGTATCCTCAGGTCAACCATAGACAGGTACCGATGCAAGGTTCATGGAAGATGGTGCTTGTTCATGAAGCATCTTTCATTTTGATTTATGCTTTACTGTTTATCATAATTTGACAGAACACACTTGTATTAAAATTATATTATTAATGCAATGGATGATGTTGTTGCTTGTTTACTAATTTTCGTTGTTGTGATACTATACATGACGTCCTCCGCCCCAGAACGTTTCCGCCGTTCATGGCTTTGGGGTGTGACAATACTTTTCGTAATATACAACATTAACATGGCAAGGACCAAGTTAACTTATGTTTACACTAGCCATCAAAAGCTCACCAGTACAAATCCTAAGTTTTTATATAAGCGATACGACTTCTTCGTGTTTTATTGTGTTCTCTAGATCCATTGATAATAAATCCTAAGTTGACACTAATCTTAGTAAGGATTTAAATCCTACATGTAGCGGTTAGACGCACATAACGTTATTCATAGGCGGTTCCGAGGAAGTCTCTCTTGCGGTGATCATAAGTACCCTTCCACCATTACCAGCATCCCCTGTTCTTGGACAGTCTCTCTTAAAGTGTCCTGCTTCACCACACTTGCAACAAGTTGGGCTTGCTCCAATGTCGGGGACCTGGTTGACGGGCACCGCCGGTGCCTTGCAAAAACGGACAGTGTGTCCCTCCTTGTTGCAATTCTTGCAATGCATCTCTCGGAAAACCGCAGTATGATGGAAGTTACACTTGTTACATTTCGGAAGGGTTCCAGCGTATCGCTTCATGGGTGTTGGTGTGGCATGAGTTGTGGTAGCGTGAACAGCAACGGTCTATTGCTTCTTGGTGGAGTCTTGGGCTGGTTGGTCCTCCTTGTTCTCCCTGAACTTCCTTTTGTTGCTTCTCCCTCCGTCTTGCTCAGAGGTAGTTGTTACAGTGTCATGGCTAGCCCTATGGTCGATGAGTTGTTGCGCCAACTCCTTGGCACTGTCAAAGGTAGTTGGTCTTGTGGCCAACACGATGTCTTGAATTTGGGGAGGCAATCCCCAAAGGTATCGTTCCACCTTCTTTTCCTCAGGAGTGACCATCACGGGACAAAGGATTGCTAGATCACAGAACCGGTCGGTATAAGTTGGAAGGTTAGATCCTATCATCTTGAGATTCCACAGTTCTTGCTCTAGTTGTTGCACTTCGCCCCTTGGGCAATACTCTTTCAGCATCATCATCCTTAAGTCTTTCCAGCTTAACGAGTTAGCCACTGCAAGCGTCAGTGACTTAACGTGGCCGTCCCACCAAGCACGGGCCCGGCCAGAGAAAGTGCAAGCTGCAAATTTGACCTTGCTTGCTTCGGGGCATGCATAAATTTTGAAGTCCGATTCGGTCTTCTCGAACCATTATATCAGTGTGATGATTCCCCCACTTCCATTTAAATAATCGGGTTTGCCATTGGCGAAGTCCTTAAAGGAACACTCTCTCTAGCGCCCTTGGCTTTCTCCTTGAGTGGAGTTATTAGTACCACTCCATGTCCTTCTGGCACCGTCAGTGCTGACTTGGGACATAGAAGCTGCCACCACGGTTGTGACCGCAGCTTGGAACATGACAAGATCATATTGGGGAGGCGGCGGTGGTGGATTTGGTTGCGTTCCGCTAGTGCATCTAGCAGACCTATGATGCAACATCTTTCTGTTAAAGAATTTCAAAGACGAAATGGGTATAAGTCTTTTAGTAATGGTTATTAGTCAGGCATCGTAAAACTAGGTTATTACTTTTCAAGTATAGTCTCTCACGATTTTTCGAATGTGGCAATCAATTCATAGTATAGGTCTATATAAATAAACTTCTGAATTTTAGTAGTAATGACTCGAATGTTATCTTGTAATTTTTGTTACACACCTGATCCACTCCCAAGATCACTTGGCATATACCAGTTGTGTATAATTAAGGTCCAATAGGTTGTTGAACTTAATGAGTCTGCCCTACGCCCACAACCAAACAAGGAATAGGACCCAAGGCGGACTCACCATTTCTATGTTGATCGTTTCATAATTATACCTAACCTGGGGGTATACATTAAGCAATCTTAGAGGAACGATAAGTGAATCGTCTGTAATACCAAGTTATGATATATTTGGTAAACTCCCAATGAATTAAAATGTGTGCTAATTTCATTTATATAGTCCAGTACATAAAGTTCTGGAAAATTTTACCTTTTAGAAGGTTCACATTACATTATGGTACGAAAAAAAATTTCGACAGTGACACGACCCTCTTGAACGACGTAGTCTCTAAATTTGAAGGTTCGAATTCATGCATGTGAGGGTAGTGTTTAAACGTATTCTAGTAGTTTGAGTCTTTATCGATTCATCAGTAGTGTACACACTACCCATGGTGGGAGATGTTTCGTGGGCCATAGAATGAAGGCATGAAAGTCTGCATTGACCTAATTCATGCCCTGGCTTCTGTCATTTGGTGTTCTACTTTTACCTCGCATTTTCTCCAAAACTGTTTGACGTTCCCCATACCCTCTAGCCATGGCTCGAGTTGTGGTCACTTTCCTATGAAAGGTTTGATGTGGTTTTCGATCTTGTTCATGGCCTCTATCTAGATTACGAAGGCGAATTGCAGTGATCTTGGTGGTAGTGCCGATCTCCATTATTCGGCTTACCGATGCTCGTGTTGTTACTGTCTTGTGAGTGATGTGGCGTGCTATGAAAAGGAGAGTCATGTCTACTATTCTTTCCCTATTGAGGTTGTAAAAACCCCATCCATGCCACATCGATGGTGTTGAGCTAGTTCCTAACTCCATCTCTATAAATCTACGGCTCATTAAGGTGTCGGACCATGGAAGTTTCGTCGGGGTCTTCCTCTAATATTTCTTCAGTATCCTCTTCGAAGTTCTCTCCGTTTCCAACCACCACTTTCCTGGTTAAGAAGAATAGGGCCTCCGGGTAGTTTAACTCCCGCCATGTTTTTTGTGCGAGAATAGGGGTAGAAGAAGTAATTAATAGACGTATAATCCTACAATTACTTATAGGGGGTGATCCTCATTAGTCACTTCTATAATCACATAGTGCACACTAGTTATACATAATCTGAGATAAAATAGACCTTCGAATAAATGACTCTACTCTAAATCCACAACCAAACAAGGAACAGGAAGTGGAGCAATAGTCATAAATTCTGAGTATATAGTATCTTTTATTATGTATAACCTTACCGTATGCACTTAGTCATTATAGACCTACTAATATGGGTGTTTAGTTTTCACATAAGTTAGTTATAGTACCACAAAATACTCCAATAGTATTTTAAATGTTTGACTTATATTCTCAATGTTTCTTATAGATAGAGTTGGTAAGTTTTTAGAGTTGTTGCAACACCACAACCATTCCCGAACATATGCTAATCACTTCAGGGATAGACATGGTTGATCAGACTATGTCATTCATAGACCTGACCATACATCCCCAAGACTACTTGTGTCATTCAACAATCCCTACTTTTGTTCCGTTCTAGTATGATACTGACCTTATTATGTATGCGTGTATACTTTTAACAAGAAACAATCTATTTCTAAAAGTATAGTTATTTGAAAAACGTTTAATTAGAGACTTTTAGTCCCAATGCATTTATAGTTTGTATATCTTATGTTGTTCGATATACTTAGTTCACTATATACAATGCTCTGATACCAATCTGTCACACCCCCAAATCAAGGATGGCGGAAACGTCCAGGGGTGGAGGACTTCATGTATAGTATCATAACAATGAGTATAATAGTGCTCAAAGTAAAAACAACCAAGATAAATATAATTGAAAAACTTACACCATAGTCAAAGGTTACATGTTTCTAAATCAATTACATTATGTTGACAAAAGTAAAATGTTTACCGCCTAAGTGTTCCATCCTCAAAGCCGCTGATATCCTATTTTACTGATTCCCTAAAAATACAAGTAGTTTTGAAAAAGTGTCAACAATTTAGTTGGTGAGTTCATATGCGTTTTATTTGATAAAGATATCATTTTCCTTGACAAAGCAAATGAGTATGATTCCAGAAAATCCAATATTTTCTTTATGAAATGTGTAAGGAAAGCTCCTATGTTATGCAATAATGTACCATAGAAAGACCCATAGGTTTCCTCTATAATCACCCAGTGTATATGAGCTATATAAAATTTAAGTTAAATAAACCCTCGAATATAATGGGTCTTGTCACACCCCGCTAAAGCGGAAACGCAAGGTATGACAGCGATAACGGTTTCATTGCAAAAGATAATGATACATCACCATAGCAGTATTTAAAAGTTTACAACTCTCACACCCCAAAACCATCGAACGGCGGAAACGTTCAGTGGTGGAGGACGTCATGTATAGTATCACAACATTGTAATATAATAAACAAGCAACAACATCGTCCCTTGCATTATAAGTAAAGTTTTAATACATGTGTGTTCTTTCATTGTAGTAAGACACCAAAAATATACAATCAAAAATAAAAGACGAGACTTGTCTGCTCCGTCTTCTCAAAACCTGGCCTCCGTACCTGTCTACTGATGACCTGAGAATACAAGTTATTTTGAAAGCGAGTATCAGCTTTAAAGCTGGTGAATTCATAAGTATATAAGTGTCATTGCCTTGTTTGTGAAAATTTGATATGAAGGCCATGTAAACCTTTAAATGAAAATGTTGAGGTAAGTATGAAATCCCTAGAAAAACCCTTATTTTCTATAAGTATGAAATGTAGTCTTCTACCAAGACCCGAATGTTTTGTAAGTATGAAGTGTAGCCTTCTACCAAGACCCGAATGTTCTGTTTGTAAAATGATAGTTTTTCCTTTGTTTTGACTAGTACTAAGAGTGCTTAGTCTAACTCATCGTTTATGTGAATGTATCACACAATAAAGTAAACAGGAAAAATGTAATACTGTAAGTGTTGTCACTGGGTACTAGGACCAACACAACATCGCATTAAGCGAAATGTATAACCTAATGAACATCCAAAGATTGTCCAATTGTCTTCTGTAGCAGTAGCAGGTGGGTGGAAGGGTTAGTCCCAAATCGATTTCCTAATATAAGTAGTAACCGTAAGCATCCGTAGATGTTCATTACCCATTGTTGCTAACAGATGAGTTCCAGAATGGTTAGTCCTGTACGTATATCCCGAGGTACTGTGGGATAGAGGCCCATCTAGGTATCCCGAGGTACTAGGGATAGGGTCCTGTCTAGTTTGTTGCATTAGTGTCTAAGTCCATAACTATTTTGGTATGTACTTGACCCGATTATGAGCATGGTCCTTTTGGGTTGCCTTCACCATAGCAATATGTAGGATGAATTAAGGAGAGAGAGGTTTAAATATGATTTATTAATATATTATGAGAATAATATATTAAAGGAGAAATCATATTGTTTAATTAATATTAGTCAAGAATTAATTGATAATTAATTTTGTGGCTAAAAGAGATTAATTAAACTTAGGGGACTGGACTGCAATTATTGGATAATTGAGTTATTGGGCTAAGGAATACTAAAGGAATAAGGGGTGAACAAAATTATGATGGAAGCCCATCATATTTTCGTCCGTGGCCTTATCCAGAAGGTTCCATGGGCTGCTTAGAGTTTAAGTTGTCCATTAGGGTTTTGACTGAAACCCTAGCAGCCCACACAAGTATATAAAGGACCCCTTAGGCTCCAAAAACGTGGACAACACTTCCATTATGGTTTCCAGCCGTTTTTGGTGCCTCTCCTCTCTTCCCTCTTCATCCAAGTTGCTTAGTGGTGTTTGTGACTCCATTAGAGGTGCAACATTTAAGGCACTAAGCTTTTGAAGCCAATCCAAGCAAGGAATTGATTGTTATTGCTATATAACATTCAAAGGTAATTCTCTAAACCCTAATTCAGTTTATAATATGTTAGATCTAAGTTTATTAGTCTTGGATTCAAAGCATGTACAATAGAGAAACCTAGATCCAAGCATTAGGGTTTGTATGAGCACATAGGACTGTTCTTATGCCTAAAACCCATCAGTGGTATCAGAGCCTTGATTGGTTTCAGTTGTATTTGATGCTTATATGTTTTATTTACTGAAAAAAAAATGTTTTTTGGCCTCTGCCCGACCTGACTCGGCTAGTCCAGGGGTCAGACAGAGGGATTTTCGGGTTTTGGCTGTAGTTTTGACTTGGACTTGATGCTTAATTCGTTTTTGAAGTTAAAAATCCGATTTTTATCTTAAATTAGTGATTATGCTTGCCAAATCAATAGATAATTTCAAATCTTTTAAATATTGGTTGTTTATGTGATAAATATGGATTATTTAAAGTTATTTGGTAATTATCTGATGACTAAAATGAGATTAGGTCAAATATAGATAATGAATAAATTAATTGTTTAACTTATATTATTTGTTATTTGATCCTTTGTGATGTGAAAAAGTTTCAATTGCACCATTTAGGTTTTATAGTTTAAATTTGAACTTAAAAGTTTTTGTTTATGAAATTTAAATAAGTTAAACCCTAATGTTTTGAAATGTTTCAAAACTTGCCCTCAAGTTTTGGAATTTAAAAGTTGATTAAAAGTTTAACTTTGAAATGTTAAATTCTAAAACCCTAGTAATTTGAAAATTTCGAATCACACCCTTATGGTTTTATTAATTAATTAAAGTGTACAATTAAAAGTGATTTAATAAACCCATAAAATTTTGGTTTACATTTAATTAAATTAAAAGTATAATTTTACTAAATTAAACCACCTAGTATTTTAAAAGTGTAAAATACACCATATACTATATATAACATTAAAAGTCTAATATTATATATGTATGAGTAATCAGTCAGTCTTACCGTTAGTAGGCCTCATTCACGAAGCTGGTCTATAAGGGGTGTTTAAGGAAATTGCCTATAAAATGGCGATTGAATGGGTATCCCCTCTTACCCACCGCACTCTTGACTAGTGGAGGGTCGTTAGCCGAACGGGTAGGATAGGACAGAAACCTTCCATTATAAGTATAATGGAGTACAAAGTAACTAAATGCTTTTTCAAATTCCCAAATCATAGTTACTTTAGGAAAAATGTGAAATTGTATGCTAATCCATAGAATTACACTTCGTACCCCTGTCAAACGTTAGTGGAGCGTGTGTGGTTAACCGGCACACTAATTTGGGGATGACATTGGTAGCGAAGGGTGACTCGATGTTTGTCATAGATCAATGGAGCGTGTGTGGCTAACTGGCACATTGATTAGGTGATAGTAGCATTGGGTGCACCACGTGATTCGTATGGTTATTCACACCTTGTTTGTGATCCTCGGCATCCCAGTCACAAATAGTAGGGCATAATCGAGATTAAACATGCCATTGAAAAGTTCAATGAATCTCAAAAGATCTAGGAGTTTCAATTCATTTAAAACTTAATCTTCCTTTTCGTTTTTCATGGTGGAAATTGGTAAATCGTCATTTACCTACCTTCAAATATTCTGCAACTAGATTACGACATCCCTCTTCTAGGTTGTAGAGTATTGTGTTGGATCCTAGCTTGATGTTTCATTTGGGTGTTACATCAAGAATTCTAATCAACATAACTTGAATTTTCTCCCGTTTTGTAGATGTCTGAATCTTACAATGGTCTTCCCAAATCCCATGGAACAAGTTTTCCAAATGAAGATGACGTTCCGAGATACGATCAAGGAAATGAGAGTCATGCTTCACTTCCTCCACCTCCTCCAATTGTTCTCCATGACCCACAAGTTCAAAGGCTTGAAAAATTCAAGCTCACTCAAGCCCTTTTGGCAAGTAAACACGAAGATGGGAAACCTGTGTGTGCACACGTCTTAGAGATGAAGTCACACATTGATAGGTTAAGCATGTTGGGTGTCAAGATTTCAAGCGAGTTGGCTGCTGACTGGGTTCTTCAGTCACTTCCTGAATCATATAGTGAGTTCGTTAGAGAGTACTATATGATGGATCACGACGTGACCCTTATTGATCTCACCTATTTGCTTATAGCTGCTGAATCAGCAATGATTTGGCGTGCTAATCAAGCAAACTTGTCTGGTGAATCAAACTCCCAAACTTCAATGGACACTGGCAACATTGGAAGTGCAGAAAGAACTAAGTTTGTGATTGTCCGATGTGCTATGCCAAAGGAGTCCATTTGCTTTTATTGCCAAGAGAAGGGGCATTGGAGACGAAGCTGCCCTAACTACCTGAGAGATCTAAGAGATGGGAGAGTCAAGACGTTTGGCTCTACTTCAGGTAAAATCCATTATATAACTCTTTTAAGTTCCTATTCTAGATTCTTAATACATGATGTGATAAGATTGCATTTTGATGTTTTTTAGGATCGAAGAAAAGAGAGGAAGCTTAAGGGAAGAAGTGAGCTGAATCTGATCGTGAAGAAATGGATTTCGATCGCATTACTTGAAGATTGGATTCTTGAGCTACTACTTGGAGTTAGAATAGATTGTTAAGAAATATGTAATAACATAGTTTTTCAATTGAGTTGGATTGTAAGGACAAAATTTTTCCGCAATAAAATGAATTTTGATTTTATCTTATTTATTTATCCTTGCAATGGCATGTATGATAAATTGATGTTTGAATGTTTCTATTATTAGCAATAATGGATTTGATTCTTAATTATGTTATTTGTGGAAATGTCAAAAGTTTACCAAATAGGGAGAGTTTCTCATCGCCCAAGTTTCAATTGGACAGAAACTTGGAATCATGCAATGTGTATTGTATGATGAATGAAAAACTTTCACATTTGGGAAACTTAGACTAATTCTTCGACAAAGTGTCAATTGAAGGACTAGGAGATCAAGTACACTAGGTTGTGCATTGATCAAGTCCACCACAAGAGTGACAAAGATATTCGTCATGATTTACTAAAGTTTAGTAAATATGATTATACTTATAAGATTAAGTATAATTCTAAGTTGATTGAAAGAGTTTCAATGAATAGTAGAACGAATAAAGAAGAATCAAGTAGGCAGAAAGATAAAAGTTTCTCTATTCTAAGAAGAAGGGAGAGTACCTTTTATTGTGTTTTATGATAAGTCTTTATGATTAAGAACCATGTCTCAATTGATCCTCTAAGTGAGTCTTAGTGCAATTGCATGTCTAAGAAGAGGAATCGAGAATTGTAGAAATGGTTAAATCAAAGAGTCAATCATACTTCATTCCAATATCAAGTCTTAGAGTCATACTCCAAGATTGTGACATTGAGTGACAAGTCTTAAGTAGGTTTATAACACTCATCAAATGTGGAATTTGGAAAAGTTTTCTTATTCTTGCACATTAGAAATTGGTAAGTTGTGATGTCTTGGATAAGACAAAGACCAACTAGGACCAATTTGTGAAGTGTTTTGTCTTGATAAGAACTACACTAACTCTTGAATATTTTCTTTGTCAAGAAATGTTTCTTGACAAGAGAATCTTATATGTCAAGGAGTCAGTGGGAGTCTTAATGGTCTTGAAAGGTTTCAAGAACAAATCAAGAATAAACCTTATCGATCATCACTAGCACACGACTTGAGGTTTACAACCTATCGTGCTGACATTATTTTGTTTTTGTGCCATTCCAATTGAGTTAATTGCGTATGTGAGTTCTATGAGTGCTCATTTGAATGCATACTAGATCCTTAGTCGATGGAAAGTACATTGATATGTAAGGACAAGTTACTAAACTACTTGGAAGACATGGTGGGCACTCGTGTTACCATAAGGCAAGAAATCAAGATTAAGAAAGTTCAGTCCATATGAGTTTGGATTTGTCGCAAACCTTGGTTTTGGCAAATTCACATGGATAGGAAATCATACACCATAAAATCTAAGTGTCATAAGATTCCCTCCTTCATGAAAATGACTGTGAGGAAATGCTTTCACTAAAAGAGATTTTAAGAAGATAGCGATTGTGAAAATTGTATTCTCAAAATTCGATTATGGTTACGGCATCCCTTTCCATAGTTCGAATTATGAGATTTGGCAACTAGTTTCAACATTTGGAACTTAGTAACATAAGTTTTGAATTGTTTAAACACACATATGAGCTATCTAAGACAAAGGTGTATAAGGTTAAGAAGCCTAGATAAAGGCTTATCGAAGTATCTGGTATTAGAAATATGAATTTCAGAAATTCAATAGGCATTGTTTTCTGGAAGTTCATTTGTTTTCTGAATACATGTCAAAGCTAGTGGGAGCATAAGTGTTATGCTTATATAATAATAATCATCATGATAGTGGGAGCATAAGTGTTATGCTTGTATGATTATTATGGGTTGAAAAATTGTTTTGCTATAATTAAGGGAGAGAATATTATACTTCATTTCAAAATCTAAAGCTTAGATTGAGAAATTTTAACATTTTCAGTCAAAGGATACATTGTGTGTTCTTAAAATTCGATTATGATTACGGCATCCCTCTTCATAGTTCGAATTGTGAGAACATGACACATAAAATATTATGGCAAAAGATTGGTAAAGTATCATATCTTTATGTAAGACATTATGCATCGTTTCCCATACGCTTCGGGTATAGGATCGATAGCAAATGCTATAATATTTACCATTCTAAATTTTTCCAAATGTCTAGCACATTAAGAGGAAAAAAGTACTAGAATGGATTTTGACTAAAATTATTAAACAACTATCAAAGGACGATCCAAAGTTCGCTGAGGATTGGTCGCTTGTGAGTAGTTGGAAGTATGGTATTGGATGGACCATATTGACATTATTATGAATAGATAGGATTCTATTAAGAATGAGTTGTCATATGGAAAATGTGGAAATGTTTCCATATTGGGAGTTGGATATTGAGATTCTGTGTCTAGATTAGAAAACTTTATGCAAGAAGGATGTTCAAAAGAATGTACTTTGAATGTGAGACTTCACGTCTATGGAATTGTCTTGTAACAATTTCTAAGAAAGTACTTTGTAATTTCATTAGCCAAGTCTTGGTGACCTTTGTGCTATGAATTTACGAAAGGATCGTTGCGTAAAATGTTAGAATCTAGCATATTCTAGTAGTGGAAGAACCTTGTGTTCTTACACTAATAATGGGGATTGAGGAATTGTGAAATGAGAATCATTGGAAAAGTTTTCAATTGTTCTATTTCACAAAGCATGGACCATAGGAAACAAAGTGTGCATGCTTAGATCATGGGACAATTGTTGTTGTAATTCAAGTAATGAGTTGATTATCCGAAACATTAAATGATAAATAATGAGTGATCAATATGGTGGATAAATAGAAGTGTTTTATTTACTCTCACAAGTTTGGGGCCATATAGGATTAAGTATTATTGTCATGTTTCAGTTTGCATGTTTTGACTTCCAGAATAACTAGGTTATTCAAACATCCACAGTCGGTCATACGTTGGGAGTAGGTATGAATAAAGACTGTCATGAATCTATCTGTAGATTGTCTGAAGTGTTTAGACATGGCACAAGTTTGCTGCAGAGTTCATGAGTGCTTTGATAAGATTAGAGTATTGGATTAAACCCATGCTCACTTGGATCACTTCATGGTTTTATCACGAGTGATTAGTGAGACGATAATATTGTATATTCTTGAAACCGAGACGTGTGAGTTGTTATTTGTTGGTCGGTTACACATTGATAATAAGTAAACGCACCAGTAACTTGGTGTTATAAAACTTATTGTTGTGTGTGATTCGATCAGTAAATGCAAGCGAACATTTGAGTCAAATTTTATCCATTCCTTTTACCCAAAGTGGGATAAAAGCGATATCTGTGGGCCTCTCGATGATTTAGTGATGACACCTAAGCGCTTGGCCAAGCCGGGACTAAGTTGATGTGTTCAATTGTAGTCTGTTATCAGTCGTCATAAATCAGAAGTCGGGAAACAGTATAGAGATCCTTTGAGATTCATTGAACATTTCAATGGCATGTTTAAATCTCGATATGCCCCTCTAGTTTGTGACTGGGATGCCGAGGATCACAAATCGGGTGTGAATAACCATGCAAACTACATGGTGCCCTCACATGTTACAGTCACCTATTCGATGTGCCGGTAAACCACACACACTCCACCGAACTATGACAAACATTGAGTCACCCTTTGGTACCTTTGCTTAGAACCATTTAGTGTGCCGGTAAACCACACACGCTCCACTAACGTCTCCGCAAGGGCACAAAGTGTAATTTCATGGAATTGCATCAATTCACTTTTGCCTAAGTAACTAAGATTGGGAATTTGAAAAACATTTAGTTACTTTTGTACTTCATTATACTTATAATAGAAGGTTTCGTCCTATCCTACCCGTTCGGCTAACGACCCTACACTAGTCAAGAGTGCAGTGGGTAAGAGTGGATACCCATTCAATCGCCATTTTATAGGCAATTTCCTTAAACACCACTTATAGACTAGCTTCGTGAATGAGGCCTACTAACGGTAAGACTAGCAGTTCAAGTTATACATATATAATATTAGACTTTTAATGTTACACATAGTATAAGGGTGTATTTTATGCTTTTAAAATACTAGGTGGTTTAATTTTATAAATAATACTTTTAATATAATTAAATTTAAACCATAACATTATGGATTTATTAACTCTCTCTTAATTATACATTTAATCAATTTTAATAAAACCATAAGGGTGAAATTTGAACTTTTCAAAACTAGGGTTTTAGAATTTAACATTTTAAAATTAAACTTTTAATCTAAATTTAAATTCCAAAACTTGAGGGCAAGTTTTTGAAACTTTTCAAAACAATTAGGTTTCAATCTCACTTTAAATTTTTCGAAATTTAATACCATTTAAATTAAAATTTCAAATATTAAAACTCTTGATTTAATAATTATCTTAAACTATTAATTTAAATTATTAAATCATAAGGGATTATCTAAATCATAAAGGATAATTACCAATTAAACAATTAAGATATCCTAATCCCTTAAATATCTCTATAGATTTCGAAAATCATGGGATAGGATAATTCATAATCTTTAATTACCATATATAACCATTAAAGGATAATTACAAGATATGGGATAATCCAAATGCCTAAAAATTAGGATCTTATCTTCGGGAGGAGACTAATCTCGAAAATCAAGGGTTGGATAACCCTAGAATTCGAAAACTTGGTGGCTAAGGAAAGGGTTTAGGAAACCCTAATCAATTTCGAAAATCAGGGTTCAAGAACCCTAATTTCGAAAATCCAAGCTTCCTAGGGTTTATTGGCCATAAAACCTAATTTTTTCAAGTTCATACATTTGTATCATGCTAATTGAAAACAAAACCAATGGCTCTGATACCACTGTTGGGTTTAGTACAAAGAATCCTATGTGTGCATGCAACCCTAAAATTGGATCTATGTTTTCACTATTAGATACACAACATTATGAACACATAAAGAAACCCTAATACTAGCATATAAGTAATCATATTAACATAAGAATAGGTTTATAATATTACCTTGATTCTTATGTAGCAATAACAATCCCAAATCTCCTTGTATTGACTTTGGAAGGCTTAGAGTCACAAGTGTCACTCCTCTAATGGCTTACAAACACCAAGAGCAAATAGAGAAGGTATAAAGAGAGAGGAGAGAGGTTAGAATTCGTCCTTAGATGCTCTAGGGATCAAGTGCACGAATTCTAAGGCCTTAGGGGTCTTTATATAGGGTTAGGATTAGGGTTTTAGTCCTTATCCTTATCTAGTTGCTTGTCCACCAAGCAACCATAAGATAAGTCTTAGAAACCCTTATCCTAGTCGAATTCTAAGGCATTATCACCTTAAATTCGTTCACCATATATTTAAGATAATCCTTACCTTATTTTGTAACTATCACATAATTACAATTCAGCCCCTCTAGTTTAATTAATTACACTTGATCACAAAATTAATTCTTAATTAATTATTGACCAATATTAATTAGACAAATATGATTTCTCCTTTAATATATTATTCTTATAACATATTAATAAATCATATTATCCTCTCTCTATATATATATTTCTCCAATCAAGTTGCTTCGGTGAAGGCAACCCAAAAGGACCATGCACCATCGGGTCAAGTACATAGCAAAATAGTTATGGAATTAGACACTAATCCAACATTTTATTCCAAGCATATGAAGGCATTAGGCACACCTTGGTGCCCTTTTTAGGATTTTACGGCCCAAGAACCATGCCTTGGCCGTAAACTCACTTTGTTAAGTGATTTTGATGTGGTTTGGTCCTTCCATTAAGTGGGTAGAATTTCTTGTAAAGGTCTAGGGCTTTAGGTGTCATGAAAACACCCTTTTGTCCATTTCAATGGAGTTTACGGCCTAAGATTCACTTGGGCCGTAAACTCACTTTTGTTTGTGTCTTTTGATGTGTTTAAGGCCTTATACTACTTGGGAACATAGTCTAGATACAAGCCTTAAAGTCTTAGAGTCCTTAAATCACCATTTTGAACTTGAAAAGGGAGTTTACGGCCTAAGCAACTCTTGGGCCGTGAACTCCCCAAACTTGGGTGATTTGTGGTTGTTTTCTTGTCCCTAATATGTATACATAATCATCTAAGGCCTTATCATAACACAAGTGTCGGTTTTGGCTTCGTTTCGGGAGTTTACCGCCCAAGAACACCTTAGGGTGTAAACTCCTAGATCTCATGATTTAGCCTTCTAAATCATGTTATAAACACATATAAAGCTTTCTATCATTACTATATAGAGTTACTCACGTTTTGGTATAAAAACCCGAAGATCCGTCAGAGAGAAAATGATTTTTCTCTAGTCGGAAATGTGAATAATGAATGAATTAGGTTCAGAAATCTATTTATAGTCCTGAGATATTTTGGCAGAAAATATTTTTATTCCTGAAATGATTTCTAATATAATAGAGTTTTGGAATAATAGTGTTGCACAAAACCCTAGTGCACTCACTCTCCTGATATTTCCTGAAGTGTAAACCCTGAATTACTCAAACTTACGCAAAAAGTCTGAAAATTAATTGTGACTGCTATAACTTCTATTGAAGTGTTATAGTTTGTATAGAATGGAAATTTTGGGTTGTCACATCATCCCCCCGTTAGAAAGAATTTCGTCCCGAAATTAGAATTTAAGCAAATAAGAAGTTACAAATAACTAAGCGAAAAGGTGAGGGTATTTCAGTTTCATCTGATCCTCACGTTCCCAAGTGAATTCCGGTCCACGCTTTGCGTTCCAGCGCACCTTCACTATCGGGATATGGCTCTGCTTTGTTCGCTTGACCTCTCGGTCCATGATCTCTTTTGGTTCCTCCACGAAGTTGAGGCTCTCGTTGATCTCGATCTCGTCGAGTGGAATAACAAGAGTCTCGTCGGATAGACACTTTTTCAAGTTCGAGACGTGGAAGGTAGGATGTACGTTACTGAGTTCTTGCGGTAGATTGAGCTTGTAAGCTACAGGACCGATTCTCGCAAGAATCTCAAAAGGCCCTATGTATCTTGGATTGAGCTTCCCACACTTTCCAAAATGTATCAAGCCCTTCCCAGGGTGAGACTTTCAGTAGGACTTGGTCGCCCACCTGGAACTCCAATGGTTTCCTACGCTTGTCAGCGTAGCTTTTCTGTCGGTCTCTAGAGGCTTTCAATCGTTCACGAATTTGAACGATCTTCTCTGTCGTTTCCCGAATGATCTCCGGACCCATGAGAGTGCTTTCGGGAACTCGTCCCTTAGCTAACTGGGTATCACCCACTTCAGCCCAGCACAGAGGGGATCTGCACTTTCGGCAATAGAGGGCCTCGAATGGAGCTGCCTTTATGCTCGTGTGATAACTGTTGTCGTAGGAGAATTCGACAAGGGGTAAATGAGTATCCCAAGCTTTTCCAAAGTCAATCACACAGGCACGCAACATATCTTCTAGGGTTTGGATAGTCCTCTCACTTTGTCCGTCGGTCTGTGGATGGTAGGCTGTACTCATGTCCAGCCTAATTCCTAGGGAATTTTGTAATGACTGCCAGAACCTCGAAGTGAATCTACTATCTCGGTCTGAGATGATAGATAAAGGAACACCGTGCAGCCTTACAATCTCCCTAATGTAAGTTCTAGTAAGCTTCTCCATCTTGTCTGTTTCTTTGATTGGTAGGAAGTGTGCAGACTTGGTGAGTCTATCGACGATGACCCACATGGAATCAAGTCCACCCGTCGTCTTGGGCAGCTTGGTTATGAAATCCATAGTGATCCACTCCCACTTCTATTCTGGTATCTTCGGTTGTTGTAGAAGACCGGAGGGTTTCTGGTATTCGACCTTGACCTTTGCGCAAGTAAGGCATTTACTCACGAAGATAGCAATATCTGCTTTCATGCTAGGCCACCAGTATAACTTTTTAAGATCCAGATACATCTTATCTGAACCCGGGTGGACGGAATAACGAGTGTTGTGAGCTTCAGACATGACCAAGTCTCTGAAGCCACCGTGTTTCGGTGTCCAGATCCGATCCATGAGGTACAAGGCTCCGCCACCCTTGACTTCCAAGTTCTTATCCATCCCTCTAAGGGATTCACCCGCCACGTTTTCAGGTTTCAAAGCGTGGAGTTGAGCCTCCTTTATTTGCGTGGACAAGTGTGAATGGATAGTTACAGTCAAAGATTTGACTCTAGGACCAGTATATTCTTTCCGACTTAGGGCGTTGGCTACTACATTGCTTTACCCGGATGATAACGAATTTCGCACTCGTAATCACTAAGTAGCTCGACCCATCGTCGTTGTCTCATGTTGAGCTCCTTCTGGTCGAAAATGTGTTGTAGACTCTTATAGTCCGTAAAGATCGTGCTTTTTGTACCATATAGGTAATGTCGCCAGATCTTCAGAGCAAACACAACTGCTCCTAGTTCAAGATCGTGGGTTGTATAGTTGACCTCATGTGTCTTCAGCTGTCTCGAGGCATAGGCGATGACTTTACCTCGCTGCATCAGAACACATCCGAGTCCCTGATTGGATGCATCGCAATAGACAATGAAGTCTTCTATCCCTTCGGGGAGGGATAGTATCGGGGCGGTGCACAAGGCTCGCTTGAGCGTTTGGAACGCTGTTTCCTGTTTCTTTTCCGAGTCAAAGGCCACGCCTTTCTAGGTCAGGGTTGTAAGAGGTTTAGCTATGCTGTAGAAGTTCTGAATGAACCTGAAATAGTAGCCAGCTAGACCTAGAAATTGACGAATTTCGGTAGGTGTCTTTGGTACTGACCAGTTCT
The DNA here is from genome assembly GCF_052625555.1 of Lactuca saligna. Classification (NCBI taxonomy): domain Eukaryota; kingdom Viridiplantae; phylum Streptophyta; class Magnoliopsida; order Asterales; family Asteraceae; genus Lactuca; species Lactuca saligna. Next base: position 74,753,642 of record NC_136417.1, read on the forward strand.
CAATGGCTTTGATCTTGGAGGGGTCCACGTGTATACCTTCTTCACTAACCACATGGCCCAAAAATTCGACTCGCCGAATCCAAAATTCGCACTTTGAGAACTTCGCGTAGAGCTTCTCCGATCTCAATGTTTCTAAGATTTTACGGAGATTTTGAATATGTTCCTCCTTACTTCGAAAGTAGATGAGTATGTCATCAATGAAGACGATGACGAACTGATCCAAGTAAGGACGACACACCCTATTCATTAGATCCATGAATACTGCGGGCGCGTTAGTTAATCCGAATGGCATCACTACAAACTCGTAGTGCCCATAACAAGTTCGGAAGGCTGTCTTGGGAACATCCTCCTCTAACACTCGTAGTCGGTGATATCCGGATCGCAGATCTATCTTCGAGAAGTAGTTGGCTCCTTGAAGTTGATCAAACAAATCGTCGATGCGGGGCAAGGGATAACGATTTTTAATGGTAAGTTTGTTGAGTTCTCTATAGTCGATTCACATGCGAAACGATCCATCTTTCTTCTTGACGAACAAGATCGGTGCTCCCCATGGTGAGAAGCTTGGTCGAATGAATCCCTTTTTGAGAAGTTCGTTAAGTTGACTGGAAAGTTCCTGCATCTCGGCCGGTGCCAGACGATAAGGAGATTTAGCTACTGGGGTAGCTCCTGGCACTAAGTCGATTTTGAACTCGACTTGGCGTTGCGGTGGTAAACCGGGAAGTTCTTCTGGGAATATGTCGGGAAAGTCGCATACTTCTGGGATTTTCTGGATGTCCTTCAGTTCTTGACTGGTATCGACGACGTGTGCTAGGAATGCATGATATTCCTTTCGCAAGCACTTCTGGGCTTGAATGCACGAAATGATACGAAGGCTCGTACTAGGTTTGTCGCCGTAGATAATTAAGGTTTCGTTGTTAGGAAGGTTAAGACGAACTGCTTTTTCAAAGCACAACATGTCGGCGCGAAGAAGACTCAACCAATCCATACCGACGATAACGTCGAAACATTTAATTGTGACTGGCATGAGATCTATCTTGAAAGTATGGCCATCTAAAGCTAGGGTACAACCTACGTATATGGAGTTTGTACTCTCTATTTTCCTGTTAGCCATTTCTACTGTGAATGAGTTATCTAATGCACATGGTTTTTGTTTAAGCAGGTGTGCAAATTTGTGACTTACAAAACTTTTCTCGGCTCCACTATCGAAAAGTATGCAAGCATATGAGTTATCGAGGAGGAACGTACCAGTAACTATCGTAGGATCAGCTACTGCTTCCTCATGGCCTAGGGCCATAACTCTTCCCACTCCTCCAGCCGTCCCTGCTTTAGGGTAGTTCCTCTTGTAGTGGCCTACTTCGCCACATCTGTAGCAAGCTTGGCCCATACCGGTGTTAGGAATCTGGGCAGCTTGAGCTGTTGGAGTTTTGCAGTAACGGACGGTGTGTCCCTTCTTGTTGCAGTTAGAACACTGCATCTCCCTGCAAGGTCCGTGGTGGTGGAAGTTGCACTTGGTGCACCTCGGAAGAGTCCCATCATATGTTTTTGCTGGTAAGAGGTTCGCAGGGGCAACAGGAGTCACTGTGGCAGCATTGATCGCCACTAGTTGTTGCTTATTGGAGGATCCTTGCGGAGCCCCTCTTTTCCTCTTATTCCACCCCTTCTTGTGGTAGTCGGGGTTGGAATTTTGTGGTACAGGTGTAGGGATTGTTGTGTTTTGAGGTTTCTGGTGATCGATGAGGGATTCTGCTAGTTCCTTGGCGCTATCAAAGGTAATAGGCCTAGAAGCGATCACACTTGACTGGATCTGGGGCGACAGTCCCCACATATATCTCTCGATCTTTTTTCTCTGGAGAGCAACCATGTCGGGGCATAAGTTTGCCAAATCACAAAACCTATTTGTGTAGGTAGTGATGTCAGATCCAACCATTTGTAGACCCCAGAATTCTTGCTCGAGCTTTTGTATTTCACCTCGAGGACAGTATTCCTTCATCAGCATGTCTTTCAACTTTTCCCAGTCGATGGAATACGCCACCACCAAAGTTAGATAGATAACATGGCTGTTCCACCATGTTAGTGCTCTGTCAGAGAAGGTACAAGCTGCAAACATAACCTTGCTGCCCTCCTGACAAGCACAGATTTCAAAGACGGATTCCATCTTTTCAATCCATTGTCTCAACACCATAAAACCCCCAGTTCCATTGAAGCTGCGGGGTTTGGCATTAGTGAAGTCCTTGTAAGTGCATTCCTGAGGGTGTCCATGGCTTTCACCGTGGTTTGAAGGAGGTGCACCTGTTCCCGATCCACTAGCGACAGGAGCGTTGATTGCTGACACAGCAGCTGCAACTGCTGCTGTGAAAGCGGCCTGGAACATGCTGGCATCAAAAGGATTAGGTGGTTGAACAGGTACAGGCGGTGGTGGAGATGGTGGTATCGGTGTTTCGTTGATTGGATTACACCTTGTACTTCTGCGTGGCGGCATCTTTAACTATACGCTTAAAAGATGACGACATGGATAAGAATAACTCTCCGTAGTCCAACAACAGAATGAATAGAATGACTAACTGAAAATGACAGTAGTTGGATAATAATTTCCATAAGATTAGATATCTGTCAATAATACTGGAATTACAGATGTATCAAGTTCAGGAAAATGGCCTAGAAGTAGGCTCTACATCAACCCAGATGGAAAATTTTGACAGAATCAAGATTAGATCAAGAACTAACAGGTCTAAGATTTATATAGATAGGAAATTAGACCAAAGTTTTACATTAACTAGGTTATATCCAAAAGATGAGATGACGATATTCTATCGGCGGCGAGAACTGCTAGCATGAGTCTTCGATCCCGACAGTAGACGTTCAATGTCTCTTATACGCCTGTCCGATCTTGCTTGTTGAGCTCGAAGTTCTCTAACTTCTGCTCGGGTTTCAGCAAGTTCCCTCTGCAGATTTGCATTGCGGACCAGAGTCCTTTCATGAGCAGACTCTAGTTGGCGAATGTGGACAGTGTTAACACCAGAGTTGGCATCAACTTCCAAAACTTGATTGATAGTCGCTTGAGCCATTATCGTGTTCCGAGAAATCCTACGCACCATGATTGGTAGGACTCAATCAGCAGAACCTCCTTCAGTGAGGTTGTAGAAACTTCGGTCGCCATTGTAGGGAATGGGCTGACCTTGTTCCTGACTCCATTCAGTCAAGTTAATGGCCCATAAGGGTGTGGGTCCTTGAAACACAGGGCGAGGGTTCGGGTTTGGGTTTTGAGCAGCTGGGGGTAGGTTGTTGACTTCTGGCTCCGAGTCAGAACTATCAGAAAAACCCTCAGCATGATGATCATCCAAAGGAATTGGGTGATGATCTTCTGGTTCAGCCTCTAGCCAACCAGCATTTCCTTGGTTTGGGAAGTACGGATCGCCATGGTGAAATCCAGCCATTTTAATCTATGCGAGAAAAGGGATATAAGAAATAGCTAAAATAGACTAACTAACTAAGATAATTACACTAAGATCAAATACCCATATGGTATTTCTTTATGATTGTGTTGGTAAGTTTTTAGACTTGTTGCCACATCACAACCATTCTTGGGCATATGCTAATCACTCCTCGGACCAGCATAGTTGATCAAGCTATGCCATTCCCAAGACTGATCATATATCCCCAGGCTTACTTGTGATATTCAACAATCGTAATACTTTTGTTCTTGTCATTGTGACACTGGTTTTAGTATGAATGCAGGCACGTATACTTTGTTAAATATTTTATTATTTAAAAGTATAACTCTTAGACAGAGTGTTTTAATCCCATGTATTTATAGTTAGTATATCTTTTATGGGTTGATACACCATATTCACTATAAAAAATGCTCTGGTACCAATCTATCACACCCCAAAACCATCGAACGGCGGAAACGTTCAGGGGTGGAGGACATCATGTACAGTATCACAACAGTGTAATATAATAAACAAGCAACAACATCGTCCATTGCATTATAAGTAAAGTTTTAATACATGTGTGTTCTTTCATTGTAGTAAGACACCAAAAATATACAATCAAAAATAAAAGACGAGACTTGTTTGCTCCGTCCTCTCAAAACCTGGCCTCCGTACCTGTCTACTGATGACCTGAGAATACAAGTTATTTTGAAAGCGAGTATCAGCTTTAAAGCTGGTGAATTCATAAGTATATAAGTTTCATTGCCTTTTTTGTGAAAATTTGATATGAAGGCCATGTAAACCTTTTAATGAAAATGTTGAGGTAAGTATGAAATCCCTAGAAAAACCCTTATTTTCTATAAGTATGAAATGTAGTCTTCTACCAAGACCCGAATGTTTTGTAAGTATGAAGTGTAGCCTTCTACCAAGACCCGAATGTTCTGTTTGTAAAATGATAGTTTTTCCTTTGTTTTGACTAGTACTAAGAGTGCTTAGTCTAACTCATCGTTTATGTGAATGTATCACAAAATAAAGTAAACAGGAAAAATGTAATACTGTAAGTGTTGTCACTGGGTACTAGGACCAACACAACATCGCATTAAGCGAAATGTATAACCTAATGAACATCCGAAGATTGTCCAATTGTCCTCTGTAGCAGCAGCAGGTGGGTGGAAGGGTTAGTCCCAAATCGATTTCCTAATATAAGTAGTAACCTAAGGCATCCGTAGATGTTCATTACCCACTGTTGCTAACAGATGAGTTCCGGAATGGTTAGTCCCGTACGTATATCCCGAGGTACTGTGGGATAGAGGCCCATCTAGGTATCCCGAGGTACTAGGGATAGGGTCCTATCTAGATATCCCGAGGTACAGGGGGATATGCAGGAAGATTTACACAGAAGTACTAATAAATCGTACCCATAGTCCTAAGTACAAGTATCCAGGTAAACGAATACAGGATAATGCACCTATGTAAAAGTTTTCCTATATGGTATTCATGTTTGTGTATCCATGTAACAGGTAAGTATATGTAAACATATTCATGTATCAAGTAAACATATGTAAGTACTCATGTATCAGGTAATATACTAGTATAGACTCATGAATGAACTGACTCTTATGTGACTCCTTGTAATAGAAGTAATGTTTGATATCTTCACATTATCCCTATGATAATCTACTATAATATAACTAGTTGATCATGTAAGTTTATCCACTCTTACTACTCAAGGGTATGGGAAACTAAATGACAGATGCAAACTATAACATCAATACATATATAAGAATATAAGTGTATATGCATAGTTTGGTTCAAGAATGTAAAATGGTTTTGTAAGACATCTTATGGGTTTCGAACAATAATTAACAATGACTTGATGTCATTTGAATAAACATTTCAAAGGTAAAACATTTGGTAACAATGTGCTTTTTAAGATGTAAAACCATTTCATGCATCACATTTTGTAGCATGTGAAATCTGTTAAATGACAAACACAGTTATAAAATACATATCAATGATTTAATAACATATTTGTTTCTACTTGTATTCCCCCCCCCCCCCCACTAAAGCATTTAAAAATCATTTAAAACATTGATTAGGGGTATGAACTCACATGTAGTTGGTGATTGGAATGAACTGAACGGTATAGGATGGCTAGGTGTCAAGCGAAGACTTGTGCACACACTACGATCCTAATGAACATATAATCACACATATATGAACTCAATTAGACTCAAATGACTAATTGATAATGTTTAAGACATCCTAGACATAATAAACACTATATATAAGTGTTTTAAGCCTTAAGGATTGCATCTAAGCTATTGTGGGACAGGGTATTTGTGTTTAGGGTTTCCAAAGGACCTTATATGAGAGTTTACTCCCCATAAACCAGCACACATGTAGTTTACGGTTGTAAACTCTTGAGTTTACGGCCGTAAACTCCCAAACATGTGTGTTTGGTGTGTTTTGAAGTCCCAATTGCTTTCTCGAATTATTCTAACTTAGTGGCTAAGTCCTTGGAAGGGTTTAAGGTCTAGAAGTACTCCAATTAAGAGTTTACGGCCCTAAGGCCACTCCCCTTAGAGTTTACGGTCGTAAACTCTAAGTATAGGGTGTTTTTGTTGTTTTCAAGTCCTTTGCACTTGTGGTATGGGTTCTAGACTTTTATTCCAAGCATATGAAGGCATTAGGCACACCTTGGTGCCCTTTTTAGTAGTTTACGGCCCAAGAACCATGCCTTGGCCGTAAACTCACTTTGTTAAGTGATTTTGATGTGGTTTGGTCCTTCCATTAAGTGGGTACAATTTCTTGTAAAGGTCTAGGGCTTTAGGTGTCATGAAAACACCCCTTTTGTCCATTTCAATGGAGTTTACTGCCTAAGATTCACTTGGGCCGTAAACTCACTTTTGTTTGTGTCTTTTGATGTGTTTAAGGGCTTATACTACTTGGGAACATAGTCTGGATACAAGCCTTAAAGTCTTAGAGTCCTTAAATCACCATTTTGAGCTTGAAAAGGGAGTTTACGGCCTAAGCAACTCTTAGGCCGTGAACTCCCCAAACTTAGGTGATTTGTGGTTGTTTTCTTGTCCCTAACATGTATACATAATTATCTAAGGCCTTATCATAACACAAGTGTCGGTTTTGGCTTCGTTTCGGGAGTTTACTGCCCAAGAACACCTTGGGGTGTAAACTCCTAGATCTCATGATTTAGCCTTCTAAATCATTTTATAAACACATATAAAGCTTTCTATTATTACTATAAAGAGTTACTCACGTTTTGGTATAAAAACCCGAAGATCCGTCAGAGAGAAAATGGCTTTTCTCTAGTCGGAAATGTGAATAATGAATGAATTTGGTTCATAAATCTATTTATAGTCTTGAGATATTTTGGCAGAAAATATTTTTATTCCTGAAATGATTTCTAATATAATAGAATGTTGGAATAACAGTGTTGCACAAAACCCTAGTGCACCCACTCTCCTTATATTTCCCGAAGTGTAAACCCTGAATTACTCAAACTTACGCGAAAAGTCTGAAAATTAACTGTAACTGCTATAACTTCTATTGAAGTGTTATAGTTTGTACAGAATGGAAATTTCGGGTTGTCACAACAACCCATAACTTCAAAAGAAACAAATTACAAGTTTTTTCAAAATAACATTGTTCAAAGAAAACTCCACAAATAACTTCAACACGATGCAACAAGCTCTATGATGATGAATCTTTATATCCACTTACTAATTATTTCCTGAAAAAGCATGTAAAATGAGCGTCAACTATGAAAATAGTTGGTGAGTTCACAAGTTTATAAAATCGAGCTTGAAATAAGGCTTTTCGTAAATACAAGTACATTGCTTTAATGATAAACAAAGTTGATTGCTATTAATGAGTACAAGTTTATTGCTATAACGAGAACGAGTTTTTGTATGTGTATGAGCAAACAATGAGTCTCAACCAAACCTATGACTGAAGCCCTATCGAGATCTATGCTTATCGTTCCATAGATGAATATGGTATCATGAACTCCAGCGATTCGGGCGAGTGAGGAGTTGTCAATTCCTAATAGCGCTATCCATAATGACCATTGGCTCAAAGAGTTAATGGTTAGAGATAAGGGAAGGGCCTTAGTACGATATGTTCTCATGTTCCGTGTTGCATAGACATACATCGAGAGATATAGCAATACAATAGCAATCATGTTTGATACAAATCAATTTAAATACAACATGCAAATAATAGTTTTTCTGGACATGCTTTTCCACCCCAAAACATAAAAACCAAAAATAGGGGAGTGGTGAATACTCACAACGTTTCGAGTAGGTACAAGTTGTACTTCGGAATGCACCAACGTCTTACTACCGGGATCCTACGACATCAAACACACATTAGTGAGTTTCCATGTCGACATCTAATGCTAATATACTAAATTCTACATATAGTGAAATGCCAATTTATGTTTTAGTATTTGATTTTATATTAATTGGTTACACTTTTTCTGAAATAATGAAATTATACAAATCGTGCGATTAATTACAACATTGGAATATAAATTTTCCAAATTTTTAAGTCCTTACTTATAAATTTTCCAAATTTTTAAGTCCTTATTACAACATAAATTCACGAAAATAGCATTCAAAGGATAAAAAATCTCAAACTTTTAACTTAACTGTTATTACACAATACTAAGCTGGGAAAATTATAAAAATGGATTTCCAAGCTGTTTAATTATATTTTATGATTTTTGAGCATTTATTCCAAAAAAAATTGAAATAAATAGAAAACAGTTTCCAAAATTACCCAAACTTTTTAATTAACTGTTATTGTACATAAATAGGCTGGGAAAAATATAAAATATATTTTTCAGTGGGTATTTCTATTTTTCCTTGTTTTATTCCTTTAAATAATCATTAATTGAAGAAATAATATTAAACAGTTAAAATAAATTACCAAAATTTTTTTTAACATCATTTACAGTATAAATAACATGTGAAAAATGCCAAAAGTGGTTTTTATATTGTATAATCCGGTTTTGGGTATTTATGTGAATTTAAGTGTAATTAACTTTATAAATTAAGAGAAAAATAGTTTACAGTACAGAAAAATCCTCACAATTTTTATGTAACCTCCTACTGATCTACATGATAATTAAAACTATTTTTCGTATTTTTAAACCATTATAATTACCAAAAATTTGGAAAAATAGCAAGGCATGATGAAAAATGTTGAAATTATTTTTCTGAGTCATCCATCAGAGGTGAGGTTTGCGAAAATTGGTAGATAAAATTTTCACACTATCTAAAGTGGTTTTGTGATTTATTATATCCTAACAAAAAGAAAATCGGAAATCATACCAAACGGCAATAAAAATTAATGAAATTTAGTGAGGGGTCATTATCGATCATAAGGGTCATCCATGAATTTGTTCCGGATTTATTGACCTCTGGAAGTATTTTATATGATTTATGCCCTTCGTTTCTAGCAATAATTTTAATAAATCAAAGAAATAATAAAAGCTTTTGATATTTTACAGATTATCACATGCATGTGAGGGCTTTCAAAAGGAAAAATGTTCGAAATTTATTCAGAAGGGAAATAGGGGTATTGAACCCAAACAAGATAAGAAATGTTGCATGCAATGGTGCATGAGATATAAATGTGGCTGAAGTTCATGAATTTATGTAGCCCATTCAGTGGGGTTTGAAGCCACGAAATTTCAACCATCATTCACTGGATATGTTAAGTTTCTAAATTATTTTTCCCCAGATTTATGGTTGGGTTTAAGGCCATTGATCATGCAAGGCAAAAATGGTGATCATAGAAAAAGAGCTGTTTGCGCAACCATTTTGTAAAAATTGCCAAAAATCGGATATTTAATATTTTACAGTGAGATCAGTTGGGTTTGAAAGTTAACTCATGGAACTATCGAATACAAAAAGAATATCATGATTTGGTTAAGTAATGACCGAGATATGGTCGTTCAAAGTTGAACAAAGTAATCTGGCAGATTGCATGTTTGCTTTGACTGCATCCTTAGGACATTTTGACAAGAACATCATGCATGCCTTTGATAAGGTCTGATTTCTAGCACATGCATGGAGTGAATGAGCATCCAAGATGTACTAGAAATGGTTTAAATGCTTTTGATCATCCAAGAACACAAAAGAAATGGAGAAGAAGATGCAATACTTGTTTTTGAAGTCACATGAACATATGTGCATCATTTTCACTCCTTGCATGGGTTTGATCCCGGATTTTCACCATTTCAAACACATGCATTGTGTTATGGTGAGAATCTACAAACCACAAGGGAAAAATAAAGATTTCTAGCCATGTAAAGGCATAGAATCCGAAAAGAAGAGAAAACTAAGAAGGAAAGGAAGTAGAATCATGAAACTATGGAAGAAGATGTTGTTCTTTACCTTGGTTTTGATCTTGAGGGAAGTAAGAACACTTCAAAGTCTTCAAAATCTCGAAATTTGGCAGAGGAATGAGAGAAATTTCGTGAGTTAGAGAGAGAGAGGAAGAGAGTTTGTGGGTTAGAAGGGTGGAGTGTTAGAGAGTGAAGAGAGAAGAGGTAGAGTGAGGGAGAAGTTCTAATGATTGAGTTTTGGGAAGAGAGAGAATGGGGAGAGGGGAGATGGCAGGTTTTTGACTCGATTAGGGCCTTCTCTCTCCTCAATTCAAATTTTATAAAAATCCCTCCTTAATTTTTATAAAAATCTAATTTTTATAAAAGTGATTCTTTAAGCAAAATTCTGATTTATTTAAATATCTTGTTTTTAACTAATTAATTATGATTAATGCATGATAATTTATATTTCTATTTCATTGGTATAATGCATAATTTGATTAATAAAATTTGATATTTGGAAGTTTATAGCCAAATTTTATAAAGTTTTTAAGCTTTAAGATTTATAAATTTGGATTTTGGACTCTTTAGGGTTTTTGGAATATTGTTTGATGTTCATCATCATAATGAAGTATAATTAGAATATTTTAATTTATTTTTAGGGTTTTATACCCTTTTTCAATTTTAACAAAGCTTGAAAGTTTCATTCAAATTATAGCATTGGCATTTCCTATTGTAGTTAAGCAACTTACTAGAATCGTAAGTGTTAAGTATATTAGTCCTAGGTCTTAGATGGATCCTAGTTTATGCAAGATTTTGACCTAATTTATACTACTAGGCCATGGCATGATGTGTATGAATGGTTATTATAAAGATGCATGAGTCCGAGAATGACCTGAATTGACAGTTGTCACAGGTCTGCTATAGGTCCACAACCAAACAAGGAATAGGAAGTATGGCGGGCCCACCAATTCTAAGTCGATCGCAACTAAATTCTTATATAACTCTGACATATACACTTAGCAATTATAACCGGGAACTAACAAATTCTAGATGGATTTTAGTTCTAATATTATAAAACCATTTTGTGTAAACCTAGTACTTTGAAATGTACCCCATTAGTTTATGAAAACACAGTACTTTGTATTTGTACCCCTTTTCATAGACCCGATCTTTGTATTTGTACCCCTTCTATATGAAAACCCAGTACTTTGTATTTGTACCCCTTTGTACAGACCCAGTACTTTGTATTTGTGCCCCTTCTATATGAAAACTCAGTACTTTGTATTTGTACCCCCTTGTATACACCCGGTACTTTGTATTTGTACCCCTTTGTATAGACCCGGTACTTTGTATTTGTACCCCTTCTATATGAAATGAAAACTTTTCGTAATGAGTTTGAAATGTAATTGTAACATAAACTATACCTACTATAGTCTATGTCACACCCCAAAACCAAGAACGGCGGAAACGTTCTGGGGCGGAGGACGTCATGTATAATATCAACAACAATGTAAAGTAGTAAACAAGCAACAACATCATCCATTGCATTAATAAAATAATTATTTTACAATGGTATTCTGTCAAATTTTGATAAACACTAAAGCATAAATCAAAATGAAAGATAAGTCTTGAATAAGCTCCATCTTCCTTTCTCCTTGCATCGGTACCTGTCTATGATGACCTGAGGATACAAGTAATTTTGAAAGCGAGTATCAGCTTTGGAGCTGGTGAGATCATAAGTATTTAGTGTCTTAATTTGTATGTAAGAATTTGTAGGTCTTTTTAATTCAAGAATTTGTAAGTGTACAAGAACTGTAAGTATTTGTAAATGTATATGAACTGTAAGAAAATTGGTAAGTGTATATGAATTGTAAGTGTTTGAAAAACCCTGGAATCCATATGATTCCTATTAGTATGAAGGTGTCTTCTACCAAGACCTAATTGTTCTGTGTGTGTCTCTTGTAAGAGTGTGTATTTTCCAAAGTATAACTATCATTATCCAAAAATATAGTTTGTACATTTATGTTTATGTGAGGTTATCACTAAAAATATGTAATGGAAAAATTAACGTAGTACTAAAACGTAGCTCTAAAAGGACTACTACCGTACTAACTACCTTAAGCCGGATTTTAGGCAAAGGCACTATGTGATAAATTGCGCCATACTATCGACTGAAACAACGACATACGAATGGTTGTAATAACCGAATGATGTTTGGCACCCGTAGATATGCAGATCCCACTGTAGCTGGCAGTAAGGTGTAGGATAGTCAATCCAGTATAGATCTATACACAAACTCATACTATGGACTGGTTTCATCGACATAAGAATGGTCGAAATTAATGTATGACGTTTGGCACCCGCAGACCTGCAGGTCCCGCTATAGCTAGCAGCAAGGCGTAGGATAGTCAATCCATTATAAAATCTATACGCAAACTCAACGCTCCCCCTTCAAGAGACTCTGGCCGCAACTCAAGTCATGAGGTTTTAATTCATGCTCCGATTTAAATCACAGTAATTAACGTATTCTCGTATATGTAATGGAATGTACTGTTCTAGCTGTAATGTAATGAACTGTTCTAGCAAGTATAGTAATGTAAGCGTTCTAGCAAGTATAGTAATGTAAGCGTTCTAGCAAGTATAGTAATGTAAGCGTTCTAGTATAAATGTATATGTTCTCGTCCTAGTATAGATGTATATGTAATGTACGGTAATGTTCTAGAAAGTATTGACTCATGAATGAACTGACTCATTGTATGATATCGCGTTCTAGTAATGGTTCTAGTATCTTCCTGAACTACCCATATGGTAGCTTACTAGAAATCAAAGTGGTACGTATGGACGTGGATGTATACCCTTGCTACCCAAGGGCATAGGATGAATTGGAAGGACCTTTTATGACTATATATGTACATATGATATATAACAAATCTTTAAACGACTTTCGGACGAATACCCAATGTCCCACCAGACCACATCTCAAGGCGCGAAAAGGAAATAGGGTGGATAGTCTTCCTAAGTCTTTTAAACATTTCTTATATAACTATACATATAGAGGCATGCAATTTATAATATCAAAGCATAAATAAGTTTAGTAAAACATTTGAAATATAAATATTAGTCTAAGGAAAAATCGACTTGATGTCAATCTATAAAACAATTTGAAGGCATAAGTTTGATAAAACAATATAAGTACAAGGAACATTTGTTTGATAAAACAATATAAGTACAAGGAACATTTGTTTGATAAAACAATATAAGTACAAGGAACATTTGTTTGAAAACACAGTTGTAAATAAGTTTGAAATATGATAAACAGAGTAAGAAGTACAGTGTAATAAGTAGTTCGAAAACATATAAAATGTTTATAAAAATCATTTGAATGAAAACTGTTTGGTAAAACGGCTAATGAGTAGCCAAACCTTTTGAATGTTGTATATTAATCACATGTGATTGATGTAATAAGTAATCTAATCCTACTTACTAATCACATGTGATTGACATAATAAGTAGCATGATTCTACTTGTATCCCCCCCATAAAACATTTAAAATAGTTTAAAACATTAGTTAAGGGGTATGAACTCACCTGCAGCAAGTGACTGGAATTGAACGGGCTGTTATCGTACGGAAGGATCGGGCAAGTGCTTGGTGTCAAGTGGAATCTTAGACACACACAATGATCCTAATTACATATGAAGACATATGTATATAAATAATTAGAGATTAAATCACTAATTATACAAGTATAAACATTTAAGCGCGAGGACAACACTTTTGGTCAAGTGCTAGGAGGCTAATGGGTTGCAACAAAGGAGTGCAATGCCTCTAATGGAAGTTTAAGGTCAAAAGACCATATTCATTAGAGTTTACGGCCCAGGGGAGTAAGCTCCTGGCCGTAAACTCTCAAACAAGTCATGAAATGAAGTTTAGAAGTACTACAACCTTAGAGGGGAATTGTTTCAAGGCTATACAAGTGTTTGGGCACCACATTGACTCCTTTGGGGAGTTTACGGCTCAAAGACCCTTTTCCCTTGGAGTTTACGGCCGTAAACTCCCTTGGGAGGGTTCTTATTGTCCTTTCAAGTCTCTAACATTTCTAGGAACCAGTCTAGGCTTCAACCATTGGCTTAAGGAAGATTTATGGCACTAAATGGGACCATTTGATGGAGTTTACGGCCATAGAACTCTTTGGGCCGTAAACTCCCTCACACAAGAGGTTCTAAGAATTTTAACTAGTCCATATCTCATCTAGGTACTTGCCCTAAAAGTCACTTGGCCTAAGGAAGTGTCTAGGGTGTCCTTTGACCCCTTTAAAGGAGTTTACGGCCCAAGAAATACTCTTGGTCGTAAACTCTTCAACACTTGAGCTTTTCATGATTTTTCTAGGTCCTAAACCCATTAAGGTGCTTGCTAAAAATGAAGACTAAGCCCTAGGAAGAGTTTGAAGGGATTTTGGCCCTAAATCTTGGAGTTTATGGCCTAAGGAGCATCTTCGCCGTAAACTCCCTTCCAAAGTTGGTTTCTAATTGTTTTGTTGGTCTAAGACATGAGTTTAAGGCTTCTAGGTTCTTGTTCTAAGGCTAAAGGATCACTAGGCACTCATTTGTGCCCTTTACTTGGAGTTTACGGCCCAAGAGGTGGTTCCTTGGCCGTAAACTCCTCAAACTAAGTGGTTTTGATTTGTTTCTAGCCTCTAATGATCATACACTAAGTCCTTAGTTAGATGCCTAACACGGAAAAGGGACTAGGTGGCCTTTAGGCTTGATTTTGGAGTTTACTCCCCAAGAACGTTCTTGGGCGGTAAACTCCCGGATCTTGTACTTTGGACATGCAAATAATGTTATTAAGCATATAACAAGTATTAAAAAACATCTATGAAAGTAGACTCACCATCTGGGATGAAAACCCGAAGATCCGTGAGAGAGTATTTGGCTTTTCTCTAATTGGAAATCAAATAATGAACCAATTTGGTTCAGAATTCTATTTATAGTCCTGAGATTTTTGGCAGAAAATATTTCTATTCTCGGAATGGATTCTAATGACCTAGAGTAATGGAATTACAGTGTTGCACAAAACCTTGTGCATCCACTCTCCTAATAACTCCTTAGGTGTAAAACCCTAAAACTGCCAAACTTATTCCATAAGTTTGAATTTTTACTGAAACTGCTCTACTTCTATTAGATTGATGTGGTTTGATTTGAATGGAAAATTTTGGGTTGTCACATCATCCCCCTGTTAAAGGGAATTTCGTCCCGAAATTAGAATTTACGCAAGGAAGTATGCACGAATGATCGAGTCGGGAGGAGGAAACTTCCTTATCGATTGGTTCTAGCGCACTTAAGTGAAATCGGGCTCTCGGTTGGTATTCCAACGAACCTTCACTAATTGGCGACGGCGTTGCTTCGTCCACTTGACCTCTCGGTCGAGGGTCACTACGGTTCTGATACGAAGGCAAGGATCTCGACGAATGGACTTGTAAGAGTCCTAACGGAAAGGTATGGTTTCACGATTGAGATGCGAAAAGTAGAAAGTATGTTACTGAGTTCGCGGAGTAGGTCTAGTTTGTGCGAGGCATAGGACAGATTCCGATACGAATCTCGGAGGTCCTAACTATATTGGATTTAGCTTTCCACGCTTTACGAAGCGTATTAAGCCATTCTCAGAGTGAGTTATCCTGAAGAACTTGGTCACTCACTCGGAATCTCAAAGGTTCCTTTTCATGCGTAATTTCCCAGTCAAAGGCCACCCTTCGCTGGGTCAAAGTCGTATGAGTTTCTGAAGCTTGCGAGGAGTTCTGAATGAACTAAGGCGGTAGGTCGGTAAGACCTAAAATTTGGCGAAAACTGTCGGCGTCTCTGGTGTCGATGAATGCTCAATGGTTTCGGCAAATTGAAAGAGTACTCAAAATTTCCCACATTACTAACAATGTGTCCTAGAAATTTGACTCTTAAATTTCAAAACTCGTGCCTAGAGAACTTTGCTAAAAGTTCCTCTGTAGGAATGTTACCAGGGGCTTTCTTCTTACTACGAGGGTAGATAAGTAAGTCATTACATGTAGAAATGACGAATTGATCCAAGTAAGAAAGACGTAACCCTAATCATTTAGCTCATGAAAACCATGGGCGCACTGGTCCTATCCGAAAGGTATCACTACGGACTCGAAGTGTCCGCATCGAATTCGGGAGATAGTCTTCCAGACATCCTTCCCTAACACATTGAACTGGTGATATTCGGATCTCAGGTCCATTCCTGGAAGTAGTTTCTTTCCTTACGTGTGATCAATCATTTTGTCTATGCGAGGCAGAGATAACGATTTCTATGAAAATCTTGACGGAATCCTCGATATCCGAGGCACATACGATGCGATCCATCGATCTCTAGAAGAATCTGACCGGGGTTCTCGAGGGTGAGAAACCTAGTTTTCTAATTCTACTTCTGTGTAGTTCGCTAAGTTGTTCGTACTGTTCTTGTATCTCCGTGGGTGTTTAAACTATATGGCGATCTGTTTTCGGGAGTCGTACTGGGTTCTAAGTTTGTTCACATGCCGATGTGATTACTCGTATACTTAGGCAATTTCTCCGTCCTGAAGTCCATTTTAGAATTCATACAGGGCTGCACGATCACAATTTCGTGTATACGAGTCGTATATAATTAAGATTGAAAAGGTAGTCGAATAACTGATTCTTCCTTACCCTCACATCCCAAGGAGGAAAAGAGTTAAGGCGAAATCATTAATTCTAAACCTGTAGAACCTTGATTATATAACACTCTTCTGTATACCTCCCTCAGTGATAGATCATCCGCATGAATTCCTGGATTGAACTTGACGTACTGCACGAGTGGTACTTCGGGGGTTTCTTTGGAAAGAAAATAACTAAGAGGTACTCCTGGAATGAGTACTTCGGGGATTTCTTCGGAAAGAAAATATCTAAGAGGTACTCCTGGAACGAGTACTTCGGCGTCCTGATATGACGTCTTCGCTGGAAAAGTGATCTAGAAGATAGGGACGTATGTATGAAGCTGATTTCGCGTCGATCAAATGGAATCTGATTGTATGATAATGTCGGAATCATACAGAAACTTTAAGGACATTAGAATTAAACATAAGACGTTTACAGACAAAACACAACCGTGCAAGCATGAACAAGAGTTACAGTACTTTCAGATTTACCACAAGACTATTGCTGCGAATAAGATATACTACAAAAGACAAGTATACGCAGCACGAGACTCCCTATACAGACAGGATCTCGCAAAAGGTAAGACTCTAGTTGCACTAGTTCTAGATAGTTTTTAAGTCTGTTACAACGAAACGCCTTAATTACATTAACGTGGTTCCTGAGCAGGCTCTCCTGCAGCTGTGATCCTGAGAATCTTCCCATCTTCGCCAGAATTCTGCGTTATCGGGCAATCTCTCTTGAAGTGCCCTGTCTCACCACATTGGTGGCATGACTGGCTAGTACTAGCTTTGGTGACGGAATTACGGTGCTTAGCTAGTGTTATGTGGACACGAGTGCCTTCCTCGTTACTCCACCTCGAAAATTGCTTCTTGAATCGTTCTGCGTTATAACTCATCTTGTGCGCAGGGTTAGTCTCGATGAAAGGGACTTGAGTGATGGGTCGTTTCGGTGCTCCACAGTCATGAGCATGATGCCCTATGTTTAGGCAATTGCAACATTGCATCTCATGGCAAGTCCCATGATGATGGAAACTACATTTATCACACTTCGGGAGTTTTCCCTCATATGGCCTGCTCGGTACGGGAACGGCAGGGGTTTCCACTTGCTGATGTTGTATAGCCAGCTTTTGGGCGCTCTTGCATTCCTTCCGGGCTTGACGCTTTCATTTCTTGTTCTCTGCTTTCTGGCTTTGCGAGCCTGTGACTGTTACTGTTTGGTGACTTCCTGGATGGATATCACGATTGGGAACTTCATTCCCATCAGCTGTATCGACCGTGCTGATAGCGCTACGGTGCGCAATGACCGCGGTTACGGCAGCCACTACGGCAGCTGTAAATGTCGTTTGAAAAGTAGCGGCGTCCATAGGAAAAGTAGAGGTCTCGTTGCTTGGTTGGTTGTTTCCGGATGACGACATGATTCTGTAATACGAAAGATAAGGATTTGATGAGCGATTCTGGTTGACCCTGATGTACTTAGATTGTTCATGAAAAGAGTAAGAGTATGATCTCGAAAGTTTGACCTACATCCCTATGATGCAGTCCTGGTAAAGAATGAAAGTATGTTCGCGAAGGTTTGACCTACATCCCTATGATGCAGTCCTAGTACGGAATGGAAGTATGTTCGTAGAATGGTCTCAAGACGTTTGTCGTTCGAATTGAGGTATTGTGGGTTGGTGAATAACAAGATCCAACCACTGAAAGAGACTTGGAAATGCCTCTGGAGATAAATCACCATAGTCCAATGACTTGACTAAAGTATAATTCAGATAGACTCCAATGAAAGTAAGATAAAAGTACTTGAATGAAGAATGACACAAAAGTTAGCCAGCTGTCAATACCTTTGATATTCACGATGTAAAGATTCAGGAAAATGACCTTGTAAAGGTCTTACATCATATCCACAGAAGATAGTTCCTGACAGCATAAAGACCTAACTAAAGTACTTACGGTAAAAGATAATTTCATAGAAAATACCACATCGGGCATAGACAGAAAAACACGATTTCTTTTTATAAGGGAAATAAAGTAAAGCGTCTACTACGGGCGGCGGTCATCCCTCTGGTGAACTCTTAGTTCAACCAATTGACGTTCCATGTCAAGTAGGTGTCTTTCGAACACCATCTGGCGTACTCGGAGCTCTATGACTTCGGCTCGTGATTCAGCCAGTGCTTGCAACAGGGTTTCATGGTTTCTCTCTGATCTCTCGTGAGTATATGCTAGATGAATGGTGTAGAGGGTATGCATTCTAGCATAGACGACTACTTCTGAAATCCGATGTAGGGCTGTCTTGCCTTGAATCTCATTTTGGGCCCTTCTGCGGACCAAGATTGGCAAGACTCTATCTGCTGAGCCCCCATTGCTCAAGTCGTAAAAGCTTCGGTCGCCATCAACTAACATAAACTGATCTTGTCCTTGGCTCCCTTTTTCCAAGCATTCCACTCACCCAGGGTCGGGCCATGAAAAGTCGGAAGAGGGTTAGGAATTTGGAAAGGAGCTGCTTGGGGTAGGTTCTCAACCTCTGGTTCGGGGTTAGTATCATACGAAAGGTCTTCTTCATGGTGATCATCCAAGGGGATAGGATGATCATTCTCTGGTTCTTCTCCAAACCAACCAGCTATGACTTCATTCGGAAGATACTGGTTGTCAAGGGGATAGAGTCCAACTATGATTTCTATGCGAGAATTTAGGGTAAGAGGATAATTATTAGACAAACTATCTAAATAATTATTTAGAAAACCTTCATTAGTTACATCGCTATTTGTGAAGTGCATACCAACTATGTGTAATCTAAACAGGATAGACCTTCGAATAAGTGACCTTAACTCCTTATTGACACATAATAGGGGTAAGGCAAAATTATAACAAATTCTAGGTCTATAACATCCTAATTACATGTAGCCTCAGTGTATCCACTTAGCAACTATCAACTTAGTAATGAAGATCCCTTTTTAATTCTCAAGTATAAAGTACTTATAGTAACACCAAAATACACCTATAGTATTTTAAATTTATTGTTATGTTCTCTTGTTCTCATTGTGGTAGGGTTGGTAAGATTTTAGCATTGTTGCAACCACACACTTAAACTTAGGCACATGCTAGTCAACCCTCGGATAATATAGGTGATCAAGCTATATCTTCCCAGTTTTGACCACATGTCTCTAAGCCCACTTGTGTTGCCCAACAATCGTAATTCTTTTGTATTGTCCTAATGACACTGATTTTAGTATGAATGCAGCACGTATACTTTATTAAATATCTTACTATTTAAAGTATAAACTCTTGGTCAGAGTATTTTAAATCCCTTATGTATTTATAGTTAGTATATCTTTTATGGGTTGATATACTTAATTCACTATAAACAATGCTCTGATACCAATCTGTCACACCCCAAAACCAAGAACGGCGGAAACGTTCTGGGGCGGAGGACGTCATGTATAATATCAACAACAATGTAAAGTAGTAAACAAGCAATAACATCATCCATTGCATTACTAAAATAATTATTTTACAATTGTATTCTATCAAATTTTGATAAACACTAAAGCATAAATCAAAATGAAAGACAAGTCTTGAATAAGCTCCATCTTCCTTTCTCCTTGCATCGGTACCTGTCTATGATGACCTGAGGATACAAGTAATTTTGAAAGCGAGTATCAGCTTTGGAGCTGGTGAGATCATACGTGTTTAGTGACTTAATTTGTATGTAAGAATTTGTAAGTCTTTGTAATTCAAGAATTTGTAAGTGTACAAGAACTGTAATTATTTGTAAATGTATATGAACTGTAAGAAAATTGGTAAGTGTATATGAATTGTAAGTGTTTGAAAAACCCTGGAATCCCTATGATTCCTATTAGTATGAAGGTGTCTTCTACCAAGACCTAATTGTTCTGTGTGTGTCTCTTGTAAGAGTGTGTATTTTCCAAAGTATAACTATCATTATCCAAAAGGACTACTACCGTACTAACTACCTTAAGCCGGATTTTAGGCAAAGGCACTATGTGATAAATTGCGCCATACTATCGACTGAAACAACGACATACGAATGGTCGTAATAACGGAATGACGTTTGGCACCCGCAGATCTGCAGATCCCACTGTAGCTGGCAGTAAGGTGTAGGATAGTCAATCCAGTATAGATCTATACACAAACTCATACTATGGACTGGTTTCATCGACATAAGAATGGTCGAAATTAATGTATGACGTTTGGCACCCACAGACCTGCAGGTCCCGCTGTAGCTAGCAGCAAGGCGTAGGATAGTCAATCCATTATAGAATCTATATGCAAACTCAATGCTCCCCCTTCAAGAGACTCTGGCCGCAACTCAAGCCATGAGGTTTTAAGTCATGCTCCAATTTAAATCACAGTAATTAACGTATTCTCGTATATGTAATGGAATGTACTGTTCTAGCTGTAATGTAATGAACTGTTCTAGCAAGTATAGTAATGTAAGCGTTCTAGCAAGTATAGTAATGTAAGCGTTCTAGCAAGTATAGTAATGTAAGCGTTCTAGTATAAATGTATATGTTCTCGTCCTAGTATAGATGTATATGTAATATACGGTAATGTTCTAGAAAGTATTGACTCATGAATGAACTGACTCATTGTATGATATCGCGTTCTAGTAATGGTTCTAGTATCTTCCTGAACTACCCATATGGTAGCTTACTAGAAATCAAAGTGGTACGTATGGACGTGGATGTATACCCTTGCTACCCAAGGGCATAGGATGAATTGGAAGGACCTTTTATGACTATATATGTACATATGATATATAACAAATCTTTAAACGACTTTCGGACGAATACCCAATGTCCCACCAGACCACATCTCAAGGCGCGAAAAGGAAATAGGGTGGATAGTCTTCCTAAGTCTTTTAAACATTTCTTATATAACTATACATATAGAGGCATGCAATTTATAATATCAAAGCATAAATAAGTTTAGTAAAACATTTGAAATATAAATATTAGTCTAAGGAAAAATCGACTTGATGTCAATCTATAAAACAATTTGAAGGCATAAGTTTGATAAAACAATATAAGTACAAGGAACATTTGTTTGATAAAACAATATAAGTACAAGGAACATTTGTTTGATAAAACAATATAAGTACAAGGAACATTTGTTTGAAAACACAGTTGTAAATAAGTTTGAAATATGATAAACAGAGTAAGAAGTACAGTGTAATAAGTAGTTCGAAAACATATAAAATGTTTATAAAAATCATTTGAATGAAAACTGATTGGTAAAACGGCTAATGAGTAGCCAAACCATTTGAATGCTGTATATTAATCACATGTGATTGATGTAATAAGTAATCTAATCCTACTTACTAATCACATGTGATTGACATAATAAGTAGCATGATTCTACTTGTATCCCCCCCCATAAAACATTTAAAATAGTTTAAAACATTAGTTAAGGGGTATGAACTCACCTGCAGCAAGTGACTGGAATTGAACGGGCTGTTATCGTACGGAAGGATCGGGCAAGTGCTTGGTGTCAAGTGGAATCTTAGACACACACAATGATCCTAATTACATATGAAGACATATGTATATAAATAATTAGAGATTAAATCACTAATTATACAAGTATAAACATTTAAGCGCAAGGACAACACTTTTGGTCAAGTGCTAGGAGGCTAATGGGTTGCAACAAAGGAGTGCAATGCCTCTAATGGAAGTTTAAGGTCAAAAGACCATATTCATTAGAGTTTACGGCCGAGGGGAGTAAGCTCCTGGCCATAAACTCTCAAACAAGTCATGAAATGGAGTTTAGAAGTACTACAACCTTAGAGGGGAATTGTTTCAAGGCTATACAAGTGTTTGGGCACCACATTGACCCCTTTGGGGATTTTACAGCCCAAAGACCCTTTTCCCTTGGAGTTTACGGCCGTAAACTCCCTTGGGAGGGTTCTTATTGTCCTTTCAAGTCTCTAACATTTCTAGGAACCAGTCTAGGCTTCAACCATTGGCTTAAGGAAGATTTATGGCACTAAATGGGACCATTTGATGGAGTTTACGGCCATAGAACTCTTTGGGCCGTAAACTCCCTCACACAAGAGGTTCTAAGAATTTTAACTAGTCCATATCTCATCTAGGTACTTGGCCTAAAAGTCTCTTGGCCTAAGGAAGTGTCTAGGGTGTCCTTTGACCCCTTTAAAGGAGTTTACGGCCCAAGAAATACTCTTGGCCGTAAACTCTTCAACACTTGAGCTTTTCATGATTTTTCTAGGTCCTAAACCCATTAAGGTGCTTGCTAAAAATGAAGACTAAGCCCTAGGAAGAGTTTGAAGGGATTTTGGCCCTAAATCTTGGAGTTTACGGCCTAAGGAGCATCTTGGCCGTAAACTCCCTTCCAAAGTTGGTTTCTAATTGTTTTGTTGGTCTAAGACATGAGTTTAAGGCTTCTAGGTTCTTGTTCTAAGGCTAAAGGATCACTAGGCACTCATTTGTGCCCTTTACTTGGAGTTTACGGCCCAAGAGGTGGTTCCTTGGCCGTAAACTCCTCAAACTAAGTGTTTTTGATTTGTTTCTAGCCTCTAATGATCATACACTAAGTCCTTAGTTAGATGCCTAACACGGAAAAGGGACTAGGTGGCCTTTAGGCTTGATTTTGGAGTTTACTCCCCAAGAACGTTCTTGGGCGGTAAACTCCCGGATCTTGTACTTTGGACATGCAAATAATGTTATTAAGCATATAACAAGTATTAAAATACATCTATGAAAGTAGACTCACAATTTGGGATGAAAACCCGAAGATCCGTGAGAGAGTATTTGGCTTTTCTCTAATTGGAAATCAAATAATGAACCAATTTGGTTCAGAATTCTATTTATAGTCCTGAGATTTTTGGCAGAGAATATTTCTATTCTCGGAATGGATTCTAATGACCTAGAGTAATGGAATTACAGTGTTCCACAAAACCTTGTGCATCCACTCTCCTAATAACTCCTTAGGTGTAAAACCCTAAAACTGCCAAACTTATTCCATAAGTTTGAATTTTTACTGAAACTGTTCTACTTCTATTGGATTGATGTGGTTTGATTTGAATGGAAAATTTCGGGTTGTCACAGTCTAGCATAACGTTTGTAATGCATATGCAACCTAACTATACTTATTATAGTTTAGCATATTTGTGTGTGGTGTATAATAGGCTTAACTATACCTATCATAAATTATTAATAGTATTTGTAGTGGTAGTAACCCCTTGTTTATGATTCGTACTTTTCGACTAGGGTAATAATATATACTATCAACAACATGTATGTATATATATATATATATATATATATATATATATAATAACACACACCTTGGTCAACAAGCTACAAGGTGCAAATGAAATTGTTAATCATTTTCTACTTTTAACGTTGTTGTTCCTCTTCTTACAAAAATCATAGAAAAATCATTTGAATTCGAAATCAGAATCTGTAAATTCTGATGGCTTAGAAAATGTGTCTATTTTATTCATAATTTTTATCATGATTTTTAGTGACATTTAACTTGTGTAAAAATGTCCAACTTCCAGACTGGCCCTTAGTGGTTTTTGAAATGATAAGATGTTTTGTAAAAATCGCCATAAGTTGTAAAAAAATAATGTCGAGATGTGCAAATAGTCATTTTAAAGGCATAAACCTGAACTATTTGCACCTGATACAGTTTTGAAAACTAACATGTTTAAGTTGACCAAAAACAGTCCGTGAATGGAGTTAAATGTTTTTGATGAAAGCTGTTGGATGAGTTTAGTTCTGTTCTTGGTGTTTTAACTTGTATTCCCCCCTTTAAAACTTAAGAAAAACATGAAAAAATAGCGGTATGAACTCACCATGTGTGTTCTTAGTGGATGGATGTTGAAGAAAAGAGGTGTTCAACTCAAGAACACTTAGAAGATGCTTTGAAGATTCGAAGATCAAACATGAATGTGATGATGTTTTTGCAAGATATCCATGATTTGTGTAGAAAGGAGTTGTGAAAACCTGAAAATTTTTTACTTTTAAAGGCCAATCAATCAACTCAATTGAGTGTCAAACTCATTAGTACTGAGTTGTAGCCCGGTTAAAGGTCATTCGATCGAGTTTTGAGCCTAATACACATAAGAATAAGGGTTAGAAAGCACCTGCTAGAGACTCTATACAACACTCAAGCCCTAAACTCCAACATGTGGAGTTTACGACCGTAAACATGGAGTTTACGGCCGTAAACCCAAGGACACATGAGTTTTCTCGCAAGTATCATCCCGATCTTCATACTTGATCATCAAAAATTGTAGGTGATCTTTCTCTAGTTAGTTATTAATCCTTCTGAACTAGCTTCATCCTCATGATTCATCCATGGAAATCATGTTTTCATAGATCTTCAAGTTTCACCAAGAACGCCAAGAACACACACTAGTGTTTTAGGCCAATATCAACCATTTCAAGCCTCTAGATCGTAAGTGATCTTCCCTATGCTTCTTATCTAGTTAGTATCCATGCTTAGAGTCTTGAAAGACACACTTTCCTCAATAACATCATGAGTTTACGGCCCAAGATCTTCCTTGGCCGTAAACTCAATGTTAGGGCATGTTTGAGCCCTAAACCCTATAAGATGCAAAGCTAGTGACCCAGAACCCTTCCTTGATGTTTGTAAGACCTTAAACTTCACTCAAATCTATAAATGGTCATGAGTTTACGACTGTAAACTACTAAGGGCCGTAAACTCATCAAAGGCCTCAATGAAGATCGTATTTCTCATCCTAGTGTAGAACAAATGTCCCTAAAGCATCCCTAGCCTTCAAACTCACTCTTAGCCATGTTTGACCATGAATTTATGGCCGTAAACTCCCTTAGGCCGTAAACCCATGGTAGTAAACTCATGTGAGTGTCATTCTACCTTCCTTTGATGAATCACATGTGATTCAAACACTAGGTCAAAGTGTTTCCTAGTCCCGGAAGGTGTTTTTTTTCATATAGTTGTTTATAAACACTACATTCATGCTAATATGTGTCATTATATGTCATTTAGGACCTATTGTGTTTCGGGACTTCATTCGTGGAACTTCTGATCCTTACACGCATACCCGTTTGAATCACCCACATCAGGTGAGTTCATACCCCGTAATGAATCTTTTAACTATTTTAAATGCTTTTAAGCGGGGGAATACAAGTTGAACATAATGATAATTGTGTAATTATTTGTTATAAAAATCGTTCTAAATGTTGCTTATGTCTTCTATCAGTGGTCAAAACATTTCAAAACCTATTTTACAGTTATGTTGCTTTATTGTTTAACAAAACTCTGCTTTTAAAGTACAAACATAACTTAGTAGTAAAATGAGTCTTTTTAGTAAGAGTTCAAGTAGAATACTAGTAAACTTTAATAGGTATAGTTTAGAGGTTCAGTTCATACTAGATAAATTACTAGATAATAGAAAGAACATACTAAGATACTATAACAAGAGAAATTACTAAGATACAATAATAGAACGAACTTACTAAGATGCTATAGCATGGAACACTTATAGGATCTAACTATACCAAGGAATCACTAACACATTGTTTTAAACAAAAGGTTATTGTTATATTGTGTATACATGATCACATAAATTTAATGTGGATGTTCACGGCTTGCAATTAATTGCAGAGGTCGCGTGTGGGTCCCAAAATCTTTTGACAGGGAAAGCGTTTAGTATGGGATCTAGCCATCACATTATACCTTAATAATCAATTTAAGGCAATTAGTACAACAGTAATTACTATATATACAATACTATAGTACTTACAGTTTACAAACGACAAACAGAACAGTCGGGTTTAGTATAATCAGTAGAAAGGGATCATAATGCTAACCTTATGATTCCTTAATGTATACATCAAGTGATATATATAAATAGGATCCGACAGGTAATAGGATGTGTGCTTTTTGCTTCATTTCCTGTTCCTTGTTTTGTTGTGGGCTTAGAGCAGATTCACCCAACCTATTATCTATTCGATTTTAGTTTTATATATTTTCCGTACACATTAAGTCATCATAAGGGGTACCAGGTATGGGTCAAGTAATAGGACACTAATTCAATGCACAATTTTCTAGTACAAAGCATACTTTCCAAACAGAACTTTTTGGTACTCAAAGCTAGAAACTCACCAGTAAAGGGTTTAATCCATTTTATTAAACCAGTGTAGAATTAAACAAGTTTAGGTGATTGACTCTATAATACGTTAGCTTATACATCATGGTTATATATCATTAATACCCAACAGGTAGTTCGATGTGTGATTTCCGCCTTATTTCCTGTTCCTTGTTTGGTTGTGGGCTTAAGGCAGATTCATCCAATCAACTAGTTATTCAATATTAGATTATATATAGCCAGTATAAACTATGTGATTATAGAAGGAATCACCATGGTCACTATTTTATTATAAGAAATAAGGGTTTTCTTAAAGAATCTTTTCATAAATATAAAGGAACTATTATAATTAACTCCATGAGTAACAAGTGAATACACCAGGGTAATATACAACAAGGACCTGATAAACAATGGGATGTGTGCTATCCGCCTTACTTCCTGTTCCTTGTTTGGTTGTGGGCTTAGGGGAGATGTGCACAGTCGATTGTTTGTTTACTCTGAGTTTGATATAACTTGTATTCTTTTAGTACTCATAGAAAGGATTGTAGAATCATGTTACGTATCTTTCATTAAAGTAGGAAATATAGGATTTTCTAGAGGAACAGGCGAACTTTTCTAAAACAGAACTTATAACTTACTTCATTTTAACTACATTTTTCAACAACTTTCTACTACATACTTACATCACTAACATCTTATGAACTCACCAGCTTCATTGCTGATAAACTCTTTCAAATAACATGTATTCTCAGGAAACTAGTAGACAGGTACTCGCTCTGGGAAATCAGAAGATGGAGTAATATAGCTTCAAGTGTTGTTTTGTTATTTGCTTATGTACTCTATGTTTTATGAACACATACATTGTAAACACTTTCTTTCTAATGAAATGTTTGTTCCTTACTTGCTTACTATGATACATGTCTTGTGATACTAAAATGACGTCCTCTACCCCAGAGCGTTTCCGCCATTCCGGTTTTAGGGTGTGACAGATTGGTATCAGAGCATTGTTTATAGCGAACTAAGTATATCAACCGATAAAAGATATACAACTATAAATACAATGGGGCTTAAGTGCTCTGGATAATAATATATTTTAAGAGTATAACGATAACTTATAAAAATATACATACTTGCTTATACATGTATACATACTAGAACGAGTGTCACAAGAAGAACAAAACTAAAGTATTTAAAGGTTGAACACTTTCGTCAAACTTGAACAGTTATGTAATCATATCTAGGATCAATATAGCCTGATCAACTATATTCATTAGAGATGTGACTGACATGTGTTTGTGAATTGATGTGGTGTTGCAGCAGTCCTAAAACTCACCAAATACGAAGTCAAGAGAATACGAGAACAAGTACATAGAGTTAGAATACTATAGGAGTATTCTATGATACTATAGCACGATAACAAGTTTGAAACATACTGAGTACATTACATTAAGATAATATAGGAGTATTTTAGACTCTATATAAATAACTTATGTGATAACTTAAAGGACCCTGACGGATATGTCTATAATCTTGTAATGTATACACCCAAGGTTATATATAATTGGGGTTTGATAGATTTAGATTTTGTGATGTACGCTTTATTACATGTTCCTTGTTTGGTTGTGGTTTTGGAGTAAGATCACTTATTTGAAGGTCTATGTAATCTTGAATTATATACAACTTGTATACATCATATCATTATAGAAGGAATCTGTAATGTTCACCCCATAAAGTTACCTTAAATCTCATAGGTTCTCTAGTCACATCCATTCTCGCACGACACCCAGGTAGATGTAACCACTTCCTCATAGGGGTCAAAAGAAGAGTCAAGAAGGAACAGGGACAAGTTCATGAGAGGTTTTCAAAGAAGGATCAACCAGGGTAACCAAAACGTCATATGCGTCACACTAATAAATAATAATCTTGGTTAACTTAATGAGTTAGTGGAAACACTACTCACCCTATGTGTTAGGATTATTTTCTTTACATGCAGCTGGTAACAGTTATTTAGGAAACATATATTCATTCGAAGATAGCCATTCTAATTCATAAAGTTCATTTGGTGTAGACTTATTATGAGTTGTTTCTAGAACCCTGTGGAAGTCAGGACCCGATACACCCAGAACTATGATACCCTTGTCTTTTCAGCTTTCGGCTTGTCTCCAAAGCTATTGAATTATTCAATCTCATCTTTGTATTCTTTTAGAAAAGAGGCCTCCTCGCAGATCAAGTAGACGCACCACTCTGATAACTCCAACCCCTCCCCCACAAATCGATGCGGAAACCCTAAATGCTGCAGTAGCTGCGACTGTGCACTCGAGAGAGTGCTCCTACAAGGACTTCATCAATTGTAAACCCCTTTCCTTTAATGGAAATGGTGGAGTCATCGCTCTGATGCGATGGTTCGAGAAAACATATTCGGTCTTCGTAATCTGTTCGTGCCCAGAAGGGAGCAAAGTGAAGTTTGTTGCCTGCACCTTTTCCAACAGAGCTCTGACATGGTGGAACAGCCATGTTAAGTCACTGACCCTATCAGTGGCTAACTCAATGGGTTGGAAAAACCTATAAGAGTTAATATTGGAAGAGTACTGCCCAAGAGGCGAAGTGCAAAAGCTGGAACAAGAACTATGGAAGCTCAGAATGGTCGGCTCAGACATAGTGACCTACACTGACAGGTTTTGTGACCTGGCAGCACTATGCCCTGAAATGGTCACTCCAGAGAGCAAGAAGATAGAAAGATACATCTGGGGTCTAGCTGCCACGATCCAAGGAGATGTGTTGTCTTCTAACCCAACCACATTTGGTAGTGCCAAACGCCCGGCTCAACGACTCATTGACCATGGAGTCTGCCATGGTGTAGAAGTCCTCGTTGCCGAATCATCAAAGGGAAAGGAATATAAACCGAAGTCGGGGAACAAGAAGAAGATGAAGCGAACAACCCAGGAAACCCCGCAAGAGCAGCAAGCAAGTACTATGTACGCCACTACAACGCCTGCTACTCCAGTACCTGCCAATCGATATGCTGGAATCCTCCCGAAGTATGGAAAGTGCAACTACCACCACACTAGAGTATGCCGGGAAATGTAGTCTCTGAACTACCATAGAAAGGGACACACAATCCATTTCTGCAGGGCACCGGCTCAACCGATCTCCCAAGTCCCCGGAGTTGAAGAAAACCAAGCCTGCTATGGCTGTGGTGAGACGGGACACTACTAGAGGGACTGCCCGATAACAAAGAACTCAGGCGCAGATGAACGCATTCTGATGATCCCCGCAGGAGAATGTACCCCGGAGTCGTCGACATGCAGCGGTACGTCTTCGATCTAGTAATTACTTTAAAAATTAATTTATCTTTATATAAAATTAAAACTTAGGGGAAAACACTTAAAAGTAATTATAATAACTCACATAGTGAAATAGATAATGATATTCAAGAGAACTAAAAGATCTATTTAGAGAAGCTGTGATGGCTTAGCATATACATAAGGGTTGTGCATAACTAAGATGTTGTAGACTTAGAGTGAGTGATGCCGCCTTAATTCTTGTTCCTTGTTTAGTTGTGGATTTGAGGCAGAGTTACTCAGTCGACTGTCTTATTAATCTTAAATATTCATAACTTGTATATGACAGGCGACCGTAGTGGTACCGAGGAGGATCATGATATTAAGTATCATCACCAGTTATCAAAGCACTTTTATTTGTATGTATGCGTACATAGCGGTACGATACATAGGAGTGTTAACATCAAAGAGAAAATAGAAAGCACTAGAACATTTACAAAGAGTACATTGTCGAAGACACTAGGAGTACATTATCGAACACACTAGGGATACATCATCGTGTAATAGACATTTCTTTCAATTGGCCAAAACTTTATTCAGTAAAGAGTTTGTTCGTATCATTCGTCACGCGTTGGCGTGGTCCTCACCATACTAAGTTCATATGTTTCTATCGCATCGACCGTAAAATTCTCGAAACCTTTGTCTTTTGTATCGATAGTCCGACCTAAATCTTAGTTTTATCTATCATATTCTAAACCCCGAAGTACTCGTGCGAAGGGTACTATGTCCTCCGAAGCCTTACCATCAGATGTCCGTAGACCGTCACGAAATACCACTCGTCCAACAGACCATGTTTGAGCACAGAGGCTAAGGAAAAATACAACTCACCTATCGCTATTCAGTGTATACGTGAGGGTGGTATATGATGATGATTACGCAAACCTAGTATGTGTGTTTCCGCGCTTCCTCCGGTTCCTTGTTTGGTTGTGGACCTGGGGGAGAGTCGCACATCTGACCGTCTTACTAATCCTAGTTATATACGACTTGTATACACGAGGTAATGATAGATGGTCCAAGTCCAAAATCCTATCATGAACAGAAGGGCACAGTTGCCTGGTCTACGAGTTGGTATTCTACAAATCAACGGAGCGCAACCCCTGTAGTGATGTTAGAAAGCTAATTTCGGGACGAACTTCCATCTAATGCGGGGATGATGTGACAACCCGAAATTTTTTTTACTTTTAAAGGCCAGTCAATCAACTCAACTGAGTGTCAAACTCATTAGTATTGAGTTCTATCCCGGTTAAAGGTCATTCTAAGGAGTTTTGAGCCTAATACACCTAAGGAATAAGTGTTAGAAAGCACCTGCTAGAGACTCTATACAACACTCAAGCCCTAAACTCAAACATGTGGAGCTTACGACCGTAAACATGGAGTTTACGACTGTAAACCCAAGGTAGGCCATGAACTCCAGCTTATAACCTCATTTCCTTTACTTTTCATCATTCTTTTACTTACACCTCAAGAACACATGAGTTTTCTCTCAAGCATCATCTCGATCTTCATACTTGATCATCAAAAATCGTAAGTGTTCTTTCTTTAGTGAGTTATTAATCCTTCTTAACTAGCTTCATCCTCATGATTCATCCATGGAAATCATGTTTTCATAGATCTTCAAGTTTCACCATGAACATACACTAGTGTTTTAGGCCAATATCAACCCTTTCAAGCCTCTAGATCGTAAGTGCTCTTCCCTATGCTTCTTATCTAGTTAGTATCCATGATTAGAGTCTTGAAACACACACTTTCTCCAAGAACATCATGAGTTTATTTAGTATGAATGAGTCATCAAATGAGTGTGTGGTTTGCGTGTCAAACACTTTATCATGTTTGAAAAGTGTGTGTCATATGCCCAAGGTAAGCATCACAGAAAACCACACCTGCCAAAACAGGTCAACTCAATTAGTTAGGTGATTCAATTCATACATATGGATCTATTTGGAACAGTCAATGTTCTCAGTATTAACAGAAATTCATATTGTCTGGTTGTGATTGATGATTTCTCTCGATTTATGTGGGTTTTCTTTATATCCAACAAAGCTGGAGTTGCTGATCTATTTAAGAAATTTATTGTGTTGATTGAGAAGCAATCTAACAACCAGGTGAAGGCACTTCGTACCGACAACAGAATAGAGTTCAAGAATTCTGTTCTCGATCATTTTTGCTCAGAAAAGGGTATTATGCGTCAATACAGCTCCGCTCACACACCTCAACAAAATGGTGTTGTTGAGAGGAGAAACAGAACTTTAAAAGACGTTGCAAGGACGATGCTGTGTGACTCCAAACTACCGGTTTTCTTTTGGGCCAAGGCGATAAGCACTACTTGCTATGCTCAGAATCGCATGTTGATCAACAAATTTCTGATGAAGACCCCGTATGAGATTTTATACGGTCACATGTCTTCAGTCAGTTATTTCTGTGTGTTTGGCTGCCCTTGCACCCTTCTTCACCTAGAGACCAACCCGAAGTTTAATGCCAACGCCGATGATTGTTACTTCGTAGGGTATGCTGCTCGCACCGCTTATAGGGTCTACAATAAGAAGACAAAGCAGGTTGTAGAATCTTATGACGTGCGCTGGCTGGAAGAAAATGAGACGGATGCTTGAGTAGGTCTGGATTGGTTGTTTGATTACACATCTCTTTTCAAATCCATAAATGTGTTTTCGGGTAGCTCATTTGGATCTATCTTTGGTTCGAAGAATGTTTCTGAAGACAAAGACGAAGAAGTTGTCTACAGACCTCCAACGGTATCCTCTTCAGAACCTGAGGGGGAGTCCTCTGCTTCGCCTAAGGGGGAGTCATCTGTACATCCTGATAGTCCAAAATCTCCAGTTCAGAATGATACTCCTGATGCTGAAACTACACCACTCACTCCTATAGAAAGAGAGTTCATGTCTAAAGATACTTCCGCTGTTACTTTAACCTTTATGGAACTTCTATTTCCTGAAAACATGTCAAATGAGTTTGTAGTAGAGTCGTCTGGCACAGCTCAATCAGCAAATGAAGGAGGTGTCAATATTCACAATCTTCCTGTCTCGTTTAATGATATCAGCCAAGAAATACCCTCAAGGATTCAACGTCATCATTCGATCGAAAACATCATTGGTCAGCTGGGCGATGACGTTAAAACCAGAAGTTAGAGTGGAGATGTCAATAATTGTCTTTACTCTTGCTTTATCTCTCAAATAGAGCCCAAGAATGTTGAAATGGCTCTGAAGGAGCCCAGCTGGGTAGATGCAATGCATGAAGAATTACATCAATTTGAAAAACTCGGGGTTTGGAAGTTAGTTGAGTTGCCAAAGGGCAAAAAGTGTCTTGACACACAATGGGTCTATCGAAACAAGCAGGATGATTCAGGGGTTATATTGCGAAATAAAGCTAGATTGGTGGTTCCCGGGTTTCGACAAGTTGACGGTCTTGATTACACTTAAGTTTATGCTCCAGTAGCTCGCTTGGAGGCTATTTGTATCTTCCTTGCATATGCCTCGTACATGAAATTCACCGTTTACCAAATGGACGTCAAGACAACTTTCTTGTATGGCAAGGTGAAGGAAGAAATCTACATAATGCGCACGTTATCAGACTAATACTAAACTTTCACATCTTATTGTTGTCAAAAGAATTTTTCGGTATATCAAAACTAGCCCAAAATTGGGTCTTTGGTATCCGAAGAATTTTGAATTTGATTTATATGCTTTTGCTGACAGTAATTGTGGAGGCTGGGAGCTTGACAAGAAATCTACTTCAGGATGGTGTCAATATCTTGGTGACAGGCTAGTGTCATGGTAGTGCAAGAAGCAACACACTATCTCAACCTCAACAGTGGAGGCGGAATACCTTGTTGCATCTGCCTGTTGCTCTCAAGTTATCTGGATCCAACATCAGTTGTTGGACTACGGTTTGAATTACTTAGAAACCCCCATTTACTGTGATAATGAGGCCGCAATTCAAATTGCCAAAAATCCAGTCCAACATTCTAAAACCAAGCACATCGATATTAGAATTCATTTCATAAAAGATTGTTATGAATGTTCAATAATCCGGCTGGAACAGGTTCCCACTGCTAATAATGTGGCGGATCTGTTCACTAAGCCTTTTAACGAATCTCGTTTCGATGTGCTTGTGGGATTTCTGAAAATGATTCGTTTTGAGGATTAAGTTTTTCTGTTTTATTTTTTTGTTTTCTTGTATCTTCTTAATTTTTAAATTAATTTTTGTTTCTGTAGGTAGGTTAGTTTAAATTTGCGCATTCTATTTCCTTTTATTTTTATTCTCACCCAGGCACAAATTTAGGGGGAGAAATAATCAAAAATCCAAAAACAATACAAATCCAAAAATCCAAAAACAATAAAAATCCAGAAAATTAAAAATATTGCTGATAGTTTTGTTTGTAGGTGTTGTGATGGGAAATGATATTAGCAAGTGATAACGGGCAGTCTGAATCTGCGTAACGTACCTAAATTGAATTGTCTACGCCCTGTGCTCGATGCGCTGGTAGGCACGGAATATTTTAAATGTACTTGACTAGGTAGAGTTGAACTTAAGGAATTCAAAGACTTGACAAATATTGACCTAGTTAGATCCGTTTAGCCTGGCATTACTATTGGATAAGGTGTCTAAGTCCATAACTATTTCTGGTATGTACTTGACCCGACCCGGCATGGTCCATTTTGGTTGCATGGCACCATGCAATTGGATAAACTAAATGAGAGAAATAAAACATATGGCTTATTAATATATTATAAGTTCTAATATATTAATAATATTATTTAATTAGTTTGATCAAGAATTAATTTAGAATTAATTAAGTGATCAAAAGATAACTAATTAAATATATGGGTTGAATATGTAAATCATCCATAACTTATATAGTGGGCTAAGAGGCTCCATGGATAATCAAGTTGGGTTGGACCCATTGGATACTCCATGGAGTCCTCATGGGAGTTACAAACCCATGGGTCATGGAAATGAAGAGTCATGACACATTAGGGTTTACATGGTGTAACCCTAGATGTGTCAACACTATATAAAGGTCATGTATTCTCCCAAAATCGGCACTACTACTAGAGAAACAAGAGGGCTCGGCCGATTTTTGAGTGTTGTACATTCTCTCCAAGTTTACTCCATAGCATTTGGTGTTGTGTGAAGCATTTGAGGCATCACACTTGGGGTGCTAGGCTCACAAGGTTTCAAGGAACATTTACAACAACAAGGTATGTAATTATATCTATTATTTATGTCAAAATTGTTCCCCATGTATGCTAGATAAGTTCATAGCCTTGGAAATCAACTTTGCATGATATTTAGACAAACATAGATCCAAGGTTATTAGGGTTGCATGTACACTTAGGAAGTGTTAGAATGCTCAAAACCCATCAGTGGTATCAGAGCCTAGGCTTGTTTGTTTGTTATTTGTGCAAGAAAGTTGGAAAAAGTCGATATTTTTGCGATCTGCCGGATGAACTCGCCGAGTCCATGGGGGGACTCGCCGAGTTCATGTGTATCTTCATCCTACTCGCCGAGTAGGTTCGTGCACTCAGCGAGTAGAAGCCACAGAATGTAGATTTTCGACTTGAGTTGCTGGAAATGGACTAGAAACATTACCCTAAACTGTTTTGTTACTTGAAAAATCATTTTAGACGGTGTAATGTGTTTGCTAATCCATTTACAACAACAAGTTATCAAAATTACAAAGTTTTAAATGTATGTTTTGATTCATGAAAGTGTTCATGTTCATGTTCTTGATCTTATGATGTTTAGATGATCATAGGAATTGTTTGTAACCTATGTGGTAGATTAATTCATGATTATAATGTGTTTTAATGGAGTCCATAACTTGTCCTCAAGTTATGGAAAACCAAAACTCACTTTGTTTTAAGAACCATTAAAAGAACACATGGGTTATAAAATGAAGAGTCTTATTTTTAATACCCTAATAAACTCATATGTTACAAGAAATGAAAAGTTTTGAAAGTTTACAAAACTTGCCCTCAAGTTTTGGAACAAGTAAAGTCTTGATTAAAACTTTAGTTCCAACCCTTATAATTTTAAAACTTAAAATTCAACCCTTATACCTATATTATTATGATTTAATTATATATATGTATAAGAACAAAGTCGTCTTACCGCTAGTACGCCTCATTCACGAAGCCGGTCTATAAGGTGGGTATAAGGTTGTTGTCTATAAAATGGTGACCTAATGGGTGTCCACTCTCACCCACCGCTTGCTTGACTGGTGGAGGGTCGTTAGCCGAACGGGTAAGACAAGGACTTATAAATTCTCATTGAAAGTATAATGATTATTATAAAGTAACTAAATGTTTTATAAATTCCCAATCTTAGTTACTTTAGGAAAAATGTGAATAACGTGCTAATCCATGAAATTACACTGTGCACCTTGTTAAACTCGTTGGTGGAGCGTGTGTGGTTTATCGGCACACTAACTTGGACTTAACAAGGAAGGAAAAGGGTGACTTAAGGTTTTTCATGAGGTCAGAAGGAGAGTGTGTGGTTTACCGGCACAACGATTAAGTGAAAAATATTATGGGTACCAAGTAATTTGCATGGTTACTTCACACCTTGTTTTGTGATCCTCGGTATCCTAGTCACAAAACATGAAGGGCACACTCGAGATTGAAACATGTCATTGAAAAGTTCAATGAATCTCAAAGATTCTAGGAATTTCTAAAAGCCAAATAAAACTTAATAATTTATATTTCGTTTTCATGGTGGAAATTGGTGAATCGTCGTTCACCTACCTTTCAAATATGTTATAACTTGGATTATGGCATCCCTCTTCTAGGTTATAATATATTGTGATTGGATCCTAGCCTTAATATTACATTTGGGTGTTTTATTAAGGACTATTCCTATATCTAAACTAAACTTACTTTCTTCTTTTCAGATGTCTTCCAACAATGTTACTCCTGGCTCAAAACCTACTGGCTCCTTCCCTCTCATGAACCTTTGTGGGAGAGTCATCTTTGATGGATCCAACTTTACTGACTAGATCAGAAACATCACGATGGTCACTCGTTACGAGAACAAGGAATATGTTCTCGACAAGGAGCTCAAGGTGCCTGAGCCAAATGCTACTCCTGAGGAGTTTGCTGAGTATGAGGCACATGAAAGATATGCAACCAATGTGGCATGCATCATGATGGACACCATGACAGCCGAGCTCCAAAAGTCCTATGAGGACTACTATCCTTTTGAGATGCACCAGGATTTGATGGACCGCTACCATCAGAGTGCTCGTCAAGAGCGATATGAAATCATCTCCTCTATGATCACAACCCGGATGAAAGATGGCGAACCCATCACAACCCACATGCAGAAAATGCAAAGGTATGCGGACAGATTAATGAAGTTGAATGTAAACTTCCCTGAGGAGTTAGCAATAGATATTATTTTGCAATCCTTACCTTCGTGTTATGATCAATTCCGCATGACATACCACATGAATAAGGATGAAGTTACACTTAGCAAACTTCAGGGACTCCTAAAGACCGCAGAATCAGATCTTAAAGGTAAGTCGGTTGTGACCACTCCTATTACTACTCCAAACTCAGCACCTGTCCTGGCAATCGGGAAAGGTAGAGGGAAGAAGAGAAAGAACCCTTCGAAGGGTACCAAGGGTAAGACTCTTGATGGCTCCTCTTCTAGCGGAACCAAGAATGGTTTCATTACATCTTCTTCTGATCCCAAAGAGGTGGAATGCTTCTACTGCCACGAAAAAGCACACTGGAAGCGTAATTGACCAAAGTACCAGCAAGACTTGAAGGATGGGAAGGTTAAACCCAACCATGCAGGTATTTACACTATTTCATCTAATAATTCACTCAATTCTAACTCTTGGGTCCTTGATACCGGTTGCGGTATTCATATTTGTTCTGAATTGCAGGGACTAAGAAGAAGTGAGAATGTGGAGCATGGAAAGATAAACTTGATCATGGCGAATAGGAAAGTTTCACTTGTCACCAAGATTGGAGTTTATACTTTGTTTCTTAGTAGTGGATTTACTTTAAATTTGAATAAATGTTGTTATTCGCCAGAAATGGCAAGAAATGTTATTTCCTTTCATGCTTTGTATAAACAAGGTTTTACCTTTTCTTTTGATAATGAAATCGGTGGAATAAATGTTTTCTTTAATAATGTGTTTTATTTTAAAGCATTACCTTGTGATGGTGTATATGAAGTTGTGTTTGTTGTAGATAACCTAGGAAATAATGTATTGTGTATTGATTCTACTAATGATAATAACTTGGATAAAGCATCATTATGGCATTGTGATCTTGGACATATAACAAGAAACGCATAGGCCAACTCCAAAAGGATGGAGTCTTGGAGTCATTTGACCTAATGTCATATGATAGTTGCGAATCATGCTTACTTGGAAAAATGACAAAGTCACCCTTCACAGGTTCTTGTGAGAGGGGTGAAGGTTTGTTGGACCTTATACACACGGATGTGTGTGGACCCTTCAAACATGCCACAAGGGATGCTAATCGTTATTATGTGACTTTTACGGATGATTATTGTAGATATGGATATGTCTACTTAATCAAGCATAAGTCAGAGACTTTTGAGAGGTTTAAAGAGTTTAAACAGGAAGTCGAGAATCAATTGTGCAGGAACATTAAGATGCTTCGATCCGATCGTGGTGGTGAGTATCTTAGTACTGAGTTCCTCGACTATCTAAGGGAATGTGGGATTCTCTCAATATTTACACCTCCTAGGACACCACAGTTGAATGGTGTAGCTGAGAGGCGTAATTGTACCTTGTTGGATATGGTTCATTCCATGATGAGTCGAGCTACGCTACCAATCTCATTTTGGGGGTATGCCTTAGAGACTGCCACCCATATCCTTAATCTGGTCCCTACAAAGAAGGTTGCCAAAACACCTCACGAGATGTGGACTGGAAAAGTTCCTAGTCTTGCCCACATCAAGGTTTGGGGTTGCGAGGCTTTCGTGAGACGCGAGACTCATGACAAGCTCGAACCTCGAAGTGAGAAGTGTATTTTCATCGGCTACCCACAAAAATCCTTTGGTTGCCTCTTCTACAGACCTAGTGAGAATGTGGTCTTTGTAGCAAGGAGGGCTGTCTTTCGAGAGAGAGAATTTATAAGCCAACGAGACAGTGGGAGGCAAATTGACCTTGAAGAACTTCAAGATTCAAGTCGTGAAGGAACCTCAAACCCTAGCAGTCAACTTGAGGAGGAACATCTTGTTGATCCAATTACACCTCTAGTTGTACCTCTGAGGCGTTCCATAAGGGTTAGGAATGTACCTGAGCATTATTATGGTTTCCATATTACTGCGGAAGGTGAGACACTTATTAGTGATGAGACACTAGTAGGTCTAGATGAACCTAACAGCTATGTGGAAGCCATGGCAGGCCCTGAGTATGCTAAATGGAAAGAGGCAATGGATAGTGAGATATAATCCATGTATGACAATCAAGTTTGGAACTTGGTTGAGAATGTACCAGGTCGCAAGACAGTTGGGTGCAAATGGATCTTCAAGAAGAAGACCGACATGGATGGTAATGTACACACTTATAAGGCTCGACTGGTAGCAAAGGGCTTCTCTCAAACTCCTGGAGTGGATTATGATGTGACCTTTTCTCCAGTAGCTAAGATTAAGTCTATTAGGGTATTGTTAGCAATAGTTGCATTTCATGACAATGAAATATGGCAAATGGATGTCAAAACCGCTTTCCTTAATGGAAAGTTGGCTGAGGATGTTTACATGAATCAGCCAGAGGGTTTTGTCAGCACAGAGTACCCTAATAGAGTGTGTAAGCTTGAGAAATCCATTTATGAATTAAAGCAAGCACCTCGCAGATGGAATCTTTGCTTTGATGAGCAGGTCAAAGAGTTTGGCTTCTCTAGGAGTGAAGATGAATCTTGTGTATATGTCAAGGCTAGTGGGAGTATAGTTAGCTTTTTGGTACTGTATGTGGATGACATACTACTCATAGGAAATGACATCCCAACTCTGCAGGAAGTTAAGTCCTGGCTTGGGAAGTGTTTTGCTATGAAAGAACCTTGGTGAAGCTGCCTATATTCTAGGGATAAGGATCTTGAGAAATCGGAGTAAAAGAGTAATTGGACTTAGTCAAAGTACCTACTTGGACAAGCTGTTGAAGAGATTCAGCATGCAAGATTCCAATAAAGGAGAGTTACCCATCCAGAGTAACACTAGACTGAGTAAAACTCAGAGCCCGAGTACTGAAGATGAGATAGCAGAAATGAGTCAGGTACTCGTCCTGATGTATGCTATGACCTGTACTCGTCCTGATGTAGCCTGTGCTTTAAGCATGGTTAGCACGTATCAGGGGAATCCTGGTAAGGCTCACTGGATAGCGGTAAAGAACATTCTCAAGTACCTGCGGAGGACTAAGGACTGGGTCCTTACCCTTGGTGGGAATTATGACTTCAGAGTTGTAGCGTATAGTGATGCTAGCTTCCAGACTGATAGGGATAATTTCCGCTCTCAGTCGGGCTGGGTCTTTACCCTAAATCGAGGAGCAATCTCTTGGAAAAGTTCCAAGCAGGAGACAGTGGCTGATTCAACTTGTGAATCAGAGTATATAGCGGCAAGCAAATCGGCAAAAGAGGCTATATGGCTAAAGAACTTCATTGGAGACCTTGGAGTTGTACCAGCTATATCGAAGCCCATAGAGATTTTCTATGATAGTGAAAGTGCAGTTGCCTTAGCAAAGGAACCAAGGGATCATGGGAGATCCAGACACTTCGACAAAAAATATCATTTCATCAGACATCGCATAGAAGAAGGACTTCTCGTGGCAAAGGGAGTATGATCGGATGAGAACCCGGCAGATCCCCTCACGAAGGTACTGGGTACGGTTAAGCATCTCCAGCATGCTAGGAGCATAGGGCTGAAGGATGATATTAGTTTTAGTAGTTAGATAATTTTGGAATTTGTAAAATGTAATTGACATTTGATGATGAATAAAAGTTGTGTTTATTTATGAGTAAAGTGTTACTATCTTTTGTCAATCGTTTACTATTATTTCTTTTGCATGTTTTGACTTCCAGAATATTTATGTTGTTTTACATATTATTCAAATTATCCACAGTCAGTCATATGTTGGAAGTAGATATGAAGTAAGACTGTCACGAGTTGGTTGTAGAGGTCTAAGATGTTGGACATGGCCTCAATACTCATGAGTGCTCATAAGTTTTGAGTATTGGATTCAACCCACGCTCGCTGGTATCACTTCATGGAATTTATCTCGAGTGATCGCGAGACGGTAATATCATATAAGTCTTCAAACCTAGAGATATGACTTATTAACTATGAGTTAGATATACATTGATCGTACGAAAATGCATTGGTTACTCGATGTTATAAAATGTGCGTTTGTGTGTAATTTAACAAGTAGTAGAACAAGCATATAAGTCAAAGTTTATCTGTTCCTTCTTGGATTAGAAGCTGATATCTAGGCCCCTCGATGATTTTGTTGTGATCCATGTACCGGGCCCGGTAAGAACTAAGTTGATGTGTTCAAATAAGTTCTTTGTCAAACAAATCGGAAATCAGGAAACAAACTGCTAGACAATAAGCTAGACTATGTTCCATGTGTTTGTCCGGCTGATATCTAGAACAGAGGATTATATGATCCCTTATCTAAAATGGCGTAACATCATCTTCTTAGTTCCGAGAAACCTTGAAAAGAGCAACGATTGTCGATCGGTTCCTGAAGTCATACTTGCAGTTATAATTATTAGACTTATGCAAGTGGGAGACTGTTGGATAAGGTGTCTAAGTCCATAACTATTTCTGGTATGTACTTGACCCGACCCGGCATGGTCCATTTGGGTTGCATGGCACCATGCAATTGGATAAACTAAATGAGAGAAACAACACATATGGCTTATTAATATATTATAAGTTCTAATATATTAATAATATTATTTAATTAGTTTGATCAAGAATTAATTTATAATTAATTAAGTGATCAAAAGATAACTAATTAAATAGATGGGTTGATTATCTAAATCATCCATAACTTATATAGTGGGCTAAGAGGCTCCATGGATAATCAAGTTGGGTTGGACCCATTGGATACTCCATGGAGGCTCCATGGGAGTTACAAACCCATGGGTCATGGAAATGAAGAGTCATGACACATTAGGGTTTACATGGTGTAACCATAGATGTGTCAACATTATATAAAGGTCATGTATTCTCCCAAAATCGGCACTAATACTAGAGAAACAAGAGGGCTTGGCCAATTTTTGAGTGTTATACATTCTCTCCAAGTTTACTCCATAGCATTTGGTGTTGTGTGAAGCATTTTAGGCATCACACTTGGGGTGCTAGGCTCACAAGGTTTCAAGGAACATTTACAACAACAAGGTATGTAATTCTATCTATTATTTATGTTAAAATTGTTCCCCATGTATGTTAGATAGGTTCATAGCCTTGGAAATCAACTTTGAATAATAATTAGACAAACATAGATCCAAGGTTATTAGGGTTGCATGTACACTTAGGAAGTGTTAGAATGCTCAAAACCCATCAATTACGACGCTCGGATAGGTTGCGTAGGGAGATACACACGAGAATATGCTAGTCACATTAAAAAAACTCGTATCTTGAACTGTGGATTAACTTTTCCTTGATGTGCGGATTCAGTCCTTAATTCTGATTGGGGTGACTGGGGAATTCCGATAAACTAGGTCTGTATAAGGTTATTTTCTTGCTTTATGTATGTTAGTCATATGTTGCCTCCTCTACGTGATCAAGAGATCTGACCTGGACTGTAACATATGCAATTCTATCTCTCTGCATCTTCTCTCTATGCAACTCTTTCTATCTGTTAGTCATATACTGTCTCCTATGCGTGACTCAAAATCTGATCTGGTACACAGTATATATGCAACATTCTCTTCTCAATCCCTCTAAAAATTAAGTTAGTCATATGCTTCATCCTCTGCATGATTGGAAGAGATCCGACCTGGATGTATAGCATATGCATTCTAAATCTATTTTCTCTCTTAATAATTGTCTGCTCACCCGGTGTAAGGAGTATTCTGGAAGTCCATGATGGCCGGAGCATATCAGGAAGCGGGAAACACGTTCTAGTACAATTAAAATTGAACTCATATAGATTGTCTGTAGATCTCACTGCTCAATTTTGGTGGACAACAATATCCCTGGTTGTAGTCAGTTAAATAGCCTCAAGGAAAGTTATTTAATAATAAGGGCTAAAA
This sequence comes from Lactuca saligna, assembly GCF_052625555.1. Lineage (NCBI taxonomy): Eukaryota > Viridiplantae > Streptophyta > Magnoliopsida > Asterales > Asteraceae > Lactuca > Lactuca saligna. The sequence continues at coordinate 74,796,807 of NC_136417.1, forward strand.
ATGTCATGTTATTGGTAAATTGTCCAAATTCTGTCACAGATGTTTCATGCTTAAGTGGACCACAATACTGGCGATCGATCAGACGAAGACATCAAAATCAGGGGTACCGACAAGTGGAATATGGTTGTTCAACAACTTTAATCCCAGTGTCAAAAATTTATTCTCAGTAATTAAATTCTTTTGTTTTGTTATGTATTCGATTTGATTTGATATGATTTTATTTTTATTTTTATTTTTATTTTATTTTTAATTTTTCATTTTGTTTATTGTTAAAATTTAACTGTTAATTTTTAATTTTAATTTTACAAATTAATTTTATTTTAATTAATTTTATTTTATTTTTATTTTTAATTTTAAGTTTTGATTTTAATTTTAAGTTTTAATTGTAATCCTCAAAAGTTTTGTTTTTGAAAATTTTTGAAAAAGTTGGACTGTGTCTTATACTCTGTGGCCAGCAGGTAAAAGATTCTTGGGTATTTAAGGAGTTTACAGCCGAAATCATCCTCACTTTTCGATTTCCGACCACAAACTCTGATCCTCTCTCACTCTCTCTCTCTCTCTCTCTTCGATTTTTTTTTTCGTTTTTTCTTTAAATTGCTCGGATAGCTTCGAAGGTATCGTGTTTTCGACCGTGAATATGTGTTTACTTCGGAGATTAAACGATTTTTGAGCATAAAATCGACGAAAAAGGGTTCGTCGGACTTTATGGCCCAAGCTTACGGTCATGAAGCACTTATGACTGTACACTCAGTTTGCGGCCACAGGCTTGTGGTCACGAGTTTACGACCGTAAAATCCCGTTGACCATAAACTGCTTGTTGACCGTAAACTCCCCATCGACCTGAAATTTAAGTTTAAAATTAATAATTCACTCTTGGGATCAAAATTAAATTATTTAAAATATTATTTGCTCAAATATTATCTCTTGTCTTACTCGGTGTGTTTTAGTGCAGATAAAATGGCAGCATTAAAATTTGTAGATATGCACAACCTGTCGATGGTTCTTGCTAATCCTCTGGTGGCTCATGGGGACTTCAAATCAATGATTCGTGGATTACGAGAATGCTGTCTGGCCTCCGCCATCACTATGAACACAGTTTTCTATCAGAAAATCATTCAAGGATTCTGGCAGACTGCCAAGATGACAAGAGACGATGAAGGAGCTGTGACTGTGGATGTGATCGTTCAAGGATGAAAGATTGTTATTGATGAGTCTTTTGTGAGAGAGACTTTGCTGATTAACGATCTTCCAAGCTTTCCCACGGAGATTGGTATTGAAGATGCTCAAGGGATATTAAGAAAGATGGGGTTTGAAGGTGATTCTCCACCTACAATGAAGAAGCTTCTGCCGCCCTATTGGATATTTCTTGCCCACATGTTCGTGAGCTGCATCTCCAGCAAAAGGTCCGATGCAGATGAGATATCCCTGAGAAACGTTGGCGCTATTGTTTCTCTTGCTGCGGGGGTCCCCTTCAACTTTTCTAGGTTTATCCTGGACGAGTTTGTGGTCAGTATTTATGCCACCACTCGGGATACCTTCCTAATGTACCCTCGGTTCGTTGAGATCTTCATCAATAAATAATTTCCTAACTTGGTAAAGGAGGGAGAAACACTCGACATGAAGTCCTTGGGCCCTCACACCAATGGGCTCATTAAACAGAATCACAATGGGAAGGTGATCTTTCAAGGGTTGTATCCGTTGGTTAAGTTCGGACGATTTGCTGAGCCGAATGAAGAAACTGAGTCACAGGGATCTTAAGATAAGATATCATCAGAGCACACTTCAGCAGAAAAGGTGATCACAGAAGTAGATGCGATCACCGTATCAGATCAAGAAGGAGAAGAGACTATTGCTCCTGCTGTGTCAGTAGCATAGGAGCATAACCTACAAACAATTCAAGTTGAAGGAGATTACAATGAAGGGTCTTCCAAGAATATCGTTGAGCCTACTCAATATGAAGTCCTTGATCTCACAGGTTTCGACAGAGATGAGATTCCAACTAATTTCGGAACTAATGATCATTTTCTGTCACCTGTCAACCTCAACTCGCTTTTAGATAATCTCAGTGATGTTGCTCACACGACAATGGAGAGTAGGGATATAAAAGACGCTCTCGAATTAACACCCTTCATTACAGAACAAGTGGTTGTTTCTGCAATTCCAATGGTGACAGTGTCACACTCCAAAACCGAGAATGGCGGAATACGTTCTAGGGTGGAGGACGTCATGTCAAGTATCACAACATATCCAGAATAGTAATCAAAGTACAACATCCATTGCATTAATAGTAATAATTTTACATAGGTTACATTATAGAACATAACATAGATGCATCTTGGTTCTAGACTGACTTCGAAAAAGCTCCCGGGATGTACCTGTCTATCGATGACCTGAGAATACAAGTTATTTTGAAAGCGAGTATCAGCATTTTTATAATGATGGTGAATTTGTAAGTATTTAATGACATTAGTATAAATACACATTTTTATTCAAAATAACCTCTTAAACGACGGTGATTTAGAGTCTACAGTGTATTAGAATTCTTTCCAGAAAATCCTATATTTTCTTAAATAAAAGCAGTCTTCTACCAAGACCGAATTGTTTTATGTTTAAGGAGTAATTTCCCCAAAAGTACTAACAATATCAAAATATTGTTTTTATTTTAAGGGAGTTGTGAGAAAAGCCTGAAGTAAAAATAATAAGGGAAAATCATATCTTTCCTCAGCAGAAACACTGCTGGCTAAAATTAAATAAAACCTAGAGTCCAGGCGGGACGCCTTGCAAAGCTTAAAGGTAAATAAATCATAAACTTCAGGCGGGATGCCTTGCAAAGTCTAAAAATAAGTAAAAAAAAATAGACTCCAGGAGGGTACTGAATGAACAATACGCACGACTCAGTCTAAAACAAGGAAGCACAGACTCCAGACAATATCGAATGAACGATACAACTAGCAAAGTCTAAAACAAGGAAACACAGACTCCAGATAGTATCAAATGAACAATACAACTAGCAAAGTCTAAAATAAAGGAATATAGACTCCAAGCAGTATTAAATGAACGATACGGCTAGCAAAGTCTAAAATAAGGAAATAGTCAATAAAAGGGATGAATGTGAACTCGTATGTAACCATGCTAATTTACGATCTAATCCTTGATGACCCTCCAGGTCATGCGATGTATAGTGACATATGTCACCCATGGGCCTTACCGACTCGGACTGTAGCTAGCATTCAGGATGCAGGAGTGTGTCCCGTATACATCTATACACATGATGTTTGCTCTCCCTCCAGGAGACTCTGGTTACACGGCGATGGCGCTAGGAAGCGTCGTGTCGAGAAATAGTACGTCACATTCTATTTAAAGTATTAAAGTACTAGTATAAACTCTCGAATGAACTGACTCTTGTGGAATTCTTCATACTACAAAGAGTAAATAGAATCTCCTAACTATTCCTATAATAGTTATTAATGTATTAGTAATATGAACCATGGAAGGATGTCTTTGCTAACCAAAGGAAAGGAAATGAACTGGCTGATGGAAACCTTTATGACTATATATGTATACTTGATATATAACTTTTATTTAAACGACCTTCAAATGGATAATCGATACCCTATGGCCACATCCAAACAAGGAAAAGGAGACAGGGCGAGTTAGCCTTCCTAAGTCCTTTAAACATTGCCTATATAACTATACATATATAGGCGTGCATTTACCAATATAAAAGTATAGAAGAAACTTTGGTAAAACCTTTGGAAAACTCTACAAATAAGAATTTAGGACTTGGTGTTAGTTTATAAAACAATCCTTCAAAACCTTTGGAAAACCATTGGAAAACTTTTGATATCTAAAAGAGAATTTCATACTTTAAAACGAGATTTGAAAACGTTTAGCTGGATAAAGTAGTTTAAGAAGAAAAAATCTATTTTGCTATAGAGCTATTAGTCACGTGTGATTGATATAATAACTCTATAGTTCACCTTGTATCCCCCCCCATAAAAGCATTAAAAATCATTTAAAAAGGTTAATTCAGGAGCATGAAATTTCCTGACGTGGGCGATTCGGATGAACGGACGATATACGACGCTAGGTGTCAAGTGAGGACTTGAACACACCCTCGGATACTATTGAACATGTAATGATACATCTAAGTATCTAATTAGTCATTTAATAACTAATTATGCAAGTGAGGACATCCTAAGGCATGAAAACACTTTACCACAAGTGTTAGGAGTACCGAGGGTCGCATATAAAGAGTGTATGGCCTCAGATTGGAGTTTACTCCTCATATGGTAGCCGTTAGGGGTGTTTACGGTTTCAATACCACTTGCCCATGAGTGTAAGGCCGTAAACTGAAGGAAGTCGTGTCATTGGGTGTTCAAAAGTCTAATATCACTCAAGGAATTAAGCTAGACTCGAATCTAGGGCATAGGAAGTGATTTGGGGCTCCAAATGGACCCTTGCAGGCGTTCATGGTCGTAAACACATGAGTTTACGGCCATAAACTCATGTTTTCCCATTTATTTTATGTTTTGGTGTTCCTAGATTAAGCATGCAAGGTTCTAGTCAATTATACAAGCCATAGGGGGTGTTAGAGGCACCATATGACCCCCTTTATGGAGCTTACGGCCCAAGGACCATTTCCTTAGGGGTTTACGGCCGTAAACTCTATGAGGACAAGGTTTCTTTGATGGTTAAGGTCCCTACTTCAATGGTGGTTGGTTCTAGGTTGAGTTCTGGGCATAAGGAAGGAAGAAAGGGCAACTTTGCACCCTTAAAGGGAGTTTACGACCCAAAAACAGCCCTTGGCCATAAACTATCATTCATCCTTGATTCTTGATGTTTTCTAAGCCATAAACACGTTAACCCTAGTGTATAATGAGTTAGGATAAGAGTACTTATGATCTAGGAGCTTCAATGGTCGTTTTTGGCCAAGAACACTAGTGTGTGTTCTTGGTGAAACTTGAAGATCTATAAAAACATGAATTTCATGGATGAAAACATGTAAGATCACTAGCTTAAGTAGTACATCAACTAGTTGGGACAAGAAGCTTACGAGTTTTGAAGATCGGGGACTAAGAACGGGATGATTGTTGAGAGGATTTCAGCCAAAGGAAGAGGATGGAATGAACAAATGGCCAACCTTTCACCATTTAAGGTGGAGTTTACGTCCCACATGGAGTTTACGGCCGTAAACTCCCATATGTTGGCCGTGAACTCCAGGTCAATGTGGTTCAGGCTCGTTTGACGTACTATTGTTTTGGCAGATAAATCCCAACACTTATTCATTAAGTATACCGGGCTCAGAATGCTCGAACAAACTCTAAATTGTGCTAAATGATAGCAGGAATAAGTCTGGCATTTATTTGGGTTAAATGGCTGAGTTTTCAAGGCAATGGAAAATTTCGGGTTGTCACATCATCCCCCAGTTTGAGGGAATTTCGTCCCGAAATTGGAGTTTAGGCATGGAAGTAGGTATGAATAACCGAGTAAAGAAATGAGGGTATTTCCTATTTGGTTGGTCATTGCACTCCTAGGTGAACTCTGATATTCGCTTGGCGTTCTAGCGAACTTTCACGATTGGGATGCGGATTTGATTCGGTTGTTTGATCTTTCAATCATGATCCTTATAGGTTCTTCTACGAAGTTAGGCTCTCGTTGATTTTGATTTGGACGAGAGGGGTTTTGAGAGTCGCGTCGGACAAGCACTTTTTCAAATCTATGACGTGGATAGATTTGGGTGGATTTCACGGAATTCCAAAGGTAGTTAAAGTCCGACGGGGGTTGGACCAATTCTTATCAAGAATCTCGGATGGTCCTAAACTCTTGGGAAGATAGAGCTTTTTAGTACTTAGAACATCATGTACTTACATGGTTAGATCATCACTCGACGTGATCGCAATTCTAAAGTTTCCAACAGTTCCTTCATATTGGGGGGGGGGGGGGTATTCTCCGATTTGGTTCTTAGAAGGCTCAGATCGTCTTCGGATTTGTACTTCTTAATGGTTGGCTTTCGGAGGTTTTCTGGATTATCGGATGTATTGGCTAGGTTTTGGCCTCTATTGGTTACGGGGCATCTATCTCGACCTAGTGCAAAATGGACATGCACTTCTAAACCTTGAGGTGTTTCTAACGGAAACTCTCGAGGTCGGTGAGATAGGGGGTTTTACCAGACGATGCTTAGAAAATTTGAATTTTCATAATCATCTAATAGATGCTTTCACATCACGATCTCTAAAGGGAAAGAATCATGATCTTACTTACTGTGCTGCTTCATGGATAGCAGTCTCCGATCAGGGCTAACTTAGCCTTTAGAGATTTTCTGAAATGTTGGACTACTTCGGGAGGTGGTTCTACCATTTCGTTTGAGATAGTATTCCTTGGAACACCTAGTAGTCCCACACATCACTAAGACAGGTCCCATTCTCCGATGGGTCGGTTCCCTTTAGAGCGTAGGAAGCGCATGTTTCTTGTATAACTCATCGACTAACACTTGGAATGGTGTCGAGTCTTCAATTTCTTCATGATTTGGGTTATAAGGATTAAGGCAACATACCATTTTATTTTATTCAAGTATTCTCGGTAGTGTAGGTGGTCATGTGGTTCTTAGTATTCTAGTATCAACTTTGGAGAATATAGTCTACAGTCTACCGGGCGACGGTGACTTCTCTCGCGTGAGGAGGGGGTGTGTCCTATTGTCACACCCCGAAAACCAAAGGCGGAAACATTTCCGGGGTTGACTCCACATTGATTATCAAATCCAATGCACATAGTAAGTAAAGTGAAACAACCATTACATTACATAAGAAAAGTTTTATAGTTGTTTCAAAAGTAAAGTTTGTACAGTTGTGATACATATTATATATAAAGAAAATGAAACGGGTCTTCACGTACTCCGTCTTCTGACCAAAAAGGGATCTTCGGGTACCTGTTCTAACGCTGACCTGAGAACACAAGCGGTTTAAAAATCAGCATAAAGCTGGTGAGTTCATAAGCGGTTTTTGTTTGTGAAAATGTTTCCAGTTTCCTTTCTGTTTCTGAAATGTTATGTATACCAAGAAAATCCCGTATTTTCTTAAAAGTTGGTTATTGTTTCACAAATGTAAAGTATGGTAAATTTGTACACTGAAAACATGTCTACTCATGTGAAAATGTATAGTTGGTTATCCGACTTGTTAAATTGTTCTGTTTACTTATCATGTATTCCCAGGAAGTCCCATACTTTCCTTATTATATATTAACAAATGTAAAAGATGTAATGTTACCCGGTTTGTTACCCTTTCTAGTTATGTATGTGATACCCAGGAAAGCCCCATGCTTTCGTGCATGTTGGTTTCCAATGTGAACGATGCAAAAGATGTAAAAGATGTAAACGTGGTTAGGTTCCATGTTTTCCCCAGGAAAGTCCCATACTTTCCTGAATATTGGTTACCGTACGTGAAAGATGTAAAAGATGTAAAAAGTGGTTCATTATTACTATAAGTGAATCTCTGTTATCCTAATTGCGAGTTCCATAACCATACGATAGACTAAAACCTGTGGCAATAAGTAGTCCACATGTGGCAATAAGCAGTCCACATACTTATGACTTTCGTCACCCTTGAACCATTTCGGTTCGGTTGTAGCTAGCAGCCAGGTGTGGGGTAGTCAGCCCCGTATAGATCTATACACTCAAGTCACGCTCTTTAAATACCAAAGATTCTGGTTATGGGTGTAGTCCTCCACTCGCGTATCTATGTGGAGTGTTCGCCGAGGACGTGTCTCCAATCATATAGGATTAACAAATTTACTAGTAATAATATGATAGTCCTCCACTCGCGTGTATGTGTGGAGTGTTACCGAGGACAAAACAATGTACATGTATTATTCAAATGCCTAATGTTATGCTTTTAACTGATAAAATATGGAAAGCCATTTGTGAAATATATGTAAAACATAACAGTTTAAAGACCTATTTCACAAATATATGTTACGTGATCTGCATGTTCAAATGGTTATCAGTTGTGTTAATCAGTATTAAAACCATATGGAATATGAAACACACATTTGAAAACATGTTTTGAGTACAATAATTCCCTTGTACTTTGCTTGTGTTCCCCCCCCCCCCTGAAAATAGTGAAAAAGGGTAGGGGTATGAACTCACCGGACTCGGAAATGCGTAAGTTTTGGATACTAGACGTTGGTTCGGGGTTTGATTACTCGCGATGTCCCTATGTAAAATGAAATAATGTCCATATATATTCAATTAGGTATACATTCACTAATCATATGGAACATTACACTCCAACGAGGTTAAACATCTCAAAACGAGTGTTTGGAGTGACCCGGGTGACATCTTCGGACGTGTAATGGAACTAGGGACTTGGGACTTGAGTTTACTCCCCAAGAGTAAACATTTTAAGGAGTTATAAAACACACACATACATGAGTTTACGACCGTAAACTCATGTGGGTGTGAGTTTTAGTGTTTAGTGGCTTAAATGGACATGGGGATTGTTGGAATGGATTTCTAAAATGCCTTGGAATGGATTGAATGAATTTATAACACTTAAAAGGGAGTTTACGTCCATTCACTTGGAGTTTACGGCCGTAAACTCACCCATGGCCAAGAAAAATTGATTTAAGCTACAAAGGATAATCACATGTGATTCTAACTAATTTTCTAATGCTTGGTATGAATTTAGAACACCATTTAACCCATTTTTAGGAGTTTACGGCCTAGAGGCATGTTCTATGGCCGTAAACTCTCCTATACCCATGAAAAGTTAGTTTTTGATGCTTAAAACAATCACATGTGATTCTAGAAATTTATGCAAGCCATTTGAGTGTATTTGATCAATCATTAACTAGGTTTTATGAGTTTACGGCCAAGGGTATGTTCCTAGGCCGTAAACTCCTATAAATGGCATTTTTGATATGTTTCAAACCCTTAAACTATTTTTAGATGCATCTAGATTTTACCACAAGGCCATTGGTAGAGTTTCAAGGCATCTGGACATGTTTAAAGGCTCTTAATCCCCATTTAAGAGGAGTTTACGGCCTAAGAATGAGTCTTGGCCGTAAACTCTCTTTTGTCCCATATAATTCATGTTTAATGTGTTTCAAGTCCCAATTAGCAAGCCTTAAGGTCATATCTAAGTCCCAACTATGATTTGGAAGGGTAATTTGGCTCAAAAACCCCATTATGAGGAGTTTACGGCCTAAGCATGATCCTTGGCCGTAAACTCATGTTTTTGGTCCCAAAACATAATTTAAACATCAATTTGAAGGCTAAAGAGGTTGAATAACAAGTTAGGGGTGTTACCTCTTTGATTGGAAGCCTTAAATCTTGGTTTTAGACCTTTGATTATGGATGAGGAGAGAGGTTGTGAGAGTTCTATGAGAAAATGGCCAAAGGCTTCAAATGGAGTCCTAAAACGACACGGTGGAATTTTACCCGATACCGGCGTTAGACGAGGCTTTTGGTCGTAGCCGATTGAGTTGTCGTAACCCGATACGGTAAATTCTAGAAATATTCCGATCACTAAAGTTGGTTGTTAAAATGATTTCAAAATGTATTAAGACACCCATTAAGTCATTTCAATTACGTACCAGTTAATGAATTAATTAAACGGAAGATCGGAAATCGAATTTGGAAACGACGATTGGTTGCGTGAATTGTACTACGAAAGAGTTACAAGAAATGATACGGAAATTTCGGGTTGTTACACCTATACACTACTCGTCTGCAACTAGATGGACGAAGTGCCTGAGTAGTGCGAGTATTACTTGCAACTGCTCTTCCGGTGTTTCTGAGTTTCCTCGATCTAGATTAAATCTAGAGAGTATAGGGTTCCATCACTCTGAACATCTGATTTTTCTCATCCACTTCTCTCAGAGTTTAAACTGTCGTAACTCTCAGGTTTTCTAGGATCTCTGCTAAGATGCTTAACTCGTGGGGTTTACACATGAATGGATGGTCGTAGTCAATGTTTGACTCTTACGACTTAAGTTAATTTTCATAACCGAGGGTGTTAGCTACCATGTTAACTCAAACGAGATGACGACAAATTTCGGATTTTATGGTCATTTTAGTAGCTCAACCCATAATGGTTTTCTTGACTGCAGCTCCTTTTTCTACGGGGTGGGGGGGAGGATGAAAGGTCTTGTTATACGGTTCGTCGTTGTCACACCCCGAAAACCGAAGGCGGAAACGTTTTCGGGGTTGACTCCATGTTGACTATCAAATCCAATGCACATAGTAAGTAAAGTAAAACAACCAATACGTTATATAGGAAACGTTTTTACAATTGTTTCAAAAGTAAAGTTTGTACAGTTGTGATACATAGCATATATATAAACAAAATGAAACGGGCCTTCTGGGTAGTCCGTCTTCAAGCAAAAAGGATCTTCGGGTACCTGTTCTAATGCTAACCTGAGAACACAAGCGGTTTGAAAATCAGCATAACGCTGGTGAGTTCTGTTTGTGAAAATGTTCAAGTTTCCTTTCTGTTTCTGAAATGTTATACACACCAAGAAAATCCCATATTTTCTTAAAAAGGTTTGTTATTGTTTGTCAACATGTAAAGTAGAATTGTACATTGAAAAACATGTTTTCTCTTGTAAAGATGTGTAGTTAAGTTATCTGGATTGGCATGCTGTTCTGGTTATGTACCAATGTATTCCCAGGAAAGTCCCATACACTCCTGATTTGCATGTTATCAATTGTGAAAGATGTACAGTTATCCGGTTTGTTATCCTTTCTGGTTATGTAAACGTTTTCCCAGGAAAGTCCCATACTTTCCTGAATGTTTATTACCATATGTAAAAGATGTATTCTGTTTGACCTGGTTATGTACAAGGTTTCCCAGGAAAGTCCCATACTTTCCTGAATGCAGGTTACCATATGTGAAAGATGTGTTAAAATGTTTGTTATTACTATAAGTAAATCTCTGTTATCCTAATTGCGATTTCCATAACCATACGATGGACTAAACCTGTGGCAATAAGTAGTCCACATACTTATGACTTTCGTCACCCTTGAACCATTTCGGTTCGGCTGTAGCTAGCAGGCAGGTGTGGGGTAGTCAGCCCCGTATAGATGTATACACTCAAGTCACGCTCTCTAAATCCCAGAGATTCTGGTTACGGGTGTAGTCCTCCACTCGCGTATCTCTGTGGAGTGTTCGCCGAGGACGTGTCTCCAATCATATAGGATTAACAAATTTACTAGTAATAATATGATAGTCCTCCACTCGCGTATATATGTGGAGTGTTACCGAGGATAAAACAGTGAACAGGTATTATGTTCGAATGTTCTAATGTCATGCTTTTAACTGATAAATTGTGGGAATCCATTTGTGAAATATATGTAAAACATAACAGTTTAAAACTTATTTCACAAATATATGTTTATGTGATCTGCATGTTCAAACCGTTATTAGTTGTACCAATCAGAGTTAAAAGCATATAAAACATGAAACACACACATGAAAGCATATTTTGAGTACAAGTAATCCCTTGTACTTTGCTTGTGTTCCCACCCTGAAAACAATGAAAACAGTGAAAAAGGGTAGGGGTATGAACTCACCAGACTCGGGAATGCGACGGTTTCAGACACTAAACGTTGGTTCGGGGTTTGATTACTCGCGATGTCGCTATGTAAAATGAAATAATGTCCATATATATTCAATTTGGGATACATTCACTAATTATATGGAACATTACACTCCGACGAGGTTAAACACCTCAAAACACGCGTTTAGAGTGACCCGGGTGACATCTACGGACGTGTATTGGTACTAGGGACTTGGGACTTGAGTTTACTCTCCAAGAATAAACATTTAAGTGAGTTTACAGCCATAAAACACACACATACATGAGTTTACGGCCGTAAACTCATGTTGGTGTCATTTTGAGGGTTTAATGGCTTGATTGGACTTGGGGATTGTTGGAATGATTTACTAAAATGCCTTGGAATGGATTAAATGAATTTATACCACTTAGAAGGGAGTTTACGGCTACAAACTTGGAGTTTACAGCCGTAAACTCACCTATGGTAAAGAATGATTAATTTGAGCTACAAAGGACAATCACATGTGATTCTAACTAATTTTCTAAGGCTTGGTATCAATTTTTGGCTTCAATTAACACCTTTATATGAGTTTACGGCCCAGATGCATACCCTCTGGCCGTAAACTCTAATATCGTTAAAAAAAATTAGTTTTTGATGCTTAAAACAATCACATGTGATTCTAGGAATTTATCCAAGCCTTTGGGGTGGTTTAAGGGCATCATTTGACAACTTATAGAAGTTTACGGCCCAGGAGATGATCTATGGCCGTAAACTCACTTATGTAGGGTATTTGATGTGTTTAAGGTCCCCAAATTATTTTTAGATGGTTCTAGGATTCACCACAAGGCTATTGGTTGAGTTTCAAGGTATTTTGACATGTTTTAAGACACTTAATCCCCATTTTAGAGGAGTTTACGGCCCAAACTTGATCCTTGGCCGTAAACTCATGTTCTTGGTCCCAAAACTTAATTTAAACATCAATTTGAAGGCTAAAGAGGTTAGATAACAAGTTAGGGATGTTACCTCTTTGATTTGGAGCCTTAAATCTTTGTTTTTGGACCTTTGATTATGGATGAGGAGAGAGGTTGGAAGGGTTTATGAGAAAATGGCCAAAGGCTTCAAATGGAGGCTTAAAACACATTATATAGTGTCTAAGTTTTGGACACAGTGGAATTCTACCCGATACTGGCGTTAGGTGAGGCTTTTGGTCGTACCCGATTGAGTTGTCGTAACCCGATACGGTAAATTCTAGAAATATTCCGATCGCTAATATGGGTCATTAAAATGATTTCTAAATGTATTAAGACACCCATTAAGTCATTTTAGATACTTATAAGTAAATGACTTAATTAAACAAAAGATCGGAATCGAATTTGGAAACGACGATTGGTTGCGTGAGTTGTACTACGAAAGAGTTACAAGAGATGGTACGGAAATTTCGGGTTGTTACAGTCGTAGAGCTCATACTCGGCTTAATCACTAATACTCAGTGTATGCAAGTTGTATATAATTGAGATCGATGGGATGTTCAGTTGTGTGGCCCCACCCCAGACCTATAACCCAACGAGGAACAAGGAGTAGGGAGGAAGCACACATCTTAAATCTTATTGATCTAAATTATATAATACTCTAATTCATATACTCAGTAGTAGCAAGTTAATCCCATGAGTTCTTTCTCTTGGTTCCTGAACTTGATTGCTAGGTGCTAAGGGTCTTTCTGGGGGATCTACTGAGTAGGCTTCGGGCGATTATTGTCTTCTGGCATACCTGTGGTGCCTTTCCCTTCGGGTTCTATCTATGTAAGGAGAGGTTAGTTAACGACGCGTGGTATCCTTCTCTTGAGTACTTCGGAAGGTTTGGATAAGAGAGAAGACTGACAGTTCGCATTAGGTTTTCTTATTAGGTTCGGAATTTTCACATGGTTGCACCAAGTTGAACCATGATTGACAGCAGTGTCAAATTTAACAAGCATTGACACGATAGGGAATGAAGATCAATAGGACCATGTGTTGAATGGGGGCACATAAGTTTTCTGCATCTCGGGTTTCATCCATGGTATCAATACCGTAGATACTTGGACCGATAGAACTGACGCGGAACTCTAGGGGTCCTTATGTTTCGGAATAAGTACTTTTCATGAATCAATTCCTCACGAGGTGTCACACCCCCAAACCAGACGGCGGAAACGTCAGGGGATGGAGGACTTCATTTGTAGTATCACAACACATGCATCATAGTAATCAAAGTACAAACAACCATTGTATTTAAAAGTATAATATTTACATGTGTTCAATCATTGTATATTGAAACCAAAACAGTTATACAAAGGAAGAAGATAACACTCATAATGGCTCCATCTTCTCAAAAAGCTCGGGGAGTACCTGTTATTATTTCCCTGAGAATACAAGTAATTTGAAAAGAGAGTATCAACAATAAGTTGAGTGAGTACATAAGTCTTTATGTTTGCATGGGTGTCTTTGTATTTTGAATAAGAAAACCATTCTAGAAAATCCCATATTTTCTGTGGTATGTGAAAAGTAGTTTTATTCCCATAAAACCGTCCTATTTGTAAACCATTGTATTCGTAAAACTTGTATTTGAGAGTGTGCCTGGCTTCACCAACTGTTATTGAAAACTGTAGTATACCATTGTACTTTGTAGTTTGTAAACTGGTACTTTGAAGATGTACTTTAGTTGTTATACACTAACGTGTGGTTAATATCTTTTTAATGAGTTATTATAACCATACTAAGACATGAACGCCTGAAACAAACGCCTTGTGAGCGCTTAAACTGTTGATAACAATTGCCACTCATTGGCGTGTATGTCTGACTATAGCTAGCAGCCTGAGTGCGGGGTTGTCAATCCCAATATAGATCTACACACAACTTGTTTCGATCCCCAGACTGGAGATTCTGGTTATAATGTCAGGGCTTTACCTTGGTTGTCTAAACTGAATCTAAACAACCTGAATTGAATGTCTCATAAAAAGCATATAAATGTTACATGTATATTAGTTATGAAAACCCAATCATTCTGAAACAAATGATTGACAGTATGTTCTTGACTTAGTATCCCGGAGATGTATTTGATAAGCGTAAACCCTTGATTTGTTTTGAATTAAAACCCTTGTTGCATGTAAAATAGTGTATTCATATGAATTATCACTTTATGTATCATAAATTATACCTATTATAATTTATATGTACTTTATGAATTTGTAAATAACTATTTTTGCATGTAATCCTTTGCTCAACATGTTACAAAGGGTGATTAAACTGATGAAATAACTTTTAATTTTATATACATATACAATTTTATATATAAGTAAAATTGGAACGACCTTCGGACAAATAACTGGTACTATAAGTCCACATGCAAACAAGGAGAGGGACCTAGAATGAATTATTAGTCCTAAGCCTTTTAAATATTATTTATATTAAATTATATATACAAATATGTATATTTGGGAAAAATATAAGTTTATCAAAGAGTTCAAAATTTGAAGTATTTTCGATGCTTTAAAATCATTTTAACGTGATTGGAAATCATTTGTTTATAACACAAAGTTGTTGTGTTATACTTGTATTTCCCCCCCTTAAAACAGTAGAAATTATGAAAATACGGGGGTATGAACTCACTTGATAGGTGGTAATTCGGACAGGGTTTCGTTTCACGAAAAGGAGTTTATTCGTCGAGAAACCGGCTCAAATCGGGCAGAGTTTTGATAGGAGAGAGGATGAATTCTCGAGAATTTCGGGGCTTCACGGCTTACTTTGGGCTCGAGTCTTGATACCGGGGCTTTAAGGGTTGTATATAAGCTTAAGGGTGTGAAATGGTTTTAAATCTTAAAAACACATTGTTATCAAATGTTTTACCTTTGAAAGGTATATTAAAAATGACATCAAGTCATTGTTAATTATTGTTCAAAATCCATAAAATGTCTTACAAAACCATTTTTCATTCTTGAACTAAACTATGCATATACACTTATATTCTTATATATGTATTGATGTTATAGTGTACAACTTTCATTTAGTTTCTCACACCCTTGAGTAGTAAGAGTGTATAAACCTATTTGAACAACCAAATACCTTCCAGTAAATTATCACAGGGATAATTTGGAGATATCAAACATAATTCCTATTACAAGGAACCACACAAGAGTCAGTTCATTCATGAGTCTACACTAGTACATTACCTGATACATGAGTACATTTACATTTGATTACCTGATACATGAGTACATATACATATACTTACCTGTTACACGAACACACTTACATGAATACCATTCAGGAACACTTTTACATAGGTGCATTATCCTGTATTCACTTACCTGGATACTTGTACTTAGAAACACGAGGATGATTTATTAGTACTTTCCGTGTAAATTATCTTTCCTATCCCGGTTCAATGGGATATCTCGGCGGGACTTACCATTCCGAACCCCACTGATTAGCACCAGTGGTCGATGACCATCTACGGAGGTTTAAGGTTACTACATATATTAGGAAGATCGATAACCGGGGCTAACCCCTCCACCCACCTGATGCTGCTACAGAGGACAAGTGGACAATCTTCGATTGTTCATAAGGTTATACTTTTCTCTTATTGCGATGTTGTGTTACTCCTAGTACCCAGTGATGACACTTACATTATGACTTTTCTGTACAATCTTCGGATGTTCATTAGGTTGCATTTTTCGCTCAATGCGATGTTGTGTTGGTCCTAGTACCCAGTGACAACACTTACAATAGTACATTTTCCTGTTTACTTTATTTTGTGATACATTCACATAAACGATGAGTTAGACTAAGTACTTTAATAATAGTCAATAGAAGGAAAAACTATCATTTTACTAACAAAACATTCGGGTCTTGGTAGAAGACTACATTGTCATAACAAAACATTCGGGTCTTGGTAGAAGACTACATCTCACACTGATAGAAAATAAGGGATTTTCTAGGGCTTTTCATACTTACATCAACATTTACATTTAAAGGTTTACATAAATTTTAAAACAGCTTTTCAAAGCAAGACAATGACACTTAAATACTTATGAATTCACCAGCTTTAAAGCTGATACTCTCTTTCAAAATAACTTGTATTCTCAGGGCATCAGTAGACAGGTACGGAGGCCAGGTTTTGAGAAGACGGAGCAGACAAGTCTCGTCTTTTATTTTGATTGTATATTTTTGGTGTCTTACTACAGCGAAAGAACACACATGTATTAAAACTTTACTTAGAATGGAATGGACGATGTTGTTGCTTGTTTATTATATTACACTGTTGTGATACTGTACATGACGTCCTCCACCCCTGAATGTTTCCGCTGTTCGTGGTTTTGGGGTGTGACACATTTCTACTGTGAAGGTTTTATTTAGTGGTTGGGAGTTCAGGTTTAGTAGATGTTTAAAGTTATGGCTCATGAAGCTGCTCTCGGCACCACAATCAAAAAGAATGCATGCATAAGTATTGTTGAGAAGGAACGTACCGGTGACCATAGCAGGGTCTGCCACCGCTTCTTCCTAACCTAGTGCCAGAATTCTCCCAACCCCACTGGCATTTCCAGCTTTTGGACAATCTTTCTTGAAATGCCCCACATCACCGCATTGGTAGCATGCTCGACTTACTCCAGCTGTAGGTACTTGGTTAAGGGGTTGAGGGGGTGTTCGACAAAATCGGGCAGTATGCCCTTTCCTGTTGCAGTTACGACACTGCATTTCAGGGCAATTTCCGGTGTGGTGAAAATTGCACTTGTTGCATTTAGGGAGACTACCGGCATAGGGCTTAATTGGTCCGGGGTAGTTACGGGCAACAACAGGTGCAGTAGTAGGTATGGTAGCAGGCACAGTAGTAGCATGGACTGCCACTATTTGTTGCTTCTTTGAAGGTTCCAGAGGAGATTTTCCCTTCCTTTTGTTCTAACCCTTCTTCTTGATGTTGTTGTTGTTCTCCCTAGGTTGTTCTGGGGCAGTAACCACAGAGTTTTGATGGTTTCC
The DNA here is from genome assembly GCF_052625555.1 of Lactuca saligna. NCBI lineage: Eukaryota > Viridiplantae > Streptophyta > Magnoliopsida > Asterales > Asteraceae > Lactuca > Lactuca saligna. The sequence goes on from NC_136417.1 coordinate 74,814,366, forward strand.
GTGCTCAATAAGTGACTGTGCCAGTTCCTTGGCACTGTCAAAGGTGACAGGTTTAGATGCAATGACACTTACTTGTATCTGGGGCGACAGTCCCCAAATATACCTTTCAATCTTTTTGCTCTCTGGAGCAACCATTTCCGGACATAGAATCGCCAAGTCACAGAATCGATTCGTGTAAGTCGTTATGTCGGCACGGCCATAGTAATACCCCAGAGTTCTTGTTCTAATTTCTGAATTTCCCCTCGTGGGCAGTATTCACGCATCAGCATGGTTTTTAGGTTCTCCCAGCTTATAGTATTAGCCACTACCAAAGTTAGTGACTTAACATGGCCATTCCACCATGTTAGGGCTCTATCTAAGAAAGTAAAGGCAACAAATTTAACTTTGCTACCCTCTGGAGAGGAGCAGATTTCAAAGACTGCTTCTATCTTCTCAATCCACTGCCTTAAAACCATTACTCCTCCAGTTCCATTAAAGGTCCTGGGTTTGGCATTCGAGAAGTCTTTATAAGTGCACTCCCTCGAGTGGTCATGAACCTCGACAAGGCTAGAAGGACATGGATCAGCTCCCGACCCACTAGTACCGGCAACATTGATATTAGATAAGGCAGCCGCTACAGCTGCCGTGACTGCCGCTTGGAACATGGCAACATCGAATTGAGGGGGTGGTGGTGGAGGTGGCATCGGTGCTTCCGGTTCATTGTTACGCCTTGGATTCCTATGAGGAGGCATCTCTTTTTTTCTATAAAAGTCAATAAAAAGATAGTGAGAATACAAGAATGAATATGAATTTGATATCTCTGAACTTAAACACTTAATTCAACAAGAATCTTGTAAAGAATTGAAAATAGATGTCCACTGCAAGTATAACTTGCAATAGGGTAATATAAACTGGAGTGGTTATTTTTCAAAGAGTATCTAAATACATGTCGATTGAGTTGATATCTATGTAATCTGTATATGTGACCTTCAAGCAGTTCCATAATACTATGAAAGTATCGACATTAAACCGACCTACCGAAAATAAAATTATTCGCGGTCGTATCGAAAAACACTGGAACATATCCTTAATCCCAAAACTTTGGAATGGAAGGTTTGTGAAAATTGTAATAGCTCTTGTTGAAGTAAGGTCCTTATGATTTTAATGATGCTTGATTTTGTACATGTCCTGAAAGTAGTCTATACATTTACTATATTAAACTAGAAAAGTAGTGTAAACACTACTTGCGACGGTTGCTGCGATGGTTACTGGGTTCCGCTTCATCTTGCGATTTCCAGCGCCATTCTTGGGCAGCTTGATGCTCCCTTAGATCTTTGATTTCTGATTCAGCAGCATTAAGTTGCCTTTGAAGGGCCTCAATATGGTGTTGGGTATCATCTTGCATCTCGTCAAGACGAAGGATATCAGCAGCGTTAGCCTGTGCAGCTGCATTCACTTCTAGGATACGATTGATTGACATCCTTGATTGATCGAATTGTCGGTCAATTCGGTTCACTATAACTAGAAGAGCTCTATCGGCTGTTCCTCCTTCTGAGACATTATAAAAACCCCGTGCCATTAAGTAGGGAGGGTGTTGGCCGTCTTGTCGACTCCAATAGTTTATGTATTGGCCCCACTCGGGTATGGGGATTGCTTCCTCTTGTCTCGGGGGATGTATCCCCGGGTTGCAGACTTGTGGCTCTGTATCTGTACCGCTTGATTCGCTGTCCTCAAACGGTTCTTCATCTGAATCTTCTTTTGGATCCTCCTCCGGATCTTCCTCTATCCATCCTTGATTGCCATGATTTGGAAAATAAGGGTCCCCTGGTAGATGATGTCCTGCCATTGTGTCTGTACGAGAATGAGGTTATGAGAAGTGCCTGAAAAGAAAACTAAAGCATATGGATGTTTATAATATTCTTATAGTATTTTGTGTTCTGTTCTTAGAGTTTCTTTGGTAGTTGGTAAGTTTTAGACATGTCACAACACTACTATCACTCCCAAACACATGTTGGTCATGTCTGAAATCAATATAGTTGATCAGGCTATATTAATTCTAGATATGATTACATAACTGCCCGGGTTTAACTGTAATGTTCAACATCCAAATACTTTTAAGTTCTTATGACTATGTACTTGTAGGTATGAGGGTTAGTATACTTCTTTTTAAAAAATACTTAGAATTCTTAAAAGTATACTTGTAGTCAGAGCACTCAGCCCCAATGTATTTATAGTTTGTATATCTTTTATGGATTGACATACTGAGTTCACCATAAACAATGCTCTAATACCAATCTGTCACACCCCCAAACCAGACGGCGGAAACGTCCGGGGGTGGAGGACTTCATTTGTAGTATCACAACACATGCATCATAGTAATCAAAGTACAAACAACCATTGCATTTAAAAGTATAATATTTACATGTGTTCAATCATTGTATATTGAAACCAAAACAGTTATACAAAGGAAGAAGATAAGACTCATAATGGCTCCATTTTCTCAAAAAGCTCGGGGAGTACCTGTTATTATTTCCCTGAGAATACAAGTAATTTGAAAAGAGAGAATCAAAAATAAGTTGAGTGAGTACATAAGTCTTTATGTTTGCATGGGTGTCTTTGTGTTTTGAATAAGAAAACCATTCTAGAAAATTCCATATTTTCTGTGGTATGTGAAAAGTAGTTTTATTCCCATGAAACCGTCATATTTGTAAACCATTGTATTTGTAAAACTTGTATTTGAGAGTGTGCCTGGCTTCACCAGCTGTTATTGAAAACTGTAGTATACCATTGTACTTTGTATTTTGTAAGATGTAAAACTTTGTGTTTTGAAGATGTACTTTAGTTGTTATACACTAACGTGTGGTTAATATCTTTTTAATGAGTTATTATAACCATACTAAGACATGAACGCCTGAAACAAACGCCTTGTGAGCGCTTAAACTGTTGATAACAATTGCCACTCATTGGCGTGTATGCCTGACTATAGCTAGCAGCCTGAGTGCGGGGTTGTCAATCCCAATATAGATCTACACACAACTTGTTTCGATCCCCGGAATGGAGATTCTGGTTATAATGTCAGGGATTTACCTTGGTTGTCTAAACTGAATCTAAACAACCTGAATTGAATGTCTCATAAAAGCATATAAATGTTACATGTATATTAGTTATGAAAACCCAATCATTCTGAAAAAAATGATTGACAGTATGTTCTTGACTTAGTATCCCGAACATGTATTTGATAAGTGTAAACCCTTGATTTGTTTTGAATTAAAACCCTTGTTGCATGTAAAACAATGTATTCATATGAATTATCACTCTATGTATCATAAATTATACCTATTATAATTTATATGTACTTTATGAATTTGTAAATAACTATTTTTGCATGTAATCCTTTGCTCAACATGTTACAAAGGGTGATTAAACTGATGAAATAACTTTTAATTTTATATACATATACAATTTTATATATAAGTAAAATTGGAACGACCTTCGGACAAATAACTGGTACTATAAGTCCACATCCAAACTAGGAAAAGGACCTAGAATGAATTATTAGTCCTAAGCCTTTTAAATCTTATTTATATTAAATTATATATATACAAATATGTATATTTGGGAAAAATATAAGTTTATAAAAGAGTTCAAAATTTGAAGTATTTTCGATGCTTTAAAATCATTTTATCGTGATTTGAAATCATTTATTTATAACACAAAGTTGTTGTGTTATACTTGTATTTCCCCCCCCCCCCCTTAAAACAGTAGAAATTATGAAAATACGGGGGTATGAACTCACTTGATAGGTGGTAATTCGGATAGGGTTTCGTTTCACGAAAAGTATTTTATTTGTCGAGAAACCGGCTCAAATCGGGCAGAGTTTTGACAGGAGAGAGGATAACTTCTCGAGAATTTCGGGGCTTCATGGCTTAGTTCGGGCTCGAGTCTTGATACCGGGGCTTTAAGGGTTGTATATAAGCTTAAGGGTGTGGAAAAAGTGAAAGAGAGTAAAATTTGGGGTGAAAAGTGTCATTTCTTCGGAAACCCTCGCACCCTATATATAGCCCGAAGGCTCGGACCCAAGGCTGCGCGAGGTTGACACGCGGCTGACAGATGGTGAGGCGAGGATTGTTCTTCGGCCCGGAGGCTCACTGCTGGCTAGCTCGGATTGGACCAACCCTCGGTCCAATGGAAAGGCGACACGTGCGAAGGGGATGTCCTAGGGTGGTGCGAGGCGCGTGTGAGGAGCATCTCCGGTGTGTCTTCCTGCGAGGCTGTCCGAGTGGGATTGGACCGCAGAGGTGGCTGAATTAGGAGGTGACATGTGAGACTTCGTCCACTCAGCAGCCGACACGTGGAGGCTCGAATGCGAGGGGTGACGTGGCAATCACTGTTCATGCGATTTTTCCCGGTTTTTTTTTTCTATTTTTCTTTATTTTTTTGCCAAAACTTGTGAAATTCATAACTTTTGCATACGAACTCCGTTTTTGAGGTTCTTTATATGCACGCGTAGCTAAAATTATACTCTATGACTTTCGTTTAGACTTCGTCGGCTAATTTTGAATTTATTTTTTTTATATTATTATTTTAAACAGACCGGGACGTGAATCCGTTATAAATTCATAACTTTTTCATACGACGTCCGTTTTTGTCTGTCTTTTTATCGTTGTAATAATAATGACGAGACCTTCAATTCTCGTTTAGGTTGTGTCGGCTAAAAACCATTCGATCTTTATTTCGAGTTTTTAGCTGTACACTTCTATACTGAAACTTCAAAAAATCATAACTTCCTCATACGAAGTCATATTTTGGCGTTCTTTTTATGAAAGTTCTCAGTTTAACATAAACTATAACTTTCATTTAGATTGTTAAGGTTAGAAATCCTTTTATCAAAAATTCGGTTTTTACACTGAACAGTGTTTTGCCAGTTTTGTCGCGGATTTTCGATTGGTCATAACTTCTTCGTTATAACTCGGATTTTAGTATTCTTTGTATTTTTGAAAACCTTGTTACAATCTCTATCACTTGGTTTAACCCAATTGAGATTATTTAATAATTTATTTTTCAGGGTCAATTATGTAAATATACATAGTATGCCAAAATTTCTCTTTATTTAATTAAAAAGAAGTACAATTTGACCTACACTATTACATAAGTTTGAAATAACGATTTGTTACATGAGGCCTCACTATAACCGTCTAGTATACACTAGTCATGTATAATTAAGACTAAAAGGACTGTTGACTGAGCGACTCCGCCCTAAATCCACAACCAAACAAGGAACATGAGATAAGGCAGCAAAACTCACTCGAGGTCTATCATTCTTAATTATAAATGGCCTTAACGTATATACTAAGCCATCATATCTTTACCTGATGGGTTTTCAAGTGTTAAAACAGGGCTACGACTTTCTCCTTAACGAGAGAGTAATTACAATTAGAATTTACTTATTAAGGTTCTCGGCTAGCTACATAGAATTTAGAGACGTACCAAAATTCTACCGGGGTTCTTGATGCTTCTCCCTAGGTGTTAGGGTTAGACTCTTCCTGCACCCTTGTTGTTTCTTTCAGTTGGGCAGTCCCGCTTGAAGTGCCGAATCTCACCACATAGATGGCAGACTGGGCTGGTCGCCACATTGGTGGTTGATGTAATGAACTCATTCGGGGTTCTGCAGGTACGAGAGATATGCACCTTGCTGTTGCACCTAACGCAAAATAGTTCTCGATAGATACCATGATGATGGTAGCTACACTTGCTGCAACGGGGGAGGTTTCCTAGGTATGGTCTTCTTGATGTTGGGATGGAAGGGTTGACATGGGTATTGACTACCTCAGCTCGTTGCCTTTTGGAAGGTCCTTGAGTCGAGGTACTTCCCTCTTAGCTCTTGAACTTTCTTTTCAGTGGATCTGGTTGAGGTTCTTGGGTGGCTGGGTACGCAGGTGTTGGTTGCTGCTGTCTATTGCTTTGATCGGGAATCCCGATAGGGCTCCTGCTAACATTGGTGTTGCTAGCGTTCAGGTGAGCCATGACAGCTGCTACGGCTGCTGAAACTTTATCTTGAAATGTAGCTTCATTGAATAGGAGAGTCAGTGTTTTGCTAGCGGGCTGGTTACGCTTATTTGGAGGCATGGTTTTCCTACACGGAAAAGGGAACACAAACTGATGAGAGGCAATGATTAACTCTAGACGTATTTATCCTTACTGTAATAGGTATAAATTTTTCCCGGGCCTCGTATATTGGTTATCTGAGTGTCGACCTACATCCTTATGATGCAGTCTGGGTATCAAGGTAGGCGTAAGAGTATCGGAAAGCCATAAGATGGGAGTCGTTCCTACTAAGTTATCTATATACTGGGGAGATTCGCTCTACGGATCTGGAAACATCTGAGGACTATTCGGAACGAAGATCGTGGAAGAAAAGGCTCATCAAGATTTATGGCTAAACACTCTCAGTCGAGGTTTTGGGATTTGATTTAATCGTATTACTTGCGACGGGAAAAGGCGATTTACCTAACACATTGTCTGAGTTGTGTAATCACTAACTCACTAAATTGTATTATTTTATGGGTGTATTAGCACGGCTAATACGAGGAAAAGATACTTCTCGGGTTCCATGTATTGGCTCCCTCTGTCTAGCTCTTATTCTTAATTGGGACCGGCGTTGGTTTTTTTCGGGTAGTTACCCAGGGTTCTCTTCTCGTGTAGACATATTGAATTTCTACTCCATCTTACTTCCAACTCCGAGTCTGAGTGTCATCACTTCCTTACTTCGGGTTCTGACCCTGAGTTTCACCGCTTCATGTTGGATGACTGGAAATCTCAGAAGTTCAGGCGAATTTCCCATCGATGTCTCAAAAAAAGTATAGGCACTTGGCGGTTTCAATAGTCTCATCCTGGTTCATTTATTTCCGAAATGTAAATCTTCTCAATGAACTTCTTTTGGGTCTGAATCAACTCTTCTGTCGAACACTGAAGTGGGTAAGGTCTTCTACAGGGTTCGTGCGAGAATGGAAATGTCTAAAGAATCCTAAGAGATTATTAACATTTCACTGGGTGATCCATATCGAGTCCTACTATGATTACATAGGGTACACAAATTATATATAACTTAGATCCGATAGACCTTCGAATATGTGATACTACTCTATATCCACATCCAGACAATGAAAAGGAAGTAGAGCGAAACCACAGATTCTTAGTCTATGGGATCCTTATCATATATAACCTTGGAAGTATACTCTCTTTAATCACAGGTATATCAATAAGGATCTTTCTAGTTTTTCACACAAGGTTATCTATGGATCCTAAAATACCCCTATGGTATTTTAATTACTTGTTTGGTTCTTATCTTCTGAATACGATTTTCGGTTGAGTGTAAATCTTTTAGTATCATAAGATAATCCTATAGTATTTTAAACTTTATGTTTGGCTCTAGCATTCCTATTTGGTAAGTTTCAGACTTGCTGCAACACTACCATAACTCCGAAGCACACGTTATTCGCATCTCAAATAAATATAGTTGATCAGGTTACATTTATCCCAGCTTACGATTACATAACTGCCGAAGTTTGACGGTAATGGTCAACATCCAAAGACTTTTATTCTTGTTCTTATTGTGATACTTTGTTCGGGTATTTAGATTCTGCATGTTCTTATACTTTAGTAAAATATGGTTATATTTTAAAGTATAATTTTTGGTCAGAGTGTTTTATCCCAATGTATTTATAGGTTGTATATCTTTTATGATTAGATATACTGAGCTCACTAAAAACAATGCTCTGATACCAATCTCTCACACCCTAAAACCGAGAACGGCGGAATACGTTCTGGGTGGAGGACGTCATGTCAAGTATCACAACATATACAGTATAGCAATCAAAGTACAACAACCATTGCATTAATAGTAATAATTTTACATAGGTTACATCATAGAACATAACATAGATGCAACTTGGTTCTAGGCTGACTTTGAAAAAGCTCCCGAGATTTATCTGTCTATCGATAACCTGAGAATACAAGTTATTTTGAAAGCGAGTATCAACATTTTTATAATGCTGGTGAATTCACAAGTATTTAATGACGTTAGTATAAATACACATTTTTATTCAAAATAACCTGATAAAAGATGGTGATTTAGAGTCTACGGTGTATTAGAGTTCTTTCCAGAAAATCCTATATTTTCTAAAATAAAAGTAGTCTTCTACCAAGACCCAATTGTTTTATGCTTAAGGAGTAATTTCCCCAAAAGTACTATCAGTATCAAAATATAGTTTTTACTTTAAGGGAGTTGTGAGAAAAGCCTCAAGTAAAAATAATAAGGGAAAATCATATCTTTCCTCAACAGAAACACTGCTGGCTAAAAGTAAATAAAACCTAGACTCCAGGCGGGACGCCTTGCAAAGCTTAAAGGTAAATAAATCATAAGCTTCAGGCGGGATGCCTTGCGAAGTCTAAAAATAAGTAAAAAAATAGACTCTAGGAGGGCATTGAATGAACAATACGCCCGACTCAGTCTAAAATAAGGAAGCACAGACTCCAGACAATATCGAATGACCGATACAGCTAGTAAAGTCTAAAACAAGGAAACACAGACTCCAGACAGTATCAAATGAACGATACAGCTAGCAAAGTCTAAAACAGAGGAATACAGACTCCAGACAGTATCAAATGAACGATACAGCTAGCAAAGTCTAAAACAAGGAAATGGAAAATAAAAGGGTTGAATGTGAACTCGTATTTAACCATGCTAATTGACGATCGAATCCTTGATGACCCTCCAGGTCATGCGATGTATATTGACATATGTCACCCATGGGCCTTACCAGCTCGGACTATAGCTAGCAGTCAGGATACGATAGTGTCGGTCCCGTATAGATCTATACACATGATGTCCGCTCTCCCTCCAGGAGACTCTGGTTACACGGCGATAGCGCTAGGAAGCGTCGTATCGGGAAATAGTACGTCACATTCTATATAAGGTATAAAAGTACTAGTATAAATTCTCAAATGAACTGACTCTTGTGGAATTCTTCATACGAGAAAGAGTAAATAGAATCTCCTAACTATTCCTATAATAGTTATTAATGTATTAGTAATATGAACCAGATGCCTTTGCTACCCAGAGGAAAGGAAATGAACTAGCTGATGGAAACCTTTATGACTATATATGTATACATGATATATAACTAATATTTAAATGACCTTCAGACGGATAATCGATACCCTAAAGCCACATCCAAACAAAGAAAAGGAGACAGGGCGAGTTAGCCTTTCTAAGTCCTTCAAACATTGCTTATATAACTATACATATATAGGCATGCATTTAACAATGTAAAGAATAGAAGAAACTTTGGTAAAACCTTTGGAAAACTTTACAAATAAGAATTTATGACTTGGTGTCAGCTTATAAAACAAGCCTTGAAAACCTTAGGAAAACCTTCGGACAACCTTTGGAAAACTTTTGATATCTAAAAGACAATTTCATACTTTAAAACAAGATTTTGAAAATGAGATTTGAAAACGTTCAGCTGGATAAAGCAGTTTGACAAGCAAAAATTTATTTTGCTATACAGTTATTAATCACGTATGATTGATATAATAACTCTATAGTTCAAGTTGTAATCCCCCTCCCCATAAAAGCATTTAAAATCATTTAAATAGGTTAATTCAGGGGTATGAACTCACCTGACATGGGCAATTCGGATGAACGGACGTTGTAGGATGCTAGGTGTCAAATGAGGACTCGAACACACACTCGGATCCAATTTAACATGTAATGATACATTTAAGTATCTAATTAGTCATTTAATAACTAATTATGTAAGTGAGGCATCCTAATGCATGAAAACACTTTACCAGAAGTGTTAGGAGTACCAAGGGTTGCATATAAAGAGTGTATGGCCTCATATTGGAGTTTAATCAGCAGATGGTGGCCCTTAGCGGTATTTATGGTTTCAATACCGCTTCCCCCAAGAGTTTACGGCCATAAACTAATGGAAGTGGTGTCATTGGGTGTTCAAAAGTCTAATACCACTCAAGGAATTAATCTAGACTCGAATCTAGGGCATAAGAAGTGATTTGGGGCTCCAAATGGACTCTTGGAGGAGTTCACGGTTGTAAACACATGAGTTTACGGCCATAAACTCATGTTTGCCCATTAATTTTATGGTTTGGTGCTCCTAGATTAAGCATGCAAGGTTCAACTCAATTATACAAGCCATAGGGGGTGTTAGAGGCACCATATGACCCCTTTATCGAGTTTACGGCCCAAGGACCATTTCCTTAGCGGTTTACGGCCGTAAAATCTATGAGGACTTGGTTTCTTTGATGTTTAAGGTCCCTACTTCAATTGTAACAACTCGAAATTTTCTATCGCCGAAAACCCATTCTACCCGTAAAAATTCGCCGTATATCAATTCTTTCCGATGTCGTTTTTGGGTTAAATTAATTAAACTTATATGTTTAATTGATGCTAATGAGTGTCCAAACCTGTTAGGAACTCACGAAATTAGCCCAAATTGTATAATTTAGAAATTATAGAAACGTTCCCGCCGAGTTACGGAAACTTAATCGGGTGCGACCAAAAGCCCCGTTTAATGACGGTATTGGGTAGAATTCCATCGTGTCCAACTTTTGGGACCTATTTAAACGTGTTCAAGCTTTCATTTGAAGCTTTTGCTTCATCTCTCTACTCTCTCTCTAACCTCTCTCCTAAATACAAGATTAAGGGTCCAAATCTCAAGTTTAAGGCTTCTAATCACCAAGGTACCTTCCTTAACTCATTGTGTATCATGTTTGGCCTTCAAATTCGAGATTTAATCATGAAATGGGACATTACATATGAGTTTACGGCCCAGGAAGGTGCCTAGGCCGTAAACACTAATTTAAAGGGGTTTTCAGCCCTTAAACCCTTCCTAGACTCAAACAAGGCTTAGATATGACTTCTAAATTATTAGTATTGGCCTTAGAACATCATGAACATAATTTTTGAGGAGTAAATAGGAGTTTACGGCCAAGGCTCATGCTTAGGCCGTAACCCCTCAAATATAGAGAGTAAACTCATTTTAACATGTCCAAATGCCTTCAAACTCAACCAATAGCCTTGTGGTAAATCCTAGAACCACCTAAAAATAGTTTGGGGGTCTTAAACATATCAAAATGTAACATATAAGAGTTTACGGCCATACCTCATACCCTTAGGCCGTAAACTCCTAAATATATGTCCAATGATGCCCTAAAATCACCCAAAGGCTTGGAAAAATTACTAGAATCACATATGATTGTCCTAAGTGCCCAAAATCAATTATTCAAGACCATGGGAGAGTTTACGGCCGTAAACTCCAAGTTTACAAATGTGAACTCCCTTAAACATAGTATAAGTCCCATGAATTTATTCCAAGGCATTTTAGAAGTCCATTCCAACAATTCCCAAGTCCAAACAAGCCATTAAGCACTCAAAATCACACCAACATGAGTTCACGGCCGTGAACTCATGTATGTATGTGTTTCATGATTGTAAACTCCTTAAAATGTTTACTCTTGGGGAGTAAACTCAAATCCCAAGTCCCTAGTACCATTACGCGTCCATAGATATCACCCGGGTCACTCCAAACACTTGTTTTGAGGTGTTTAATCTCATTGGAGTATAATGTTCCATATAATTAGTGATTGTAAATTTAATTAGATATATATGGACATTATTTCATTTTACATAGGGACATCGCGAGTAATCAAGCCCCGAACCAACAATTACTGTCTGAAACCGTCGCATTTCTGAGTCCGGTGAGTTCATACCCCTACCCTTTTTCCGTGTTTTCAATGGTTTTTCAATGTTTTCATGGGGGGAATACAAGCAAAAAGTACAAGTGTATTTTGTACTTAAACTGATTTCCAACTCAATGGTTTTACTTACTAAATGTCTTGATTTCCAAAGATTTGTGATAACTGACGTTTCGAATTGCAGGTTAAATATAGATTTCTTTTAAAAGTGTTATAACTATATTCTCTTTGTATAAGAAATCATACTAATCATATCTAAGTTCAATACGAATATAACCTGCTACGAATACGAATATGAATACGAATACGAATTCGAATACTAATAGGAATACGAATACGAATTTGAGTACTAATACGAATACGAATACTAATACAAATACGAATACAAATGTAACCTAGTATGAATACGAATACAAATGTAACCTAGTACGAATACGAATACGAATGTAATCTAATACGAATACGAATACGAATACGACTACGAATACGAATACGACTACGAATGCGAATGCGACTACGAATACGAATACGACTACGAATGCGAAATGACGCTTTTGGTTGACACTAAGACTCCGAATATACAGTTAGTGTACCCTTGAGTGTCACCAGAGTTTTGAATTAAATGCGAAAATACGCCTCTGGACCTCTACTGAGTTTCGAGTATATCCGCCTCAGAATGTCGACAGAGCTTCGAATATACAATTAATGTTCTCTTTTGGAACTTAACAGAACTTCAAAAATACTGTAATGTACGCTTCTGTGTGATTCCAAATATTCGAAAATACAACTAAGTTAGTAAATAATAATCATTCGAATGTAGGATAACTAAGGGTTTAGAACATGTAACTAATACTACTCACATGATAATTACTAGTACATCGAAATTAGACCTAAGAACCAATCACCACGCATAGGAAAATATGGGATTTTCCTGGGATAACATAACAAACAGTAACGAACCTAGATACAAACAGACAAGTCAACACATAGGAAAATATGGGATTTTCCTAGGTAGTACAACAACACATAAATGGATAAAGTAACAAACGAATAACTAAAACTATAAGGAAAATATGGGATTTTCCTGGAATGACATAACCAACCATTTTCGAAATTGTAACAAAGGATAACCAAACCGTTTTCAAAAGAAAATATGGGAATTTCTTAATCAACAAATTTTCCAGCAAGTAAAGGAACTTTTCAAAACTAAACCACTTATGAACTCACCAGCTTTATGCTGATTTTCAAACTGCTTGTATTCTCAGGTCAGCATTAGACAGGTACATCGCAACCTTTTGGAGAAGACGTAGCGTCTCGAAGACTCGTCTTTACTTTTGTTCATATTATATATGTAAAACACTTGTACAACTTTACTTTCAAACAGATGTAAACAATATTATGTAATGTAATGTTTTGTGATTACTGCTTTAGTATGTGCATTGGATTTGATACTCAACGTGGAGTCAACCCCGGAAATGTTTCCGCCTTTGGTTTTCGGGGTGTGACATCAATGGTGGTTGGTTCTAGATTGAGTTCTGGGCATAAGGAAGGAAGAAAGGGCAACTTTGCACCCTTAAAGGGAGTTTACGGCCCAAGAACATCCCTTGGCCATAAACTCTCATTCATCCTTGATTCTTGATGTTTTCTAAGCCCTGAATATGTTAACCCTAGTGTATAATGAGTTAGGATAAGAGTACTTACGATCTAGGAGCTTGAATGGTCGTTTTAGGCCAAGAACAATGGTGTGTGTTCTTGGTGAAACTTGAAGATCTATGAAAACATGAATTTCATGGATGAAAACATGTAAGATCACTAGCTTAAGTAGTATATCAACTAGTTGGGACAAGAAGCTTACGATTTTTGAAGATCGGGGACAAAGAACGGGATGATTTTTCAGAGGATTTCAGCCAAAGGAAGAGGATGGAATGAACAAATGGCCAACCTTTCACCATTTAAGGTGGACTTTACGGCCCACATGGAGTTTACGGCCGTAAACTCCCATGTGTTGGCCGTGAACTCCAGATCAAGGCGGTTCAGGCTCGTTTGACGAACTATTGCTTTGGCAGATAAACCCCAACACTTATTCCTTAAGTGTACTGGGCTCAGAATGCTCGAACAGACTCTAAATTGTGCTGAATGATAGCAGGAATAAGTATGTCATTTATTTGGGTTAAATGGCTGAGTTTTCAAGGCAAAGGAATATTTCGGGTGGTCACAGATAGTGTTAGGGATTCCTCACCTACATCTGAACCACTTCAGGGTGATTTCTGAACAGAACAAACTTCGCAGCCTCCGTCCAAAAGAAGACGAAGAGATCCTAGGTTCGGGCCTCTGGATTCTAGCTTGTCTCAAGGCTTGCCATTTACACCAACTATCACTCCTGCCATTGTAGCTACAGAACCGTTACGTGAAGGCCCTAACACATTCTTTGAAGCCGGTGGCTCCTCTGTTCCACCAGGATTCTCTCCCCCAAGGACAGATCTCGAATAGGCCTCTGTGCGGTTGGTCTTGCATCTTGCTCAAGAACAAGCTGATGCACCTTCTTCTAAGGGCAAAGGAATTCGTTTTGGAGAAGGTCAGTCTAGAGAAGATGAATCCATGGTTGATGAACTTCAGAGGAGAGTGAATGTGCTGGATCAAAAAAACATTGAGCCCAACATTCAAGTTGAAGATCTTTTGAGTGAGAATACAAATTTGAAAATTCAAGTTGCGGATCTCCAAGAAGATAGGGAAACAAAAACCAAGCAAATATCTGAGATCCAAGATCATTTCAATATTTTCGCCGGCAACTATTTTAGTCTGTAAAAGAAACTTGAGGAAGACTTTGGTGATAAGTATAAGACATCTGCAGATGAGCATAGAATCGATCTTCACTCTCAGGCTCATCCTATTGTCGTGCCAACTGCTTAGACTTCTCAAGTGCTGAATCATTTTGAAGAAGAGCCTGCTCATGCTCCACATGTTGCAGAGATTATTCGAGATCAACAAGCCAAAGCCGCCGAGAAGGGACAACTCTTGTTCAAGAGGATTTCCGACAAGAATGCAGCAGGAAATCAATCCATAATCATTGTTACGGATCTCGAAGCCATCAGGATTAGAGACACGTATGGTGATCGGTCAGGACTCGTATCTTGGGGTTTTCATGATCCCCTGAAGATGTGGATTGTTCGCAGAAAGAGCGGCAATACGGAGCACCATAAAGATTGTCATGATTTTAATTCTTGGACCAGGGTGGATCTTTGAGATTTGTCTCAATCTCCTTTCTCAGACCCGATGGATAATCAACAAGCAGCTAACTTCAAACACTTTCTGGAAGATCAAGTAAAAAAGGGTTTTCCATCTATGAAGACTGCTGAATCTGTGATAAAGTAGTATCCTGATGTCATTGATCCCAAAACTGGTAATCCGCTACAGGTGGTGATGTGGCCTGCTACAAATTAGGTCAAACAAATTCCCGTGCCTCAAGACTACCTGGATGGATCCTTAAGCTCAATGCTCTACTGGGTATTTTATGAAACCACAGCATCTGCTGTCATCAAACTAAAGGAGGGATGCATTCATTTGTATGATAGAAGGGATTTGCTCTAGTTTAGAAGATGGGACATTCATCATTTAAGCCATTATCAAATAAGGGTTGTTGAGGAGATATTTGAGTCAACCACGAAAGAATACACTACAATGGTTGATGCGATTATAAACAAGCGGATGTGGAATGGAGCTATGGGGCTAGACGATGTGATTATTGTGGACAAAGATTGACTTCAAGCTAGCACCAAACCAAGGGGTATATTGAAGGGTCCAATTAATGGTTTGGTCTAGGCTTTCGATGTAATAGGTTCTTTTGAGTCAATATGCAGGTTTTGGTAGATTTTGTGTAGTTTACGGCCAGCTATGAGTTTACGGCCGTAAGCCTATTTACGGTCGTAAACCCTAGGCCGACCCAAGTCCAATATATATAGAGGTGTGCTAGGTCTTTTGTTAGTTGTTGATGCCACAGTGTTCACGACTGCTATTCTACAAGTTGTACCAGACGTTATTCCTAATAGAAAGCATGTGCAAGCTTGTTTTCATTATTGTTTCTAGTTGTTCTTGATTGTGTTTGTTGTTTGATCACTGGTAAGATCCGTTTCAGGACCTTACAGTTTGGATAGTTCTCTCACTTTTTCCGTCGGTCTGTGGGTGGTAGGCTGTACTCATGTCCAGCCTCGTTCCGAGGGAACTTTGTAGCGACTGCCAGAACCTCGAAGTGAATCTACTATCTCTATTGGAGATAATAGGTATACGAACACCATGCAGCCGTATGATCTCCCATATGTATGTTCTTGTGAGTTTCTCCATCTTGTTAGTAGTCTCTTTGATTGGTATGAAATGAGCGGGTTTGGTTAATCTATCGACGATGACTCAAATGGTATCAAGTCCACCCGTTGTCTTGGGCAACTTGGTTACGAAGTCCATAGTAATCCGCTCCCATTTCCACTCCGGTATCTCCGGGTGTTGTAGTAATCCTAAGGGTTTCTGGTATTCGACCTTGACCTTAGCGCAAGTAAGGAATTTGCTTACGAAGGTACCAATCTCTGCGTTCATGTTAGGCCACCAATATAACTTTTTAAGATCTAGATACATCTTATCTGAACCCGGGTTGACGAAATATCGAGTGTTTTACGCCTCGGTCATGACCAAGTCTCTGAAGCCACCGTGTTTCGGTGTCTAGATCCGATACATGAGATAAAAAGCTTCGCCACCCTTGACTTCTAAGTTCTTATCCATTCGTCTCAGGGATTCACCCGCCACATTTTCAAGCTTCAAAGCGTCGAGCTAAGCTTCCGTAATTTGTGTGGACAAGTGTGAATGGATAGTCATAGTCAATGATTTGACTCTATGACCAGAGTATTCTTTCCGACTTAGGGTGTCAGCTACTACGTTGGCATTGTCGGGATGATAACGAATTTCACATTCGTAGTCACTAAGTAGCTCGAATCACCGTCGTTGTCTCATGTTGAGCTCCTTCTGATCAAAGATGTGCTGAAGGATCTTGTGGTCTATAAAGATAGTGCTCTTCGTACCGTACAGATAGTGTCTCTAGATCTTTAGAGCAAACACAACATCTCCCAACTCAAGATCATGCGTGGTGTAGTTAACTTCGTGTGTCTTAAGTTGTCTTGAGGCATAGGCGATGACCTTACCTCCTTGCATCAGAACACATCCAAGCCCTTGGTTGGATGCATCGCAATAGATTACGAAGCCTTATATTCCTTCTGGGAGGGATAGTATCGGTGCGGTGCATAAGGCTCGTTTCAGCGTTTGGAACGCCTTCTCTTGTTTCTCTTCCCAGTCAAAGGTCGCGCTTTTCTGGGTCAGTGTAGTGAGCAGTTTAGTGATACTAGAGAAGTTATGTATGGACCTGCGATAGTAGCCAGCGAGACCTAGAATTTTACAAATTTCTGTAGGTGTCTTCGGTGCTGACTAGTTCTCAATGGCCTTGATTTTTGAAGGGTCCACGTGAATTCCCTTTTCGCTAACAACATCGCCTAAGAATTCGACTTTTCGAATCCAAAACTCGCACTTAGAGAACTTCACATAGAGCTTCTCCGATCATAATGTTTCTAAGACTGTTCGTAGGTGTTGACTATGCTCCTCCTTACATCGAGAGTAGATAAGTATGTCATCGATGAGGACAATGACAAATTGATCCAAGTAAGGACGACACACCCTATTCATTAGATCCATGAATACAACTAGTGCGTTGGTTAATCCGTACGACATCACTACAAACTCGTAGTGTCCATAACGAGTTCGGAAGACTGTCTTGAGGACATCCTCCTCTAACACTCATAACTGGTGATACCCGGATCTTAGATCTAACTTCGAGAAGTAGTTTGCTCCCTGAAGTTGATCAAATAAGTCGTCAATGCAGGGTAGAGGATAGCGATTCTTGATGGTAAGTTTGTTGAACTCTTTTTTAGTCGATGCATATACGAAACGATCTGTCATTCTTCTTCACGAAAAAGACCGATGCTACTCATGGTAAGAAGCTTGGCCTAATGAATCCCTTCTTGAGAACTTCGATAAGCTGACTAGAAAGTTCTTGCATCTCTACTGGCGCCAGACAATAAGGAGATTTGGCTACTGGAGTAGCTCCTACCACTAAGTCGATTCTGAACTCGACTTGGCGTTGCTATGGTAATCCTGGTAGTTCTTCTGGAAAGATTTCGGGAAAGTCGCGTACTTCTGGAATGTTCTGAATGTCTTTCACTTCTTGACTTGTATCGACGATGTGTGCAAGGAATGCATAATATTCCTTTCTTAAGCACTTTTGAGCTTGAATACATGAAATGATGTGAAGGTTCGTACTAGATTTGTCGCCGTAGATAACTATAGCTTCATTGTTAGGGAGGTTAAGACAAATGCTTTCTCAAGGCACATGATGTCAGCGCGAAGATAACTTAACCAATCCATACCGATTATGATGTCAAAAATTTTAATTGAGACCGACATGAGGTCTATTTGGAAAGAATGAACATCTAGAGTTACAGTACAACCTATGTATATGCAATTAGTACTTCTGTTTTCTCGTTTGCCTATTCAACAGTGAATGATTCCTCTAGTGCACGTGGTTTGTGTTTAAGTAAGGGAGCGAATTTTAGGTTCACTAAAGTCCTCTCCACTCCATTATCGAATAGTATGCAAGCATAATAATTATCGAGGAGAAACATACCAGTAACTACCGTAGGATCAGTTACAGCTTCCTTGTCACACCCCCAAACAAGAACGGCGGAATCGTTCGAGGGTGGATGACTTCATGTAGTATTGCAACAATTGAATAAACAGTAAAGAAAGTAACACAACCATCATATATATAATTTGAAAGTTTTACATCGTTGAAACGTACTTGTTTCAAAAGAAATTATAATATGATGTTGTGACAGCTCCAAATCTATTGTCGTTACAAATACCATCTTCACTAACGGAATGCGTCGCTATATGTTATTTCTGTAATATCTGGAGTCGTCAATAAACAAATATCTGGTTATTTATATGTCTTGATATTATCATAAGTAATTATAACTTGTATGTGTTAACCCCGTTTAACTAAATAGAGTTATATTACTTTTCAACCACTTCACCCGGGTAAAAAGTTTTGACCCCGTTAAACTTTAGCATCGGGTAGCCGTGTACCAGGTGCAATACCCGAGACATATATAAGCAAATGAATACCACTTTTAAGCCTTTACCACTCACTCACTCTCTCTCACTACTTTCTCTCTCTAGACCCGAACCCGACTCCAAAACCGCAAATTCCGGCTTCCAAACGTAAGGATTTATTCCCTATCTT
This sequence comes from Lactuca saligna, assembly GCF_052625555.1. Lineage (NCBI taxonomy): Eukaryota > Viridiplantae > Streptophyta > Magnoliopsida > Asterales > Asteraceae > Lactuca > Lactuca saligna. The sequence continues at coordinate 74,833,453 of NC_136417.1, forward strand.
ATTCTAAACATACTTCATTGTATTTACAGGCCAAAAATCATAGAATTTAGGGAACAAAAGGGAGTTTACGGCCTAGGAAGCCCCTTAGGCCGTAAGCACCTAAAACCTTGCCAAAAGCCCCATTTTTCCTTCCTTTAAACTTGTGTACTAATTAAGGGATTTACCTAGGTGATTTTGGACATGAAAACATAAGAGTTTGAAGCCTAAAAAGGAGTTTACGGCCCAAGCTTATGCTTAGGCAATAAACACCCAAAAATCTTTGGTAAAAGTCCCAAAAACTCATCTAGGGCATGTAGTAAATTAGCTATGACCCTTGGAAATGTTTAAGGCCATTAAACAACACAATTTAGGGACAAAAAGAGGAGTTTACGGCCAAGACTAGTCTTGGGCCGTAAACACCCAAACATTTTACCAAAAAGTCCCAAAAAGCCCACCTAAGGCCTTCATAAATTTATCTAAGGTGTAGGAGAGTGTTTCGGACCATTTAACATGTCATTTTGAAGAACAAAATGGATTTTACGGCCCAAGCACAAGCCTAGACCGTAAACTCCCCAAAATGTCACAAAGTGAGGGTTTTAACCCTCCAAAGTAGTCCAAGACACTTGCTAGAAAATTTGAGAAGTGAATTAAGGCCTTAACTTGCAATTTTGGAGGACCACATGAGTTTACGACCAAGCCTAGGGGGCTTACAGCCGTAAACTCCGAAGGAGTGGCCTTTAGGCCGTAAACTCCAAGGGAGTGAACTAATAGGCTTCCCCGCAAACCCCTCTTGGCCTTGTACCACTCCCGGGAAACCCTTCTAGGCCCTAAAACCCCGAATTGATGCTAGAATGCCTAAATACTTTAATGAAAAGCATAAAATGATAAATTTCTTGTAAAATACATATTTCATATGACATTAGGGTTCTAAAAGGTGCACAAGTCATTATTTGGTACAAAACGCTCAACCGACACTTTTAGCCGATTTACCTGATTACGCGATTTCAGGTGAGTTCATACCCCTTTAATGAACCTTTCAAATGTTTTATACGTTTTAAAGGGGGGATACAAGTTGATTATACAGGTTTATGGAAAGTTATACAAGACAATTATTCGTGTTACAAAAATTATTCACATGTGATTCACTACCCGTAGTTCAAATCACATGTGATTTATCACTATGCCTTATAAATAGATTATTCGTTTTCAAAACTATTTTGGATAAACAAACAAATTTTTAAATGTTTCTTTTGGACAATACATTTATTAAACAAATATTCTTATAAAATGTAACCACACTGATATATTTATATAAGTAAGACTTGAAGGACTTATGACCGATAGCTCGCCTTATTTCCTGTTCTTGTTTGATTGTGGGCTTCGGGTATTGGTTATCCGTCCGACTGTCGTTGATTTCTTAGTTATATATCTTGTATATTAGTATGGATTACGAGCATTTCTTATTTCATTAGATGTCTACATCACTAATCTGACAAGAACCATACACACTAAGTTAACTATAATAGGTATAGTTAAGTCCTCTATTACTCGCTTTAGCTACTACTCTACACACTATAATACTCTCTATTATGAAACTATACACTAATAAGAGAATACAATACGAGTTATACAAAAGACTACTACACTATAATACAAGAGAAAGCACTAATCATGAGATAACACGTTAACCCACTACGAGATACTCTATTCGCTACGCACTACACCCAGAGTTTTCCGATAGGAAGACGACGCTATATGTATAGATCTATACGGGGCAGACGCTATTACATCCCGACTGTTAACTTCAGTCCGAGCCACACAGGTCCAGGGATGCCACTACTTCACTACACTGTGCATGACCGGGAAGGTCATGGGGTCCGCTATTACTCACACTATTGGTAACATACAAGAAATACACTATAACCGCACTAAAATACTAAACTAAAGGTAAAGTTAATATCCCGAAGTAAACAAGTATCTAATACTAAAGGAAGCTGCACCACTATTATTGAATTCAAGCATAACTTACCATATTGCATCACTTATTTGTGAGTCACTATTATACTTTCACGATAAATGGTTTTCAAAGATTAAAATGACATGTTTCTTAAAGGTTTTCACTTACAACGTATTTCTGGAAAATATAGGATTTTCTAGGTTTTACTTCTACTTATGACTATAAATTTCAGCTTTTCATACTATCGGTTCTAATGCTTTTTATACAAAAACTCACACTAAACTCTTATGATCTCACCAACTTTATGCTGACATTCGTTTTCAAAATAACTTGTATCCTCAGGTCAAAGATACACAGGTACAGGCGCAGCATTTTGGAGAAGGTGGAGCATACAAGATCTATCTCTTATTTTTTATTTACTTTTGGTGCTTGTTGAACAATACAAAACACGCTTGTAATTAAATTTACTATGTAAATGCAATGGTTGTATGTTTCTTAGTTATTATTATACAATTATGATGATACTGTACATGACGTCCTCCACCCCGAAACGTATTCCGCCGTTATCGGTTTTGGGGTGTGACAGATTGGTATCAGAGCATTGTTTATAGTGAATCAAGTATATCAACCTATAAAAGATATACGAACTATAAACACTTCGGGACTAAAACACTCTGACCAAGAATATATACTGTTAAGTATCTAAAAGATCTAACCAAGTATATATAGATATGCACCTCACTATAAAAGACAAAAGTCAGTATCACCCTAGAACAGAACAAAAGTATTAAGATTGTTGGATAGCACAATTGGGCTTAGAGACATATAGTCACATTTGGGGGAGTGTAGCCTGATCAACTACGTTTTCCTGGGAGTGACTAGCATGTGTCTAAGTTTGGTTGTGGTGTTGCAACAAGTCTTAAACTTACCAACACTACCACAATAACGTTACGTAAGGATACTATAGGAGTATTCTGTATCTCTAGAACATACGTATGTGATAACAATAAGGGTCGTTACTAGTAGGACAATAGTTGCTAAGTGGATACACCACGGTTACATGTGATTAGGGCGCTATAGACTCAGAATCTGAAGCCTTTGCTTCATTCCATGTTCTTGTTTGATTGGGGGTCTGAAGTTAGGGTTGCTTATTCGAAGGACTATCTTGCTTTGGTTACATGTAATCGGTATGGACTATGCAAGTATTGGGTCGACTAATAACGATTCATCCTATAAGTATCTTAGAATAGTACGTCTATTAACCTTTCCTTTCCTCTTTCTCGCGTAGATAGCATGGCTGGTTTCCACCATCCCGGTGATCCGTACTTTCCGAACCAGGGCAATGGGGGATGGCTCGAAGAGGAGTCAGACGATGATCACCCGATCCCTTTTGATGATCATCATGCTGAAGGCTTCTCGGATAGCTTGAGCTCCGAACCAGAAGTTAACAACCAACCTCCTTAAGCCCCAAACCCTAACCCCCACCCGGCATTTCAGGGTCCCACTCCTATGTGGACCATATTCTTGCATCGATGGAGCGAGGAGCAGGGTCAGCCCACGTCATACAATGGAGACCGAAGCTTCTACAACATAAGCGAAGGAGGATCAGCAGATCGGGTTCTGCCCATCATGATCCGAAGGATTGCCAAGAATGTCGAGCAGGGTCAAGCTGCTATAGGTCGAGTTGTAGAAGTGGATGCCAACTCGAATCTCAACACGGTTCACATCCGTCAACTCGAAGAAGCCATGGATAGGACAAGGAGGACCAACGAGGCTCTGTAGCATCAGCTGGCTGCATCCCGAGCCGAAGTTAGGGAACTCCGAGCACGTCAAAGGATTCATGATCGACACCTTCAAGAAGTTATGCGTCAACTAGCGGATCTGAGGATTCGCCCAACAAGTAACCGTCGCCAGTAGAAGATGTCTAGTTACCTCACTCTTTTGTTTAAAGGACTAGCCTTTTTCTCTCTAGGTTCCATAGGTCTCTTGTCTGTAAGCATCCCTAGCTTAAAAGTACTATAGTTAAACCTCTAAACTGCCAACATTTTCCCTATGGTTTGATGTAAGACCTACTGTTAGGTCAATTTTCATGAACTTGTATTACATCATTAATACCAGTATATTGGAAGTTAACTACTCTATTGCTATGACTCTCATTTTGATCTTGAATTATGTGATTCAATCCATGAGACGCATTATTCATATTCGCGACAGACTCTTACTATTGCTATCATTTCTATGATCTTCCAGTGAAGGATGCCTCCACGAAAGCGTCCAAGCAGAGGAAGACTAGCAACTCAAACCCCTCCTCCACCACCTCCTCCTCCGCAGTTCGACCCGGTGTTGTTCCAAACAGCGGTGACAGCAGCTGTGACAGCAGCCATGGCCCAAATGAACTCTGGGGACGCGAGCGGTGGTAACTCTAGGTTCGGTGAAGTCCATCAAAGGGTGCAGGGATGCGCTTATAAGGATTTCATGAACTGTAAACCTACCTTCTTCGACGGTACTGGAGGAATTCTGGCATTGTCCCAATGGTTCGTAAGAACCAAAGCTGTATTTGAAATGTGCTCTTGCCCCGAGGAGAGCAAAATCAAGTTCGCTACTGCTACCCTCACTAACAGGGCCTTGACATGGTGGAACAGCCATGTCAGTTCACTCTCCTTGGTTACAGCCAATGCCATGGGCTGGGACACTCTAAAAGACCTCATGAGAGGGGAGTACTGCCCTAGGGGCGAAGTTCAGAAACTTGAGGAAGAACTCTGGAACCTCAAGATGAAAGGGACTAACATAACAGCTTACACGGCCAGGTTTTGCAACTTGGTGGCTATGTGTCCCAACATGATCCCGTTCGAAAGAAATAAGATTGAACGGTACATCTGGGGTTTAATGCCCCCGTATCGGGGAAATGTTCTAGCCTCACGCCCTACCACTTTTGACAGTGCCAAGGAATTGGCCCAGAGTCTGATCAACCACGAAATCTCCTCCACTCCAGCAACAACAACCACAACAACCACCGCACCACCCGATTCATCTGATAGGAAGAGGAAGCGATGGGATAAGAAGAAGGGCAAGAAAACTCAAACCTCCTCTAAGGACCAGCAAATCGTTGCGGTCCATGCTGCCACCATCCCAGCCACTCCAGCCGCACAAACCCCACCAAAAGCTTATAGCGGGAATCTACCCAAGTGTCCCAAGTGCCCTTTCCACCACAACAGCCCCTGCCGTGAATTGTAGTGTTCCAACTGCGGCCGAAAGGGCCATACTGTCCGATTCTGCAATGCCCCTCCCAAACCTATTTCTCAAGTTCCGGGTTCGGGAGTGACCCCGGCGTGTTATGGCTGCGGCGAAGCTGGCCATTTCAAGAAGAACTGTCTGAAGGCTACAAATGCTGGGGGAACTGGAAGGTTACTCGCTATCGGTCACAATGAAGCGGTAGCTGATCCCACAGTGGCCACGGGTACGTTTCTTCTCAACAACTCTTATGCCTGTGTCTTATTCGATAGTGGTGCAGAAAGAAGCTTCATAACTCAAAACTTTAAACACTTACTCAAACAAACCCGCCAACCACTAAAAGAAACATTCGTCGTAGAAATGGCTAATGGGAAAACAGAAATCTCTAACGAAATCTATATAGGTTGTACTCTCACGTTAGATGATCACCCATTTTCAATCGATCTTATACCAGTCTCAATCAAAAATTTCGATGTCATTATTGGTATGAATTGGTTGAGTCTTCATCGCGCTGATATCCTATGCTCCGACAAAGCCATTCGCCTGAACCTTCCGAATCACGAAACCCTATTAATATATGGAGATAAGCCGAGTACGAGCCTTCGTATCATCTCCAGTATCCAGGCTCAGAAATACTTGCACAAGGAATATCGCGCCTTTCTTGCTCACGTTGTCGACACCAACCAGAAATCGGAAGATCCAAAAGACATTCCCGTAGTATGCGATTTCCCTGATGTCTTCCCGGAGGATCTCCCAGACCTACCCCCCAAACGTCAGGTTGAATTCAGAATCGACCTAGTCCCAGGAACTACCACCGTAGCTAAGTCGGCCTACCGTCTAGCGGCCGACGAAATGCAAGAACTATCCGGTCAACTCAACGAACTGCTCAGCAAGGGTTTTATAAGACCGAGCTTCTCACCTTGGGGAGCTCCGGTCTTGTGCGTGAAGAAGAAGGATGGATCGTTTCGGATGTGCATCGATTATAGGGAACTCAATAAATTCACGGTCAAAAATCGCTACCCTCTCCCTCGTATCGACGATCTATTCGACCAACTACAAGGAGCAAGTTACTTCTCCAAGATTGATCTTAGATCCGAGTATCATCAGTTACGGGTGCTTGAGGAAGATGTTCCGAAGACAGCCTTCCGAACCCGCTACGGGCATTTTGAGTTTGTAGTGATGCCCTTTGGACTGACTAACGCCCCCGCAATATTCATGGACTTGATGAATAGGGTGTGTCGTCCATATCTAGATCAGATCGTCATCGTCTTTATTGATGATATACTCGTCTACTCTTGGAGCGAGGAAGAACACAGGGATCATTTACGACGAGTCCTGGAAACACTGCGATCCGAGAAGTTATATGCGAAGTTCTCTAAGTGCGAGTTTTGGATCCGAAGAGTTGAATTCTTAGGACACGTGGTCAGTAAAGACGGAATCCACGTGGATCCCTCCAAAATTAAAGCTATTAAGAACTGGTCAGCACCGAAGACGCCTACAAAAATTCGTCAATTTCTGGGCCTCGTTGGCTACTACCGCAAATTTATCCAAAATTTCTCTCGGATTGCGAAGCCTCTCACTATGCTAACACAGAAGGGTGTATCATTCGACTGGGAAGAGAAACAGGAGAAGGGATTTCAGACCCTGAAGCGAGCCTTATGCACCGCACCAGTATTATCCCTTCCCAAAGGGACAGAAGATTTTGTTGTTTACTGTGATGCATCCAATCAGGGGCTCGGTTGTGTCTTGATGCAACGAGGTAAGGTTATCGCCTATGCCTCGAGGCAGCTAAAGACCCATGAAGTAAACTACACTACTCACGACATCGAGTTAGGAGCGGTCGTCTTCGCAATAAAAATCTGGAGACACTACTTGAATGGGACGAAGAGCATGGTGTACACTGATCATAAAAGCCTCCAACACATACTGAACTAAAAAGAACGCAACATGAGGCAGCATCGATGGGTCGAGCTACTTAACGATTACGACTGTGAAATTAGATATCACCCGGGGAAGGCCAACGTAGTAGCAGACGCCCTGAGTAGAAAGGAGTATTCTGTTCGAGGGACCAAGTCGTTGACGATGACTATCCATTCGCATCTATCCACTCAGGTCAAAGAGGCTCAGCTGGAAGCCTTAAAGCCTGAGAACGTGACGGGAGAATCCCTGCGCGGAACGAAGAAAAATCTGGAGGTTAAGGGTGACGGAGCCTACTACTTCATGGACCGAATCTGGACTCCACGCCATGGAGGTTTCAGAGACTTGGTCATGATGGAAGCACACAACACTCGCTACTCCGTCCACCTAGGTTCAGATAAGATGTATCTGGATCTCAAAAAGCTATACTGGTGGCCGAACATGAAAGCGGAGATCGCTACCTTTGTGAGTAAGTGCCTTACTTGCACGAAGGTCAAGGTCGAATATCAAAAGCCATCTGGACTCCTCCAACAACCCGAGATACCGGAATGGAAGTGGGAGCGGATCACAATGGACTTTATAACCAAACTGCCCAAGACTGCGGGTGGATTAGATACCATTTGGGTGATCGTTGACAGGTTGACCAAGTCCGCACACTTCCTACCCATCAAGGAGACGGACAAAATGGAGAAGCTCACTAGAACATATATAAAAGAAATAGTACGACTGCATGGCGTCCCTATATCTATTATTTTAGACAGAGATAGTAGACTCACCTCTAGGTTTTGGCAATCATTGCAAAAGGCACTAGGGACGAGGCTGGACATGAATACAACCTACCATCCGCAGACCGACGGACAAAGTGAGAGGAGGATCCGAACCTTAGAAGATATGCTGCGAGCTTGTGTGATCGACTTCGGGAAATCGTGGTATACACACTTGCCTCTTGTGGAGTTTTCCTACAACAATAGTTATCATGCGAGCATCAAGGCAGCTCCATTCGAAGCCCTCTACGGCCGGAAGTGCAGATCCCCTCTGTGCTGGGCTGATGTGGGTAACACTCAGTTAGCTACTGGAGTAGCTTCTACCACTAAGTCGATTCTGAACTCGACTTGGCGTTGCTACGGTAATCCTGGTAGTTCTTATGGAAAGATGTCGGGAAAGTCGCGTACTTCTGGAATGTTCTGAATGTCTTTCACTTCTTGACTTGTATCGACGATGTGTGCAAGGAATGCATGATATTCCTTTCTTAAGCACTTTTGAGCTTGAATACATGTAATGATGTGAAGGTTCGTACTAGATTTGTCGCCGTAGATAACTATAGTTTCATTGTTAGGGAGGTTAAGACAAAATGCTTTCTCAAGGCACATGATGTCAGCGCGAAGATGACTTAACCAATCCATACCGATTATGATGTCGAAAATTTTAATTGAGACCGACATGAGGTCTATTTGGAAAGAATGAACATCTAGAGTTAGAGTACAACCTATGTATATGCAATTAGTACTTCTGTTTTCTCGTTTGCCTATTCAACAGTGAATGATTCCTCTAGTGCATGTGGTTTGTGTTTAAGTAAGGGAGTGAATTTTTGGTTCACTAAAGTCCTCTCCACTCCATTATCAAATAGCATGCAAGCATAAGAATTATCGAGGAGAAACGTACCAGTAACTACCGTAGGATCATCTACGGCTTCCTTGTCACACCCCCAAACAAGAACGGCGGAATCGTTCGAGGGTGGATGACTTCATGTAGTATCGCAACAATTGAATAAATAGTAAAGAAAGTAATACAACCATCATATATATAATTTGAAAGTTTTACATTGTTGAAACGTACCTGTTTCAAAAGAAATTATAATATGATGTTGTGACAGCTCCAAATCTATTGTCGTTACAAATCCCATCTTCACTAACGGAATGCGTCGCTATATGTTATTTCTGTAATATCTGGAGTCGTCAATAAACAAATATCTGGTTATTTATATGTCTTGATATTATCATAAGTAATTATAACTTATATGTGTTAACCCCGTTTAACTAAATAGAGTTATATTACTTTTCAACCACTTCACCCGGGTAAAAAGTTTTGACCCCGTTAAACTTTAGCATCGGGTAGCCGTGTACCGGGTGCAATACCCGAGACATATATAAGCAAATGAATACCACTTTTAAGCCTTTACCACTCACTCACTCTCTCTCACTACTTTCTCTCTCTAGACCCGAACCCGACTCTAAAACTGCAAATTCCGGCTTCCAAACGTAAGGATGTATTCCCTATCTTATTCTAAACATACTTCATTGTATTTAGAGGCCAAAAATCATAGAATTTAGGGAACAAAAGGGAGTTTACGGCCTAGGAAGCCCCTTAGGCCGTAAACACCTAAAACCTTGCCAAAAGCCCCATTTTTCCTTCATTTAAACTTATGTACTAATTAAGGGATTTACCTAGGTGAGTTTAGACATGAAAACATAAGAGTTTGAAGCCTAAAAAGGAGTTTACGGCCCAAGCTTATGCTTAGGCCGTAAACACCGAAAAATCTTTGGTAAAAGTCCCAAAAACTCATCTAGGGAATGTAGTAAATTAGCTATGACCCTTGGAAATGTTTAAGGCCATTAAACAACACAATTTAGGGACAAAAAGAGGAGTTTACGGGCTAGACTAGTCTTGGGTCGTAAACACCCAAAAATTTTACCAAAAAGTCCCTAAAACCCCACCTAAGGCCTTCATAAATTTATCTAAGGTGTAGGAGAGTGTTCTGGACCATTTAACATGTGATTCACTACCCGTAGTTCAAATCACATGTGATTTATCACTATGCCTTATAAATAGATTATTCGTTTTCAAAACTATTTTGGATAAACAAACAAGTTTTTAAATGTTTCTTTTGGACAATACTTTTATTAAACAAATATTCTTATAAAATGTAACCACACTGATATATTTATATAAGTAAGACTTGAAGGACTTATGACCGATAGCTCGCCTTATTTCCTGTTCTTGTTTGATTGTGGGCTTAGGGTAGTGGTTATCTGTCCGACTGTCGTTGAATTCTTAGTTATATATCTTGTATATTAGTATGGATTACGAGCATTTCTTATTTCATTAGATGTCTAAATCACTAATCTGACAAGAACCATACACACTAAGTTAACTATAATAGGTATAGTTAAGGCCTCTATTACTCGCTTTAGCTACTACTCTACACACTATAATACTCTCTATTATGAAACTATACACTAATAAGAGAATACAATACGAGTTATACAAAAGACTACTACACTATAATACAAGAGAAAGCACTAATCATGAGATAACACGTTAACCCACTACGAGATACTCTATTCGCTACGCACTACACCCAGAGTTTTCCGATAGGAAGACGACGCTATATGTATAGATCTATACGGGGCAGACGCTATTACATCCCGACTGTTAACTTCAGTCTGAGCCACACAGGTCCAGGGATGCCACTACTTCACTACACTGTGCATGACCGGGAAGGTCATGGGGTCCGCTATTACTCACACTATTGGTAACATACAAGAAATACACTATAACCGCACTAAAATACTAAACTAAAGGTAAAGTTAATATCCCGAAGTAAACAAGTATCTAATACTAAAGGAAGCTGCACCACTATTATTGAATTCAAGCATAACTTACCATATTGCATTACTTATTTGTGAGTCACTATTATACTTTCACGATAAATGGTTTTCAAAGATGAAAATGACATGTTTCTTAAAGGTTTTCACTTACAACGTATTTCTGGAAAATATAGGATTTTCTAGGTTTTACTTCTACTTATGACTGTAAATTTCAGCTTTTCATACTATCGGTTCTAATGCTTTTTATACAAAAACTCACACTAAACTCTTATGAACTCACCAACTTTATGCTGACATTCGTTTTCAAAATAACTTGTATCCTCAGGTCAAAGATAGACAGGTACAGGCACAACATTTTGGAGAAGGTGGAGCATACAAGATCCATCTCTTATTTTTGATTTATTTTTGGTGCTTGTTGAACAATACAAAACACGCTTGTAATTAAATTTACTATGTAAATGCAATGGTTGTATGTTTCTTGTTTACTATTATACAATTATGATGATACTTTACATGACATCCTCCACCCCGAAACGTATTCCGCCGTTATCGGTTTTGGGGTGTGACAGATGTCAAAATGAAACTAAACTGATGCCACAACGTCCCTTCTTCAAAAGCTGTTTGTTTACCTATCTTACTGAATTCATAAGAAATACAAGTAGTTTTGAACGAGTAGGTCAGCTTTTAAGCTGGTGAGTTCATAAGTATTTAGTAACAATGTTTTAATGAATTAAAATGAAATGTTTTGTACATGTTTGAATGTTCCTAGAAAATCCCATATTTTCTACTATAGTAGATGGTAGTTTAATTGTTTCAAAACTTGTAATGCAATAGTGCTTTTCATGCCTAATATAGTAGGTTTATGTATAAATCGCTAAGGCATTTGAAAAACCCCGTAAATCAATGTGTTTTTAATACTCCATGTGAGTCTTATAACCATGCTATTTGACCGGGGTGCCTATTGATGGGTTTTAGCCATAAGAACATCCTATGTGCTCATTCAACCCTAATGCTTGGATCTAGGTTTCTCTATTGTACATGCAATTTATCCAAGACTATAAACCCTAGTTCTAGCATACAAGTAATCATATTAACATAAGAAATAGGTTTAGATCTTACCTTCATTGTTATGTAGCAATAACAATCACAAATCCTCCTTGTAATGACTTTAGAAAGCTTAGAGTCACAAATGTCACTCCTCTAATGGTTCACAAACACCAAGAGCAAGAGGATGAACAGGAGAAGAGAAGGAGGCTGCCCAAAACGTGTGGAAACCCTATAGAACAAGTTCACCACGTTTTTTAGGCTTAAGGGTTCTTTAAATAGAGAGGCTATTAGGGTTATCTAACAACGAAACCCTAATTTGGATACTTAGGCCCTAAGCAACCCATGGACCCTTCTTTAATAAGCCTTGGACGATTTCTAATGGGTTTCCCCATAGAATTCGTCCAACCTTGTATTATAAGGTAATCCATAGCCCAATTGCAATTATCTTATAATTACGATTCTAGTCCCTTAAGTTTAATTAATCTCTTTTAGCCACAAACTTAATTCTTATTAATTCTTGAGTAATGTTAATTAAACAATATGATTTCTCCTTTAATATGTTATTCTCATAATATATTAATAAATCATATTTAATCCTTTCTCTCCATAATTCATCCTATCAAGTTGCTTTGGTGAAGACAACCCAAAAGGACCATGCACCATCGGGTCAAGTACATACCAAAATAGTTATGGACTTAGACACTAATCCAACAGTCTCCCACTTGGATAAGTCTAATAACTATTATGCGTATGACTTCAGATCCTGATCTGCAATCGTAGCTTTCTAAAGCCGCCGTCAACTCTGATCTTATTAGATATGTGTGTCCTTTAGATAAGGGATCATATATTCCTCCATTCTAGATATTATCGTATAGACTGAGACATGGATCTAAATCATTCTCTCTGTCTATGTGCTGTTTCCCGAATTCAGACTTTTGACGACTGAAAACAGACTACAATTTAACACATCAATTTAGTCCCGGCTTGGCAAAGCGCTTAGGTGCCATCACTAAATCATCGAGGGGCCCACATATATCACTTTTATCCTACTTTTGATAAAAGGAAGGGATAAACTTTGACTCAATGCTCGCTTGCACTTACTCACCGAATTACACACAACAATATGTTTTATAACACCAAGTTACTGGTGCATTTACATATCATCAATGTGCAACCGACTCGCAATATACAACTCACACATCTCGGTTTCAAGAATATAAGATGTTATCGTCTCACCAATCACTCGTGATAAAATCCATGAAGTGATCCAAGTGAGCGTGGGTTTAATCCAATGCTCAAATCATATTCATAAGAAGTCATGAACGTTGCAGCAAATAATTGCTTATGTCTAATACACTTTAGACAATCCACACACCAATTCACGACAGTCTTCATTCATACCTACTTCCAACATATGAACCACTGTGGCCCGTTCAAATAATTTGACTGTTCTTAACCAATTAAATTATTCAGGAAGTCAAAACATGTAAGGTGAGACATAAGGATAATACTAATCCCATATGGTCTCAAACCTTTGAGTATATTTATCACCATATCGATTACTCATTATTTGTTGTTTCGGGTATTCAACTTCTTACTTAAATTATTACCACACTTGTCTAATGCTCTTAGCATACACACAATGTTTACCTATGGTTCTTACTTTGTGAAATAGATCAAATGAACACATTACCTATCATACTCATTTCACAACTCCCAATCCTTTGTACAAGTGAAAGAATATCAAATTCTTGCCACTTATACAATATGCTAGATTCTAACATTTTATGCAATGATCCTTTCATAATATCACTGCACTAAAGTCACAAGGACTATTGCCAATGAAATTACAAAGTCCTCTATCGGAGATTGTTACAAGACAATTCCATAGATGTGATGTCTCTTACTCAAAGTACATTCCTTTGAACATCCTTTTGCATAAAAGTTTCTAATCTTAGACATAGATTCTCAATATCTAACTTCCAATATGGAAAGCTTTCCATACTTACCATATCACAACTCATTCTTAATAGAGTCTTATCTATTCATAATAATGTCGATATGCTCCATCCAATATCATACTTCCTACTACTCACAAGCGACCAATCCTCAGCGAGCTTTGGATCGTCCTTTGATAGTTGTTTAATTATCTTAGTCAAAACCGATTCTAGTCCTTTTTCCCTTTAAATGCGTTAGACATTTGGAAAATTTAAGAATGGTCAAATATTATAGCATTTGCAATCGATCCTATACCCAAAGCGTATTGGACATGATGCATTTGCAATCAATCTTCTGCGATAATATTTTACGTGCTACGTTCTCATAATTCGAAATATGAAGAGGGATGCCGTAATCACAATCGAAATTTAAGAACACACTATGTATCCTTGACTAAATTTATTAACATTCCACAACCTAAGCCTTTAGATTTGAAATGAAGCATTATATTCTCTCCCTTAAATATAGAAAAACAACTTTACATCCTTACAACTTTGCAAAGTATGACTCTTGTTTTCTATAATTAATATTGCTAACTTACAATACTTTCCTTAATAATCATGCAATCATAAAAATTTATGTTCCCACTATCATGATGATTATTATAAACATAACACTTATGCTCCCACTAGCTTTGACATGTATTCAGAAACCAGCTTAACTTCCAGAAAACAATACTTATTGAATTTCTTAAGTTCATGTTTCTAATACCTAATGCTTTGATAATCCTTTATCAAGGCTTCTTGAACTTATAAACTTTTCTTTTAGATAGCTCATATGTGTGTCTAAATAATTAAGACTCATTTCCAAATCTCACAATTCGAATCATTGAAAGGGATACTGTAACCATAATCGAATTCGAGAATACAATTTCACAATCACTTTCTTCTTAAAATCTTTCTTAGTGAAATCATTTCCTCACAGTCATTTTCATGAAGGAGGGAATCTTATGAAACTTAGATTTTAATGGTTTATGTGTTCCTATCCATGTGAATTTGTCAAAAACAAAGTTTACGACAAATTCAAACTCATATGAACCGAACTTTCTCAATCTTGATTTCTTGCCTTATGGTAACACGGCTGCCCACCATGTCTTCCAAGTAGTTAAGCAGCTCACCCTTTCCCATCAATGCACTTTTCATTGATTAAGGTCCTTGCCTTTTATGCATCCAAATGAGAACTCGTAGGGCTCACATGCATAATTAAATCAATTGGAATGGAACAAAAACAAGATAATGTCAACACGATAGGTTGTAAACCTCAAGTCGTGTGCTAGTGATCTTCGATAAGGTTTATTTTGATTTGTTCTTGAAACCTTTCAAGACCATTAAGACTCCCACTGACTCCTTGACATATAAGATTCTCTTGTCAATAAAACATTTCTTGACAAACAAATACTCAAGAGTTAGTGTAGTTTTTATCAAGACAACACACTTCACAAAATTGGTCCTAGTTGATCTTTGTCTTATCCAAGACATCACAACTTTCCAATTTCAAATGTGCAAGAATAAGAAATTTTTTTCCATATTCTACATTTGATGAGTGTTATAAACCTTCTTAAGACTTGTCACTTAATGTCACAATCTTAACTTTAAGACTTGTTTTGGAACGAAGTATGATTGACTTCTTGATTTAACCATTTCTTCAATTCTCGATTCCTCTTCTCAGACATACAATTGTACTAAGATTTACCTAGAGGATCAATTGAGATATGGTTCTTTAATCATTAAGACCTATCATAAAACATAATAAAAGGTACTCTCCCTTCTTCTTAGAATAGAGAAACTTTTATTTTTCTGCCTACTTGATTCCTATTATTCGTTCTGCTATTGATTTAAACTTTTTCAATCAACTAAGAATTACACTTAATCTCATAAGTGTAATCATATTTACTTAACCTTAGTAAATCATGACGAATATCTTTGTTACTCTTGTGGTGGACTTGATCAACACACAACCTTGTGTACTCAATCTCCTAGTCCTTTACTTGACACTTTGTCAATGAATTAGTCTAATTTTCCCAAATGTGAATGTTTTTCATTCATCATACAATGCTTGTTCCGAGTCTCTATCCAGTTGAAACTTAGGCGATGAGAAACTTTACCTTTTTGGTAAATTCTTAACCTTTCCACAAATAACATAATTAAGAATCACATCCATTTTGTTGTAGAAATATGCAAACATCAATTTTCCATAATGATTTCATTGCAAGGAAATAAATAAATAAATGAGTCAAACCAAAATTATTTTATTTATAAAAGCAGCGGAAAACATTTGTCCTTACAATGCAAAATCAACTGGAAAACTATGTAATGAATATTCCTAACAACTCTATCAGAACTTTCTAAGCTCAAAATCTAATCTTCAAGTCCATGTGATCGAGATCCATTTCTTTGTGATTAGACTCATCTTGCTTTTCCATCAAGCTTCCTCTCTTTTCACTGATCCTGCAAAACATTCAACTGCAATCTTATCACATTATGTATTAAGAATCATTGAATAGGAACTTAATGGAGTTAGATAGTGGATTTTACCTGAAGCACAACCATACTCTTTGACTCTCCTATCTTCTGGACTTTTCAGGCTCTTAGGGCAGACTTGTATCCAACGCCCTTTCTCTTGGCAGCAAATGCAGGTCGGTTCTCCTAGAATGTCCTCGGAAGCATGGTTGGTTAACTTTCCCAACAAATATGCTCCATTGCTTTGCCAAATCATTTCTGATTCAGCAGCAATGAGCATGTAAGTTAGGTCAATGAGGTTTGCGTCATGATCCATCATATAATACTTTCTTTTGAACTAATTATATGATTCAGGGAGTGACTGTAGAACCCAGCCTATAGCCAACTCATCAGGGAATGACGCACCCAACATTATTAACCTATCGATGTGTGATTTCATTCCTAGAACGTGGGCACACACGGGTTTACCATCTTCATGTTTAATTTCCAATAGGGCTTTAGTGACATTGAACCTTTCAATTCTTCGATCTTGTGGGTTAGGGAGAGCAACGGGAGGAGGAGGAGGAAGTGAAGCATGATTTATTGTTCCCCGATCGAATCGTGGAATATCATCTTCATGTGGAATGCTTGTTCCACGGGATTTTGGAAGACCATAGTTGTTGTACTTTGACATCTACAAAACGGGAGAAAACAAATTCAAGTTAGTTGATTGATTGAGTCCTTAATAAATCACCCAAATGAGATATTAAGGATAGGACCCAACACAATATTCCACAACTCGGGAGAGGGATGCCGTAACCCTAATTGCAGAACATTTTAAGGTAAGTGAATGACGATTCACTAATTTTCCACCATGAAAAATGAAAAACAGATTAAGTCTTAAATGTATTGAAAACTCCTAGATCCTTTGAGATTCATTGAACCTTTTCAATGGCATGCTTAAATCTCGATATGCCCCTCTAGTTTGTGACTAGGATGCCGAGGATTACAAAGCGGGTGTGAATAACCATGCAAATCTACATGGTGCCCCCACATGTTACAGTCACCTATTCGAAGTTCCGGTTAGCCACACACGCTCCACCGAACTATGACAAACATTGATTAACCCTTTGCTACCTTTGCTTAGAACCATTTAGTGTGTCGGTTAACCACACACGCTCCACTAACGTCTTCGCAAGGGCACAAAGTGTAATTTCATGGAATTGCATCAATTCACTTTTACCTAAACTAACTAAGATTGGTAATTTTATGAAAGCATTTAGTTACTTTTATACTTCATTATACTTATAATGGAAGGTTTCTGTCCTATCCTACCCGTTCGGCTAATGACCCTCCACTAGTCAACAGTGCGGTGGGTAAGAGTGGATACCCATTCAATCGCCATTGTATAGGCAATTTCCTTAAACACCCCTTATAGACCAGCTTCGTGAATGAGGCCTACTAACGGTAAGATTGAATTTTACTCATACATATATATATATATATATATATATATATATATATATATATATACACACATATATATAATGTTAGACTTTTAATGTTATATATAGTATAGGGTGTATTTTACACTTTTAAAATACTAGGTGATCTAATTTAATAAATTACACTTTTAATTTAATTAAATTGTAAACCAAGACTTTTTGGATTTACTAAATCTCTTTTAATTATACACTTTGATTAATTAATAAAACCATAAGGGTGTGATTTGAACTTTTCAAAACTATACTAGGGTTTTAGAATTTAACATTTCTAAATTAAACTTTTAATCAACTTTTAAATTCCAAAAACATGAGGGAAAGTTTTGAAACATTTCAAAACATTAGGGTTTCAACTATTTAAATTTCAAAACAAAACTTTTGAGTTCAAAATTAAACTATAAAACCTAAAAGGGAAAAATTGAAACTTTTCATAACACAAGGATCAAATAAAAAATAATATAAAATAAATAATTTATTTTATCATTATCTATATTTGACCTAATTTTAATTTCTTGCAAAGCAAGATACGCAATTAATACAAATAATCAAACTTTATCTAATAAAACAAATGATTATCTAAATTTTGACAATAATCTTCTATTTAGGTAAGGATAATCACCAAATATTGATAAAATTTAGATTTTATAACAAAAACATGTTTATGGTAATTATCCAAAGCCAAAACAGGAAGAAAATCGCGAATATGAGCTGTCAGACGCTTTGACTCGTCGAGTCTGGACCTGGACTCGTCGAGTACAGCTGACTCAGCGAGTGCACCAAGTGACTCGGCGAGTCAAACACTCAGAAGCAAAAAATTTCGTTTTTCAGTGCTGATTTCGATTAAATATGCATCAATACAATAGAAACCAATCTAGGCTCTGTTACCACTGATGGGTTTTAGCCATTAGAACATCCTATGTGCTCATGCAACCCTAATGCTTGGATCTAGGTTTCTCTATTGTACATGCAATTTATCCAAGACTATAAACCCTAGTTCTAGCATACAAGTAATCATATTGACAAAAGAAATAGGTTTAGATCTTACCTTGATTGTTATGTAGCAATAACAATCACAAATCCGCCTTGTAATGACTTTAGAAAGCTTAGAGTCACAAATGTCACTCCTCTAATGGTTCACAAACACCAAGAGCAAGAGGATGAAGAGGAGAAGAGAAGGAGGCTACCCAAAACGTGTGGAAACCCTAGAGAACAAGTTCACCACGTTTTTGAGGCTTAAGGGTTCTTTAAATAAAGAGGCTATTAGGGTTATCTGACAAGGAAACCCTAATTTGGATGCTTAGGCCCTAAGCAACCCATGGACCCTTCTTTAATCAGCCTTGGACGATTTCTAATGGGTTTCCCCATAGAATTCGTCCAACCTTATATTATAAGGTAATCCATAGCCCAATTGGAATTATCTTATAATTACAATTCTAGTCCCTTAAGTTTAATTAATCTCTTTTAGCCACAAACTTAATTCTTATTAATTCTTGACTAATATTAATTAAACAATATTATTTCTCCTTTAATATATTATTCTCATAATATATTAATAAATCATATTTAATCCTTTCTCTCCATAATTCATCCTATCAAGTTGCTTTGGTGAAGACAACCCAAAAGGACCATGGACCATCGGGTCAAGTACATACCAAAATTGTTATGGACTTAGACACTAATCCAACAGTCTCCCACTTGGATAAGTCTAATAACTATTCTGCGTATGACTTCAGATCCTGATCTGCAATCGTAGCTTTCTAAAGCCTCCGTCAACTCTGATCTTATTAGATATGCGTGTCCTTTAGATAAGGGATCATATATTCCTCCATTCTAGATATTATCATATAGACTGAGACATGGATCTAAATCATTCTCTCTATCTATGTGTTGTTTCCCGAATTCAGATTTATGACGACTGAAAACAGACTACAATCGAACACATCAATTTAGTCCTGGCTTCGCCAAGCGCTTAGGTGCCATCACTAAATCATCGAGGGGCCCACAGATATCACTTTTATCCTACTTTGGATAAAAGGAACGGATAAACTTTGACCCAATGGTCGCTTGCACTTACTCACCGAATTACACAAAACAATATGTTTTATAACACCTAGTTACTGGTGCGTTTACATATTATCAATGTGCAACCGACTCGCAAGATACAACTCACACATCTCGGTTTCAAGAATATAAGATGTTATCGTCTCACCAATCACTCGTGAGAAAATCTATGAAATGATCCAAGTGAGCGTGGGTTTAATCCAATGCTCAAATCATATTCATAAGCACTCGTGAACGTTACAGCAAACAATTGCTTATGTCTAATACACTTTAGACAATCCACACACCAATTCACAACAGTCTTCATTCATACCTGCTTCCAACATATGAACGACTGTGGCCCGTTCAAATAATTTGACTATTCTTAACCAATTAAATTATTCAGGAAGTCAAAACATGCAAGGTGAAACACAAGGATAATACTAATCCCATATGGTATCAAACCTTTGAGTATAAATAAAACACCTTTTATTTATCACTATATCGATTACTCATTATTTCTTGTTTCAGGTAATCAACTTCTTACTTGAATTATTACCACACTTGTCCCATGCTCTTAGCATGCACACAATGTTTACCTATGGTTCTTACTTTGTGAAATAGATCAAATGAACACATTACCAATCATACTCATTTCACAACTCCCATTCCTTTCTACAAGTGAAAGAATATCAAATTCTTGCCACTTATAGAATATGCTAGATTCTAACATTTTATGCAATGATCGTTTCGTAATATCACTGCACTAAAGTCACAAGGACTATTGCCAATGAAATTACAAAGTCCTCTATCGGAGATTGTTACAAGACAATTCCATAGATGTGATGTCTCTTACTCAAAGTACATTCCGTTGAACATCCTTTTGCATAAAAGTTTCTAATCTTAGACATAGATTCTCAATATCTAACTCCCAATATGGAAACCTTTCAATACTTACCATATCACAACTCATTCTTAATAGAATCTTATCTATTCATTATAATGTCGATATGCTCCATCCAATATCATACTTCCAACTACTCACAAGCGACCAATCCTCAGCGAGCTTTGGATCGTCCTTTAATAGTTGTTTAATTATCTTAGTCAAAACCGATTCTAGTCCTTTTCCGTCTAAATGCGTTAGACATTTGGAAAATTTTAGAATGGTCAAATATTATAGCATTTGCAATCGATCCTATACCCGAAGCATATTGGACATGATGCATAATGTCTTACATAAAGAGATTTACGTACGAAAGTGTCCATTTGTTCTTGTGTATGAAAATATCTCTTTGATATAATGTTTCTAGTATGTAAATGTTCATGATTTTCTCGTAAACTATACCTATTATATTTTTACAAAATGTGTTTTGTTCGTATAGTAAACCCTAGTGTAACGCTCCCTTGTTATGTAAAGTATAATATTTATAGTGACATAAACGATCACATATTTTATTCATATATGTCGATAAACATGTTTTATTTTCAATAGACAAGATGTTATGGAGAATATATATCACATATGAAAGTTCCTATGTAGTAGTTATGAATCACATATGATTTACTTGATAAAAAGAGTATATAGTGAATCTTTATGTTACATACGATAATAACCATGTGTTTACTTGTATTCCCCCCCTCCCCTTAAAAGTGTATAAAAAGCATTGATAAAACATTTGAAAGTGTAGTTTAAAGGGGTATGAACTCACTTGATAGATTGGAGAAAGCGAGATGAAAATCGAGTAGAACTTCGACTTGGAAAAGTTGATTTTTCTCAAGATTCTCTGGAATCTCGGGAGTCTCAGGAGTGTAGAACTTTCCTTCGGAAATTGAGTTTGAAAACCGAGGCTTCGGGAGGGATTCGGGAGCTTAACCGCAGATTTTCGGCACGAGAGATAGAAGAATGGAGAACCTAAACCCGGCACCATAAGAGTTCTATTTATAGTGGTATATTTTGGGTGCCACGTCGTGGAAAAGGGTGTGCCACGTCGTGGTGAGTCATTCTTATCCTCTTCCATTGATTGGACGCTCTCAGTCACTTGTCGGGTCGCGTTCAAATGTGGCACGTCGTGGCAGACCTGACAGCCTCGAATTTTGAGCCTTAAACTTGTAAAATTCGTAACTTTCGCGTACGAACTCCGTTTTCGACGTTCTTTATATGCACGCGTAGGTGAGAATATACTGTATAACTCTTGTTTAGACTTTGTCGGCTAATATAGAATTTATTTTTAATTATTTATTTTTAATAGGCCGAACCTGGAAAAGTCCGTTTAAATTCAATAACTCCTTCATCCAATGACCATATTCGTCAGACTTTTTACCGTTGCGTTAATTTGGTTGAGACCTTCGATTCTTATTTAGGTTGTTTCGGCCAAAAGTCTCTCCATCTCTATTTCAACTTTTTAGCTGTCTACCGCTACATCCGGATCTTGGAAAAATCATAACTTCCTCATACGAAGTCAAATTTGGACGTTCTTTTTATGTACGCTCATGCTTTAATGATATCTACAACTTTCATTTAGATACTTAAAGCTAAAAATTATGTATTGAAACTTTGCATTTTTCGTTAATCGATGTTGTCGGTTTTGTCGGAAATCTTAGAATGGTCATAACTTCTTCGTTATAACTCTAATTTTAGTGTTCTTAGTATTTCTATAATCCTTGACACAATATCTAGCATAGTAGGTAACCCAATAGAGACTTTTGTAAATTTTATTTTCGAAGTTAATTTCATTATTTCAAAAGTGGTTACAATACTTGACTTTTTAGGTCATTACATAGAGTCGAAATAGCGGGTTGTCTCATCATCCCCCCGTTAGATGGAATTTCGTCCCGAAATTTAATGTAAGAAAAACATTTGTGGATTAAGGAAAAAGATGTGGGTACTTGTGTTTCATCTGATCTTCGTGTATCTAGGTTTATTCAGGTCCTCGCTTTGCATTCCAGCGGACCTTCACGATGGGTATGTGACCTTTTTTGTTCTTTTAATTTCCCTATCTATGATTTCAATTGGTTCTTCTATAAAGTGGAGACTCTCGTTGATATCAATTTCGTCTTAAGGGACGACGAGGGTCTTATCGGACAAACATTTCTTAAAGTTTGACACATGAAAGGTAGGATGTACGTGATCGAGTTCCTGCGGTAGACAAAGTTTGTAGGCTACCGGGACGATCCTTGCAAGGATCTCGAACGGTCCGATATACCCTGGGTTTAGTTTCCCACATTTTCCAAAATGTATTAGTCCTTTCCAGGGCGAGACCTTCAATAACACTTGGGCCCCAACCTGAAATTTCAAAGGTTTTCGTCTTTTGTCTGCATAACTCGTTTGTCTGTCTCTTGAAGCCTTTAGTCGTTCCTGAATTTGTACAATCTTCTCGGTTGTCTCTCTTATGATTTCCGGGCCAGTAAGAGTGATGTCGGGTACTTGTCCTTTGGCTAGTTGTGTGTCACCCACTTCAGTCCAAGACAGTGATGATCTGCACTTCCGGCCATAGAGGGCTTCGAATGGAGCAACTTTAATGCTGGAGTGATAGCTATTGTTGTATGAAAATTCGACTAGTGGTAAATGGGCATCCCACGCTTTACCAAAATCAATTACACAAGCTCTTAGCATATCTTCCAAGGTCTGTATGGTCTTCTCACTTTGAGCGTCGGTTTGTGGATGGTAAGCAGTACTCATGTCTAGTTTCGTTCCAAGAAATTTTTGTAGCGACTTCCAGAATCGCGAGGTGAATCTACTATCTTTGTTACAGAGAATGGATATTGGTACACCATGTAGCCGTACAATCTCTCGGATGTATGTTTGAGCTAGCTTCTCCATCTTGTCGGTTTCCTTTATGGGTAGGAAGCGTGCGGGATTTTGTTAATCTATCTATGATTACCCAGATGGTGTCTAGCCCACCTGCTGTCCTGGGTATTTTGTTATGAAATACATAGTTATCCGCTCCCACTTCCACTCGGGTATTTTAGGTTGTTGTAGTAATCCTGAAAGTTTTTGGTACTCTATCTTGACTTTAGCGCAAGTCAAACACTTGCCCACATAGGTAGCGATCACTTCTTTCATGTTCGGCCACCAATACAGTTTCTTGAGGTCCAAATACATCTTGTCCGAACCTCGATGCACGGAGTATCGAGTGTTGTGAGCCTCGTTCCTGACTATGTCTCTGAATCCACCAAACTTCAGTGTCCAGATCCGATCCATGAAGTAACGAACTTCGTCGACCTCGACTTCAAGATTCTAATCAATCCCCCTTAAGGCTTCACCCGTCACATTCTCTGATTTCAAGGGTTCCCTATGAGCTTCCTTGATTTGCGTGGATAGGTGTGAATGGATCGTCATGGTTAAGGATTTCACTCGGTGGCCTAAGTATTCCTTTCGACTAAGAGCATCAGCTACCACATTCGCTTTTCCTAGGTGATAATGAATTTCACAGTAGTCATTAAACAATTCAACCCATCGTCTTTGCCTCATGTTGAGTTCCTTTTGGTTAAGGATGTGTTGAAGGCTCTGGTGATCGGTAAAGATTGTGCATTTAGTGCCATAGAGATAGTGTCTCCAAATCTTTAGCGCGAAAACGACTGCTCCTAGTTCAAGAGCGTGTGTAGTGTAGTTGACCTCGTGCATCTTGAGTTGTCTTCAGGCGTAGGAGATGACCTTTCCTCGTTGCATTAGAACACATCCAAGACCTTGATTATATGCATCACAGTAGACCACGAAGTGTTCCATTCCTTCTAGTAAGGACAATATAGGTGCGCTGCATAAAGCTTGCTTCAGTGTTTGGAATGCAGCATCTTGTCTTTCTCCCCAATTGAAAGTAACACCCTTTTGGGTCAGGGTGGTAAGTGGTTTCGCAATCTTCGAGAAGTTCTGTATAAACCTTCGATAGTAGGCAGCAAGGCCCAAGAATTTTCGGAGTTCCGTTGGGGTTTTCGGAGCTGACCAGTTCTCGATTGCCTTGATTTTGGAGGGGTCCACATGTATCCCGTCTTTGCTAAACACGTGACCTAGGAAATCTACTTTCTGAATCCAAAATTCGCACTTTGAGAATTTTGCATATAGTTTCTCTTTTCTTAGAGTTTCCAAGATTTGTCGGAGGTGTTGACCATGTTCTTCTTTATTCTTTGAATAAATGAGTATATCGTCTATGAACACGATCACAAATTTGTCCAAGAATGAACGACACACTCGGTTCACTAAGTCCATGAACACCGCCGGTGCATTTGTTAATCCAAAGGGCATCACTAAAAACTCGTAGTGACCATAACGAGTTCGAAAGGCTGTTTTGGGGACATCTCCTTCCAAGACTCGTAGTTGATGATACCCGGATCTCAAATCGATCTTTTTGGGAAATAAATCACTCCTTGGAGTTGGTTGAACAAATCGTCGATGCGTGGTAAGGGATATCGGTTCTTGATAGTGAGCTTTTTAAGTTCTCGGTAGTCGATGCACATGCGGAAAGATCCATCCTTCTTGTTTACGAACAGGACTGGCGCTCCCCAAGGTGAGAAGCTCGTTCTGATGAACCCTTTGTTTAGTAGTTCGTTTAACTTGCTGGATAATTCTTGCATCTCCGCTGGTGCTAGACGGTACGACGATTTAGCTACCGGGGTAGCTCTAGGAATTAAATCGATCCTGAACTCGACTTGTCGTTCTGGTGGGAGACCAGGGAGATCGCAGACTTCTAGAATGTATTTGAGGTCTTTCCCTTATTTTTCCTCATCTACCACGTGGGCTAAGAAGGCATGGTACTCCTTAGGTAGGTATTTCGGGGCTTTGACGCAAGAGATGATTTGTAAATTGGTACCGAGTTTGTCACCATAAATGACAAGAGTTTCGCCGCTTGGCAGGCTTAGGCGAATGGCCCTTTCGTGACAAAGAATATCGGCATGGTGTAGGCTTAACCAATCCATACAAATGGTGACATCAAAGCTCTTTATAGTGATCGACATTAGATCGATTTGAAATGAATGTTCGTTTAGAGTTAGTGTGAAGCCTATGTACATATCATTTGTGCTTTCTGTTCTACTGTTTGCCATTTGTACTATGAATATCTTATTGAGTGATTGAGGGTTCTGTTTTAGTATTTTCTTGAATTTATGACTCACGAAACTCCTCTCCGCACCATAATCAAAGAGTATGCATGCATAAGCGTTATTGAGGAGAAACGTACCCGTAACCACCGTGGGATCATCCATTGCTTCGTTCTGTCCTGTTGCCAACACTCTTCCTATGCCACTAGCATTCCATGCCTTAGGGCAGTCCCTCTTGTAGTGTCCAGCCTCCCCACACCCATAACACACCTGGCCTACACCGACTCTAGGGACTTGAGTGATTGGTCGTGTCGGTGCCTTACAGAAACGGGCAGTGTGCCCCTTCTTGTTGCAGTTGCTGCAGTGCATCTCCCGACAATTTCCGTTGGGATGGAAATTGTGTTTCTTGCATCGTATTGCTTCGCTGGTGCAGAGGTAACTGGAACAGTGGTGGGGGTATGAGCAGCATAGACTGCCACTAGTTGTTGTTTCTTGGAAGGTTCCTGTGAAGACTGACCCTTCCTCTTGTTCCAAAACTTGTTGTTGTTGTTGTTGGTACTGATGTTGTTGTTGTTTCTTGTGGTTTTTTTCCGGGACAATAGTTGCGAAGCCTTTAAAGATTCCATGATCAATGAGATCTTGTGCCAACTGTTTGGCGCTATCGAAAGTGACTGGTTTGGAAGCTAGTACACTTCCTCGAATCTGGGGTGATAGTCCCTAGATGTATATTTCGATCTTCTTGCTCTCTAGAGCAACCATCCCTGGTCAACGGATTGCCAAATCACTAAACCTACTCATATAGGTTGTGATGTCCGAGCCTATCATAGTAAGGCCCCAAAGTTCCTGCTCTAGCTTTTGTACTTCACCCCTTGGACAGTACTCTTGCATTAACAGTTGGTTTAGATTCTCCCAGCCATAGAATTTTCCACTACCAGGGTTAGTGACTTGACGTGTCCATTCCACCATGTCAGGGCTCTCTTGGAGAATGTATAAGCGGCAAATTTTACCTTGCTCACTTCCAGACAGGCACAGATCTCGAAAACCGCTTCTGTTTTCTCTATCCATTGTGATAGATCCATTATCCCTCCGGATCCGTTAAAATTCATGGGCTTGCTATTGGTGAAGTCCTTGAAGGTACAATCCCCTGAACGACCTTGACGTTGACCATTCGTAGAGCTATTCACTCCTCCTCTCGACCCATTATTACTCATATGTGCCATTGCTGATGTTACTGCAGCTGTTACCACAACTATCAGTGCGGCATTTTCCGTTGATGGAGGGGGTGGTGGTGGAGGTATTGTGCCCGGCTTGGGTCTTAGGTTTGGACGACACCGGGTTTTGAGTTGATTCACAAATAGAGTTTGGATAGCAATAGATAAAGTTATGAATCTGAGTGGTAGTCAAAGAATTTACACACAAGGGAAAATTCTTCATATATATTAAACATATGCTAAGTTACATTTCAAGTTAGGAAAATTTTTGACCCTTATAAGGATCTTCGATACAGAAGTTAAAGAAAAGTAAGACTTTTAGCCGAGTTCTTATTCTATAATAAAATTTTGGGATTCAGTAAGTGCTACTTGCGACGTAGGTTACGCTTAGAGCTTGACTCCATGTCAGATTGCTTTGCTTCCATAAGACGCCTATCGAAGGCGGCTTGTTGTTCCCTCATCTCAGAGAGGGCTGTAATCATTTGTGCTTGGAATGCATCAGCACGGAGTTGGGTTCCATCCTACAACCTATCCATTCGATGGATGTCGGAAGTGTGAACTTGTACTTCCACTTTGACTTCATGAAGTCGGTTTGCTTGGACCCTGGATTAATAGGACTGGTTGGCTAGCTTGCCCACCATGACTGGGTGTGCTCGGTCAGCTGAACCTCCATCCCTAACGTCGTAGAAGTCCTGACACATACCGTAGGGAGGACGTAGTCCTTGATGTTGGCTCTAACGGTGTAGGTGACTTCCCCAAATGGGAGTTGGTACCTGAAAGTTTCTCCTAACTGCGGGAGGTTGAGCGACTGAAGGGTCAATTACTTCTGGTTTTGAGTATGTCCCAGAGTCATCCCCTTCCTCCAACTTGATAGGTTCTTCATCCTCTTTGTGCTCCTCATCTACCCATCCTCCATTGCCCTGATTCGGGTAATAGGGGTCCCCTGGTTGGTGGAATCCAGCCATTGTGTTTGTGCGAGAATAGAGGTATGAGAATTGTCTAGCATTTAAAACATGTACATCTAAATACGTACATTAACTATTGTATTTACCAAATACTCCTATAGTATTTAAGTTTGTATGTTTGATACTAGTGTTATTTTGGTAAGTTTTGACTTGTTGCTCACTACGACCATTCCTAGAGATACATTAGTCCGATCTCGGATAAATATAGTTGATTCGGTTGTATTCGTCCCAAATCCGGTTATATATTCTGAGGCCTAGTCGTAGTGTCCAACTTGTCTTAATACTTCTTGTGTAGTTCTAAGTATAAAAAATGACTCGTTGTATGCATGTATTTCTGCATTTACGACCCAAAGCTAAATGAAACGCGGTTTAGGTGTAAAAAGGTTTTGTCAAAGAGTTTTAGTCCCTATGCATTTATAGTTTGTATATCTTATGTGGTTCGATATACTTAGTTCACTATAAACAATGCTCTGATACCAATCTGCCACAACCCCAAATCAGAACGGCAGAATCGTTCGAGGGCGGATGACTTCATGTAGTATCACAACAACTCAATACATTCTAAAGAAAGTATTACAACCATCATATATATATATATATATATATATATATATATATATATATATAATTTTAATGTTTTACATTGTTGAAAGGTACTTGTTTCAAAAGAAATTACAATATGATGTCAAAATGAAACTAAACTGACGCCACAACGTCGCTTCTTCGAAAGCTGTTAGTTTACCTGTCTTACTGAATTCGTGAGAAATACAAGTAGTTTTGAAAGAGCAGGTCAGCATTTAAGCTGGTTAGTTCATAAGTATTTAGTAACAATGTTTGAATGAAATAAAATGAAATGGTTTGTACATGTTTGAATGTTCCTAGAAAATCCCATATTTTCTACTATAGTAGATGGTAGTTTAATTGTTTCAAAACTTGTAATGCAATAGTGCTTTTCATGCCAAATATAGTAGGTTTATATATAAATCGCTAAGGCATTTGAAAAACCCCGTAAATCAGTGTGTTTTTAATACTCCATGTGAGTCTTATAACCATGCTATTTGACCAGGGTGCCTATAACAACGTTCTTCAAGTGTTGGATAGTTATGACGTTTGTCACCCCACACCTGCCAGCCTAGCTGTAGCTAACAGCTTAGGTGTGGGATTGTCAATCCCGTATAGATCTAGACACAAGTAGCACACTCCCCTACAAGGGACTTTGGTATGTATTATAGGACTTAAAATGCATACTCGAAAGTACGTGAAATGTCTCTCAAAACTTAGTATAAAAGAGATTTACGTACGAAAATGTCCATTTGTTCTTGTGTATGAAAACATCTCTTTGATATAATGTTTCTAGTATGTAAATGTTCATGATTTTCTCGTAAACTATACCTATTATAGTTTTTCAAAATGTGTTTCGTTCGTATAGTAAACCCTAGTGTAACACTCACTTGTTATGTAAAGTATAATATTTATAGTGACATAAATGATCACATATATTTAAAGTATAAATAAAGCGTTTCATTTGTATATGTATATAAACATGTTTTATTTCCAATAGACAAGATGTTATCGAGAATATATATCGCATACGAAAGTTCCCATGTAGTAGTTATGAATCACATATGATTTACTTGATAAAAAGAGTATATAGTGAATCTTTATGTTACACACGATAATAACCATGTGTTTACTTGTATCCCCCCCCCTTAAAAGTGTATCAAAACATTGATAAAACATTTGAAAGTGTAGTTTATAGGGGTATGAACTCAATTGATAGATTGGAGAAAGCGAGATGAAAATCGAGTAGAACTTCGACTTGGAAAAGTTGATTTTTCTCAGGATTCTCGGGAATCTCGGGAGTCTCAGGAGTGTAGAACATTCCTTCGGAACTTGAGTGTCACAACTGGGGCTTCGGGAGGGCTTCAGGAGCTTAACCGTAGAGTTTCGGCGCGAGAGATAGAAGAATGGAGCACCTAAACCCGGCACCCCAAGAGTTCTATCTATAGGGGTAGATTTTGGGTGCCACGTCGTGGAAAAGGGTGTGCCACATCGTGGTGAGTAATTCTTATCCTCTTCCATTGATTGGACGCTCTCAGTCACTTGTCGGGTCGCAGCCAACTATGCCACGTCGTGGAAGACCTGATAACCTCGGATTTTCAGCCTTAAACTTGTAATATCCGTAACTTTTGATGTACGAGCTCCATTTTCGACGTTCATTATATACACGCGTAGATGAGAATATATTCTACAACTCTCGTTTAGACTTTACCGGCTAGTTTTGAATTTATTTTGATTTATTTATTTTTAATTATTTATTTTTAATAGGCTGGACCTGGAAAAGTCCGTTTAAATTCTATAACTCCTTCATCCGATGAACATATTCATCAAACTTTTTTCCGTTGCGCTACTTTGGTTGAGACCTTCGATTCTTATTTAAGTTGTTTTTGCCAAAAGTCTCTCAATCTTTATTTCGAGTTTTTAGCTGTCTA
Source organism: Lactuca saligna (assembly GCF_052625555.1). Lineage (NCBI taxonomy): Eukaryota > Viridiplantae > Streptophyta > Magnoliopsida > Asterales > Asteraceae > Lactuca > Lactuca saligna. The sequence goes on from NC_136417.1 coordinate 74,863,868, forward strand.
CTGCTATATCCGGATCTTGGAAAAATCATAACTTCCTCATACAAAGTCAGATTTGGACGTTCTTTTTATGTACGGTCACAGTTTAATGATATCTACAACTTTCATTTAGATACTTAAAGCTAAAAACTATTGTAATGAAACTTCGTGTTTTTCGTTAATCGGTGTTGCCGGTTTTGTCGGAAATCTTAGAATGGTCATAACTTCTTCGTTATAACTCGGATTTTAGTGTTCTTAGTATTTCTATAAACCTTGACACAATATCTAGCATAGTAGGTAACCTAATATATACTTTTGTACATTTTATTTTAGAAGTTAATTTCATTATTTCAAAAGTGGTTACAATACTTGACTTTTTAGGTCATTACATAGAGTCGAAATATCGGGTTGTCATATTCCTCGTGGTTTATCGCCAGAATTATTCCTACTCCACCAGCATTCCCTGTCTTCGGGCAGTCTCTCTTGAAATGACCAACCTCACCACAATCATAGCAAGCCTGGCCAACGATAATGCCGGGGACTTGGTTAATTGGCCTCGTCGGAGCCTTGCTTAATCGGGCAGTGTGCCCTTTCCTGCATTTCCCGGTAGGCATCATTATGATGGAAAGTGCATTTGTTGCACTTGGGAAAATTTCCAGTATACTGCTTCCTTGGCACAATAGCAGTAGGTGCAATCGCGGCATGAACAGCCACAACTTGCTGCTTCTTGGTAGAGTTCTACGCCAATTTGCCCTTATTATTATCCCAAAACTTACGCTAGTTGTCAGCGGCTTTGGAGGGTTTTGGGATAGCAAGGGTTGTTGTCGTTGTCGGGGTAGAGACTTTGTGATTAATGAGTCGCTGTACCAATCGCTTGGTGCTGTCGAAAGTAGTGGGGTTTGAAGCTAAGTCATTCCCCTGAAATGGAGGCACTAGCCCCCAAATGTACCTCTCAATCTTCATTCCTTTAGTGGGAACCATATTGGGACATAGCGCCACTAGATCGGTGAATCTGGCAGTGTAAGCCACTATGTTGGAGCCCTTCATGGTCAGACTCCAGAGCTCTTGTTCAATTTGTTGAACCTCGCCCCTCAGGCAGTATTCTTCAATCATCAGCCATTTAAGAGCTTCCCATCCCATAGCATTTGACACTATTAAAGTTAGTGACTTGACATGGCTATTCCACCACGTCAAGGCTCTATCACTGAAGGTGCATGCAGCAAATTTGGCCTTGCTTCCTTGTGTACAGGAACAGACCTGAAAGATCGATTCCATCTTCTTGAACGATTGCAATAGCGCAATGACTCCACCGATTCCATTGAAGATTCGGGGTTTACAGTTGGTGAAGTATTTTTAAGAGCACTCTCGCGAGCGCACGATGATGTCACCGTGTGTGGAATGCACAACTGTTCCACCTTCGCTAGTACCCTGGTTGTTGTGGTATTGTGCCATGGTTGTAGCAACAGCCGCAGCTACCGCAACATTAAGAGTTTCCGTATCAAATTGTGGAGGAGGTGATGTTTGAGTTGGAATAATTGAAGGATTACGCCTTGTTGACTTTCAAGGAGGCATCATTCAACTATAAGTTTAGAAGATGAGTACGATGATAAGAATTCAATAGTTAGGTTAATGAATGAGTCCCATGAACTAAATTGCCATAGCTCAACAACTAGATAAAATTATGAGTTCCCTAGAGTTCTAGAATCATAGGAATGAAAGTATTCGAACAAAGATTTATACAAAAGATTAGCTGACTTCCAGTATCATTGATATTAAGGATGTAATAAGTTTGTGGAAAAATTGACCTAAGAGTAGGTCTTACATCATATTAGAAGTAGCAAAAATTTGACAACTTCGAAGTCTAGTTAAACTACTTGAACGACAAGAATATTTTACAGAAAAATGCTTCATAGAGCACTGATACGAAAGGCTATTCCTTAAATCAAAAGAAAAGATGAGTCAAACCTCTTCTGCTGGTGACGGGTACTCCTTGGCCGAACCCTCAGATCTGCCAGTTGACGTACTACGTCATAAAGGTGTCGCTCATGAGCTCTTTGACGCACTCGAAGTTCTATAACTTCAACTTGGGATGCAGCTAATTCCTGTTGTAGAGTCTCATTGACTCTCCTAGCCTTTTCCATATCTTCTTCATTATGGATAATCCGGACCGTGTTAACGCCAGAGTTAGCATCAATTTCCATGACTCGGTCAATAGCTGCTCTACCTTGCTCATTATTCCCTGCAATCCTGCTGACGATAATGGGCAGGACTCGGTCAGCAGAGTCTCTTTCGCTGAGATTGTAAAAGCTTTTGTCTCGATTGAAGGGTAATGGTTGGCCATGCTCATCACTCCAACGATTCAAGTTTTTCTCCCACAAGGATGTGGGGCCTCGAAATGAAGGTCAGGGGTTGAGGTTTGGGTTTTGGAGTACTTGAGGTAGGTTGTTGACTTCTGGTTCGGATTCAAAACCATCCAAAAAACATTCTTCGAAGTGATCATCCAATGCGATTGGATGGTCATCTTTTGGCTCTTCATCTAGCCATCCAACATTGCGCTGATTTGGGAAATACGAGTCTTCGGGGATATGGAATCCAACCATGATATCTACACGAGAAAAGGGGTATAAGAAATAATTAATAGACGTACTAACTAAGATAATTAGAAGATGATCCTTATTAGTTATTCCAATATTTGCGTAGTTCATACCAATCATATGTAACCAAAACAGGATAGACCTTAGAATAAGTAACCCTAACTCTAAGTCTACAACCAAACAAGGAACATGAAGTAAAGCAAAGATCACAGATTATAAGTCTATGCCACCATAGTTACCTATAACCATAGTGGATCCACTCAACAACTATTGACATACTAATAAAGACCATTTTAATTCTCAAATAAGTAATTACAGTAACACAAAATACTCCTATAGTATTTTTAGTTTATGTTATGTTCTAGTGTTGTCATTGTAGTAGTGTTGGTAAGTTTTTAGACTTGTCGATACATCATAACCATTCTCGTCATATTCTGATCACTTTTCGGACCAACATAGTTAATCAGGCTATGTTACTCCCAGAACTAACCATACATCCTTGAGCTCACTTGTGATGTTCAACAATTGTAATATTTTTGTTATGTTCTAGTATGAAATTGTTCTATAGTATGTATCTAGGTATGTAATTATGTATACTTTTAGTTAAGTATTTTAGTACTTAAAAGTATAAAATCTTGGTCAGAGTATTCTAATCCCATTGTGTTTGTAGTTTGTATATCTTTTATGGGTTGATATACTCAATTCACTATAAACAATGCTCTCATACCAATCTGTCACACCCAAAACCAAGAACGGCGGAAACATTCTGGGGCGAAGGACGTCATATATAGTATCATAACAATGCAAAGTAGTAAATAAGCAACAACATCATCCATTACATTAATAGTATAATTTCATACAAGTGTGTTCTTTAATAGTAATAAGACACCAAAAATGAATAATCAAAATAAAAAACAAGTGTTGAAGATGCTCCGTCTTCTCAAAACTTGGTCATCGGTACCTATCTACTGGTGACTTGAGAATACAAGTTATTTTGAAAGCGTAGATCAACATTTAAGCTGGTGAGTTCATAAGTATTTTGTGTCAATGTTTTTATAAGTTTTAAGAAAATGTTTGTAATTGATCAATGTAAATGTTTGTATATGTTTGAAAACTCCTACAAAATCCTATATTTTCTACTACTATAAAAAGTAGTCTTCTACCAAGACCCTACTATTTTGTATGTTTGTTCCTTTGTAAAAGTGAATGCTTTTCCCAAGTATGACTATCATTACCAAAATATAGTTATATATTACCCTTTATGTGAGAATATCACAATCTGCATTGTAACATCCAAAAATACGACCCAAAATTTTTTGTTTTAATAATAATAAAAATCATATACTGAACGTCATATCATAAAACCATACGTCAAATATCTCAAATCATAGTAAAATGTCATGAAACAACTGCATCAAATCAGACTATGAATCAAAACAAACTTCCAGCACAAAAACTGAAGTTGTGGTGTGTGCGATGCCATCATCCCAAGCTCTTCCCTTTACTTGCGGAAGTACCTGAAACCAAAACTGAAATTTTAAGCACGAAGCTTAGTAAGCTCCCCCAAACTACCACATACCACACAATACCTATAAATCACATATTGGGCCTTGCCCACTGCATCAGACCGAAGTTCGGAAACTGCATCGGAACGAAGTCTGAAACTGACTGGGACCTTGTCCCCTACATCGGACCAATGTCCGGAACTAGGTGCATCGGACCGAAGTCCGGAACTAACTGCATCGGACCAAAATGCGGAACTAACTGATCATAGCATAGCATAAACACATATCAACTAGCATAACATATATCATCTATCATAAACACATATACTGCATACTGCATCAGGCCGTAGCCCGAAACACATAACACATAAATCCTGTCTGAACCACGAAGGCAGCAAACACACTATCTGCTGCATCGGACCGAGGTCCGGAAACTACTGGTAGTTAATCAGGTCGGCATTGTGCCCGTAGACCCGTTCCTACTGGAAGGAAACTCACCTCGTAATCTGGCTGCTGAATGAACTGCTCGAGAAACTGTCTGCTGCTGCTCCGGTATCTCCCCGGCTATAATTTCCATAAGTACACTCCATCAATCACTGATAACTACACTGACGGCAAAATGACTATTTTACCCCTGGTCAAAGTCAACCTATTGGTCAAAGTCGACATACAGTTGACCTGACTCGTCGAGTTGGGTCACCAACTCGTCGAGTCCTTAATCTCACTTTATTGCTTCTGCTCGCTACTACTCGTCGAGTTTGGCATAGACTCGACGAGTTCCTCTTTAAAACTAAGACTCAGTCAATCTGCATCCGACTCGCCGGGTTGTATGAACAACTCGTCGAGTCCTTCTTCAACACATGAACACTCTAGCTGTGACTCGCCGAGTTGTATAAACAACCCGTCGAGTCTGTTCTTGAGATATGAAGATTGCCTTGGACTTGCCGAGTCCCTTCATGAATGAGTTTGATCTCCGACTCACTGAGTCCACCCATAACACACTGATTCCACTCGGCATGACACACAAAGGGGGAAGAAATCGGGGACTCGCGACCCGACTCGCCGAGTCTGAAGAAAAACTCATCTAGTCGGTTGCATGCAACACTACTCCGATTATTCTGCTCAAACCTAATGCATACAACTAATAGATCAGGGTTCATAAAGCTTAGTTACCACGTAAAGTTTCCAACTTTACGTGTATATATGCATGAAAATGGATTAAAAGGCTAAAAAGACACTTAAAGGAATGGATCTAGGGCTTTCAAGCAAAAAGGCTCCATAAAGTTGTTAGATCCACGACTTTAGGACTGAAACATGGCTAAACCCGAAGTCCAATCACCCCAATGTGATTCCTCTATCATAAATAAGCTAAGAAATGGATGAAATGGTGTAAATGTGATTCAACAAAGGAGAATCAATCATAGCAACAGAGGGAATCCGCTTTTTACCTCAATAACTCTGCAATAGATGCAAGATCTTGAACCTTCTTTTACTCCCTTGGATCTAGCTAACTTATTCTCTTCCAAAACTTCAAGATTCACACAATAAATGCTCAAAATGCTCAAGGAAAGGTTAGGGTTTGCTAAATGATGCTATGAGGGCGAAGGGATCGAGGTTGGGGCTCATAACATGGCTTAAATAGGGTGCAAAACCCGAGGATTTTGGGTTTCATTCACACTGATGGACTCGCCGAGTCCAGGATATGGACTCGTCGAGTCGCCAACTTGAACGTGCTCAAGATCCCGTCTCTACTCGACAAGTGGGGCTACTGACTCATCGAGTCCCTCTAGAAACTTGAATAAATAATAATATTAAATAACATACGAGAATCCGGGCGTTACATGAATACAGTGGGAAAATGTATATGTGTACTTCAATATTATTTGTATTAATCACTGAAGTAATAACTACCTTAAAACCAATGGTTTAATTAAGGCAAAATGTGATATGATTGTTACCTTACTAATCTAACTATAACACAGCGATGAAAGACATCGGAAGAAATGACATGTGGCACCCGTAGACTTGCAAATCCCACTGTAGCGAACAACGAAGATATAGGATAGTCAATCCAGTATAGATCTATACGCAAACTCTCGCTCTCGCTCCAGGAGATTCTGGTTACAAAACGTGACATAACGATACAGCCGATGTGTCATGAAGTAGTATCTCACATCATGTTATCTCCGAATCTTGTTATAGTAATAGTATTCTATGTACAGTATTCTCGTTATGTACTTGTATATGATAGTATTCTCTGTATGTACTTGTATATGATAGTATTCTATGTATGTACTTGTATATGATAGTATTGTCTGTATGTACTTATATATGATAGTATTCTCTGTATGTACTTGTATATGATAGTATTCTCCTAAACTATACCTATTATAGTTTACTAGTAAGTTATATATATGAATAAATGAATGTATGACTTTGCTACCCAAAGGTACTAGACTGATTGAATATAACTTTTATGTCTACATTTGTATACATAATATATATCTAATATTTAGATGACCTTCAGACAACTGTCTGATACCCTAAGTCCACATCCAAACAAGGAAAACGAAATAGAGCGAGCTAGCAGTCCTAAGTCCTTTAAAGATTATGTACATAACTATACATATATAGGCATACTTTTGATAGTATATAAGTTAAAAAGGGGTTATGTAATACATTTAAAGAGTTTTGAACAATAAATAAATAATGACTTGATGTCAGTTTATAAAACGATTTATAAGTAGTTTGTTTTGAAACACAGCTTAAAGTATATGAAATCCTTGTTTGAAACACAGTTGTAAATCACATGTGATTGATTATATAACTAGCATGTTTTCTACTTGTATCCCCCCATAAAATCATTTAAAATCATTTAAAAGATAAGTTAAGGTGTATGAACTCACCTAAAGTCAGTGATGCGAATGTAAGATCGGTAAAGGATGCTAAGTGTCAAGTGAAGACTTGAGCACACACGGACCCTATTTAGCATATAACGTCACATAAATGCTTACAATTAGTGATTATAACAACTAATTAAGCAAGCATAGTCACCCTAGAACATTGAAAACACTCTGATTCAAGTGTTATAAGTACAAAAGGGTTGCATCTAAGGGTTGTAGGGCTTCACCTTGGAGTTCACGGCCCATGGTAATTACCACATGAGTTTACGGCCCATGGGCATATGGCCCAATGAGATTACGACCCTAAACTCATGGTAACTAATACCATTTTGTGTCTTAAGGTCCATAGCTCAAGTTTGAAGTGTTCAAGACCAAGTTTAAAGCCTTAGGTAGGAGTTGTGGTACAATTTCACCACTTATGAGCGTTTACGGCCTAAGGAGATTGCCTTGGCCGTAAACACCATGTGTTCTTGAGTTTTTGATGATTTCAAGGGGTAAACTAAGTGATTCAAGCATTAACACAACCTAAGGTAAGAGTACTTATAATATAGAAGTTTGATAAGGTGTTTAAGGCTCAAGAACACTAGTGTGTGTTCTTGGTGAAATGAAGAACACTTGAAGATCTAACCAAAAGTAGAGATTTCATTGATAAAATCATGTGTATTCGCTAGATATGGAAGGAGATCAAGTTGCAAATGGAAAGATTACTTACTAGATTGAAGATTGGAATGAAATTTCTTGTTGATACTTGAGTGCAAAACCGACTTCTAGGCTTGAAAGTGTGATAGTGAATGAAAATGGCCAAGTATTTCACATATAGGCATGGAGTTTACATCCACCATGAGTTTACAGCCGTAAATCCATGGTCTCATGGCTGTAAACTCCTCATTTGAGGGTTTAAATCTTGTTTGGTGGTTTGTAACTCTTGTTGACCTATTCTAGTATTTGATAATCTAATGTACTAAGCTCAGTAAGCTCCAACAGATTCTATATATTGCTAAAACTTATTAGAAGCAAGTTGGACTTTGATTGAGATGTATGGTTTGTAGAAGATAGAAATTTTGGGTGTTCAAAAGAACTCTCAAATTCTCTCAAGTATCGTCAAAAACACTTCTAATTCTCACCAAATTTGTAAGTGATTCCTTCCATTCATTGATTGATACCATGCTTAATCTAGTAAAACCATATGATTTCATCCATGAAATCATCGCTTTTGACTAGATCTTCAAGAACACCAAGAACACATACTAGTTCTTTAGGCCATGAACACCTCATTCAAGCTTCAGAACGTAAGTATACATCCTAATACTAGTTATTCTATAGAAGCTAATAACATACACCTTTAAAATCAACCATTTCCCAAGAACATAAGAGTTTACGGCCATGAGCATCTCCCTTGGCCGTAAACGCAAGATCTTCCTACACCATAAACATCATTGGCCGTAAACTCCATGGCCGTGAACACCTTGTGTGGGCGTAAAAACCTTTAGAGCAATCACATGTGATTGTAACACTTAAATTCAAGTGTTTCCTAGTCCTTAAAGTGGTTTCTTATATAATTAGTTGTTATATACACTAATTATATACATATATGTATCATTATATGTTTCATAGGATCCGTTGTGTTCAAGACTTCACTTGACACTTAGCATCCTACACCGATTATACAATTGAAAAACTTACATCAAGTGAGTTCATACCCCCACATTTTCATAGTTTTTACTGTTTTAAGGGGGGGGGGGGGGGGATACAAGTCTAACACAAAGTTTTTGTGTTATAAACAAGTGGTTTCAATATTTTATAAAAATGGATTTCAGTTATCATCAAATCAAATGATTTTAAATGAATTTCAAAATATCAGACTTCTTTTAAATATTTTTATAAACTTAATTTTTTCCCCAACAATCATACTAGTATACATATATTTATATAAATAAGATTTAAAAGGCTTAGGAGTGATAACCCACTTTCATTCCTTTTCCTTGTTTGGATGTGGGATTACAAGTATCAGTTATTTGTCTGAGTGTCAATTAAATTTTACTTATATATATTTGTATATTTATGCAAGTAGAAAAGTTTGTTCATTTAGTTACAATTACCCTTTGTAACATGTTGAGAAAGGGGTTACATTGATAAATACTTGTTATTAATACAGAAAGTACATATAAATTATAATAATTATAATTTATGATTCACAGAACATAAATTCATGATTCACAGAACATAAATTCATGATTCAAATATACTAAAGTACATTATTTTACAGGAACAAAGGTTTGATTCAAGAAATATTCAAGGGTATACATCCTTTTAGATTTATACGAAGAATACTTGTCCAAGAGCATACTATCAATCATTTATTTCAGAATGATTGGGTTTTCATAATTATTATACAAGTAACATTTATATGGTTTTATGAGTCAAGTAGTACAGGTTGTTTAATTCATTTAAACAATATAGTAAAGTCCTGGTATTATAACCAGAATCTCCAGCCGGGGATCGACACAATGTGTGTATAGATCCATATTGGGATTGACAACCCTGCACTCGGACTGCTAGCTACAGTCAGGCGTACACGCTTGTGAGTGACAAATTGTTATCAAGATGTTTTCAGTGCCCTCATAGCATTGGGTCAAGCCATCTAGTCAGTATGGTTATAATAACTCATTAAAAGATATTAAATATACGTTAGTGTATAATTAATTAAAATTATGTACTATTTCAAAGTACTAGTTTACAAGATACAGTTTACAATAACAATCGATGAATTTAGATATACTCTTAGATACTCGTTTACAAAAGAATTACAAATATAGAACATTGGTTTACAAATAGAACATCTTTATGCAAATACAATTACTTTTCATATACAAAAGAAAATATAGGATTTTTTGGAATCAGTTTACATATTCAAGAAAACAAAAGACATTTTTTCAACACATTAATTCTTTTGCACTCACTCAACTTATGTTGATACTCTCTTTTCAAATTACTTGTATCCTTAGGGAACTAGTAGACAGGTATACCTCGAGCTTTTGAGAAGATGGACCTAATTATGTCTTGTCTTCTTCTTTTGTACAACTATTTAGTTTCAGTATACAATGTTAAAACTCATGTAAATATTTATACTTTTTAAATACAATGGTTGTTTGTCCTTTGATTACAATAATCTGTGTGTTGTGATACTACAAGTGAAGTCCTCCACCCCCGAACGTTTCCGCTGTCTAGTTTGAGGGTGTGACAAATTGGTATCAGAGCATTGTTTATAGTGAACTCAGTATATCAATCCATAAAAGATATACAAACTGTAAATACATTTGGGGCTAAGAGCTCTGACTACAAGTATACTTTTAAAAATTTAATTATTTTTACAAGAAGTATACTAACTCTTATACCTACAAGTACAGTATCACAATCATAAGAACTTAAAAGTATTTTGGATGTTGGACATTACAGTCAAACCTAGGCAGTTATGTAATCATATATGGGATTAATATAGCCTGATCAACTATATTTATTTGAGATATAATCAACATGTGTTTGGGGGTGATAGTGGTGTTGTAACATGTCTAAAACTTACCAACTATACATATTTAGAAGAACTCTAGAATAGAACATAATGATTAAAATACTATAGGAATTTTGGACACTATATACTAATAATAAACATGTGAAAACAATAGAACAATTAAGGTTAGAACTATAAATATTAAGAGTATATCACAATTATGTATAATTAAAGATATATAGACTTAGAATATGTGATCTAGCTTCATTTCCTGTTCCTTGTTTGGATGGGGATTTAGAGCCGGGTCATTTAATCAAAGGTCGAATATACCCAAGTTATATATAATTAGTATACACTTTATAGTTATAGTAATACATAGAACAGGTCACACATAATACATTACTTGTTAACTATAAGTCTCTTTTGTAGAAACTTGTATCCCTAATCAATTGTTACTAACTATATTCTATATCTCTTCTCCCTATTCTCGTTTAGATAACAATGGTTGGATTTCACTTACCCGGAGACCCATACTTCCCTAACCAAAATAACGGAGGATGGCGTGATGATGAACCAAAAGAGAATCATCCAATCCCTTTGGATGATGACTTCGCAGAAAACTTTCCAGAGGATTCGGACTCTGAGCCAGAAGTCAATGACCTACCTCTGGTGGCTCAAAACCCAAATCCTAACCTTGTCGGGATTTTCAAGGCCCGACGCCTCTGTGGGTGGAAAGTTTAGAGACAAGGAGCCAAGAACAGGGTCAACCAATGTCATACAATGGAGACTGAAGCTTCTATAACCTGAGCGAGGGAGGCTCAGCGGATAGAATCCTGGCTATTCTGGTCCGTAGAGTTGCTCGTAATGATATTTAGGGTAGGACAGCCCTCAACCGAATCGTGGAAGTTGACGCCAATGTAGGAGTCAATACTATCCGCATTCATTGGCTAGAAGATGCTTGTGAGAGAGCTGAAAGAGACACTGAGTCTCTACTACAACGGTTAGCTGAAACTCAAGCTGAAGTTATAGAGCTACGAGCACGTCTGACAGTAGATGAAAGGCATATGCTTACTATGGAGCGTCAATTGGCTGAGTTGAGGTTTCAATCAAGAGATACCCATTGACGGTAGAATATGCTCTACTCGTTTCCTAATTACTCTTTTGTTTATAGTTAAGTCTACGGATCGGTTCTAGCATTATTTTTCATGTTTTTCAGTAAGACTACGGAAATTTAAATTTCGGTAGGTCTGTATGATGTCAATGTTTTTCCCAGAACTTGGTGTGTTGTAGACCTGTTTCAGGTTAATTTTTCCAGACCTTATATGATCAATATGCCAAATCAATTGGCATGCATTTTCCTAGTCGTTGAAAAATAACCATTCAATTTCATATCATTCTGCTACAAACGGTACTTGTTGTAGACTTCTATTTCTAATTCATTACAAGATTCATGTTGAACTATATGTTTTAGTTTAGATATATCAAAATTCATACTCACTCTTGATATTTTACCATGTTTGTATCTTTTGACTTTTATAGAAAAAGATGTATCCTCGTAAAAACCCAACACGTAACATTGTTAATGAAGCGTCGGTGCCACCTCCACCACCACCTCCTCAGTTCGACCCCGCTATGTTCCAAGCAGCGGTCACGGCGGCTATAGTTGCTGCCATGTAACATATTAATACTCCTGGTGCCAGTGGGTCAGGAGCTAGTGCAAATCCTTCTAACCATGGCGAGAGTCATGGGCACTCGAGAGAGTGCACTTATAAAGACTTTTCCAACGCCAAACCCAGGACCTTTAATGGAACTGGAAGACTTATGGCATTAAGGCAATGGATAGAAAAGACAGAAGCAATTTTCTAAATCTGCTCCTGTCTTGAAAACAGCAAGGTCAAATTCACTACTTGTACCTTTTTAGAAAGAGCTTTAATATGGTGGAATGGCCATGTTAAGTCACTTACTCTGGTAGTGGCTAATTCAATAAGCTGGGCAAACTTCAAAGCCGTGCTTATACGGGAATATTGTCCGTGAGGAGAAGTTCGGAAACTTGAAGAGGAACTCTGGGGTCTCACAAAGGTCTCACAATGTTTGGTTCTGATATATCAACCTATACTAGTAGATTTTATTATATGGCAATTCTTTGCCCATATATGGTTGCTCTGGAGAGCAAGTAGATTGAGAGATATATATTTGGGTATTGTCGCCCAAAATTCAGTCAAGTGTTTTAGCTTCGAGGCCAGTTACTTTTGACAGTGCCAAAGAGCTCAGACAATCTCTTATCGACCACGGAGCCCGTCAACACTCAGTGGTTGCTTTACCAGAACAACCGCAGGGAAACAAAAACAACAACAACAACAACAACAACAACATGAAGGGTCAGAACAAGAGGAAAGGAGAATTTACACAGGATTCCTCAAAGAAACAACATCTAGTTACAATTAATGTTGCTACTGTACCCGCTGCTATACCTGTTAACCCAGTACCAACTAAGCGTTATGTTGGTAATCTCCTAAGTGCAACAAGTAAAAATTTTCATCATAATGCAAATTGCACAGAAAGGCAGTGTCGTAACAGCAATAGAAAAGGGCATACTGCCCAATTCTTTAGAGCACCACCCCAACCACTTAACCAAGTACCTGCTGCTGGAGTAGGTCAAGCGTGCTATAATTGTGGTGAAGTGGGACATTTCAAGAAAGATTGTCCGAAATTTGGAAATGTTGGTGGAGTCGGGAGGATATTAGCCCCGGGTCACGAAGAAGCAGTAGCAAACCCATCCGTAGTCATGGGTATGTTCCTTCTCAACAACACTTATGCACGCATTCTATTTGATTGTAGTGCTGAGAAAAGCTTTATGAGCCATGATTTCAAACACTTGATAAATCAAAACTCCCAACCATTGAAAGAAATATTCACAGTCGAAATGGCTAATGGAAAACTTGAATCTATCAACGATATATACATAGGATGTATACTTACTTTGAATAAGTTTTCATTCCCGGTAGACCTTATGTCGGTCTCTATCAAAAGTTTCGACGTCATAGTAGGTATGGATTGGTTGTGTCCTAACCATGTTGGCATCCTATGTTATGAAAGAACTATTCGTTTCAACTTTCCAACTAATGAAACACTTATTATTTATAGCGACAAACCCAGAACGAACCTCCACATCATTTCTTGTATCAAGGCACAAAAGTACCTTCGCAAAGAGTACTGTGCTTTCCTAGCTCACGTGGGAGACAAAAAGCAAGAAGTGAAAGACATAGGGAGCATTCCTGAGGCCTGCAACGTTCATGACATTTTTCCAGATGACCTTCCAGGAGTGCCTCCTGAATGACAAATCGAACTTAGAATCCACTTAATCCCTGGGGCTACCCCTATAGCCAAATCCCCTATCATCTTGCACCTTCTGAAATGCAGGAATTATCCAGCCAACCAAATGTACTCCTTAGCAAAGTTTTCATAAGACCAAGCTTCTCACCTTGAGGAGCACCGGTCTTATTCGTGAAGAATAAGGATGGATCATTCCGTATGTGCATAGACTACCGCGAGCTGAATAAACTTACCATTAAAAATAGATACCCTTGGTCGCGTATTGATGATTTGTCCGATAAACTTCAAGGTGCAAGCTACTTCTCAAAGACAGACATAAGATCCAGGCATCACCAATTACGGATTTTGGAGGATGACATTCCCAAAAACGCGTTCAAAACTCATTATGCTCATTATGAGTTCGTAGTGATGCCATTTGGATTGACAAATGCACATGTTGTGTTCATGGATCTAATGAACAAAGTGTGTCGTGCACTCCTGGACAAATTTGCCGTAGTCTTCATTGACGACATCCTTATCTACTCAAAAAGTGAAGCGGAACAAGGAAAACATCTTCGTTAAATATTGAAAACTCTTAGAAGAGAGAAACTCTATGCGAAGTTTTCAAAGTGTGAATTTTGGATCAGGAAGGTTGAATTCCTAGGTCACGTGGTCAGTTCTGAAGGAATACACATCGACCTTTCAAAAATTAAGGCAATTGAAAGCTGGTCATCACCCAAAACACCTATAGAAGTTTGTCAATTCTTAGGTCTTGTCGGCTATTATCGCAGGTTCATCCAGAATTTCTCTCGAATAGCTAAACCTCTTACCATCCTGATGTAAAAGGGTGTAACTTTTAGTTGGGGCGGAAAAACAAGAGACAGCGTTCCAAACGCTGAAACGAGCCTTGTGTAGTGCACCAATATCGTCTCTTCCTGAAGGGACAGGAGATTTCATAGTGTAATGTGATGATTCTAATCAACGACTTGGATGTGTTCTTATGCAAAGAGGAAAGGTGATATCTTTGCCTCAAGACAACTAAAGACACATGAAGTCAATTATACAACACATGACCTTGAACTAGGAGCAGTAGTATTTGCTCTGAAGATCTGGAGACATTACTTATATGGAACGAAATGCACAGTATTCATGGACCATAAAAGTCTCCAGCATATTTTCAATCAGAAAGAGCTGAACATGAGACAACGAAGTTGGGTAGAGCTACTAAACGACTATGATTATCAGATTCTTTATCACCTTGGTAAAGCTAACGTAGTATATGATGCTCTTAGTAGAAAAGAATACTCGGGATGCTGAGTCAAGTCGTTAACCATGACAATCCATTAACATATGTCCACATAGACCAAAGAGCCTCAAATTGAAGCCTTAAAACCTGAAAAGGTGACAGGTGAAACTTTGAGAGGAATGGATAAAAACTTCAAAGTCAGGGACGACGAAGTCTATTGTTTCATGAACCGAATCTCGACACCAAAGTTTGGTGGTTACAGAGACGTAGTCATAAATGAAGCCCACAAAACCCATTCATCCAGGTTCTGACAAGATGTAACTAGACCTCAAGAAACTATATTGGTGGCCAAACATGAAGGCCGAAATTCCTACCTTCGTGGGCAAGTGCCTTACTTGTGTCAAAGTTAAAGTAGAATACCAGAAACCTTCTGGTTTATTGCAACAACCTGAAATCCCTGAATGGAAATGGGAGCGGATTACAATGGATTTTATAACCAAGTTACCCAAGACATCAGGTGGTTACGATCCTATTTGGGTAATCGTCGATAGATTAACCAAATCCGCACACTTCTTACCAATCAAAGAGACCGACAAGATGGAGAAGTTAACAAGGACTTACCTCAAGGAAATCGTTAGACAACATGGTGTGCCAATATCTATTATTTCTGATCAAGAGAGTAGATTCACTTCTCGTTTGTGGCAGTCTTTCCAAAAAAATTTAGGAACTAGGCTGGACATGAGTACAGCCTACCATCCACAAACTGATGGACAAAGTGAGAGGACGATTCAAACTTTAGAAGATATGTTGCGAGCTTGCGTGATAGAATTTGGTAAGGCATTCGATACTCATTTACCCCTTGTCGAATTCTCTTACAACAAAAGTTATCACACTAGTATAAAGGCTGCTCCTTTCGAAAATCTCTATGGCCGCAAGTGTAGATCACCTCTGTGTTAGGCTGAAGTGGCTGATACGCGGCTAGCTAAAAGTCAAGTTCCTGACAGTACTCTCACTGGTCCAGAAATCATTCGTGAAACCACAGAGAAAATCGTACAAATCCGGGAGTGACTTAAAGCTTCCAGAGATAGAATGAAAAGCTACGCTGACAAAAGAAGAAAACCTTTGGTGTACCAGATTGGTGATCGCGTCATGTTGAAAGTCTCACCCTGGAAAGGCATGATACGCTTTGGAAAGTGTGACAAACTGAATCCAAGGTATATAGGACCATTCGAGATTCTTGCTAGAATTGGTCCTATGGCTTACAAACTCCGACTACCTCAAGAACTAATTAACATACATCCTGTTTTCCACATCTCAAACTTGAAAAAGTGTCTGTCCGATGAGACTCTTGTTATTCCACTCGACTAAATCACGATTGATGAGAGCCTCAACTTCATGGAAGAACCAGTAGAAATCATGGACCGAGAGATCAAACAAATGAAACAAAACCGTATTCCTATAGTGAAGATTCACTTGAATGCCGAACGCAGACCTGAATTCACTTGGGAACGTGAGAATCAAATGAAATTGAAATATCCTCATCTTTCGTTTAGATGTTTGTAATTACCTAATTGCTTAAACTCTAATTTCGAGACGAAATTCTCTTTAACAGGGGGATAATGTAACATCCTGTTATTTTCTGTTTGTAAAGTCAATTCTAGTTAACCAAAGTCAAACAAAGGTCAACTAAAGTCCTTTTTATTGTTTGGGTTTTTAAATTAAGGTTAAGAAATACCTTTAATTTCTAAAATCCTTATAATATCTATAGTTGAAATTGTAAGGAAAATGTTTGAAAAACCAAGAAACTTCGCATACTATTCCCTGTCTCGGACCATAAACCCCTCGGAACATAAACTCCTCCTAGACCGTTAACGAGGCTTTGGCCATAAACACACACACACACACACACACATATATATATATATATATTCTTCATTTTTCCTTCATTTCTCATACCCTCCACTCAAGTACTCTTAAATTTTCTAAAGTATCATCAAAAACATTTCTAGTTCTCACCAAATTTGTAAGTGATTCCTTCCATCCATTTCTTGATATCATGCTTAATCATGTAAAACCTTATGATTTCATCCATGAAATCATCTCTTTTTACTAGATCTTCAAGAACAACAATAACACCCAGAACACATACTAGTTCTTTAGGTCGTGAACACCTCATTCAAGCTTCAACACGTAAGTATGCATCCTAATACTAGTTATTCTATAGAAGCTCGTAACATAAACCTTTGAAATCAACCATTTCTCAAGAACATAAGAGTTTATGGCCATGAGCATCTCCCTTGACCGTAAACGCAAGCTCTTCTTGGACCGTAAACATCATTGGTCGTAAACTCCGTGGCCGTGAACACCTTGTGTGGCCGTAAACAGATTTAGAGCAATCACATGTGATTGTATCACTTAAATTCAAGTGTTTCCTAGTCCCTAAAGTGGTTTCTTATATCATTATTTGTTATATACACTACTTATATCCATATATGTATCATTATATGTTTAATAGGATCCGTTGTGTTCAACACTTCACTTGACACTTAGCATCCTACACCGATTATACATTTGAAAAACTGACATCAGGTGAGTTTATACCCCCACATTTTCATATTTTTTACTGTTTTAAGGGGGAAATACAAGTCTAACACAAAGTTTTTGTGTTATAAACAAGTGGTTTCAATATTTTATAAAAATGGATTTCAGTTATCATCAAATCAAGTGATTTTCAATGAATTTCAAAATATCAAACTTCTTTTAAATATTTTTATAAACTTATATTTTTCCCCAAAAATCATACTAGTATACATATATTAATATAAATAAGATTTAAAAGGCTTAGGAGTGATAATCCATTTTGATTCCTTTTCCTTGTTTGGATGTGGGATTACAAGTATCAATTATTTGTCCGGGTGTCAATTAAATTTTACTTATATATATTTGTATATGTATGCAAGTATAAAAGTTTGTTAATTTAGTTACTATTACCCTTTGTAACATGTTGAGCATGGGATTACATTCATAAATACTCGTTATCTATACAAATGGTACATATAAACTATAATAGGTATAATTTATGACTCACATAACATAAATTCACAATTCAAATATACAAAAGTACATTATTTTACAAGAACAAAGGTTTGATTAAAAAACTATTCAAGGGTATACATCCTTTCAGATTTATACTAAGAATACTAATTCAAGAGCATGTCACACCCCCGAACCGTCAAAAAGACAACGGCGGAAACGTACGGGGGCGGCGATGTCATACGTAGTATCACAACAATTGTATCATAGCAATCAAAGAAAACACAACCATTAAATTACAATATGAATATTTACATTTGTTTGAAAACATAGTTTATACGTAACATTATATAACAAAAGATAAACACGAAACTCAAAAAAATGCTCCGTCTTCTCCAAAAGCGGGCTAGGTACCTGTCTATCGTTGTACTGAGAATACAAGCGGTTTTGAAAACGTATCAGCATAAGGATGGTGAGTTCATAAGAATGTTTTAGTATTGAAAACCAGTCACTGAATTTGTATAAATGTTTTCTTTCCATTATAAGTCAATATCGTTTGTATCGAAAACCGCTGTTATTAAGTTTTGTAATATGTACGCATGTTTACCAAGAAAATCCAATATTTTCTAATATGTTTGTTATTTTTCCGCATGAAAGGTACGTTCTGTTTGAAAACCTGGACTACCAACAGTATGTATAGTAGTTTTATTACTTAAAATAAACTATAGATTTTGTCCTTGGAATACCCTCCAGTAAGTAGATAAGTAGTTTTATTAGTTAAAATAAAACTATAGAAGAAGGACATCACGTAAACAATGATTAGTTTATACTTATTGTGAGTCGTCTAACCATTCTAATTTGACCTGTGACCTCCTTGACGTTCTTCAGGCGTCATACGATTGCAAAATTTGTCACCGCAGGCGTGCCCGCATAACTGTAGCTAACAGTTCAGGTGTGGGATTGTCGGTCCCGAATAGATCTATTCACAAATTTCACGCTCTCCCTCCAGGAGACTCTGGTTATACTACTGGTGAGGATTTATTAGTACCCCGAGCGGTAAAACGAAGATAGTCTCACAATCCTGTATTAACTAGTTTACGTATCTGTTCGGTTGTTCTCGAGTTCGAAATCGTTTGCAAAGGTGTAGAGTATAAATAATCATACATAAAATAATTATTTAGAATGATACTCTAGTTTTGTATTCATATTAATGGATAAACTAAATCTGAAATAGTTTATATGTTTGACTTTGCATGAACTTTGAACCTGTAAGACTAGTAATGAAATCCCAAACTATACCTATTATAGTGTGCATGGTTGTTACTTTCATGTATGGTTTTGAAAACTATGCAATTATGAATTTAAAACATCCCTTATGCTCCGCAAAATACAAATTGGATAATTGTATCTAAACTTTTAATAAAAAATCATTGTAATTGCATTAGTTTTTAAGTTATGAAAACCTTTATGTTTAGCTTGTATCCCCCCCCCCCCCCCCCCGTAAAAACATGAAAAACTCGGAAAAGTGTAGGGGTATGAACTCATAGTTTAGCGTAGGATTCGGTTGTACGATTGATATGTGCTGAGTGTCAACGGATGTTTTGAACGCAAGTGGACCCCATTAATCATATGGTAACACATATATGTATTAGATTAGGATATGAGCGCTAGAGTGGGTATATGGCCATAAAGGTGACTGTGCAGCCAGGGAGTGCGGCCGCACAGAGGGTGTGTGTGCGGCCGTACACTCCTCATTTGCACCTGAAATGTCAATTTTTGAAGTGTTTCAAGTTCCAAGCTAAGTCTTGGATCGATTATGGAGGCCATAGTATCACTTTGGAGGGTATTTGAGTGTGTGCGGCCACCTTGTGAAGGTGTGCGGCCGCACTCCTTCAATGGATGAAGAACACGAAGAACACTATGAGTTTTAGGCCTAGATTTTGTTGTTTTACCTGTAATACAAGCTAGATGATGGTGTTAATCACGATTTTAAGGTCCTTAGTTTGTTCTTGGATGAGATTTTTTTAGAGAGAAAGTAGATAGAGAGTGTAGTGTGCAGTCAAAGAAGAAGAAGTGAATGAAAGGGGGGTCCTCTACTATATATTGGGTCGGGTGTGAGGCTGGAGGGGGTGTGCGGTTGGGTGTGCGGCCGCACACACCTTCTTTGGTGTGTGTGGCCCGATTTCATGACGCTATACATTTTCCAACCCTTCCTAAGACTCATATCCAAGTTATAATAAGCCTAAAGCACTCATATAGACCCACAATGTCACTAAAAAGATGATGAATTCGAGATAAATATTGATATACGGATCAATCTTACAGGATAAAGTTTCGGGTTGTTACATCATCCGCCCGTTAAAGGGAATTTCGTCCCGAAATTCGAGAATATGGATACAAATCATGGATTTGGAAAAAGATGAGGGTACTTCTGTTTCTTTGAATCCTCGCGCTCCCAAGTGAATTCAGGTCCCCGCTTGGCATTCCAACGAACCTTCACTATCGGGATGCAACTTTGTTTCGTTCGTTTTACCTCTCGGTCCATGATTTCGATTGGTTCTTTTACAAAGTTTAGGATTTTGTTGATCTCGATTTCGTCAAGAGGGACTGCAAGGGTTTTGTCAGATAAGCATTTCTTAAGATTCAAAACGTGGAAGACATGATGAATGTTACTGAGTTCATGCAGTAGACGAAGTTTGTAGGCTACGGGACCAATCCTAGCTAGGATTTCGAATGGTCCTATGTACTTTGGATTTAGATTTCCATGCCTTCCAAAGCATATCATGCCTTTCCATGGTGAGACCTTTAGCAGAAGGCGGTCTCCGACCTGGACTTCCAAGGGTTTTCGTCGTTTATCGACGTAGTTCTTTTGTCGATCTCGTGAAGCTTTTAGTCGTTCTTGGATTTGTATGATCTTTTCAGTGGTTTCGCGGATGATTTTTCGACCAGTAAGAATGCTATCAGGGACTTGCCCCTTCGCCAACTGCGTATTGCCGACCTCAGCCCAACATAGAGGGGATCTGCACTTGTGGCCATAGAGGTCTTCGAAAGGCGCAACCTTGATACTGGTATGAAAACTGTTGGAATAATGTCTAAGGCTGCAACTATATTAGGCAAGTATTTGACCCAATTATGCATGGTCCTTTTGGGTTGCCATCACCATAGCAACTTGATAGGATGATTTATTAAGAGAGAGTAAATATTATTAATATATTATGAGAATAATATAAAGAATAATATATATTGTTATTTGATTAATATAAGTCATAGAATTAATTGGAATTAATTTGGTGACTTAAAGAGATTAATTAAATAAGAGGGTATAAACTATCAATTGTTTGATAGTTAAACTTTAGACTGTAAATCCATATAGATATGGATTGGACGAATTCTAGGAGCTAAAGGATAGCTCAAATCGTCCATGGTGTTATCTAGGAATGGATTTGGATAGCCTTAAGAGAAGATTATCCAATAGGGTTTAAACTGTAACCCTTAAGGAGTCTACAAGTATAAATAGACCCTATGACTGAGGGAATTCGACACTTCACCTAAAGTAAAGAACCTCTGGTCGAATTACATCCCCTCTCCTCTCTCCGAAATCATCCTCCTTGCTATTTGGTGTTTGTAAGAAATTAGAGGAGTGACATTTGTGACTCTAGAAGCTCCAAGACAACAAGGTCAACAAGGAACTCAAAGGTATGATTCTAGATTTGTTTCAATGTTGTTATTTAGCCTAAATAGTTATTAGAAGTCTTGGATTCATAGCATGTTTAATTAGAAAGCCTAGATCCAAGCACTAGGGTTTTGCATGCGCACATAGGGAAGTTGTTATGGCTAAAACCCATCAGTGGTATCAGACCCTAGCTTGGTTTTCATTAAATTGTTGCTTAGTTGTCTGAAACTAAACTGCAAAATTCGATTTTTTGGTTTCTGAGTCATGGACTCGGCGAGTTCCAAAGTGGACTCGACAAGTTGGCCTGACTCGGCGAGTCCCTTTGTGCACTCGGCGAGTCCAAGCGTCTGGGATGGCTAGATTCGGGATTTCTTCATAATTATCTTATGGAAACTTTCCTTAATCTAATTAGATCAACCCCAATACGATTTTTTGATATATATGACTATAATCTTGATCTAATTAAAGATATTTATCAACTAATAAAATATTTAATTTCCTTATATGATAATTAATTAATTATTTTGATTATTTTGGTAATTATCTTAAAAGAAATCTTGAATAAATCAAATATAGATAATTAGAAAATTAATTGTTAATTGAAATTATTTGGTATTTGATCCTCCATGTTTTAAATGTTTAAAACTAGTCCTCAAGTTTTGAAATTTATACTTTGTGATTAAAAGTTTTAATTTAGACAACTTAAATTTCAAAAACCCTAGATTTTAAAATGTTTAAAATACAACCATATACTAATATAATATTACAAGAATAATATATATATATACATATATATATATATATATATATATATATATATGTATAACTAAAATGCTAGTCTTACTGTTAGTAGGACTCATTCACGAAGCCGATCTATAAGGTGGGTATAAGGTTGCGGCCTATAAAATGGCGCTTAATGGGTGTACACTCACACCCACCGCTTGCTTGATCGGTGGAGGGTCGTTAGCCGAACGGGTAGGATAGAGAAACCTCATCCTCTCATTAAAAGTATAATAAGTAATATGAAGTAACTACATATTTTAAAATTTCCCAATCTTAGTTACTTTAGGAAAAGTGAATTGATGCAATCCCATGAAATTACACTTTGCACCCTTGCTAAGAAGTTAGTGGAGCGTGTGTGGTTTACCGGCACACTAATTGGTTCTAAGCAAAGGTGGCAAAGGGTGATTCATTGTTTATCATAGTTCGATGGAGCGTGTGTGGTTTACGGGCACATCGAATAGGTGATCGTTACAATGAAGGGCACCATGTAAATTTTCATGGTAATTCACACCCGCTTTGTGATCCTCGGTATCCCAGTCACAAACAAGAGGGGGATATCGAGATTTAAACATGCCATTGAATAGTTTCAATGAATCTCATCTGAACCTAGGAATTCTCAATACAATTAGGACTAATAGTTTAAGTTTTGTGATGGAGAATTAGTGAATCATCATTCACTTACCTTCAATTTATTTGCATGTTAGATTACGGCATCCCTTTTCTAATATGTAAATGTTATTGTTGGATCCTAGCCCTAATTTTTCTTATTGGGTGATAATTAGGGATTCTTATTCTAATCTATCTTTGTCCTTTCTTCCTTTTGTAGATGTCGAACGCAAACAACGATGCCGCTAGTTCTTTCACGTTGATGAGCCTTTGCCAAAAGGTCACCTTCGATGGAACAAACTTTAGCGAATGGATCAGATACATTCACACCATTGCTGGCTATGAGGATAAGGAGTATGTCCTCGATGAGAAGCTCGAGAAGATCAACACCTGAAATCGCTACTCCCGCCGAAATCACCGCTTTCGAAACTCACGAGCGTGATGCAACGAAAGTGCATTGCATCATGATCGCGACAATGAACTCCGAATTCCAAAAGTCCTACGAGGACATGTACCCGTACGAGATGCATCAAGACTTATTGGAGAGATACCACCAGAATGCGAGACAAGAGCGTTATGAGATTTTCACAAACATGATTTCCGCTAAGATGGGTCATGGAGAATCTCTTACCGTGCACTTGCAAAAGATACAAAGGTATGTCGACCGCCTTTGCAAGTTAAATGTTGACTTTGGAGAAGACTTGGCGATCGACATGGTGCTTCACTCTTTGCCTCCGATGTACAATCAATTTAGGATGACCTACCACATGAACAAAGAGGAGGTTACCCAAAGCAAACTCCAAGGTCTCTTGAGGGTTGCTGAGAGCAACTTCAAAGACAAGTCTGTTGCACCAACTCCCAATCCACCCGTTGCTACTGTCTTGGCTATTGGTCAAGGAAAGGGAAAGAAGAGGAGGGCTTCGTCTAAGAACTATCGCAAGGTTAAAGCCCAAGATAGTGCCTCTTCTAGTGGGACCAAAGTTGATCCCGCTAAGCCCTGCCCTAACCCTAAGGAGGCAGAGTGCCACCACTACCACAAGATAGGACATTGGAAGAGAAGCTGCCCAGAGTACCTGCAAGCAATCAAGGAAGGAAAGATCAAGCCATCTTTCGTAGGTATATACACAATTAAATCTAACGATTCTAATCATGCTATTTCTTGGGCTCTTGATACCGGTTGTGGTTATCACATTTGTTCTAATGTGCAGGGACTAAGAAGAAGTAGGGATGTGGAGCAAGGAAGGATCAATCTAATCTTGCGGAATAGAAGATCGTCGCCTGTGACCAAGATTGGAGTGTATTCTTTAGTGCTTAGGAATAATTTATGTTTAGATTTGAACAATTATTGCTATTCGCCAGAAATGGATAGAAACATCATTTCATTTCATGGTTTGTATAGACAAGGTTTTAGATTTTCTTTTAATAATGAGAATGGTTCTATTTTGGCTTATCTAAATGGTGTCTTTTACTTTGAAGCAATACCATGTAATGGAATTTATGAAACTGTTATGATTGTTGATAACTTAGGAAATGATGTTTTGAACATAGATTCTTCCACTAGTATGGATAAAGCATCCTTGTGGCATTGTCGTCTTGGACATGTCAACAAGAAACGCATAGCCCAACTCTAAAAAATGGAGTGTTGGAGTCATTCGACCTTAGGGAAGATGACACATGCGAGTCTTGTTTGCTTGAAAAAATGACTAAGTCACCCTTCGCTGGTTCTTGCGAAAGGGGTGAGGGTCTATTGGACTTAATACATATCGATGTATGTGGACCGTTTAGATCAACCACGAAGGATGGAAACCGCTTCTACGTGACTTTTACCGATGACTATAGTAGATATGGGTATATCTATTTAATCAAGCAAAAGTCAGAAACTTTTGAAAAGTTCAAAGAGTTTAATAATGAAGTGGAAAATCAAGATGCTTCGATCCGATCGAGGAGGAGAGTACCTATGTCTTGAATTCTACGATTATCTCAAGGAGTGTGGAATAGTTTCGCAATTGACGCCTCCTAGGACACCGCAGTTGAATGGTGTGGAAGAAAGGCGTAATCGAACCTTATTGGATATGGTTCACTCTATGATGAGTCTTGCTTCACTATCAATCTCTTTTTGCGGGTATGCCTTAGAGACTGCCGCCCATATCCTTAACTGAGTCCCTACTAAGAAGGTTGCCAAAACACCTTACGAGATGTGGACAGGGAAAGCTCCCTCATTGGCACATGTCAAAGTTTGGGGTTGCGAGGCTTTCGTAAGACGAGATACTCACAACAAGCTCGAACATCGAAGTGAGCGATGTATTTTCATCGGCTACCCGCAGAAATCCTTTGGATATCTCTTCTATAGACCGAAGGACAACGTTGTCTTTGTTGCGAGGAGAGGAGTTTTCCGAGAGCGAGAACTCATAGGCCAAGGAGACAGTGGGAGGCAAATCGATCTTGAAGAGATTCAAGAATCGATAGATGAGGGAACCTCTACCGCTGACACTCAACCCGAGGAGGAAACTCCGGTTGAACCGAATGACGTATCGTACCTCTTAGACGTTCCGAAAGAGTTAGGTTTCAACCCCAGTTATATGGTTTTCATATTACTACCGAAGGGGACACGTATATTAGTGATAGTACACTAATAAACCTTGATGAACCTAATAGCTTTAAGGAAGCCATGGCAGGCCCGGAGTCTGCGAAATGGAAAGAGGCAATGGATAGTGAGATCCAATCCATGTATGATAACCAAGTTTGGAATTTGGTTGATAATGTATCCGGACGTAAGACCGTTGGGTGCAAATGGATCTTCAAGAAGAAGACCGACGTGGATGGAAAAGTACACACGTATAAGGAGCGATTGGTTGCGAAGGGCTTTACTCAAACTCCCAGAGTTGACTATGATGAGACCTTCTCACCAGTTGCGAAGATAAAGTCTATTAGAGTGATGCTAGCTATTGCTGCATTTCATGATTATGAGATTTGGCAAATGGATGTCTAGACCGCTTTCCTTAACGGAAAGTTGGCTGAGGATGTTTACATGGCTCAGCCAGAGGGGTTTGTGGATCCGAAGCATCCGAATAGAGTGTGTAAGCTTGAGAAGTCCATTTATGGACTTAAGCAAGCATCTCGCAGATGGAATCTTTGCTTCGATGAGAAAGTCAAAGAGTTTGGATTTGTACGAAGCGAAGACGAATCATGTGT
Source organism: Lactuca saligna (assembly GCF_052625555.1). Classification (NCBI taxonomy): domain Eukaryota; kingdom Viridiplantae; phylum Streptophyta; class Magnoliopsida; order Asterales; family Asteraceae; genus Lactuca; species Lactuca saligna. The sequence goes on from NC_136417.1 coordinate 74,890,199, forward strand.
ATATGTCAAAACCAGTGGGAGTATAGTAAGCTTTCTCGTTCTATATGTCGATGACATATTACTCATAGGAAACGACGTCCCGACTCTACAGGAGGTTAAGACCTGGCTCGGGAAGTGCTTCGCTATGAAGGACCTCGGAGAGGCTTCCTATATTTTGGGAATAAGGATAGTAACAGAGAGAAGTAAGAGATTAATAGAACTTAGTCAGAACACTTACTTAGAGAAGGTACTAAAACGTTTTAGTATGGAGAACTCGAAGAAGGGAGAATTACCGATACAAAGTAAAGCCAAGTTGAGTAAGACTCAAAGTCCGAGTACCGAAGCTGAAATAGCAGAAGTGAGCCGAGTACCATACGCTTCCGCAGTTGGCTCAATCATGTACTCTATGACTTGTACTCCCCTGATGTAGCCTTCGCTTTGAGCATGGTTAGCAGATATCAAGGGAATCTTGGCAGAGCACATTGGATTGCGGTGAAGAATATCCTTAAGTAACTTCGGAGGACGAAGGAATGGTTCTTAGTCCTCGGAGGGAGTGATGACTTAAAGGTGCGAGGGTATAGTGACGCCAGTTTTCAGACCGACAGGGACAATTACCGTTCGCAGTCGGGCTGGGTCTTTACCCTAAATGGTGGAGCAGTGACATGGAAGAGTTCCAAGTAGGAAACCGTAGCTGATTCAACGAGCGAATCAGAGTACATTGCAGCGAGCGAAGCGTCGAAGGAGGCAATATGGCTAAAGAACTTCATCGGTGATCTTGGAGTTGTACCTGCCATAAAGGAGCCCATGGAGATTTTCTGTGATAACGAAGGAGCGGTTGCCTTGACCAAGGAACCGAGGGATCATGGTAGATCACAACATATCAATAGAAAATACCATTTCATTAGACATCGTGTAGAAGAAGGACAACTCGTACTGAAGAGGATATCATCAGAAGATAACCCAACAGATCCGCTTACGAAGGGACTGAGTAGGGTTAAGCACTTGCAGCATGCTAGGAGTATTGGGCTGAAGGATGATATTAGTATAGATTAGATAGTATTAGAAACATGTAATAGGTAAATGTAATTAACATTTGATGATTAAATAAAGGAGTTTTATTTATGAGTAATGTTACTATCTTATGTTAATTGTTTAACTATTGTTTCACTTTGCATGTTTTGACTTCCAGAATAATTGAGTTTATTAGGAATAATCGAATTGTTCAAATTTTCCACAATCGTTCATATGTTGGAAGTAGATATGAATGAAGATTGTCATGAATTGGTGTGTAGATTATCTAAATGGTGTTAGACATAGCAAAGGATTGTTGCAACGTTCATGAGTGCTTATGAACTGGTTTTGAGCATTGGAACAAACCCGCGCTTGCTGGAATCACCTTATGGAATAAGATATAAAAGGGTGATCGCAAGACGATAATATCATATAGTCTTAAAACCTAGATATATGATTTGTTATTTGTTAATTGGTTGTACATTGATAATGCGAAAACGCATCAGTAACTCGGTATTATAAAACACATTGTTGTGTATAGTTGGTTAATGAATAAGTAAATGCATATAAGTTGAAGTTTATCTGTAACTTTTATCTAAGAAGGTAAAAGTGATATCTCGGCCGCTCGATGATTTGATTTGACTTATGTGCCGGGCCTGGTCAGAACTAAGTTCATGTGTTCGATTATTTTCTATGTCGGATAAATCAGAGATCGAGAAACCTAAATGCTTGACTAACCATTCCATAGGATTGTCAGCATGATATCTAACAGAGGACTGTAAGATCCCTTATCTAAAGGACAAGATTGATTAGATCAGATTTTGACAGCGTCTTTGAGAGCTACGATTGCAAACCGGATTGTACTTGTGGATATAGTTACTAGACTTATCCAAGTGGGAGACTGTTGGAATAATGTCTAAGGCTGCAACTATATTAGGCAAGTATTTGACCCAGTTATGCATGGTCCTTTTGGGTTGCCTTCACCATAGCAACTTGATAGGATGATTTATTAAGAGAGAGTAAATATTATTAATATATTATGAGAATAATATAAAGAATAATATATATTGTTATTTGATTAATATAAGTCATAGAATTAATTGGAATTAATTTGGTGACTTAAAGAGATTAATTAAATAAGAGGGTATAAACTGTCAATTGTTTGATAGTTAAACTTTAGACTGTAAATCCATATAGATATGGATTGGACGAATTCTAGGAGCTAAAGGATAGCTCAAATCCTCCATGGTGTTATCTAGGAATGGATTTGGATAGCCTTAAGAGAAGATTATCCAATAGGGTTTAAATTGTAACCCTTAAGGAGTCTACAAGTATAAATAGACCCTATGGCTGAGGGAATTCGACACTTCACCTAAATTAGAGAACCTCTGGTCGAATTACATCCCCTCTCCTCTCTCCCAAATCATCCTCCTTGCTATTTGGTGTTTGTAAGCCATTAGAGGAGTGACATTTGTGACTCTAGAAGCTCCAAGACAACAAGGTCAACAAGGAATTCAAAGGTATGATTCTAGATCTGTTTCAATGTTGTTATTTAGCCTAAATAGTTATTAGAAGTCTTGGATTCATAGCATGTTTAAGTAGAAAGCCTAGATCCAAGCATTAGGGTTTTGCATGCGCACATGGGAAAGTTGTTATGGCTAAAACCCATCAAAAACTATTGTTGTAAGAGAATTCAACTAAGGGAAAATGGGTGTCCCATGATTTACCGAAGTCGATGACACATTCTCTCAACATGTCTTCCAAGGTCTAGATGGTACTCTCACTCTGTCCATCTGTCTGGGGATGATAAGTTGTACTCATATCCAGCTGGGTTCCAAGAGCTTTCTGTAGGGACTGCCAGAATCTCGATGTGAACCTGCTATCTCGATCGGAGATAATGGATGCAGGCACACCGTACAGTCGAACTATCTCTTGGATGTAGATTCGTGTGAGTCTTTCCATTTTTAAAGTTTCTTTGATTAGTAGGAAGTGAGCGGATTTCGTCAATCGGTCGACTATTACCCAAATGGTGTCATATCCACTCGGAGATTTGGGTAATTTGGTATTGAAATCCATGATAATCCCCTCCCACTTCCACCCAGGTATTTCCGGCTGATGAAGTAGACCCGATGGCTTCTGATATTCGACCTTCACCTTAGAACTAGTTTGGCACTTGCTCACGAAGGTAGCAATTTTTGCTTTCATTTTTGGCCACCAATATAACTTCTTGAGTTCGAGGTACATCTTTTTTGATCCTGGGTGGATGGAGTATCTAGTCTTGTGAGCTTCGTTCATGATGACCCCTCTATAACCACCAAACTTTAGGGTCCAGATCCGATCCATGAAATAGTAGACTTTGTTTCCCTTGATCTCTAAGTTCTTATCCATTCCTATCAAGGATTCCTCAGCCACGTTCTCTGGTTTCAGGGCTTCCAACTGAGCTTCTCTAATTTGTGCAGGTAGCTGGGAATGGATGGTCATGGTAAGTGCTTTCATACTACGACCTGAGTACTCCTTTCAGCTGAGAGCATCTACTACCACATTAGCCTTGCCGGGTTGGTTGCGTATTTCACACTCAAAATCACAGAGTAGTTCTACCCATCGTCGTTGTCTCATGTTTAAGTCTTTTTGGTCGAAGATGTGTTGCAGGCTTTTATGGTCAGTGAAGATCGTGCACTTTGTTCCATAGAGGTAATGTCTCCAAATCTTCAATGCGAAGACAACTGCTCCCAACTCCAGGTCGTGAGTTGTATAATTGATTTCGTGTGCTTTCAATTGTCTCGAGGCATAAGCGATGACCTTTCCTCGTTGCATAAGCACACAGCCTAAACCCTGGTTAGATGCATTGCAGTATACAACGAAGTCCTCCATCCCTTCAGGCAGAGACAGGATAGGTGCGCTTCACAAGGCTCGCTTCAATGTTTGGAATGCAGTGTCTTGCTTTTCACTCCAACAAAAGGGTACACCTTTCTGAGTCAGAGTGGTTAGGGGTTTGGCAATTTTGGAGAAATTCTGGATGAATCTACGATAATAGCCAACAAGACCCAAGAATTGACGGATTTCCGTGGGTGTCTTAGGTGCTGACCAATTCTCTATCGCTTTGATTTTGGACGGATCCACGTGTATGTCTTCCTCGCTCACCATGTGACCCAAGAAAGTTACTTTCCGAATCTAGAATTCACACTTGGAGAATTTTGCGTATAGGATTTCTGTTCATAGAGTTTCTAACACTAATCTCAAGTGTTGTTTGTGATCTTTCTCGCTTCTAGAATAGCCAAGTATATCGTCTACGAATACGATAACAAACTTGTCCAGGAAAGGACGACACACCCGGTTCATCAGGTCCATGAACAATGCCGGTGCGTTGTTTAGACCGAAGGGCATCACCACAAATTCGTAGTGACCATATGGAGTCTAGATTGCTGTTTTAGGGACATCACCCTAGTGGACTTGTAGCTGATGGTACCCTGATCTGAGGTCTATCTTGGAGAAATAGTTGGCTCCTTGAAGTTGGTCGAAGAGGTCGTCGATCCGACGAAAAGGATAGCGGTTTTTGATGGTGAGCTTGTTCAGCTCTCGGTAGTCGATCAACATCCGAAAAGATCCATCTTTCTTTTTCACGAATAAAATCGGGGCTCCCCAGGGTGAGGAACTCGGTCTGATGAATCCTTTGTTGAGCAGCTCATTGAGCTGGCTGGACAACTCTTGCATTTCTGCTGGCGCTAGGCGAGATGGGGACTTAGCTACGAGGGTAGCTCTGAGGATTAAGTCAATGCGAAACTCGACTTGGCGCTCAGGAGGAATTCCCAGAAGCTCTTCGGGAAAGACATCAGGAAAGTTGCAGACTTTGGGGATGCTCTTGAGAGCTTTAACCTCTTGTTTCTCATTTACAACGTGGGCTAGGAATGCACGACACTCCTTTCGCAGAAGTTTTTGGGCTTTGATACATGAAATCATGCGGAGGCTGGAGTTAAGTTTATCACCATAGATCATGAGGGTTTCGCAAGAGAGAAGATTGAGACGGATAGGTTTTTCAAAACAAAGGATATCAAAACGATTGGGGCTCAACCAATCCATGCCAATAATGACATCGAAGCTCTTTATGGAAACTGGCATAAGATCGATAGGAAAGGAATGATCGTTTAGGGTAAGGGTACAACCACGGAATATAGCGTTAATGCTTCGGTTAAAGATTGAGGTTTATGTTTGAGAAGACGTTTGAATGCATGACTAACAAAACTTCTCTCTGCAATAGAATCGAAAAGAATGCATGCATAAGAGTTGTCGAGGAGGAACGTACCCGTGACAACGGTAGGATCAACAACTGCCTCCTCTTGCCCCATTGCTAGAACTCTCCCAGTATTGCCAGTTGTTGCTGCCTTGGGGCAATTTCTCTTGTGGTGCCCGACCTCGCCACAACCATAACAGGTCTGATCGACACCTGCTCTAGATGTCTGATTGGTTGGTTGGGCTAGTGTTCTACAGTTTCGAGTAGTGTGACCCTTCTTGCCACAGTTGTTGCAGAGCATTTCACGACATGGTCCAGGAATACGATGGTGGTAATTGCACTTGCTAAACCAAGGGAGGGTACCAGTATATCCACTGGTAGGCTCTTGCATTGCAGGTGCAACAACAGGAGTTGTGGCAACATGGACTGCCACAGTATCTTGTTTCTTGGAGGACCCTTGCGAACTCTGACCCTTTCGCTTGTTCCAGAATTTCTTTTTATTCTCACCACTCTCCCTTGCTGGTTCAGGAGTGGTTGCCATTGTATCAAGATCAACTCCATGATCTATGAGGGTCTGCGCCAGGAACTTGGCGCTATCAAAAATGTTTGGCATAGCAGCCAAGACATTCCCTTGAGTTGGGGGCGTCAATCCCTAAATGTATATCTATATTTTCTTGCTTTCAGGGGTGACCATTCCCGGGCAAAGAAGTGCTAGGTCTTCAAACCTAGAAGTGTAGGCAGCAATATCAGAACCTTTCATCTTTAGGTTACAGAGTTCGTGCTCCAGCTTCTGCATTTCACCCTGCGGGCAGTATTCAGCAAGTATGAGCTCTTTCAACCTCTCCCAACCCATAACATTTTCTATTGGTAGGGTTAGGGATTTGACTCGACTATTCCACCAGGTCAATGCTCTATTAGTGAAAGTGCAGGCGGCATATTTCACCTTATTGGCTTCCAAACTGGAACAAATTTCGAAGATGGACTCGATCTTCTCGAACCATCGAGTCAAGGTAATGACACCTCCAGTGTCGTCGAAAGATGTGGGTTTTGCGTTCATGAAGTAATTATAGGAACACTCCTTCTGGTGTCCCTGACCACCTTCTTGATTCGGGGGATGGGTACCACCTCCTGACCCCCCAGAGCCGTCAGGGTTCATCTGTGATATTGCGGTAGCCACAGCGGCAGTAACAACTGCCTGGAACATAGCGGGATCGAACTAGGGAGGTGGTAGTGGAGGATTGTTGTTCTTTGAGCTGGGTCTTTTCTTTGGAGGATATCTCATTCTAAAATGATCAGGAAGGAGAGGATGGTAAGTTCACTAAATTGAATCAAGAGATATGAAACAAGATATATCTCTTTATGATGGATAATGTGCTCTACTAAGCGATAAATAGGAAGGAGTTACTAAACCATGTAAACTATCGCTAGGGCATAATGAGTAGCAACACTTGGAATGAATTTCTACAATGTATCCTGCTTTGATTAAAATACTCATATAGTATTTTATGTTAAAGTTTTTATTTTATCGATAACTTGTGGTAGGAAAATTTGGTACATTTTAGGCCTGTTGCAACCCCACAGTCACTCCCAAGCACATGTTGGTCATGTCTCGAATGAATATAGTTGATCAGGCTATATTCACCCTAGACATGATTACATAACTGCCCAGGTTTAACCACAGTGTTCAACATCCAAATATTATTGTTTGTTTCTTTTCACGATACTGATTATGGTATGTAGCTACACTTGTACACTTGGAGTAAAATACTTATGCTTTTAAAGTATACTTTTAGTTTAGAGCACTTCGGCCCCTTAGTGTTTATAGTTGTATACCATGTAAGGTTCGGTATACTTAGTTCAATATAAACAATAGCTCTGATACCAATCTGTCACACCCCCAAACTATCGGAAAGACAACGACGGAAATGTCCGGGGGCGGCGACGTCATACGTAGTATCACAACAATCATATCATAACAATCAAAGAAAACATAACCATTAAATTACAATATGAATACTTACATCTGTTTGAAAACATAGTTTATACATAACATTATATAACAAAAGATAAACACGAAACTAAAAAAAATGCTCCGTCTTCTCCAAAAGCTGGCTAGGTACCTGTCTATCGTTGTACTGAGAATACAAGCGTTTTTGAAAACGTATCAACATAAGGATGGTAAGTTCATAAGCATGTTTTAGTATTGAAAACTAGTCACTGAATTTGTATAAATGTTTTCTTTCCATTATAAGTAAATATCATTTGTATCGAAAACCGTTGTTACTAAGTTCTGTAATATGCACGCATGTTTACCAAGAAAATCCAACATTTTCTAATATGTTTGTTATCTTTCCGCATGAAAGGTACGTTCTGTTTGAAAACCTGGACTACCACCAGTATGTATAGTAGTTTTATTACTTAAAATAAACTATAGATTTTGTCCTTGGAATACCCTCCAGCAACTAGATAAGTAGTTTTATCAGTTAAAATAAAACTATAGAAGAAGGTTTCCAAAAACATAAAGAACCCTATAGATCTATTCACAAATTTCACGCTCTCCCTCCAGGAGACTCTGGTAGTATACTACCGGTGAGGATTTATGTGACAACCCTATATTTTTCCAAAGCAATGTAACACTCAAAAGTCTAATACAACAAAACTTTTGGAATCAACGGAATTAACCTCAAAAATAAAATGTTCAAAACCTAAAGTTGGGATACACCAAATGATAGATATCGTGCCAAGGTTTCCAGAAACATAAAGAACATTCAAAACCAAGTTATAATGGAAAGATTTTGACTACTCAAACATTCGCGACGCACCCGGTATGACATTACTAAATGTAAAATAAGAAGTTTCAATAAAATGCATTTAGGCCTTAAGTATCTAAACAAAAGTCTTAGATTTCGTTAACCGGCGAATGTGCATAAAAAGATCGCCCAAATTGGACCCCGTATGAAGAAGTTACGAATTTTCAAAGTTTCGTAAGGATATTAGAGAGCTAAAAACTCGGATTGAAGATCGAACGATATTTAGCTAACACAACCTAAATGAGAATTGAAGGTCTCCACATCAGGAGTAAGATGATAAAAAGACAAACGAAAACAGACCTCGGATAAAGAAACTGTGTATTTTTAACGGATTTTAGCAGTCCCGACCTATTAAAAACATAGTATTAAAAATAAAATCAAAACTAGCCGACGGAGTCTAAATGAAAGTTGTATACCATAGTCTCACCTACGCGTGGATATAAGGAATGCGAAAAACTGAGCTCGTACGCAAAAGTTACGGAATTTAGAAAATTGAAGCTGGGATTACGCCCAGCGTAACTGAGGAGTACGCTCAGCGTACTCAGGTGCAAGGTCGAGTCCCATCGGCTGCAAGCTCTACGCCTAGCTAAACCCGAGTCGTAAGCCATGACACGAAGTTATGCCCAGCGTAACCGAAGTACGCCCAACATAACGCGTACGCCCAGCGTACTCTGGTGGTACGCCCTACGTACTCGCATTTCTAGCTCTATAAATAGAAGCCATAAGCTCTGGAATTTAGCACACATTTCTCAAACTCACACTTACTCTCACACACTTTCAAGCACCATAGGCCGTCCCGACACCCTCGATTTCCGCACTGGAGCCCCCGACGAAGGTTTTACGCTACCGAGATCCCCGAGAAGCTCAAAGGCGCAACTATCCGCGGTTAGAGTTTTGCTCGACTCTAGTCTCTCTCTCTCTCTCTCCAAACCAAACAAGTGAGTTCATACCCCTACTTTTCATGTCTTTTCATGTTTTAGGGGGGAGGGGGGAAATAGAAGTACAATACAAGAAAACATATCGATTTATATAGGTATAAATACAACTTCTATCTTATCATTATTCGATATCAGCATTTTACTTTACGAAAAATGTTAGTATTGCACCAAGTTATTTTCAACAAAACGGAATACATATTCAAAAAAACTATAATGGGTATAGTTTTGCAAGTTATTCACACGTTTTTATGTAGAAATACTTTCATCTGAAGCGAAATAAAGACTTTCTTATCGTAAATCTATTTTATAATAAGTGATGTGAGATATTCAACTTCAACGTACTCTTAAGTATGCATTTCAAGTCCTGTATTATAAGCCATAATCTCTTAGAGGGAGAGCGTGATACTTATGTATAGATCTATATGGGATTGACAACCCCACAGCTAAACTGTTAGCTATAGTTAGACTGGCAGGTCTGGGGTGACAAATGTCATAACACTACAACACCTGAAGAATGTTGTTACAGGCAGTCTGTGTCAATAGTATGGTTATAAAACTCACACGAAAGTATAAAAACAAGATTGATTTACGAGACTCATAAATGCATTTAGTATTTACATTATTTTGAGAACAAGGTTTATCCTTAAGATTTAAGTACGAAAGATACTAACGCACTCCAACTTTGGGAACTTTTCAAACTAAATGTGGAAAATATTGGATTTTATGGAAACTACGTTCACCTACTTTCTTTCAAAATGACGTACTTTTCAATACAAAAACACTTATGAACTCACCAACTTTATTGTTGACACTTTTTCGAAACCACTTGTATTTCTCAGGGAATCGGTAATCTAGGTAACTACCAGCTTTTGAAGAAGGAATGCTATGGCATTTATTATCAAATATTTTGAACCATCTTATTGTAATTTTCTTTTGGAAACATGTGTAACGCAACAATGTACATTTTATTATATATATGATGGTTGTGTTACTTTCTTTACGATATTCAATTGTTATGGTACTACGTGAAGTCACCCACCCCCGAATGTTTCCGCCATTCTGGTTTGGGGGTGTGACAGATTGGTATCAGAGCATTGTTTATAGTGAACTAAGTATATCGAACCACATAAGATATACAAACTATAAATGCAAAAAGGGGACCAAAAACACTCTGACAACACGTTTTCATAAACGACATATTCTCTTTTAAAATATACATTTTTTTATACGCATGCATCGGTCTCGTATCATAAAAAAGTTTTCTAAAAAGTATTAAGGTGAGTTGCGAAGGTATGATTGGGCCTTGAGGTATGTAATCAAATCAAGAATAAATATAGCCTGATCAACTATATTTATCCTGGATTTGACCAACATACGTCGAGGAATGGTCGTAGTGGACAACAAGTCAAAAAGTTACCAAATAAAAATTTCTAAACTTACAAATTCAAAATTCTATAGGAGTATTATTATAAAAATATAAGGAGAATAAAAACTTGCACACCACAATATATAGCTAAACTTAGGATGCCGTTAAATAGAAATTTCTTTTCTTATAAAATTCTTATACCTCTATCCTAGTACAGACAAAATGGCCGGATTCCATTTACCAGGAGATCCCTACTACCCAAACCAAGGTAATGGTAGATGGATAGAGGAAGACCCAGAAGAAGACCTAGAGGAATTCGAAGTCGAAGTCGGAGAGGAATACGAAGTCAATGAGGAAGTCGAAGAGGAAGAAGAGCCAATAGAGGAAGAAGAGGAAGTTACGGATGGAACAGACTCCGATCCGGAAGTCACCAGCCCACCCGCTCCTCGTTCTCCCGAAGTTAGAATGGGTTACCAACCTCCTATTCCCACCTGGGGAAGCCACCTCTACTATTGGATCCGTCAGCAAGGTGTACGCCCTCCCGTCGGCATGTGTCGGGAGTTTTACAATATTAGTTGAGGAGGCTCAGCCGATATGGCGCTTCCAGTCCTTGTGGAACAAATAGCCACCCAGACCTACCAGTTGGACATGCAAGCGGCCAGAATTCATGAGGTCAATGTTGTTGCACAGGGAAACGCCGCGGACATCCTTCGTCTGGACGAACTACACGAAGATACCCAACTCCACACAGGGGCGCTTCAAAGCCAAATGGAGGCAGCACTTGCAGAAATAAGAGAGATGAAGGAACAACAAGCGGTTCTTGAGAGACGTTTAATGGGAGTCAAACAATCGGATGCAGAATCTAGCTCAGAACACACAACACGCCGCAAGTAGGACTTGCCTAACTCCAACAATTTTGATATAGAATAGGACCTCGGATAAAGTTTTTTGTATTTTCCTTGAACATGTAATCGGAGACCTCTAGATAGGTCAAAATTTTCCTAAAAACATGAAGCATAATGTAACGCACCGTATGTGCGACATATATATGAAGTATGTCTTTATATAACCATCGAAGTTCATCAGATTATCTAAATTGCTATATTTACTTTGAAACCATTAACGGATGTCAAAACAAATTACAATATGTGACTAACCCTCTAGTGCACAATTGTCAATTCATTAGAAACTTATAGTCTTTATTATTATTTCTCTACCAGAACATGCCTCCTCGTAAAACACCGCGCAAAAACCCAGCTACAACACCACCCCTTCAACTATGGATACAGCGATGTTCCAAGCTGCTGTAACAGCTGCCGTAACCACAGCGATGGCATAAATCAGTAACAACGGGTCAGGAGGAAGGATAAACAGCTTTACAAATGGCCTAAGCCAGGGCCGTCCCGGAGAATGTACTTAGAAGGACTTCACCAACAGCAAACCTATTCCCTTTAGTGGAACTGAGGGAGTAATGGCTCTATCCCAATGGATAGATAAAACGGAAGCCGTGTTCGAGATTTGCGCATGCCCCGAAGAAAGCAAAGTAAAATTCACCGCCTATACTTTCTCCGAACGAGCCCTAACGTGGTGGAACGGCCACGTCAAAGCACTAACCCTACCAGTGGCGAACTCCATGGGTTGGGAAAACCAAGAACGAATGCTCCTACAAGAGTACTGCCCCAGGGGAGAGATCTAAAAGCTCGAACAAGAACTGTGGGACCTTAAAATGGTAGGCTCAGACATTGTAGGCTATACCAACAGATTTAGTGATTTGATAATACTTTGCCCAGGAATGATGGTCCTGGAAAGCCAAAAGGTGGAAAGGTATATCTGGGGACTATCACCGCAACTTCGAGGTAGTGTGTTAGCCTCCGAACCTTCGATGTTAGAAAGCGCCAATGATCTGGTGCAATCTCTCGTCGATCATGGTGTCTGGTAGAGTGTCGCGACCGTCGTCATCGAACCAACCAAAGGAAGCAACAACCACGACAACGGTGCCAACAACAACAGCAAGAAGAAGTTCTGGAACAAGAGGAAAGGTCAAACTTCACAAGAACCTTCAAAGAAACAAATGGTGGCGGTCCATGCCGCTACAACCCCCACTATAACCCCTGCTACCCCTGCGCCAACGAAGCAATATGTTGGGAACCTGCCAAAGTGCAACAAATGCAATTACCATCACCACGGTAGCTGCCGCGAAATGCACTGTAAAAATTGCGACAGGAAAGGGCACACTACCCGTTTCTATAAAGCACCGATGCGACTAATCACTCAAGTTCCTGGTACTAGAGTAAGCCAGGCATGTTATGGATGTGGAGAAACTGGGCACTTCAAGAGGGATTGCCCCAAGGCAAGGAATGCTGGCGGTGTTGGAAGAGTGCTGGCAATAGGACAAAATGAAGCAATAGCGGACCCCACGGTGGTTACGGGTATGTTTCTCCTCGACAACAGTTATGCATGCATACTCTTTGACTGCAGTGCGGAGAAAAGTTTTGTGAGTCATAAATTCAAACACCTACTTAATCAACAACCCCAACGACTCAATAAAATATTCACTGTAGAAATGGCAAATGGTAAAACAGAAAGCGCAAGTGATATGTAAGTAGGATGCACATTAAATTTAAATGAGCACTTGTTTCAAATCGACCTTATGCCCATTTCAATAAGAAGTTTCGATGTCATCATCTGTATGGACTGGTTAAGCCTTCACCATGTCGATATACTTTGTCACGAAAGGGTCGTTCGCCTCAATCTCCCAAACGGCGAAACTCTTGTCATTTATGGTGACAAACCTAGTTCAAATTTACAAATCATCTCCTGTGTTAAAGCACAAAAATACCTTCGCAAAGAATATCATGCCCTTCTAGCCCATATAGTAGACAAGAAACGGGAGTCGAAGAACATTAAAGACATTCCGGAAGTCTGCAACTTCCCAGACATCTTTCCAGAAGATCTTCCAGGGATCCCACTAGAACGCTAAGTCGAGTTCAGAATCGACTTAATTCCCGGAGCTACTCCAGTAGCAAAATCGCCATACCGTCTAGCCCCGGCCGAGATGCAGGAACTGTCCAGCCAACTAAACGATCTGCTGAGCAAAGGCTTCATTAGACCAAGCTTCTCACCATGGGGAGCACCGGTCCTATTCGTGAAAAAGAAGGACAGATCTTTCCGCATGTGCATCGATTACCGAGAACTAAACAAAATCACGATCAAGAATCAATATCCGCTACCGTGCATAGACGATTTGTTCGATCAACTACAAGGAGCAAGCTACTTCTCAAAGATCGACCTAAGATCTGGTAATCACCAACTGCGAGTACTGGAAGGAGACATCCCCAAAACGGCATTTCGAACATGCTATGGTCACTACGAGTTTGTAGTGATGCCCTTCGGATTGACAAATGCACCAGCGGTGTTCATGGACTTGATGAACCGACTGTGTCGTCCTTTCCTGGATTAATTCATAATCGTGTTCATAGATGATATACTCATCTATTCAAGAAGCCAGGAAGAACACAGCCAACACCTCCACCAAGTTTTGGAAACATTGAGGGCAGAGAAGCTATACGCAAAATTTTCAAAATGCGAGTTTTGTATTCGGGAAGTAGATTTCCTAGGTCACGTTGTAAGAAAGATGTTAGCCTAACTTTGTAAGATTTGTGATTATCAAGTGTTAATTAGAGTGGTTATATTATGTAGGCGGTGTCTAGGTTGTTCATGGGTTACTAGATCTACTTGCTTACTTACGAGGTGAGTCTTCTCACTATACTTAAATGAGCAGTAATATTGTGTGACCGGAGGGTATTATTTGAGTTACTAATCGGAGCGGTAATTATGTGCCTTACTGAGTTAGGATTGGAGGGTCCAAACCAAGTTATGAGACCGGAGGGTCTTCACTGAGATATAGGACTGGAGGGTCCAACCCGAGCTATGAGACCGGAGGGTCTTCAATGAGACACATGACCGAAGGGTCCACACCAAGCCGTGAGACTAGAGGTTCCTCACCGAGACACATGATAGGAGCGTCCATGTCGAGCTATAGCCATGAAAGGCTTATTATTGGTGTATGTGGTATTTTGAGGAACTCACTAAGCTTCGTGCTTACCATGTTGTGTGATATGTGTTTCAGGTACTTCTTAGGATCGCGGGAAGGCGCCGACTTGATTGTACTCACCTGTTCGAGATTATGTTTGACGATTCTGGGATATTATCAGTTATTTTGTTGATTTGTGTTTTCACAATTGATACATTGTGGTTTTTGAGAAAATGTGATATTGAGTTTTATGTGGTTTAAAAATGAAAATTTTGTTTGAAAATTTAGAGTGTTATGGAATGGTAGTATAAAATCTCCTTTTATTCAAATAATGTAAAAACCTAGCCTAACTATTCAGGTCAAAGCATAAATAGAACGTGTGGAAAAATGAAACATCATGTTGATGAACGTGTATAGTCAAGCGTTGCTCTTCTCCAGATCTAAAGAAGTCTGATAAATCATTTGTAATCAACTGGGTAAGCATGAAGCTTAGTGCGTTTCCCAAAATACCATATATCATCATACATATACATGCATACAAATAATGGATATGACATTTCACCGTTCTACCGATAACATGTGTATCTATTCTCACACTCTATCATTGCTCCGCCATCAACATGAGTCTTTAGGCACATAGTCATCACTGTTCTGTCGTCAAATCCTCCTATAGATACATAACTAAACTAAAAACTAATCCTATAAAAACATGTCGGGACTCCCCTCGGTAGAAGTTCCTCATCAACATGAGTCTATAGGCTCATGGTCTTTCGTTGTTCCACTGTCGACTCCTCATATATACATATGAAAGAATGAAATAGCTTAACAATCAATCATATAGAGACTATCCTATCCCGCACACATAAATCTACTCTAGCAGTTCTTATATCCTATGATACATGGGTATTTATTGTAATATATAGTATAGTGAGATAACAGACCAAGATAATTATCCACAGGACTAACAATTGGCGATCCCACTGGCAAGCAACGTGCTTAACAAGTATTAATCGATTAACATTCAATGAATATTCGCAAGGAGAACCTCAATGCTTACTTTTTAATCTTTCAAAAACTTACGATGTTTCTCTATTGATACTACTAAAACTGCAGACTAAGAAGTCGTATCATAGGGGACCGTAATGCTCAAGGGAGAGAGAGAAACTCCTGACATAGAATCGTGCAAGAAATGAGGAGGGCTAGCATCCTATTTATAGGTAAGTCTGGAGGGGGCACAACACATTTAGTAATTAATTGGAGTGGCCTCCTATTCTTCCACGTCTCCTAATCGTAGTTGGCGTGTGTGGCTCTCTTGCTGCCTCACCGCCTCTATCCTCCATTTTCTCGTTTTCTTTGATAAATCGTAACTTTCAAAAACCAATTATGTTTTCAATGTTCTTTATATCTACAACTTCGTAGTTGCGAGTACTACAACTTCCCTTTCGCTTACTTTCCTAAAATGCAATATATATATATATATATATATATATATATATATATATATATATATATATATATATATATATATATATATATATATACTTATATATATACATATTGCTTTCATTTTATATAAACATATATGATATTTATACAGTGAAATGATCTTCCGAAATTCAAAACTTCGTCATACGAGCTCTATTTTCGAAGTTCTTTATATCCACGGATTCATATTTTCGTCTTATACAACTTTTGCAAAGAAACAATGGCTAAAAGACAATGTATTAACACATTAAATTTCATCAATAAATGTTAATTCAAAATTATATTGTAAGGTGAAAAAGTGGTGTTAAACATTTTAATTCCACATATTAATTCAGCTTAGGAGTCATGGCGTCACTCTTATTCACACCTTGTATTTTATGTAATCTTGGGATTTACTTTCTTATGCTACTCATTTTTCCTTCAACGTGACACTTCTTTAATTATATTGCAATTCATCCTTATCCCTTCACCTTAACTCGTCACAAATAATATAAGACAATCTATCCGTACCACACAAAATTCCAGTCTTGTCGTCGTCACCATAAGTATGCTGCCCTTATTCCTACTGTGTCAAGTTTACTGCATCCATTTATAACATCATACTTTATGACCGCTTCACAGATGTTCCACGATGTGGTTAGGAAAGCGTTTCACGGATGTTCCACGATGTGGTTAGGAAAGCGCACTGCCAACTTATTTACCCAAACACATCGCGTCTCTATAGTCGCCACACCAGATTTTGATTCGCTATAATTATCACTATTTATTAATGTTCAAAATATATTTACAATATTCCTATGTGACATGGGCACTTTCAATTTTAGTCTTCTCCACATTACAAGGAATCCATTACGTATTACAATTTCGACTGCAATGCTCCTAATTTTGTGCACGACAATGCCTACAATGACGTAATTAATAAAATAAATTATATTTTATATTATCCATAAGAACTCACACCACACCATTTTTCGAAACATTCACCACAACACACACTGCTACTCTTTCGTAATGTGCGTCACAACATTATTTATAGGGAATTATATATATATATATATATATATATATATATATATATATATATATATATATATATATATATATGGGGTTAAGTTCAAATGAAAACACTATTTAATGTGAGAATGTGAGAACACTACTTTATGTTATTATTCTAGTATTCTACTATGAATTTAATATGTATAGTATTGTAGTAATTATAATATGAATATATTCAATTTTATATTGCTATTATACTATATATATATATATATATATATATATATATATATATATATATATATGTTCATATATTCGGTGATGAATAATGTTATAAAGTTGTACATAAAAAATTTAAATGTGAATATTAATGTGTAATTGTTGGTATATTTGTTGACGAATAATGTCATATCGTTGTATATACAAAATTCATAGTACAATAGTAACCTATATATATATATATATATATATATATATATATATATATATATATATATATATATATATATGTGTGTGTGTGTGTGTGTGTGTGTGTGTGTGTGTGACAAATCCCTAAATGTCTAGTAGTTGACTAATTTATACATAACAAGTTAAGTAATATAATGTTTTCCACTTGACGTTTTAAGTTTAGAAATCCATTATAAGAACCTTATTCACTTAGACCACCACATTGATACCAACTTGTAACCCCCACATTTTTATACCTGGTACACCCCAAAATATGCTTTTCATTAACAATTTAAAAAAAAAATAATTTAGTGTACATTAGCACTTTGGAATAAAAGGAGTTACCAGTAGGGATTGTACCGGCATCAAGTATAGGATCCGAGCTCGACGTCACAACAACTATCCTGCAAACCAACCATAAATATAGATCGAATGATAAACGACTTAGTGAATAACAACCACAACAACATATAACACTGTAGTCACAAATATATAAAGTATTGGTCATCAATTATATGCAACTAGTAATTTACACGAATTAGTTATGTTCATATGTTCTATTGTGAAATGTCATAAGATATTAGTTATGTATGTAGGTATGTATATATTCACATCACAATACCCGCCAATATAATACTAAATCATTTAAATCATATTATACATATCTCACAAATAGAAGAACACATATATCACAACAACGGATGAAAGAGTAATGTTCCTCACCTTGTTAGTTACTTGGTATACTCGTTCTAAGTATGGCTCCCGACCTATGTTGCCATCTAGCCCGTCACATACCAACAATTATCAATTATCAGGATCCTTAACAACACTATATCATGAATTCCTATAAAATATACTCAGGTCTATACTCAACTCCATATCTCTCCCCCCCCCCCCCCCCCCCCATATCTCAAGTACACTAGTATAACTCTTATCTTATAAGTCTCCGAGAACACCTCAAGAGCCACTTCACCGACCATTTGTGCCAAAATCATTGAGACGACTAAAAAACTAATATTTATAGTACCATTACACTATGATGTGCTGGTAATTTGGCAGCACCGTACCTATGACCTATCTCCGGGAATCACCATGTGTCTTGCCCGTTAACCACATGTCTCGCTCACTCGCTTCACTCCATGTTGTGGTGAGAATGTATCCATGTCGTGGTGACTAACGAGTTGATTGTTTGACTATGAATTTCATTAACTTTCTCGAAATAGAAACATACTTTCATATCAACTTCAATAAACCATAAATTCTTAATACGAACTCCATTTTCAAAAAACTTTATATCCACGGAATATCTTCGCATGAACTATAACTTTTCGTGAATGTATTTTTCTATATACATTTATTTCAACTACTCGTCTCATAGCAATTCAAATCTCTTGAAATAATACATGTTCTGAAAAACAAGTATTACAACTATTAAGCCTTTATGACGTATATACTTCACATTTACTATGTTTGTTTATCTTGTATTCTTATTGTTAGATTTCTGTAAAAATAAGATGTTTTTTCATGAAATTTCGAAATTGTTAATCGGATTTTTTATTTGTACTTAAAATTGGAGTTTTTTTAACTCTGAAATTTGGGTCGGAAATTTCGAATGACAGTCCACAATATTTTTTTGTCAGAAAAAAATGCTTTTTGTCGGGCAGGAATACTAATTCCAGACTTATTATGTTTATTGAAAAAAAAAAATTGATACTATTGTCTTTTAGTTTGCATTGCGTTTTGATTAGTTTAGTTAACCTCCTGTTTTATTATATTACTAGTTTACAACCCGTGGGAACCACAGTCACAAAATTAATTAAAATTTCATTGAAAAATTCAAAATTGTTAATCAATTATTTTAAATAAATTATTAATTAAGAGATGTGTTTATTAGTTATGTAAAATTATATTCGTTGATTTAAATAAATATGTGAAATTAATTTTTAATTTATATCGGATAACTTTTATTTGTGAATTAATGTAAACAATAATATAAAATTTAAAATGGAAAATGGAAAATAAATAGATTAACAAGTAACATTACATTAATTAGGAGGTCTAATAAATTTGAAATTAAGAATTAATTGACTTACAAGTGGCATCATATTAATTAGGATGTCTAATATAGTGACACATGACAAAACAAGTATTCTTTTATTAGTATATGGATTTCAATGATAATATAACAATGATAATTAATGTGGTTAGTAAATTGAAAACAAAGAGAAAAGTGGTTGAAGGTTTTGTCAAACCATAAAGGTTATTAAATGAAATACCATTATTTGTATATAATTTGACACGCAAAACTATTTATTCATTTATATATCAACTACACTATTAAATTAGTGCACACTTGAATCCCTATATATAAACTTCTTATTGTGTCGTCGCTTATTGTAAGGCATCAATATAAAACTAAGGAAAGGATATATGATGATACTTAATCCTTTTGTAGTTATATTTTTTGGGGTTTTGATTTGCACAATTGACATTATTTATGGTAGAAATATTGACAGAGAGGAGACTAGATCCCTTGAACATGTTGAGAGTACTAGTAGGACTGGTTGCTCTACAAGTGACAAGGAATGTGGCGGCGAGCATGAGGATATTACACAAACCACACTCGACGAAAAACATGGAGTAATGTATGGGCAAGGTACCACACAAAGCTACGTTGGTGATGATCACGTTAGAAGCAACAATGACAACAAAAATGTGAACATAAACGTTAATGAAAATGGATATCATATAAAAAATAATGACAGTGGTTTTTGCATCGGTTATTGTAATATGATCATTAACAATACAACCAACATTGACAGCAATAACGGCAGCAACAATGTCATCGGAAGTGGAAGCAACAATGGTAACATTAATGGAAGCAGCAACACAAATGGAACTGATAACATTCCTGGTAGCGGAAACAACGATCCCATCATCGTTTCCATCGGACAAAATAATGGAAATGGTAACGCCAACGTTAACCCAGGATCAGGAGGGAGGACAAACTGGTCACATACTAATCAGAACCTATGATCCTCAACAGAAAATGCAATTTTTAGAATAATATGGCACAAAGTGTTGTTACCCATATATAATCTTCACTAAACATGTAAGGTTTGACCATGTATATGGAAGATGTATGTTTTATACTTCATTTCTAATATATTTGTCAGGAAACCAATAAATGAATAATTTTTCTAACATCACCATTCGTTGTGATATATGTATGTATTTTTTTCATCAAACTCAACTTCTAATCTTTAGATCGTAACTAACAAGCCA
Organism: Lactuca saligna; assembly: GCF_052625555.1. Lineage (NCBI taxonomy): Eukaryota > Viridiplantae > Streptophyta > Magnoliopsida > Asterales > Asteraceae > Lactuca > Lactuca saligna. Next base: position 74,910,777 of record NC_136417.1, read on the forward strand.
TAGATCTAATCTTTAGTACACAACAACTTTTGTTTATAAACAACAATTTATTTTTTTGTAGATTTCTATAATACGCTTCGACCACTGTTATAATTAATTATGAGTTATTTATATTCAATTAATTTTTTATGAGTTATTTATATTCAATTAATTTTTCGGATCATGATTTTATGTAACTTAGAGAACATATAATATGTAAAAGTAATAGGCTTGGAGGAGAGTTAATTACGTGGAGATTTTTAGGAGCAGTTTTATTTCTTATAACCTTCCCAAAGACAATTAAACTATTTGATATATAATATTGTAAACTACTGATATATGTTATTTTATTCATATATTCTTTGTGACATTTTGTTACTTTTAGCCATATTTTAGTCTTAAATCAAGGAAAATGATATTTAATACGTTTGAATATTATTTTATAGCTATAAAGACATCATAGGAAGAAAAGAAGATAAATTGTTGCGCTTAATAGCTGGAATCTTTATATTTATTCATAATAAAAAGACTATTTAAACAGCCAAGTGTCCCCGTTTTAAACCACTATTTTACCACATGTCATTCTTCGAGCAGTTTACTCACTATTTTTCCAGCTCATTATCTATTCATCTATTCGACCATCATCTCCTCAACATCAATTCTGCAGTTTACCATTCCGCATTTATTCCCTAAAATCCATTAAATTCAAATTATTAAATAATCCTTTTTCTTATATTGTTTGACTACTAATCTTCTCTTCATTGAATCTCCCTTTGATTTTTGTGTCTCTCAACGTCATCAATATAAGAGTGCGATACAGATGAAGATCAAGAGTTGATCAAGCAACATGTTTTTTGGTGTACATGACGGCGATCGATAATTGTTGAAACTGGTTAGCCATCTCTTTTATGTGTTGGAGCTTCTCATTCTTGCACCCTATATCTTCTTGCTTTTCTCCAAAAACCAAAAAACCCTAGACGCTGGTTTTTGCTTCATTATCTCGCAATTGGTAAGTAGTTTTTGTACCTTTTTGGTTGGTTTCTTGATTCTCGAAGCAGTGCTTGAATGGTTTGAAGAGTTTGCAAGTTGCTCATCGAAAATCTCGAGTATTTTACTTTCATGAAATACATACTTTATATCTCGCTTAATCTAAATTCACACACCCTATTCTTTTTGTGATTTGTATTTTTTTTTTGTATAGAATCTTCATGCACTTAGTTTATGGGTTCGTTGTCAACTCTGTCTCTTTTCCATGGAATTGGAATTTAGGGTTTGCAATATAGCTGATTTTAGTTGGATATGTTGCTTCTCCAGGTCACAAACTTCACCATATATCTATATGTCGCTTTATTATTTTGATTTTTGTGTTGTTTTTATCAATGGTGATGAGATAAACAAACATGGATTAAACACCTGCATCTACTTTCGGTGAGTTTTGGTCTGGTTTGTTATATTACACTTTTTTGGAGATCGTTTCTTGTACTTGGCCATTCAAGTTTGATAGACATCATGTCTTTATTGCGTATCATTCCAGGAAGGCGAAAAAGAATCCTATCGAAGGTTAAGTAAATTTCCATCTTAACTTTCGGTTTTGTACCTGCTCTATTTTAACATTGCTATTCTTATCATAATCTATAGAAATCGTCCATGAGAATACTAGAAGTTAGTTATAACTGATGGGATTCACATGTAATAATGCAGAAAATACCTTAAAACCTTAAGGGTACATGCAACATAATTGAGTCTATGTCATAGCTCTATTGAAGCAACATACTATTGAACAACACAATTCTAAATCTTATTAAAATCAAAATCCACAAGGATAATTTACATACCTCTGATTTGTTATTATAAACAAACCTTTTTATTAATCCAATTGTCTCTTAAACACTAGCATCAATTATGTGCAAGCCTCTAATGGTTCACATCCTCAATGCAAAAACTCTAGAAGATTTATGTCAACGGGAGAGGTATTAAATTTTCGGCTATCATCTCTTACAATGGTTGGCCAAAAATTCCAAGTGTTAGGGTTGTATTTATAGATAATTAGGAAACACCTACAAACCCTAATCTGAACATAAAATAATATTATTTCAAATAAGGTAATTATTTAGTTCCTTGCTTGTCCCTATGCATATTTCTAGAAGACTCCAAGAGGAGACTTAAAACCGTACCATGAAGAAGGGTACTAGAACATGTCCTCTGCTCAACTGTTGAACAATTATAACTATAGTCCTTCAAGTTTTAATTAATTCTAATTAACCAAGAATTAATTTCACATTTATTTTGAATAATTCTAAATTAATTATAACAATTTCTAAATAACATATTATTAATATAATATATTAATAAATCATTTATCTCTAACTAAAATCACTTTAAGCAATTTCTTGGTTACGAAGGAAACCAAAAAATGATTTTACTCTTATTCATCAATATTATACCAATTTTGTTAGGACCATAGACACCTTAATCCAACAGTCTCCCACTTGGATAAGTCACTAACTATAATTTCTTTTAAAACTCCGAATAACCAATAGAGATTATTTTCAAGAGACTACCATACTTTGTTCGTCCTAAGATAAGTAATCATCAATTCCTTCATTCTTCTTGATATCGTATAAACATGAGACATGGATTAGAATAAATATCTTGACAAAGATTGTGTTTCCCGATAATCTCGTTTTGTGATGACATCATAAGACTGCAAATCAATCACATCAATTTAGTCCTCGTTGGGCGCAAAATTATAATGTCAACAATAAAACACTGAAGGGCCCAAGGGTATCACTTTTCCAGTTAAGGCAAAAGTAACAAATAAACTTCAACTATATAATCATACAATTTTACTCATTAGCCATACATGGATATACCCTTTATAGCACCTAGTTCCGAGATGCGTTTGAGCTAACCAATGTATAATAAACTCATGAAATATGACATACATATATCCCTTTTCAGAATAGAAGATATTATCGTCATAGAATTTCTCATGATTAAATCTATGAAGCAAGCTCTAAGTGTGTGTTTAACCCGTACTTAAAATCTCAATTTCTAAGTAATCATGAATTTTACAGGAATCTCAATGCAATGTCCAGTCCCAATGGAAAATTTAAAAACCATTATTGACAGTCTAAACTCATTCCTTATGTCCAAAGTATGACCAATTGTGGTGTTTCGAATATCTTAATACTCAGGAGGTAAAACATCTAAAGAGAAACATTATAATATATTAATTGACAAATAACATCAAACACATTGAATATAAAGAAATCTCTATTTAATTAATCAATATTTAATTACAATTCTAATTACGATATAGTTTCAAAAATGACATCTAAAATCTAATAGCGTTTCTTAGTCCAATGCTCCTAACATGCTCAAAATGATTGACCATGCTCAGACCCTTAGTGAGAGGATCATCATGATTCTCTTTCGATGACACACGATTTAGCACGAGTGCGCCCTATTCAACCTTATGTTTAATATAGTGACTTTCTCCTGACGTGCCTAGATCTACCATGATCTTTATGCTCTTTTGTCAAAGCTACTACACCCTCATTATCGTAGAAAATCTCCATTGGGCCTTTGATTGATGGAAAAACTCCAAGATCCTCAATAAAATTCATTAACCACCTAGCCTCCATTCTTGCTTCGCTTGCTGTGATATACTCATATTTACAAGTAGAGTCGGCCACCATTTGTTTCTTGGAATATTCCAAGTTACCACTCAACCATTTAATAAGAAAACCCACCCAAACTGAGAATAATTATTATATTGGTTTATTTTAATATTGGTGTCACTATATCTAGTCACCTTAAGTTCGTCTTTGCCTTTAAAAACTAAGATCATATCTTTTTTTCGCAAATACTTAAGAATGTTCTTCACTGCTATCCAATAACCTAAACTAGGATTTCCTTGATATTTGCTAATCATGCTTAAAGCACAAGCTACATCAGGTCGAGTACATGTCATAGCGTACATGATCGATCCTATAGTCAAAGCATATGAAATCCGACTCATAATATCTATTTCCTTATCACTATTTGGACATTGACACTTGCTCAACGTAATAATATGATGCATGGTTAAGTCTCCATTCTTGAAATTTTCCATATTGAATCTTTTTAATGTCTTATCCAAGTGTGTACTCTGACTTATGCCTAGTAACCATTCCTGCCTATTCATGTAGATTCTTATATGTAACTTCTCCTTGATCCTTCATAGCGAAACATTTCACATGCCAAGACTTGACTTCTAGTAAGGTTGGAACACTGTTTCCTATTTAGAGTATTTCATAAACATACAAAAGTTGAAAAGTTATAGTGCTCCTACAAGCTTTGACATACATGTAAGGTTCATCTTCATTTCTAGAAAATCCAAACTCTTTGACTTTTTCATTGATGCAAAGATTCTAGCTACGAGATTCTTGTTTCAGTCCATAAATGGACTTTTGAAACTTACACACCTTATTAAGGAATTTTTTATGTACAAAATCCTCTAGTTGAGCCATGTAAACATCCTCGGCCGTTTTCCCATTAAGGAAATCAGTTTTGATATCCATTTGTCTTACTTCATAGTCATCGTGAGCAACTATAGCAAACATTAACCTATTTGACTTAATCTTGGAAAATAATAAAAAAATCCCATAATATTCAATCCCTTGGTTTTAAGTAAAGCCTTTTGCTACCAACCTAGCTTTGTAAGCCTATATGTTACCATCCATGTCAGTCTTCTTCTTGAAGTGAAACATCCCAAAAATACGGTCCAAAAATTTCATTTTGAATTCATTATTAAAACCATAAAAATCATCACCAAGTAAACATCGTAAAACATGTATGTCAAAAACATCATCATAACTGTCAAAGTATCAAAGTATCATATCAAATATCTGAGTGAAATATCCCAGGCTAGAAAATTGTGGTGTGCGTCATGCGATCATCCCGAGCCCTTCCCTTTGCTAGCAGAAGTACCTGAATCCAAAACTGAAATTGTAAGCATGAAGCTTAGTGCGCTCCTCCAAACTACCACATACCAAACACATAACATACAACTAGGAGATATAGGCCCCGCCCACTCTCATGGAGATTCAGGCCCCACCCACACTCCGTTGTCTAGGAAATTTGGGCCCCACCCACACTCTACTATTAACATGCACACAAGTATAATACAGACAACAAGTATATCTATTAAACAATCACGTAACTCTGCTCAAATAAGACTACGAGATTCTGGGCCCCACCCTACTCAACTACTAACATGTTACATATACATGCCGACCTTAGTGCCTTAGACCCATTCCTACTAAAGGAACTCACCTCCCAAACTGAATGCTGAACTCGTTCGTGAGGAATCCCTGCTGGCTATTCCCATGACTCCTCAGCTAACTCTATACAATAATACGTTGTTAGAAAACTGAAAATCCATCTAAGGGTAAAATGACCATTTTACCCCTGGTCAAAGTCAACATCCTAGGTTTACCAACTCGCCGAGTCAGCCTTTCAACTCGTCGAGCTTTTTAACTCATAAGTCCTGAAATCACGACCCAACTCGCTGAGTCGTTCCTCCGACTCGTTGAGTCCTATTGAACTGCTCACAGTCGCGAATTGGTGAATTTACTTGTTGAGTCCCTCTACAGACTCGTCAAGTTTTACCATAAACTGAAACGAGACAGCACGACCCGACTCCTCGAGTTCCCTCATGGACTGGACGATTCCTTCTGTCTGATTGGCTATCTTAACAGATTAAGTCATCGCTCTCTAGATCTATAGCCCATACTTCGTTTGTTCACTATAAATGATCTCTCTAAGAGTAAAGTTTCTAACTTTACCCATTGATAACCCTTTTTGAAGGGTTTATCTAAAACCCTAATTCCTATAGGACATAGATCCTGTCCAAGTAGCCTTAGCATTCCAAACCAAAGCATGAAAGCCTAGATCTAGGGCCTAGAAACTAGTTAACCACGTAAAGTCTCGAGCTTGCTTCCATGCATGGTCCCTTTGGGATTAAAAAGGCCATAACAACATCCTTAAGGTTTCATGAGACTTAAATGGCATAAATTTTGCACCTTTATTCCTTACAGCCCTGAATAACTCCAAATGTAAAAGTGTAATCAGCTTGGGACATCAATGACTCATAAATCATGCTACTTGGACAAAAACCCCATAAAAGAGACCACATAGAGATCTAATGAACCATAACCCAAGATAAGAGCTTGATTACCAGAAAGTGATGAGAATGGAGTGAAATCCCTGGATCTATAACCTTCTCCTTGAACGTTCAAGCTCCTTCTTGTTCTTCTAAGCTTCAAGAACACACAAACCACTCAAAAATGGCAAGAAATAGCTCCAGATCACTCAAGGTTGATTAGGGTTTCGAGATTAGGGTTTGGAGGTGATAGAGGCCGGATATGATGCTTAAATAGGGTGCAAGCCCTAAAGATTAGGGTTTTTATCCAGGATATCCTACCCGTCGAGTTGTCGAGTAGTTCACTTAAAACCCACACATATTATGCCTACTACTTGACGAGTTAGGGTCACCAACTCGTCGAGTAGCCCTTCCAAAATGAATAAATAATTAAGTTAAATGCATACCAGGAACCAGGCATTACAATTGTCCTCGGGCTCCTAGGTCCACTTCGGGTTTTGTTGTGTCTGAAAAAAACTGTGGGTTGTGTTCCCTCATCTCCTCCTCAGGCTCCCAGGTCCACTTCGAGCCCATATGGTGCTGCCATTGCACCTTTACCAACTTCACCCTCTTGATCCTTAAATCCTTGGACTTCTTGTCAAGGATAACTATTGGTCGCTCAATGTAGTTCAGGCTGTCATCAACTTGAATATCCTCAAGGGGTACCAATACTAATTCATCCACTAAGCACTCCCACAACTAAGAAACATGAAAGGTGCTGAGGATCTGACTGAGCTCTGCCAGAAGGTCTAACCGGTAAGCAACCCGGTCCACCCGGGCCAAAACCCTAAATGAACTGATGAACCTGGGGCCCAACATGCACCATTTCTGGATCGGGATAATACCCTTCCAGGGTGACACCTTCAGGAGGACCATGTCGCCCACCTGAAATTCCAAATTCGAACGCCACTTGTCGGCATAAGTCTTTGCCGACTCTGAGCAGTCTCTAGCCTGCTCCAAACCTGCTGGATCCGCTCTGTGGTCTTGAGTACTACCTCAGTACTCCCTATGAACCTCTGACCGACTTCACCCCAACAAATTGGGATCCTACACTTCCTCCCGTAGAGCATCTTGAAAGGAGGCCAATCTATATTGGCGTGGTAACTGTTGTTATACGAAAATTACGCTAACGGAAGATACAGATCCCAACTGCCACCGAAATCCAAAACACATGCACGAAGCATGTCCTCAAGAGTCTGAATCGTCCTCTCGCTACGTCCGTCGGTCTGGGGATGGAAAGCGGTGCTGAAGTGGAGACGAGTACACATCTCATCGTGAAACCGCTTCCAAAATCTGGATGTAAAATAGACATCTCAATTCGACATTACGGAGATAGTCACTCCATGCCATGCCACTACCTCTCGCACATAAATCTAAACCAGCTCCTCAGCCGATATGCACTCCTAGATCGGGATAAAGTGAGCGCGCTTGGTCAACCGATCCACGATGACCCATATCGAATTGACCCCACATGCGTTGGTGCGATGCTTAATAATAAAATTCATAGCAATGTCCTCCCACTTCAACATGGGGATGTCTAACGGTTGCATCTTACCATGAGGCCTCTGGTGCTCTTCTTTGACCTTCGTGTAGGTCAGCCACCTCTCTATGTACCATGCTACGTCCCGCTTCATGTAGGGCCACCAGTAGGCAGGGCCAAGATACCGGTACATCTTCGTCGCCCTAGGATGGATGGAAAACCTCGACTTATGAGCCTCATCCATCAGAACCTGTCGTATTCCGCCCCAGTACAAAACCCAGATCCTCCCATGCAGAGTAAACAATCCTTGGCTATCATAATCAAATGAGGCCACCCGACCTACAATCCTCTCACACTTTTGGCGCTCTTCCTTCAGGCCCTCAACCTATGCCTCTCTAATCTGCTCCAATAGTGGAGTGATCACCGTCATACTTAAACACAAATCTCTTATCGGAGCCTACCACCTTGTGGCTTAGGGCGTCAGCCACCACATTAGCATTGTGCGGGTGGTAAAGGATCTCTTACTTATAATCCTTTACCACATCTAACCACCGACGTTGCCTCATGTTTAGATTCGGATGATCCATGAGGTGCATCAAACTCTTGTGGTCCGTGTAATTGGTACATCGGAGCCCGTAGAGGTGATGTCGCCAAATCTTGAGGGCTAACACCACATCCCCCAGCACTAAATCATGCGTCGGATAGTTAGCCTCGTGAGGCTTCAGCTGCCTCGACACGTAAGCTACCACCTGACCCCTCTGCATCAGAACTGCACCCATGCCTGAAATCGACGCGTCACAATAAACCAGAAAGTCATCAACTCCCTCGAGCAGAGCCAAAATTGGTGCATCGCATATCTTCTGTCTAAGAGTCTCAAAGGCTGCCAGCTTCTTAGGCCCCCAACGGAATGTCATCGACTTCTTGGTCAGTCAGGTTAAGGGAACGGTGATCTTGGAGAAATCTTGGATGAATAACCTCTAATAACCTGCTAGACCCAGAAAACTCTGAATCTCAGATGGAGACCTCGGAACCTCCCACTGCATGATGACCTCAATCTTGGCCGGATCAACCAGAATACATTTCTGGTTGACGAGATGCTCAAGGAACTACACCTCGCACAACCAGAACCCACACTTGGAGAACTTCGAGAAAAGTCTCTCCCTCCTCAGTGTCTCCAACACCTCCCTCGGGCGCTCCTCATGTTGCTGCTGGGTCTTGGAATAAACCAAAATATCATCAATAAAGACTATTACAGACCGATCCAACATCGGTCTGCACACGCAGTTCATGAGGTCAATGAACGAGGCTGGAGCATTGATGAGCCCAAATGGCATCACCACAAACTCATAATTACCATAGCGAGACCTAAAAGTTGTCTTATGTACATCATCTTCCCTGAATCGCATCCGGTGATACACCGACTGTAGATAAATCTTGGAGAACCAAGATGCTCCCTGAAGCTAGTCAAACAAATCATATATTCTCGGAAGTGCGTAACGGTTCTTCACTGTTACCTTGTTCAGCTCCTGATAGTCTATAGACATGCGATGTGACCCGTCCTTCTTCTTCACAAATAGGATCGGGGCTCCCCATGGATAACTGCTTGGTCTGATGAATCCCTTGTCTAGCAGCTCCTGCAGCTGCCTAGAAAACTCCTGCATCTTGGGAGGCGACAACTGATACGATGCATTGGCTATCGGAGCCGCACAAGGGACTAGGTTAATCCTAAACTCGACGTGTCTCTCCGGAGGTATCCCAGGTAAATCCTCCAGGAATACATCTAGGTACAGTTGTACTATCGGTACATCATCAACTGTTACCTTACCCTTATCCTGGGTATCCATGATATATGCGACATATCCTGCGCAACTCTGCTGAAGGTGGCGCCTCACCCTCATTGCTGAACAAAACACCAGTCCACATTGTGGTCTCTCACCCTGGATTAGTAAACCTCCCCCACTAGGAGTATGAACCCTCACTAACTACTGCTCACGGTCAATCACTGCCCCAATGAGGCTCAACCAATGCATACACACTATAACCTTATTCCCACACAAGGGAGTACGAACCAGATCTACTGAAAACTGCACATCGAATAACTATAGAGTACATCCTCTATGAACCCTCGCAAACCTGACGGTCTTATCATCTTCTATCTCCACATGCAGTGGGCAATCCAGCTCCCCTGGAGCTCCTACAAATCACTTGTTGAGCGCGAGCGACACATACGATTGGGTAGCACCCGAATCAAACAACACTAGAGCAGATATGTCGTTCACAAGGAACGATCCTACAACAAAACATATAAATATAAGCAATAATAAATATAAATAAAAAGATAAGGAGTAGATATATAGCCATAATGACATCAGGAGCTGCACGTTCCTCCTCTGCTGTCAACTGGGAGGCTCTACTCCTCGCCACTAGCACCTCAGCAACACCCTGACGACCATCTATAATCCTCAATGTAGCAGGAGCGGGTGCTGCCACATGTCTTGCTGCTACCAACCTCAGACACTGGGACCTCATGTGGCCCCTATGATTGCACGGAAAGAAAATCAGATGAGATGTTGTAGTGGTGGTGGTTGTGGCTGTACAATCTCTGCTGACATAACCAACTCAGCCGCACTTAAAGCAACCCAAACTACACGCCCGACACGGCCGATCATGCCCCCTGCCACACTAGCCGTAGTGGCCTCATCCCTATTGGCCGTTCCCTCGGGAATTTGTCTTAGGCTTCTTGCCTGAACCCTCCATACCTGATGCTGCTCTCGGTTTCCGCTTATTCTCTATCTCTAGGTCAATCTCTCTCTCTCTCTCTCTCTCTCTCTCTCTCTCTCTCTCTCTCTTCCTCTATCTCTCTAGCTCTAGCAATCATATCCTCTGGCATTTGCAGCTGGATCGGCACACAAACTGACGAATGTCACTCCTCAACATCTCATGATATCAGGCCTTTTTCATTTCCTCGTCCGCCACATACTGCCGAACGAGAAGGGCCTCTCCCGAAACATAGCGGTGATCTCCATCACCGTCTCAGTAGTCCGCTGTAAATCCTAAAAACTCCCTAGCAAGCTGTTGCACCTCTATCACAGGTGCAAAATGGGCTCTGAACCTGGCCGAAAAATCACTCTAGGTCATAGCGTCTAAAACTGTATCATCCCCAATGGTTCGTTTGACCTCCTCCCACCAGTCTCGTGCCCTGTCCTTCAGAAAACACGATGCAATTCGGACCTTGTCCCCCTCAGGACATCTGCTCTTACGAAATGTGTTAGCGACATCAGCTAACCATTTGCTACTAACAATGGGGTCTTGAGCCCCATGATAGTCAGGAGCTCCACAAGCCCCGAACTACCGGAAATTCAGTGTGTGCTATCCCACTGTGGCCGCCACCTTAGTGCGGAAAGTGCTCAACTTCTCATCCAGAAGTTCCAAAATACACTCCTTGATCGAACCAAAGATCACATGAGTTTTCTCTAAAATATTGCGCGTGATCTTAGACGAAATAAACTCTCTCATCTGCTCATCCATCTACCCAACTCCAGAGCCTGAGCCTGATCCCTCACCAGTGCCTGAAGTGCCAACTTGCCTAGTGTGTAGTGTCACCATACTGAAAATACACCATAACAAACATCAGAATACTAAACAACTCTCAAGGGATCATATATACAATCACACACACACTTCAAGTTCTTTAGATTCACTCAGCCTTTCTTGATTCGAGTACGAATCATCTGTTTTCAGTAGTACGTGTCCATACTACCTTCCACATCTATCCATACTTTCCTCAAGAACTGCCTTGACTTCACCAAGTCCCTTCTACTACTAATGCTTCACACACTACTCTCATCCTAGGTTTTCCCTAAGGTAATCACCATTCCATACTCCGCCATCAGCTGCATAAGAAGTCCCTTCTATTTTCCCTAACTATCTTGCGAATACTATTACATATCACTAAGACTATATAATTCTTCAAATGAGAGGTTCTTCCCTACAATGGTTAGACTTAAACAAGAGCTCCGAAATAAGGCTAAACCTATCCTTCCTAAATTATTTAGTCCTCACAATATGTAACTTAACATATTCATTTAGTAGTTAGTAAAATACAACTAGAACTCCCAAAAGCACAAAGCAAGCAACATTCGAGCATTGAGTACACATAATCAAACATATTCTAATCAGGCCATCATGCTGACTACTCTACACTATCATGCAGTTCTCACATAGCTGATACACATATAACAGGGAAAAAAGGCAATATTCCTAGATCCTTAGTCCCAATCTAGCATGCAGTTCTCATAATGTAAATAAGCATATCATAAGATAAACTTGTATGGTAATTTGGCAGTACTTACTTGAGCTCGGCTGATTGCATGCACCACACCCTTTTTCTCTTTTTAAAGTTCTTTTCATTTCAAAATTCTTTTTGGAAACTTTTTTCTATTTTAAAATTTTTCATACCAAGTCCTTAGTTTGAGTTCAAACACACTCGAGAGTGTTCCTGAATCCCTCAAACCAAGACTCTGATACCTACTTGAAACATCCCAAAAATACGGTCCAAAATTTTCATTTTGAATTCATTATTAGAACCATAAAAATTATCACCAAGTAAACATCATAAATCATGTATCTCAAAAACATCATCATAACTGTGAAAGTGTCAAAATATGATATCAAATATCAGAGTGAAATATCCTACGCAAGAAAACTATGGTGTGTGTCATGCGATCATCCCGAGCCCTTTCCTTTGCTAGCCGAAGTACCTTAAACCAAAACTAAAACTGTAAGCACGAAGCTTAGTGACCTCCCATAAACTACCACATACCATACATATAACATGCAACTAGGAGATACGGGCCACACCCACTCTCAAGGAGATTCAGGCCCCGCCTACACTCCGCTGTCCAGGAGATTTGGGCCTCTCCTACACTCTGATATCCATGAGATTCAGGCCCCGCCCACACTTTTCTACTAACATGCATACAAGTATCACACATATAACAAGTATATCTATTAAACAATCACATAAGTCTACTTAAAATAATACTACAAGATTCGGGCCCCGCCCACACTCGGATGCAATGAGATTCGGGCCCTGCCCTACTCAACTACTAACACGTTACATATACAGACAAATGAAAATCCATCTAAGGGTAAAATGGCCATTTTACCCATGGTGAAAGTCAACATTTTGGGTTTACCAACTCACCGAGCCGACCTTTCAACTCGTCGAGCTTTTTAACTCATAAGTCCTAAAATCGCGACCCAACTCACTGAGTCATTCCTCCGACTCGTCGAGTCCTATTTAACTGCTCATACTCACGAGTTGGCGAATTAACACGTCGAGTTCCTCTACAGACTTGTCGAGTTCTACCATAAACTGAATCGGGACAACACGAGCCGTCTCGTTGAGTTCCCTCATGGATTCGATGAGTCCTTCTGTCTGATTAGCCATCTTAACAGACTACGCCCTTGCTCTCTAGATCTATAGCCCATACTTCGCTTGTTACTGGAAATGGCCTCTCTAAGGGTAAAGTTTCCAAGTTTACCCGTTGATATTCATTTTTGAAGCGTTTTAGCTAAAACCCTAATTACTCTAGGACATAGATCTTTTCCAAACAGCCTTAGCATTCCAAACCAAAGCATGAAAGCATAGATCTAGGGCCTAGAAACCAGTTAACCATGTAAAGTCTCAAGCTTGCTTCCATGCATGGCCCCTTTGGGCTTAAAAATGCCATAACAACATCCTTAAGGCTTGCATGAGACTCAAATGGCATAAAGTTTGCACCTTTATGCCTTACAGCCCTTAATAACCCAATATCTGAAAGTATAATCAGCTTGGGACATCCATGACTCATAAATCATGCTACTTGGACAAAAACCCCATAAAAGAGACCACATAGAGATCTAATGAACTATAAAGCAAGATAAGAGCTTGATTACCAGAATGTGATGAGAATGGAGTGAAATCCCTGGATCTATAACCTTTTCCTTGAACCTTCAAGCTCCTTCTTCTTCTTCTTCTAAGATTCAAGAACACACACACCACTCAAAAACGGCAATAAATAGCTCACGATCACTGAAGGTTGATTAAGGTTTGGAGGTGTTAGAGGCTGGGGTGGAGGCCAGATATGATGCTTAGATAGGGTGCAAGCCCTAAAGATTAGGGTTTTCATCCAGGTTGCCTTCTACTCGATGAGTTAGGGCCACCAGCTCGTCAAGTAGCCCGTCCAAAAGGAATAAATAATTAAGTTAAATGCATACTCGGAACCAAGCGTTTCATGGAGATCCATTTACACCCCACTTTCTTTCAAATCGGTGATTAAACAAACAAGGTCCACACTAGGTTGTCATACATGTATTTGATCTCGCTAATAGCTCCATAATGGAAAAAATTTCCAACTTTATCCATTTTAGAATGGTTCAAACGACCAAGATCTAGTCTCTAAGTTTCAAAGGGAGCAAAAGTGCATCCTTTTTACTTAATCCGTTAAGTCCAAGTTTCCAACCTTTAGATATAAATGAAAATGATGTTTAGATGGATAAAGTTTCCAACTTTATGCAAAACAAGTACACAAACTTTCAAGATCTAAACTTTATTCACTAAAGCGACCACAATCTCATAACATCGAAAACTAAATAGATATAACAAACGCATCATCAAAATTCAAGCTTTATACCTATAGAAAAAAGATCAAGGTGAACAAATTCTAGATCTACCGGCTCTAAAGCAATGAACACTACTCTCATGATCTCTTTCTTCTCTAGAATGGACCAAGAGCACTCCAAAGCACTCATGAACGCCTTTTTTTTTTGCTCAAAAGCCTCAAAATAGGGTTAGGGTTTCAAGGAAGGGTGTTGGAGATGTGGAGGTTGTGAATGGAATGGGTTTGGGGAAGTGAAGGAGCTTAAATAGGACCCAAACCATGAAAATAGGGTTTGTGTTCTGATCATGTACGCCCAATGTACTCCAGGTAGTCCTAACGTACGAGGAATGCCTTGTAAGGCTAATTTACTAGACTAAGCCCAAAACCTTCCTAACTTCAAATGGCCATAGCTTCTTCAGTCCAAATCCATTTTCGATGGCTTTATATCCAAAGATAGTTATTAAAGAGCCCCATAATTTTATCTATATATATTGGACAAAAAAACTTCCTGAATAAGAATCTATATTTCATTTAAGAAGTTTGAAACTTCATTTATTCCATTTTACCCTTTGACTCCAAAACAAACCAAGGGCTTGGATCACATAACAAATATTACCAACGTGCAATAGGGTCGAAACATATTCCCTTTAAGCCCAAGGCCTTTACTTGATCCATTTATTTTCCATAATCTCGAAATAAGAAATTTCTCAAAATAGGATGTTAGAACTCTCCCCCACTTAAACTGGATTTTGTCATAACACAATCCCTAACTATGATCACCGCTAAAACATGTTGAAAGAATACTCAAAACATACCGATCTCGAATTCCTCCCAAAAAAATAAATATACTCTTTACTCCCGACAATTCATCACCAACGTGCTGTGCCGCCATGTATAATGATGGCCAATCCAATAATGCATAAGTTGCATCGAAATCACTCGTCAACATAGGTGTACTTCCACCTAACAAATCTCTTTATACATTTACAGTAAACTTCTTGAATCGAGATTTCATAACCAACTCCTAATACTGGAAACCAAACTCTTAACAGACAACCCGCAAGAAGATAGCGCCCACCATTTAGCCATTCATTAAGTGACTTCCAGTGCACAAATAATATATCAACCTAAATAACGTTTTTTGGCCATATGATCCAAACCAGCTGGTCACTAAGTCTCTCAACTCTCAAAACAACGCATTGTCATCCATCCATGACAATAAAAATAACGATACAAGAACCTGAGAGTCTCAACCAAATGACTATTGGGTCTCGCCCATAAGAATCATACATCCACTTGTTCATAACACATCATGACACCTTTTAACCACTAAAACGATAACCGCACAGTACTAGACCGTTGTTGTCGTCGTTCCATTACTAGCCTGAAGATTCATGACAAGCGTCTTTGGGTCTAAAGATACTCAACCATCAACCTAATGTTTTGCAGAAAACCCATTCAACACTCCTTTCAATGCTAAGCGTACACAACTCGAGCCATACCCTTTTATCATGCATAATTGTCTCCATAATACAGGCTGTTACTAATGCAAAATCAGACGATAACATGATCACACTCAACCTGGGAATGAGATAGGTAGTCACACTCTTGTTGCAATTTATAGGTTATAATCCAAATAAGAACCATGCATATGACTTGAACCAAGTGATCCATTGCTATCTTGTTCATACGACACACGTCGCTTACGAAAGAATCTAATGAACTCACTAACCTACAAACAGATAAGGAAACTCATAACCCACCCTAGATCCACTACATTCCATTTTCCTCACAACCTTAACCAAAGGTAAAGTACTAGTAGATCTAATGAAATGACGACCATGATTATAAACATAAATATCCTCATGAATGTATGAAACGGATCCCATGAATACATAACTGGCTCGATAAAACTTTTAAAGTTAACCAAAAATGTTGCTAAAAAATGGTCGGATCCATCCAATTATCAACCCTACCAGCGTGACATGCCAAAATTAGATTTTATGCAGAACTTGTTGGATTAGGTGTCTAAGTACATAACTATATCTGGTATATAATTGAGTTGATAGTAGCACAGTCCTTTTGGGTAGCCCTCAAGAGTAGCAACTAGGAAGGATGATTTTGGAGAAAGAGGTTGATTTATTAATTCGATTAATAAATTGAAATAAGTAATTTATTAATTAAATATAAATAGTAATAATACTAAATTAATATTTAATCATAATTTAACTAGAATTAATTTTGGGATTAAAAGAATTAATTAAAAGTGTAGGGACTGAATTGTAATTGTTTAATACTTGAGCAAGAGGCAATCTAGAACGCTCCATAGGTTCAGGACGGTTCTCTAGAGCCTTAGTGTTTCTAGAATAGTCTCTTAAAGATAATCATGAAGTGGATAATTACCCGATTTAAGATAATATTTGATTTGGGCTTATTTAGGGTTCCTCACAACACTATAAATAAGGCTGAAACCCTATGATTTTTGGCCACTTGTTCTTGAAGATTACCAACCGAAAATTGCAAGTTACCTTGTAACATCCACATATTTCATAAAACTTTAAAACTTTTTCAAACATCCAAAATCCATTAGTTATTACAAAATGTTTTTAAAATAGTTTCATCCCGGAGAATTCCAGAAATCAAAATCATAAAATGTGAGGAGGTGCACGATCAAGCCTTCACCTTCCTGCAAACATCTGAAGTACCTGAAACAAAATCCAAAACTATAAGCCCAAAGCTTAGTGAGTTCCTCTAAAATACCAACTGTCACACCCCAAACCAGAATGGCGTAAACGTCTAGGGCGGATAGAGTGACTTCATGTAGAGTATCATAACAATTGAATAGTAATGAAACATAACAACCCAAACATTCGTACATTGATAATACAAGCTTACATCATTTACAACATTTTGTTTGTTCAAAATTTAAATACAAATAAATGAAAAGTGGAAAACGTGAAACGACATCTCCGGCCATGAAGAAGGGTGGAATACTTGTCTACTGTTTTCCTGAAAATACAAGTGATTTTGAAGAGTGTCAACTATAAAGTTGGTGAGTTCATAAGCATTTTGTACGAAAAGGGTTTGTAACTATTTTGCAAAAAATGGTTTCGTATAATCCCTGAAAATCCAATATTTTCTTTAATATGAACTGTAATTGGATGTAATTCCCTTGTATGTTTTCCTTGTGAAGTAATACTGTATGCAACCACAAATCCAATTTTTTCTTAAAAGTAAGTTGTAGTCTTAAACCCTAAGACCATACGTGTAAGTGATTGTGTACTGAAAATGATATGTAGTTTTATATTTTAATAAAACTGGGGAAGTGTAAGCTTCCCGTAAACTAATATTTTTTTGTTAATCCCTATGTGAGTTGTTATCACCATTCTTGATATGACTGTTATGCCAGAATGACGTTCTTCAGGCGTCAGAATTGGTAGACTTTTGTCACCCTACACTTGTCGGTCTAACTGTAGCGAAGAGCTGAGGTGTGGGGTTGTCAATACCGTATAGATCTATACACAATGGGCTCGCTCTCCCTCAAGGAGACTCTGGTTATAATGCAAGACTTAAGGTGCACGCTAGGTAGGTACAGTGAATAAACGTCTCAATTGAGCATTAACAAATTTACACGAACTACAACTCCTTTTTTCTTGTAAAACGTAATAAGTATGTCTTTGAAACTATTCATATATAATCTTTTATATAAATATGAAAGTGTATTTTTGTCTAGTATGTAAATGTGAAATCAAAACATAATATTTTTGGTTTAAAACCCACTAAATTAGTAAGTGACTATAATGTAACCATCTGTGCTAGAAAAGCTCTATTTATATAATCAGATATATAAACACATGTAAGTTATCATGTCTAGATGTTTTAAAAGATTATAATATATAAAACTACATCTAAACAAAAGTATAAAACATTTAGTATGATAAAGACAATTTCTAGTTTTTGACTTTTATGTCCATGTTCTTAGAAAAATTATAGAAAAATCATCGTAAGTCAAAATTTGGATTAGTATACTCTCAAAAAATAGAAAATAAGTCTACTTAATCCATAATATTTTTCCCTGGCCTTAAATGGTTCCTAAACAGAGTGAAAACGTTTATTTTTACGGACTAGTCTGAAAATGTTCTGAAATGATATGCGGTTTTCTAAAAATCACCATAAATTGCAGTAAAATTGTATCAACGTGTGCGAGTAGTCCTTAAAAAGGTATAGACCCGAACTATTTTCATATTGAACAGTTTTGAAATATACGAAGATTAAGTAGGGCAAAACAGTAGGTGAAAAGACCACAACTTTTCTATAGAAAGCTAATTTTTCAGCTTAGATACGTTTTAGTTACATAACTTGTATTTTTAGTTTGCAAAGCCTTTAGATCATCCAAATAAGATTTGTTTACTTGTATTCCCCCCGCCCCCCCCCCCCCCCCAAAAAAAAAAAAAAAAACTTGGAAAAAATAAAAAATGAAGGGGGTATGAACTCACATTTAGTGGATTTCTTAGTGGATAAAGAGGTGAAGATGAAGATCCTTAAGCTTAGAACACTTGAAGATGGTTGAAGAACACTTGAAGATGGTATTACCCTATGGATAATAACACATATAAATGTGTGTAAATGTAACAAAAATAGTATGAATGTGTATAAAACACTAGATTAAGAAGGAATGCTTACCAAAAATCCTAAGAACCAACTTGGAGGGATGGATCTTTGGAAGACTCGAACTTGTTCTTGAGAGGATTATGGAGGAATAGAGAAGATGAAGTGAGAGATGAAGATGAAGAGAGGGGGGGAGGTGAAAGAAATTTATGGGGTAGGTAGGGTTGCTTTCTTCTAATTTGATGAATAATTATGTTAGAAACATGTTGGATAATTAGCATAGAAGTATGGTGCTCATTAGTACATATGCATGGATATATGATGGTGAATTGTGTTGATGTTTGTGTGGTAATAGTGAGGTGTCACCCTTTTTGGTATTTCCTTTTCTCTTTTTTTTGTTTGTCTTGACTCCCAACCTAAAATCCTAGGAGGTTTTCGGCCTTAGAGGCTTCTCAAGGGTTTTTTTCGGTTTCAGGGTGGCCAAAAACACCTTATGTTCTTAGTTGGGTATTCGGTTTGGAGTGTGTTTGAGCTTTTGGACTTAATTGGGCCCAATAAGAGAGTTTCCGATCCAATAAGGCCCAAAGGAAATGGGTTTTCGGCCTATAGTGTTTGGGCCGAGAATTCTTAGGTCAAGGCACAAAAGTTGATTGGGCTTGGCTATTGGATCAAGTTTTCGGCTTGCATGAGGTTATTACTACTTGATTATAAGTGTATGCACATATGTATTCATATAATATTGTTGTTTTGGACTTCAATAGCTTGATGAATAAGGTTACATAGTGGGATTGTTTGAACAAGATTCACTATATCAACCGCAATTTGCTAGTTGTGACACCAACGCCATACAAACCAGAACAATATCATAACAGACCGGTATGCATACCGAGTCTTCAGTATGACTGGACCGCCGGTGGCCTTCAGTCTATCTGGCCCACTCTTAGCACCTTTAGCATGTCTGGTCTGCCCTACCGGGCCTTTAGCCTTTGACTAAGAGTATGGTTGGTTTTCAGCCTTTGACTAAGAGTATGGTTGGTCAAATGGTGGGGAAAGTACCCTTGAATGACCAGGTATGGTGGGGAGAGGTGTGGGTTAGTCATGGAGTGGGTATGGGGGTGGGTGCTTGTGTCTAACACTAAGCTAACATCAACACTCCACCTCAATTATTCACCCACTAGATTTTATTCTTAGATAGATATTTCCATAAAAATATGTTTGAATTATGAATATTTAGGGTCTTATATGTTAAAATATGATTTTTGGAGAAAATCCCACATTAAAAGGATGAAAAACGGGCTTAAAATTTTAAGAATATTGAAAACCGGGTAGGAAATGCCAAAATCCGAAGTTCTGGGCCGGAGATGCTAAGGCTCGGTCATCAGCAGCCTTGGAACCGGAGTGGCTCGGCTACTGACGAGGATCCCAAGTGAGCTCAGTCGCGGATGCTGAAGGGAAGCGCTGCAGTCCGAAGGGAGTCTGATGGGGGGCTTGGGTCCGGGTTCGGTGGTTGCGGTCTTGACAGCTGCGGCTTTGGGCTTCGGCTCTGTGGCTGCGGCTGGATGGCTGCGACTAGATAGGAGCCCCGGACTCGGTTTAGGTGACCTCGGATCCAAGAAGACTTGACCCTTATGAGGAGGCTTCGGTCCTAAAGGGTTATTTTCCAAGGTTTTTCCCTTGTTTGAGTGATTTCTCATCAAACCAAGTATCGTCAAGAGAGGTTTCGGGAGAGATTTTGGAGAGATTTTACAATCTTGGAGAGATTTCTCATACAAAGAGAGATTTGGGAGAGATTTCACATATGGAGAGAGATTTAGGAGAGATTCCACAATCTTGGAGAGATTTCTCATATAAAGAGAGATTTGGGAGAGATTTCACATATGGAGAGAGATTTGGGAGAGATTCCACATTCTTGGAGAGATTTCTCATATAAAGAGAGATTTGGGAGAGATTTCACATTCTTGGAGAGATTTCTCATACAAAGAGAGATTTGGGAGAGATTTCACATATGGAGAGAGATTTAAGAGAGATTCCACATTCTTGGAGAGATTTCTCATACAAAGAGAGATTTGGGAGAGATTTCACATATGGAGAGAGATTTGGGAGAGATTCCACATTCTTAGAGAGATTTCTCATACAAAGAGAGATTTGGGAGAGATTTCACATATGGAGAGATCTGGGAGAGATTCTACTTTCTTGGAGAGATTTGGGAGAGATTCTCGATAAAGAGAGATAGAGTGAAAACGATTGAAAGAGGTTTTGTGTGTGACATTTGTGAGTGTCCGGCTTCGCAACGCAAGGTTTGTAAGCCCCATTAAGCCATATTTAAGGATCTTACACACTCCCAATGAGTATGCAACATTGTTTTATCGATTTGGTTCGTTACTTACTATAGTTTTTGGTTAAGGAAATCTAGACGTACGTACTTTTCAATTTATGACTTCTTATTAGAATAGCGAGTTGTGAAGTAATTACCTAACGTAAGCCCTAGAACCGACGGGCTAAGTGAGTCGACCGGTTTCACTTGTTGACTTTATTTGACTTTGACTTGACCGGAAATTGACGGTTGTCACATTTGCCCTGGATCATGGTATCAAACCATGCTATCTTCCCCAACACGCTCCTTAGAATCCTCGGAATTTTCGTCCATTCGAGTACGGATTTTGTGCTTCTAGTAGTAGGGGTCAAATACTACCTTCCAAACATATCCATACGTTCGTCAAGAATCATCCTACGTCCTCTAAGTCATCTACTCATAATAATATCACCAAAAACCGCTACACATCACATCATACATACTATAACACTTCCAATGATATCCTAGGATCCGCACCTCACCCTGCCCTTAACTGTTAGAAGACCCCTATTGGTTCTAGTTAACTACTTCATAAATACAGTCACATGCAACATAAATTAAATAATATTAGATTAAACGATTTAACCCTACAATGGTTGGACTAATACAAAAGTTGCACAATATGACCAAATCCTTCACTCTAAAGGTATTTAACCCATGCAGAATGTGACTAGATGTATTCAATTAATAGTTAAATCACACCCGATATATTCCAACAAACAATAAGCAAGGAAACTCTATACGAATAAGGCATCATATCTCAGGCAATTCTATCATGCAACTCTTAAAGAACCCTACCCTACAAATAGCATAATGTTCTACCATAGACATCATATCAAATAATAGTCTGGGTAACTGATCGTACATATCGCATCCTTCTTTGGTTACTTTTGAAAACATTTTTTTTAAAAACCATTTTTAAAAACTTTTTGCAGTTCCTTAGTGTGAGTGTGGATTCACACAAATGATCATCTAATTCTCTCAAAGCAAGACTCTGATACCAACTTGTAACATCCCAAAATCATAGTAAATTTTTATTTTTCAAAAAATATAATTGGTTACAGAACTATTGTTTCAAAAGTATTTATCAATAATCAAAGTATCTCACAAATCAAATAACATAAATTTGTAGGAAGTGAACGATCACGCCTTCGCCTTGACATGGTCATCTGAAGTACCTGAAACAATAAACTGAAATCGTAAGCCAAAGATTAATGAGTTCCCATATAGTACTACGACACAACATAACATATACAAACAACAACGTGTATGTGTGATCCTTTAACATGAATAGACCACCTCGTAGGGCCTATAGCCTATCTGGATCGCTTTCTGAGCCTTCGGCCAGACTAGACCTCCCACAGGGCCTACAACCTATCTGGAATGCTCTCCGAGCCTTTGGCCAAAGTGGACCACCTCATAGGGCCTAAAGCCTATCCGGACATCCCCAGGTATCTTGGCCTTCAACACAAAGCAGGACCACCTCAACCTATAACATCCCAAAATCAGAGTAAATTTTTATTTTTCAAAAAAACCCAATAAATATAATTGGTTACAGAACTATTGTTTCAAAAGTATTTATCAATAATCAAAGTATTTCACAAATCAAATAACATAAATTTGTAGGAAGTGAACGATCACGCCTTCGCCTTGACATGGTCATCTGAAGTAACTAAAACAATAAACTAAAACCGTTAGCCGAATATTAATGAGTTCCCATATAGTACTACCACACAACATAACATATACAAACAACAACGTGTATGAATGATCCTTCAACATGAATAGACCACCTCGTAGGGCCTACAGCCTATCTGGATCGCTTTCTGAGCCTTCGGCCAGACTAGACCTCCCACAGGGCCTACAACCTATCTGGAATGCTCTCCGAGCCTTTGGCCAGAGTGGACCACCTCATAGGGCCTAAAGCCTATCCGGACATCCCCATGTATCTTGGCCTTCAACACAAAGCAGGACCACCTCAACCCATCAAACCATAACATGTCGACATACAAAATAACATTAAATAACAAACAAGTGCAGGTAATCACAAATATGTACCAATCTATCACATAATATGTGAAGACCTATAATTATACATATCTACAAATAACTACCACATAAAAAAAATCCTACATACATGGATACAGATCTAATAGAGCACTACAACATGGCAACATGCTATACACCACGATACAGATCAAACCGATCAATACAACATAGCAACATCCTATATAACAGGATATCTAATCCAATGGGTCACGATTGGTTCCTTCAACCCACAAGTACAACATAGCAGCATCCTATTTACCAAGATATAGATCTAATATATCACTACATTGTGGCAACATCGTATATAGCAAGATATAGATGTAACAAATCAGTACAACATACCAACATCCTATATACCTGGATATCTAATCCAAAGGGTCGACATTGGTGTATTCGAGCCGCAGGTACATTGAGCAAAACCCACCTAAAGTCCAGTTCGCCAACCGTACTCCTAGGTACACCCAACGTACGATGTCTGATCCCAACATTCCATTAAGCAGTTTATCCCTTAATACCTTTTGTTCAGAGCTCAGATCTAGACTCAAAACATCAACTTAAGTCATAAATTTTCCACATTTATGACTTTTCATTGCTAGAAAAGGTCTAAAACCTAAAACGTAACTTATTAATCCATTAATACATCATAGTTCTTGCATGGAAGGGATGGAAGGACCAAAATCACATTTGATGGTTCCTAATAACTCCATAACGGATAAACTTTCCAATTTAATCCATTAAAATGGTCCAAACAACCAAGATCTAGTCTTTATGTTTCAAAGGGACCAATAGTGCATCCTTCTTACTTAATCCATTCGGTCCAAGTTTCCAACCTTTAGACCTGAATTAAAATTATTCTTAGATGGATAAGGTTTCAAACATTATCTATAACAAGGTCGCAAACTTTCAAGATCTGAACTTTATGCACTAAAGTGACCACAAGCTCATAACATCCAAAACTACCTAAATCTAAAAATGCATCATCACGATTCAAGATTTGTACCTCTAGAAGAAAGATCAAAGTGAACAAAGTCTAGATCTACAAGCGCTAAAGCAACTAACACTTCTACCATTTGCTCCTTCTTCTCCAAGATGCACCAAGAGCACTCCAAATCACTCAAGAACACCTTTTTTTGGTCACATGGATCAAACTAGGGTTACGGTTACAAGGAAGGGTGTTGGAGAGGTGCAGGCAGAGAATGGAATGGATTTGGGGAAGTTAAGGAGATAAAATAGGGCTCAAACCGCGGAAATAATGCTTGGGGTGTAATTGCGTATGCCCAACATACCAAGGACGCCTAGTACGCCGATCATACTAGACTAAGCCCAAAACCTTCCGAACTTTAAGCGGTCATAACTTTTTCATTCCAACTCCATTTTTGACGATACTTATATCCACAAAAAGGTATTCAAGTGACCACAAAATTATCAAGATATCTTGGACTAAAAAATTCCTAAAAGAACTATCCATATTTCGTGCAAGAAGTCTGAAACATTACTTTTTCCGTTTTACCCTTTAAGTACTCTAACACAAACTAATAGCATGGATCGCATTACCAATATTATTAACATCGAATAATGTCTAAAACCTATTCTTGTGAAGCACAAGGCCTTCAATTGATCCATTTATTGACCATAATCCCAAAATAATAAATTTCCTGAAGCAGGATGTTACATTATCCTAATCTAGATGTTAATTATCTCATAATATTTTGATGAACAGAAGGTTCCTCACGATGTGGTAGATAATCCCCTCGTTGTGGTAGA
This sequence comes from Lactuca saligna, assembly GCF_052625555.1. NCBI lineage: Eukaryota > Viridiplantae > Streptophyta > Magnoliopsida > Asterales > Asteraceae > Lactuca > Lactuca saligna. The sequence continues at coordinate 74,935,841 of NC_136417.1, forward strand.
AGAAAATTTTGAGGATCAAATAGTTGGCCATGATGTAGTTAAAGAGCCCATGGCGTGGCGACAGAACAAAATCACGATTCTACTCTTCTTCAGTTGTTCAAGCTCAATTTATGCCCATTCAATTGTTAGAGAACCTGGCTCCGATACCACATATGGGATTTATATGTAATAATGTGGAAAATTCCTTAAACACTTAAGTGTACATGAAAACTAATTAGATCAATTTCATAACTCTTTTAAAGCAACATACTATTGAACAAAAAATTCTAAACCTGAATGAAATCAAAATTCACAAGGATAATTAACACACCACCGATTTGTTATTTTAAACAAACCCTTTGATTAATCCAATAGTCTATTGAAAACTAGCTTCAATTGTGTGCAAGCATGAAATGGTTCACACCCACAACGCAAGAACCTTATAAGATTTCGGAGAGAGGGGAGAGGTATCAAATTTCTGGATATGATCTATTAGAAAGCTTGGCCAAAAATTCCAAGTGTTAGGCCTCTATTTATGGCTAATTAGGAAACACCTAGAAACCCTAATTTGAAAATAAAATAATATTAATTCAAATAAGTTAATTATCTAGTTCCTCTACTAAAATTTTGAACAACTACATCTATAGTTCATCAACATTTAATTAAATCTAAGTAACTGGGAATGAATTAAAAAAATAATTATGATTAATTCTAGATTAATAATTATAAGTATTTCTAATTAATATGTGTAACACCCGTGAAAATTAGGTCAATAACAAATCACATGTGATTATGCCAATCATGTAAGGTGATTTTGTTAAACTAGTAAAGTGACAAACATTCTATCTAATTCATGATAAAGAATGAACTTTCATACATAATTTATGATACAACTCAAAGTATACGTCAATACGATTCCAAAAATATAGCGAACGTCTAAATCTGACTTCGCGTGAAGAAGTTATGATAAACCCTAACACTATAAATCTCTATAATAAGAGGAATTTAAAATAGAATTAGAATTAGCTATGTGAGCCTAAAAAGAGTTTTAGTACTCGTTAATACCTACGCGTGGATATAAAGAACGTCAAAAACGGAGTTCGTATGCAAAAGTTACGATCTTCTGAAGTTACAACTGTCTGAGTGCACGACACGTGTCAGAAACCCTAATCTGACAAGACTCACGACGTGAGCCTAAAAACTCACGACGTGAGGAGTCAAACCACCTCATTTTGCTTCTAGAAGTCTATGGAACGATAACCCAAAAGCTTACGACATGAGCAAAGTTTTCTCACGACGTGAGGACGCTGCAGGACACGAATCGGGGTTAGAAAACACGCGTTAAAGCTACAGGATAACTCTTGCCATAACTCACGACGTGAAACTATCATTTCTCACGTCGTGAGGGCCAAACATCTTCCTATAAATAGCAAGTTCGGCCATTTGTTTTCTGACACTTGATCTCCTTCCTCCTCTCTCCTTTGATGAAGCCGTGTCGCTTCCCGAGCCCCGACAACCTCGTACTGCTGATCGTTTCTGCTTAAATTACATAAAATCACACTGTTAAGGTGAGTTTTATGGCCCCACTTTCTAATATTTTCGGGGGAAGACGCATGCTAAATATTGTATATATGTTATTATTATGTCTATATGATAGTATATAGTAATAATAACCGGGGTATAGTTATTCTAAATATAATATTTTGAATATATACAACTATTATCAGCTTATCGGTATGTTAATATATTAATGTAGATCTTGAGTTATACTTAGGATTCTATATATATTTTGTGTGCGATATATTTCTGAAGTTATATTCGGAAGTTTTATATGTTAAGTTATATAGTATGTTGCAATTAATAGTTTTATGTCAAGATAAAACTAGATATGTTATATGTTGTTATTATTAGTTTTATGTCAAGATAAAATTGGATATGTTGTTATTGTTAGTTTTATGTCAAGATAAAACGAGAAACGTTATATATTGTTATTATTGGTTTTAGGTCAAGATAAAACCTAGTTTTTACTTCAAGATATAGCTGTTATACTACCTAAATATTATGAAGTTAGGAGTAATGTTTAAAAGCAAAGTCTAGTAACTAAAGGTTTTAGACATGAAAATGCTTTTGTTGTTAGAGCTATAGGAAGCCGTTAAAGTCTACATGAGTTACCTCATTCATCAACTAAGATTGGGGATCTTAGTCGAAGTCCTCTAAGTTGTAACCGTTAATCCCATGTGAGCGAGGAAGTCGTGTATGAATAAGATATGGGTTGACGACCCCACTCGTGGTTGATTACAACCCAAGACAAGCGAGTGACAATTTGTTCCTTTTATTTTTATTCCGGCGTCGATGAAGCGCGCAGTGTTTGTTTCTCATGGTAAATCATGAGTGTATTGTTTATCATGGTAAATCATGAGTGTATTGTTTTTTTCAGAGGTTTTGTTGTCAAGCGGCGGTTACAGACTCATGGTAGCAACTTGTTAGAAAGATTATACTTCGTCGCTATACAAGTATTAATGTTAAGTATAAGTTTCCCCTACTTATACCCTACGTACTACTTGTATATTAAGTAGATAATTATACCTTGCGCACATACTCGTATAGAATTGAAATAGATTTATATGTAGTGGTTTTACTCGTATAGAATTGAAATAATATTTATACGTAGCAACTCTCGTTTGTATGGAATTACAAACACTTATATCCATAGTATATGAGACTTATAGGTAAACTACTTATTTGGTAAGTAAACTTTTATACCTAGGATATATATAGTAAACGTTGGAGAGTCATAATTATACTTTCAAAACTATACTTTTGAAACTCAGAATATGTATTATTTTATATGGAGTCAAAACCTGTGGACTCACCAACTTTATGTTGATGTATTTTAAATTGCATGTGTTTTCAGGAAGTTGATAACTATGATACGAGAAATGACGTTACACCGCCCGGTGTTTCCGCTGACGGCCGGGGTGTGACAATATGGTAGTCATATAATATGCTAATAAATCAATCTAAGAACCATAAACACCTTAATCCAACAATAACACTATTTAGGATTATGTTATAAGATTATAATTGGTTAGTATCTTCATCCACATCCATTATCTTTCTTATTCACCTTTTAGACTCAAGTGATATATACATTCACATGTATGATGCATTTATATTAGTGTTCTTAATCTTTTAAACATTTTCCCAATTTATTTCAGCCAACTTTCAGAGTCATTTTAGGGTCGTATGGTAATAGATCCATGTTGATTGATTAAGAAGAGAAAAACACAAGAATTCGTATTTATCCTGGATAAATTGTGTCATTGTACTTTAAAAGTACATTGATATGAAACTGCATTTTTTGATGCTATTTCTTGCTTTATGATACATAGTCACATATATACATAAAATGACTTCAGTAGTACCATTGTAGAATAAATCACAATTATCACACTTCTAATCAGCCATCCTGCATTGTAGTTGTCTTTATAACGCCTTCCTTTTTGTAATTTGATTGATAATTTTTTTTCCGTATTTAGAATGCATATTCATGTCTTTATATATAGAAAGAAGAATCTTTGTTAGGGTTTTAAGTACTAAAACAGATGCTAATGGATTTATTCTTTAATATTTTTTTTTTATCTAAGACCAATTGGATCACTTTTATTACTAGATGATGGAGCATAATTTGGTTTTCTATTGAATGGATTATACACCTTCATGTGAAAGTCAGTTTACTCGACTTTAATTACTCCATTACATAAGTATTGGTAAATAAATACACAACCCATGATATTATCACATAACATTAACTAGATGGAGAAAAATTATTTGAAGTTTGGGATTGATACGAAGAATTGTTAGGAAAATATTTGTAACACGATTTGAATGCCTAACAAAAAGTCCAAACATTTTAAAATGGGATCAACATCGGTACCAGGAAATTTGATGATTTTGATCACTTACAAAAAAGAATCCTGCCACATGAAGAGAAATAATAAAAGATCTAGATAATAATTCAAGAAATTGGCATACCCTAGACACAAAGACCCATGAAAAAGATCAACAAGAACCAATTCATAATCTTTATGACATAGATCACAATATTCAGAAGATAAATCAAACATCCATACCTATAAAAATCGATTCAATCGACAAGCCAAGTGCAGTAGAATAATGTGATCAAGAAGATAACGAGAACATAAAATCTATATTCTTTTAGTCATGAGACTAAAAATATGGAAAGAATTGCAAACAATATGAAGAAAAAAGAACGAGGAAGGATGTCAACATAAATGTAAAGACAAGTACAACGAAGGAATAAATATGCAAGAAAACAAACCCAACTTTTAGGAGATAATTGCTCGGTTGTCTAAAGTATTTGAGACACATCACCTATAGACCAAAGAAACTCTAAAAAATCAACAAACCACGTTAAGAATCCAACAAGCATCAATATCAAACATCAAAAAACATATGGGTTGGCTATCCATGTTTCGTGACGAACACCTTCTAGGAATAATTTTAAGCATTGTGGTAACTAAGAAGACAAGAATACATTACAGTTGTAGCCCAGAAGGAGAAGAAATGTCTTTGAACCTATTATCCATTTGAAATCAACGGATCATGAATCCGAAACACGAAAAAGGATGAACCCAGGAATCAGGACGTGAAGAATCATCCCATGCATCGCGACAAGATGACCGACCCTATAAATAACCGATAGTGGCACCTTATAAGACTCTAAGTTAACACTTCGACTAGGGATGGACACAATAACATTCGACAAGGGCAGCTCAACCAGTTTGGGGATCTAAGAGAAGCAAAATTTTGGAGGCCCTCTGCATTTTCTATACTTAATGGCGGAGTTGAAGCCCCTAATTCATATTTTCTTATAGACATGATTATTGAGTATTTGATTAATTTTTGCAATCACCAAAACAAGTAAAAAAATACAATTGAGCAAGAAATAATGAACAAAAAATAAACAGAAAGTCCATGCTTTACCATCGTTCCAAGGTAGCAAAGGATAACCTTGAAAATAGTTAAATAAAAGATAATGGAAAACACAAATTCATTTTCTAGAATTCAGACTCGTTCAAACCCTTCTATAATCAATGAACAATGGTTAATTGCTGATTTAGGGATAATCAATGGAAAACTGAATTACTGAAAGCTGAAAAATAGAAACATTGGACCAGACTTACCATTTCAATTCTTTTGATCTTTAGATATTGTGCTTGTCTTTTTGAATGACACTATGACAACCTTGAAGTTTTAAGTCTTTTAAAAAACCAAGTTCAGATCAACAATGGAGAATCGGAGAATGTCGAAAGAAATACAAAAAAGAAGTCGAATGTATTTATTTTTCAGAGAATGGACAATCAATCAAAGAACATAGAAGGAAGATAAGAAGAAGTACAAGTGAATATTGAAATAAAGAAGGTATTTTTTTAGGCTCGTTTTCAAGAATCGGGAAAGAGAAGAGGATCAAGAAGAACAGTCGCTTTCAATAATCAATTTGGTTGTTGATTTTTGTGGTATATGTAGGTTCACTCAGAAAATATAAGTAATTGGGATTTCTATTTTTCTAAAATATCTTGGGTCAAGTGGGGCCCTTTAGAAGTCGGGGCCCTAAGCTAGAGCTTAATTATAACCAAAGTAGAGACGACCTTGACATTCGGGGTAGAGAATTCAATGAAGCATTCAAATAAATGATTATATGCTTTTCTCCATAGATGTTACTGATGAATTTCGAGAAGACGAATTGTAGGAATTCATGGTCTTATGACACTAAAAGAAGAACTTTTTAATGCTGATAATGACCTTGAAAAACTAGAACAAATACTAAATGGATGCATTCACAAAAAAATTACTAAATAAATAGCCAGACCAAGTATCAAGACACAACAATAATATTATTGCCTTGCCAACCAAAGAAGAATCGCAACATGAAAAATCTATCACAAAACTTGCACAATTTGATGAAAAAATTAAATACGACACGACTTCCAATTATCAAAGCAAAGTTCAGCTAAAACAATATCGCTCGTCCTGAATATGCTTTTCTGGGAGAAGATTCACAGTTTCCAGTAATAGTGTCACCTGATCTAGCACCTCTACAAATTCGGAAATTGGTTCAAGTCTTGAAGTCAATGACAAAAAAGAGATAAGCCCATCATACTGCTCACACAAATTAATAAAGGAGGATGGAGCTAAACCTATAGTCTAGAGGTAACAAATACTTAGTCTAAAATGCAAGTACTAGTCAAAAGAAAGTCGTAAAGTTATGGATTCAAGAATAACTTATGAAACTCCCTGCATCTCTTGGGTGATGTAACAATTGTGAATTTTTAATCATTAATTGTTACTAGGAGTTAGGTTCGACTCATAAAGAAAAAAACTTCCCAAATTCAAGGATAATATGGAAAGTTTAGTCGAATATAAAATAATCAAAAAGATAAAATTGTTAGCGTATTTGGAAAATATGTGACTTGATGATCATAAATATTAAAAGCATCGAGTAAATGTAACATTGATTGGAAGAGTTATGATTTATAACGAATAGAAACTAATCATATTAATAACGTTATTGACATCAAAAATAGCAAAAATAGAACGGTTGAGTTTCGACTAACACTACAAAAAGGAATTTTATAGTAAACATGAGATAAGAACTTGAGAACAAAGAAAGGAAATAATGGAAGTAGTATGAAGGAGATACGATTTTTATAAAATATAAAAATGTGGGTCATAAATGATAGTTAAAAATTAGAAGATGCAACCTTAAAGAAAGTTGTAGTTCTAGGAAAGAGCTACATAAATGTATAAAGAGGGTAAGAAACAAAGTTCAAATGAAGAAAATATGAATTTAAAACAAATAAATAAATAAAGAGTGAACGTCAATGTGCGCGCCATGCACGTTGCGCACTTCTGACCCCTAGATTTGTCGGAAATTTAGGAACATTGAACACTAGAAGGGTGACACGTGGCAAGATTTGGATGGGCCACGAAGTGTGTGCACGCCGTGCAGCAGAGTGCCTAGCGCGAGTCATCACTATAAATAACGATGCTTGCTTCCTGTTTTTTTTTTATCTCAAACCAATATCCAAACGCACCCTCTAAACTTCAGTACCCTCTCAATGGCAAGAAACTCCGGTTGCAACAGTTCGAGTGCTCCTCAAAATGGTATTAGAGTGAGTTCACGACCCCTATTTTACTGTTTTAAAAACTTTTCATGGGGAATACATGCTCAACAAATTATTTTATAAAAATATATATCTCATAAATATTAAGTCATTTTAGTATAAGCAATATACCTTAGGGTAGTATAACTATATATACTATGCCAAGATTTAAGTTATGATTTGTGTCTAAAAAATATGATTCCCGATAATCTAGGAGTAGGTAATACCAAGATGTTATAGTCGCCAAATCCCTATGAAACTTTAAGTACCTAGATGTTATGCTAGACAAGATTTAGGATATGCATTGTACTTAATTGTTACGCGACCCTAATATCCTATTAAAATAACCATAATTAGGGTATATATATATGATAGTTTATATATATCAGATAATTTTGAGATCATAAATATAATTTTCAAATAAATGTATGTACGATTATAACTATATATATATATATATATATATATATATATATATATATATATATATATGATGTGTGCTTGAACGAATGAGACCATCGTAACCAGTGTTGTGTGGCTTAGAAGGAGGTGGTACACTCGGAACCGCACTAGGAAATGGCAGATGGTCCATCCCAAGATGTCGCATCAATGCAACAAGCAAAATAATAATCCAACGATGCTCCTCCCATGCAGCAGCAAGACCGCACATCACGTCATCAAGAGTAGGTTATGGACAATCGGGATTTTCATGCTTAGGTCTCCGACGACTCATAAAGGAAAGTTTAGGAATGACCCCTTACTCCACCTGCTAAATCTGCTCGATGATGTCATCCTCTAGTTTCCTCCAAGCTCGCCCTGCCTCGCTAGTCAGCACCCACATTGTAATGCCTAGTTCTTGTTATATACATTTCGTTAATAATTTGTTCATGTTTACAGAGCAACTCGATTAGTTGTAAGTCCCAAAGTCACTGAGTAAAGCTTATCAGGACCGCATGATTTAAGTAATCTACTCGACGAGTTGAGAGGTCTCAACTCGATGAGTAGACCAGCTGCGATGAAACCCTAATTTACAAGGTTTTGCACCCTATTTAAAGGACTTAATCCCTTCCCACCAGTCCCCATCAGCCTTCGTGAAACGCTAAATCATATTGTGAGCTCCTTAGTGAGAAACTTGACGTTTTAAGTGGATTTTGTGTGTTTTTGTGCTTGGTGAAGGACTTGGAAGAACTAGAAGGTAATTGAGCTTGAGGAGAAGCACTAGATCTAGGATCTCATCCATGTTTGGCAACTTTCTGAGGTAAAAAGTCCCTAACTTGATGATTCATAACTTAGATCTCTCTTAGCCTTATTTTATGGGTATTTTTGACCCCATTGTTGGAAACATGATAACCTTTATTGTTCTTATGCTACAAAATCCCATCTTCAGTGTTATTTGGTTCTTAGATGCATAAAAAGGTCCTTAAACCCGTTTTGTCTAATAAAATACCATTTTCATAGAAGTAGGTTGCTATATCTCGAGATTGGGTCCATTTGAGGCATCCAAAGCCATCAAGTTGTTGACTTTACTGAAATATGCCACTAAAACAATGTAGATCTATATTATGGAACCTTAGATCTGAGGAAAGGCCTAAATAGACTAGAAATGGAAGGAACTCGACGAGTTCATAGTGGAACTCAACGAGTTGGGTCGAACATTCCCGATTCTACTAATGGAACTCGGCGAGTCAACAAGGGAACTTGATGAGTTGTACTAGGAAAGTCTCATTTTTGTTTAAAGGAGGAACTCGGTGAGTTGGAGGAAAACTCGAAGAGTTAGATTGTGATTTCACATTTATGTGATTCAAGAGAACTTGACGAGTTGAAGGGTAAACTCGACAAGTTGAGTAAACTCAAAGCGTTGACTTGGACTGGACTTTGACTTTGACTTGACCATAGTTGACCCTTTAGGGTTATGACTATGGAATAGTAACTAAGGAGTTGTTTTGGTTTAGGGAGTGAGTAGAGTTGATTCTAGGTAGAGTCTTTTCAGCTATTATCCGACAGTGAGGTGACTTTCCTCCTAGTCTGAACGGGTCGAAGGAACCAAGGTCGGCCCGTGTATGCTATGTGTAATGATTAGTAGCTGAGTGTGGGCGAGGCCCGTATCTTATAGATAGCGAAGTGTGGGCGAGGCCCGTATCTCAAAGCATTATTTCAGTATGGATATAAGAATGACTGATAGATTTGGCTATACTTGTTGTCTGTGTGATACTTGTATGTATGCTTAGTAGTTGAGTGTAGGCGATGCCAGTATTCTGTAGACAGCTGACTGTGAGCAAGGCCCATATCTTATTGTTAGTTGAGTGTGGGTGGGGCCCGTATCACCTTGAGTGTGGACGAAGCCCGTATCTCCTAGTTATCTGAGTGTGGGCAAGGCACGTATCTCCTTGTAGTATGATTATGTGTATGGTATGTGGTAGTTTGGGGGAAATTCACTAAGCTTCGTGCTTATAGTTTTCAGTTGTAGTTTCAGGTACTTCCGGTAGCAAAAGGAAAAGCTCAGTATGACTGTAGTGCACACACCAATATGTTTAGCCTGAGATGTTTTACTACGATATATTGACATGTCTTTTGATATGATACCCTGATTTTATCGTATGACTCATGTTTTGGATGTAATGATTTTGATAACTATGGTTTATTTAATAAATAAAAATGAAATTTTTTGTCATGATTTTTTGGATGTTACAATTTCGTATCAGAGCCTTGGTTTGAGGGATTCATGCACACTTTCGGATGTGTCTGAACTCAATTTGAGGACTTGGTATGAAAGTTTTCAACAATAAAATCATTTTTATAAAAAAGGATTTTTAAAAGTGAAAAGGTTGTGGTGCATGCAATCAGCCGATCTTAAGTAAGTTCTACCAAATTACCCATACATGTTTGTTATAATGTGATATGCTTATGAGAAACTGCATGCTAGATTAGGGGCCAAGGATCTAGGAAGGATGACTTTTATGACTTCTGTATGTGTATGTGAACTGCATGCCAGACTAGGGCTAAGGATCTAGGAAGGATGCCTTGTATGCCTATTGTACAAGCTTATTGAACTGCATGCTAGTATTGATTAGTCGGTGATATGATGGTCTGATTAGGATATGCTGGTTTTGTTTTGTCAAAGCTCGAATGATGCTTGATTTGTGCTTTTAGGAGTTCTAATTATCTTTAACTAACTAGTAAACGAATATGGTAAGTAACGTATTACGAGGAAAAAATAATTTCAGAAGGTTAGGTCTAGCTCTATTTCGCAGATCTTGTCTGAGTCTGACTGTTGTAAGGTAGGACCTCTCAATCGAAGAATTATCTAGTATTAGCGATATGTAATGGTATTCGAGAGCTAGTTAAGGGGAGGTAGCAGGGACTGCTTTTGCAGCTGATCACGGAGAGTGGGTCAGAGATTAGGATGAGATCAACACAAAGAGCAGTAGTAGTGAAAGGGACTTGGTGGAGTCGAGGTAGTAATTGAGGAAAGTACGGATAGATGTGGAAGGTAGTATGGGACCGTACTACTGAAATTAGAGGATCCGTATTCGAATCAAGGAAGGCTGAGATGAAACCAAGGAACTTGTAGTATGTAAGATCCACCGAGTTATGATGAGTACTCTGATGTTTGTTGTAGTGTATTTTTACTATAGTAATGCTATGCACTAGACCAGCTGGCAGCTCTGGCACCGGTGAGGGACCAGGTTCTGGCTTTGGAGCTAGGCAACTCGATGATCAGATGAAGGAGTTCATCTCATTTGAGATCACGTGCAATATCACTGACCAAACTCCTATGATCTTCGGAATGCTCAAGGAGGGTATCTTGGAGATTTTGGATGAGAGACTGGGTGCATTCCGCACCGAGATGGCGGCCATGATGGGGACGTGCACGATGACATTCACGGAGTTCTGAGCATGTGGAGCTCTATACTACCATGCAGCTCGGGACCCTTTTGCTAGCTGCAGGTGGGTTGCGGATGTCGCCAACACCTTTCATACCAGCAGACGTACCGAGAGGGACAAGGTATGGCATGCTTCCTGTCTTCTGAAGGACAAGGCATGTGATTGGTGGAAGGAGGTTGGGCATGCTCACTACAAGAAAAACAGCCTTTTACGACACGCAATGCATGTCGTAAAACGCTGAGACGACACTCAAATTTGTGTTAACGAAGGCCTTGTCATAACGAAAGACAAAACGCTTTTGTGCATCGTCTATTTACGACATGCATTTACGACGCGCAGTTACGATACACATGTATGACACTTGTTTACGACACGCAATGCGTATCAAGGAAGGCCCTGTCATAAAGGAAGACGACACACATTTGCGTGTCGTAACCTTACGATGCGCATTTACGAGTCGCATTGCGTATCATTAAAGTCGTTGTCAAGAAAGGCCATGTCATAAATGAAGATGACACACATTTTTGCGTATCATAATTTTAAATGTTTAAAAAATATTATTTATACATCTACTAATTTTCAAATTAATTTGCATTTAATATCTCATAGTAGAAAATATAATGTCATATACAAAAAATATAATCCATTGCATAAAGTTTAATGTCATACAAATAATCATTCCAATAGTAGGCAAATGTAATACATCAAATGTGAAAGAGATGAAATTCATCAACAAATAATAGTTGAACTACAAGAACTTGTTGACCATCTTCACAACATCCGAACTACTTTGCTTGACACTATGCACATCAACAAGACCTACAAATTTGAATCATGCAACCATTAGATTCACATAAACCAGAAATCCTAATAAACTGGATCGGAAACTTCCTTTAAAATATCAATGAGAAAATTAATGAAAATACTTGCATAAATACAAGTTCCTGCTCTCCTTCTTTTTGTCCTGAAAGGAATTGGAAGAAAATAAATTTATGTAAACAAGCTAAGAAATGATCTTTTAATTTAAAACAATGTTACCTTGAATCTAAGGGAATCACAACAGAAGGGCAATTTGGTCATAGTTAAAGGAATCACAATAGAGGGGTTGTTACAATCTACTGCATGTAGGGTCTGCTTTGGAGGGTTTTGAGTGCATGTCTTGGTTTGGTGTTGCTATAATCGAATGTCATTTAGATTCGTTATTACCATTTAGATTCCTTATTAACCTCTTTTTGTTGATTGATAAAGTTTGCGGCTAGAAATGACAAATGACAAAGTTTAGTCCCTGCAAGAGAATATTTGTTTCTGGAAATGAGAAAGTATTATTTACTGTTATACCACTTCTCAGCTAAAGGATACCCTTTTCCTTATAAGTGGATAACAATAATTATTAATTGTTAAAGACAGAACAAAAGTATAAATTAAAGGGAAAAATAGTCATTTTCATAAAATATTTGACAATTGGGCTAGTAAGTAAAAGTAAATGTAAACCTTGGTAAATAACATTTCTTCTATATGATTGTAATCCGGGCATCCAACACTCAAAGCAAATCAATTAAAATACCTCTGCATAAAAAAATTGAAGCAAAATTAGTATAATCAGAGCAATATAGTAACAACCACACTCTAGAAAATAAAATTATATATGCAACCCCAAATGTTTAATGTTTTCTACCAATTGTAGAATTGTTTGGGATTGTATCCTTGATGATTTTAGTAACACAAAATGTTTTGACCAATGACCAAAAAATTTAATGTCCATGTAAATTAGAAAAAGTTTATAAAGTTTGTAGATAAGAAGTAGTGTCGCACATATATTGTAATAGTTTCTAATTTCTCATTCTACATGCACATTGGGTTTATTAATTATGGGAAGGGTAACTAGGTGGTTTTAAAAAGGTTTTCATTCTGAAAACATGATCATTTAAATTGAATACGTCTGATAAAAAAACAGCCACACATGTATCACAATGATCCACCGGTGCTTTGATGTATTAAAAATTATGAATATCACCAAAGGAATTTCGTCTGGCCCCAGACTTGTTGCCATTTGAAAAGCAAACTTATGTTGAAACATTCAACATCTCATAAACAGATGCCTTGCAACTAAAATTTTATAGTAACTCGAAGTATGCCATAGATTCTTGAGTTACTGTATTAGTCACTGCTCCAATAACCCAAATCAAATGCTTGGGTTTGCAATCTAGTCCTTTATCTATATAAAAAAAGATGTTCATTAACAAGAGAAGGAGTTGAAAATAAACTAAAATGGAAGGAAAATTGGACAATATACACAGATGAAGGTATAGACGTCCAAAATCCACATCGCAAGTAGAATCAAGAAACATGGTAGGAAATCTACATGAAATAGCATTTATGAGTGTAATGTATTCTAGCTTCTTTCTGGATTAACGATAAGTGACAAATCTAAGTAGCAAACTGGTTCACAAAATCAAGAAAAGATTCATCAATTTTCAAAGGGATACTTATGAAACCGTATATGTTCAAATTTAGTTTTGGCTAAATTTAGGATCCAAAACTTTTGAAATCGAGAAAATCATTTTTTGGCCAGAGGCAAAAAGAAAAGAAGAGCTCCTTGTGTTACCATTTACTAGAAAGCTTTAAAAAAAATAAAGATATAATTCGTGAAAATGGAAACACACATTTGAGTTCCTATTTGATCTCCTTTTTTTTCTTTTGAGGAACTCACATGAAATATATCATCAACAATAATCATATAAAAAGTTTTTATTGAAAGGTAGTGAACATGGCATACCTTAAAATTTTTAATCAGTGAGGCTGCGTCAATCCACATCATGCCCCTGTTAACAAACAAAAAAAGATTTGAACATTCATTTCATTTGGTTTTTGATCATTGAACTCGTTGAATATCTGAAATTACGAACTAGATTTAGACCTTAACAACTAATTTAAATGGAATACACAGAGTAATAAATGAAGTGAGCTATACTATTTAGTCATTTAAAGGAGAGAGTTGTCACATGGTCCAAGTGCTTTTAAGAAAATATCAACCATTTTTTTGGTATATCATAGTCACTGAGATTTGGTTAAAATTAAAACTGACTGTCCCACATGCACATAAATGGCATGAGCAAAGATAGAGTGGGCTCCATTTCTATGAAAGGGATCAATTTGATTTTAAAGTGTTCGGGTTTAATATACTTTTAAGTATTTGATTCTTTCTTTCTTCTCTTCTATTATGTTAGAGTGTAGATATGTGTGAATTAAATGAGTCAATCCTTTGGAAACGGAGTGTAAGTAGGGGTCAATTGAGACTGGTGAGACCACCAAATTGCAATCTGCAATAACATTTGTGATTTGACCAAAAGTTCCATATGTTGTAGTTCGATTACTGTAGGTCCCTAAAATTGCTTGAGTATCAATCAGATCCAATTGATGGTGCGGAATCCCAATCAATTGGACGATGTCAGATCAAATAAAAGAGAAGGGGAAGAAGAATTAAGATGAATCTAATGATGTATTAAATAAATTGAGTGATGCTCCTTACAATAGATTGTCTCACACACACTTCTTCTCTCTAACTTTCTCTCTCTTCTAGCCTTTTTAACCGTACACTCACATGCACTCCTCTATTTATATGGACTTCCAGCCATACACATGTGTACAGCCGCACACCCTTTGTACAACCGTACACACAAACCGCAAACACATAAAACATTACATAAAAATATATTTTCCTTGAAAAGCAAAGTATAAACCATATTTTTGACCCAACAATATCCCCCTAGGTTTATAGATTTCTTTTCTAATTGACCCAATAAGCTCCCCCTAAAAAGTAGCTGGCTTTGCTTGTTAATCTTCATTGGGAACTTGGCTTCAACATTAATCTTCAAATTCTTCACAGCTTCAAGATGAACTTGATGAATCTTCAATGAACGACTTCATGTTGAGCGGTTGGGATTTTCTTTAGAATTTGGCTTTGAATGCACGTCGGGTGAGGAGGCTTGATGTACTGATTCTTGAAAGATAGTGCTTTCAGCTTGAGAATCTTTAGAGAGAACAGAGAGAACGAATCTTTTGGATCACTTCAGCAGGTTCATAGATAGCAGCAGATTGATTGAGGAGGCTTCAATGCAATTTGTGACATAATCTTCAAGTACAGCTTCACCACGCTTCTGGGGTTGATAGATTGAATGTTTAAAGATTAATCTTCATTTCTTGCTCCTTCGAATGAAAATTCTTCGATGCTCACAGATGAAGCTTCGGCTCAGAAATCTCGATACAGTCTCCACGAGTCTCATCTACGCCTGGAATCACTTTTCAAGACAAAACAAAACTAAAAGAAAAATTAGCACACAAAAAAATATTTTTGGATTTTTGATATTTTCTAAAAAAATAAAACAAAAATAACACTATATTTGTTTTTTTAATTTTCTATATTTTTTTACTTTTGAATTTTTTTATTCTCCCCCTAAAATTTGTGCATAGAGGAAAACTATGAACAAATTTAACAAAAATAAAATGATATCTAACTTTAAGAATGATTTGGGATCAAAGTTTTTTAGACAACCTTTATCCGCTTGTCGGTACCTTTTATCTTCACGTCTTTGTCTGTTCAATCGCCGATATTGTTGTCTACTTAAACACGAAAGATTGTGACAAAATTTGGACATACTAAAAGTGACAAGTCAATGTGATCCTAAGTTCCTAGATATTATATCTGATCCTAAGTTTCTAGATACTATATCTTAAGGACCATTCAGCTGACGACGACCAGGGATATTGTTATCCACCTAAATTGAGCAGCGAGATCTATAGACAATCTTTGAGTCTTCAATTTTAATTGTACTAGAACATGTTTCCTGCTTCCTGATATGCCCCAATAATCAAAGACTTCCAGAGTACTCCTTACATCGGGTGAGCAGACAATAATTAAGAGAGAAGATAGATTTAGATTATTATCACTTATAGTTTTTAGAGTGATTGAGAAGTAGAAGGTTACATATGCTGTGTACCATGTCGGATTGTTAATCATGCAAAGGAGACAACATATGGCTAACAGATAATAAGAATTTCATAGATATAATATGCAGCGAAATAGATTTGCATATGTTGTAGTCCATGTCAGATCTCTTCCAATCACACGGAGGAGGCAACATATGACTAACAGTAAGAAAGAAAGAAAATAATTTTCTATAGACCTAATTCATCGGAATTTACCAGTCGCCCCATCAATACCGGAATTAAGGACAGAATCCGCACATCGAGGAAAAGTTAAATCACGGTTCCAGATACTGGTTCATTTAATGTGACGAATAGATTCCCATATAGATCTCCCTGCTCAACCTATCCAAGCATCGTATTGTCAAGCTAAATAGAACTATTTAGGTCAAGATTTATCAAGTCTCTAGATTCCTTAAGTTGATCTACACCTAGTCAAGTCCATTAAATTCTTCGTGCCTACCGACGCATCAAACTAGAGCATAGACCCTTCAACTTTGGGTACGTTACGCAGACTCAGATTGCCCGTTATCACTTGTTAATATCACTTCCCAAAACATCTCCCTCAAGCACATTAGATAACCAACATATTATTTTTTTTTTATTTTTTTATTTTTTAAAATTTTCTAATTTTTGTTTTGTTTTTATTTCTCCCCCTAAGTTTGTGCATAGGAGAGAAACGAAAGTAAATGTGCAAATTTAAACTATCCTAAAACAAAAATTTGTCTTTAAAGCGAATCAACTTAAGAAAAAAAACTCAGGAGTATAGAGAAGAAAACTCAAACCGTAAGTCACCGATTGAATTTGAATCCAGAAGGTCTGAGAACATCACGCATAAACTCAGAACAAATCCGAAATTTCTTCATGTCGTTAAGCACAAACCCCATGAGTGATCACTTCCTTTCTTCCCTTCCTGCAAAGGACACATACTCTCAAACAAATGTCTGAATGTTGTACAGTTGAGAGATGTCCCCTATCAAGTCCCAAGAACAGCCACTACCAACAAACCGAAGTCTGATGATATGCCTCCATAGCTGCTCCAACACAGAGCGGGATCAGTTGGTCTTTGGAACCCATTCCATTTTGAAACTGGATCGACCTTTGTCATCTTTGCATGATACTCTCTCCCATAACATGTCCTGCTTATCACAAACAGAAGATGTAAAAATATTAGAAGCGTTAGAAGATTTGGGAGAGTGAGCCTTTGGAACCCATTTGTAGTTGGGTTTAACCCATTTCCTTTTTGATCTGATGGGTGGCTCAGTACTTACTTTTGATCTTGATGTCGGCCGTTGAGATGACTTTGATTTTGGCTTCATAGGAGCATCTCTTGGATTTGACTTCATGGCCGACTTTCCCTTCTTGTTCTTGGGAGTTTGATTCTTGGCCTTATGGGTTTGATTCTTGGCCTTCTGGGCATTCCAGTCGCTATTGTCTAAATGTGGCCTAGAAGGGTTTCTTTTGTAGAGTCTCCCACTATACGCTTTTTGCCAGCCTTGTGCATAGTACGGAACGTATGCTCGATTAGGACAATTTCTGGCAATGTGTCCAGGTGTTCCACAGTGAAAGCATATCCTTTTCTTCACTGTGGAGTTGTTTCTTCCTGCCCCTGGTGGCGTATCCTTGCCTTGTCTCTGATTGTTCCCACAAGCACACTTGCAGCAAGTCGGCTGGTTCACTTGATTTGGTGGCCTGTACTTCTTAACAGCAGGTTGATCAAAAGCAACTGAGTTTGAAGCAACATCTTTAGAGTTCAAGGAGTCATTGGTGTGTTCAATAGTTTTCTCCTTATTCTCATCCTCTACTACTTTACCTGCACAAGAAGTAGAATCATTAGTATCGTTCATCTCAACATCCTTAGTTGGCCCTGACTGTTCAGTCTGAACTGAAGCTGGAGCAAGGTTTTGGCCATACTGAGCAAGCATTTCTTCCTCATTGGTCTCAAGGGGTGGGTTATAGTTGTGATTGAAAGGTGGAGGAACACAATCATACCCTAAACCCTTGTTTTGATTATCTTTGAATTTCAATTGTTTTTCAAATAAGGACTCAACTGTCTTACTTGACGCAGTGTAATTTTTGAAACTAACATCTGTTTTTCCACACTTTATTTTCAAACCGTCAAGTTCTTCAGTTACAGCATCAAGTTTTTTCTTAATGTGATCATAATTTTCACACTTGTTGCTGTAATCTTCTTGGAGTTTTCAGAAATCCTTGATTTTGGTTTTTAATTGAGCTTTTAACGGTTTCTGTCCTTTCCTAAGAGTATAGCCTTCATATTTGAGGTCCTCATTTTCCCTATTTAGCAAATCATTTGTTCGCGAAGAAATTTAATCGTAGCTTTACAAGATGGAGTACATGAAACTTCATTTACCGGAATTGATGTGGAACTCATTTATTACTATTATTATTATTATTTTTAATTTATTATTTTTTTTTATATATTTTTAATTGCCCTTTGACTTAAAAACTAAGAAACTCAACCTTAAAATTCAAATTTAAAAAGTCAAACTTGAAAAGTCAAACCGAAAAGCCAAATTTGAAAAATTAAAAGTCAAACGAGAAAGTCGAAATTTAAAATCAAAGGTCAACTTTTAAAAGTCAAAGTCAAAATTTTAAAGTCAAAAGTCAAAAATTAAAATAAAAAATTTTTGGGTTGAAAAAGGATTTTAAAAATAAATTTTTGAATTTTTAGGGTTGAAAATGTCAATTTGCGAAATTATATGCGAAAAGGATGAGTTATACTCCAAATTTCAGATGTAGGATACAAGGAGCCTCCTACACGAGTTGGTAAGGCGCTAGGTTGCTCAACTAAAGGTCCCGGGTTCGATTCCCGGCAACCTCAATTTTGTTCCCTTTTTTTTTAATACAAAGCTGTTGTGCGAGGTTGCTGCTTGCGAGGTGAGCCAAATGCGAGCCGAACACGCTGTTGATACGAGAGTGAGGCAGCTGAGCCGAGAATCCGAGGCGAGACTGAGCCGCACACTCCGAGGCGTACACCGAGACCACACACGTCCGATCCGCACACCGAGGCGCACACTCCGAGCCGCACACTGCTGAGCCGTATACACCGAGGCTGCTAAGCCACACACCTTCAAGAGCTCAACCGCACACCTTCCAAGTCTGGCCGCACACCTTCAACAGATTCACAAAAAAAACGACGTTTTTCACCATTTTTTGCTCCAAAACTCAATCAAAAAGTCGTTTTTATGAAAAATGGAAAGAAGTAACCCCCCTTATTTTTGCGAGATCTATCGAAAAACGCTATTATCGTTTCAAAATAAGATCAAATAAGCTCCAGATTTGAAAAAATTCATTGATACAACCAAGGTCTGATACCAATTGTAAGTCCCTAAAATTGCTTGAGTATCAATCAGATCCAATTGATGGTGCGGAATCCCAATCAATTGGATGATGTCAGATCAAATAGAAGAGAAGGAGAAGAAGAATTAAGATGAATCTAATGATGTATTAAATAAATTGAGTGATGCTACTTACAATAGATTCTCTTCTAGCCTTTTTAACCGTACACTCACATGCACTCCTCTATTTATATGGATCTCCAGCCATACACATGTGTACAGCCGCAAACCCTTTGTAGGGCCATACACAGGGTGTGCGACCGTACACACGTGTATGGCCGTATACAGGGTGTGCGGCCGTACACACGTGTGCGGTCGTACACACAAACCGCAAACACATAAAACATTACATAAAGATATATTTTCCTAGAAAAGAAAAGTATAAACCATATTTTTGACCCAACAATTACAAAAACAGATGGCTGCAAAAGGACGTGATTCAGCACTGCATGATGTAGAAGTAATTCAGAGAATTTTAATTACTGTCTTTATGCACGTTCTATTTCATTAAGTCATAGGAAGAATAAATCAAGGCCATCGTGTTGAACCTGGTCTTTAGGAAGTAAGTGGTAGTTTCCTGATTTTTAGCATTTTTCATTGGTTTAAATACCTAGGCACTGTGTACGTTGGAATTATCTCTTCCAATTGAATAATACATCACAAAACCTTTGCCTAAAATTACCCCTCTGTAAAATTTCTTTTGCCCTCTGTTGCTTCTCTTCTGTGGGAACCTTGCTAAGAGCCTATCAAAAGCCAACAAAGTGGTATCAGAACCTTGCTAAGAGCCTAGCAATGGCAACGTTGAAAAAGATGGGCAAATTACCCTCCACTATCCGATGTTATCCAGGAGTAATTACGGGGCATGTGCAATCAAGATGTGTGTGTTCATGCAAGCCCATGGTGTATGGGATGCTGTTGAGCCTCGAACATCCAACACGGTGGTGGAGGTAAAGAAGCACAAGATGGCACTAGCGGTCATTTACCAAGGGATTCCTGAGGAGTTTGTAATGTCACTATCTGAGAAGAAATCGGCCAAAGAAACATGGGAAGCCCTGCGAACGATGTTTGTAGGGGAAGATAGAGTCAAGACTGCAAGAGTCCAAACCTTGAAAGCTGAGTTTGAGGCGATCATCATGAAAGAGACAGAAAGTGTTGACGATTTGGCCGCGAAGGTAACCAATGTAGTCAGCACAATGCGCACTCTGGGAGAAACTGTAGAAGAAGGCTATGTAGTGAAGAAGTTGCTCAGGGCAGTATAGTCAAAGTTCCTTAAAATTGCCTCAAGTATTGACCAATTTGGGGACTTAGACACAATGAGTGTGGAAGAAGTAATAGGCCGATTGAAAGCTCATGAAGGAAGAATGAAAGGAAGAAGTGACACTCATGATCGAAAATTACACTTAACTCATAAACAATGGTCTGAAAGAAATAAGAAAAAGAATGAAGGCGACTCAAAGTCCAAATCCAATCGTGGTGGATTTGGTGGCTCAAGTGGAAGGGGCTGAGGTAGAGGCAGAAATGGAGGCGGAAGAGGTGGACGTGGAAGGAGTGAATCTTACCAGAAAAAAGAATGGAACCAGTGGTGCAAATAACAACCATGACAAAAGCGACGTCCAGTGCTACAACTGCCAAGACTTTGGGCACTATGCTGCAGAATGCAAAAATCCAAGGCGTAAAAGAAACCAAGAGAGCAATCTCGTTCAAGACAATGATGAACCTGCACTTTTCTTGTCAGCATTTGAAAACAAAGAAGAAGAAGGTGAAGTGTTTCTTAATGAAGAAAACGTAAGTCCAAAACTGAAAACAAAAGGTTGAGAAACAAACCAGTCAAAGATGTGGTATTTGGATACCGGGGCCAGCAACCATATGACTGGTGATAGAGAGAAGATCAACAACCTAAATAGAGAAATACAAGGGTATGTCAAGTTTGGCAATGAGTCCAAAGTCAGAATTGAAGGAAATGGGTCAATAATCTTTAAGCACAAGAATGGAGAGCAAAGAAGACTTCAGGAAGTTTATTACATACCTGACCTATGCAGCAACATAATCAGCCTTGGTTAATTATCGGAGTGTGGGGATGAAATCAAGATCAGAGAACTGTACATGTGGGCTCATGATAAGAATGGAAGATTGCTAATGAAGGTAAGGAAGTCACAGAATCGCCTATACAAAATAGAACTTGAAGAAACCCGATCAATGTGTCTAATTGCTCAAATTGGAGACCCAGTATGGCTTTGGCACACTCGACTGGGACACAAACTTCTCTGCCCTGAAGATTATGTCCGACAAGAAGATTGTTGAAGGACTGCCAAAGATAATTATCCCTACACAGCCGTGTGAAGGATGTTTACTAGGCAAACTGACAAGGAACCCCTTTCCAGCTCAAGCAGCCTTAAGAGCAAAGAAGAGACTTGACTTGATACACGGTGACCTCTGTGGTCCAATTACACCTCCTACGCCCACCGGTAACATGTACTTTATGCTTCTTGTTGATGATTTCAGTAGAGTGATGTGGATTTACCTATCAAAAACCAAAAACGAAGCTCTTGAGATGTTTACGATCTTTAGAAGAAAAGTAGAAGTGGAAACATGGGAAAAAGTAAAAGCTTTAAGAACAGATCGTGGTGGGGAGTTTTTGTCAAATAAGGTTACCTCGTACTGCAATGAATCGAGCTTAGAACGTCATTACACATCACCGTACTCACCACAGCAGAACGGAGTGGTAGAGACACGGAATGGAACGGTGGTTGAAATGGTAAGAAGCAGCTTGAAGACGATGAGTGTGCCAGATGTATTGTGGGGAGACGCAATGAATCATGCTATGTATGTTCTTAACATAATCAGTACAAAGGGTTTGAAAAACACTACACCATACGAGATGTGGACTGGTCGCAAACCACACCTAGGTCACATTTGCATGTTTGGTTGTGTATCTCACATGAAAATTGCAAAGAGGCACTTGAAGAAGTTAGAAGACAGAAGCATGAAGTTGGTTCATCTGGGAATTGAAAAGGGCTCGAAATCTTACCGAATACTGGATCCCGATACAGGAAAATTCTATGTGAGTAGAGATGTTGTATTTGAAGAACAAAAGATCTAGAATTGGGATGAAAAAGTACAGATAAAGCGATTCACGGCATGAGCTTCATGGTAGAAGGATTTGATCTGCATGCTGAACTCGATTTTGATGAAGAGATCGACGAAGGAGAGATTGACAGGGAATTACACACATCCGAACCATATACACCTGAAAACGAATAGGGTCACCTCAAGATGAACCAAGTTGGGCTGAACCAACTGAGCTCACTAACTCGCAACCAAGCCCACATGACAGTTCGATGGACAAAACGAGCTCACCAAACTCATTGGCTACATCCAATTCACCCAACACCCCAAATTCCCCCGTCAAAGCAGCTTCCTCAAGCATCGCATCGAGTTCCACCGGAGGAGGCGCCCCAAAACGGTATCGATTGTTATCGGATCTGTACGAAAATACAGAGGAAATTCATTTGCCTTTTGAAGAACTGATGCTGATCTAGGATGAACCAAGCACGAACAGGGACCCAAAAGGAAAGAGCGAATGGGAAAAGGAAATGAAAGAAGAATTGGTTACAATCGAAAAGAACAAGACGTGGGAACTAGTTACACTTCAAAAGGGGTGAAAATCGGTCGGATTAAAGTGGGTATACAAGGTGAAGAATTGTGAAGTTCAAGGCGCGTATTGTGGCGAAAGGCTATGTACAAAGACAAGGCATCGATTACGAAGATGTCTTTGCTCCGGTTGCAAGAATTGAAATAGTCCGAGTAATTCTAAGCCTTGCATGTACAAATGGGTGGTGGGTTCACCATCTTGATGTAAAATCGGCCTTTCTAAATGGGAAATTGGAAGAGGAAGTGTATGTAACTCAACTAGAAGGTTTCTAGAAGAAAGGAAAAGAAGACAAAGTATACAAGCTCTCAAAGGCGTTGTACGGGTTGAAGCAGGTGCCTAGAGCATGGAATGTGTGTCTGGATACGTACCTGAAAAGTCTTAGATTCAGAAGATGCTATCAAGCATACTCGGTGTACATAAGAAAAGAAGAAGGAAGAGTCCTGATAGCGGGTGTGTATGTTGATGATCTGTTGGTCACAGGTAGCCGCCAAGATGATGTAAACAGGTTCAAATTAGAGATGAAAGCTACATTTGAAATGAGTGACCTCGGGTTACTAACTTACTATCTGGGAATTGAAGTCGATCAAAGTGAAAAAGGCATAACTTTAAAACAAGAAGCCTATGCTAAGAACTTACTGAACAAATCACGGATGAAAAATTGCAATGCCTCAAGATGCCCACTTGAACAAAAAACGAGACTCTTAAAAGAGGAAGAAGGAGAACCAGCCAACCCAACAGAATATAGAAGCATCGTGGGAGCACTCAGGTATTTAACACATACCCGACCAGATCTTGCCTTCTCAGTTGGGGTTGTTAGTCGCTTCATGGACAAACCCACTGAGAAACACTTACAAGCTGTGAAAGGTATTTTGAGGTACATCAAAGGTACACTCGATTATGGGTTGACATACACCAGGGAAGAAAACAGAATAATTCTCACAGGATACTCTGATAGTGATTTTGGAAATGATATGAATGATGGCAAAAGCACAGGAGGGGCAGCCTTCTACTTGAATGGAAACCTGGTAACTTGGGCCTCACAGAAGCAACGAAGTGTGGCATTATCAACCTATGAAGATGAGTTTATGGCTGCAACTCAAGCAGCTTGCCAAGCCATATGGCTCAGAAGAATTCTCACTGAAGTAACTGGACAAAAGGTTTCACCTGTGTCATTGTTTGTGGATAACAACTCAGCTCTGGATTTGATGAAAAATCCAGTATTTCATGGTCGCAGTAAACACATCAATATAAGATACCATTTCATTCGTGAACGTGTTGAGGTTGGAGAAATAGTGGTAAGCCATGTTTGTAGTATGGAACAGAAAGCAGACATCCTGACTAAGTCAATGGCGAGGGTGAAATTTGAAGAAATGCAGGATTTGATTGGTGTGAAATCAGTCACAAAACTCTAAATTAGGAAGAGAATGTAGAAGTAATTCATAGAATTATAATTATTGTCTTTATGCACGTTCTATTTGATTAAGTCATAGGAAGAATAAATCAAGGCCATCGTGTTGAACCTGGTCTTTAGGAAGTAAGTGGTAGTTTCCTGATTTTTAGCATTTTTCATTGGTTTAAATACCTAGGCACTATGTACGTTGGAATTATCTCTTCCAGTTGAATAATACATCACAAAACCTTTGCCTAAAATTACCCCTCTATAAAATTTCTTTTGCCCTCTGTTGCTTCTCTTCTGTAGGAACCTTGCTAAGAGTCTGTCAAAAGCCAACACATGATAAAGCAGCACTGTAGTGTTCAACTGCTTCTGTGTATTTCACTGATTTATAAGCTTCATTTCCTACTGCCAATGAAGAAACAATTAACAATAAAATTATAAATCTTGTAGAATTTGTTAATTTTTGTTTAGTGTACGAGATAAAGAGTTATTGTTTATGTATCTTGCAAGATAAAAGCTCACCTATTGTGTTGGCTAAATGTATCACTGAGTCCAAGCGGAAGTTAGGATTGGAGTTTCTTTAGAGTAAATAGCTATTGGAAGAAGGGCAATTTCGTCATTAGTGCCCCATTATAAATACGGAAGTTAGGATTACAAGCCATTAAAATAAGAAATATACTATTTTAGGATATCATTATAATTTTAAAAACCTTACTATCCAAAGTAGGAATCTACATCTCTATAGAAAAAAAGTTAAATACTCGAAACCATTTAAATTATTAAAGAGCACCTAACAGTCAGAACTCAGAAGGTAACAATTTTGATAGAAGTTAAATCAAAAAACTAATTCTCATATGAAATAAGTTTAAAAAAGAAAATTTTGGTAACAGAATAGTAGGTTGTATAGAGAACGAGTGTTGACCTAAACTTCCGAGCGTTAATTATTGTTTACAACAATATGAGGCCCTCCGTTGAACCATAGATGTCGAAGACATTGAGCACCTACCAAATCCCTTCTATCATGTTCTTTGTTGGTAGAGCAATGAAAACGGGTAATCATGAAGTTGATAAATCCCTAATATCATCACACGTTCAAACCTCCTCCCTAAATAAATCACATTTGGAATTCTTGGTGAATAGTAAAGCTAAATAAAATATAGAAAACTTTATAGAATGGGGTAGGCAAATAAAAGCATATGTCTACCCAATACGGGAACTAGTATGAGAGGTTATACTCCCTAAGTCCCATGGAAATCGAGCTTTCAACAGAAATTGAGACCCATCCCCTTCAGCCATATTTACAAAAGAGAAAACATTAAATACGGGGGCAATTTCAACATACAAAAAACAAAAGATGCAACTTCAAAAAGAAATTTATATATAAGAAAGATAGAAAACCGAAGGAAATAGTAGAATGGGAAACCTCTCATGGCCGTACTGGATTTATCACTAAAACCATTAACAAGCACTTTGATGTCTCCATCTCTGCCATTGTCAAACCTACCACCACAATATTTAGGGTTTCGACTTAGGGAGGATATGTGGAGGGCGGTCAATGATGATATTACGATGCCTCATAGTTTTTCCTTTCTTCTTCCTCACAATATCAGGGGGAGAGCTATGTGTGATAGTGTGATCGGTCCAACCGGAAGAAAATATGAAATTTTTTTTGGTTTAGAAGATGAGGAAGCTTGTATTGTAACAAAGGAGAGAGAAGAGGTAATCGGTGGGTCGTCTATTGATCTGGTGTTTTCTAATTTTTAGAAGACAAATTATAAAAGAGTGACATGGTACACCAGAACACCAGCACCAACACGCTCGGCAATGTTGCATTTTCTAATTTTTTGGGATTCTAATCGAAGTAGGGAGGTCAATGGTGGTGGCTATGGCTTAGGTTTATAGAGAGAAGGAATGAGTGAATGAAGGGAGATACAAAGGAGAGATTGTAGAAGCGGGGACTTCAAAATCTTAGTATTTCAAACGATTTCATTTTCCCCCTTCAAAAAACCTGTGTTTGAGTAGAAAATTATAAAACGGCATCTGTAGAGGACACACATTTAAGATAAGTGCCCTCCGTGTTTGTATTTTTCATTTGTCGGACATTAATTTTAGGTCACACAAAATGTGGGTTCTCTATCCATCAAATTTTGGAAAGCTGACAATATTTTTAGGACACACAAAAAATGTGTGTCGTAAATGAGTGCATGTCATTGTTTGCTTGTCATTAAAGGGTTGTTTTCTAGTGGTGGCTATTGGTGATGATGCCCTTGATGACTTGGAGTGACTTCTCAACTAAGTTCAGGGCCGCGTTTGCACCTGTGATAGAGGAGCAACAACTTGTGCGGGAGATCCAAGATCTCCGCCAAACGACTGTGACGGTGACCAAGATCACTGTCATGTTCAAGGAGAGGGCCATTCTTGTTCCGTAGTATTTGGCGGAGGAAGAGGTGAAAAAGGACCAGTATCATGAGATGTTGAGGAGCGATATTTAGCAGTTTCTGAGCCGATCTTGCTGCAAGACGCTGAAGCATTTGATTGCTAGGGCTCGAGATAGAGAGATTGATTTAGAGATGGAGAGGAAGAGGAAAGCGGATGCAACATCTCGTATGTAGGGTTCTGGCAAGAAGCCCAAGGTAGATTCCTGAGGGAAAGGCCAGCGGGATCGAGGCCACTGCGGCAAGTGTGGTAGGGCGCACGAGGGGACATGTAGGGCGGGTAGTTCAGGTTGCTTCAAGTGGGACCAAATTAGCCATGTTAGCAGGGACTGTACTGCTGCCACCACAACCACGAGAGTATATGATCTGACTTGCTTTCAGTGCAATCAGAGGGGCCACAAGAGATCACATTGTCCGAGTTTAGCAGCAGCAGGACAGGTGGCGGCACCCGCTCCTACTACGTTGAGGATTACCAATCGTTGTGAGGGTCGGGCGGAGGCCCCAGTGGCGAAGAGTAGAGGCTTCCAGTTCACCGCAGAGGAGGCACATGCAGCACCCGACGTCATGATGGGATCGTTCCTGGTGAACGACATATCTGCTCAGATTCTATTTGATTTGGGGGCCACCCGATCTTTCGTATCGCTCGCACTGAGCAAGTGATTTGTTGGAGCTCCAGGGTAGCTACATTGTCCTCTTGATGTAGAGATCACGGATGATACGACATTACGGGTTGCGAGGGTTCACCGGGCATATACACTACTATTGTTTGATGAGCATTTTTTCGTGGACTTAGTCCCCATTCCCCTACAAGGGAATAAGGTTATCGTGGGTATGGATTCGAGCAGTAGATAGTGCGAGTTCAGACCCCAAGTAGAGAGGTTTGTTGATTATGGGCGAGAGACCGTAGGGTGGACCGACCTTGTTTTCAGTAACAAGGGCGAGACGCTATCTACAGCTGGTTGCCTATATCATGGATACTAGGGATAAGGGTAAGGTGACCGTGGATGATGTACCAATCGTACGGGAGTACTCGGACGTATTTCGAAAGGATTATCCTAGAGTACCTATAGAGAGGCAGGTAGAGTTCAGGATTAACCTAGTTCCCGGTGCGGCTCCGATAGCAAGTCACCATATCAGTTGGCTCCTCCCGAGATGCAGGAGTTGTCTACACAGCTGCAGGAGCTGTTAGACAAGGGATGTATCAAGGGATGTATCAGGCTGAGCAGGTCGGGGATGAAGATGTGCAGAAGACAGCCTTTCAGACTCGCTATGGTCACTATGAGTTCATGGTGATGTCTTTTGGGCTCACCAATACTCTTGTCGCGTTCATGGATCTCATGAACCGTGTGTGCATACCATTGTTGGATTGGTCTGTGAAAGTTTTTATTTATGAAATCTTGGTTTATTCCAAGACTCAGGAGCACAATGAGGAGCACCTGAAGGGGGTGCTGGAGAAACTGAGGAGGGAGAGACTTATTAAAATGTTCTCTAAGTGTTTGTTCTGGTTGTGCGAAGTGCAGTTTCTAGGGGACCTTGTCAACCAGAAGAGTATTATGGTCGATCCAGCCAATATAGAGGCCATGATGCAGTGGGAGGTTTTGAGGTCTCCATCTAAGAGGATTTTTCTTTGTCTAGTGGGTTATTATCGGAGACTCATTCGGGATTTCTCCAAGGTTATTGTTCCCTGACCCGACTAACCAAGAAGTTGGTGACATTGAGTTGGGATCCTAAGCAGCAAGCAGACTTCGAAACTCTTATGCAGCGGTTGTGCGAGTCACCGATTCTGACTTTACCGAAGGGCGTCGATGAATTTTTCATTTACTGTGATGCTTCAATCACGGGATGGGTGCAGTGCTGATGCAGCGAGGTCACATGATATCATACACTTCGAGGCCGCTGAAGCCTCTTGAGGCGAATTACCCGACCCACGATTTGGAACTGTGAGCGGTGGTTTCCCCCTGAAGATTTGGCGACACTACTTCTAAGGGGTTCGTTGCACCATTTACATTGACCACAAGAGTTTGAGGTATCTGATGGACCAACCAAATCTGAACATGAGGCAGCATCATTGGCTGGATGTGGTGAAGGATTATGACTACGAGATCGTTTACCACCCGAGGAAGGCCAATGTGGTGGCTGATGTTGTTAGCCACAGGGCAGTGACAGCTTCGATTAGAGGCATATGTTTGAGGATAACAATGATTACTCTGTTTGTTGGAACATGTTCGGGAGGCACAGGTCAAGGGTATGAAGAAGAGCGCAGGAAGTGTGGGTGGATCATAATCCAGGTGTCTTCATTTGATTATGATAGCCGTGGTTTGTTGACCCTGCATCGTAGGCTCTGGGTTCCATACTGGAGTGGTGTACGCCAAGTTTTATGGAGGAGGCCCACAAGTCTAGGTTCTTCATTCATCACAGAACGACGAATATGTATTGGGAACTTTGCACTGATTATTGGTGGTTGTGCATGAAGCGTAATATAGCATGGTATGTGGAGCGATGCTTGACTTGTAGGAAAGTAAAGGCCGAGCACCAGCAACCTCATGACAAGATGCAGCTGTTGGATATTCTCGTATGGAAATGGGAAGATATCACTATGGATTTCATCAGGAAGCTTCCGAGGACCGCACGTGGAGTAGATTCGATTTGGGTCATTGTGGATCGGTTGCCAAAGAGTGCTCACTTCATCCCGATCCAAGAGAGTATATCGGCTAAGAAGTTAGCCGAGATCTATGTTCGCGAGGTGGTGGTATGTCACGATGTGCCGGTTTCGGTTGTTTCAAACTAGGATGTTCGTTTCATTTCCAGGTTTTGGAAGTGGTTCAACAATGAGATGGGTACTCATCTTCACATCAGTACAACTTTTCACCCTCAAACTGATTGGTAGTTAGGATACATATCTTTCGTTAGCGGAATTTTTGTATACCAACAGTTATCAAGCCATCTTAAATCCACCTCCCTTTGAGATGGTCTACAGGAGAAAGTGTACGACCCCAATTTGTTGGGGCGAGATCGGTCAGAGAGTCATGGGGAGTACTGAGGTGGTACTCAAGACCAAGGAGAAGATCCATTAGGTCCGGAGCAGGCTCCAGACTACTTAGAGTCGGCAGAAAATCTATGCTGACAAGCGTCATTCAGACCTAGAATTTCAGGTAGGGGATATGGTCCTCCCGAAGGTGTCACCTTGGAAAGGTTTCATCCGGTTCGTGAAGCGGGGCAAGTTAGGCCCTATGTACATTGATCGTTTTAGAGTTAGGGATCGGGTAGGTCGTGTCGCCTACCGTTTGGATCTTCCAGTAGAGCTTAGCTAGATCCACAAAAACTTTCATGTCTCCCAGCTGCAGAAGTGCGTTGAGGATGACTCCGCAGTTGTGCCTTTAGAGAATATGCAGGTGGATGACAACCTAAACTACATTAAGAGGTCAGTGGCGATTTTGGATTGTAAGACGAAAACCTTGAGGAAAAAGTTTGTATAGTGAGTGAAAGTGCAGTGGATGCACCGCAAGGGGTTAGAGTGGACTTGGGAGCCCGAGGAGGAGATGAGAGAGCATTACCCAGAGTTATTTGAGCCAGCAGACTTCGAGGACAAAGTCTGAGACAAATGGGGGAGAATTGTTACACCTGGTTCCTAGTATGCATTTAATTTATAATTTATTCATGTTTACAGAGCAACTCGATGAGTTGGAAGCCCCAAACTCGTCGATTAGATTTTATCAGGACCGCGTGAATTCTATCACACCCCCAAACCGAATTGGCAGAAATATTCGGGGGAGGAGGACGTCATGTATAGTATCATAACAATGCACAATATTATAAAAAGCAACAACATCATTCATTGCATTAATAATATAGTTTATACATATGTGTTCTGTGTAAAGTTTGTAAGACACCAAAAATATATCCAATTAAAAGACAAGTCTTAAACAAGCACCGTCTTCTCCAAACCTAGTCCAGTGTACCTGTCTACTGGTGACCTGAGAATAAGTTATTTTGAAAGAGAGTATCAACATAAGAGTTGTGTGAGTGCATAAGTATTTTGTGTCAAAAGTTTACATTTGTTTCTTGAAAATGTTTGTAAGTGTTTTGATGTAAATGTTTGTATACTTCCTAGAAAATCCACTATTTTCTACTAAAATGGAAAGTAGTCTTCGACCAAGACTCAAATGTTTTGTATGTTTGTTTTCTTGTAATAATGTATGTTTTTCCGAGTGTATAACTATCTTTACTAGAAAAATAGTTTACATTTTTCAAAGTGTGAATATCACTGCATTTGTAATGGAAAAATGAAAGTGTACAGTAGTGTTGTATAAAATAACTACTAAAGCACTAACTACCTTAAAACCAAATTGTTAATTAAGGTTAAAGAGGTGATGTGGTTATAAACATGCTTGAATGACTAGTATATAACATGACGTTCTACATATGTCGAAAACGGTATGACATTTGTCACCCGTAGACCTGCAGGTCCCACTATAGCTAGCAACAAGGTGTACGATGGTCAATCCCGTATAGATCTATACACAAACTCATGCTCTCCCTCCAGGAGACTCTGATTACAAAACGTTGCACAACAAATATATTGCTATGCCATGAAATAGTGGTTTCACATTATTGTTATCTTGTTCTTGTTATAGTATGTATGTTCCTTTCTGTTCTTGTTATAGAATGTATGTTCTTTTCTGTTCTTGTTACAATATGTATTGTAATGTATAGTAATGATATGAATGTACTGACTAATGTATGTTTCTCTGTTCTAGAAATAGTATGTAATGAACCTCTAAACTATACCTATTATATTTTACTAGTACGTTTGTTTGAACTGCTACTGAGTTGAAGAAAGGCTCAATTACTCAACATAAGTAACTAAGTGAAGTATGTTCCTTGAAAATGGGTTTAATACTCATATATGTATTTAATAAGTATAACTATGATTTAGGAGACAGTCGGACTAGTGATCCTACCCTAAGCCCATAACCAAACAAGGAACATGAGTCAAGGTATCTAGCAGTAGTCCTAAGTCTGTTAAAGGATACTTATACGTAAATAGATAGTTGAATATGATTTGATATAAAAGAAGTTTAAAATAGTTTAAAAGAGTTTTAACAAGTTTTTGAATATTAGAAATCCTTTTATTTTCTGTTTCCACAAAAAAATGGTTAACACATTTGTATTTTGTTCTACTTCTATTCTCCCCCTAAAATCATTTAAAAAGCATTTAAAAGTGTAATTGTGGGGGTATGAACTCACCTGCAATGAGTGATTTGAAAGAAATTTCGATATAGGATGCTTGGTATGCCAAGTGAAGTCCCAAGCACAAATGGATCAAATTTAGCATATATTAACACATATATGTATGAAATTAGGACCTATAACAACTAATATGTATAGGAAACAACCATAGGAACTAGGAAACACTTTCATAGAAGTGTTAGAATTGAAAGTGGAGGGTTGAAACTAGATCACGACCAAACAAGGAGGATTCACGGCCTTAGAGTGGTTCACGGTCCAAGAAGACTTGAACTATTCATGGCCATAGCTTGAATCTATGAAGGGTTCACGGCCAATGATGAGGGTTTACGGCCCTATAAAGGGTCCACGACCAAGAACACTTGAAGATCCTTGAATAAAAGATGATGAATCCATATGGAAAGCAAGGAACTTCTCAATAACCATAAGAAAGGGATGAGCTACTTACGATTTTGAGATGAAAGGAGGCCTTTTGTGGATGATACTTGAGAGAGAAATGATGTATTCATGGTTGGAAGGTGAGAAGTGAGGAGAAAATGAGCCAAAACCCATATATATGGCATGAGGGTATTTCACGGCCAAGGATCGGTTCACGGCCGTGAACCTAGTTTGTGATCGTGAACCACTTTTGAGGGTGTTTCGGCTCGAATGAAGTCCACTGATCTCTTTCTAACACTTCCTAACATACAATCCTTTAAGTGTACTAGGCCTAGAACTCATAATACGACCGTTAACTCAGTAATAGATAACAGAAACAAGTCTGAACGTTTGATTGATTCGATTGACTTACAAGATAGAAATTTTGGGTTGTCACATCATCCCCGTGTTAAAGGGAATTTCTTCCCGAACTTAGAATTTAAGCAAATATACATGGACTAGGGAAAAAATGAGGATATTTAACTTTCATTTGATCCTCCCGCTCCCAAGTGAATTCGGGTCCCCGCTTTGCATTCCAGCGAACCTTCACTATCGGGATACGACTTTGTTTCGTTTTCTTGACCTCCCTATCCATGATTTCTACTGGTTCTTCCACAAAGTTGAGGCTCTGATTGATCTCGATTTCATCGATTGGGATAACAAGAGTCTCATTAGATATGCACTTTTTCACGTTCGATACGTGGAAGGTAGGGTGTACGTACTAAGTTCTTGAGGTAGTTTGAGTTTGTAAGATAGAGGGACGATCCTTGCGAGACTCTCAAAAGGTCCTATGTACCTTGGATTTAGCTTACAACGCTTTCCGAAGCGTATCAAGCCCTTCTAGGGTGAGACCTTTAATAGAACAAGGTCACGAACCTGAAATTCCAACGGTTTCTGTCTCTTGTCAGCAAAGCTTTTTTGTCGGACTCTCGAGGCTTTCTATTGTTCATGAATCTGAACAATCTTCTCTGTCGTTTCCCGAATGATTTCCAGACACGTGAGAGTGCTGTAACGAACTCATCCTTTAGCTAATTGCATGTCACCCACTTCAGCCCGACACAATGGGGATCTGCACTTCCGAATTTAGAGAGCTTCAAGTGGAGCAGCCTTTATGCTTGTGTGATAACTGTTATTGTAGGAGAACCCGACAAGGGGTACATGAGTATGTCATGCCTTTCCAAAGTGAATCATACAAGCTCGCAACATGTCTTCCAAAGTTTGTATCGTCCTCTCACTCTATCCATCAGTTTGTGGGTGGGAGGTTGTACTCATGTCTAGCCTAGTTCCCAAGATCTTTTGTAGCGACTACCATAATCTTGAAGTGAATCTACTGTCTCTATCAGAGATGATAGATATGGGAACATCATACAGTCATATAATCTCCCTATTATATGTTCTTGTCAGTTTCTCCATCTTTTTGATCTCTTTGATCGGCAGGAAGTGTGCGAACCTAGTTAACCTGTCTAAGATCACCCAAATGGTATCAAGACTACCCGTCGTCTTGGGCAACTTGGTTATGAAGTCCATTGTAATCC
This sequence comes from Lactuca saligna, assembly GCF_052625555.1. NCBI lineage: Eukaryota > Viridiplantae > Streptophyta > Magnoliopsida > Asterales > Asteraceae > Lactuca > Lactuca saligna. The sequence continues at coordinate 74,969,916 of NC_136417.1, forward strand.
GCTCCCACTTCCACTTAGGTTTCTTTGATTTTGTAGTAAACCTAAGGGTTTTTGGCATTCGACCTTAACCTCGGAGAAAGTAAGACACTTCCTCAAAAAGGTAACAATCTATACTTTCATGTTAGGCCACCAATATAACTTTTTGAGATCCGGATACATCTTATCTGAGCCTGGTTGAACAGAGTATCGAGTATTGTGTGCTTCATTCTTGACAACGTCTCTAAAGCCACATAGTTTCAGTGTCCAGATCTGATCCACAAGGTATAAGGCCCCATCACCCTTGACTTCTAAGTTATTATCCATCCCTCTAAGGGATTCACCTGCTACATTTTCAGGTTTCAAGGCTTCCAGCTGAGCCTCCTTAATTTGTGTGGACAGATGTGAATGGATTGTCATAGTCAATGCCTTGACTCTACAACCCGAGTATTCTTTCCAACTTAGGGCGTCGGCTACTACGTAGGCTTTACCGGGATAATAATGAATTTTGCATTCGTAGTCATTGAGTAGCTCGACCCACCGTCATTGTCTCATGTTGAACTCCTTTTGGTCAAATATATGTTGAAGGATTTTGTGTTCTGTAAAGATAGTGCTTTTCGTACCATACAGGTAGTGTCCCTAGATCTTCAGAGCAAATACCACTTCTCCTAACTCAAGATCGTGTGTAGTGAAGTTGACTTCGTACGTATTAAGCTGTCTTGATGAATAGTCGATGACCATTCCTCGTTGCATAAGAACACAACTAAGCCCTTGGCTGGATGCATCGCAGTAAACCACAAAATCTTTTATCCCCTCTGGGAGGGAAAATATCGGTGCACTGCATAAGGCTCGCTTCCGCGTTTGGAATGCCTTCTCTTGTTTCTCTTCATAGTCAAAGGCTGCACCTTTCTAGGTCAAGGTAGTAAGTAGTTTCACAATCCTTGAAAAGTTCTTAATAAACCTGCAACAGTAGCCAACGAGGCCTAGAAATTGATGAATTTATGTAGGCGTCTTTGGAGCTGAACAGTTCTTAATGGCCTTTATTTTGGAAGGATCCACATGAATTCCCTCTTCGCTAACCACGTGACCCAATAATTCGAATCTCCGTATCCAAAATTCGCATTTAGAGAACACTGCATAGAGCTCCTCTACTCGTAGTTTTTCTAAGATATGTCGTAGATGTTGACTATGCTCCTCCTTACTACGAGAGTAGATGAGTATGCCATCGATGAATACAGTAATGAATTGATCTAAGTGAGGGCGGAAAACCTGATTCATTAAGTCCATGAACACTGTAGTCACATTGGTTAATCCGAAAGGCATCACTACAAACTCGTAGTGTCCATAACGAGTTCGGAAGGCTGTTTTGGGAACATCTTCCTTTAAATGTCGTAACTGGTGATACCCGGATCGTAGGTCAGTCTTGGAAAAATAGTTTGCCCCTTGTAGTTGGTCGAACAAGTCTTCTATACGTGGTAGAGGATATCGGTTTGATGGGTTTAGAGCATTCTAACACTCATATGTTGTACATGCAACCCTATAAACCTTGGATCTATGTTTTCTCTATTATACATGAAAATATTCAATATTCCAAGGTTTTATCCTATAGAGCATAATATGAAGCAACTATACTACAAAGAGCTAAGTTAGATAACATACTTGTTGATGAAGCTTGAAGTCTTGAACTTTAATAGCTTAGCCCGAATAGTGTGGAAGCCTCAAGTGGAATCACGAATCATCAAAAACACCTTGGAAAACTTAAGAGAATAGTAAGCACACTAAAAATTGGCTCACTCTTGTATCCTCACACACTAGTGCCATTTCATGTGCCAAAGACCTCATTATACAGTACGGAGGATCAGGGTTTCATCCATGTAAACCCTAATACCCATGACCTTTCATTTCCGTAGGATCCATGGATTAAAAACTCCATGGACTATCCATGCAAGCTTAGCCCAACCTAAATGAACTTGGTCCATTTCATATATATAAGAGTCCATATTTAATTAGTTCCTTTTGATGACTAAATTAATTCTAAATAAATTCTTGATCAACACTAATTAAATAATATGATTCCATATTAATATATTAGAACTTATAGTATATTAATATAAGTCATAAACATACTATTCTCAAAAGACTATCCATATAAATTGCTCTGGTGAAGTGCAAACCAAATGGACCATGCTACTCTCGGGTTGAATACATACCAATAATAGTATTGGTTTAGACATCTAATCCAACAGTCTCCCACTTGGATAAGTCTAAAACTATGATTGTGTATGACTCCAAAACCTGGCTAGCAATCGTAGCTCTTAATGCCGTTGTTGAACTCTAATCTAGTCAATGACTTGTCCATTAGATAAGGGATCATATATTCCTCCATTCTAGATATCATATGGACTGAGACATGGATTATAATCATTCTGTCTGTCCATTTGTTGTTTCCCGATTTTCGATTTATGACGACCGACTAATTGAACAAATCAAATCCATTCTGGCTTGGCCAAGCACTTAGGGGGGTCATCACTAAATCATCGAGGGGCCCACATATATCGCTTTTATCCCTCCAAGGGTAAAAAGAACGGATAAACTTGGACTCCTATGCTTGTTCTACTAGTTGTTGAATCATACACAAAAGCACATTTTATAACATCGAGTTACCGATGTGTTTTCGTACAATCAATGTATACCCAACTCATAGGAAACAACTCATATCTCTAGGTTTGAAGAATATAAGATATTATCATCTCATGATCACTCATGATAAAATCCATGAAGTGATTCTAATGAGCCTTGGTTGAATCCAATACTCAGAACTTATGAGCACTCATGAGTGTTGTAGCAACTCTTGCTATGTCCAACATCTTAGACATCTACAAGCCAACTTCATGACAATCTTGATTCATATCTACTTCCAACATATGACCGACTGTGGATGGTTTTCATAACTTAGTCACTTCGGAAGAATGACCTAGTTGTTCTAGAAGTCAAAACATGCAAAGTGAAACACAAGAATAACCGAATCCAATATTGTCTCAGAACGTATGAATATAAATAGAACACTTTTTATTTATCACCATATTGATTACACATTCTTCATTGTATAATGTTTCAACTAATCAACTTTATTCTTGAATCAAAACACTATTCATGCCTTGCTTTGAGCATGCGCACTATGTTTATCCAAACAATAGTCATGCCATACACCAAGTATGCACACTATGATTGTCCAAAAATTAGTTACGCCATACACCAAGTATGCACACTAAGTTTGTCTATGATCTTTACTTTGTGAAATAGATCGACTGAACATAATTCCAATGATTCTCATTTCACAATCCCAAATCCTTACAACAAATGTGAAAATTCCAAATTTCTACCATTTACCGAAATCTGTTAGATTTTAAACTTATATGCACTAATCCTCTTGTAATGATTATGTACAAAGTCACAAAGACTTGTTATCAGTCAATACAGAGTATTCCAATGGAGATCAACTCAATGGAAACGCAGTCTCAAATTCAAAGTACAATGTTTTTAACATCCTTCTTGCATTAAGTTCCTAATCTTACACAGATCTAGTGAAAAACTTCCACCTATGGGAATATTTCCACATTCTCGTTTTGACTATCACTTCTGAACAATTCTTGCCTCTATTCAGAATATGTCAATATGGTCCTCTCCAAAAATTTACACCATACTTCCAACTATCCCTGAGCAACCAATCTTTGGTAACCTTAGATTATCCTTGACAATTGCTTAATCACTTTAGTCATATCCAGTTCTACTACTTTTTCTCTCTTAATGCCATAGGCATTTGGAAGAATTTAGAAGAGATAAATGTTATAGCACATGCAATCGATCCTATATCCAAAGCATATAGGACACAATTCATGACGTCTCACATAAAAACATGATACTAGAACAGCCTTCTACTATCATATTTCTATTTCTATTTTCTATGTTCTCATAATTCAGATTATGAAAAGGGATGTCGTAATCATAATCGAATTTTAGCACGCAAATAATGTTCCCATATATAGAATTTCCTTATGTTGAACCATTCCAACATAACATTCATATATATACTTGACTAAAATTGATTAAGATCTCATGATCTAAGGTTTTAGATTTGAAATGAAGTATAATTTCCTCTCCCTTAATTATAGGAAAACAACTTTTCCCAATTGAAACTTTTGTTTTCTATAATTAACATTGCTAACTTGCAACACTTATCATAATGATCATGCTCCCACTAACAGGAGAATTATCAACATAACACTTTTGCTCTCACTAGCTTTGACATGTACTTAGAAATCAGCTAGACTTCTAGAAATCAATACTTTATTGACTTTCGTACGAAAGTTCAGATTTCTGATACGAGATCCTTTGATAAAAACCTTATAAAAAACATACACCTTTCCTTAGATATCACACATGTGTGTCTAAACAATTTCAGAATTATGAAAAGGGATGTCGTAATCATAGTGTCATTTTTTTAGACATGTGCCATTCCTCACAAGTCCATGTTAGTGTGCCAGTTAACCACACACGCTCCACTAACGACTTTGAGAACGCAAATATCACAATTGATATCTACTTAAAATCACTTAGTGAAAGTGTTTCCTCACCCTCATTTTCATGAATTAGAGAGAAACCTTATGACACTTAGATTTTATGGTGTATGTGTTCCTATCCATGTGAATATTTCAAAACCACAATCACAAGACACGTTTAATGACAAATCCAAACTTATATGGACTGAACTTGTGTAGTCTTAACTTCTAGCCACCTAGCAGCACAAGGTCCTGCCATTGCCTCCAAGTTGTTATGCAACCAATTGAGAACTCTCAGAACTCATATGCAAAGCCAACTTTAGCTGGAATCGGCACATAAATAGGAATATGTCAACATGATAGGTTATAAACCTCAAGTCGTGAGCTAGTGAGAAAATACAAGTTTTTATTCTTGATTAGATCTTGAAATTCTTTTAGGATCTTTTAGACTCCCACTGTCCTCTTGACATATAAGACTCTCTTGTCAAGACCCATTCTTTAACAAACAAATATTCAAAAGTTAATGCAAATTCTTATTAAGACAAACACTTCACACAATTGACCTAAGTTGGTATTTGTTTTATCCAAAACATCAACTTACCAATTTCAAATGTACAAGAGTAGGACACATTTTACTCATACATTTGACAAGTATTAATAAAGCTTCTTTAAGATGTATCACTCAAATTACAATCTTGGAGTATGACTCTAAGACTTGTTTTGGAACGAAGTATGACTCACCTTATTGATTTAACCATTTCAACAATTCATGACTCCTCTTCTTAGTAATAAGAATGCACTAAGATGTCCTTAGAGGACCAATTGTGATAGGGTTTCTTAATCAATAAGATGATCACAAAACATGATACTAAAGTACTCTCCCATCTTTTCAGATTAGAGAAAATTTTATTTTCTGCCTAATTTGATTCTTCCCATTCATTCTGTCATACATCAAAACTTTTCCAATGTTTCAGAATTGTACTTAAGTATAACCATATTTACTAACCTTTAGTAAATCATGAAGTATGGTCTTATCGATATTTTGTGGTGGACTTGACCAGTACACAAGAATGTGTACTTGATCCCTTAGTCCTTCACTTGACTCACATATACATGTGAACAAGGAACTAGTCTTAATTTTTCCAAAGATGAAAAATTCTCATTCATCATACTATACAGCTTGCATGATTCCAAGTTTCGGTCCAATTGAAAACTTGGGTGATGAGAATCTTTCCTTATTTGATAAATTTAGACATTACCACAAATGAAAGAATCAAATTTATATTTCCAAAATTGCTAAAAACATACAAACATCAATTTTCCATAAATGTCATTGCAAGGAGATATAAAATAAAGTAAAACAAAATTATATTTATTTATAAAATGTGGAAAATATTTTCCTTACAATGCAAATTTAAATGGAAACTATGATATTACATATTTCCTAGCAATCTATCATAACTCGTAAGTAGTAGCTAAAGAATCCGATCTTCGAACCAGGCGATTGAAATCCAACTTCGCGATCAGATTCAGCATACTCTTCCTTTAAGTTTCCCTCCCTTTGCTTGATCCTGTCATACGTCAAAATATAATTTGAATCTTCAAATAGGTACTTAGGAGACTTAGATAGTGGACTTACGTGAAGCAGATTCAAACTTATTGACTTGACCTTCTCTCAGATCTTTCAGGTAGTTAAGGAAGCTTTACAACCAATGCCCCTTCCTTTGGCGATAAAAACATATGGACCCTTTGGGAATGGTAAATGGGACAATCTCAGATTTAACCTTTCTCTTCACCATTTGGTCAACCGAGTTGACTCTGGCCGATCCATTTCCATTGGGAAGAGAAAGCTTTCTCGGATTTCCAATGTCACCATTGTCAATGTTCAAGGTAGTTTGGGAAGTTAATCTACTAATCAAATTTGCTTTACCAGTGCTCCAATTCATTGCTGATTCAGCAACACCAAGCAAATAGATAAGATCATTAAGGGTCATGCCATAGTCTATTACATAGTAGTCCTTACAGAACTCACTATGTAACTTAGGAACTGATTGAACATCCAACTTCCACAAAACTTTGACAGCTAACTCTCCCGTCTTGTAAATAAGTGACTTCATCTCCAAGATGTGAGCACACATAGACCTTGCTTGCCAATAGGGCTTGAGTGGCCTTGAACTTGTGGGTTAGGGAGAATAATTAGAAGAGGTGGAGGAAAAGGAGTATGATTTCCATGAGATTTGGGAAGATCATAGTTGTCTGAACCAGACATCTACTATGGGAGATATTCAAGTTAGTTGATTTAAGTCCTTAATATAACACCTAATATGAAATAATAAGGCTAGGACCCAACACAATATTTTATAACTTGGAAGAGGGATGCCGTAATCCAAGCTATAAAATATTTGAAGGTAGGCAAATGACGATTCACCAATTTCCACCATGAAAAACAAAATAAATTTATTAGGTTTTAATTGGATTTGAAACTCCTAGATCTTTTACGATTCATTGAACTTTTCAATGGCATGTTTCAATATCGATTGTGTGTGACAACCCGAAATTTTGTATCCTGTACAGTCAAACATTTCATTAATAGTCAAACTCATTCCTACTATCATTTAGCACAATTTAGAGGCTATTTGAGCATTCTGAGCCTTGTACACTTAAGGAATAAGTGTTAGAAGGTAACTGCTAAAGCCTCAGCATAAAATTCACGCCCTAAACTCCATAAGATGGAGTCTACAACCGTAAACATGGAGTTTACAGCCGTTAACTCAAGAGGGTCGTGAACTCCCACCCATATAAGTTAGTCTTGATCATTTCTAGCCATTTCTCACATTTCAAGCCCAACAACTTTAGTTTTCTATCAAGTATCATCCCGATCTTCGTCCCCGATCTTCAGAAATCCTAAGTTTCTTGCCCTAACTAGTTGATATCTTACATGATCTAGTGATCTTACATGATTTCATCCGTGAAATCATTCCATTTCGTAGATCTTCAAGTTCACCAAGAACACCAAGAACACACACTAGTGTTCGTGGCCAAAACCAACCATTCAAGCTCTTAGATCGTAAGTACTATTGTTCTAACTCAGTGTACATTAGGTTTAACATGTTTAGAGCTTAGAAGTCACAAAAAAACACAAGATTAAAGGATTTTACGGCCAAGACATGTTCTTGGGCCGTAAACCCCTATAAGTGGGGCATATTGTACCCTAGTCCCTTACCAAGCCTTGGAACTTAGTTTAGAACCATACCCCATTAAACTAGGGACTTCAAGCAACGAAATGGTACTTCATACCATGAGTTTACGGCCGTAAACTCAAGGGGAAGTGGTTCCCAGGCTGGAAACTGATCATAAGGCCAATTCTTGGACCTTAGACTCACTTACCTCTTGTTTAGCCATGAAACACTTTACCACTTAAAACGGCTTGCCTTTAAGCCTCAAATGGAGACCCATTAGAGTGTTTACGACCAGGACTAAACTTCCCTTGGCTGTAAACTCCATTAAGTATGGTCCATTGACCATAAACTGACTTAAAATGCCTTGCAATCCTTTATTGCAACCCAATGGCCTCCAAGCACTTTGACTAAAGTGTTTTCCACGCATTAGGATGTTTATACTTTCCTAATTAGTGTTATAATAACTAATTGTATATATACATATGTGTTTATATGTTATTAGGATCATTGTGTGTGTTTAAAGTCTTCACTTGACACCAAGCACTTGTCCGACACTTCCATACGATCCACTCACTGCAGGTGACTTCATACCCCTTAAATAACCTTTTAAATGTTTTTAAATGTTTATAAATGCGTTTATGGGGGGAATATAACTCGAATTATGCTAGTTAGTACATCAATCACATGTGATTTATAACTTGCATACAAATGGATTTACTACACATTTAGCTGTTTTACCAAACATATTACCTCAAATGACTTTCTCAATCGTTTTTACATGTTAAAACTCTTTATCAAACTGGCTTAGATATAGTATGTTTCCTTTCAAACTCTATTACAATTGTGTTTCAAACAAAGGTTTTCTTATACTTAAAACTATTCTTATCAAACAATCTGCTTTCAAATCATTTTACAAACTGACATCAAGTCATCAATTCTTAGTTATTAAACTTTTCAAAGGTTTTACAAAACTTCTTTTATACTTTTATATTGTCAAATGCATGCCCATATATGTATAGTTATATAAGTAATGTTTAAAGGACTTAGGACGGCTAGCTCGCTTTATTTCCTTTTCCTTGTTGGGATGTGGCCTTAGGGCATCGGTTATTCGTCCGAATGTCGTCTAAATATTAGTTATATATCATGTATATATATATATATATAGACATAAAAGTTCCATCAGTTAGTTCAGTACCTTTGGGTAGCAAAGGCATACTTTTAGTTATACATGTACATATCTAGTAACTATAATAAGTATAGTTAGGAGATACTACTTACTATTCCAAGTACAGGGAATCGCACAAGATTACATACTATATGAAGAGATACAATTACAGAAGTACTAATATATTACATACTATATGAAGAGTTACTATTAGATACAATTACAAGAGATACAATTACAAGAGAGACAATTACAGAGATACATTTACATAGATACTATTGCATAGATACTATTACATATGTACGGGACTTACCATTCTACACCCAAGGCTGTTAGCTACAGTAAGGAGAATGCACATCGACGAGTGACTACGGTTGTACTCTTCGGCAAGTTTCCACGCCGTGAATATCCTAGTACAAAACGACACAATTTTAGTTATTATATTATTTCCCTTAATTACCTTTACTTTGTGACGCATTCATATAAACGATGAGGTAGATTATATTAGATATAAATACACTATTTTCCTTATTACCTTTATTTTGTGACACATTCACTTAAACGATGAGGTAGACTATACTTTTATAATAATAGTTATACAGGGGAAAACCCATCATTTTTACAATGATGCGTACTTGGAAAATAGTCTGGTCTTGGTAGAAGACTACTTTCCAAAACAGTCGGCTCTTAGTAGAAGACTACTTTCAAAACAGTTGAGTCTTCGTAGAAGACTACGTTTTATACTAGTAGGAAATATGGGATTTTCTAGGGTGTTCATACTTATACAAACTTTTATTCAAACATTTTACAAGTCTTTTCCTTACAGTTTTACACATCAAAGACACATTAATACTTATGAATTCACCAGCTTTATTGCTGATACTCGCTTTCAAAATGACTTGTATTCTCAGGACACAAATAGACAGGTATGACGACCAGGTTTTGTGAAGACGGAGCAGTCAAGACTCGTCTTTTATCTTTGAATATTCATTATGTTGTTTATTTCTATGAAAGAACACACTTGTAATTAAAATTATACTATTAATGCAATGGATGATGTTGTTGCTTCTTTACTACTTTGCATTGTTGTGATGCATTACATGACGTCCTCCGCCCCATAACGTTTCCGCTGTTCTCGGTTTTGGGGTGCGACAGATTGGTATCAGACCATTGTTTATAGTGAATTAAGTATATCAACCCATAAAATATATACTAACTATAAATACAATGGGATTAAAAATACTCTAACCAAGATTTTATACTAAAATCCGTGTCACAACGAAAAGAAAAAAAGTATTACGATTGTTGAATATGACAAGTTATCTCGGGGATGTATGGTCACTCTTGGGAGTGGCATAGCCTGATCAACTATGATGGTCCAAGGAGTGATTAGTACATTCCAAGAATGGTTGTGATGTGGCAACAATTCTAAAAACTTACCAACACTACCACAATGAGAACTCTAGAACAGAACATAAGTCTAAGATACTATAGGAGTATTTTGTGTTACTATAATTACTTACTTGAGAACTAAAAAGATCTTCATTACTAGGTCAATAGTTGCTAAGTGGATACACTAAGGTTATATGTAACTAGGATCACGTAGACTTAGAATCTGTGAATTTTTGCTTTACCCCTGTTCCTTGTGAATTTGGAGTTAAGGTCACTTATTCGAAGGCCTATCGTGTTTTGATTACATATAATTGGTATGCACTTTACAAATAGTGATGTAACTAATGAAGATTATCTTATAATTATCTATTTAGTTCGTCTAATAATTAATTCCTTACCCTAATTCCCGCGTAGATAACATGGCTGGACTCCATCCCCACGACGACCTATAGCTTCCGAACGAAGGCAATGTTGGATGGTTTGGAGGAGAACCAGAGGATGATCATCCAATCCCCTTGAATGATCACCATGCTGAAGACCTTTCGGATAATGCTAACTCCAAACCCAAAGTTGAGAACCTACCCCCGGTAGCTCCCATTCCAATTCCTAACCCTGATCCTGGTTTTCATGGCCCGACGCCTCCTTGGGTAGAATGCTTGCAAACATGAGGCGAAGACCAATATCAGCCTATTCCGTTTAATGGAGACCAAAGCTTCTACAACATAAGCGAAGGAAGCTCAGCAGACAGAATTCTTCCAATTCTAGTCCGTAGATTTGCCCGAAACGAGATTCAGGGCATGACAGCTCTCCATCGTATCGCAGAGGTTGATGCCAATGCAAGAATGCATACCATTCGCACCAATCACCTTGAACACACTCATGAGAGATCTGAGAAAGACCATGATACCCTGCTACAAGCACTAGATGAAACACGAGCCGAAGTCATAGAGCTCCGAATACGCCAGAGGGTGTACGAAAGACACCTACTTGATATGGAACGTCAACTAGCTGAACTAAGGGTTCACCATAGGGGTGACCGTCACCAATAGAAGATGCTTTACCTTCCTTCTTTGTTTTAAGGAATCGTCTTCCTGTCTATGTCCTATGTGGCATGTTTCTATGTAACTAACTTGTACTGTAAGTACTTTTAGTTAGGCCTTTATGCCGCCAAAACTTTTCTACTCAGTATATGATGTAAGACCTTCTACAAGGTCAAAATTTTCCCAAACTTATTACGTCATGTATATCGATATTGGAAGTCGACTAACTTCAGTGTCACTCTTTGTTCCAATACTTTCATCTTACTATAGTTGGAGCCTATCTGAAACTCACTCTAGTCAAGTTATTGGACTTTGGTAATTTAGCTCCGGGATCATTCCCAATCCTCTTTCAAGGGTTGGATCATATTATTCGCAAACCAATAATACCCCGGGTTTGAACGACAAACGTCTTGTGACCATTCTATGTACTTACTTTTACTCTGTACAAGAACTACATCATAGGGATGTAGGTCAAACCCTTGAGAACTTACTTCTACTCCTTACATGAACGATCGAAATACATCTAGGTATAACCATAATCGCTCATGAACTCCTTTTCTTTCCGTATAACAGAATCATGTCGCCATCCAGAAATAGTCAGCCGAACAATGAAACCCCTATCCTCCAAATCGACGCCGCTAGATTCAAGCCACAGTAACAGCTGCCCTGACAACTTTCCTTGCACACCTCAACCCTGACAACGCAAAAAAGACTAGAAAAGGAGTTGACAATTCCGATTGTTATACCGATCGAGAAGCCAACAAATGACAACAGTCACGGATTTGCAAAGCTGTAAAACAGAGAAGAAGAAACAAAATTGCCAAGCGCGAAAGGAGCGCAAGCGATCCCAAAGACTTCCATGCAATAGCAAGAAGTGGCAACTCCTGCCATTTCAGCACAGACATGATCCATTTCTCAAGTCCCTGACATCAGGACCAACCCTGCACACAATGGTGTTGGTAAAACCGGACCCTATAAAAGGAAATTTTCAAAGTGGATGAACAAGGAAAACACCCGTGTCCACATAACCATGACTCGACACCTCACTTCCACCACCAATGCTAGTACAAGCCAGATATCTCAATAATATGGCGAGATATGACACCTCAAAAAGCATTGCCCAATAACAAAGAAGTTCAGCGTAGACGGGAAGATACTAAGGATCACCACCACAGGAGAAACTACTTCGGACCCACGTTAAAGTATCTAAGGCGATCATTGTAACAGACTCGTAAACTGTTTAAAACTAGTGCAACTCGAGTCTTATTTTTTGCGAGATGTCGTTAGTTAAGGGACCCTCGTGCTGTGTATACTTGTCTTTTGTAGGATACCTAGTTCGCAGAAATAGTCTTGTAGTAAATCTATAGTACTGTAACTCTATTAAAAGTTGCACTATTGGGTTTTGGCTGTAATGCCTTTATGATCAAGTCTAATGTCTTTATTTCCAAGTGAATCCGATATTATCATACAACTTGAGTCAATTCAATCCTCACAATAGCAGTTTCATGCCTAAATCTCTTTCTCCGAAATCACCTTTCTAGCAAATCGGTCATTCCAGAACTCCGAGGTACTCATGCATAGAGTACCTTATGTTTCGTATTCCTTCCGAAGAAACCACATCAAACCTCCCCAGAGTACCACTCGTACAGTACGTCAAGTTCAATCCAAAGACCCGTACAGTTAATCTATCGCTGAAGAATGTATACACAAGGGTGGTATATAATCAAGGTTCTAAAGGTTTAGAATTGATGATTCCACTTTAACTTCTTTTCCTCGTTGGGATGTGAGCTTAAGGAAGAATCATTTATTCTACTACCTTGTCAATCTTACTTACATACGACTCGTATACACGAGACTGTGATTGATGAACCAAGTATGAATTCTAATATGAACTTTAGGATGGAGACTTCCCAAGACTATGAGTAATCGTGTGATAACCCGAAATTCTTTCCGTTATTGTAACTCGTTCCGTTAATAAACTCGTCATTTTCAAATTCGTTTCCGTTACGTTATTAAATTAAGTTATAAATTTGAGATTTCTTTTATCACTTAATGGGCGTCCTAGCGCGTTTAGAACTCATATTATCACCCCATACTAGTAACCGAAAAATTTTTAGAGCGA